>NW_025726456.1:0-1309534 GCF_021461395.2 Schistocerca americana | reverse complement strand
TTTTTAGATTCCGATGCTTCACTTCGGGTTTACTGTATCCCTTGGACCCCCTTATTGACGATGAAACACAGAAATTGCATCCGAATTTAATACAAAAAGCACAATGCCGACTTAAGTACAATGCGACTGAAACTCTAACTTTGAATGATTTGAACCTCTGCTGTGAGTCCAGTTTTAGTTTCCGATGCTTCACATCAGGTTTACTGTATCCCTTGGACCTTCTTATAAACGATGAAACACAGAAATTGCATCCGAATTTAATACAAAAGGCTCAATGCAGACTTACGTACAAGAGGACTGAAACTCTAACTTTCTATGATTTGAACCTCTGCTGTGAGTCCAGTTTAGTTTCCGATGCTCCACTTCAGGTTTACTGTATCCCTTGGACCTTCTTATTGACGATGAAACACAGAAATTTGCATCCGAATTTAATACAAAAGGCACAATGATGACTTAAGTACAAGAGGACTAAAACTCTAACTTTCAATGATTTGAACCTCTGCTGTGAGTCCAGTTTTAGTTTCCGATGCTTCACTTCAGGTTTACTGTATCCCTTGGACCTTCTTATTGACGATGAAACACAGAAATTGCATCCGAATTTAATTTAGAAGGCACAATGCCGACCTAAGTACAAGAGGACTGATACTCCAACTTTCTATGATTTAACCCCTCCTGTGAGTCCAGTTTTAGATTACGATGCTTAACTTCTGGTTTACTGTATCCCTTGGACCTTCTTATTGACGATGAAACACAGAAATTGCATCCGAATTTAATACAAATGGCACAATGCCGACTTAAGTACAAGAGGACTGAAACTCTATCTTTCTATGATTTGAAACTCTGCTATGAGTCCAGTTTTAGTTTCCGATGCTTCACTTCAGGTTTACTGTATCCCATGGACCTTCTTATTGACGATGAAACACAGAAATTGCGTCCGAATTTAATACAAAAGGCACAATGCCGACTTAAGTACAAGAGGACTGATACTCTAACTTTCTATGATTTCAACCACTCCTGTGAGTCCAGTTTTCGATTCCGATGCTTAACTTCAGGTTTACTGTATCCCTTGGACCTTCTTATTGACGATGAAACACAGAAATTGCATCCGAATTTAATACAAATGGCACAATGCCAACTTACGTACAAGAGGACTGAAACTCTAACATCCTATGATTTGAACCTCTGCTGTGAGTCCAGTTTTAGTTTCCGATGCTTAACTTCAGGTTTACTGTATCCCTTGGACCTTCTTATTGACGATGAAACACAGAAATTGCATCCGAATTTAATACAAAAGGCACAATGCCGACTTAAGTACTAGAGGACTGAAACTCTAACTTTCTATGATTTGAACCTCTGCTGTTAGTCCAGTTTTAGTTTCCGATGCTTCACTTCAGGTTTACTGTATCCCTTGGACCTTCTTATTGACGATGAAACACAGAAATTGCATCCGAATGTAATACAAAAGGCACAATGCCGACTAAAGTACAAGAGGACTGAAACTCTAACTTTCTATGATTTGAACCTCTGCTGTGAGTCCAGTTTTAGTTTCCGATGCTTCACTTCAGGTTTACTGTATCCCTTGGACCTTCTTATTGACGATGGAACACAGAAATTGCATCCGAATTCAATAAAAAAGGGTACAATGCCGACTTAAGTACAAGAGGACTGATACTCTAACTTTCTATGATTTGAACCCCTCCTGTGAGTCCAGTTTTAGATTCCGATGCTTAACTTCAGGTTTACTGTATCCCTTGGACCTTCTTATTGACGATGAAACACAGAAATTGCATCCGAATTTAATACAAATGGCACAATGCCGACTTAAGTACAAGAGGACTGAAACTCTAACTTTCTATGATTTGAACCTCAGCTGTGAGTCCAGTTTTAGTTTCCGATGCTTCACTTCAGGTTTACTGTATCCCTTGAACTTTCTTATGGACGATGAAACACAGAAATTGCATCCGAATTTAATACAAAAGGCACAATGCCGACTAAAGTACTAGAGGACTGATACTCTAACTTTCTATGAATTGAACCTCTGCTGTGAGTCCAGTTTTTGTTTCCGATGCTTCACTTCAGGTTTATTGTATCCCTTGGACTTTCTTATTGACGATGAAACACAGAAATTGCATCCGAATTTAATGCAAAAGGCACAATGCCGACTTAAGTACAAGAGGACTGAAACGATAACATTCTACGATTTGAACCTCTGCTGTGAGTCCACTTTTAGTTTCCGGTGCTTCACTTCAGGTTTACTGTATCCCTTGGACCTTGTTATTGACGATGAAACACAGAAATGGCATCCGAATTTAATGCAAAAGGCACAATGCCGACTTAAGTACAAGAGGACTGAAACTCTAACTATCTATGATTTGGACCTCTGCTGTGAGTCCTGTTTTAGTTTCCGATGCTTCACTTCAGGTTTACTGTATCCCTTGGACCTTCTTATTGACGATGGAACACAGAAATTGCATCCGAATTCAATAAAAAAGGTACAATGCCGACTTAAGTACAAGAGGACTGATACTCTAATTTTCTATGATTTGAACCCCTCCTGTGAGTCCAGTTATAGATTCCGATGCTTAACTTCAACTTTACTGTATCCCTTGGACCTTCTTATTGACGATGAAACACAGAAATTGCATCCGAAATTAATACAAAAGGCGCAATGCCGACTTAAGTACAAGGCGACTGATACACTAACTTTCTATGATTTGAACCTCTCCTGTAAGTCCAGTTTTAGATTCTGATGCTTCACTTCAGGTATACTTTATCCTTTGGACCCTCTTATTGACGATGAAACACAGAAATTGCATCCGGATTTAATACAAAAGGCACAATGCCGACAAAAGTACTAGAGAACTGATACTCTAACTTTCTATGATTTGAACCTCTGCTGTACGTCCAGTTATAGTTTCCGATGCTTCACTTCAGGTTTACTGTATCCCTTGGACCTTCTTATTGACGATGAAACACAGAAATTGCATCCGAGTTTAATACAAAAGGCACAATGCCGACTTAAGTACAAGAGGACTGATACTCCAACTTTCTATGATTTGAACCTCTGCTGTGAGTCCAGTTTTAGTTTCCGATGCATCACTTCAGGTTTACTGCATCCCTTGGACCTTCTAATTGACGATGAAACACAGAAATTGCATCCGAAATTAATAAAAAAGGCACAATGCCGACTTAAGTACAAGAGGTCTGATACTCTAATTTTCTATGATTTGAACCCCTCCTGTGAGTCCAGTTATAGATTCCGATTCTTAACTTCAACTTTACTGTATCCCTTGGATATTCTCATTGACGATGAAACATAGAAATTGCATCCGAATTTAATACAAAAGGCACAATGCCGACTTAAGTACAAGGCGACTGATACTCTAACTTTCTATCATTTGAACCTCTCCTGTGAGTCCAGTTTTAGATTCTGATGCTTCACTTCAGGTTTACTGTATCCCTTGGACGCTCTTATTGACGATGAAACACAGAAATTGCATCCGAATTTAATACAAAACGCACAATGCCGACTTAAGTACAAGAGGACTGATACTCTAACTTTCTATGGTTTGAACCCCTCCTGTCAGTCCAGTTTTAGATTACGATGCTTAACTTCAGGTTTACTGTATCCCTTGGACCTTCTTATTGACGATGAAACACAGATATTGCATCCGAATTTAATAAAGAAGGCACAATGCCGACTTCAGTACAAGAGGACTGATACTCTAACTTTCTATGATTTGAACCCCTCCTGTGAGTCCAGTTTTAGTTTCCGATGCCATACATCGGGTTTACTGTTTCCCTTCGACCTTCTTTTTGACGATGAAACACAGAAACGGCATCCGAATTTAATAAAAAAGGCACAATGCCGACTTAAGTAAAAGAGGACTGATACTCTAACTTTCTATGATTTGAACCCCTCCTGTGAGTCCAGTTTTAGTTTCCGATGCTTAACTTCAGGTTTACTGTATCCCTTGGACCTTCTTATTGACGATGAAACACAGAAATTGCATCCGAATTTAATAAAAAAGGCACAATGCCGACATAAGTACAAGAGGACTGATACTCTAACTTTCTATGATTTGAACCCCACCTGTGAGTCCAGTTTTAGATTCCGATGCTTAACTTCAAGTTTACTGTATCCCTGGGACCTTCTTATTGACGATGAAACACAGAATCTGCATCCGAATTTAATACAAAAGGCACAATGCCGACTTAAAAACAAGAGGACTGAAACTCTAACTGTCTATGATTTGAACCTCTGCTGTGAGTCCAGTTTTAGTTTCCGATGCTTAACTTCAGGTTTACTGTATCCCTTGGACCTTCTTATTGACGATGAAACACAGAAATTGCATCCGAATTTAATATAAAAGGCACAATGCCGACTTAAGTACAAGAGGACTGAAACTCTAACTTTCTATGATATGCACCTCTGCTGTGAGTCCAGTTTTAGTTTCCTATGCTTCACTTCAGATTTACTGTATCCCTTGGACATTACTATTGACGATGAAACACAGAAATTGCAACCGAATTTATTCCAAAAGGCACAATGCCGACTTAAGTACAAAGCGAATGATACTCTAACTTTCTATGATTTGAACCTCTCCTGTGAGCCCAGTTTTAGATTCTCATGATTCACTTCAGGTTTACTGTCTCCCTTGGACCCTCTTATTGACGATGAAACACAGAAATTGCATCCGAATTTAATACAAAAGGCACAATACCGACATAAGTACAAGAGGACCTTACCTCTAACTTTCTATGATTTGAACCCCTCCTGTGAGTCCAGTTTTAGATTACGATGCTTAACTTCAGGTTTACTGTATCCCTTGGACCTTCTTATTGACGATGAAACACAGATATTGCATCCGAATTTAATAAAAAAGGCACAATGCCGACTTCAGTACAAGAGGACTGATACTCTAACTTTCTATGATTTGAACCCCTCCTGTGAGTCCAGTTTTAGTTTCCGATGCCATACATCAGGTTTACTGTATCCCTTGGACCTTCTTATTGACGATGAAACACAGAAATGGCATCCGAATTTAATAAAAAAGGCACAATGCCGACTTAAGTAAAAGAGGACTGATACTCTAACTTTCTATGATTTGAACCCCTCCTGTGAGTCCAGTTTTAGTTTCCGATGCTTAACTTCAGGTTTACTGTACCCCTTGGACCTTCTTATTGACGATGAAACACAGAAATTGCATCCGAATTTTATAAAAAAGGCACAATGCCGACTTAAGTACAAGAGGACTGATACTCTAACTTTCTATGATTTGAACCCCTCCTGTGAGTCCAGTTTTAGATTCCGATGCTTAACTTCAGGTTTACTGTATCCCTCGGACCTTCTTATTGTCGATGAAACACAGTATTTGCATCCGAATTTAATACAAAAGTCACAATGCCGACTTAAGTACAAGAGGAATGATACTCTAACTTTCTATGATTTGAAAATCTCCTGTGAGCCCAGTTTAAGATTCCGATGCTTAACTTCAGATTTACTGTATCCCTTGGACCTTCTTATTGACGATGAAACACAGAAAATGCATCCGAATTTAATACAAAAGGCACAATGCCGACATAAGTACAAGAGGACTGTAACTCTAACTTTCTATGATTTGAACCTCTGCTGTGAGTCCAGTTTTAGTTTCCTATCCTTCACTTCAGGTTTACTGTACCCCTTGGACCTTCTTATTGACGATGAAACACAGAAATTGCATCCGAATTTAATACAAAAGGCACAATGCCGACTAAAGTACAAGAGGACTGAAACTCTAACTTTCTATGATTTGAAACTCTGCTGTGAGTCCAGTTTTAGTTTCCGATGCTTCACTTCAGGTTTAGTGTATCCCTTGGACCTTCTTATTGACGATGAAACACAGAAATTGCATCCGAATTTAATACAAATGGCACAATGCCGACTTAAGTACAAGAGGACTGATACTCTAACTTCCTATGATTTGAACCTCAGCTGTGAGTCCAGTTTTAGTTTCCGATGCTTCACTTCAGGTTTACTGTATCCCTTGAACTTTCTTATGGAAGATGAAACACAGAAATTGCATCCGAATTTAATACAAAAGGCACAATGCCGACTAAAGTACTAGAGGACTGATACTCTAACTTTCTATGATTTAAACCTCTGCTGTGAGTCCAGTTTTAGTTTCCGATGCTTCACTTCAGGTTTACTGTATCCCTTGGACCTTCTTATTGACGATGAAACACAGAAATTTCATCCGAATTTAATGCAAAAGGCACAATGCCGACTTAAGTACAAGAGGACTGAAACTCTAACTTTCTGTGATTTGAACCTCTGCTGTGAGTCCACCTTTAGTTCCCGATGCTTCACTTCAGGTTTACTGTATACCTTGGACCTTCTTATTGACGATGAAACACAGAAATTGCATCCGAATTTAATACAAAAGGCACAATGCCGATTTAAGTACAAGAGGACTGAAACTCTAACTTTCTATGATTTGAACCTCTGCTGTGAGTCCACTTTTAGCTTATGATGCTTCACTTCAGGTTTACTGTATCCCTTGGACCTTCTTATTGACGATGAAACACAGAAATTGCAAACGAATTAAATGCAAAAGGCACAATGCCAACTTAAGTACAAGAGGACTGATACTCCAAATTCCTATGATGTGAACCTCTGCTGTGAGTACAGTTTTAGTTTCCGATGCATCACTCCACGTTTACTGTATCCCTTGGACCTTCTAATTGACGATGAAACACAGACATAGCATCCGAATTTAATAAAAAAGGCACAATGCCGACTTAAGTACAAGAGGTCTGATACTCTAATTTTCTATGATTTGAACCCCTCCTGTGAGGCCAGTTATAGATTCCGATACTTAACATCAACTTTACTGTATCCCTTGGACCTTCTTATTGACGATGAAACACAGAAATTGCATCCGAAATTAATACAAAAGGCACAATGCCGACTTCAGTAAAAGGCGACTGACACACTAACTTTCTATGATTTGAACGTCTCCTGTGAGTCCAGTATTAGATTCTGATGCTTCACTCCAGGTTTACTGTATCCCTTGGACCTTCTTATTGACGATGAAACACAGAAATTGCATCCGAATTTAATACAAAAGGCACAATGCCGACTTAAGTACAAGAGGACTGATACTCTAACTTTCTATGATTTGAACGTCTCCTGTGAGTCCAGTTTTAGATTCCGATGCTTCACTTCGGGTTAACTGTATCCCTTGGACCCCCTTATTGACGATGAAACACAGAAATTGCATCCGAATTTAATACAAAAAGCACAATGCCGACTTAAGTACAATGCGACTGAAACTCTAACTTTCTATGATTTGAACCTCTGCTGTGAGTCCAGTTTTAGTTTCCGATGCTTCACATCAGGTTTACTGTATCCCTTGGACCTTCTTATTGACGATGAAACACAGAAATTGCATCGGAATTTAATACAAAAGGCACAATGCCGACTGACGTACAAGAGGACTGATACTCTAACTTTCTATGATTTGAACCCCTCCTGTGAGTCCAGTTTTAGATTACGATGCTTAACTTCAGGTTTACTGTATCCCTTGGACCTTCCTATTGACGATGAAACACAGATATTGCATCCGAATTTAACAAAAAAGGCACAATGCCGACCTAAGTACAAGAAGACTGATACTCTAACTTTCTATGATTTGAACCCCTCCTGTGAGTCCAGTTTTAGTTTCCGATGCCACACATCAGGTTTACTGAATCCCTTCGACCTTCTTATTGACGATGAAACACAGAAATTGCATCCGAATTTAATAAAAAAGGCACAATGCCGACTTAAGTACAAGATGACTGATACTCTAACTTTCTATGATTTGAACCCCTCCTGTGAGTCCAGTTTTAGATTCCGATGCTTAACTTCAGGTTTACTGAATCCCTTGGACTTTCTTATTGACGATGAAACGCAGAAATTGTATCCGAATTTAATACAAAAGGCACAATGCCGACTTAAGTACAAGAGGACTGATACTCTAACTTTCTATGATTTGAACCTCTCCTGTGAGTCCAGTTTTAGATTCCGATGCTTCACCTCGGGTTTACTGTATCCCTTGGACCCCCCTTATTGACGATGAAACACAGAAATTGCATCCGAATTTAATACAAAAAGCACAATGCCGACTTAAGTACAATGCGACTGAAACTCTAACTTTCTATGATTTGAACCTCTGCTGTGAGTCCAGTTTTAGTTTCCGATGCTTCACTTCAGGTTTAATGTATCCCTTTGACCTTCTAATTGACGATGAAACACAGAAATTTGCATCCGAATTTAATACAAAAGGCTCAATGATGACTTAAGTACAAGAGGACTAAAACTCTAACTTTCAATGATTTGAACCTCTGCTGTGAGTCCAGTTTTAGTTTCCGATGCTTCACTTCAGGTTTATTGTATCCCTTGGACCTTCTTATTGACGGTGAAACACTGAAATTGCATCCGAATTTAATTTAGAAGGCAAAATGCCGACTTAAGTACAAGAGGACTGATACTCTATCTTTCTATGATTTAACCCCTCCTGTGAGTCCAGTTTTAGATTACGATGCTTAACTTCAAGTTTACTGTATCCCTTGGACCTTCTTATTGACGATGAAACACAGAATTTGCATCCGAATTTAATACAAAAGGCACAATACCGACTTAAAAACAAGGGGACTGAAACTCTAACTTTCTATGATTTCAAACTCTGCTGTGACTCAGTTTTAGTTTCCGTTGCATCACTTCAGGTCTACTGTATCCCTTGGACCTTCTAATTGACGATGAAACACAGAAATTGCATCCGAATTGAATAAAAAAGGCAAAATGCCGACTTAAGTACAAGAGGTCTGATACTCTAATTTTCTATGATTTGAACCCCTCCTGTGAGTCCAGTTATAGATTCCGATGCTTAACTTCAACTTTACTGTATCCCTTGGACCTTCTCTTTGACGATGAAACATAGAAATTGCATCCGAATTTAATACAAAAGGCACAATGCCGACTAAAGTACTAGATAACTGATACTCTAACTTTCTATGATTTGAACCTCTGCTGTGAGTCCAGTTTTAGTTTCCGATGCTTCACTTCTGGTTTACTGTATCCCTTGGACCTTCTTATTGACGATGAAACACAGAAATTGCATCCGAATTTAATGCAAAAGGCACAATGCCGACTTAAGTACAAGAGGACTGAAACTCTAAATTTCTGTGATTTGAACCTCTGCTGTGAGTCCACTTTTAGTTCCCGATGCTTCACTTCAGGTTTACTGTATCCCTTGGACCTTATTCTTGACGATGAAACACAGAAATTGCATCCGAATTTAATACAAAAGGCACAATGCCGACTTAAGTACAAGAGGACTGAAACTCTAACTTTCTATGATTTGAACCTCTGCTGTGAGTCCACTTTTAGCTTCCGATGCTTCACTTCAGGTTTACTGTATCCCTTGGACCTTCTTATTGACGATGAAACACAGAAATTGCAACCGAATTAAATACAAATGGCACAATGCCAACTTAAGTACAAGAGGACTGATACTCCCAAATTCCTATGATTTGAACCTCTGCTGTGAGTCCAGTTTTAGTTTCCGATGCATCACTCCAGGTTTACTGTATCCCTTGGACCTTCTAATTGGCGATGAAACACTGAAATAGCATCCGAATTTAATAAAAAAGGCACAATGCCGACTTAAGTACAAGAGGTCTGATATTCTAATTTTCTATGATTTGAACCCCTCCTGTGAGGCCAGTTATAGATTCCGATGCTTAACTTCAACTATACTGTATCCCTCGGACCTTCTTATTGACGATGAAACACAGAAATTGCATCCGAAATTAATACAAAAGGCCCAATGCCGACTTCAGTACAAGGCGACTGACACACTAACTTTCTATGATTTGAACCTCTCCTGTGAGTCCAGTATTAGATTCTGATGCTTCACTTCAGGTTTACTGTATCCCTTGGACCCTCTTATTGACGATGAAACACAGAAATTGCATCCGAATGTAATACAAAAGGCACAATGCCGACTTAAGTACAAGAGGACTGATACTCTAACTTTCTATGATTTGAACCTCTGCTGTGAGTCCACTTTTAGCTTCCGATGCTTCACTTCAGGTTTACTGTATACCTTGGACCTTCTTATTGACGATGAAACACAGAAATTGCATCCGAATTTAATACAAAAAGCACAATGCCGACTTAAGTACAATGCGACTGAAACTCTAACTTTCTATGATTTGAACCTCTGCTGTGAGTCCAGTTTTAGTTTCCGATGCTTCACATCAGGTTTACTGTATCCCTTGGACCTTTTTATTGACGATGAAACACAGAAATTGCATCGGAATTTAATACAAAAGGCACAATGCCGACTGACGTACAAGAGGACTGATACTCTAACTTCCTATGATTTGAACCCCTCCTGTGAGTCCAGTTTTAGATTACGATGCTTAACTTCAAGGTTACTGTATCCCTTGGACCTTCCTATTGACGATGAAACACAGATATTGCATCCGAATTTAATAAAAAAGGCACAATACCGACTTAAGTACAAGAGGACTGATACTCTAATTTTCTATGATTTGAACCCCTCCTGTGAGTCCAGTTTCAGTTTCCGATGCCACACATCAGGTTTACTGAATCCCTTGGACCTTCTTATTGACGATGAAACACAGAAATTGCATCCGAATTTAATAAAAAAGGCACAATGCCGACTGAAGTACAAGATGACTGATACTCTAACTTTCTATGATTTGAACCCCTCCTGTGAGTCCAGTTTTAGATTCCGATGCTTAACTTCAGGTTTACTGAATCCCTTGGATCTTCTTATTGACGATGAATCGCAGAAATTGCATCCGAATTTAATACAAAAGGCACAATGCCGACTTAAGTACAAGAGGACTGATACTCTAACTTTCTATGATTTGAACCTCTCCTGTGAGTCCAGTTTTAGATTCCGATGCTTCACTTCGGGTTTACTGTATCCCTTGGACCCCCTTATTGACGATGAAACACAGAAATTGCATCCGAATTTAATACAAAAAGCACAATGCCGACTTAAGTACAATGGGACTGAAACTCTAACTTTCTATGATTTGAACCTCTGCTGTGAGTCCAGTTTTAGTTTCCGATGCTTCACTTCAGGTTTACTGTATCCCTTGGACCTTCTTATTGACGATGAAACACAGAATTTTGCATCCGAATTTAATACAAAAGGCACAAAGATGACTTAAGTACAAGTGGACTAAAACTCTAACTTTCAATGATTTGAACCTCTGCTGTGAGTCCAGTTTTAGTTTCCGATGCTTCACTTCAGGTTTACTGTATCCCTTGGACCTTCTTATTGACGGTGAAACACAGAAATTGCATCCGAATGTAATTTAGAAGGCACAATGCCGACTTAAGTACAAAAGGACTGATACTCTATCTTTCTATGATTTAACCCCTCCCATGAGTCCAGTTTTAGATTACGATGCTTAACTTCAAGTTTACTGTATCCCTTGGACCTTCTTATTGACGATGAAACACAGAATTTGCATCCGAATTTAATACAAAAGGCACAATACCGACTTAAAAACAAGGGGACTGAAACTCTAACTTTCTATGATTTGAACCTCTGCTGTGAGTCCAGTTTTAGTTTCCGATGCTTAACTTCAGGTTTACTGTATCCCTTGGACCTTCTTATTGACGATGAAACACAGAAATTGCATCCGAATTTAATACAAAAGGCACAATGCCGACTTAAGTACAAGAGGACTGATACTCCAACTTTCTATGATTTGAACCTCTGCTGTGAGTCCAGTTTTAGTTTCCGATGCATCACTTCAGGTCTACTGTATCCTTTTGACCTTCTAATTGACGATGAAACACAGAAATTGCATCCGAATTGAATAAAAAAGGCACAATGCCGACTTAAGTACAAGAGGTCTGATACTCTAATTTTCTATGATTTGAACCCCTCCTGTGAGTCCAGTTTTAGTTTCCGATGCCATACATCAGGTTTACTGTATCCCTTGGACCTTCTTATTGACGATGAAACACAGATATTGCATCCGAATTTAATAAAAAGGGCACAATGCCGACTTCAGTGCAAGAGGACTGAAACTCTAACTTTCTATGATTTGAACCTCTGCTGTGAGTCCAGTTTTAGTTTCCGATGCTTCACTTCAGGTTTACTGTATCCCTTGGACCTTCTTATTGACGATGAAACACAGAAATTTCATCCGAATTTAATGCAAAAGGCACAATGCCGACTTAAGTACAGGAGGACTGACACTCTAAATTTCTATGATTTGAACCTCTGCTGTGAGTCCACTTTTAGTTTCCGATGCTTCACTTCAGGTTTACCGTATCCCTTGGACCTTCTTATTGTCGATGAAACACAGAAATTGCAACCGAATTTAATACAAACGGCACAGTGCCGACTTAAGTAAAAGAGGACCGAAACTCTAACTTTCTATGATTTGAACCTCTGCTGTGAGTCCACTTTTAGTTTCCGATGCTTCACTTCCGGTTTACTGTATCCCTTGGACCTTCTTATTGACGATGAAACACAGAAATTGCATCCGAATTAAATACAAAAGGCACAATGCCGACTTAAGTACAAGAGGACTGATACTCCAACTTTCTATGATTTGAACCTCTGCTGTGAGTCCAGTTTTAGTTTCCGATGCATCACTTCGGGTCTACTGTATCCCTTGGACCTTCTAATTGACGGTGAAACACAGAAATTGCATCCGAATTGAATAAATAAGGCACAATGCCGACTTAAGTACAAGAGGTCTGATACTCTAATTTTCTATGATTTGAACCCATCCTGTGAGTCCAGTTATAGATTCCGATGCATAACTTCAACTTTACTGTATCCCTTGGACCTTCTCATTGACGATGAAACATAGAAATTGCATCCGAAATTTATACAAAAGGCACAATGCCGACTTAAGTACAAGGCGACTGATACTCTAACTTTCTATGATTTGAACCTCTCCTGTGAGTCCAGTTTTAGATTCTCATGATTCACTTCTGGTTTACTGTATCCCTTGGACCCTCTTATTGACGATGAAACACAGAAATGGCATCCGAATTTAATAAAAAATGCACAATGCCGACTTAAGTAAAAGAGGACTGATACTCTAACTTTCTATGATTTGAACCCCTCCTGTGAGTCCAGTTTTAGTTTCCGATGCTTAACTTCAGGTTTACTGTATCCCTTGGACCTTCTTATTGACGATGAAACACAGAAATTACATCCGAATTTAATAAAAAAGGCACAATACCGACTTAAGTACAAGAGGACTGATACTCTTACTTTCTCCGATTTGAACCCCTCCTGTGAGTCCAGTTTTAGATTCCGAGTTTAACTTCAGGTTTACTGTATCCCTCGGACCTTCTTATTGACGATGAAACACAGAATTTGCATCCGAATTTAATACAAAAGTCACAATGCCGACTTAAGTACAAGAGGAATGATACTCTAACTTTCTATGATTTGAAAATCTCCTGTGAGCCCAGTTTTAGATTCCGATGCTTCACTTCGGTTTTACTGTATCCCTTGGACCCTCTTATTGACGATGAAACACAGAAATTTGCATCCGAATTTAATACAAAAGGCTCAATGATGACTTAAGTACAAGTGGACTAAAACTCTAACTTTCAATGATTTGAACCTCTGCTGTGAGTCCAGTTTTAGTTTCCGATGCTTCACTTCAGGTTTACTGTATCCCTTGGACCTTCTTATTGACGGTGAAACACAGAAATTGCATCCGAATTTAATTTAGAAGGCACAATGCCGACTTAAGTACAAGAGGACTGATACTCTATCTTTCTATGATTTAACCCCTACTGTGAGTCCAGTTTTAGATTACGATGCTTAACTTCAAGTTTACTGTATCCCTTGGACCTTCTTATTGACGAAGAAACACAGAATTTGCATCCGAATTTAATACAAAAGGTACAATACCGACTTAAAAACAAGGGGACTGAAACTCTAACTTTCTATGATTTGAACCTCTGCTGTGAGTCCAGTTTTAGTTTCCGATGCTTAACTTCAGGTTTACTGTATCCCTTGGACCTTCTTATTGACGATGAAACACAGAAATTGCATCCGAATTTAATACAAAAGGCACAATGCCGACTTAAGTACAAGAGGACTGATACTCCAACTTTCTATGATTTGAACTTCTGCTGTGAGTCCAGTTTTAGTTTCCGATGCATCACTTCAGGTCTACTGTATCCCTTGGACCTTCTAATTGACGATGAAATACAGAAATTGCATCCGAATTGAATAAAAAAGGCACAATGCCGACTTAAGTACAAAAGGTCTGATGCTCTAATTTTCTATGACTTGAAACCCTCCTGTGAGTTGAGTTATAGATTCCGATGCTTAACTTCAACTTTACTGTATCCCTTGGACCTTTTCTTTGACGATGAAACATAGAAATTGCATCCGAATTTAATACAAAAGGCACAATGCCGACTTAAGTACAAGGCAACTGATACTCTAACTTTCTATGATTTGAACCTCTCCTGTGAGTCCAGTTTTAGATTCTCATGATTCACTTCAGGTTTACTGTATCCCTTGGACCCTCTTATTGACGATGAAACACAGAAATTGCATCCGAATTTAATACAAAAGGCACAATGCCGACTTAAGTACAAGAAGGCCTATATTCTAACTTTCTATGATTTGAACCCCTCCTGTGAGTCCAGTTTTAGATTGCGATGCTTAACTTCAGGTTTACTGTATCCTTTGGACCTTCTTATTGACGATGAAACACAGATATTGCATCCGAATTTAATAAAAAGGGCACAATGCCGACTTCAGTACAAGAGGACTGATACTCTAACTTTCATGATTTGAACCCCTCCTGTGAGTCCAGTTTTAGTTTCCGATGCCATACATCAGGTTTACTGTATCCCTTGGACCTTCTTATTGACGATGAAACACAGATATTGCATCCTAATTTCATAAAAAAGGCACAATGCCAACTTAAGTACAAGAGGACTGAAACTCTAACTTCCTATGATATGAACCTCAGCTGTGAGTCCAGTTTTAGTTTCCGATGCTTCACTTCAGGTTTACTGTATCCCTTGAACTTTCTTATGGACAATGAAACACAGAAATTGCATCCGAATTTAATACAAAAGGCACAATGCCGACTAAAGTACTAGAGGACTGATACTCTAACTTTCTATGATTTGAACTTTTGCTGTGAGTCCAGTTTTAGTTACCGATGCTTCACTTCAGGTTTTCTGTATCCCTTGGACCTTTTTATTGACGATGAAACACAGAAATTTCATCCGAATTTAATGCAAAAGGCACAATGCCGACTTAAGTACAGGAGGACTGACACTCTAACTTTCTATGATTTGAACCTCTGCTGTGAGTCCACTTTTAGTTTCCCTGCTTCACTTCAGGTTTACCGTATCCCTTGGACCTTCTTATTGTCGATGAAACACAGAAATTGCATCCGAATTAAATAGAAAAGGCACAATGCCGACTTAAGTACAAGAGGACTGATACTCCAACTTTCTATGATTTGAACCTCTGCTGTGAGTCCAGTTTTAGTTTCCGATGCATCCACTTCAGGTCTACTGTATCCCTTGGACCTTCTAATTGACGATGAAACATAGAAATTGCATCCGAAATTTATACAAAAGGCAAAAGGCACAATGCCGACTTAAGTACAGGAGGACTGAAACTCTAACTTCCTATGATATGAACCTCAGCTGTGAGTCCAGTTTTAGTTTCCGATGCTTCACTTCAGGTTTACCGTATCCCTTGGACCTTCTTATTGTCGATGAAACACAGAATTGCATCCGAATTGAATAAAGAAGGCACAATGCCGACTTAAGTACAAGAGGTCTGATACTCTAATTTTCTATGATTTGAACCCATCCTGTGAGTCCAGTTATAGATTCCGATGCCTAACTTCAACTTCACTGTATCCCTTGACCTTCTCATTGACGATGAAACATAGAAATTGCATCCGAAATTTATACAAAAGGCAAAAGGCACAATGCCGACTTAAGTACAAGGCGACTGATACTCTAACTTTCTATGATTTGAACCTCTCCTGTGAGTCCAGTTTTAGATTCTCATGATTCACTTCAGGTTTACTGTATCCCTTGGACCATCTTATTGACGATGAAACACAGAAATTGCATCCGAATTTAATAAAAAAGGCACAATGCCGACTTAAGTACAAGAGGACTGATACTCTTACTTTCTATGATTTGAACCCCTCCTGTGAGTCCAGTTTTAGATTCCGAGCTTAACTTCAGGTTTACTGTACCCCTCGGACCTTCTTATTGACGATGAAACACAGAAATTGCATCCGAATGTAATACAAAAGTCACAATGCCGACTTAAGTACAAGAGGAATGATACTCTAACTTTCTATTATTTGAAAATCTCCTGTGAGCCCAGTTTTAGATTACGATGCTTAACTTCAAGTTTACTGTATCCCTTGGACCTTCTTATTGACGATGAAACACAGAATTTGCATCCGAATTTAATACAAAAGGCACAATACCGACTTAAAAACAAGGGGACTGAAACTCTAACTTTCTATGATTTGAACCTCTGCTGTGCGTCCAGTTTTAGTTTCCGATGCTTAACTTCAGCTTACTGTATCCCTTGGACCTTCTTATTGACGATGAAACACAGAAATTGCATCCGAATTTAATACAAAAGGCACAATGCCGACTTAAGTACAAGAGGACTGATACTCCAACTTTCTATGATTTGAACCTCTGCTGTGAGTCCAGTTTTAGTTTCCGATGCATCACTTCAGGTCTACTATATCCCTTGGACCTTCTAATTGACGATGAAACACAGAAATTGCATCCGAATTGAATAAAAAAGGCACAATGCCGACTTAAGTACAAGAGGTCTGATACTCTAATTTTCTATGTTTTGAACCCCTCCTGTGAGTCCAGTTATAGATTCCGATGCTTAACTTCAACTTTACTGTATCCCTTGGACCTTCTCTTTGACGATGAAACATAGAAATTGCATCCGAATTTAATACAAAAGGCACAATGCCGACTTAAGTACAAGGCAACTGATACTCTAACTTTCTATGATTTGAACCTCTCCTGTGAGTCCAGTTTTAGATTCTCATGATTCACTTCAGGTTATCTGTATCCCTTGGACCCACTTATTCACGATGAAACACAGAAATTGCATCCGAATTTAATACAAAAGGCACAATGCCGACTTAAGTACAAGAGGGCCCATACTCTAACTTTCTATGATTTGAACCCCTCCTGTGAGTCCAGTTTTAGATCACAATGCTTAACTTCAGGTTTACTGTATCCTTTGGACCTTCTTATTGACGATGAAACACAGATATTGCATCCGAATTTAATAAAAAGGGCACAATGCCGACTTCAGTACAAGAGGACTGAAACTCTAACTTTCTATGATTTGAACCTCTGCTGTGAGTCCAGTTTTAATTTCCGATGCTTCACTTCAGGTTTACTGTATCCCTTGGACCTTCTTATTGACGATGAAACACAGAAATTGCATCCGAATTCAATGAAAAAGGCACAATGCCGACTTAAGTACAAGAGGACTGATACTCTAATTTTCTATGATTTGAACCCCTCCAGTGAGTCCAGTTTTAGATTCCGATGCTTAACTTCAGGTTTACTGTAACCCTTGGACCTTCTTATTGACGGTGAAACACAGAAATTGCATCCGAATTTAATACAAATGGCACAATGCCGACTTAAGTACAAGAGGACTGAAACTCTAACTTTCTATGATTTGAACCTCTGCTGTGAGTCCACTTTTAGTTTCCGATGCTTCACTTCCGGTTTACTGTATCCCTTGGACCTTCTTATTGACGATGAAACACAGAAATTGCATCCGAATTTAATAAAAAGGGCACAATGCCGACTTCAGTACAAGAGGACTGATACTCTAACTTTCTATGATTTGAACCCCTCCTGTGAGTCCAGTTTTAGTTTCCGATGCCATACATCAGGTTTACTGTATCCCTTGGACCTTCTTATTGACGATGAAACACAGATATTGCATCCTAATTTCATAAAAAAGGCACAAGCCGACTTCAGTACAAGAGGACTGAAACTCTAACCTTCTATGATTTGAACCTCTGCTGTGAGTCCAGTTTTAGTTACCGATGCTTCACTTCAGGTTTACTGTATCCCTTGGACTTTTTATTGACGATGAAACACAGAAATTTCATCCGAATTTAATACAAAAGGCACAATGCCGACTTAAGTACAGGAGGACTGACACTCTAACTTTCTATGATTTGAACCTCTGCTGTGAGTCCACTTTTAGTTTCCGATGCTTCACTTCAGGTTTACCGTATCCCTTGGACCTTCTTATTGTCGATGAAACACAGAAATTGCATCCGAATTTAATACAAACGGCACAATGCCGACTTAACTAAAAGAGGACTGAAACTCTAACTTTCTATGATTTGAACCTCTGCTGTGAGTCCACTTTTAGTTTCCGATGCTTCACTTCCGGTTTACTGTATCCCTTGGACCTTCTTATTGACGATGAAACACAGAAATTGCATCCGAATTAAATACAAAAGGCACAATGCCGACTTAAGTACAAGAGGACTGATACTCCAACTTTCTATGATTTGAACCCCTCCTGTGAGTCCAGTTTTAGATTACGATGCTTAACTTCAGGTTTACTGTATCCCTTGGACCTTCTTATTGACGATGAAACAGATATTGCATCCGAATTTAATAAAAAAGGCACAAAGCCGACTTCAGTACAAGAGGACTGATACTCTAACTTTCTATGATTTGAACCCCTCCTGTGAGTCCAGTTTTGGTTTCCGATGCCATACATCAGGTTTACTGTATCCCTTGGACCTTCTTATTGACAATGAAACACAGAAATGGCATCCGAATTTAATAAAAAATGCACAATGCCGACTTAAGTAAAAGAGGACTGATACTCTAACTTTCTATGATTTGAACCCCTCCTGTGAGTCCAGTTTTAGTTTCCGATGCTTAACTTCAGGTTTACTGTATCCCTTGGACCTTCTTATTGACGATGAAACACAGAAATTACATCCGAATTTAATAAAAAAGGCACAATGCCGACTTAAGTACAAGAGGACTGATACTCTTACTTTCTATGATTTGAACACCTCCTGTGCGTCCAGTTTTAGATTCCGAGCTTAACTTCAGGTTTACTGTATCCCTCGGACCTTCTTATTGACGATGAAACACAGAATTTGCATCCGAATTTAATACACAAGTCACAATGCCGACTTAAGTACAAGTGGAATGATACTCTAACTTTCTATGATTTGAAAATCTCCTGTGAGATCAGTTTTAGATTCCGATGCTTCACTTCGGTTTAACTGTATACCTTGGACCCTCTTATTGACAATGAAACACAGAAATTGCATCCGAATTTAATACGAAAGGCACAATGCCGACTTAAGTACAAGAGGACTGAAACTCTAACTTTCTATGATTTGAACCTCTGCTGTGAGTCCACATTTAGTTTCCGATGCTTCACTTCAGGTTTACTGTATCCTTTGGACCTTCTTATTGACGATGAAACACAGAAATTGCATCCGAATTTAATAAAAAATGCACAATGACGACTTAAGTACAAGAGGACTGAAACTCTAAATTTGTATGATTTGAACCTCTGCTGTGAGTCCAGTTTTAGTTTCCGATGCTTCACTTCAGGTTTACTGTATCCTTTGGACCTTCTTATTGACGATGAAACACCGAAATTGCATCCGAATTTCATACAAAAGGCACAATGCCAACTTACGTACAAGAGGACTGAAACTCTAACTTTCTATGATTTGAACCTCTGCTGTGAGTTCAGTTTTAGTTTCCGATGCTTAACTTCAGGTTTACTGTATCCCTTGGACCTTCTTATTGACGATGAAACACAGAAATTGCATCCGAATTTAATAGAAAAGGCACAATGCCGACTTAAGTACAAGAGGACTGACACTCTAACTTTCTATGATTTTAACCCCTCCTGTGAGTCCAGTTTTAGATTCCGATGCTTAACTTCGGTAGTGTATCCCCTGGACCTTCTTATTGACGATGAAACACAGAAATTGCATCCGAATCTAATACAAATGGCACAATGCCGACTTAAGTACAAGAGGTCTGATACTCTAATTTTCTATGATTTGAACCCATCCTGTGAGTCCAGTTATAGATTCCGATGCTTAACTTCAACTTTACTGTATCCCTTGGACCTTCTCATTGACGATGAAACATAGAAATTGCATCCGAATTAAATACAAAAGGCACAATGCCGACTTAAGTACAAGAGGACTGAAACTCTAACTTTCTATGATTTGAACCTCTGCTGTGAGTCCAGTTTTAGTTTTCGATGCTTCACATCAGGTTTACTGTATCCCTTGGACCTTCTTATTGACGATGAAACACAGAAATTGCATCCGAATTTAATACAAAAGGCACAATGCCGACTTAAGTACAAGAGGACTGATACTCTAACTTTCTATGATTTGAACCCCTCCTGTGAGTCCAGTTTTGGTTTCCGATGCCATACATCAGGTTTACTGTATCCCTTGGACCTTCTTATTGACAATGAAACACAGAAATGGCATCCGAATTTAATAAAAAAGGCACAATGCCGACTTAAGTAAAAGAGGACTGATACTCTAACTCTCTATGATTTGAACCCCTCCTGTGAGTCCAGTTTTAGTTTCCGATGCTTAACTTCAGGTTTACTGTATCCCTTGGACCTTCTTATTGACGATGAAACACAGAATTTGCATCCCAATTTAATACAAAAGTCACAATGCCGACTTAAGTACAAGACGAATGATACTCTAACTTTCTATGATTTGAAAATCTCCTGTGAGCCCAGTTTTAGATTCCGATGCTTCACTTCAGGTTTACTGTATCCCTTGGACCTTCTTATTGACGATGAAACACCGAAATTGCATCCGAATTTCATACAAAAGGCACAATGCCAACTTACGTACAAGAGGACTGAAACTCTAACTTTCTATGATTTGAACCTCTGCTGTGAGTTCAGATTTAGTTTCCGATGCTTAACTTCAGGTTTACTGTATCCCTTGGACCTTCTTATTGACGATGAAACACAGAAATAGCATCCGAATTTAATACAAAAGGCACAATGCCAACTTAAGTACAAGTGGACTGGAACTCTAACATTCTATGATTTGAACCTCTGCTGTGAGTCCAGTTTTTGTTTCCGATGCTTCACTTCAGGTTAACTGTATCCCTTGGACCTTCTTATTGACGATGAAACACAGAAATTGCATCCGAATTCAATAGAAAAGGCACAATGCCGACTTAAGTACAAGAGGACTGACACTCTAACTTTCTATGATTTTAACCCCTCCTGTGAGTCCAGTTTTAGATTCCGATGCTTAACTTCAGGTTTAGTGTATCCCTTGGACCTTCTTATTGACGATGAAACACAGAAATTGCATCCGAATCTAATACAAATGGCACAATGCCGACTTAAGTACAAGAGGTCTGATACTCTAATTTTCTATGATTTGAACCCATCCTGTGAGTCCAGTTATAGATTCCGATGCTTAACTTCAACTTTACTGTATCCCTTGGACCTTCTCATTGACGATGAAGCATAGAAATTGCATCCGAATTAAATACAAAAGGCACAATGCCGACTTAAGTACAAGAGGACTGATACTCTAACTTTCTATGATATGAACCTCTGCTGTGAGTCCAGTTTTAGTTTCCGATGCTTCACTTCAGGTTTACTGTATCCCTTGGACCTTCTTATTGACGATGAAACACAGAAATTGCATCCGAATTTAATGCAAAAGGCACAATGCCGACTTAAGTACAAGAGGACTGAAACTCTAACTTTCTGTGATTTGAACCTCTGCTGTGAGTCCACTTTTGGTTTCCGATGCTTCACTTCAGGTTTACTGTATCCCTTGGACCTTCTTATTGACGATGAAACACAGAAATTGCATCCGAATTTAATACAAAAGGCACAATGCCGACTTTAGTACAAGAGTACTGAAACTCTAACTTTCTATGATTTGAACCTCTGCTGTGAGTTCACTTTTAGTTTCCGATGCTTCACTTCAGGTTTACTGTATCCCTTGGACCTTCTTATTGACAATGAAACACAGAAATTGCAACCGAATTAAATACAAAAGGCACAATGCCAACTTAAGTACAAGAGGACTGATACTCCAACTTTCTATGATTTGAACCTCTGCTGTGAGTCCAGTTTTAGTTTCCGATGCATCACTCCAGGTTTACTGTATCCCTTGGACCTTCTAATTGACGATGAAACACAGAAATAGCATCCGAATTTAATAAAAAAGGCACAATGCCGACTTAAGTACAAGAGGTCTGATACTCTAATTTTCTATGATTTGAACCCCTCCTGTGGGGCCAGTTATAGATTCCGATGCTTAACTTCAACTTTACTGTATCCCTTGGACCTTCTTATTGACGATGAAACACAGAAATTGCATCTGAAATTAATACAAAAGGCACAATGCCGACTTCAGTACAAGGCGACTGACACACTAACTTTCTATGATTTGAACCTCTCCTGTGAGTCCAGTTTTAGATTCTGATGCATCACTTCAGGTTTACTGTATCCCTTGGACCCTCTTATTGACGATGAAACACAGAAATTGCATCCGAATTTAATACAAAAGGCACAATGCAGACTTACGTACAAGAGGACTGAAACTCCAACTTTCTATGATTTGAACCTCTGCCGTGAGTCCAGTTTTAGTTTCCGATGCTTCACTTCAGGTTTACTGTATCCCTTGGACCTTCTTATTGACGATGAAACACAGAAATTTGCATCCGAATTTAATACAAAAGGCTCAATGATGACTTAAGAACAAGAGGACTAAAACTCTAACTTTCAATGATTTGAACCTCTGCTGTGAGTCCAGTTTTAGTTTCCGATGCTTCACTTCAGGTTTACTGTATCCCTTGGACCCTCTTATTGACGAAGAAACACAGAAATTGCATCCGAATTTAATACGAAAGGCACAATGCCGACTTAAGTACAAGAGGACTGAAACTCTAACTTTCTATGATTTGAACCTCTGCTGTGAGTCCAGTTTTAGTTTCCGATGCTTCACTTCAGGTTTACTGTATTCCTTGGACCTTCTTATTGACGATGAAACACAGAAATTGCATCCGAATTTAATGCAAAATGCACAATGCCGACTTAAGTACAAGAGGACTGAATCTCTAACTTTCTGTGATTTGAACCTCTGCTGTGAGTCCACTTTTAGTTTCCGATAGTTCACTTCAGGTTTACTGTATCCCTTGGACCTTCTTATTGACGATGAAACACAGAAATTGCATCCGAATTTAATACAAAAGGCACAATGCCGACTTAAGTACAAGAGGACTGAAACTCTAACTTTCTATGATTTGAACCTCTGCTGTGAGTCCACTTTTAGTTTCCGATGCTTCACTTCAGGTTTACTGTATACCTTGGACCTTCTTATTGACGATGAAACACAGAAATTGCAACCGAATTAAATACAAAAGGCACAATGCCAACTTAAGTACAAGAGGACTGATACTCCAACATTCTATGATTTGAACCTCTGCTGTAAGTCCAGTTTTAGTTTCCGATGCATCACTCCAGGTTTGCTGTATGCCTTGGACCTTCTAATTGACGATGAAACACAGAAGTAGCATCCGAATTTAATAAAAAAGGCACAATGCCAACTTAAGTACAAGAGGTCTGATACTCTAATTTTCTATGATTTGAACCCCTCCTGTGAGGCCATTTATAGATTCCGATGCTTAACTTCAACTTTACTGTATCCCGTGGACCATCTTATTGACGATGAAACACAGAAATTGCATCCGAAATTAATACAAAAGGCACAATGCCGACTTCAGTACAAGGCGACTGACACACTAATTTTCTATGATTTGAACCTCTCCTGTGAGTCCAGTTTTAGATTCTGATGCTTCACTTCAGGTTTACTGTATCCCTTGGACCCTCTTATTGACGTTGAAACACAGAAATTGCATCCGAATTTAATACAAAAGGCACAATACCGACTTCAGTACAAGAGGACTGATACTCTAACTTTCTATGATTTGAACCCCTCCTGTGAGTCCAGTTTTGGATTCCGATGCTTAATTTTAGGTTAACTGTATCCCTTGGACCTTCTTATTGACGATGAAACACAGAAATTGCATCGGAATTTAATACAAAAGGCACAATGCCGACTTACCTACAAGAGGACTGATACTCTAACATTCTATGATTTGAACCCCTCCTGTGAGTCCAGTTTTAGATTACGATGCTTAACTTCAGGTTTACTGTATCCCTTGGACCTTCTTACTGACGATGAAACTCAGATATTGCATCCGAATTTAATAAAAAAAGGCACAATGCCGACTTAAGTACAAGAGGACTGATACTCTAACTTTCTATGATTTGAACCCCTCCTGTGAGTCCAGTTTTAGTTTCCGATGCCACACATCAGGTTTACTGAATCCCTTGGACCTTCTTATTCACGATGAAACACAGAAATTGCATCCGAATTTAATAAAAAAGGCACAATGCCGACTTAAGTACAAGAGGACTGATACTCTAACTTTCTATGATTTGAACCCCTCCTGTGAGTCCAGTTTTAGATTCCGATGCTTAACTTCAGGTTTACTGAATCCCTTGGACCTTCTTATTGACGATGAAACGCAGATATTGCATCCGAATTCAATAAAAAAGGCTCAATGATGACTTCAGTACAAGAGGACTAAAACTCTAACTTTCAATGATTTGAACCTCTGCTGTGAGTCCAGTTTTAGTTTCCGATGCTTCACTTCAGGTTTACTGTATCCCTTGGACCTTCTTATTGACGATGAAACACAAAAATTGCATCCGAATTTAATGTAGAAGGCACAATGCCGACTTAAGTACAAGAGGACTGATACTCTAACTTTCTATGATTTAACCCCTCCTGTGAGTCCAGTTTTAGATTACGATGCTTAACTTCTGGTTTACTGTATCCCTTGGACCTTCTTATTGACGATGAAACACAGAAATTGCATCCGAATTTAATACAAATGGCACAATGCCGACTTAAGTACAAGAGGACTGAAACACTATCTTTCTATGATTTGAACCTCTGCTATGAGTCCAGTTTTAGTTTCCGATGCTTCACTTCAGGTTTACTGTATCCCATGGACCTTCTTATTGACGATGAAACACAGAAATTGCGTCCGAATGTAATACAAAAGGCACAATGCCGACTTAAGTACAAGAGGACTGAGACTCTAACTTTCTATGATTTCAACCACTCCTGTGAGTCCAGTTTTCGATTCCGATGCTTAACTTCAAGATTACTGTATCCCTTGGACCTTCTTATTGACGATGAAACACAGAAATTGCATACGAATTTAATAAAAAAGGCACAATGCCGACTGAAGTACAAGAGGACTGATACTCTAACTTTCTGTGATTTGAACCCCTCCCGTGAGTCCAGTTTTAGATTCCGATGCTTAACTTCAGGTTTACTGTATCCCTTGGACCTTCTCATTGACGATGAAACACAGAAATTGCATCCGAATTTAACACAAAAGGCACAATGCAGACTTAAGTACAAGAGGACTGATACTCTAACTTCCTATGATTTGAACCTCTCCTGTGAGTCCAGTTTTAGATTCCGATGCTTCACTTCAGGTTTACTGTATCCCTTGGACCCTCTTATTGACGATGAAACACAGAAATTGCATCCGAATTTAATACAAAAGGCACAATGCCGACTTAAGTACAAGATGACAGACACGCAAACTTTCTACGATTTGAACCTCTCCTGTGAGTCCAGTTCTAGATTCCGATGCTTCACTTCAGGTTTACTGTATCCCTTGGACCCTCTTATTGACGATGAAACACAGAAATCGCATTCGAATTTAATACAAAAGGCACAATGCCGACTTACGTACAAGAGGACTGAAACTTTAACTTTCTATGATTTGAACCTCTGCTGTAAGTCCAGTTTTAGTTTCCGATCCTTCACTTCAGGTTTACTGTATCCCTTGGACCTTCTTATTGACGATGAAACACAGAAATTGCATCCGAATATAATAAAAAAGGCACAATGACGACTTAAGTACAAGAGGACTGAAACTCTAACTTATTATGATTTGAAACTCTGCTGTGAGTCCAGTTTTAGTTTCCGATGCTTCACTTCAGGTTTACTGTATCCTTTGACCTTCTTATTGACGATAAAACACAGAAATTGCATCCGAATTTAATACAAAAGGCACAATGCCGACTTACGTACAAGAGGACTGAAACTCTAACTTTCTATGATTTGAACCTCTGCTGTGAGTCCAGTTTTAGTTTCCGATGCTTCACTTCAGGTTTACTGTATCCTTGGACCTTCTTATTGACGATGAAACACAGAAATTGCATCCGAATTTAATACAAAAGGCACAATGCCGACTTACGTACAAGAAGACTGAAACTCTAACTTTCTATGATTTGAACCTCTGCTGTAAGTCCAGTTTTAGTTTCCGATGCTTCACTTAAGGTTTACTGTATCCCTTGGACCTTCTTATTGACGATGAAACACAGAAATTGCATCCGAATATAATAAAAAAGGCACAATGACGACTTAAGTACAAGAGGACTGAAACTCTAACTTTCTATGATTTGAACCTCTGCTATAAGTCCAGTTTTAGTTTCCGATGCTTCACTTAAGGTTTACTGTATCCTTGGACCTTCTTATTGGCGATGAAACACAGAAATTGCATCCGAATTTAATACAAAAGGCACAATGCCGACTTACGTACAAGAGGACTGAAACTCTAACTTTCTATGATTTGAACCTATGCTGTGAGTTTAGTTTTAGTTTCCGATGCTTCACCTCAGGTTTACTGTATCCCTTGGACCTCCTTATTGACGATGAAACACAGAAATTTCCATCCGAATTTAATACAAAAGGCACAATGCCGACTAAAGTACTAGAGGACTGATACTCTAACTTTCTATGATTTGAACCTCTGCTGTGAGTCCAGTTTTAGTTACCGATGTTTCACTGCAGGTTTACTGTATCCCTTGGACCTTCTTATTGACGATGAAACACAGAAATTTCATCCGAATTTAATGCAAAAGGCACAATGCCGGCTTAAGTACAAGAGGACTGAAACTCTAACTTTCTATGATTTGAACCTCTGCTGTGAGTCCATTTTTAGTTTCCGATGCTTCACTTCAGGTTTACTGTATCCCTTGGACCTTCTTATTGACGATGAAACACAGAAATTGCATCCGAATTTAATACAAAAGTCACAATGCCGACTTAAGTACAAGAGGACTGAAACTCTAACTCTCTATGATTTGAACCTCTGCTGTGAGTCCACTTTTAGTTTCCGATGCTTCACTTCAGGTTTACTGTATCCCTTGGACCTTCTTATTGACGATGAAACACAGAAATTGCATCCGAATTAAATACAAAAGGCACAATGCCGACTTAAGTACAAGAGGACTGATTCTCCAACTTTCTATGATTTGAACCTCTGCTGTGAGTCCAGTTTTAGTTTCCGATGCCATACATCAGGTTTACTGTGTCCCTTTGACCTTCTTATTGACGATGAAACACAGAAACTGCATCCGAATTTGATAAAAAAGGCACAATGACGACTTATGTACAAGAGGACTGAACCTCTAACTTTCTATGATTTGAAACTCTGCAGTGAGTCCAGTTTTAGTTTCCGATGCTTCACTTCGGGTTTACTGTATCCTTGGTCCTTCTTATTGGCGATGAAACACAGAAATTGCATCCGAATTTAATACAAAAGGCACAATGCCGACTTACGTACAAGAGGACTGAAACTCTAACTTTCTATGATTTGAACCTCTGCTGTGAGTCCACTTTTAGTTTCCGATGCTTAACTTCAGGTTTACTGTATCCCTTGGACCTTCTTATTGACGATGAAACACAGAAATTGCATCCGAATTAAATAAAAAAGGCACAATGCCGACTTACGGACAAGAGGACTGATACTCTAACTTTCTACGATTTGAACCTCTGCTGTGAGTCCAGTTTTAGTTTCCGATGCTTAACTTCAGGTTTACTGTATCCCTTGGACCTTCTAATTGACGATGAAACACAGTAATTGCATCCGAATTTAATACAAAAGGCACAATGCCGACTTAAGTACAAGGCGACTGATACTCTAACTTTCTATGATTTGAACCTCTCCTGTGAGTCCAGTTTTAAATTCTGATGCTTCACTTCAGGTTTACTGCATCCCTTGGACCTTCTTATTGACGATGAAACACAGAAATTGCATCCGAATTTAATAAAAAAGGCACAATGCCGACTTAAGTACAAGAGGACTGATACTCCAACTTTCTATGATTTGAACCTCTGCTGTGAGTCCAGTTTTAGATTCCGATGCTTAACTTCAGGTTTACTGAAACCCTTGGACCTTCTTATTGACAATGAAACACAGAAATTGCATCCGAATTTAATACAAAAGGCACAATGACGACTTAAGTACAATGGGACTGAAACTCTAACTTTCTATGAATTGAACCTCTGCTGTGAGTCCAGTTTTAGTTTCCGATGCTTCACCTCAGGTTTACTGTATAACTTGGACCTTCTTATTGACGATGAAACACAGAAATTTCATCCGAATTTAATGCAAAAGGCACATTGCCGACTTAAGTACAAGAGGACTGAAACTCTCACTTTCTGTGATTTGAACCTCTGCTGTGAGTCCACTTTTAGTTTCCGATGCTTCACTTCAGGTTAACTGTATCCCTTGCACCTTCTTATTGACGATGAAACACAGAAATTGCATCCGAATTTAATACAAAAGGCACAATGCCGACTTAAGTACAAGAGGACTGAAACTCTAACTTTCTATGATTTGAACCTCTGCTGTGAGTCCACTTTTAGTTTCCGATGCTTCACTTCAGGTTTACTGTATCCCTTGGACCTTCTTATTGACGATGAAACACAGAAATTGCATCCGAATTAAATACAAAAGTCACAATGCCGACTTAAGTACAAGAGGACTGATACTCCAACTTTCTATGATTTGAACCTCTGGTGTGAGTCCAGTTTTAGTTTCCGATGCATCACTTCAGGTTTACTGCATCCCTTGGACCTTCTAATTGACGATGAAACACAGAAATTGCATCCGAATTTATAAAAATGGCACAATGCCGACTTAAGTACAAGAGGTCTGATACTCTAATTTTCTATGATTTGAACCCCTCCTGTGAGTCCAGTTATAGATTCCGATGCTTAACTTCAACTTTACTGTACCCCTTGGACCTTCTCATTGACGATGAAACGTAGAAATTGCATCCGAATTTAATATAAAAGGCACAATGCCGACTTAAGTACAAGGCAACTGATACTCTAATTTTCTATCATTTGAACCTCTCCTGTGAGTCCAGTTTTAGATTCTTATGCTTCACTTCAGGTTTACTGTATCCCTTGGACGCTCTTATTGACGATGAAACACAGAAATTGCATCCGAATTTAATACAAAAGGCACAATGCCGGCTTAAGTACAAGAGGACTGATACTCTAACTTTCTATGATTTGAACCCCTCCTGTGAGTCCAGTTTTAGATTACGATGCTTAACTTCAGGTTTACTGTATCCCTTGGACCTTCTTATTGACGATGAAACACAGATATTGCATCCGAATTTAATAAAAAAGGCACAATGCCGACTTCAGTACAAGAGGACTGTTACTCTAACTTTCTATGATTTCAACCCCTCCTGTGAGCCCGGTTTTAGTTTCCGATGCCATACATCAGGTTTACTGTATCCCTTTGACCTTCTTATTGACGATGAAACACAGAAACGGCAACCGAATTTAATAAAAAAGGCACAATGCCGACTTAAGTAAAACAGGACTGATACTCTAACTTTCTATGATTTGAACCCCTCCTGAGAGTCCAGTTTCAGTTTCCGATGCTTAACTTCAGGTTTACTGTATCCCTTGGACCTTCTTATTGACGATGAAATACAGAAATTGCATCCGAATTTAATAAAAAAGGCACAATGACGACTTAAGTACAAGAGAACTGAAACTCTAACTTTCTGCGATTTGAAACTCTGCTGTGAGTCCAGTTTTAGTTTCCGATGCTTCACTTCAGGTTTACTGTATCCTTGGACCTTCTTATTGGCGATGAAACACAGAAATTGCATCCGAATGTAATACAAAAGGCACAATGCCGACTTACGTACAAGAATACTGAAACTCTAACTTTCTATGATTTGAACCTCTGCTGTGAGTCCACTTTTAGTTTCCAATGCTTAACTTCAGGTTTACTGTATCCCTTGGACCTTCTTATTGACGAAGAAACACAGAAATTGCATCCGAATTTAATACAAAAGGCACAATGCCGACTTAAGTACTAGAGGACTGAAACTCTAACTTCCTATGATTTGAACCTCTGCTGTGAGTCCAGTTTTAGTTTCCGATGCTTCACTTCATGTTTACTGTATCCCTTGAACCTTCTTATTGACGATGAAACACAGAAATTGCATCCGAATTTAATACAAAAGGCACAATGCCGACTAAAGTACTAGTGGACTGATACTCTAACTTTCTATGATTTGAACCCCTCCTGTGAGTCCAGTTTTAGTTTCCGATGGTTCACTTTAGGTTTACTGTATCCCTTGGACCTTCTTATTGACGATGAAACACAGAAATTGCATCCGAATTTAATACAAAAGGCACAATGCCGACTTAAGTACAAGAGGACTGAAACTCTAACTTTCAATGATTTCAACCTCTGCTGTGAGTCCACTTTTAGTTTCCGATGCTTCACTTCAGGTTAACTGTATCCCTTGGACGCTCTTATTGACGATGAAACACAGAAATTGCATCTGAATTTAATACAAAAGCACAATGCCGACTTAAGTACAAGAGGACTGATACTCTAACTTTCTATGATTTGAACCCCTCCTGTGAGTCCAGTTTTAGGTTACGATGCTTAACTTCAGGTTTACTGTATCCCTTGGACCTTCTTTTTGACGATGAAACACAGATATTGCATCCGAATTTAATAAAAAAGGCACAATGCCGACTTCAGTACAAGAGGACTGATACTCTAACTTTCTATGATTTGAACCCCTCCTGTGAGCCCGGTTTTAGTTTCCGATGCCATACATCAGGTTTACTGTATCGCTTTGACCTTCTTATTGACGATGAAACACAGAAACGGCAACCGAATTTAATAAAAAAGGCACAATGCCAACTTAAGTAAAAGAGGACTGATACTCTAACTTTCTATGATTTGAACCCCTCCTGAGAGTCCAGTTTCAGTTTCCGATGCTTAACTTCAGGTTTACTGTATCCCTTGGACCTTCTTATTGACGATGAAATACAGAAATTGCATCCGAATTTAATAAAAAAGGCACAATGACGACTTAAGTACAAGAGAACTGAAACTCTAACTTTCTGCGATTTGAAACTCTGCTGTGAGTCCAGTTTTAGTTTCCGATGCTTCACTTCAGGTTTACTGTATCCTTGGACCTTCTTATTGGCGATGAAACACAGAAATTGCATCCGAATGTAATACAAAAGGCACAATGCCGACTTACGTACAAGAATACTGAAACTCTAACTTTCTATGATTTGAACCTCTGCTGTGAGTCCACTTTTAGTTTCCAATGCTTAACTTCAGGTTTACTGTATCCCTTGGACCTTCTTATTGACGAAGAAACACAGAAATTGCATCCGAATTTAATACAAAAGGCACAATGCCGACTTAAGTACTAGAGGACTGAAACTCTAACTTCCTATGATTTGAACCTCTGCTGTGAGTCCAGTTTTAGTTTCCGATGCTTCACTTCATGTTTACTGTATCCCTTGAACCTTCTTATTGACGATGAAACACAGAAATTGCATCCGAATTTAATACAAAAGGCACAATGCCGACTAAAGTACTAGTGGACTGATACTCTAACTTTCTATGATTTGAACCCCTCCTGTGAGTCCAGTTTTAGTTTCCGATGGTTCACTTTAGGTTTACTGTATCCCTTGGACCTTCTTATTGACGATGAAACACAGAAATTGCATCCGAATTTAATACAAAAGGCACAATGCCGACTTAAGTACAAGAGGACTGAAACTCTAACTTTCAATGATTTCAACCTCTGCTGTGAGTCCACTTTTAGTTTCCGATGCTTCACTTCAGGTTAACTGTATCCCTTGGACGCTCTTATTGACGATGAAACACAGAAATTGCATCCGAATTTAATACAAAAGGCACAATGCCGACTTAAGTACAAGAGGACTGATACTCTAACTTTCTATGATTTGAACCCCTCCTGTGAGTCCAGTTTTAGGTTACGATGCTTAACTTCAGGTTTACTGTATCCCTTGGACCTTCTTTTTGACGATGAAACACAGATATTGCATCCGAATTTAATAAAAAAGGCACAATGCCGACTTCAGTACAAGAGGACTGATACTCTAACTTTCTATGATTTGAACCCCTCCTGTGAGCCCGGTTTTAGTTTCCGATGCCATACATCAGGTTTACTGTATCGCTTTGACCTTCTTATTGACGATGAAACACAGAAACGGCAACCGAATTTAATAAAAAAGGCACAATGCCAACTTAAGTAAAAGAGGACTGATACTCTAACTTTCTATGATTTGAACCCCTCCTGAGAGTCCAGTTTCAGTTTCCGATGCTTAACTTCAGGTTTACTGTATCCCTTGGACCTTCTTATTGACGATGAAACACAGAAATTGCATCCGAATTTAATAAAAAAGGCACAATGACGACTTAAGTACAAGAGAACTGAAACTCTAACTTTCTATGATTTGAAACTCTGCTGTGAGTCCAGTTTTAGTTTCCGATGCTTCTCTTCAGGTTTACTGTATCCTTGGACCTTCTTATTGGCGATGAAACACAGAAATTGCATCCGAATTTAATACAAAAGGCACAATGCCGACTTACGTACAAGAATACTGAAACTCTAACTTTCTATGATTTGAACCTCTGCTGTGAGTCCACTTTTAGTTTCCAATGCTTAACTTCAGGTTTACTGTATCCCTTGGACCTTCTTATTGACGAAGAAACACAGAAATTGCATCCGAATTTAATACAAAAGGCACAATGCCGACTTAAGTACTAGAGGACTGATACTCTAACTTTCTATGATTTGAACCTCTGCTGTGAGTCCAGTTTTAGTTTCCGATGCTTCACTTCATGTTTACTGTATCCCTTGAACCTTCTTATTGACGATGAAACACAGAAATTGCATCCGAATTTAATACAAAATGCACAATGCCGACTAAAGTATTAGAGGACTGATACTCTAACTTTCTATGATTTGAACCCCTCCTGTGAGTCCAGTTTTAGTTTCCGATGCTTCACTTCAGGTTTACTGTATCCCTTGGACCTTCTTACTGACGATGAAACACAGAAATTGCATCCGAATTTAATACAAAAAGCACAATGCCGACTTAAGTACAAGAGGACTGAAACTCTAACTTTCAATGATTTGAACCTCTGCTGTGAGTCCACTTTTAGTTTCCGATGCTTCACTTCAGGTTAACTGTATCCCTTGGACGCTCTTATTGACGATGAAACACAGAAATTGCATCCGAATTTAATACAAAAGGCACAATGCCGACTTAAGTACAAGAGGACTGATACTCTAACTTTCTATGATTTGAACCCCTCCTGTGAGTCCAGTTTTAGGTTACGATGCTTAACTTCAGGTTTACTGTATCCCTTGGACCTTCTTTTTGACGATGAAACACAGATATTGCATCCGAATTTAATAAAAAAGGCACAATGCCGACTTCAGTACAAGAGGACTGATACTCTAACTTTCTATGATTTGAACCCCTCCTGTGAGCCCGGTTTTAGTTTCCGATGCCATACATCAGGTTTACTGTATCGCTTTGACCTTCTTATTGACGATGAAACACAGAAACGGCAACCGAATTTAATAAAAAAGGCACAATGCCAACTTAAGTAAAAGAGGACTGATACTCTAACTTTCTATGATTTGAACCCCTCCTGAGAGTCCAGTTTCAGTTTCCGATGATTAACTTCAGGTTTACTGTATCCCTTGGACCTTCTTATTGACGATGAAACACAGAAATTGCATCCGAATTTAATAAAAAAGGCACAATGACGACTTAAGTACAAGAGAACTGAAACTCTAACTTTCTATGATTTGAAACTCTGCTGTGAGTCCAGTTTTAGTTTCCGATGCTTCTCTTCAGGTTTACTGTATCCTTGGACCTTCTTATTGGCGATGAAACACAGAAATTGCATCCGAATTTAATACAAAAGGCACAATGCCGACTTACGTACAAGAATACTGAAACTCTAACTTTCTATGATTTGAACCTCTGCTGTGAGTCCACTTTTAGTTTCCAATGCTTAACTTCAGGTTTACTGTATCCCTTGGACCTTCTTATTGACGAAGAAACACAGAAATTGCATCCGAATTTAATACAAAAGGCACAATGCCGACTTAAGTACTAGAGGACTGAAACTCTAACTTTCTATGATTTGAACCTCTGCTGTGAGTCCAGTTTTAGTTTCCGATGTTTCACTTCATGTTTACTGTATCCCTTGAACCTTCTTATTGACGATGAAACACAGAAATTGCATCCGAATTTAATACAAAATGCACAATGCCGACTAAAGTATTAGAGGACTGATACTCTAACTTTCTATGATTTGAACCCCTCCTGTGAGTCCAGTTTTAGTTTCCGATGCTTCACTTCAGGTTTACTGTATCCCTTGGACCTTCTTACTGACGATGAAACACAGAAATTGCATCCGAATTTAATACAAAAGGCACAATGCCGACTTAAGTACAAGAGGACTGAAACTCTAACTTTCAATGATTTGAACCTCTGCTGTGAGTCCACTTTTAGTTTCCGATGCTTCACTTCAGGTTAACTGTATCCCTTGGACCTTCGTATTGACGATGAAACACAGAAATTGCATCCGAATTAAATACAAAATGCACAATGCCGACTTAAGTACAAGAGGACTGATACTCTAACTTTCTATGATTTGAACCTCTGCTGTGAGTCCACTTTTAGTTTCCGATGCATCACTTCAGGTTTACTGTATCCCTTGGACCTTCTAATTGACGATGAAACACAGTAATTGAATCCGAATTTAATACAAAAGGCACAATGCCGACTTAAGTACAAGGCGACTGATACTCTAACTTTCGATGATTTGAACCTCTCCTGTGAGTCCAGTTTTAGATTCTGATGCTTCACTTCAGGTTTACTGTATCCCTTGGACCTTTTTATTGACGATGAAAGACAGAAATTGCATCCGAATTTAATAAAAAAGGCACAATGCCGACATAAGTACAAGAGGACTGATACTCTAACTTTCTATGATTTGAACCCCTCCTGTGAGTCCAGTTTTAGATTCCGATGCTTAACTTCAGGTTTACTGAATCCCTTGGACCTTCTTATTGACGATGAAACACAGAAAGTGCTTTTGAATTTAATACAAAAGGCACAATGCCGACTTAAGTACAAGAGGACTGATACTCTAACTTTCTATGATTTGAACCTCTCCTGTGATCCAGTTTTAGATTCCGATGCTCCACTTCGGGTTTACTGTATCCCTTGGACCCCCTTATTGACGATGAAACACAGAAATTGCATCCGAATTTAATACAAAAGGCACAATGCCGACTTAAGTACAATGGGACTGAAACTCTAACATTCTATGATTTGAACCTCTGCTGTGAGTCCAGTTTTAGTTTCCGATGCTTCACCTCAGGTTTACTGTATCCCTTGGACCTTCTTATTGACGATGAAACACAGAAATTTGCATCCGAATTTAATACAAAAGGCACAATGCCGACTAAAGTACTAGAGGACTGATACTCTAACTATCTATGATTTGAACCTCTGCTGTGAGTCCAGTTTTAGTTTCCGATGCTTCACTTCAGGTTTACTGTATCCCTTGGACCTTCTTATTGACGATGAAACACAGAAATTGCATCCGAATTAAATACAAAAGGCACAATGCCGACTTAAGTACAAGAGGACTGATACTCCAACTTTCTATGATTTGAACCTCTGCTGTGAGCCCAGTTTTAGTTTCCGATGCATCACTTCAGGTTTACTGCATCCCTTGGACCTTCTAATTGACGATGAAACACAGAAATTGCATCCGAATTTAATAAAAGAGGCACAATGCCGACTTGAGTACAAGAGGTCTGATACTCTAATTTTCTATGATTTGAACCCCTCCTGTGAGTCCAGTTATAGATTCCGATGCTTAACTTCAACTTTACTGTATCCCTTGGACCTTCTCATTGACGATGGAACATAGAAGTTGCATCCAAATTTAATATAAAAGGCACAATGCCGACTTAAGTACAAGGCGACTGATACTCTAACTTTCTATCATTTGAACCTCTCCTGCGAGTCCAGTTTTAGATTCTGATGCTTCACTTCAGGTTTACTGTATCCCTTGGACCCTCTTATTGACGATGAAACACAGAAATTGCATCCGAATTTAATACAAAAGGCACAATGCCGACTTAAGTACAAGAGGAATGATACTCTAATTTTCTTTGATTTGAACCCCTCCTGTGAGTCCAGTTTTAGATTACGATGCTTAACTTCAGGTTTACTGTATCCCTTGGACCTTCTTATTGACGATGAAACACAGATATTGCATCCGAATTTAATAAAAAAGGCACAATGCCGACTTCAGTACAAGAGGACTGATACTCTAACTTTCTATGATTTGAACCCCTCCTGTGAGTCAAGTTTTAGTTTCCGATGCCATACATCAGGTTTACTGTATCCCTTTGACCTTCTTATTGACGATGAAACACAGAAACGGCATCCGAATTTAATAAAAAAGGCACATTGCCGACTTAAGTAAAAGAGGACTGATACTCTAACTTTCTATGATTTGAACCCCTCCTGAGAGTCCAGTTTTAGTTTCCGATGCTTAACTTCAGGTTTACTGTATCCCTTGGACCTTCTTATCGACGATGAAACACAGAAATTGCATCCGAATTTAATAAAAAAGGCACAATGCCGACTTAAGTACAAGAGGACTGATACTCTAACTTTCTATGATTTGAACCCCTCCTGTGAGTCTAGTTTTAAATTCCGATGCTTAACTTCAAGTTTACTGTATCCCTTGGACCTTCTTATTGACGATGAAACACTGAATTTGCATACGAATTTAATACAAAAGGCACAATTCCGACTTAAAAACAAGAGGACTGAAACTCTAACTTTCTATGATTTGAACCTCTGCTGTGAGTCCAGTTTTAGTTTCCGATGCTTAACTTCAGGTTTACTGTATCCCTTGGACCTTCTTCTTGACGATGAAACACAGAAATTGCATCCGAATTTAATACTAAAGGCACAATGCCGACTTAAGTACAAGAGGACTGAAACTCTAATTTTCTATGATTTGAACCTCTGCTGTGAGTACAGTTTTAGTTTCCGATGCTTCACTTCAGGTTTACTGTATCCCTTGGACATTCTTATTGACGATGAAACACAGAAATTGCATCCGAATTTAATACAAAAGGCACAATGCCGACTAAAGTACAAGAGGACTGATACTCTAACTTTCTATGATTTGAACCCCTCCTGTGAGTCCAGTTTTAGATTCCGATGCTTAACTTCAGGTTTACTGTAACCCTTGGACCTTCTTATTGACGATGAAACACAGAAATTGCATCCGAATTTAATACAAATGGCACAATGCCGACTTAAGTACAAAAGGACTGAAACTCTAATTTCCTAGGATTTGAACCTCAGCTGTGAGTCCAGTTTTAGTTTCTGATGCTTCACTTCAGGTTTACTGTATCCCTTGAACATTCTTATGGACGATGAAACACAGAAATTGCATCCGAATTTAATACAAAAGGCACAACGCCGACTTAAGTACAAGAGAACTGAATCTCAAACTTTCTATGATTTGAACCTCTGCTTTAAGTCCAGTTTTAGTTTCCGATGCTTCACTTAAGGTTTACTGTATCCCTTGGACCTTCTTATTGACGATGAAACACAGAATTTGCATCCGAATTTAATACAAAAGGCACAATGCCGACTTAAAAACAAGAGGACTGAAACTCTAACTTTCTATGATTTGAACCTCTGCTGTGAGTCCAGTTTTAGTTTCCGATGCTTAACTTCAGGTTTACTGTATCCCTTGGACCTTCTTCTTGACGATGAAACACAGAAATTGCATCCGAATTTAATACAAAAGGCACAATGCCGACTTAAGAACAAGAGAACTGAAACTCTAACTTTCTATGATTTGAACCTCTGCTGTAAGTCCAGTTTTAGTTTCCGATGCTTCACTTAAGGTTTACTGTATCCCTTTGACCTTCTTATTGACGATGAAACACAGAAATTGCATCCGAATTTAATAAAAAAGGCACAATGACGACTTAAGTACAAGAGAACTGAAACTCTAACTTTCTATGATTTGAAACTCTGCTGTGAGTCCAGTTTTAGTTTCCGGTGCTTCACTTCAGGTTTACTGTATCCTTGGACCTTCTTATTGGCGATGAAACACAGAAATTGCATCCGAATTTAATACAAAAGGCACAATGCCGACATAAGTACAAGAGGACTGAAACTCTAACTTTCAATGATTTGAACCTCTGCTGTGAGTCCAATATTAGTTTCCGATGCTTCACTTCAGGTTAACTGTATCCCTTGGACCTTCTTATTGACGATGAAACACAGAAATTGCATCCGAATTAAATACAAAAGGCACAATGCCGACTTAAGTACAAGAGGACTGATACTCTAACTTTCTATGATTTGAACCTCTGCTGTGAGTCCAGTATTAGTTTCCGATGCATCACTTCAGGTTTACTGTATCCCTTGGACCTTCTAATTAACGATGAAACACAGTAATTGCATCCGAATTAAATACAAAAGGCACAATGCCGACTTAAGTACAAGGCGACTGATACTCAAACTTTCTATGATTTGAACCTCTCCTGTGAGTCCAGTTTTAGATTCTGATGCTTCACTTCAGGTTTACTGTATCCCTTGGACCTTCTTATTGACGATGAAACACAGAATTTGCATCTGAATTTAATACAAAAGGCACAAAGCCGACTTAAAAACAAGAGGACTGAAACTCTAACTTTCTATGATTTGAACCTCTGCTGTGAGTCCAGTTTTAGTTTCCGATGCTTAACTTCAGGTTTACTGTATCCCTTGGACCTTCTTCTTGACGATGAAACACAGAAATTGCATCCGAATTTAATACAAAAGGCACAATGCCGACTTAAGAACAAGAGAACTGAAACTCTAACTTTCTATGATTTGAACCTCTGCTGTAAGTCCAGTTTTAGTTTCCGATGCTTCACTTAAGGTTTACTGTATCCCTTTGACCTTCTTATTGACGATGAAACACAGAAATTGCATCCGAATTTAATAAAAAAGGCACAATGACGACTTAAGTACAAGAGAACTGAAACTCTTAACTTTCTATGATTTGAAACTCTGCTGTGAGTCCAGTTTTAGTTTCCGGTGCTTCACTTCAGGTTTACTGTATCCTTGGACCTTCTTATTGGCGATGAAACACAGAAATTGGCATCCGAATTTTAATACAAAAAGGCACAATGCCGACTTACGTACAAGAGGACTGAAACTCTAACTTTCTATGATTTGAACCCCTCCTGTGAGTCCAGTTTTAGTTTCCGATGCTTCACTTCAGGTTTACAGTATCCCTTGGACCTCTTATTGACGATGAAACACAGAATTTGCATCCGAATTTAATACAAAAGGCACAATGCCGACTTAAGTACAAGAGGACTGAAACTCTAACTTTCAATGATTTGAACCTCTGCTGTGAGTCCACTATTAGTTTCCGATGCTTCACTTCAGGTTAACTGTATCCCTTGGACCTTCTTATTGACGATGAAACACAGAAATTGCATCCGAATTAAATACAAAAGCACAATGCCGACTTAAGTACAAGAGGACTGATACTCTAACTTTCTATGATTTGAACCTCTGCTGTGAGTCCAGTATTAGTTCCGATGCATCACTTCAGGTTTACTGTATCCCTTGGACCTTCTAATTAACGATGAAACACAGTAAATTGCATTCCGAATTTAATACAAAAGGCACAATGCCGACTTAAGTACAAGGCGACTGATACTCAAACTTTCTATGATTTGAACCTCTCCTGTGAGTCCAGTTTTAGATTCTGATGCTTCACTGCAGGTTTACCTGTATCCCTTGGACCTTCTTTTGACGATGAAACACAGAATTTGCATCCGAATTTAATACAAAAGGCACAATGCCGACTTAAAAAACAAGAGGACTGAAACTCTAACTTTCTATGATTTGAACCTCTGCTGTGAGTCCAGTTTTAGTTTCCGATGCTTAACTTCAGGTTTACTGTATCCCTTGGACCTTCTTCTTGACGATGAAACACAGAAATTGCATCCGAATTTAATACAAAAGGCACAATGCCGACTTAAGAACAAGAGAATTGAAACTCTAACTTTCTAATGATTTGAACCTCTGCTGTAAGTCCAGTTTAGTTTCCGATGCTTCACTTAAGGTTTACTGTATCCCTTTGACCTTCTTATTGACGATGAAACACAGAAATTGCATCCGAATTTAATAAAAAAAGGCACAATGACGACTTAAGTACAAGAGAAACTGAAACTCTAACTTTCTATGATTTGAAACTCTGCTGTGAGTCCAGTTTTTAGTTTCGGTGCTTCACTTCAGGTTTACTGTATCCTTGGACCTTCTTATTGGCGAGGAAACACAGAAATTGCATCCGAATTTAATACAAAAGGCACAATGCCGACTTACGTTCAAGAGGACTGAAACTCTAACTTTCTATGATTTGAACCCCTCCTGTGAGTCCAGTTTTAGTTTCCGATGCTTCACTTCAGGTTTACAGTATCCCTTGGACCTTCTTATTGACGATGAAACACAGAAATTGCATCCGAATTTAATACAAAAGGCACAATGCCGACTTAAGTACAAGAGGACTGAAACTCTAACTTTCAATGATTTGAACCTCTGCTGTGAGTCCACTATTAGTTTCCGATGCTTCACTTCAGGTTAACTGTATCCCTTGGACCTTCTTATTGACGATGAAACACAGAAATTGCATCCGAATTAAATACAAAAGGCACAATGCCGACTTAAGTACAAGAGGACTGATACTCTAACTTTCTATGATTTGAAACCTCTGCTGTGAGTCCAGTATTAGTTTCCGATGCATCACTTCAGGTTTTACTGTATCCCTTGGACCTTCTAATTAACGATGAAACACAGTAATTGCATCCGAATTTAATACAAAAAGGCACAATGCCGACTTAAGTACAAGGCGACTGATACTCAAACTTTCTATGATTTGAAACTCTCCTGTGAGTCCAGTTTTAGATTCTGATGCTTCACTTCAGGGTTTACTGTATCCCTTGGACCTTCTTATTGACGATGAAACACAGAAATTGCATCCGAATTTAATAAAAAAGCACAATGCCGACTTAAGTACAAGAGGACTGATACTCTAACTTTCTATGATTTGAACCCCTCCTGTGAGTCCAGTTTTAGATTCCGATGCTTAACTTCAGGTTTACTGAATCCCTTGGACCTTCTTATTAACGATGAAACACAGAAATTGCTTCCGAATTTAATACAAAAGGCACAATGCCGACTTAAGTACAAGAGGACTGATACTCTAACTTTCTATGATTTGAACCTCTCCTGTGAGTCGAGTTTTAGTTTCCGATGCTTAACTTCAGGTTTACTGTATCCCTTGGGACCTTCTTCTTGACGATGAAACACAGAAATTGCATCCGAATTTAATACAAAAGGCACAATGCCGACTAAAGTACAAGAGGACTGATACTCTAACTTTCTATGGTTTGAACCACTCCTGTGAGTCCAGTTTTAGATTCCGATGCTTAACTTCAGGTTTTACTGTAACCCTTGGACCTTCTTATTGACGATGAAACACAGAAATTGCATCCGAATTTAATACAAATGGCACAATGCCGACTTAAGTTACAAAAGGACTGAAACTCTAATTTCCTAGGATGCTGTGAGTCCAGTTTTAGTTTCTGATGCTTCACTTCCGGTTTACTGTATCCCTTGAACTTTCTTATGGACGATGAAACACAGAAATTGCATCCGAATTTAATACAAAAGGCACAATGCCGACTTAAAAACAAGAAAACTGAAACTCTAACTTTCTATGATTTGAACCTCTGCTGTGAGTCCAGTTTTAGTTTCCGATGCTTAACTTCAGGTTTACTGTATCCCTTGGACCTTCTTCTTGACGATGAAACACAGAAATTGCATCCGAATTTAATACAAAAGGCACAATGCCGACTTAAGAACAAGAGAACTGAAACTCTAACTTTCTATGATTTGAACCTCTGCTGTAAGTCCAGTTTTAGTTTCCGATGCTTCACTTAAGGTTTACTGTATCCCTTTGACCTTCTTATTGACGATGAAACACAGAAATTGCATCCGAATTTAATAAAAAAGGCACAATGACGACTTAAGTACAAGAGAACTGAAACTCTAACTTTCTATGATTTGAAACTCTGCTGTGAGTCCAGTTTTAGTTTCCGATGCTTCACTTCAGGTTTACTGTATCCTTGGACCTTCTTATTGGCGATGAAACACAGAAATTGCATCCGAATTTAATACAAAAGGCACAATGCCGACTTACGTACAAGAGGACTGAAACTCTAACTTTCTATGATTTGCACCCCTCCTGTGAGTCCAGTTTTAGTTTCCGATGCTTCACTTCAGGTTTGTAGTATCCCTTGGACCTTCTTATTGACGATGAAACACAGAAATTGCATCCGAATTTAATACAAAAGGCACAATGCCGACTTAAGTACAAGAGGACTGAAACTCTAACTTTCAATGATTTGAACCTCTGCTGTGAGTCCACCATTAGTTTCCGATGCTTCACTTCAGGTTAACTGTATCCCTTGGACCTTCTTATTGACGATGAAACACAGAAATTGCATCCGAATTAAATACAAAAGGCACAATGCCGACTTAAGTACAAGAGGACTGATACTCTAACTTTCTATGATTTGAACCTCTGCTGTGAGTCCAGTATTAGTTTCCGATGCATCACTTCAGGTTTACTGTATCCCTTGGACCTTCTAATTAACGATGAAACACAGTAATTGCATCCGAATTTAATACAAAAGGCACAATGCCGACTTAAGTACAAGGCGACTGATACTCAAACTTTCTATGATTTGAACCTCTCCTGTGAGTCCAGTTTTAGATTCTGATGCTTCACTTCAGGTTTACTGTATCCCTTGGACCTTCTTATTGACGATGAAACACAGAAATTGCATCCGAATTTATTAAAAAAGCACAATGCCGACTTAAGTACAAGAGGACTGATACTCTAACTTTCTATGATTTGAACCCCTCCTGTGAGTCCAGTTTTAGATTCCGATGCTTAACTTCAGGTTTACTGAATCCCTTGGACCTTCTTATTGACGATGAAACACAGAAATTGCTTCCGAATTTAATACAAAAGGCACAATGCCGACTTAAGTACAAGAGGACTGATACTCTAACTTTCTATGATTTGAACCTCTCCTGTGAGTCCAGTTTTAGTTTCCGATGCTTAACTTCAGGTTTACTGTATCCCTTGGACCTTCTTCTTGACGATGAAACACAGAAATTGCATCCGAATTTAATACTAAAGGCACAATGCCGACTTAAGTACAAGAGGACTGAAACTCTAATTTTCTATGATTTGAACCTCTGCTGTGAGTACAGTTTTAGTTTCCGATGCTTCACTTCAGGTTTACTGTATCCCTTGGACATTCTTATTGACGATGAAACACAGAAATTGCATCCGAATTTAATACAAAAGGCACAATGCCGACTAAAGTACAAGAGGACTGATACTCTAACTTTCTATGATTTGAACCCCTCCTGTGAGTCCAGTTTTAGATTCCGATGCTTAACTTCAGGTTTACTGTAACCCTTGGACCTTCTTATTGACGATGAAACACAGAAATTGCATCCGAATTTAATACAAATGGCACAATGCCGACTTAAGTACAAAAGGACTGAAACTCTAATTTCCTAGGATTTGAACCTCAGCTGTGAGTCCAGTTTTAGTTTCTGATGCTTCACTTCAGGTTTACTGTATCCCTTGAACTTTCTTATGGACGATGAAACACAGAAATTGCATCCGAATTTAATACAAAAGGCACAACGCCGACTTAAGTACAAGAGAACTGAATCTCAAACTTTCTATGATTTGAACCTCTGCTGTAAGTCCAGTTTTAGTTTCCGATGCTTCACTTAAGGTTTACTGTATCCCTTGGACCATCTTATTGGCGATGAAACACAGAAATTGCATCCGAATTTAATACAAAAGGCACAATGCCGACTTACGTACAAGAGGACTGAAACTCTAACTTTCTATGATTTGAACCCCTCCTGTGAGTCCAGTTTTAGTTTCCGATGCTTCACTTCAGGTTTACAGTATCCCTTGGACCTTCTTATTGACGATGAAACACAGAAATTGCATCCGAATTTAATACAAAAGGCACAATGCCGACTTAAGTACAAGAGGACTGAAACTCTAACTTTCAATGATTTGAACCTCTGCTGTGAGTCCACTTTTAGTTTCCGATGCTTCACTTCAGGTTAACTGTATCCCTTGGACATTCTTATTGACGATGAAACACAGAAATTGCATCCGAATTAAATACAAAAGGCACAATGCCGACTTAAGTACAAGAGGACTGATACTCTAACTTTCTATGATTTGAACCTCTGCTGTGAGTCCAGTATTAGTTTCCGATGCATCACTTCAGGTTTACTGTATCCTTTGGACCTTCTAATTAACGATGAAACACAGTAATTGCATCCGAATTTAATACAAAAGGCACAATGCCGACTTAAGTACAAGGCGACTGATACTCTAACTTTCTATGATTTGAACCTCTCCTGTGAGTCCAGTTTTAGATTCTGATGCTTCACTTAAGGTTTACTGTATCCCTTGGACCTTCTTATTGACGATAAAACACAGAATTTGCATCCGAATTTAATACAAAAGGCACAATGCCGACTTAAAAACAAGAGGACTGAAACTCTAACTTTCTATGATTTGAACGTCTGCTGTGAGTCCAGTTTTAGTTTCCGATGCTTAACTTCAGGTTTACTGTATCCCTTGGACCTTCTTCTTGACGATGAAACACAGAAATTGCATCCGAATTTAATACAAAAGGCACAATGCCGACTTAAGAACAAGAGAACTGAAACTCTAACTTTCTATGATTTGAACCTCTGCTGTAAGTCCAGTTTTAGTTTCCGATGCTTCACTTAAGGTTTACTGTATCCCTTTGACCTTCTTATTGACGATGAAACACAGAAATTGCATCCGAATTTAATAAAAAAGGCACAATGACGACTTAAGTACAAGAGAACTGAAACTCTAACTTTCTATGATTTGAAACTCTGCTGTGAGTCCAGTTTTAGTTTCCGATACTTCACTTCAGGTTTACTGTATCCTTGGACCATCTTATTGGCGATGAAACACAGAAATTGCGTCCGAATTTAATAAAAAAGCACAATGCCGACTTAAGTACAAGAGGACTGATACTCTAACTTTCTATGATTTGAACCTCTCCTGTGAGTCCAGTTTTAGATTCCGATGCTTCACATCGGGTTTACTGTATCCCTTGGACCCCCTTATGGACGATGAAACACAGAAATTGCATCCGAATTTAATACAAAAGGCACAATGCCGACTTAAGTACAATGGGACTGAAACTCTAACATTCTATGATTTGAACCTCTGCTGTGAGTCCAGCTTTAGTTTCCGATGCTTCACCTCAGGTTTACTGTATCCCTTGGACCTTCTTATTGACGATGAAACACAGAAATTTGCATCCGAATTTAATACAAAAGGCACAATGCCGACTAAAGTACTAGAGGACTGATACTCTAACTATCTATGATTTGAACCTCTGCTGTGAGTCCAGTTTCAGTTACCGATGCTTCACTTCAGGTTTACTGTATCCCTTGGACCTTCTTATTGACGATGAAACACAGAAATTTCATCCGAATTTAATGCAAAAGGCACAATGCCGACTTAAGTACAAGAGGACTGAAACTCTAACTTTCTATGATTTGAACCTCTGCTGTGAGTCCAGTATTAGTTTCCGATGCATCACTTCAGGTTTACTGTATCCCTTGGACCTTCTAATTAACGATGAAACACAGTAATTGCATCCGAATTTAATACAAAAGGCACAATGCCGACTTAAGTACAAGGCGACTGATACTCAAACTTTCTATGATTTGAACCTCTAATGTGAGTCCAGTTTTAGATTCTGATGCTTAACTTCAGGTTTACTGTATCCCTTGGACCTTCTTCTTGACGATGAAACACAGAAATTGCATCCGAATTTAATACAAAAGGCACAATGCCGACTTAAGAACAAGAGAACTGAAACTCTAACTTTCTATGATTTGAACCTCTGCTGTAAGTCCAGTTTTAGTTTCCGATGCTTCACTTAAGGTTTACTGTATCCCTTTGACCTTCTTATTGACGATGAAACACAGAAATTGCATCCGAATTTAATAAAAAAGGCACAATGACGACTTAAGTACAAGAGAACTGAAACTCTAACTTTCTATGATTTGAAACTCTGCTGTGTGTCCAGTTTTAGTTTCCGATACTTCACTTCAGGTTTACTGTATCCTTGGACCATCTTATTGGCGATGAAACACAGAAATTGCGTCCGAATTTAATAAAAAAGCACAATGCCGACTTAAGTACAAGAGGACTGATACTCTAACTTTCTATGATTTGAACCTCTCCTGTGAGTCCAGTTTTAGATTCCGATGCTTCACATCGGGTTTACTGTATCCCTTGGACCCCCTTATGGACGATGAAACACAGAAATTGCATCCGAATTTAATACAAAAGGCACAATGCCGACTTAAGTACAATGGGACTGAAACTCTAACATTCTATGATTTGAACCTCTGCTGTGAGTCCAGCTTTAGTTTCCGATGCTTCACCTCAGGTTTACTGTATCCCTTGGACCTTCTTATTGACGATGAAACACAGAAATTTGCATCCGAATTTAATACAAAAGGCACAATGCCGACTAAAGTACTAGAGGACTGATACTCTAACTATCTATGATTTGAAACTCTGCTGTGAGTCCAGTTTTAGTTTCCGGTGCTTCACTTCAGGTTTACTGTATCCTTGGACCTTCTTATTGGCGATGAAACACAGAAATTGCATCCGAATTTAATACAAAAGGCACAATGCCGACTTACGTACAAGAGGACTGAAACTCTAACTTTCTATGATTTGAACCCCTCCTGTGAGTCCAGTTTTAGTTTCCGATGCTTCACTTCAGGTTTACAGTATCCCTTGGACCTTCTTATTGACGATGAAACACAGAAATTGCATCCGAATTTAATACAAAAGGCACAATGCCGACTTAAGTACAAGAGGACTGAAACTCTAACTTTTAATGATTTGAACCTCTGCTGTGAGTCCACTATTAGTTTCCGATGCTTCACTTCAGGTTAACTGTATCCCTTGGACCTTCTTATTGACGATGAAACACAGAAATTGCATCCGAATTAAATACAAAAGGCACAATGCCGACTTAAGTACAAGAGGACTGATACTCTAACTTTCTATGATTTGAACCTCTGCTGTGAGTCCAGTATTAGTTTCCGATGCATCACTTCAGGTTTACTGTATCCCTTGGACCTTCTAATTAACGATGAAACACAGTAATTGCATCCGAATTTAATACAAAAGGCACAATGCCGACTTAAGTACAAGGCGACTGATACTCAAACTTTCTATGATTTGAACCTCTCCTGTGAGTCCAGTTTTAGATTCTGATGCTTCACTTCAGGTTTACTGTATCCCTTGGACCTTCTTATTGACGATGAAACACAGAAATTGCATCCGAATTTAATAAAAAAGCACAATGCCGACTTAAGTACAAGAGGACTGATACTCTAACTTTCTATGATTTGAACCCCTCCTGTGAGTCCAGTTTTAGATTCCGATGCTTAACTTCAGGTTTACTGAATCCCTTGGACCTTCTTATTGACGATGAAACACAGAAATTGCTTCCGAATTTAATACAAAAGGCACAATGCCGACTTAAGTACAAGAGGACTGATACTCTAACTTTCTATGATTTGAACCTCTCCTGTGAGTCCAGTTTTAGTTTCCGATGCTTAACTTCAGGTTTACTGTATCCCTTGGACCTTCTTCTTGACGATGAAACACAGAAATTGCATCCGAATTTAATACTAAAGGCACAATGCCGACTTAAGTACAAGAGGACTGAAACTCTAATTTGCTATGATTTGAACCTCTGCTGTGAGTACAGTTTTAGTTTCCGATGCTTCACTTCAGGTTTACTGTATCCCTTGGACATTCTTATTGACGATGAAACACAGAAATTGCATCCGAATTTAATACAAAAGGCACAATGCCGACTAAAGTACAAGAGGACTGATACTCTAACTTTCTATGATTTGAACCACTCCTGTGAGTCCAGTTTTAGATTCCGATGCTTAACTTCAGGTTTACTGTAACCCTTGGACCTTCTTATTGACGATGAAACACAGAAATTGCATCCGAATTTAATACAAATGGCACAATGCCGACTTAAGTACAAAAGGACTGAAACTCTAATTTCCTAGGATTTGAACCTCAGCTGTGAGTCCAGTTTTAGTTTCTGATGCTTCTCTTCAGGTTTACTGTATCCCTTGAACTTTCTTATGGACGATGAAACACAGAAATTGCATCCGAATTTAATACAAAAGGCACAATGCCGACTTAAAAACAAGAAAACTGAAACTCTAACTTTCTATGATTTGAACCTCTGCTGTGAGTCCAGTTTTAGTTTCCGATGCTTAACTTCAGGTTTACTGTATCCCTTGGACCTTCTTCTTGACGATGAAACACAGAAATTGCATCCGAATTTAATACAAAAGGCACAATGCCGACTTAAGAACAAGAGAACTGAAACTCTAACTTTCTATGATTTGAACCTCTGCTGTAAGTCCAGTTTTAGTTTCCGATGCTTCACTTAAGGTTTACTGTATCCCTTTGACCTTCTTATTGACGATGAAACACAGAAATTGCATCCGAATTTAATAAAAAAGGCACAATGACGACTTAAGTACAAGAGAACTGAAACTCAAACTTTCTATGATTTGAAACTCTGCTGTGAGTCCAGTTTTAGTTTCCGATGCTTCACTTCAGGTTTACTGTATCCTTGGACCTTCTTATTGGCGATGAAACACAGAAATTGCATCCGAATTTAATACAAAAGGCACAATGCCGACTTACGTACAAGAGGACTGAAACTCTAACTTTCTATGATTTGCACCCCTCCTGTGAGTCCAGTTTTAGTTTCCGATGCTTCACTTCAGGTTTGCAGTATCCCTTGGACCTTCTTATTGACGATGAAACACAGAAATTGCATCCGAATTTAATACAAAAGGCACAATGCCGACTTAAGTACAAGAGGACTGAAACTCTAACTTTCAATGATTTGAACCTCTGCTGTGAGTCCACTATTAGTTTCCGATGCTTCACTTCAGGTTAACTGTATCCCTTGGACCTTCTTATTGACGATGAAACACAGAAATTGCATCCGAATTAAATACAAAAGGCACAATGCCAACTTAAGTACAAGAGGACTGATACTCTAACTTTCTATGATTTGAACCTCTGCTGTGAGTCCAGTATTAGTTTCCGATGCATCACTTCAGGTTTACTGTATCCCTTGGACCTTCTAATTAACGATGAAACACAGTAATTGCATCCGAATTTAATACAAAAGGCACAATGCCGACTTAAGTACAAGGCGACTGATACTCAAACTTTCTATGATTTGAACCTCTCCTGTGAGTCCAGTTTTAGATTCTGATGCTTCACTTCAGGTTTACTGTATCCCTTGGACCTTCTTATTGACGATGAAACACAGAAATTGCATCCGAATTTAATAAAAAAGCACAATGCCGACTTAAGTACAAGAGGACTGATACTCTAACTTTCTATGATTTGAACCCCTCCTGTGAGTCCAGTTTTAGATTCCGATGCTTAACTTCAGGTTTACTGAATCCCTTGGACCTTCTTATTGACGATGAAACACAGAAATTGCTTCCGAATTTAATACAAAAGGCACAATGCCGACTTAAGTACAAGAGGACTGATACTCTAACTTTCTATGATTTGAACCTCTCCTGTGAGTCCAGTTTTAGTTTCCGATGCTTAACTTCAGGTTTACTGTATCCCTTGGACCTTCTTCTTGACGATGAAACACAGAAATTGCATCCGAATTTAATACTAAAGGCACAATGCCGACTTAAGTACAAGAGGACTGAAACTCTAATTTTCTATGATTTGAACCTCTGCTGTGAGTACAGTTTTAGTTTCCGATGCTTCACTTCAGGTTTACTGTATCCCTTGGACATTCTTATTGACGATGAAACACAGAAATTGCTTCCGAATTTAATACAAAAGGCACAATGCCGACTAAAGTACAAGAGGACTGATACTCTAACTTTCTATGATTTGAACCCCTCCTGTGAGTCCAGTTTTAGATTCCGATGCTTAACTTCAGGTTTACTGTAACCCTTGGACCTTCTTATTGACGATGAAACACAGAAATTGCATCCGAATTTAATACAAATGGCACAATGCCGACTTAAGTAGAAGAGGACTGATACTCTAACTTTCTATGATTTGAACCTCTGCTGTGAGTCCAGTATTAGTTTCCGATGCATCACTTCAGGTTTACTGTATCCCTTGGACCTTCTAATTAACGATGAAACACAGTAATTGCATCCGAATTTAATACAAAAGGCACAATGCCGACTTAAGTACAAGGCGACTGATACTCAAACTTTCTATGATTTGAACCTCTCCTGTGAGTCCAGTTTTAGATTCTGATGCTTCACTTCAGGTTTACTGTATCCCTTGGACCTTCTTATTGACGATGAAACACAGAAATTGCATCCGAATTTAATAAAAAAGCACAATGCCGACTTAAGTACAAGAGGACTGATACTCTAACTTTCTATGATTTGAACCCCTCCTGTGAGTCCAGTTTTAGATTCCGATGCTTAACTTCAGGTTTACTGAATCCCTTGGACCTTCTTATTGACGATGAAACACAGAAATTGCTTCCGAATTTAATACAAAAGGCACAATGCCGACTTAAGTACAAGAGGACTGATACTCTAACTTTCTATGATTTGAACCTCTCCTGTGAGTCCAGTTTTAGTTTCCGATGCTTAACTTCAGGTTTACTGTATCCCTTGGACCTTCTTCTTGACGATGAAACACAGAAATTGCATCCGAATTTAATACTAAAGGCACAATGCCGACTTAAGTACAAGAGGACTGAAACTCTAATTTGCTATGATTTGAACCTCTGCTGTGAGTACAGTTTTAGTTTCCGATGCTTCACTTCAGGTTTACTGTATCCCTTGGACATTCTTATTGACGATGAAACACAGAAATTGCATCCGAATTTAATACAAAAGGCACAATGCCGACTAAAGTACAAGAGGACTGATACTCTAACTTTCTATGATTTGAACCACTCCTGTGAGTCCAGTTTTAGATTCCGATGCTTAACTTCAGGTTTACTGTAACCCTTGGACCTTCTTATTGACGATGAAACACAGAAATTGCATCCGAATTTAATACAAATGGCACAATGCCGACTTAAGTACAAAAGGACTGAAACTCTAATTTCCTAGGATTTGAACCTCAGCTGTGAGTCCAGTTTTAGTTTCTGATGCTTCACTTCAGGTTTACTGTATCCCTTGAACTTTCTTATGGACGATGAAACACAGAAATTGCATCCGAATTTAATACAAAAGGCACAATGCCGACTTAAAAACAAGAAAACTGAAACTCTAACTTTCTATGATTTGAACCTCTGCTGTGAGTCCAGTTTTAGTTTCCGATGCTTAACTTCAGGTTTACTGTATCCCTTGGACCTTCTTCTTGACGATGAAACACAGAAATTGCATCCGAATTTAATACAAAAGGCACAATGCCGACTTAAGAACAAGAGAACTGAAACTCTAACTTTCTATGATTTGAACCTCTGCTGTAAGTCCAGTTTTAGTTTCCGATGCTTCACTTAAGGTTTACTGTATCCCTTTGACCTTCTTATTGACGATGAAACACAGAAATTGCATCCGAATTTAATACAAAAGGCACAATGCCGACTTACGTACAAGAGGACTGAAACTCTAACTTTCTATGATTTGAAACTCTGCTGTGAGTCCAGTTTTAGTTTCCGATGCTTCACTTCAGGTTTACTGTATCCTTGGACCTTCTTATTGGCGATGAAACACAGAAATTGCATCCGAATTTAATACAAAAGGCACAATGCCGACTTACGTACAAGAGGACTGAAACTCTAACTTTCTATGATTTGCACCCCTCCTGTGAGTCCAGTTTTAGTTTCCGATGCTTCACTTCAGGTTTGCAGTATCCCTTGGACCTTCTTATTGACGATGAAACACAGAAATTGCATCCGAATTTAATACAAAAGGCACAATGCCGACTTAAGTACAAGAGGACTGAAACTCTAACTTTCAATGATTTGAACCTCTGCTGTGAGTCCACTATTAGTTTCCGATGCTTCACTTCAGGTTAACTGTATCCCTTGGACCTTCTTATTGACGATGAAACACAGAAATTGCATCCGAATTAAATACAAAAGGCACAATGCCGACTTAAGTACAAGAGGACTGATACTCTAACTTTCTATGATTTGAACCTCTGCTGTGAGTCCAGTATTAGTTTCCGATGCATCACTTCAGGTTTACTGTATCCCTTGGACCTTCTAATTAACGATGAAACACAGTAATTGCATCCGAATTTAATACAAAAGGCACAATGCCGACTTAAGTACAAGGCGACTGATACTCAAACTTTCTATGATTTGAACCTCTCCTGTGAGTCCAGTTTTAGATTCTGATGCTTCACTTCAGGTTTACTGTATCCCTTGGACCTTCTTATTGACGATGAAACACAGAAATTGCATCCGAATTTAATAAAAAAGCACAATGCCGACTTAAGTACAAGAGGACTGATACTCTAACTTTCTATGATTTGAACCCCTCCTGTGAGTCCAGTTTTAGATTCCGATGCTTAACTTCAGGTTTACTGAATCCCTTGGACCTTCTTATTGACGATGAAACACAGAAATTGCTTCCGAATTTAATACAAAAGGCACAATGCCGACTTAAGTACAAGAGGACTGATACTCTAACTTTCTATGATTTGAACCTCTCCTGTGAGTCCAGTTTTAGTTTCCGATGCTTAACTTCAGGTTTACTGTATCCCTTGGACCTTCTTCTTGACGATGAAACACAGAAATTGCATCCGAATTTAATACTAAAGGCACAATGCCGACTTAAGTACAAGAGGACTGAAACTCTAATTTGCTATGATTTGAACCTCTGCTGTGAGTACAGTTTTAGTTTCCGATGCTTCACTTCAGGTTTACTGTATCCCTTGGACATTCTTATTGACGATGAAACACAGAAATTGCATCCGAATTTAATACAAAAGGCACAATGCCGACTAAAGTACAAGAGGACTGATACTCTAACTTTCTATGATTTGAACCACTCCTGTGAGTCCAGTTTTAGATTCCGATGCTTAACTTCAGGTTTACTGTAACCCTTGGACCTTCTTATTGACGATGAAACACAGAAATTGCATCCGAATTTAATACAAATGGCACAATGCCGACTTAAGTACAAAAGGACTGAAACTCTAATTTCCTAGGATTTGAACCTCAGCTGTGAGTCCAGTTTTAGTTTCTGATGCTTCACTTCAGGTTTACTGTATCCCTTGAACTTTCTTATGGACGATGAAACACAGAAATTGCATCCGAATTTAATACAAAAGGCACAATGCCGACTTAAAAACAAGAAAACTGAAACTCTAACTTTCTATGATTTGAACCTCTGCTGTGAGTCCAGTTTTAGTTTCCGATGCTTAACTTCAGGTTTACTGTATCCCTTGGACCTTCTTCTTGACGATGAAACACAGAAATTGCATCCGAATTTAATACAAAAGGCACAATGCCGACTTAAGAACAAGAGAACTGAAACTCTAACTTTCTATGATTTGAACCTCTGCTGTGAGTACAGTTTTAGTTTCCGATGCTTCACTTCAGGTTTACTGTATCCCTTGGACATACTTATTGACGATGAAACACAGAAATTGCATCCGAATTTAATACAAAAGGCACAATGCCGACTAAAGTACAAGAGGACTGATACTCTAACTTTCTATGATTTGAACCACTCCTGTGAGTCCAGTTTTAGATTCCGATGCTTAACTTCAGGTTTACTGTAACCCTTGGACCTTCTTATTGACGATGAAACACAGAAATTGCATCCGAATTTAATACAAATGGCACAATGCCGACTTAAGTACAAAAGGACTGAAACTCTAATTTCCTAGGATTTGAACCTCAGCTGTGAGTCCAGTTTTAGTTTCTGATGCTTCACTTCAGGTTTACTGTATCCCTTGAACTTTCTTATGGACGATGAAACACAGAAATTGCATCCGAATTTAATACAAAAGGCACAATGCCGACTTAAAAACAAGAAAACTGAAACTCTAACTTTCTATGATTTGAACCTCTGCTGTGAGTCCAGTTTTAGTTTCCGATGCTTAACTTCAGGTTTACTGTATCCCTTGGACCTTCTTCTTGACGATGAAACACAGAAATTGCATCCGAATTTAATACAAAAGGCACAATGCCGACTTAAGAACAAGAGAACTGAAACTCTAACTTTCTATGATTTGAACCTCTGCTGTAAGTCCAGTTTTAGTTTCCGATGCTTCACTTAAGGTTTACTGTATCCCTTTGACCTTCTTATTGACGATGAAACACAGAAATTGCATCCGAATTTAATACAAAAGGCACAATGCCGACTTACGTACAAGAGGACTGAAACTCTAACTTTCTATGATTTGAAACTCTGCTGTGAGTCCAGTTTTAGTTTCCGATGCTTCACTTCAGGTTTACTGTATCCTTGGACCTTCTTATTGGCGATGAAACACAGAAATTGCATCCGAATTAAATACAAAAGGCACAATGCCGACTTAAGTACAAGAGGACTGATACTCTAACTTTCTATGATTTGAACCTCTGCTGTGAGTCCAGTATTAGTTTCCGATGCATCACTTCAGGTTTACTGTATCCCTTGGACCTTCTAATTAACGATGAAACACAGTAATTGCATCCGAATTTAATACAAAAGGCACAATGCCGACTTAAGTACAAGGCGACTGATACTCAAACTTTCTATGATTTGAACCTCTCCTGTGAGTCCAGTTTTAGATTCTGATGCTTCACTTCAGGTTTACTGTATCCCTTGGACCTTCTTATTGACGATGAAACACAGAAATTGCATCCGAATTTAATAAAAAAGCACAATGCCGACTTAAGTACAAGAGGACTGATACTCTAACTTTCTATGATTTGAACCCCTCCTGTGAGTCCAGTTTTAGATTCCGATGCTTAACTTCAGGTTTACTGAATCCCTTGGACCTTCTTATTGACGATGAAACACAGAAATTGCTTCCGAATTTAATACAAAAGGCACAATGCCGACTTAAGTACAAGAGGACTGATACTCTAACTTTCTATGATTTGAACCTCTCCTGTGAGTCCAGTTTTAGTTTCCGATGCTTAACTTCAGGTTTACTGTATCCCTTGGACCTTCTTATTGACGATGAAACACAGAAATTGCTTCCGAATTTAATACAAAAGGCACAATGCCGACTTAAGTACAAGAGGACTGATACTCTAACTTTCTATGATTTGAACCTCTCCTGTGAGTCCAGTTTGGTTTCCGATGCTTAACTTCAGGTTTACTGTATCCCTTGGACCTTCTTATTGACGATGAAACACAGAAATTGCTTCCGAATTTAATACAAAAGGCACAATGCCGACTTAAGTACAAGAGGACTGATACTCTAACTTTCTATGATTTGAACCTCTCCTGTGAGTCCAGTTTTAGTTTCCGATGCTTAACTTCAGGTTTACTGTATCCCTTGGACCTTCTTCTTGACGATGAAACACAGAAATTGCATCCGAATTTAATACTAAAGGCACAATGCCGACTTAAGTACAAGAGGACTGAAACTCTAATTTGCTATGATTTGAACCTCTGCTGTGAGTACAGTTTTAGTTTCCGATGCTTCACTTCAGGTTTACTGTATCCCTTGGACATTCTTATTGACGATGAAACACAGAAATTGCATCCGAATTTAATACAAAAGGCACAATGCCGACTAAAGTACAAGAGGACTGATACTCTAACTTTCTATGATTTGAACCACTCCTGTGAGTCCAGTTTTAGATTCCGATGCTTAACTTCAGGTTTACTGTAACCCTTGGACCTTCTTATTGACGATGAAACACAGAAATTGCATCCGAATTTAATACAAATGGCACAATGCCGACTTAAGTACAAAAGGACTGAAACTCTAATTTCCTAGGATTTGAACCTCAGCTGTGAGTCCAGTTTTAGTTTCTGATGCTTCACTTCAGGTTTACTGTATCCCTTGAACTTTCTTATGGACGATGAAACACAGAAATTGCATCCGAATTTAATACAAAAGGCACAATGCCGACTTAAAAACAAGAAAACTGAAACTCTAACTTTCTATGATTTGAACCTCTGCTGTGAGTCCAGTTTTAGTTTCCGATGCTTAACTTCAGGTTTACTGTATCCCTTGGACCTTCTTCTTGACGATGAAACACAGAAATTGCATCCGAATTTAATACAAAAGGCACAATGCCGACTTAAGAACAAGAGAACTGAAACTCTAACTTTCTATGATTTGAACCTCTGCTGTAAGTCCAGTTTTAGTTTCCGATGCTTCACTTAAGGTTTACTGTATCCCTTTGACCTTCTTATTGACGATGAAACACAGAAATTGCATCCGAATTTAATACAAAAGGCACAATGCCGACTTACGTACAAGAGGACTGAAACTCTAACTTTCTATGATTTGAAACTCTGCTGTGAGTCCAGTTTTAGTTTCCGATGCTTCACTTCAGGTTTACTGTATCCTTGGACCTTCTTATTGGCGATGAAACACAGAAATTGCATCCGAATTTAATACAAAAGGCACAATGCCGACTTACGTACAAGAGGACTGAAACTCTAACTTTCTATGATTTGCACCCCTCCTGTGAGTCCAGTTTTAGTTTCCGATGCTTCACTTCAGGTTTGCAGTATCCCTTGGACCTTCTTATTGACGATGAAACACAGAAATTGCATCCGAATTTAATACAAAAGGCACAATGCCGACTTAAGTACAAGAGGACTGAAACTCTAACTTTCAATGATTTGAACCTCTGCTGTGAGTCCACTATTAGTTTCCGATGCTTCACTTCAGGTTAACTGTATCCCTTGGACCTTCTTATTGACGATGAAACACAGAAATTGCATCCGAATTAAATACAAAAGGCACAATGCCGACTTAAGTACAAGAGGACTGATACTCTAACTTTCTATGATTTGAACCTCTGCTGTGAGTCCAGTATTAGTTTCCGATGCATCACTTCAGGTTTACTGTATCCCTTGGACCTTCTAATTAACGATGAAACACAGTAATTGCATCCGAATTTAATACAAAAGGCACAATGCCGACTTAAGTACAAGGCGACTGATACTCAAACTTTCTATGATTTGAACCTCTCCTGTGAGTCCAGTTTTAGATTCTGATGCTTCACTTCAGGTTTACTGTATCCCTTGGACCTTCTTATTGACGATGAAACACAGAAATTGCATCCGAATTTAATAAAAAAGCACAATGCCGACTTAAGTACAAGAGGACTGATACTCTAACTTTCTATGATTTGAACCCCTCCTGTGAGTCCAGTTTTAGATTCCGATGCTTAACTTCAGGTTTACTGAATCCCTTGGACCTTCTTATTGACGATGAAACACAGAAATTGCTTCCGAATTTAATACAAAAGGCACAATGCCGACTTAAGTACAAGAGGACTGATACTCTAACTTTCTATGATTTGAACCTCTCCTGTGAGTCCAGTTTTAGTTTCCGATGCTTAACTTCAGGTTTACTGTATCCCTTGGACCTTCTTCTTGACGATGAAACACAGAAATTGCATCCGAATTTAATACTAAAGGCACAATGCCGACTTAAGTACAAGAGGACTGAAACTCTAATTTTCTATGATTTGAACCTCTGCTGTGAGTACAGTTTTAGTTTCCGATGCTTCACTTCAGGTTTACTGTATCCCTTGGACATTCTTATTGACGATGAAACACAGAAATTGCATCCGAATTTAATACAAAAGGCACAATGCCGACTAAAGTACAAGAGGACTGATACTCTAACTTTCTATGATTTGAACCCCTCCTGTGAGTCCAGTTTTAGATTCCGATGCTTAACTTCAGGTTTACTGTAACCCTTGGACCTTCTTATTGACGATGAAACACAGAAATTGCATCCGAATTTAATACAAATGGCACAATGCCGACTTAAGTACAAAAGGACTGAAACTCTAATTTCCTAGGATTTGAACCTCAGCTGTGAGTCCAGTTTTAGTTTCTGATGCTTCACTTCAGGTTTACTGTATCCCTTGAACTTTCTTATGGACGATGAAACACAGAAATTGCATCCGAATTTAATACAAAAGGCACAGCGCCGACTTAAGTACAAGAGAACTGAATCTCAAACTTTCTATGATTTGAACCTCTGCTTTAAGTCCAGTTTTAGTTTCCGATGCTTCACTTAAGGTTTACTGTATCCCTTGGACCTTCTTATTGACGATGAAACACAGAATTTGCATCCGAATTTAATACAAAAGGCACAATGCCGACTTAAAAACAAGAGGACTGAAACTCTAACTTTCTATGATTTGAACCTCTGCTGTGAGTCCAGTTTTAGTTTCCGATGCTTAACTTCAGGTTTACTGTATCCCTTGGACCTTCTTCTTGACGATGAAACACAGAAATTGCATCCGAATTTAATACAAAAGGCACAATGCCGACTTAAGAACAAGAGAACTGAAACTCTAACTTTCTATGATTTGAACCTCTGCTGTAAGTCCAGTTTTAGTTTCCGATGCTTCACTTAAGGTTTACTGTATCCCTTTGACCTTCTTATTGACGATGAAACACAGAAATTGCATCCGAATTTAATAAAAAAGGCACAATGACGACTTAAGTACAAGAGCACTGAAACTCTAACTTTCTATGATTTGAAACTCTGCTGTGAGTCCAGTTTTAGTTTCCGATACTTCACTTCAGGTTTACTGTATCCATGGACCATCTTATTGGCGATGAAACACAGAAATTGCATCCGAATTTAATACAAAAGGCACAATGCCGACTTACGTACAAGAGGACTGAAACTCTAACTTTCTATGATTTGAACCCCTCCTGTGAGTCCAGTTTTAGTTTCCGATGCTTCACTTCAGGTTTACAGTATCCCTTGGACCTTCTTATTGACGATGAAACACAGAAATTGCATCCGAATTTAATACAAAAGGCACAATGCCGACTTAAGTACAAGAGGACTGAAACTCTAACTTTCAATGATTTGAACCTCTGCTGTGAGTCCACTTTTAGTTTCCGATGCTTCACTTCAGGTTAACTGTATCCCTTGGACCTTCTTATTGACGATGAAACACAGAAATTGCATCCGAATTAAATACAAAAGGCACAATGCCGACTTAAGTACAAGAGGACTGATACTCTAACTTTCTATGATTTGAACCTCTGCTGTGAGTCCAGTATTAGTTTCCGATGCATCACTTCAGGTTTACTGTATCCCTTGGACCTTCTAATTAACGATGAAATACAGTAATTGCATCCGAATTTAATACAAAAGGCACAATGCCGACTTAAGTACAAGGCGACTGATACTCAAACTTTCTATGATTTGAACCTCTCCTGTGAGTCCAGTTTTAGATTCTGATGCTTCACTTCAGGTTTACTGTATCCCTTGGACCTTCTTATTGACGATGAAACACAGAAATTGCATCCGAATTTAATAAAAAAGCACAATGCCGACTTAAGTACAAGAGGACTGATACTCTAACTTTCTATGATTTGAACCTCTCCTGTGAGTCCAGTTTTAGATTCCGATGCTTCACATCGGGTTTACTGTATCCCTTGGACCCCCTTATGGACGATGAAACACAGAAATTGCATCCGAATTTAATACAAAAGGCACAATGCCGACTTAAGTACAATGGGACTGAAACTCTAACATTCTATGATTTGAACCTCTGCTGTGAGTCCAGCTTTAGTTTCCGATGCTTCACCTGAGGTTTACTGTATCCCTTGGACCTTCTTATTGACGATGAAACACAGAAATTTGCATCCGAATTTAATACAAAAGGCACAATGCCGACTAAAGTACTAGAGGACTGATACTCTAACTATCTATGATTTGAACCTCTGCTGTGAGTCCAGTTTCAGTTACCGATGCTTCACTTCAGGTTTACTGTATCCCTTGGACCTTCTTATTGACGATGAAACACAGAAATTTCATCCGAATTTAATGCAAAAGGCACAATGCCGACTTAAGTACAAGAGGACTGAAACTCTAACTTTCTATGATTTGAACCTCTGCTGTGAGTCCACTTTTAGTTTCCGATGCTTCACTTCAGGTTTACTGTATCCCTTGGACCTTCTTATTGACGATGAAACACAGAAATTGCATCCGAATTAAATACAAAATGCACAATGCAGACTTAAATACAAGAGGACTGATACTCCAACTTTCTATGATTTGAACCTCTGCTGTGAGTCCAGTTTTAGTTTCCGATGCATCACTTCAGGTTTACTGCATCCCTTGGACCTTCTAATTGACGATGAAACACAGAAATTGCATCCGAATTTAATAAAAAAGGCACAATGCCGACTTAAGTACAAGAGGTCTGATACTCTAATTTTCTTTGATTTGAACCCCTCCTGTGAGTCCAGTTATAGATTCCGACGCTTAACTTCAACTTTACTGTATCCCTTGGACCTTCTCATTGACGATGGAACATAGAAATTGCATCCGAATTTAATATAAAAGGCACAATGCCGACTTAAGTACTAGGAGACTGATACTCTAACTTTCTATCATTTGAACCTCAGCTGTGAGTCCAGTTTTAGTTTCCGATGCTTCACTTCAGGTTTACTGTATCCCTTGAACTTTCTTATGGACGATGAAACACAGAAATTGCATCGGAATTTAATACAAAAGGCACAATGCCGACTTAAGTACAAGAGAACTGAAACTCTAACTTTCTATGATTTGAACCTCTGCTGTAAGTCCAGTTTTAGTTTCCGATGCTTCACTTAAGGTTTACTATATCCCTTGGACCTTCTTATTGACGATGAGACACAGAATTTGCATCCGAATTTAATACAAAAGGCACAATGCCGACTTAAAAACAAGAGGACTGAAACTCTAACTTTCTATGATTTGAACCTCTGCTGTGAGTCCAGTTTTAGTTTCCGATGCTTAACTTCAGGTTTACTGTATCCCTTGGACCTTCTTCTTGTCGATGAAACTCAGAAATTGCATCCGAATTTAATACAAAAGGCACAATGCCGACTTAAGAACAAGAGAACTGAAACTCTAACTTTCTATCATTTGAACCTCTGCTGTAAGTCCAGTTTTAGTTTCCGATGCTTCACTTAAGGTTTACTGTATCCCTTTGACCTTCTTATTGACGATGAAACACAGAAATTGCATCCGAATTTAATAAAAAAGGCACAATGACGACTTAAGTACAAGAGAACTGAAACTCTAACTTTCTATGATTTGAAACTCTGCTGTGAGTCCAGTTTTAGTTTCCGATACTTCACTTCAGGTTTACTGTATCCTTGGACCATCTTATTGGCGATGAAACACAGAAATTGCATCCGAATTTAATACAAAAGGCACAATGCCGACTTACGTACAAGATGACTGAAACTCTAACTTTCTATGATTTGAACCCCTCCTGTGAGTCCAGTTTTAGTTTCCGATGCTTCACTTCAGGTTTACAGTATCCCTTGGACCTTCTTATTGACGATGAAACACAGAAATTGCATCCGAATTTAATACAAAAGGCACAATGCCGACTTAAGTACAAGAGGACTGAAACTCTAACTTTCAATGATTTGAACCTCTGCTGTGAGTCCACTTTTAGTTTCCGATGCTTCACTTCAGGTTAACTGTATCCCTTGGACCTTCTTATTGACGATGAAACACAGAAATTGCATCCGAATTAAATACAAAAGGCACAATGCCGACTTAAGTACAAGAGGACTGATACTCTAACTTTCTATGATTTGAACCTCTGCTGTGAGTCCAGTATTAGTTTCCGATGCATCACTTCAGGTTTACTGTATCCCTTGGACCTTCTAATTAACGATGAAACACAGTAATTGCATCCGAATTTAATACAAAAGGCACAATGCCGACTTAAGTACAAGGCGACTGATACTCAAACTTTCTATGATTTGAACCTCTCCTGTGAGTCCAGTTTTAGATTCTGATGCTTCACTTCAGGTTTACTGTATCCCTTGGACCTTCTTATTGACGATGAAACACAGAAATTGCATCCGAATTTAATAAAAAAGCACAATGCCGACTTAAGTACAAGAGGACTGATACTCTAACTTTCTACGATTTGAACCTCTCCTGTGAGTCCAGTTTTAGATTCCGATGCTTCACATCGGGTTTACTGTATCCCTTGGACCCCCTTATGGACGATGAAACACAGAAATTGCATCCGAATTTAATACAAAAGGCACAATGCCGACTTAAGTACAATGGGACTGAAACTCTAACATTCTATGATTTGAACCTCTGCTGTGAGTCCAGCTTTAGTTTCCGATGCTTCACCTCAGGTTTACTGTATCCCTTGGACCTTCTTATTGACGATGAAACACAGAAATTTGCATCCGAATTTAATACAAAAGGCACAATGCCGACTAAAGTACTAGAGGACTGATACTCTAACTATCTATGATTTGAACCTCTGCTGTGAGTCCAGTTTCAGTTACCGATGCTTCACTTCAGGTTTACTGTATCCCTTGGACCTTCTTATTGACGATGAAACACAGAAATTTCATCCGAATTTAATGCAAAAGGCACAATGCCGACTTAAGTACAAGAGGACTGAAACTCTAACTTTCTATGATTTGAACCTCTGCTGTGAGTCCACTTTTAGTTTCCGATGCTTCACTTCAGGTTTACTGTATCCCTTGGACCTTCTTATTGACGATGAAACACAGAAATTGCATCCGAATTAAATACAAAATGCACAATGCAGACTTAAATACAAGAGGACTGATACTCCAACTTTCTATGATTTGAACCTCTGCTGTGAGTCCAGTTTTAGTTTCCGATGCATCACTTCAGGTTTACTGCATCCCTTGGACCTTCTAATTGACGATGAAACACAGAAATTGCATCCGAATTTAATAAAAAAGGCACAATGCCGACTTAAGTACAAGAGGTCTGATACTCTAATTTTCTTTGATTTGAACCCCTCCTGTGAGTCCAGTTATAGATTCCGACGCTTAACTTCAACTTTACTGTATCCCTTGGACCTTCTCATTGACGATGGAACATAGAAATTGCATCCGAATTTAATACAAAAGGCACAATGCCGACTTACGTACAAGAGGACTGAAACTCTAACTTTCTATGATTTGAACCTCTGCTGTGAGTCCAGTTTTAGATTCCGATGCTTAACTTCAGGTTTACTGTAACCCTTGGACCTTCTTATTGACGATGAAACACAGAAATTGCATCCGAATTTAATACAAAAGGCACAATGCCGACTTAAGTACAAGAGAACTGAAACTCTAACTTTCTATGATTTGAACCTCTGCTGTAAGTCCAGTTTTAGTTTCCGATGCTTCACTTAAGGTTTACTGTATCCCTTGGACCTTCTTATTGACGATGAGACACAGAATTTGCATCCGAATTTAATACAAAAGGCACAATGCCGACTTAAAAACAAGAGGACTGAAACTCTAACTTTCTATGATTTGAACCTCTGCTGTGAGTCCAGTTTTAGTTTCCGATGCTTAACTTCAGGTTTACTGTATCCCTTGGACCTTCTTCTTGTCGATGAAACTCAGAAATTGCATCCGAATTTAATACAAAAGGCACAATGCCGACTTAAGTACAAGAGAACTGAAACTCCAACTTTCTATCATTTGAACCTCTGCTGTAAGTCCAGTTTTAGTTTCCGATGCTTCACTTAAGGTTTACTGTATCCCTTGGACCTTCTTATTGACGATGAAACACAGAAATTGCATCCGAATTTAATAAAAAAGGCACAATGACGACTTAAGTACAAGAGAACTGAAACTCTAACTTTCTATGATTTGAAACTCTGCTGTGAGTCCAGTTTTAGTTTCCGATGCTTCACTTCAGGTTTACTGTATCCTTGGACCTTCTTATTGGCGATGAAACACAGAAATTGCATCCGAATTTAATACAAAAGGCACAATGCCGACTTACGTACAAGAGGACTGAAACTCTAACTTTCTATGATTTGAACCTCTGCTGTGAGTCCAGTTTTAGATTCCGATGCTTAACTTCAGGTTTACTGTAACCCTTGGACCTTCTTATTGACGATGAAACACAGAAATTGCATCCGAATTTAATACAAATGGCACAATGCCGACTTAAGTACAAAAGGACTGAAACTCTAATTTCCTAGGATTTGAACCTCAGCTGTGAGTCCAGTTTTAGTTTCTGATGCTTCACTTCAGGTTTACTGTATCCCTTGAACTTTCTTATGGACGATGAAACACAGAAATTGCATCCGAATTTAATACAAAAGGCACAACGCCGACTTAAGTACAAGAGAACTGAATCTCAAACTTTCTATGATTTGAACCTCTGCTGTAAGTCCAGTTTTAGTTTCCGATGCTTCACTTAAGGTTTACTGTATCCCTTGGACCTTCTTATTGACGATGAAACACAGAATTTGCATCCGAATTTAATACAAAAGGCACAATGCCGACTTAAAAACAAGAGGACTGAAACTCTAACTTTCTATGATTTGAACCTCTGCTGTGAGTCCAGTTTTAGTTTCCGATGCTTAACTTCAGGTTTACTGTATCCCTTGGACCTTCTTCTTGACGATGAAACACAGAAATTGCATCCGAATTTAATACAAAAGGCACAATGCCGACTTAAGAACAAGAGAACTGAAACTCTAACTTTCTATGATTTGAACCTCTGCTGTAAGTCCAGTTTTAGTTTCCGATGCTTCACTTAAGGTTTACTGTATCCCTTTGACCTTCTTATTGACGATGAAACACAGAAATTGCATCCGAATTTAATAAAAAAGGCACAATGACGACTTAAGTACAAGAGAACTGAAACTCTAACTTTCTATGATTTGAAACTCTGCTGTGAGTCCAGTTTTAGTTTCCGATGCTTCACTTCAGGTTTACTGTATCCTTGGACCTTCTTATTGGCGATGAAACACAGAAATTGCATCCGAATTTAATACAAAAGGCACAATGCCGACTTACGTACAAGAGGACTGAAACTCTAACTTTCTATGATTTGAACCCCTCCTGTGAGTCCAGTTTTAGTTTCCGATGCTTCACTTCAGGTTTACAGTATCCCTTGGACCTTCTTATTGACGATGAAACACAGAAATTGCATCCGAATTTAATACAAAAGGCACAATGCCGACTTAAGTACAAGAGGACTGAAACTCTAACTTTCAATGATTTGAACCTCTGCTGTGAGTCCACTTTTAGTTTCCGATGCTTCACTTCAGGTTAACTGTATCCCTTGGACCTTCTTATTGACGATGAAACACAGAAATTGCATCCGAATTAAATACAAAAGGCACAATGCCGACTTAAGTACAAGAGGACTGATACTCTAACTTTCTATGATTTGAACCTCTGCTGTGAGTCCAGTATTAGTTTCCGATGCATCACTTCAGGTTTACTGTATCCCTTGGACCTTCTAATTAACGATGAAACACAGTAATTGCATCCGAATTTAATACAAAAGGCACAATGCCGACTTAAGTACAAGGCGACTGATACTCAAACTTTCTATGATTTGAACCCCTCCTGTGAGTCCAGTTTTAGATTCCGATGCTTAACTTCAGGTTTACTGAATCCCTTGGACCTTCTTATTGACGATGAAACACAGAAATTGCTTCCGAATTTAATACAAAAGGCACAATGCCGACTTAAGTACAAGAGGACTGATACTCTAACTTTCTATGATTTGAACCTCTCCTGTGAGTCCAGTTTTAGATTCCGATGCTTCACATCGGGTTTACTGTATCCCTTGGACCCCCTTATGGACGATGAAACACAGAAATTGCATCCGAATTTAATACAAAAGGCACAATGCCGACTTAAGTACAATGGGACTGAAACTCTAACATTCTATGATTTGAACCTCTGCTGTGAGTCCAGCTTTAGTTTCCGATGCTTCACCTCAGGTTTACTGTATCCCTTGGACCTTCTTATTGACGATGAAACACAGAAATTTGCATCCGAATTTAATACAAAAGGCACAATGCCGACTAAAGTACTAGAGGACTGATACTCTAACTATCTATGATTTGAACCTCTGCTGTGAGTCCAGTTTCAGTTACCGATGCTTCACTTCAGGTTTACTGTATCCCTTGGACCTTCTTATTGACGATGAAACACAGAAATTTCATCCGAATTTAATGCAAAAGGCACAATGCCGACTTAAGTACAAGAGGACTGAAACTCTAACTTTCTATGATTTGAACCTCTGCTGTGAGTCCACTTTTAGTTTCCGATGCTTCACTTCAGGTTTACTGTATCCCTTGGACCTTCTTATTGACGATGAAACACAGAAATTGCATCCGAATTAAATACAAAATGCACAATGCAGACTTAAATACAAGAGGACTGATACTCCAACTTTCTATGATTTGAACCTCTGCTGTGAGTCCAGTTTTAGTTTCCGATGCATCACGTCAGGTTTACTGCATCCCTTGGACCTTCTAATTGACGATGAAACACAGAAATTGCATCCGAATTTAATAAAAAAGGCACAATGCCGACTTAAGTACAAGAGGTCTGATACTCTAATTTTCTATGATTTGAACCCCTCCTGTGAGTCCAGTTATAGATTCCGACGCTTAACTTCAACTTTACTGTATCCCTTGGACCTTCTCATTGACGATGGAACATAGAAATTGCATCCGAATTTAATATAAAAGTCACAATGCCGACTTAAGTACTAGGAGACTGATACTCTAACTTTCTATCATTTGAACCTCAGCTGTGAGTCCAGTTTTAGTTTCCGATGCTTCACTTCAGGTTTACTGTATCCCTTGAACTTTCTTATGGACGATGAAACACAGAAATTGCATCGGAATTTAATACAAAAGGCACAATGCCGACTTAAGTACAAGAGAACTGAAACTCTAACTTTCTATGATTTGAACCTCTGCTGTAAGTCCAGTTTTAGTTTCCGATGCTTCACTTAAGGTTTACTGTATCCCTTGGACCTTCTTATTGACGATGAGACACAGAATTTGCATCCGAATTTAATACAAAAGGCACAATGCCGACTTAAAAACAAGAGGACTGAAACTCTAACTTTCTATGATTTGAACCTCTGCTGTGAGTCCAGTTTTAGTTTCCGATGCTTAACTTCAGGTTTACTGTATCCCTTGGACCTTCTTCTTGACGATGAAACTCAGAAATTGCATCCGAATTTAATACAAAAGGCACAATGCCGACTTAAGTACAAGAGAACTGAAACTCCAACTTTCTATCATTTGAACCTCTGCTGTAAGTCCAGTTTTAGTTTCCGATGCTTCACTTAAGGTTTACTGTATCCCTTGGACCTTCTTATTGACGATGAAACACAGAAATTGCATCCGAATTTAATAAAAAAGGCACAATGACGACTTAAGTACAAGAGAACTGAAACTCTAACTTTCTATGATTTGAAACTCTGCTGTGAGTCCAGTTTTAGTTTCCGATGCTTCACTTCAGGTTTACTGTATCCTTGGACCTTCTTATTGGCGATGAAACACAGAAATTGCATCCGAATTTAATACAAAAGGCACAATGCCGACTTACGTACAAGAGGACTGAAACTCTAACTTTCTATGATTTGAACCTCTGCTGTGAGTCCACTTTTAGTTTCCGATGCTTAACTTCAGGTTTACTGTATCCCTTGGACCTTCTTATTGACGACGAAACACAGAAATTGCATCCGAATTTAATACAAAAGGCACAATGCCGACTTAAGTACTAGATGACTGAAACTCTAACTTTCTATGATTTGAACCTCTGCTGTGAGTCCAGTTTTAGTTTCCGATGCTTCACTTCATGTTTACTGTATCCCTTGAACCTTCTTATTGACGATGAAACACAGAAATTGCATCCGAATTTAATACAAAAGGCACAATGCCGACTAAAGTACTAGAGGACTGATACTCTAACTTTCTATGATTTGAACCCCTCCTGTGAGTCCAGTTTTAGTTTCCGATGCTTCACTTCAGGTTTACTGTATCCCTTGGACCTTCTTATTGACGATGAAACACAGAAATCGCATCCCAATTTAATACAAAAGGCACAATGCCGACTTAAGTACAAGAGGACTGAAACTCTAACTTTCAATGATTTGAACCTCTGCTGTGAGTCCACTTTTAGTTTCCGATGCTTCACTTCAGGTTAACTGTATCCCTTGGACCTTCTTATTGACGATGAAACACAGAAATTGCATCCGAATTAAATACAAAAGGCACAATGCCGACTTAAGTACAAGAGGACTGATACTCTAACTTTCTATGATTTGAACCTCTGCTGTGAGTCCAGTTTTAGTTTCCGATGCATCACATCAGGTTTACTGTATCCCTTGGACCTTCTAATTGACGAAGAAACACAGTAATTGCATCCGAATTTAATACAAAAGGCACAATGCCGACTTAACTACAAGGCGACTGATACTCTAACTTTCTATGATTTGAACCTCTCCTGTGAGTCCAGTTTTAGATTCTGATGCTTCACTTCCGGTTTACTGTATCCCTTGGACCTTCTTATTGACGATGAAACACAGAAATTGCATCCGAATTTAATAAAAAAGGCACAATGCCGACTTAAGTACAAGAGGACTGATACTCTAACTTTCTATGATTTGAACCCCTCCTGTGAGTCCAGTTTTAGATTCCGATGCTTAACTTCAGGTTTACTGAATCCCTTGGACCTTCTTATTGACGATGAAACACAGAAATTGCTTCCGAATTTAATACAAAAGGCACAATGCCGACTTAAGTACAAGAGGACTGATACTCTAACTTTCTATGATTTGAACCTCTCCTGTGAGTCCAGTTTTAGATTCCGATGCTTCACTTCGGGTTTACTGTATCCCTTGGACCCCCTTATTGACGATGAAACACACAAATTGCATCCGAATTTAATACAAAAGGCACAATGCCGACTTAAGTACAATGGGACTGAAACTCTAACCTTCTATGATTTGAACCTCAGCTGTGAGTCCAGCTTTAGTTTCCGATGCTTCACCTCAGGTTTACTGTATCCCTTGGAAATCTTATTGACGATGAAACACAGAAATTTGCATCCGAATTTAATACAAAAGGCACAATGCCGACTAAAGTACTAGAGGACTGATACTCTAACTATCTATGATTTGAACCTCTGCTGTGAGTCCACTTTTAGTTTCCGATGCTTCACTTCAGGTTTACTGTATCCCTTGGACCTTCTTATTGACGATGAAACACAGAAATTGCATCCGAATTAAATCCAAAAGGCACAATGCCGACTTAAGTACAAGAGGACTGATACTCCAAATTTCTATGATTTGAACCTCTGCTGTGAGTCCAGTTTTAGTTTCCGATGCATCACTTCAGGTTTACTGCATCCCTTGGACCTTCTAATTGACGATGAAACACAGAAATTGCATCCGAATTTAATAAAAAAGGCACAATGCCGACTTAAGTACAAGAGGTCTGATACTCTAATTTTCTATGATTTGAACCCCTCCTGTGAGTCCAGTTATAGATTCCGACGCTTAACTTCAACTTTACTGTATCCCTTGGACCTTCTCATTGACGATGGAACATAGAAATTGCATCCGAATTTAATATAAAAGGCACAATGCCGACTTAAGTACAAGGCGACTGATACTCTAACTTTCTATCATTTGAACCTCTCATGTGAGTCCAGTTTTAGATTCTGATGCTTCACTTCAGGTTTACTGTATCCCTTGGACCCTCTTATTGACGATCAAACACAGAAATTGCATCCGACTTTAATACAAAAGGCACAATGCCGACTGAAGTATAAGTGACTGATACTCTAATTTTCTATGATTTGAACCCCTCCTGTGAGTCCAGTTTTAGATTACGATGCTTAACTTCAGGTTTACTGTATCCCTTGGACCTTCTTATTGACGATGAAACACAGATATTGCATCCGAATTTAATAAAAAAGGCACAATGCCGACTTCAGTACAAGAGGACTGATACTCTAACTTTCTATGGTTTGAACCCCTCCTGTGAGTCCAGTTTTAGTTTCCGATGCCATACATCAGGTTTACTGTATCCCTTTCACCTTCTTATTGACGATGAAACACAGAAACGGCATCCGAATTTGATAAAAAAGGCACAATGCCGACTTAAGTAAAAGAGGACTGATACTCTAACTTTCTATGATTTGAACCCCTCCTGAGAGTCCAGTTTTAGTTTCCGATGCATAACTTCAGGTTTACTGTATCCCTTGGACCTTCTTATTGACGATGAAACACAGAAATTGCATCCGAATTTAATAAAAATGGCACAATGCCGACTTAAGTACAAGAGGACTGATACTCTATCTTTCTATGATTTGAACCCCTCCTGTGAGTCCAGTTTTAGATTCCGATGCTTAACTTCAAGTTTACTGTATCCCTTGGACCTTCTTATAGACGATGAAACACAGAATTTGCATACGAATTTAATACAAAAGGCACAATGCCGACTTAAAAACAATAGGACTGAAACCCTAACTTTCTATGATTTGAACCTCTGCTGTGAGTCCAGTTTTAGTTTCCGATGCTTAACATCAGGTTTACTGTATCCCTTGGACCTTCTTCTTGACGATGAAACACAGAAATTGCATCCGAATTTTATACAAAAGGCACAATGCCGACTTAAGTACAAGAGGACTGAAACTCTAATTTTCTATGATTTGAACCTCTGCTGTGAGTCCAGTTTTAGTTTCCGATGCTTCACTTCAGGTTTACTGTATCCCGTGGACATTCGTATTGACGATGAAACACAGAAATTGCATCCGAATTTAATACAAAAGGCACAATGCCGACTAAAGTACAAGAGGACTGAAACTCTAACTTTCTATGATTTGAACCTCTGCTGTGAGTCCAGTTTTAGTTTCCGATGCTTCACTTCAGGTTTACTGTAAGCCTTGGACCTTCCTATTGACGACGAAACACAGAAATTGCATCCGAATTTAATACATATGGCACAATGCCGACTTAAGTACAAGAGGACTGAAACTCTAACTTCCTATGATTTGAACCTCAGCTGTGAGTCCAGTTTTAGTTTCCGATGCTTCACTTCAGGTTTACTGTATCCCTTGAACTTTCTTATGGACGATGAAACACAGAAATTGCATCCGAATTTAATACAAAAGGCACAATGCCGACATAAGTATAAGAGGACTGAAACTCTAATTTTCTATGATTTGAACCTCTGCTGTGAGTCCAGTTTTAGTTTCCGATGCTTCACTTCAGGTTTACTGTATCCCTTGGACATTCTTATTGACGATGAAACACAGAAATTGCATCCGAATTTAATACAAAAGGCACAATGCCGACTAAAGTACAAGAGGACTGAAACTCTAACTTTCTATTATTTGAACCTCTGCTGTGAGTCCAGTTTCAGTTTCCGATGCTTCACTTCAGGTTTACTGTATCCCTTGGACCTTCTTATTGACGATGAAACACAGAAATTGCATCCGAATTCAATAAAAAAGGCGCAATGCCGACTTAAGTACAAGAGGACTGATACCCTAACTTTCTATGATTTAAACCCCTCCTGTGAGTCTAGTTTTAGATTCCGATGCTTAACTTCAGGTTTACTGTAACCCTTGGACCTTCTTATTCACGATGAAACACAGAAATTGCATCCGAATTTAATACAAATGGCACAATGCCGACTTAAGTACAAGAGGACTGAAACTCTAACTTCCTATGATTTGAACCTCAGCTGTGAGTCCAGTTTTAGTTTCCGATGCTTCACTTCAGGTTTACTATATCCCTTGAACTTTCTTATGGACGATGAAACACAGAAATTGCATCCGAATTTAATACAAAAGGCACAATGCCGACTTAAGTACTAGAGGACTGATACTCTAACTTTCTATGATTTGAACCTCTGCTGTGAGTCCAGTTTTAGTTACCGATGCTTCACTTCAGGTTTACTGTATCCCTTGGACCTTCTTATTGACGACGAAACACAGAAATTTCATCCGAATTTAATGCAAAAGGCACAATGCCGACTTAAGTACAAGAGGACTGAAACTCTAACTTTCTATGATTTGAACCTCTGCTGTGAGTCCAGTTTTAGTTTCCGATGCCATACATCAGGTTTACTGTATCCCTTTCACCTTCTTATTGACGATGAAACACAGAAACGGCATCCGAATTTAATAAAAAAGGCACAATGCCGACTTAAGTAAAAGAGGACTGATACTCTAACTTTCTATGATTTGAACCCCTCCTGAGAGTCCAGTTTTAGTTTCCGATGCTTAACTTCAGGTTTACTGTATCCCTTGGACCTTCTTATTGACGATGAAACACAGAAATTGCATCCGAATTTAATAAAAATGGCACAATGCCGACTTAAGTACAAGAGGACTGATACTCTATCTTTCTATGATTTGAACCCCTCCTGTGAGTCCAGTTTTAGATTCCGATGCTTAACTTCAAGTTTACTGTATCCCTTGGACCTTCTTATTGACGATGAAACACAGAATTTGCATACGAATTTAATACAAAAGGCACAATGCCGACTTAAAAACAATAGGACTGAAACCCTATCTTTCTATGATTTGAACCTCTGCTGTGAGTCCAGTTTTAGTTTCCGATGCTTAACATCAGGTTTACTGTATCCCTTGGACCTTCTTCTTGACGATGAAACACAGAAATTGCATCCGAATTTAATACAAAAGGCACAATGCCGACTTAAGTACAAGAGGACTGAAACTCTAATTTTCTATGATTTGAACCTCTGCTGTGAGTCCAGTTTTAGTTTCCGATGCTTCACTTCAGGTTTACTGTATCCCTTGGACATTCGTATTGATGATGAAACACAGAAATTGCATCCGAATTTAATACAAAAGGCACAATGCCGACTAAAGTACAAGAGGACTGAAACTCTAACTTTCTATGATTTGAACCTCTGCTGTGAGTCCAGTTTTAGTTTCCGATGCTTCACTTCAGGTTTACTGTATCCCTTGAACTTTCTTATGGACGATGAAACACAGAAATTGCATCCGAATTTAATACAAAAGGCACAATGCCGACTTAAGTACAAGAGGACTGAAACTCTAATTTTCTATGATTTGAACCTCTGCTGTGAGTCCAGTTTTAGTTTCCGATGCTTCACTTCAGGTTTACTGTATCCCTTGGACATTCTTATTGACGATGAAACACAGAAATTGCATCCGAATTTAATACAAAAGGCACAATGCCGACTAAAGTACAAGAGGACTGAAACTCTAACTTTCTATGATTTGAACCTCTGCTGTGAGTCCAGTTTTAGTTTCCGATGCTTCACTTCAGGTTTACTGTATCCCTTGGACCTTCTTATTGACGATGAAACACAGAAATTGCATCCGAATTCAATAAAAAAGGCGCAATGCCGACTTAAGTACAAGAGGACTGATACCCTAACTTTCTATGATTTGAACCCCTCCTGTGAGTCCAGTTTTAGATTTCGATGCTTAACTTCAGGTTTACTGTAACCCTTGGACCTTCTTATTCACGATGAAACACAGAAATTGCATCCGAATTTAATACAAATGGCACAATGCCGACTTAAGTACAAAAGGACTGAAACTCTAACTTCCTATGATTTGAACCTCAGCTGTGAGTCCAGTTTTAGTTTCCGATGCTTCACTTCAGGTTTACTGTATCCCTTGAACTTTCTTATGGACGATGAAACACAGAAATTGCATCCGAATTTAATACAAAAGGCACAATGCCGACTAAAGTACTAGAGGACTGATACTCTAACTTTCTATGATTTGAACCTCTGCTGTGAGTCCAGTTTTAGTTACCGATGCTTCACTTCAGGTTTACTGTATCCCTTGGACCTTCTTATTGACGACGAAACACAGAAATTTCATCCGAATTTAATGCAAAAGGCACAATGCCGACTTAAGTACAAGAGGACTGAAACTCTAACTTTCTATGATTTGAACCTCTGCTGTGAGTCCACTTTTAGTTTCCGATGCTTCACTTCAGGTTTACTGTATCCCTTGGACCTTCTTATTGACGATGAAACACAGAAATTGCATCCGAATTTAATACAAAAGGCACAATGCCGACTTAAGTACAAGAGGACTGAAACTCAAACATTCTATGATTTGAACCTCTGCTGTGAGTCCACTTTTAGTTTCCGATGCTTCACTTCAGGTTTACTGTATCCCTTGGACCTTCTTATTGACGATGAAACACAGAAATTGCATCCGAATTAAATACAAAAGGCACAATGCCGACTTAAGTACAAGAGGACTGATACTCCAACTTTCTATGATTTGAACCTCTGCTGTGAGTCCAGTTTTAGTTTCCGATGCATCACTTCAGGTTTACTGTATCCCTTGGACCTTCTAATTGACGATCAAACACAGAAATTGCATCCGAATTGAATAAAAAAGGCACAATGCCGACTTAAGTACAAGAGGTCTGATACTCTAATTTTCTATGATTTGAACCCCTCCTGTGAGTCCAGTTATAGATTCCGATGCTTAACTTCAGGTTTACTGAATCCCTTGGACCTTCTTATTGACGATGAAACACAGAAATTGCATCCGAATTTAATACAAAAGGCACAATGACGACTTAAGTACAAGAGGACTGAAACTCTAACTTTCTATGATTTGAACCTCTCCTGTGAGTCCAGTTTTAGATTCCGATGCTTCACTTCCGGTTTACTGTATCCCTTGGACCCCCTTATTGACGATGAAACACAGAAATTGCATCCGAATTTAATACAAAAGGCACAATGCCAACTTAAGTACAATGGGACTGAAACTCTAACTTTCTATGATTTGAACCTCTGCTGTGAGTCCAGTTTTAGTTACCGATGATTCACTTCAGGTTTACTGTATCCCTTGGACCTTCTTATTGACGACGAAACACAGAAATTTCATCCGAATTTAATGCAAAAGGCACAATGCCGACTTAAGTACTAGAGGACTGAAACTCTAACTTTCTTTGATTTGAACCTCTGCTGTGAGTCCACTTTTAGTTTCCGATGCTTCACTTCAGGTTTACTGTATCCCTTGGACCTTCTTATTGACGATGAAACACAGAAATTGCATCCGAATTCAATAAAAATGCGCAATGCCGACTTAAGTACAAGAGGTCTGATACTCTAATTTTGTATGATTTGAACCCCTCCTGTGAGTCTAGTTTTAGATTCCGATGCTTAACTTCAGGTTTACTGTAACCCTTGGACCTTCTTATTGACGATGAAACACAGAAATTGCATCCGAATTTAATACAAATGGCACAATGCCGACTTAAGTACAAGAGGACTGAAACTCTAACTTCCTATGATTTGAACCTCAGCTGTGAGTCCAGTTTTAGTTTCCGATGCTTCACTTCAGGTTTACTGTATCCCTTGAACTTTCTTATGGACGATGAAACACAGAAATTGCATCCGAATTTAATACAAAAGGCACAATGCCGACTTAAGTACAATAGGACTGAAACTCTAACTTTCTATGATTTGAACCTCTGCTGTGAGTATAGTTTTAGTTTCCGATGCTTCACTTAAGGTTTACTGTATCCCTTGGACATTCTTATTGACGATGAAACACAGAAATTGCATCCGAATTAAATACAAAAGGCACAATGCCGACTTAAGTACAAGAGGACTGATACTCCAACTTTCTATGATTTGAACCTCTGCCGTGAGTCCAGTTTTAGTTTCCGATGCATCACTTCAGGTTTACTGCATCCCTTGGACCTTCTAATTGACGATGAAACACAGAAATTGCATCCGAATTTAATAAAAAAGGCACAATGCCGACTTAAGTACAAGAGGTCTGATACTCTAATTTTCTATGATTTGAACCCCTCCTGTGAGTCCAGTTATAGATTCCGACGCTTAACTTCAACTTTACTGTATCCCTTGGACCTTCTCATTGACGATGGAACACAGAAATTGCATCCGAATTTAATATAAAAGGCACAATTCCGACTTAAGTACAAGGCGACTGATACTCTAACTTTCTATCATTTGAACCTCTCATGTGAGTCCAGTTTTAGATTCTGATGCTTCACTTCAGGTTTACTGTATCCCTTGGACCCTCTTATTGACGATGAAACACAGAAATTGCATCCGAATTTAATACAAAAGGCACAATGCCGACTGAAGTATAAGAGGACTGATACTCTAATTTTCTATGATTTGAACCCCTCCTGTGAGTCCAGTTTTAGATTACGATGCTTAACTTCAGGTTTACTGTATCCCTTGGACCTTCTTATTGACGATGAAACACAGATATTGCATCCGAATTTAATAAAAAAGGCACAATGCCGACTTCAGTACAAGAGGACTGATACTCTAACTTTCTATGATTTGAACCCCTCCTGTGAGTCCAGTTTTAGTTTCCGATGCCATACATCAGGTTTTCTGTATCCCTTTCACCTTCTTATTGACGATGAAACACAGAAACGGCATCCGAATTTAATAAAAAAGGCACAATGCCGACTTAAGTAAAAGAGGACTGATACTCTAACTTTCTATGATTTGAACCCCTGCTGTGAGTCCAGTTTTAGTTTCCGATGCTTAACTTCAGGTTTACTGTATCCCTTGGACCTTCTTCTTGACGATGAAACACAGAAATTGCATCCGAATTTAATACAAAAGGCACAATGCCGACATAAGTACAAGAGGACTGAAACTCTAATTTTCTATGATTTGAACCTCTGCTGTGAGTCCAGTTTTAGTTTCCGATGCTTCACTTCAGATTTACTGTATCCCTTGAACATTCGTATTGACGATGAAACACAGAAATTGCATCCGAATTTAATACAAAAGGCACAATGCCGACTAAAGTACAAGAGGACTGAAACTCTAACTTTCTATGATTTGAACCTCTGCTGTGAGTCCAGTTTTAGTTTCCGATGCTTCACTTCAGGTTTACTGTATCCCTTGGACCTTCTTATTGTCGATGAAACACAGAAATTGCATCCGAATTCAATAAAAAAGGCTCAATGCCGACTTAAGTACAAGAGGCCTGATACTCTAACTTTCTATGATTTGAACCCCTCCTGTGAGTCCAGTTTTAGATTCCGATGCTTAACTTCAGGTTTACTGTAACCCTTGGACCTTCTTATTGACGATGAAACACAGAAATTGCATCCGAATTTAATACAAATGGCACAATGCCGACTTAAGTACAAGAGGACTGAAACTCTAACTTCCTATGATTTGAACCTCAGCTGTGAGTCCAGTTTTAGTTTCCGATGCTTCACTTCAGGTTTACTGTATCCCTTGAACTTTCTTATGGACGATGAAACACAGAAATTGCATCCGAATTTAATACAAAAGGCACAATGCCGACTTAAGTACAAGTGGACTGAAACTCTAATTTTCTATGATTTGAACCTCTGCTGTGAGTCCAGTTTTAGTTTCCGATGCTTCACTTCAGGTTTACTGTATCCCTTGGACATTCTTATTGACGATGAAACACAGAAATTGCATCCGAATTTAATACAAAAGGCACAATGCCGACTAAAGTACAAGAGGACTGAAACTCTAACTTTCTATGATTTGAACCTCTGCTGTGAGTCCAGTTTTAGTTTCCGATGCTTCACTTCAGGTTTACTATATCCCTTGGACCTTCTTATTGACGATGAAACACAGAAATTGCATCCGAATTCAATAAAAAAGGCGCAATGCCGACTTAAGTACAAGAGGACTGATACCCTAACTTTCTATGATTTGAACCCCTCCTGTGAGTCCAGTTTTAGATTCCGATGCTTAACTTCAGGTTTACTGTAACCCTTGGACCTTCTTATTGACGATGAAACACAGAAATTGCATCCGAATTTAATACAAATGGCACAATGCCGACTTAAGTACAAGAGGTCTGAAACTCTAACTTCCTATGATTTGAACCTCAGCTGTGGGTCCAGTTTTAGTTTCCGATGCTTCACTTCAGGTTTACTGTATCCCTTGAACTTTCTTATGGACGATGAAACACAGAAATTGCATCCGAATTTAATACAAAAGGCACAATGCCGACTAAAGTACTAGAGGACTGATACTTTAACTTTCTATGATTTGAACCTCTGCTGTGAGTCCAGTTTTAGTTACCGATGCTTCACTTCAGGTTTACTGTATCCCTTGGACCTTCTTATTGACGACGAAACACAGAAATGGGACTGAAACTCTAACTTTCTATGATTTGAACCTCTGCTGTGAGTCCAGTTTTAGTTACCGATGCTTCACTTCAGGTTTACTGTATCCCTTGGACCTTCTTATTGACGACGAAACACAGAAATTGCATCCGAATTCAATAAAAAAGGCGCAATGCCGACTTAAGTACAAGAGGACTGATACTCTAACTTTCTATGATTTGAACCCCTCCTGTGAGTCCAGTTTTAGATTCTGATGCTTCACTTCAGGATTACTGTATCCCTTGGACCCTCCTATTGACGATGAAACACAGAAATTGCATCCGAATTTAATACAAAAGGCACAATGCCGACTGAAATATAAGAGGACTGATACTCTAATTTTCTGTGATTTGAACCCCTCCTGTGAGTCCAGTTTTAGATTACGATGCTTAACTTCAGGTTTACTGTATCCCTTGGACCTTCTAATTGACGATGAAACACAGATATTGCATCCGAATTTAATAAAAAAGGCACAATGCCGACTTCAGTACAAGAGGACTGATACTCTAACTTTCTATGATTTGGACCCCTCCTGTGAGTCCAGTTTTAGTTTCCGATGCCATACATCAGGTTTACTGTATCCCTTTCACCTTCTTATTGACGATGAAACACAGAAACGGCATCCGAATTTAATAAAGAAGGCACAATGCCGACTTAAGTAAAAGAGGACTGATACTCTAACTTTCTATGATTTGAACCCCTCCTGAGAGTCCAGTTTTAGTTTCCGATGCTTAACTTCAGCTTTACTGTATCCCTTGGACCTTCTTGTTGACGATGAAACACAGAAATTGCATCCGAATTTAATAAAAATGGCACAATGCCGACTTAAGTACAAGAGGATTGATACTCTATCTTTCTATGATTTGAACCCCTCCTGTGAGTCCAGTTTTAGATTCAGATGCTTAACTTCAAGTTTACTGTATCCCTTGGACCTTCTTATTGACGATGAAACACAGAATTTGCATACGAATTTAATACAAAAGGCACAATGCCGACCTAAAAACAAGAGGACTGAAACTCTAACTTTCTATGATTTGAACCTCTGCTGTGAGTCCAGTTTTAGTTTCCGATGCTTAACTTCAGGTTTACTGTATCCCTTGGACCTTCTTCTTGACGATGAAACACAGAAATTGCATCCGAATTTAATACAAAAGGCACAATGCCGACTTAAGTACAAGAGGACTGAAACTCTAATTTTCTATGATTTGAACCTCTGCTGTGAGTCCAGTTTTAGTTTCCGATGCTTCACTTCAGGTTTACTGTATCCCTTGGACATTCGTATTGACGATGAAACACAGAAAATGCATCCGAATTTAATACAAAAGGCACAATGCCGACTAAAGTACAAGAGGACTGAAACTCTAACTTTCTATGATTTGAACCTTTGCTGTGAGCCCACTTTTAGTTTCCGATGCTTCACTTCAGGTTTACTGTATCCCTTGGACCTTCTTATTGACGATGAAACACAGAAATTGCATCCGAATTCAATAAAAAAGGCTCAATGCCGACTTAACTACAAGAGGACTGGTCCTCTAAGTTTCTATGATTTGAACCCCTCCTGTGAGTCCAGTTTTAGATTCCGATGCTTAACTTCAGGTTTACTGTAACCCTTGGACCTTCTTATTGACGATGAAACACAGAAATTGCATCCGAATTTAATACAAATGGCACAATGCCGACTTAAGTACAAGAGGACTGAAACTCTAACTTCCTATGATTTGAACCTCAGCTGTGAGTCCAGTTTTAGTTTCCGATGCCATACATCAGGTTTACTGTATCCCTTGGACCTTCTTATTGACGATGAAACACAGAAATGGCATCCGAATTCAATAAAAAAGGCGCAATGCCGACTTAAGTACAAGAGGACTGATACCCTAACTTTCTATGATTTGAACCCCTCCTGTGAGTCCAGTTTTTGATTCCGATGCTTAACTTCAGGTTTACTGTAACCCTTGGACCTTCTTATTGACGATGAAACACAGAAATTGCATCCGAATTTAATACAAATGGCACAATGCCGACTTAAGTACAAGAGGACTGAAACTCTAACTTCCTATGATTTGAACCTCAGCTGTGAGTCCAGTTTTAATTTCCGATGCTTCACTTCAGGTTTACTGTATCCCTTGAACTTTCTTATGGACGATGAAACACAGAAATTGCATCCGAATTTAATACAAAAGGCACAATGCCGACTAAAGTACTAGAGGACTGATACTCTAACTTTCTATGATTTGAACCTCTGCTGTGAGTCCAGTTTTAGTTACCGATGCTTCACTTCAGGTTTACTGTATCCTTGGACCTTCTTATTGACGACGAAACACAGAAATTTCATCCGAATTTAATGCAAAAGGCACAATGCCGACTTAAGTACAAGAGGACTGAAACTCTAACTTTCTATGATTTGAACCTCTGCTGTGAGTCCACTTTTAGTTTCCGATGCTTCACTTCAGGTTTACTGTATCCCTTGGACCTTCTTATTGACGATGAAACACAGACATTGCATCCGAATTTAATACAAAAGGCACTATGCCGACTTAAGTACAAGAGGACTGAAACTCAAACATTCTATGATTTGAACCTCTGCTGTGAGTCCACCTTTAGTTTCCGATGCTTCACTTCTGGTTTACTGTATCCCTTGGACCCCCTTAATGACGATGAAACACAGAAATTGCATCCGAATTCAATAAAAAAGGCGCAATGCCGACTTAAGTACAAGAGGACTGATACCCTAACTTTCTATGATTTGAACCCCTCCTGTGAGTCCAGTTTTAGATTCCGATGCTTAACTTCAGGTTTACTGTAACCCTTGGACCTTCTTATTGACGATGAAACACAGAAATTGCATCCGAATTTAATACAAATGGCACAATGCCGACTTAAGTACAAGAGGTCTGAAACTCTAACTTCCTATGATTTGAACCTCAGCTGTGGGTCCAGTTTTAGTTTCCGATGCTTCACTTCAGGTTTACTGTATCCCTTGAACTTTCTTATGGACGATGAAACACAGAAATTGCATCCGAATTTAATACAAAAGGCACAATGCCGACTAAAGTACTAGAGGACTGATACTTTAACTTTCTATGATTTGAACCTCTGCTGTGAGTCCAGTTTTAGTTACCGATGCTTCACTTCAGGTTTACTGTATCCCTTGGACCTTCTTATTGACGACGAAACACAGAAATGGGACTGAAACTCTAACTTTCTATGATTTGAACCTCTGCTGTGAGTCCAGTTTTAGTTACCGATGCTTCACTTCAGGTTTACTGTATCCCTTGGACCTTCTTATTGACGACGAAACACAGAAATTGCATCCGAATTCAATAAAAAAGGCGCAATGCCGACTTAAGTACAAGAGGACTGATACTCTAACTTTCTATGATTTGAACCCCTCCTGTGAGTCCAGTTTTAGATTCCGATGCTTAACTTCAGGTTTACTGTAACCCTTGGACCTTCTTATTGACGATGAAACACAGAAATTGCATCCGAATTTAATACAAATGGCACAATGCCGACTTAAGTACAAGAGGACTGAAACTCTAACTTCCTATGATTTGAACCTCAGCTGTGAGTCCAGTTTTAGTTTCCGATGCTTCACTTCAGGTTTACTGTATCCCTTGAACTTTCTTATGGACAATGAAACACAGAAATTGCATCCGAATTTAATACAAAAGGCACAATGCCGACTTAAGTGCAATAGGACTGAAACTCTAATTTTCTATGATTTGAACCTCTGCTGTGAGTCCAGTTTTAGTTTCCGATGCTTCACTTAAGGTTTACTGTATCCCTTGGACCTTCTCATTGACGATAGAACATAGAAATTGCATCCGAATTTAATATAAAAGGCACAATGCCGACTTAAGTACAAGGAGACTGATACTCTAACTTTCTATCATTTGAACCTCTCATGTGAGTCCAGTTTTAGATTCTGATGCTTCACTTCAGGATTACTGTATCCCTTGGACCCTCCTATTGACGATGAAACACAGAAATTGCATCCGAATTTAATACAAAAGGCACAATGCCGACTGAAATATAAGAGGACTGATACTCTAATTTTCTATGATTTGAACCCCTCCTGTGAGTCCAGTTTTAGATTACGATGCTTAACTTCAGGTTTACTGTATCCCTTGGACCTTCTAATTGACGATGAAACACAGATATTGCATCCGAATTTAATAAAAAAGGCACAATGCCGACTTCAGTACAAGAGGACTGATACTCTAACTTTCTATGATTTGGACCCCTCCTGTGAGTCCAGTTTTAGTTTCCGATGCCATACATCAGGTTTACTGTATCCCTTTCACCTTCTTATTGACGATGAAACACAGAAACGGCATCCGAATTTAATAAAGAAGGCACAATGCCGACTTAAGTAAAAGAGGACTGATACTCTAACTTTCTATGATTTGAACCCCTCCTGAGAGTCCAGTTTTAGTTTCCGATGCTTAACTTCAGCTTTACTGTATCCCTTGGACCTTCTTATTGACGATGAAACACAGAAATTGCATCCGAATTTAATAAAAATGGCACAATGCCGACTTAAGTACAAGAGGATTGATACTCTATCTTTCTATGATTTGAACCCCTCCTGTGAGTCCAGTTTTAGATTCCGATGCTTAACTTCAAGTTTACTGTATCCCTTGGACCTTCTTATTGACGATGAAACACAGAATTTGCATACGAATTTAATACAAAAGGCACAATGCCGACCTAAAAACAAGAGGACTGAAACTCTAACTTTCTATGATTTGAACCTCTGCTGTGAGTCCAGTTTTAGTTTCCGATGCTTAACTTCAGGTTTACTGTATCCCTTGGACCTTCTTCTTGACGATGAAACACAGAAATTGCATCCGAATTTAATACAAAAGGCACAATGCCGACTTAAGTACAAGAGGACTGAAACTCTAATTTTCTATGATTTGAACCTCTGCTGTGAGTCCAGTTTTAGTTTCCGATGCTTCACTTCAGGTTTACTGTATCCCTTGGACATTCGTATTGACGATGAAACACAGAAAATGCATCCGAATTTAATACAAAAGGCACAATGCCGACTAAAGTACAAGAGGACTGAAACTCTAACTTTCTATGATTTGAACCTTTGCTGTGAGCCCACTTTTAGTTTCCGATGCTTCACTTCAGGTTTACTGTATCCCTTGGACCTTCTTATTGACGATGAAACACAGAAATTGCATCCGAATTCAATAAAAAAGGCTCAATGCCGACTTAAGTACAAGAGGACTGGTCCTCTAAGTTTCTATGATTTGAACCCCTCCTGTGAGTCCAGTTTTAGATTCCGATGCTTAACTTCAGGTTTACTGTAACCCTTGGACCTTCTTATTGACGATGAAACACAGAAATTGCATCCGAATTTAATACAAATGGCACAATGCCGACTTAAGTACAAGAGGACTGAAACTCTAACTTCCTATGATTTGAACCTCAGCTGTGAGTCCAGTTTTAGTTTCCGATGCCATACATCAGGTTTACTGTATCCCTTGGACCTTCTTATTGACGATGAAACACAGAAATGGCATCCGAATTCAATAAAAAAGGCGCAATGCCGACTTAAGTACAAGAGGACTGATACCCTAACTTTCTATGATTTGAACCCCTCCTGTGAGTCCAGTTTTTGATTCCGATGCTTAACTTCAGGTTTACTGTAACCCTTGGACCTTCTTATTGACGATGAAACACAGAAATTGCATCCGAATTTAATACAAATGGCACAATGCCGACTTAAGTACAAGAGGACTGAAACTCTAACTTCCTATGATTTGAACCTCAGCTGTGAGTCCAGTTTTAATTTCCGATGCTTCACTTCAGGTTTACTGTATCCCTTGAACTTTCTTATGGACGATGAAACACAGAAATTGCATCCGAATTTAATACAAAAGGCACAATGCCGACTAAAGTACTAGAGGACTGATACTCTAACTTTCTATGATTTGAACCTCTGCTGTGAGTCCAGTTTTAGTTACCGATGCTTCACTTCAGGTTTACTGTATCCTTGGACCTTCTTATTGACGACGAAACACAGAAATTTCATCCGAATTTAATGCAAAAGGCACAATGCCGACTTAAGTACAAGAGGACTGAAACTCTAACTTTCTATGATTTGAACCTCTGCTGTGAGTCCACTTTTAGTTTCCGATGCTTCACTTCAGGTTTACTGTATCCCTTGGACCTTCTTATTGACGATGAAACACAGACATTGCATCCGAATTTAATACAAAAGGCACTATGCCGACTTAAGTACAAGAGGACTGAAACTCAAACATTCTATGATTTGAACCTCTGCTGTGAGTCCACCTTTAGTTTCCGATGCTTCACTTCTGGTTTACTGTATCCCTTGGACCTTCTTATTGACGATGAAACACAGAAATTGCATCCGAATTAAATACAAAAGGCACAATGCCGACTTAAGTACAAGACGACTGATACTCCAACTTTCTATGATTTGAACCTCAGCTGTGAGTCCAGTTTTAGTTTCCGATGCATCACTTCAGGTTTACTGTATTTCTTGGACCTTCTAATTGACGATCAAACACAGAAATTGCATCCGAATTGAATAAAAAAGGCACAATGCCGACTTAAGAACAAGACGTCTGATACTCTAATTTTCTATGATTTGAACCCCTCCTGTGAGTCCAGTTATAGATTCCGATGCTTAACTTCAGGTTTACTGAATCCCTTGGACCTTCTTATTGACGATGAAACACAGAAATTGCATCCGAATTTAATACAAAAGGCACAATGACGACTTAAGTACAAGAGGACTGATACTCTACCTTTCTATGATTTGAACCTCTCCTGTGAGCCCAGTTTTAGATTCCGAAGCTTCACTTCCGGTTTACTGTATCCCTTGGACCCCCTTAATGACGATGAAACACAGAAATTGCATCCGAATTTAATACAAAAGGCACAATGCCGACTTAAGTACAATGGGACTGAAACTCTAACTTTCTATGATTTGAACCTCTGCTGTGAGTCCAGTTTTAGTTACCGATGCTTCACTTCAGGTTTACTGTATCCCTTGGACCTTCTTATTGACGAAGAAACACAGAAATTGCATCCGAATTCAATAAAAAAGGCGCAATACCGACTTAAGTACAAGAGGACTAATACTCTAACTTTCTATGATTTGAACCCCTCCTGTGAGTCCAGTTTTAGATTCCGATGCTTAACTTCAGGTTTACTGTAACCCTTGGACCTTCGTATTGACGATGAAACACAGAAATTGCATCCGAATGTAATACAAATGGCACAATACCGACTTGAGTACAAGAGGACTGAAACTCTAACTTCCTATGATTTGAACCTCAGCTGTGAGTCCAGTTTTAGTTTCCGATGCTTAACTTCAGGTTTACTGTATCCCTTGAACTTTCTTATGGACGATGAAACACAGAAATTGCATCCGAATTTAATACAAAAGGCACAATGCCGACTTAAGTACAATAGGACTGAAACTCTAATTTTCTATGATTTGAACCTCTGCTGTGAGTCCAGTTTTAGTTTCTGATGCTTCACTTAAGGTTTACTGTATCCCTTGGACATTCTTATTGACGATGAAACACAGAAATTGCATCCGAATTTAATACAAAAGGCACAATGCCGACTAAAGTACAAGAGGACTGAAACTCTAACTTTCTATGATTTGAACCTCTGCTGTGAGTCCAGTTTTAGTTTCCGATGCTTCACTTCAGGTTTACTGTATCCTTTGGACCTTCTTATTGACGATGAAACACAGAAATTGCATCCGAATTCAATAAAAAAGGCGCAATGCCGACTTAAGTACAAGAGGACTGAAACTCAAACATTCTATGATTTGAACGTCTGCTGTGAGTCCAGTTTTAGTTTCCGATGCTTCACTTCAGGTTTACTGTATCCCTTGGACCTTCTTATTGACGATGAAACACAGAAATTGCATCCGAATTAAATACAAAAGGCACAATGTCGACTTAAGTACAAGAGGACTGATACTCCAACTTTCTATGATTTGAACCTCTGCTGTGAGTCCAGTTTCAGTTTCCGATGCATCACTTCAGGTTTACTGTATCACTTGGACCTTCTAATTGACGATCAAACACAGAAATTGCATCCGAATTGAATAAAAAAGGCACAATGCCGACTTAAGTACAAGAGGTCTGATACTCTAATTTTCTATGATTTGAACCCCTCCTGTGAGTCCAGTTATAGATTCCGATGCTTAACTTCAGGTTTACTGAATCCCTTGGACCTTCTTATTGACGATGAAACACAGAAATTGCATCCGAATTCAATAAAAAAGGCGCAATGCCGACTTAAGTACAAGAGGACTGAAACTCAAACATTCTATGATTTGAACGTCTGCTGTGAGTCCAGTTTTAGTTTCCGATGCTTCACTTCAGGTTTACTGTATCCCTTGGACCTTCTTATTGACGATGAAACACAGAAATTGCATCCGAATTAAATACAAAAGGCACAATGTCGACTTAAGTACAAGAGGACTGATACTCCAACTTTCTATGATTTGAACCTCTGCTGTGAGTCCAGTTTCAGTTTCCGATGCATCACTTCAGGTTTACTGTATCACTTGGACCTTCTAATTGACGATCAAACACAGAAATTGCATCCGAATTGAATAAAAAAGGCACAATGCCGACTTAAGTACAAGAGGTCTGATACTCTAATTTTCTATGATTTGAACCCCTCCTGTGAGTCCAGTTATAGATTCCGATGCTTAACTTCAGGTTTACTGAATCCCTTGGACCTTCTTATTGACGATGAAACACAGAAATTGCATCCGAATTTAATACAAAAGGCACAATGACGACTTAAGTACAAGAGGACTGATACTCTAACTTTCTATGATTTGAACCTCTCCTGTGAGTCCAGTTTTAGATTCCGATGCTTCACTTCCGGTTTACTGTATCCCTTGGACCCCCTTATTGACGATGAAACACAGAAATTGCATCCGAATTTAATACAAAAGGCACAATGCCGACTTAAGTACAATGGGACTGAAACTCTAACTTTCTATGATTTGAACCTCTGCTGTGAGTCCAGTTTTAGTTACCGATGCTTCACTTCAGGTTTACTGTATCCCTTGGACCTTCTTATTGACGACGAAACACAGAAATTTCATCCGAATTTAATGCAAAAGGCACAATGCCGAATTAAGTACTAGAGGACTGAAACTCTAACTTTCTATGATTTGAACCTCTGCTGTGAGTCCACTTTTAGTTTCCGATGCTTCACTTCAGGTTTACTGTATCCCTTGGACCTTCTTATTGACGATGAAACACAGAAATTGCATCCGAATTCAATAAAAAAGGCGCAATGCCGACTTAAGTACAAGAGGACTGATACTCTAACTTTCTATGATTTGAACCCCTCCTGTGAGTCCAGTTTTAGATTCCGATGCTTAACTTCAGGTTTACTGTAACCCTTGGACCTTCTTATTGACGATGAAACACAGAAATTGCATCCGAATTTAATACAAATTGCACAATACCGACTTAAGTACAAGAGGACTGAAACTCTAACTTCCTATGATTTGAACCTCAGCTGTGAGTCCAGTTTTAGTTTCCGATGCTTAACTTCATGTTCACTGTATCCCTTGAACTTTCTTATGGACGATGAAACACAGAAATTGCATCCGAATTTAATATAAAAGGCACAATGCCGACTTAAGTACAATAGGACTGAAACTCTAATTTTCTATGATTTGAACCTCTGCTGTGAATCCAGTTTTAGTTTCCGATGCATCACTTAAGGTTTACTGTATCCCTTGGACATTCTTATTGACGATGAAACACAGAAATTGCATCCGAATTAAATACAAAAGGCACAATGCCGACTTAAGTACAAGAGGACTGATACTCCAACTTTCTATGATTTGAACCTCTGCTGAGAGTCCAGTTTTAGTTTCCGATGCATCACTTCAGGTTTACTGCATCCCTTGGACCTTCTAATTGACGATGAAACACAGAAATTGCATCCGAATTTAATAAAAAAGGCACAATGCCGACTTAAGTACAAGAAGTCTGATACTCTAATTTTCTATGATTTGAACCCCTCCTGTGAGTCCAGTTATAGATTCCCACGCTTAACTTCAACTTTACTGTATCCCTTGGACCTTCTCATTGACGATGGAACATAGAAATTGCATCCGAATTTAATATAAAAGGCACAATGCCGACTTAAGTACAAGGGGACTGATACTCTAACTTTCTATCATTTGAACCTCTCATGTGAGTCCAGTTTTAGATTCTGATGCTTCACTTCAGGTTTACTGTATCCCTTGGACCCTCCTATTGACGATGAAACACAGAAATTGCATCCGAATTTAATACAAAAGGCACAATGCCGACTGAAGTATAAGAGGACTGATACTCTAATTTTCTATGATTTGAACCCCTCCTGTGAGTCCAGTTTTAGATTACGATGCTTAACTTCAGGTTTACTGTATCCCTTGGACCTTCTAATTGACGATGAAACACAGATATTGCATCCGAATTTAATAAAAAAGGCACAATGCCGACTTCAGTACAAGAGGACTGATACTCTAACTTTCTATGATTTGGACCCCTCCTGTGAGTCCAGTTTTAGTTTCCGATGCCATACATCAGGTTTACTGTATCCCTTTCACCTTCTTATTGACGATGAAACACAGAAACGGCATCCGAATTTAATAAAGAAGGCACAATGCCGACTTAAGTAAAAGAGGACTAATACTCTAACTTTCTATGATTTGAACCCCTCCTGAGAGTCCAGTTTTAGTTTCCGATGCTTAACTTCAGGTTTACTGTATCCCTTGGACCTTCTTATTGACGATGAAACACAGACATTGCATCCGAATTTAATAAAAATGGCACAATGCCGACTTAAGTACAAGAGGACTGATACTCTATCTTTCTATGATTTGAACCCCTCCTGTGAGTCCAGTTTTAGATTCCGATGCTTAACTTCAAGTTTACTGTATCCCTTGGACCTTCTTATTGACGATGAAACACAGAATTTGCATACGAATTTAATACAAAAGGCACAATGCCGACTTAAAAACAAGAGGACTGAAACTCTAACTTTCTATGATTTGAACCTCTGCTGTGAGTCCAGTTTAGTTTCCGATGCTTAACTTCAGGTTTACTGTATCCCTTGGACCTTCTTCTTGACGATGAAACACAGAAATTGCATCCGAATTTAATACAAAAGGCACAATGCCGACTTAAGTACAAGAGGACTGAAACTCTAATTTTCTATGATTTGAACCTCTGCTGTGAGTCCAGTTTTAGTTTCCGATGCTTCACTTCAGGTTTACTGTATCCCTTGGACATTCGTATTGACGATGAAACACAGAAATTGCATCCGAATTTAATACAAAAGGCACAATGCCGACTAAAGTACAAGAGGACTGAAACTCTAACTTTCTATGATTTGAACCTTTGCTGTGAGCCCACTTTTAGTTTCCGATGCTTCACTTCAGGTTTACTGTATCCCTTGGACCTTCTTATTGACGATGAAACACAGAAATTGCATCCGAATTCAATAAAAAAGGCTCAATGCCGACTTAAGTACAAGAGGACTGATACTCTAACTTTCTATGATTTGAACCCCTCCTGTGAGTCCAGCTTTAGATTCCGATGCTTAACTTCAGGTTTACTGTAACCCTTGGACCTTCTTATTGACGATGAAACACAGAAATGGCATCCGAATTTAATACAAATGGCACAATGCCGACTTAAGTACAAGAGGACTGAAACTCTAACTTCCTATGATTTGAACCTCAGCTGTGAGTCCAGTTTTAGTTTCCGATGCTTCACTTCAGGTTTATTGTATCCCTTGAACTTTCTTATGGACGATGAAACACAGAAATTGCATCCGAATTTAATACAAAAGGCACAATGCCGACTGAAGTACAAGAGGACTGAAACTCTAACTTTCTATGATTTGAACCTTTGCTGTGAGTCCAGTTTTAGTTTCCGATGCATCACTTCAGGTTTACTGTATCCCTTGGACCCTCTTATTGACGATGAAACACAGAAATTGCATCCGAATTCAATAAAAAAGGCGCAATGCCAACTTAAGTACAAGAGGACTGATACCCTAACTTTCTATGATTTGAACCCCTCCTGTGAGTCCAGTTTTAGATTCCGATGCTTAACTTCAGGTTTACTGTAACCCTTGGACCCTCTTATTGACGATGAAACACAGAAATTGCATCCGAATTTAATACAAATGGCACAATGCCGACTTAAGTACAAGAGGACTGAAACTCTAACTTCCTATGATTTGAACCTCAGCTGTGAGTCCAGTTTTAGTTTCCGATGCTTCACTTCAGGTTTACTGTATCCCTTGAACTTTCTTATGGACGATGAAACACAGAAATTGCAACCGAATTTAATACAAAAGGCACAATGCCGACTAAAGTACTAGAGGACTGATACTCTAACTTTCTATGATTTGAACCTCTGCTGTGAGTCCAGTTTTAGTTACCGATGCTTCACTTCACGTTTACTGTATCCTTGGACCTTCTTATTGACGACGAAACACAGAAATGTCATCCGAATTTAATGCAAAAGGCACAATGCCGACTTAAGTACAAGAGGACTGAAACTCTAACTTTCTATGATTTGAACCTCTGCTGTGAGTCCACTTTTAGTTTCCGATGCTTCACTTCAGGTTTACTGTATCCCTTGGACCTTCTTATTGACGATGAAACACAGACATTGCATCCGAATTTAATACAAAAGGCACTATGCCGACTTAAGTACAAGAGGACTGAAACTCAAACATTCTATGATTTGAACCTCTGCTGTGAGTCCACTTTTAGTTTCCGATGCTTCACTTCAGGTTTACTGTATCCCTTGGACCTTCTTATTGACGATGAAACACAGAAATTGCATCCGAATTAAATACAAAAGGCACAATGCCGACTTAAGTACAAGAGGACTGATACTCCAACTTTCTATGATTTGAACCTCTGCTGTGAGTCCAGTTTTAGTTTCCGATGCATCACTTCAGGTTTACTGTATCCCTTGGACCTTCTAATTGACGATCAAACACAGAAATTGCATCCGAATTGAATAAAAAAGGCACAATGCCGACTTAAGTACAAGAGGTCTGATACTCTAATTTTCTATGATTTGAACCCCTCCTGTGAGTCCAGTTACAGATTCCGATGCTTAACTTCAGGTTTACTGAATCCCTTGGACCTTCTTATTGACGATGAAACACAGAAATTGCATCCGAATTTAATACAAAAGGCACAATGACGACATAAGTACAAGAGGACTGATACTCTAACTTTCTATGATTTGAACCTCTCCTGTGAGTCCAGTTTTAGATTCCGATGCTTCACTTCCGGTTTACTGTATCCCTTGGACCCCCTTATTGACGATGAAACACAGAAATTGCATCCGAATTTAATACAAAAGGCACAATGCCGACTTAAGTACAATGGGACTGAAACTCTAACTTTCTATGATTTGAACCTCTGCTGTGAGTCCAGTTTTAGTTACCGATGCTTCAGTTCAGGTTTACTGTATCCCTTGGGCCTTCTTATTGACGACGAAACACAGAAATTTCATCCGAATTTAATGCAAAAGCCACAATGCCGACTTAAGTACAAGAGGACTGAAACTCTAAATTCCTATGATTTGAACCTCAGCTGTGAGTCCAGTTTTAGTTTCCGATGCTTCACTTCAGGTTTACTGTATCCCTTGAACTTTCTTATGGACGATGAAACACAGAAATTGCATCCGAATTTAATACAAAAGGCACAATGCCGACTTAAGTACAATAGGACTGAAACTCTAATTTTCTATGATTTGAACCTCTGCTGTGAGTCCAGTTTTAGTTTCTGATGCTTCACTTAAGGTTTACTGTATCCCTTGGACATTCTTATTGACGATGAAACACAGAAATTGCATCCGAATTTAATACAAAAGGCACAATGCCGACTAAAGTACAAGAGGACTGAAACTCTAACTTTCTATGATTTGAACCTCTGCTGTGACTCCAGTTTTAGTTTCCGATGCTTCACTTCAGGTTTACTGTATCCCTTGGACCTTCTTATTGACGATGAAACACAGAAATTGCATCCGAATTCAATAAAAAAGGCGCAATGCCGACTTAAGTACAAGAGGACTGAAACTCAAACATTCTATGATTTGAACCTCTGCTGTGAGTCCAGTTTTAGTTTCCGATGCTTCACTTCAGGTTTACTGTATCCCTTGGACCTTCTTATTGACGATGAAACACAGAAATTGCATCCGAATTAAATACAAAAGGAACAATGCCGACTTATGTACAAGAGGACTGATACTCCAACTTTCTATGATTTGAACCTCTGCTGTGAGTCCAGTTTCAGTTTCCGATGCATCACTTCAGGTTTACTGTATCACTTAGACCTTCTAATTGACGATCAAACACAGAAATTGCATCCGAATTGAATAAAAAAGGCACAATGCCGACTTAAATACAAGAGGTCTGATACTCTAATTTTCTATGATTTGAACCCCTCCTGTGAGTCCAGTTATAGATTCCGATGCTTAACTTCAGGTTTACTGTATCCCTTGGACCTTCTTCTTGACGACGAAACACAGAAATTTCATCCGAATTTAATGCAAAAGGCACAATGCCGACTTAAGTACTAGAGGACTGAAACTCTAACTTTCTATGATTTGAACCTCTGCTGTGAGTCCACTTTTAGTTTCCGATGCTTCACTTCAGGTTTACTGTATCCCTTGGACCTTCTTATTGACGATGAAACACAGAAATTGCGTCCGAATTCAATAAAAAAGGCGCAATGCCGACTTAAGTACAAGAGGACTGATACTCTAACTTTCTATGATTTGAACCCCTCCTGTGAGTCCAGTTTTAGATTCCGATGCTTAACTTCAGGTTTACTGTAACCCTTGGACCTTCTTATTGACGATGAAACACAGAAATTGCATCCGAATTAAATACAAAAGGCACAATGCCGACTTAAGTACAAGAGCACTGATACTCCAAATTTCTATGATTTGAACCGCAGCTGTGAGTCCAGTTTTAGTTTCCGATGCATCACTTCAGGTTTACTGCATCCCTTGGACCTTCTAATTGTCGATGAAACACAGAAATAGCATCCGAATTTAATAAAAAAGGCACAATGCCGACTTAAGTACAAGAGGTCTGATACTCTAATTTTCTATGATTTGAACCCCTCCTGTGAGTCCAGTTATAGATTCCGACGCTTAACTTCAACTTTACTGTATCCCTTGGACCTTCTCATTGACGATGGAACATAGAAATTGCATCCGAATTTAATATAAAAGGCACAATGCCGACTTAAGTACAAGGGGACTGATACTCTAACTTTCTATCATTTGAACCTCTCATGTGAGTCCAGTTTTAGATTCTGATGCTTCACTTCAGGTTTACCGTATCCCTTGGACCCTCCAATTGACGATGAAACACAGAAATTGCATCCGAATTTAATACAAAAGGCACAATGCCGACTGAAGTATAAGAGGACTGATACACTAATTTTCTATGATTTGAACCCCTCCTGTGAGTCCAGTTTTAGATTACGATGCTTAACTTCAGGTTTACTGTATCCCTTGGACCTTCTTATTGACGATGAAACACAGATATTGCATCTGAATTTAATAAAAAAGGCACAATGCCGACTTCAGTACAAGAGGACTGATACTCTAACTTTCTATGATTTGGACCCCTCCTGTGAGTCCAGTTTTAGTTTCCGATGCCATACATCAGGTTTACTGTATCCCTTTCACCTTCTTATTGACGATGAAACACAGAAACGGCATCCGAATTTAATAAAAAAGGCACAATGCCGACTTAAGTAAAAGAGGACTGATACTCTAACTTTCTATGATTTGAACCCCTCCTGAGAGTCCAGTTTTAGTTTCCGATGCTTAACTTCAGGTTTACTGTATTCCTTGGACCTTCTTATTGACGATGAAACACAGAAATTGCATCCGAATTTAATAAAAATGGCACAATGCCGACTTAAGTAAGAGAGGACTGATTATCTTTCTATGATTTGAGCCCCTCCTGTGAGTCCAGTTTTAGATTCCGATGCTTAACTTCAAGTTTACTGTATCCCTTGGACCTTCTTATTGACGATGAAACACAGAATTTGCGTACGAATTTAATACAAAAGGCACAATGCCGACTTAAAAACAAGAGGACTGAAACTCTAACTTTCTATGATTTGAACCTCCGCTGTGAGTCCAGTTTTAGTTTCCGATGCTTAACTTCAGGTTTACTGTATCCCTTGGACCTTCTTCTTGACGATGAAGCACAGAAATTGCATCCGAATTTAATACAAAAGGCACAATGCCGACTTAAGTACAAGAGGACTGAAACTCTAATTTTCTATGATTTGAACCTCTGCTGTGAGTCCAGTTTTAGTTTCCGATGCTTCACTTCAGGTTTACTGTATCCCTTGGACATTCGTATTGACGATGAAACACAGAAATTGCATCCGAATTTAATACAAAAGGCACAATGCCGACTAAAGTACAAGAGGACTGAAACTCTAACTTTCTATGATTTGAAATTCTGCTGTGAGCCCACTTTTAGTTTCCGATGCTTCACTTCAGGTTTACTGTATCCCTTGGACCTTCTTATTGACGATGAAACACAGAAATTGCATCCGATTTCAATAAAAAAGGCTCAATGCCGACTTAAGTACAAGAGGACTGATACTCTAACTTTCTATGATTTGAACCTCAGCTGTGAGTCCAGTTATAGATTCCGATGCTTAACTTCAGGTTTACTGTAACCCTTGGACCTTCTTATTGACGATGAAACACAGAAATTGCATCCGAATTTAATACAAATGGCACAATGCCGACTTACGTACAAGAGGGCTGAAACTCTAACTTCCTATGATTTGAACCTCAGCTGTGAGTCCAGTTTTAGTTTCCGATGCTTCACTTCAGGTTTACTGTATCCCTTGAACTTTCTTATGGGCGATGAAACACAGAAATTGCATCCGAATTTAATACAAAAGGCACAATGCCGACTAAAGTACAAGAGGACTGAAACTCTAACTTTCGATGATTTGAACCTTTGCTGTGAGTCCAGTTTTAGTTTCCGATGCTTCACTTCAGGTTTACTGTATCCCTTGGACCTTCTTATTGACGATGAAACACAGAAATTGCATCCGAGTTCAATAAAAAAGGCGCAATGCCGACTTAAGTACAAGAGGACTGATACCCTAACTTTCTATGATTTGAACCCCTCCTGTGAGTCCAGTTTTAGATTCCGATGCTTAACTTCAGGTTTACTGTAACCCTTGGACCTTCTTATTGACGATGAAACACAGAAATTGCATCCGAATTTAATACAAATGGCACAATGCCGACTTAAGTACAAGAGGACTGAAACTCTAACTTCCTATGATTTGAACCTCAGCTGTGAGTCCAGTTTTAGTTTCCGATGCTTCACTTCAGGTTTACTGTATCCCTTGAACTTTCTTATGGACGATGAAACACAGAAATTGCATCCGAATTTAATACAAAAGGCACAATGCCGACTAAAGTACTAGAGGCTGATACTCTAACTCTCTATGATTTGAACCTCTGCTGTGAGTCCAGTTTTAGTTACCGATGCTTCACTTCAGGTTTACTGTATCCTTGGACCTTCTTATTGACGACGAAACACAGAAATTTCATCCGAATTTAATGCAAAAGGCACAATGCCGACTTAAGTACAAGAGGACTGAAACTCTAACTTTCTTTGATTTGAACCTCTTCTGTGAGTCCACTTTTAGTTTCCGATGCTTCACTTCAGGTTTACTGTATCCCTTGGACCTTCTTATTGACGATGAAACACAGAAATTGCATCCGAATTAAATACAAAAGGCACAATGCCGACTTAAGTACAAGAGGACTGAAACTCAAACATTCTATGATTTGAACCTCTGCTGTGAGTCCAGTTTTAGTTTCCGATGCTTCACTTCAGGTTTACTGTATCCCTTGGACCTTCTTATTGACGATGAAACACAGAAATTGCATCCGAATTAAATACAAAAGGAACAATGCCGACTTATGTACAAGAGGACTGATACTCCAACTTTCTATGATTTGAACCTCTGCTGTGAGTCCAGTTTCAGTTTCCGATGCATCACTTCAGGTTTACTGTATCACTTAGACCTTCTAATTGACGATCAAACACAGAAATTGCATCCGAATTGAATAAAAAGGCACAATGCCGACTTAAATACAAGAGGTCTGATACTCTAATTTTCTATGATTTGAACCCCTCCTGTGAGTCCAGTTATAGATTCCGATGCTTAACTTCAGGTTTACTGTATCCCTTGGACCTTCTTATTGACGACGAAACACAGAAATTTCATCCGAATTTAATGCAAAAGGCACAATGCCGACTTAAGTACTAGAGGACTGAAACTCTAACTTTCTATGATTTGAACCTCTGCTGTGAGTCCACTTTTAGTTTCCGATGCTTCACTTCAGGTTTACTGTATCCCTTGGACCTTCTTATTGACGATGAAACACAGAAATTGCATCTGAATTCAATAAAAAAGGCGCAATGCCGACTTAAGTACAAGAGGACTGATACTCTAACTTTCTATGATTTGAACCCCTCCTGTGAGTCCAGTTTTAGATTCCGATGCTTAACTTCAGGTTTACTGTAACCCTTGGACCTTCTTATTGACGATGAAACACAGAAATTGCATCCGAATTAAATACAAAAGGCACAATGCCGACTTAAGTACAAGAGCACTGATACTCCAAATTTCTATGATTTGAACCGCAGCTGTGAGTCCAGTTTTAGTTTCCGATGCATCACTTCAGGTTTACTGCATCCCTTGGACCTTCTAATTGTCGATGAAACACAGAAATAGCATCCGAATTTAATAAAAAAGGCACAATGCCGACTTAAGTACAAGAGGTCTGATACTCTAATTTTCTATGATTTGAACCCCTCCTGTGAGTCCAGTTATAGATTCCGACGCTTAACTTCAACTTTACTGTATCCCTTGGCCCTTCTCATTGACGATGGAACATAGAAATTGCATCCGAATTTAATATAAAAGGCACAATGCCGACTTAAGTACAAGGGGACTGATACTCTAACTTTCTATCATTTGAACCTCTCATGTGAGTCCAGTTTTAGATTCTGATGCTTCACTTCAGGTTTACCGTATCCCTTGGACCCTCCAATTGACGATGAAACACAGAAATTGCATCCGAATTTAATACAAAAGGCACAATGCCGACTGAAGTATAAGAGGACTGATACACTAATTTTCTATGATTTGAACCCCTCCTGTGAGTCCAGTTTTAGATTACGATGCTTAACTTCAGGTTTACTGTATCCCTTGGACCTTCTTATTGACGATGAAACACAGATATTGCATCTGAATTTAATAAAAAAGGCACAATGCCGACTTCAGTACAAGAGGACTGATACTCTAACTTTCTATGATTTGGACCCCTCCTGTGAGTCCAGTTTTAGTTTCCGATGCCATACATCAGGTTTACTGTATCCCTTTCACCTTCTTATTGACGATGAAACACAGAAACGGCATCCGAATTTAATAAAAAAGGCACAATGCCGACTTAAGTAAAAGAGGACTGATACTCTAACTTTCTATGATTTGAACCCCTCCTGAGAGTCCAGTTTTAGTTTCCGATGCTTAACTTCAGGTTTACTGTATTCCTTGGACCTTCTTATTGACGATGAAACACAGAAATTGCATCCGAATTTAATAAAAATGGCACAATGCCGACTTAAGTAAGAGAGGACTGATTATCTTTCTATGATTTGAGCCCCTCCTGTGAGTCCAGTTTTAGATTCCGATGCTTAACTTCAAGTTTACTGTATCCCTTGGACCTTCTTATTGACGATGAAACACAGAATTTGCGTACGAATTTAATACAAAAGGCACAATGCCGACTTAAAAACAAGAGGACTGAAACTCTAACTTTCTATGATTTGAACCTCCGCTGTGAGTCCAGTTTTAGTTTCCGATGCTTAACTTCAGGTTTACTGTATCCCTTGGACCTTCTTCTTGACGATGAAACACAGAAATTGCATCCGAATTTAATACAAAAGGCACAATGCCGACTTAAGTACAAGAGGACTGAAACTCTAATTTTCTATGATTTGAACCTCTGCTGTGAGTCCAGTTTTAGTTTCCGATGCTTCACTTCAGGTTTACTGTATCCCTTGGACATTCGTATTGACGATGAAACACAGAAATTGCATCCGAATTTAATACAAAAGGCACAATGCCGACTAAAGTACAAGAGGACTGAAACTCTAACTTTCTATGATTTGAACCTCTGCTGTGAGCCCACTTTTAGTTTCCGATGCTTCACTTCAGGTTTACTGTATCCCTTGGACCTTCTTATTGACGATGAAACACAGAAATTGCATCCGATTTCAATAAAAAAGGCTCAATGCCGACTTAAGTACAAGAGGACTGATACTCTAACTTTCTATGATTTGAACCTCAGCTGTGAGTCCAGTTATAGATTCCGATGCTTAACTTCAGGTTTACTGTAACCCTTGGACCTTCTTATTGACGATGAAACACAGAAATTGCATCCGAATTTAATACAAATGGCACAATGCCGACTTAAGTACAAGAGGGCTGAAACTCTAACTTCCTATGATTTGAACCTCAGCTGTGAGTCCAGTTTTAGTTTCCGATGCTTCACTTCAGGTTTACTGTATCCCTTGAACTTTCTTATGGACGATGAAACACAGAAATTGCATCCGAATTTAATACAAAAGGCACAATGCCGACTAAAGTACAAGAGGACTGAAACTCTAACTTTCGATGATTTGAACCTTTGCTGTGAGTCCAGTTTTAGTTTCCGATGCTTCACTTCAGGTTTACTGTATCCCTTGGACCTTCTTATTGACGATGAAACACAGAAATTGCATCCGAGTTCAATAAAAAAGGCGCAATGCCGACTTAAGAACAAGAGGACTGATACCCTAACTTTCTATGATTTGAACCCCTCCTGTGAGTCCAGTTTTAGATTCCGATGCTTAACTTCAGGTTTACTGTAACCCTTGGACCTTCTTATTGACGATGAAACACAGAAATTGCATCCGAATTTAATACAAATGGCACAATGCCGACTTAAGTACAAGAGGACTGAAACTCTAACTTCCTATGATTTGAACCTCAGCTGTGAGTCCAGTTTTAGTTTCCGATGCTTCACTTCAGGTTTACTGTATCCCTTGAACTTTCTTATGGACGATGAAACACAGAAATTTCATCCGAATTTAATGCAAAAGGCACAATGCCGACTAAAGTACTAGAGGCTGATACTCTAACTCTCTATGATTTGAACCTCTGCTGTGAGTCCAGTTTTAGTTACCGATGCTTCACTTCAGGTTTACTGTATCCTTGGACCTTCTTATTGACGACGAAACACAGAAATTTCATCCGAATTTAATGCAAAAGGCACAATGCCGACTTAAGTACAAGAGGACTGAAACTCTAACTTTCTTTGATTTGAACCTCTTCTGTGAGTCCACTTTTAGTTTCCGATGCTTCACTTCAGGTTTACTGTATCCCTTGGACCTTCTTATTGACGATGAAACACAGAAATTGCATCCGAATTAAATACAAAAGGCACAATGCCGACTTAAGTACAAGAGGACTGATACTCCAACTTTCTATTATTTGAACCTCTGCTGTGAGTCCAGTTTTAGTTTCCGATGCATCACTTCAGGTTTACTGTATCCCTTGGACCTTCTAATTGACGATCAAACACAGAAATTGCATCCGAATTGAATAAAAAAGGCACAATGCCGACTTAAGTACAAGAGGTCTGATACTCTAATTTTCTATGATTTGAACCCCTCCTGTGAGTCCAGTTATAGATTCCGATGCTTAACTTCAGGTTTACTGAATCCCTTGGACCTTCTTATTGACGATGAAACACAGAAATTGCATCCGAATTTAATACAAAAGGCACAATGCCGACTTAAGTACAAGAGGACTGATACTCTAACTTTCTATGATTTGAACCTCTCCTGTGAGTCCAGTTTTAGATTCCGATGCTTCACTTCCGGTTTACTGTATCCCTTGGACCCCCTTATTGACGATGAAACACAGAAATTGCATCCGAATTTAATACAAAAGGCACAATGCCGACTTAAGTACTATGGGACTGAAACTCTAACTTTCTATGATTTGAACCTCTGCTGTGAGTCCAGTTTTAGTTACCGATGCTTCACTTCAGGTTTACTGTATCCCTTGGACCTTCTTATTGACGACGAAACACAGAAATTTCATCCGAATTTAATGCAAAAGGCACAATGCCGACTTAAGTACAAGAGGACTGAAACTCTAACTTTCTGTGATTTGAACCTCTGCTGTGAGTCCACTTTTAGTTTCCGATGCTTCACTTCAGGTTTACTGTATCCCTTGGACCTTCTTATTGACGAAGAAACACAGAAATTGCATCCGAATTCAATAAAAAAGGCGCAATGCCGACTTAAGTACAAGAGGACTGATAATCGAACTTTCTATGATTTGAACCCCTCCCGTGAGTCCAGTTTTAGATTCCGATGCTTAACTTCAGGTTTACTGTAACCCTTGGACCTTCTTATTGACGATGAAACACAGAAATTGCATCCGAATTTAATACAAATGGCACAATGCCGACTTAATTACAAGAGGACTGAAACTCTAACTTCCTATGATTTGAACCTCAGCTGTGAGTCCAGTTTTAGTTTCCGATGCTTCACTTCAGGTTTACTGTATCCCTTGAACTTTCTTATGGACGATGAAACACAGAAATTGCATCCGAATTTAATACAAAAGGCACAATGCCGACTAAAGTACTAGAGGCTGATACTCTAACTCTCTATGATTTGAACCTCTGCTGTGAGTCCAGTTTTAGTTACCGATGCTTCACTTCAGGTTTACTGTATCCTTGGATCTTCTTATTGACGACGAAACACAGAAATTTCATCCGAATTTAATGCAAAAGGCACAATGCCGACTTAAGTACAAGAGGACTGAAACTCTAACTTTCTATGATTTGAACCTCTGCTGTGAGTCCACTTTTAGTTTCCGATGCTTCACTTCAGGTTTACTGTATCCCTTGGACCTTCTTATTGACGATGAAACACAGAAATTGCATCCGAATTAAATACAAAAGGCACAATGCCGACTTAAGTACAAGAGGACTGATACTCCAACTTTCTATGATTTGAACCTCTGCTGTGAGTCCAGTTTTAGTTTCCGATGCATCACTTCAGGTTTACTGTATCCCTTGGACCTTCTAATTGACGATCAAACACAGAAATTGCATCCGAATTGAATAAAAAAGGCACAATGCCGACTTAAGTACAAGAGGTCTGATACTCTAATTTTCTATGATTTGAACCCCTCCTGTGAGTCCAGTTATAGATTCCGATGCTTAACTTCAGGTTTACTGAATCCCTTGGACCTTCTTATTGACGATGAAACACAGAAATTGCATCCGAATTTAATACAAAAGGCACAATGACGACTTAAGTACAAGAGGACTGATACTCTAACTTTCTATGATTTGAACCTCTCCTGTGAGTCCAGTTTTAGATTCCGATGCTTCACTTCCGGTTTACTGTATCCCTTGGATCCCCTTATTGACGATGAAACACAGAAATTGCATCCGAATTTAATACAAAAGGCACAATGCCGACTTAAGTACAATGGGACTGAAACTCTAACTTTCTATGATTTGAACATCTGCTGTGAGTCCAGTTTTAGTTACCGATGCTTCACTTCAGGTGTACTGTATCCCTTGGACCTTCTTATTGACGACGAAACACAGAAATTTCATCCGAATTTAATGCAAAAGGCACAATGCCGACTTAGGTACAAGAGGACTGAAACTCTAACTTTCTATGATTTGAACCTCTGCTGTGAGTCCACTTTTAGTTTCCGATGCTTCACTGCAGGTTTACTGTATCCCTTGGACCTTCTTATTGACGAAGAAACACAGAAATTGCATCCGAATTCAATAAAAAAGGCGCAATGCCGACTTAAGTACAAGAGGACTGATACTCGAACTTTCTATGATTTGAACCCCTCCTGTGAGTCCAGATTTAGATTCCGATGCTTAACTTCAGGTTTACTGTAACCCTTGGACCTTCTTATTGACGATGAAACACATAAATTGCATCCGAATTTAATACAAATGGCACAATGCCGACTTAAGTACGAGAGGACTGAAACTCTAACTTCCTATGATTTGAACCTCAGCTGTGAGTCCAGTTTTAGTTTCCGATGCTTCACTTCAGGTTTACTGTATCCCTTGAACTTTCTTATGGACGATGAAACACAGAAATTGCATCCGAATTTAATACAAAAGGCACAATGCCGACTAAAGTACTAGAGGACTGATACTCTAACTTTCTATGATTTGAACCTCTGCTGTGAGTCCAGTTTTAGTTACCGATGCTTCACTTCAGGTTTACTGTATCCCTTGGACCTTCTTATTGACGACGAAACACAGAAATTTCATCCGAATTTAATGCAAAAGGCACAATGCCGACTTAAGTACAAGAGGACTGAAACTCTAACTTTCTATGATTTGAACCTCTGCTGTGAGTCCACTTTTAGTTTCCGATGCTTCACTTCAGGTTTACTGTATCCCTTGGACCTTCTTATTGACGATGAAACACAGAAATTGCATCCGAATTAAATACAAAAGGCACAATGCCGACTTAAGTACAAGAGGACTGATACTCCAACTTTCTATGATTTGAACCTCTGCTGTGAGTCCAGTTTTAGTTTCCGATGCATCACTTCAGGTTTACTGTATCCCTTGGACCTTCTAATTGACGATCAAACACAGAAATTGCATCCGAATTGAATAAAAAAGGCACAATGCCGACTTAAGTACAAGAGGTCTGATACTCTAATTTTCTATGATTTGAACCCCTCCTGTGAGTCCAGTTATAGATTCCGATGCTTAACTTCAGGTTTACTGAATCCCTTGGACCTTCTTATTGACGATGAAACACAGAAATTGCATCCGAATTTAATACAAAAGGCACAATGACGACTTAAGTACAAGAGGACTGATACTCTAACTTTCTATGATTTGAACCTCTCCTGTGAGTCCAGTTTTAGATTCCGATGCTTCACTTCCGGTTTACTGTATCCCTTGGATCCCCTTATTGACGATGAAACACAGAAATTGCATCCGAATTTAATACAAAAGGCACAATGCCGACTTAAGTACAATGGGACTGAAACTCTAACTTTCTATGATTTGAACATCTGCTGTGAGTCCAGTTTTAGTTACCGATGCTTCACTTCAGGTGTACTGTATCCCTTGGACCTTCTTATTGACGACGAAACACAGAAATTTCATCCGAATTTAATGCAAAAGGCACAATGCCGACTTAAGTACAAGAGGACTGAAACTCTAACTTTCTATGATTTGAACCTCTGCTGTGAGTCCACTTTTAGTTTCCGATGCTTCACTTCAGGTTTACTGTATCCCTTGGACCTTCTTATTGACGAAGAAACACAGAAATTGCATCCGAATTCAATAAAAAAGGCGCAATGCCGACTTAAGTACAAGAGGACTGATACTCGAACTTTCTATGATTTGAACCCCTCCTGTGAGTCCAGTTTTAGATTCCGATGCTTAACTTCAGGTTTACTGTAACCCTTGGACCTTCTTATTGACGATGAAACACATAAATTGCATCCGAATTTAATACAAATGGCACAATGCCGACTTAAGTACGAGAGGACTGAAACTCTAACTTCCTATGATTTGAACCTCAGCTGTGAGTCCAGTTTTAGTTTCCGATGCTTCACTTCAGGTTTACTGTATCCCTTGAACTTTCTTATGGACGATGAAACACAGAAATTGCATCCGAATTTAATACAAAACTCACAATGCCGACTAAAGTACTAGAGGACTGATACTCTAACTTTCTATGATTTGAACCTCTGCTGTGAGTCCAGTTTTAGTTACCGATGCTTCACTTCAGGTTTACTGTATCCCTTGGACCTTCTTATTGACGACGAAACACAGAAATTTCATCCGAATTTAATGCAAAAGGCACAATGCCGACTTAAGTACAAGAGGACTGAAACTCTAACTTTCTATGATTTGAACCACTCCTGTGACTCCAGTTTTCGATTCCGATGCTTAACTTCAGGTTTACTGTATCCCTTGGACCTTATTATTGACGATGAAACACAGAAATTGCATTCGAATTTAATAAAAAAGGCACAATGCCGACTTAAGTACAAGAGGACTGATACTCTAACTTTCTATGATTTGAACCCCTCCTGTGAGTCCAGTTTTAGATTCCGTTGCTTAACTTCAGGTATACTGTATCCCTTGGACCTTGTCATTGACGATGAAACACAGAAATTGCATCCGAATTTAATACAAAAGGCAAAATGCCGACTTCAGTACAAGAGGACTGATACACTAACTTCCTATGATTTGAACCTCTCCTGTGAGTCCAGTTTTAGATTCCGATGCTTCACTTCAGGTTTACTGTATCCCTTGGACCCTCTTATTGACTATGAAACACACAAATTGCATCCGAATTTAATACAAAAGGCAAAATGCCGACTTAAGTACAAGATGACATACACGCAAACTTTCTATGATTTGAACCTCTCCTGTGAGTCCAGTTTTAGTTTCCGATGCTTCACTTCAGGTTTACTGTATCCCTTGGACCTTCGTATTGACGATGAAACACAGAAATTGCATCCGAATATAATATAAAAGGCACAATGCCGACTTAAGTACAAGAGGATTGACACTCTAACTTTCTATGATTTGAACCTCTCCTGTGACTCCAGTTTTAGATTCCGATGCTTCACTTCAGGTGTACTGCATACCATGGACCTTCTTATTGACGATGAAACACAGAAATTTCATCCGAATTTAATACAAATGCACAATGCCGACTTAAGTTTGAGAGGACTCGACACCCTAACTTTCTATGATTTAAAACTCTCCTGTGAGTCCAGGTTTAGTTTCCGATGCTTCACTTCAGGTTTACTGTATACCTTGAACTTCTTATTGACGATGAAACAAAGAAATTGACCCGAATATAATACAAAAGGCACAATGCCGACTTATGTACTAGAGGACTGACACTCTTTCTTTCTATGATATGAACCTCTCCTGTGAATCCAGTGTTATATTCCGATGCTTCACTTCAGGTATACTGTATCCCTTGGACCTTCTCATTGATGATGAAGCACAGAAATTGCATCCGAATTTAATACAAAAGGCTCAATGCCGACTTATGTACAAGAGGACTGACACTCTAACTTTCTACGATTTGAACCTCTCCTGTGAGTCCAGTTTTTGATTCCGATGCTTCACTTCAGGTTTACTGTATCCCTTGGACCCTCTTATTGACGATGAAAACACAGATATTGCATCCGATTTTAATACAAAAGGCACAATGCCAACTTAAGTACAAGAGGATAGACACGTTATATTTCTAAGATTTGAACCTCTCTTGAGTCCAGTCTTCGATTCCGATGCTTCACTTCAGGTTTACTGTATACCTTGGGACCCCCTTATTGACGATGAAACACAGAAATTGCATCCGAATTTAATACAAAAGGCACAATGCCGACTTAAGTACAATGGGACTGAAACTCTAACTTTCTATGATTTGAACCTCTGCTGTGAGTCCAGTTTTAGTTTCCGATGCTTCACTTCAGGTTTACTGTATCCCTTGGACCTTCTTATTGACGATGAAACACAGAAGTTTGCATCCGAATTTAATACAAAAGGCACAATGCCGACTTAAGTACAAGAGGACTGAAACTCTACTTTCTGTGATTTGAACCTCTGCTGTGCGTCCAGTTTTAGACTCCGATGCTTAACTTCTGGTTTACTGTATCCCTTGGACCTTCTTATTGACGATGAAACACAGAAATTGCATCCGAATTTAATACAAATGGCACAATGCCGACTTAAATACAAGAGGACTGAAACTCTAACTTTCTATGATTTGAACCTCTGCTGTGAGTCCAGTTTTAGTTTTCCGATGTTTCACTTCAGGTTTACTGTATCCCATGGACCTTCTTATTGACGATGAAACACAGAAATTGCATCCGAATGTAATACAAAAGGCACAATGCCGACTTAAGTACTAGAGGACTGATACTCTAACTTTCTATGATTTTAACCTCTCCTGTAAGTCCAGTTTTAGTAACCGATGCTTCACTGCAGGTTTACTGTATCCCTTGGACCTTCTTATTGACGATGAAACACAGAAATTGCATCCGAATTTAATATAAAAGGCACAATGCCGACTTAAGTGCAAGAGGACTTATACTCTAATTTTCTATGATTTCAACCACTCCTGTGAGTCCAGTTTTAGTTTCCGATGCTTCACTTCATGTTTACTGTATCCCTTGAACCATCTTATTGACGATGAAACACAGAAATTGCATCTGAATTAAATAAAAAAGGCACAATGCCGACTTAAGTACAAGAGGACTGATACTCTAACTTTCTATGATTTGAACTTCCGCTGTGAGTCCAGTTTAAGATTCCGATGCATCACTTCAGGTTTACTGTATCCCTTGGACCTTCTAATTGACGATGAACACAGTAATTGCATGCAAATTTTATACAAAAGGCACAATGCCGACATAAGTACATGGCGACTGATACTGTAACTTTCTATGATTTGAACCTCTCCTGTGAGTCCAGTTTGAGATTCTGATGCTTCACTTCAGGGTTACTGTATCCCTTGGACCCTCTTATTGACGATGAAACACAGAATTGCATCCGAATTTAATAAAATAGGCACACTGCCGACTTAAGTACATGAGGACTGATACTCTAACTTTCTATGATTTGAACCCCTCCTGTGAGTCCAGTTTTGGATTCCGATGCTTAACTTCATTTTAACTGTATCCCTTGGACCTTCTTATTGACGATGAAACACAGAAATTGCATCCGTATTTAATACAAAAGGCACAATGCCGACCTAAGTACAAGAGGACTGATACGCTAACTTTCTGTGATTTGAACCCCTCCTGTGAGTCCAGTTTTAGATTACGATGCTTAACTTCAGGTTTACTGTATCCCTTGGACCTTCTTATTGACGATGAAACACAGAAATTGCATCCGAATTTAATACAAAAGGCACAATGCCGACTTAAGCACTAGAGGACTGACACTCCGAAGTTTCTATGATTTGAACCTCTCCTGTGAGTCCAGTTTTAGTTTCCGATGCTTCACTTCAGGTTTACGGTATCCCTTGGACCTTCTTATTGACGATGGAACACAGAAATAGCATACGAATATAATACAAGAGGCACAATGCCGACTTAAGTACTAGAGGACTGAATCTCTAACTTTCTATGATTTGAACCTCTCCTTTGAGTCCAGTTTTAGATTCCGATGCTTCACTTCACGTATACTGTATCCCTTGGACCTTCTTATTGACGATGAAAACACAGAAATTGCATCAGCATTTAATTCAAAAGGCACAATGCCGACTTAAGTACAAGAGGACTGACACTCTTTCTTTCTATGTTTTGAACCTCTCCTGTGAGTCTAGTTTTAGATTCCGATGGTTCACTTCAGGTTTACTGTATCCCTTGGACCTTCTCATTGATGATGAAACACAGAATTGCATCGGAATTTAATAAAAAAGGGCACATTGCCGACTTAAGTACAAGAGGACTGATACTCTAACTTTCTATGATTTGAACACCTCCTGTGAGTCCAGTTTTAGTTTCCGATGCCACACATCAGGTTTATTGTATCCCTTGACCTTCTTATTGACGATGAAACACAGAAATTGCATCCGAATTTAATAAAAAAGGCACAATGCCGACTTAAGTACAAGAGGACTGATACTCTAAACTTTCTATGATTTGAACAACTCCTGTGAGTCTAATTTTAGATTCCGATGCTTAACTTCAGGTTTACTGAATCCCTTTGACCTTCTTATTGACGATGAAGCACAGAAATTGCATCCGAATTTAATACAAAAGGCACAATGCCGGCTTAAGGACAAGAGGACTGATACTCTAACTTTCTATGATTTGAACCTCTCCTGTGAGTCCAGTTTTAGATTCCGATGTTTCACTTCGGGTTTACTGAATCCCTTGGACCCCCTTATTGACGATGAAACACTGAAATTGCATCCGAATTTAATACAAAAGGCACAATGCCGATTTAAGTACTAGAGGACTGATACTCTAACTTTCTATGATTTGAACATCTCCTGTAAGTCCAGTTTTAGTAACCGATGCTTCACTTCAGGTTTACTGTATCCCTTGGACCTTCTTATTGACGATGAAACACAGAAATTGCATCCGAAGTTAATAAAAAAGGCACAATGCCGACTTAAGTACAAGTGGACTGATACTCTAATTTACTATGATTTCAACCACTCCTGTGAGTCCAGTTTTCGATTCCGATGCTTAACTTCAGGTTTACCGTATCCCTTGGACCTCCTTATTCACGATGAAACACAGAAATTGCATCCGAATTTCATAAAAAAGGCACAATGCCGACTTATGTACAAGAGGACTGATACTCTAACTTTCTATGATTTGAACCCCTCCTGTGGGTCCAGTTTTAGATTCCGATGCTTCACTTCAGGTTTACTGTATCCCTTGGACCTTCTCATTGACGATGAAACACAGAAATTGCATCCGAATTTAATACAAAACGCACAATGCCGACTTCAGTACAAGAGGACTGATACTCTAACTTCCTATGATTTGAACCTCTCCTGTGAGTCCAGTTTTAGATTCCGATGCTTCACTTCAGGTTTACTGTATCCCTTGGACCCTCTTATTGACGATGAAACACAGAAATTGCATTCGAATTTAATACAAAAGGCACAATGCCGGCTTAAGTACAAGATGACATACACGCAAACTTTCTATGATTTGAACCTCTCCTGTGAGTCCAGTTATAGATTCCGATGCTTCAGTTCATGTTTACTGTACCCCTTGGACCTTCTTACTGACGATGAAACACAGAATTTGCATCCGAATTTAATACCAAAGGCACAATGCCGACTTAAGTACAAGAGGACTGACACTCTAACTTTCTATGATTTAAACCTATCCTGTGAGTCCAGTTTTAGTTTCCGATGCTTCACTTGAGGTTTACTGTATACCTTGGACCTTCTTATTGTCGATGAAACACAGAAATTGCATGCGAATTTAATACAAAAGGGACAATGCCGACTTAAGTACTAGAGGACTGAAACTCTAACTTTCCATGATTTGAACCCCTCCTTTGTGTCCAGTTTTAGATTCCGATGCTTCACTTCAGCTTTACTGTATCCCTTGGACCTACTTATTGACGATGAAACACAGAAATTGCATCCGAATTTAATAATAAAGGCACAATGCCGACTTAAGTACAAGAGGACCGATACTCTAACTTTCTATGATTTGAACCCCTCCTGTGAGTCCAGTTTAGATTCCGATGCTTAACTTCAGGTTTACTGTATCCCTTGGACCTTCTCATTGACGATGAAACACAGAAATTGCATCCGAATTTAATACAAAAGGCACAATGCCGACTTAATTACAGGAGGACTGACACTCTAATTTTCTATGATTTGAACCTCTCCTGTGAGTCCAGTTTTAGATTCCGATGCTTCGCTTCAGGTTTACTGTATCCCTTGGACATTCTTATTGACGATGAAACACAGAAATTGCATCCGAATTTAATACAAAAGGCACAATGCCGACTTAAGTACAAGAGACTGACACTCTCACTTTCTATGATTTGAACCTCTCCTGTGAGTCCAGATTAGATTCCGATGCTTCACTTCAGGTTTACTGTATCCCATGGACCTTCTTATTGACGATGAAACACAGAAATTGCATCGGAATTTAATACAAAAGACACAATGTCGCCTTAAGTAAAAGAGGACTGACACTCTCACTTTCTATGATTTGAACCTCTCCTGTGAGACCAGTTATAGATTCCGATGCTTCACTTCTGGTTTACTGTATCCCTTGGACCTTCTAATTGACGATGAAACACAGAGTTTGCATCCGAATTTAATACAAAAGGCACAATGCCGACTTAAGTACAAGAGGACTGACACTCTCACTTTCTATCATTTGAACCTCTCCTGTGAGTCCAGTTTAAGAGTCCGATGCCACACTTCAGGTTTATTGTATCCCTTGGACCTTCTTATTGTCGATGAAACACAGAAATTGCATCCGCATTTTATGCAAAAGGCAGAATGCCGACTTAAGTAAAAGAGGACTGACACTCTCACTTTCAATGATTTGAACCTCTCCTGTGAGTCCAGTTTTGGATTCCGATGCTTCACTTCAGGTTTATTGTATACCTTGCACCGTCATATTGACGATGAAACACAGAAATTGCATCGGAATTAAAATCAAAAGGCACAATGCCGACTTAAGTACAAGAGGACTGACACTCTAACTGTCTATGATTTGAACCTCTCCTGTCAGTCCAGTTTTAGAATCCGATGCTTCACTTCAGGTTTACTGTATCCCTTTGACCTTCTTAGTGTCGATGAAACACCAAAATTGCATCGGAATTAAATTCAGAAGGCACAATGCAGACTTAAGTACAAGAGGACTGACACTCTAACTTTCTATGATTTGAAACTCTCCTGTGAGTCCAGTTATAGTTTCCGATGCTTCACCTCAGGTTTACTGTATACCTTGGACCTTCTTATTGACGATGAAACACAGAAATTTCATCCGAATTTAATACAAAAGGCACAATGCCGACTTAAGTACAAGCGGACTGACACTATAACTTTCTATGATTTGAACCTCACCTGTGAGTCCAGTTATAGTTTCCGATGCTTCACTTCAGGTTTACTGTATCCCTTGGACCTTCTTATTGACGATGAAACACAGAAATTGCATCCGAATTTAATAAAAAAGGCACAATGCCGACTTAAGTACAAGAGGACTGATACTCTAACTTTCTATGATTTGAACCCCTCCTGAGATTCCAGTTTTAGATTCCGATGCTTAACTTCAGCTTTACTGTATCCCTTGGACCTTCTCATTGACGACGAAACACAGATATTGCATCCGAATTTAATACAAAAGGCACAATGCCGACTTAATTACAGGAGGACTGACACTCTAACTTTCTATGATTTGAACCACTCCTGTGAGTCCAGTTTTAGATTCCGATGCTTCGCTTCAGGTTTATTGTATCCCTTGGACACTCATATTGACGATGAAACACAGAAATTGCATCCGAATTTAATACAAAAAGCACAATGCCGATTTAAGTACAAGAGGACTGACACTCTCACTTTCTTTGATTTGAACCTCTCCTGCGAGTCCAGTTTTAGATTCCGATGCTTCACTTCAGGTTTACTGTATCCCTTGGACCCTCTTATTGACGATGAAACACAGAAATTGCATCCGAATTTAATACAAAAAGCACAATGCCGACTTAAGTACAAGAGGACTGACACTCTCACTTTCTATGATTTGAACCTCTCCTGTGAGTCCAGTTTTAGATTCCGATGCTTCACTTCAGGTTTACTGTATCCCTTGGACCTTCTTATTGACGATGAAACACAGAAATTGCATCGGAATTTTATACAAAAGGCACAATGTCGCCTTAAGTAAAAGAGGACTGACACTCACACTTTCTATGATTTGAACCTCTCCTGTGAGTCCAGTTATAGATTCCGATGCTTCACTTCTGGTTTACTGTATCCCTTGGACCTTCTAATTGACGATGAAACACAGAGTTTGCATCCGAATTTAATACAAAAGGCACAATGCCGACTTAAGTACAAGAGGACTGACACTCTCACTTTCTATCATTTGAACCTCTCCTGTGAGTCCAGTTTTAGATTCCGATGCTTCACGTAAGGTTTATTGTATCCCTTGGACCTTCTTATTGTCGATGAAACACAGAAATTGCATCCGCATTTTATACAAAAGGCAGAATGCCGACTTAAGTAAAACAGGACTGACACTCTCACTTTCAATGATTTGAACCTCTCCTGTGAGTCCAGTTTTAGTTTCCGATGCTTCACTTGAGGTTTACTGTATACCTTGGACCTTCTTATAGTCGATGAAACACAGAAATTGCATGCGAATTTAATACAAAAGGGACAATGCCGACTTAAGTACTAGAGGACTGAAACTCTAACTTTCCATGATTTGAACCCCTCCTTTGAGTCCAGTTTTAGATTCCGATGCTTCACTTCAGCTTTACTGTATCCCTTGGACCTTCTTATTGACGATGAAACACAGAAATTGCATCCGAATTTAATAATAAAGGCACAAGGCCGACTTAAGTACAAGAGGACCGATACTCTAACTTTCTATGATTTGAACCCCTCCTGTGAGTCCAGTTTTAGATTCCGATGCTTAACTTCAGCTTTACTGTATCCCTTGGACCTTCTCATTGACGATGAAACACAGAAATTGCATCCGAATTTAATACAAAAGGCACAATGCCGACTTAATTACAGGAGGACTGACACTCTAATTTTCTATGATTTGAACCTCTCCTGTGAGTCCAGTTTTAGATTCCGATGCTTCGCTTCAGGTTTACTGTATCCCTTGGACATTCTTATTGACGATGAAACACAGAAATTGCATCCGAATTTAATAGAAAAGGCACAATGCCGACTTAAGTACAAGAGGACTGACACTCTCACTTTCTATGATTTGAACCTCTCCTGTGAGTCCAGATTTAGATTCCGATGCTTCACTTCAGGTTTACTGTATCCCATGGACCTTCTTATTGACGATGAAACACAGAAATTGCATCGGAATTTAATACAAAAGACACAATGTCGCCTTAAGTAAAAGAGGACTGACACTCACACTTTCTATGATTTGAACCTCTCCTGTGAGTCCAGTTATAGTTTCCGATGCTTCACTTCTGGTTTACTGTATCCCTTGGACCTTCTAATTGACGATGAAACACAGAGTTTGCATCCGAATTTAATACAAAAGGCACAATGCCGACTTAAGTACAAGAGGACTGACACTCTCACTTTCTATCATTTGAACCTCTCCTGTGAGTCCAGTTTTAGATTCCGATGCTTCACTTAAGGTTTATTGTATCCCTTGGACCTTCTTATTGTCGATGAAACACAGAAATTGCATCCGCATTTTATACAAAAGGCAGATTGCCGACTTAAGTAAAAGAGGACTGACACTCTCACTTTCAATGATTTGAACCTCTCCTGTGAGTCCAGTTTTGGATTCCGATGCTTCACTTCAGGTTTATTGCATATCTTGCACCGTCTTATTGACGATGAAACACAGAAATTGGATCGGAATTAAAATCAAAAGGCACAATGCAGACTTAAGTACAAGAGGACTGACACTCTAACTTTCTGTGATTTGAACCCCTCCTGAGATTCCAGTTTTAGATTCCGATGCTTAACTTCAGCTTTACTGTATCCCTTGGACCTTCTCATTGACGACGAAACACAGATATTGCATCTGAATTTAATAAAAAAAGCACAATGCCGACTTAAGTACAAGAGGACTGATACTCTAACATTCTATGATTTGAACCCCTCCTGAGATTCCAGTTTTAGATTCCGATGCTTAACTTCAGCTTTACTGTATCCCTTGGACCTTCTCATTGACGACGAAACACAGATATTGCATCCGAATTTAATACAAAAGGCACAATGCCGACTTAATTACAGGAGGACTGGCACTCTAACTTTCTATGATTTGAACCACTCCTGTGAGTCCAGTTTTAGATTCCGATGCTTCGCTTCAGGTTTACTGTATCCCTTGGACACTCTTATTGACGATGAAACACAGAAATTGCATCCGCATTTAATACAAAATTCACAATTCCGACATAAGTACTAGAGGACTGACACTCTAACTTTCTATTATTTGAAACTCTCCTGTGAGTCCAGTTATAGTTTCCGATGCTTCACTTCAGGTTTACTGTATACCTTGGACCTTCTTATTGACGATGAAACACAGAAATTTCATGCGAATTTAATACAAAAGGCACAATGCCGACTTAAGTACAAGAGGTCTGACACTCTATTTTTCTATGATTTGAACCTCACCTGTGAGTCCAGTTATAGTTTCCGATGCTTCACTTCAGGTTTACTGTATCCCTTGGACCTTCTTATTGACGATGGAACACAGAAATTGCATACGAATTTAATACAAAAGGCACAATGCCGACTTAAGTACTAGAGGACTGACACTCGAAATTACTATGATTTGAACCTCTCCTGTGAGTCCAGTTTTAGTTTCCGAAGCTTCACTTCAGGTTTACGGTATCCCTTGGACATTCTTATTGACGATGGAACACAGAAATTGCATACGAATTTAATACAAGAGGCACAATGCCGACTTAAGTACTAGAGGACTGAAACTCTAACTTTCTATGATTTGAACCTCTCCTTTGAGTCCAGTTTTAGATTCCGATGCTACACTTCAGGTTTACTGAATCCCTTGGACCTTCTAATTGACGATGAAACACAGAAATTGCATCCGAATTTAATAAAAAAGGCACAATGCCGACTTACGTACAAGAGGACTGATACTCTAACTTTCTATGATTTGAACCCCTCCTGAGAGTCCAGTTTTAGATTCCGATGCTTAACTTCACGTTTACTGTATACCTTGGACCTTCTCATTGACGACGAAACACAGGAATTGCATCCGAATTTAATACAAAAGGCACAATGCCGACTTAATTACAGGAGGACTGACACTCTAACTTTCTATGATTTGAACCTCTCCTGTGAGTCCAGTTTTAGAATCCGATGCTTCGCTTCAGGTTTACTCTATCCCTTGGACATTCTTATTGACGATGAAACACAGAAATTGCATCCGAATTTAATACAAAAAGCACAGTGCCGACTTAAGTACAAGAGGACTGACACTCTCACTTTCTATGATTTGAACCACTCCTGTGAGTCCAGTTTTAGATTCCGATGCTTCACTTCAGGTTTACTGTATCCCTTGGACCTTCTTATTGTCGATGAAACACAGAAATTGCATCCGCATTTTATACAAAAGGCAGAATGCCGACTTAAGTACAAGAGGACTGATACTCTCCTTTCTATGATTTGAACACCTCCTGTGAGTCCAGTTTTAGATTCCGATGCTTAACTTCAGGTTTACTGTATCCCTTGGACCTTCTCATTGACGATGAAACACAGAAATTGCATCCGAATTTAATACAAAAGGCACAATGCCGACTTCAGTTCAAGAGGACTGATACTCTAACTTCCTATGATTTGAACCTCTCCTGTGAGTCCAGTTTTAGATTCCGATGCTTCACTTCAGGTTTACTGTATCCCTTGGACCCTCTTATTGACGATGAAACACAGAAATTGCATCCGAATTTAATACAAAAGGCACAATGCCGGCTTAAGTACAAGATGACATACACGCAAACTTTCTATGATTTGAACCTCTCCTGTGAGTCCAGTTTTAGATTCCGATGCTTCACTTCAGGTTTACTGTATCCCTTGGACCCTCTTATTGACGATGAAACACAGGAATTGCATCCGAATTTAATACAAAAGGCACAATGCCGGCTTAAGTACAAGAGGACGGAAACTCTAACTTTCTATGATTTGAACCTCTCCTGTGAGTCCAGTTTTAGTTTCCAATGCTTCACTTCAGGTTTACTGTATACCTTGGACATTCTTATTGACGATGAAACACAGAAATTGCATCCGAAATTAATACAAAAGGCACAATGCCGACTGAAGTACAAGAGGACTGGAACTCTAACTTTCTATGATTTTAACCTCTCCTGTGAGTCCAGTTTTAGTTTCCGATGCTTCACATCAGATTTACTGTATACCTTGTCCGTCTTATTGACGATGAAACACAGATATTTCATCTGAATTTAATACAAAAGGCGCAATGCCGACTTATGTACAAGAGGACTGACACTCTAGCTTTCTATGATTTGAACCTCTCCTGTGAGTGCAGTTTTAGTTTCCGATGCTTCACTTCTGGTTTACTGTATCTCTTGGAAGTTCTTATTGACGATGAAACACAGAAATTCCATCTGAATTAAATACAAAAGGCACAAGGCCGACTTAGATACAAGAGGACTGACACTCTAATTTTCTATGATTTGAACCCTTCCTGTGAGTCCAGTTTTGGATTACGATGCCTCACTTCAGGTTTAAGGTATACCTTGGACCTTCTTATTGACGATGAAGCACAAAAATTGCATCCGAATGTAATACAAAAGGCACAATGCCGACTTAAGTACTAGAGGACTGACACTGTAACTTTCTATGTGTTGAACCTCTCCTGTGAGTCCAGTTTTAGTTTCCGATGCTTCAGTTCAGGTTTACTGTACCCCTTGGACCTTCTTATTGACGATGAAACACAGAATTTGCATCCGAATTTAATACCAAAGGCACAATGCCGACTTAAGTACAAGAGGACTGACACTCTAACTTTCTATGATTTGAACCACTCCTTTGAGTCCAGTTTTAGATTCCGATGCTTCACTTCAGGTTTACTGTATATCTTGCATCGTCTTAATGACGATGAAACACAGAAATTGCATCGGAATTAAAATCAAAAGGCACAATGCCGACTTAAGTACAAGTGGACTGACACTCTCACGTTCTATCATTTGAACCTCTCCTGTGAGTCCAGTTTTAGTTTCCGATGCTTCACTTCAGGTTTACTGTATCCCTTGGACCTTCTTATGGACGATGAAACACAGAAATTGCATCCGCATTTAATACAAAAGGCACAATTCCGACATAAGTACTAGAGGACTGACACTCGAACTTTCTATTATTTGAAACTCTCCTGTGAGTCCAGTTATAGTTTCCGATGCTTCATTTCAGGTTTACTGTATACCTTGGACCTTCTTATTGACGATGAAACACAGAAATTTCATCCGAATTTAATACAAAAGGCACAATGCCGACTTAAGTACAAGAGGACTGACACTATATTTTTCTATGATTTGAACCTCACCTGTGAGTCCAGTTATAGTTTCCGATGCTTCACTTCAGGTTTACTGTATCCCTTGGACCTTCTTATTGACGATGGAACACAGAAATTGCATACGAATTTAATACAAAAGGCACAATGCCGACTTAAGTACTAGAGGACTGACACTCGAAATTACTATGATTTGAACCTCTCCTGTGAGTCCAGTTTTAGTTTCCGAAGCTTCACTTCAGGTTTACGGTATCCCTTGGACATTCTTATTGACGATGGAACACAGAAATTGCATACGAATTTAATACAAGAGGCACAATGCCGACTTAAGTACTAGAGGACTGAAACTCTAACTTTCTATGATTTGAACCTCTCCTTTGAGTCCAGTTTTAGATTCCGATGCTACACTTCAGGTTTACTGAATCCCTTGGACCTTCTAATTGACGATGAAACACAGAAATTGCATCCGAATTTAATAAAAAAGGCACAATGCCGACTTACGTACAAGAGGACTGATACTCTAACTTTCTATGATTTGAACCCCTCCTGAGAGTCCAGTTTTAGATTCCGATGCTTAACTTCACGTTTACTGTATACCTTGGACCTTCTCATTGACGACGAAACACAGAAATTGCATCCGAATTTAATACAAAAGGCACAATGCCGACTTAATTAAAGGAGGACTGACACTCTAACTTTCTATGATTTGAACCTCTCCTGTGAGTCCAGTTTTAGAATCCGATGCTTCGCTTCAGGTTTACTCTATCCCTTGGACATTCTTATTGACGATGAAACACAGAAATTGCATCCGAATTTAATACAAAAAGCACAGTGCCGACTTAAGTACAAGAGGACTGACACTCTCACTTTCTATGATTTGAACCACTCCTGTGAGTCCAGTTTTAGATTCCGATGCTTCACTTCAGGTTTACTGTATCCCTTGGACCTTCTTATTGTCGATGAAACACAGAAATTGCATCCGAATTTTATACAAAAGGCAGAATGCCGACTTAAGTACAAGAGGACTGATACTCTCCTTTCTATGATTTGAACACCTCCTGTGAGTCCAGTTTTAGATTCCGATGCTTAACTTCAGGTTTACTGTATCCCTTGGACCTTCTCATTGACGATGAAACACAGAAATTGCATCCGAATTTAATACAAAAGGCACAATGCCGACTTCAGTTCAAGAGGACTGATACTCTAACTTCCTATGATTTGAACCTCTCCTGTGAGTCCAGTTTTAGATTCCGATGCTTCACTTCAGGTTTACTGTATCCCTTGGACCCTCTTATTGACGATGAAACACAGAAATTGCATCCGAATTTAATACAAAAGGCACAATGCCGGCTTAAGTACAAGATGACATACACGCAAACTTTCTATGATTTGAACCTCTCCTGTGAGTCCAGTTTTAGATTCCGATGCTTCACTTCAGGTTTACTGTATCCCTTGGACCCTCTTATTGACGATGAAACACAGGAATTGCATCCGAATTTAATACATAAGGCACAATGCCGGCTTAAGTACAAGAGGACGGAAACTCTAACTTTCTATGATTTGAACCTCTCCTGTGAGTCCAGTTTTAGTTTCCAATGCTTCACTTCAGGTTTACTGTATACCTTGGACATTCTTATTGACGATGAAACACAGAAATTGCATCCGAAATTAATACAAAAGGCACAATGCCGACTGAAGTACAAGAGGACTGGAACTCTAACTTTCTATGATTTTAACCTCTCCTGTGAGTCCAGTTTTAGTTTCCGATGCTTCACATCAGATTTACTGTATACCTTGTCCGTCTTATTGACGATGAAACACAGAAATTTCATCTGAATTTAATACAAAAGGCGCAATGCCGACTTATGTACAAGAGGACTGACACTCTAGCTTTCTATGATTTGAACCTCTCCTGTGAGTGCAGTTTTAGTTTCCGATGCTTCACTTCTGGTTTACTGTATCTCTTGGAAGTTCTTATTGACGATGAAACACAGAAATTCCATCTGAATTAAATACAAAAGGCACAAGGCCGACTTAAATACAAGAGGACTGACACTCTAATTTTCTATGATTTGAACCCTTCCTGTGAGTCCAGTTTTGGATTACGATGCCTCACTTCAGGTTTAAGGTATACCTTGGACCTTCTTATTGACGATGAAGCACAAAAATTGCATCCGAATGTAATACAAAAGGCACAATGCCGACTTAAGTACTAGAGGACTGACACTGTAACTTTCTATGTGTTGAACCTCTCCTGTGAGTCCAGTTTTAGTTTCCGATGCTTCAGTTCAGGTTTACTGTACCCCTTGGACCTTCTTATTGACGATGAAACACAGAATTTGCATCCGAATTTAATACCAAAGGCACAATGCCGACTTAAGTACAAAAGGACTGACACTCTAACTTTCTATGATTTGAACCACTCCTTTGAGTCCAGTTTTAGATTCCGATGCTTCACTTCAGGTTTACTGTATATCTTGCACCGTCTTAATGACGATGAAACACAGAAATTGCATCGGAATTAAAATCAAAAGGCACAATGCCGACTTAAGTACAAGTGGACTGACACTCTCACTTTCTATCATTTGAACCTCTCCTGTGAGTCCAGTTTTAGTTTCCGATGCTTCACTTCAGGTTTACTGTATCCCTTGGAGGTTCTTATGGACGATGAAACACAGAAATTGCATCCGCATTTAATACAAAAGGCACAATTCCGACATAAGTACTAGAGGACTGACACTCGAACTTTCTATTATTTGAAACTCTCCTGTGAGTCCAGTTATAGTTTCCGATGCTTCATTTCAGGTTTACTGTATACCTTGGACCTACTTATTGACGATGAAACACAGAAATTTCATCCGAATTTAATACAAAAGGCACAATGCCGACTTAAGTACAAGAGGACTGACACTATATTTTTCTATGATTTGAACCTCACCTGTGAGTCCAGTTATAGTTTCCGATGCTTCACTTCAGGTTTACTGTATCCCTTGGACCTTCTTATTGACGATGGAACACAGAAATTGCATACGAATTTAATACAAAAGGCACAATGCCGACTTAAGTACTAGAGGACTGACACTCGAAATTTCTATGATTTGAACCTCTCCTGTGAGTCCAGTTTTAGTTTCCGATGCTTCACTTCAGGTTTACGGTATCCCTTGGACCTTCTTATTGACGATGGAACACAGAAATTGCTTACGAATTTAATACAAGAGGCACAATGCCGACTTAAGTACTAGAGGACTGAAACTCTAACTTTCTATGATTTGAACCTCTCCTTTGAGTCCAGTTTTAGATTCCGATGCTTCACTTCAGGTTTACTGTATCCCTTGGACCCTCTTATTGCCGATGAAACACAGAAATTGCATCCGAATTTAATACAAAAGGCACAATGCCGGCTTAAGTACAAGATGACATACACGCAAACTTTCTATGATTTGAACCTCTCCTGTGAGTCCAGTTTTAGATTCCGATGCTTCACTTCAGGTTTACTGTATCCCTTGGACCCTCTTATTGACGATGAAACACAGAAATTGCATCCGAATTTAATACAAAAAGCACAATGCCGACTTAAGTACAAGAGGACTGACACTCTCACTTTCTATGATTTGAACCTCTCCTGTGAGTCCAGTTTTAGATTCCGATGCTTCACTTCAGGTTTACTGTATCCCTTGGACCTTCTTATTGACGATGAAACACTGAAATTGCATCGGAATTTAATACAAAAGGCACAATGTCGCCTTAAGTAAAAGAGGACTGACACTCACACTTTCTATGATTTGAACCTCTCCTGTGAGTCCAGTTATAGATTCCGATGCTTCACTTCTGGTTTACTGTATCCCTTGGACCTTCTAATTGACGATGAAACACAGAGTTTGCATCCGAATTTAATACAAAAGGCACAATGCCGGCTTAAGTACAATAGGACTGACACTCTCACTTTCTATCATTTGAACCTCTCCTGTGAGTCCAGTTTTAGATTCCGATGCTTCACTTCAGGTTTATTGTATCCCTTGGACCTTCTTATTGTCGATGAAACACAGAAATTGCATCCGCATTTTATACAAAAGGCAGAATGCCGACTTAAGTAAAAGAGGACTGACACTCTCACTTTCAATGATTTGAACCTCTCCTGTGAGTCCAGTTTTGGATTACGATGCTTCACTTCAGGTTTATTGTATATCTTGCACCGTCTTATTGACGATGAAACACAGAAATTGCATCGGAATTAAAATCAAAAGGCACAATGCCCACTTAAGTACAAGAGGACTGACACTCTAACTTTCTATGATTTGAACCTCTCCTGTGAGTCCAGTTTTAGAATCCGATGCTTCACTTCAGGTTTACTGTATCCCTTTGACCTTCTTAGTGACGATGAAACACAAAAATTGCATCGGAATTAAATTCAGAAGGCACAATGCAGACTTAAGTACAAGAGGACTGACACTCTAACTTTCTATGATTTGAACCTCTCCTGTGAGTCCAGTTTTAGATTCCGATGCTTCACTTCAGGTTTACTGTATACCTAGGACCTTCTTATTGACGATGAAACACAGAGTTGGAATCCGAATTTGATACAAAAGGCACAATGCCGACTTAAGTACAAGAGGACTGACACTCTCACTTTCTATCATTTGAACCTCTCCTGTGAGTCCAGTTTTAGATTCCGATGCTTCACTTCAGGTTTACTGTATCCCTTGGACCTTCTTATGGACGATGAAACACAGAAATTGCATCCGCATTTAATACAAATGGCACAATTCCGACATAAGTACTAGAGGACTGACACTCTAACTTTCTATTATTTGAAACTCTCCTGTGAGTCCAGTTATAGTTTCCGATGCTTCACTTCAGGTTTACTGTATACCTTGGACCTTCTTATTGACGATGAAACACAGAAATTTCATCCGAATTTAATACAAAACGCACAGTGCCGACTTAAGTACAAGAGGACTGACACTCTATTTTTCTATGATTTGAACCTCACCTGTGAGTCCAGTTATAGTTTCCGATGCTTCCTCTCAGGTTTACTGTATCCCTTGGACCTTCTTATTGACGATGGAACACAGAAATTGCATACGAATTTAATACAAAAGGCACAATGCCGACTTAAGTACTAGAGGACTGACACTCGAAATTTCTATGATTTGAACCTCTCCTGTGAGTCCAGTTTTAGTTTCCGAAGCTTCACTTCAGGTTTACGGTATCCCTTGGACCTTCTTATTGACGATGGAACACAGAAATTGCATACGAATTTAATGCAAGAGGCACAATGCCGACTTAAGTACTAGAGGACTGAAACTCTAACTTTCTATGATTTGAACCTCTCCTTTGAGTCCAGTTTTAGATTCCGATGCTACACTTCAGGTTTACTGAATCCCTTGGACCTTCTTATTGACGATGAAACACAGAAATTGCATCCGAACTTAATAAAAAAGGCACAATGCCGACTTACGTACAAGAGGACTGATACTCTAACTTTCTATGATTTGAACCCCTCCTGAGAGTCCAGTTTTAGATTCCGATGCTTAACTTCACGTTTACTGTATACCTTGGACCTTCTCATTGACGACGAAACACAGAAATTGCATCCGAATTTAATACCAAAGGCACAATGCCGACTTAAGTACAAGAGGACTGACACTCTAACTTTCTATGATTTGAACCACTCCTTTGAGTCCAGTTTTAGATTCCGATGCTTCACTTCAGGTTTACTGTATATCTTGCACCGTCTTAATGACGATGAAACACAGAAATTGCATCGGAATTAAAATCAAAAGGCACAATGCCGACTTAAGTACAAGTGGACTGACACTCTCACTTTCTATCATTTGAACCTCTCCTGTGAGTCCAGTTTTAGTTTCCGATGCTTCAGTTCAGGTTTACTGTACCCCTTGGACCTTCTTATTGACGATGAAACACAGAATTTGCATCCGAATTTAATACCAAAGGCACAATGCCGACATAAGTACAAGAGGACTGACACTCTAACTTTCTATGATTTGAACCACTCCTTTGAGTCCAGTTTTAGATTCCGATGCTTCACTTCAGGTTTACTGTATATCTTGCACCGTCTTAATGACGATGAAACACAGAAATTGCATCGGAATTAAAATCAAAAGGCACAATGCCGACTTAAGTACAAGTGGACTGACACTCTCACTTTCTATCATTTGAACCTCTCCTGTGAGTCCAGTTTTAGTTTCCGATGCTTCACTTCAGGTTTACTGTATCCCTTGGAGGTTCTTATGGACGATGAAACACAGAAATTGCATCCGCATTTAATACAAAAGGCACAATTCCGACATAAGTACTAGAGGACTGACACTCGAACTTTCTATTATTTGAAACTCTCCTGTGAGTCCAGTTATAGTTTCCGATGCTTCATTTCAGGTTTACTGTATACCTTGGACCTTCTTATTGACGATGAAACACAGAAATTTCATCCGAATTTAATACAAAAGGCACAATGCCGACTTAAGTACAAGAGGACTGACACTATATTTTTCTATGATTTGAACCTCACCTGTGAGTCCAGTTATAGTTTCCGATGCTTCACTTCAGGTTTACTGTATCCCTTGGACCTTCTTATTGACGATGGAACACAGAAATTGCATACGAATTTAATACAAAAGGCACAATGCCGACTTAAGTACTAGAGGACTGACACTCGAAATTTCTATGATTTGAACCTCTCCTGTGAGTCCAGTTTTAGTTTCCGATGCTTCACTTCAGGTTTACGGTATCCCTTGGACCTTCTTATTGACGATGGAACACAGAAATTGCTTACGAATTTAATACAAGAGGCACAATGCCGACTTAAGTACTAGAGGACTGAAACTCTAACTTTCTATGATTTGAACCTCTCCTTTGAGTCCAGTTTTAGATTCCGATGCTTCACTTCAGGTTTACTGTATCCCTTGGACCCTCTTATTGCCGATGAAACACAGAAATTGCATCCGAATTTAATACAAAAGGCACAATGCCGGCTTAAGTACAAGATGACATACACGCAAACTTTCTATGATTTGAACCTCTCCTGTGAGTCCAGTTTTAGATTCCGATGCTTCACTTCAGGTTTACTGTATCCCTTGGACCCTCTTATTGACGATGAAACACAGAAATTGCATCCGAATTTAATACAAAAAGCACAATGCCGACTTAAGTACAAGAGGACTGACACTCTCACTTTCTATGATTTGAACCTCTCCTGTGAGTCCAGTTTTAGATTCCGATGCTTCACTTCAGGTTTACTGTATCCCTTGGACCTTCTTATTGACGATGAAACACAGAAATTGCATCGGAATTTAATACAAAAGGCACAATGTCGCCTTAAGTAAAAGAGGACTGACACTCACACTTTCTATGATTTGAACCTCTCCTGTGAGTCCAGTTATAGATTCCGATGCTTCACTTCTGGTTTACTGTATCCCTTGGACCTTCTAATTGACGATGAAACACAGAGTTTGCATCCGAATTTAATACAAAAGGCACAATGCCGGCTTAAGTACAATAGGACTGACACTCTCACTTTCTATCATTTGAACCTCTCCTGTGAGTCCAGTTTTAGATTCCGATGCTTCACTTCAGGTTTATTGTATCCCTTGGACCTTCTTATTGTCGATGAAACACAGAAATTGCATCCGCATTTTATACAAAAGGCAGAATGCCGACTTAAGTAAAAGAGGACTGACACTCTCACTTTCAATGATTTGAACCTCTCCTGTGAGTCCAGTTTTGGATTACGATGCTTCACTTCAGGTTTATTGTATATCTTGCACCGTCTTATTGACGATGAAACACAGAAATTGCATCGGAATTAAAATCAAAAGGCACAATGCCCACTTAAGTACAAGAGGACTGACACTCTAACTTTCTATGATTTGAACCTCTCCTGTGAGTCCAGTTTTAGAATCCGATGCTTCACTTCAGGTTTACTGTATCCCTTTGACCTTCTTAGTGACGATGAAACACAAAAATTGCATCGGAATTAAATTCAGAAGGCACAATGCAGACTTAAGTACAAGAGGACTGACACTCTAACTTTCTATGATTTGAACCTCTCCTGAGAGTCCAGTTTTAGATTCCGATGCTTCACTTCAGGTTTACTGTATACCTAGGACCTTCTTATTGACGATGAAACATAGAGTTGGAATCCGAATTTGATACAAAAGGCACAATGCCGACTTAAGTACAAGAGGACTGACACTCTCACTTTCTATCATTTGAACCTCTCCTGTGAGTCCAGTTTTAGATTCCGATGCTTCACTTCAGGTTTACTGTATCCCTTGGACCTTCTTATGGACGATGAAACACAGAAATTGCATCCGCATTTAATACAAATGGCACAATTCCGACATAAGTACTAGAGGACTGACACTCTAACTTTCTATTATTTGAAACTCTCCTGTGAGTCCAGTTATAGTTTCCGATGCTTCACTTCAGGTTTACTGTATACCTTGGACCTTCTTATTGACGATGAAACACAGAAATTTCATCCGAATTTAATACAAAACGCACAATGCCGACTTAAGTACAAGAGGACTGACACTCTATTTTTCTATGATTTGAACCTCACCTGTGAGTCCAGTTATAGTTTCCGATGCTTCCTCTCAGGTTTACTGTATCCCTTGGACCTTCTTATTGACGATGGAACACAGAAATTGCATACGAATTTAATACAAAAGGCACAATGCCGACTTAAGTACTAGAGGACTGACACTCGAAATTTCTATGATTTGAACCTCTCCTGTGAGTCCAGTTTTAGTTTCCGAAGCTTCACTTCAGGTTTACGGTATCCCTTGGACCTTCTTATTGACGATGGAACACAGAAATTGCATACGAATTTAATGCAAGAGGCACAATGCCGACTTAAGTACTAGAGGACTGAAACTCTAACTTTCTATGATTTGAACCTCTCCTTTGAGTCCAGTTTTAGATTCCGATGCTACACTTCAGGTTTACTGAATCCCTTGGACCTTCTTATTGACGATGAAACACAGAAATTGCATCCGAACTTAATAAAAAAGGCACAATGCCGACTTACGTACAAGAGGACTGATACTCTAACTTTCTATGATTTGAACCCCTCCTGAGAGTCCAGTTTTAGATTCCGATGCTTAACTTCACGTTTACTGTATACCTTGGACCTTCTCATTGACGACGAAACACAGAAATTGCATCCGAATTTAATACCAAAGGCACAATGCCGACTTAAGTACAAGAGGACTGACACTCTAACTTTCTATGATTTGAACCACTCCTTTGAGTCCAGTTTTAGATTCCGATGCTTCACTTCAGGTTTACTGTATATCTTGCACCGTCTTAATGACGATGAAACACAGAAATTGCATCGGAATTAAAATCAAAAGGCACAATGCCGACTTAAGTACAAGTGGACTGACACTCTCACTTTCTATCATTTGAACCTCTCCTGTGAGTCCAGTTTTAGTTTCCGATGCTTCACTTCAGGTTTACTGTATCCCTTGGAGGTTCTTATGGACGATGAAACACAGAAATTGCATCCGCATTTAATACAAAAGGCACAATTCCGACATAAGTACTAGAGGACTGACACTCGAACTTTCTATTATTTGAAACTCTCCTGTGAGTCCAGTTATAGTTTCCGATGCTTCATTTCAGGTTTACTGTATACCTTGGACCTTCTTATTGACGATGAAACACAGAAATTTCATCCGAATTTAATACAAGAGGCACAATGCCGACTTAAGTACAAGAGGACTGACACTATATTTTTCTATGATTTGAACCTCACCTGTGAGTCCAGTTATAGTTTCCGATGCTTCACTTCAGGTTTACTGTATCCCTTGGACCTTCTTATTGACGATGGAACACAGAAATTGCATACGAATTTAATACAAAAGGCACAATGCCGACTTAAGTACTAGTGGACTGACACTCGAAATTTCTATGATTTGAACCTCTCCTGTGAGTCCAGTTTTAGTTTCCGATGCTTCACTTCAGGTTTACGGTATCCCTTGGACCTTCTTATTGACGATGGAACACAGAAATTGCTTACGAATTTAATACAAGAGGCACAATGCCGACTTAAGTACTAGAGGACTGAAACTCTAACTTTCTATGATTTGAACCTCTCCTTTGAGTCCAGTTTTAGATTCCGATGCTTCACTTCAGGTTTACTGTATCCCTTGGACCCTCTTATTGACGATGAAACTAAGAAATTGCATCCGAATTTAATACAAAAGGCACAATGCCGGCTTAAGTACAAGATGACATACACGCAAACTTTCTATGATTTGAACCTCTCCTGTGAGTCCAGTTTTAGATTCCGATGCTTCACTTCAGGTTTACTGTATCCCTTGGACCCTCTTATTGACGATGAAACACAGAAATTGCATCCGAATTTAATACAAAAAGCACAATGCCGACTTAAGTACAAGAGGACTGACACTCTCACTTTCTATGATTTGAACCTCTCCTGTGAGTCCAGTTTTAGATTCCGATGCTTCACTTCAGGTTTACTGTATCCCTTGGACCTTCTTATTGACGATGAAACACAGAAATTGCATCGGAATTTAATACAAAAGGCACAATGTCGCCTTAAGTAAAAGAGGACTGACACTCACACTTTCTATGATTTGAACCTCTCCTGTGAGTCCAGTTATAGATTCCGATGCTTCACTTCTGGTTTACTGTATCCCTTGGACCTTCTAATTGACGATGAAACACAGAGTTTGCATCCGAATTTAATACAAAAGGCACAATGCCGGCTTAAGTACAATAGGACTGACACTCTCACTTTCTATCATTTGAACCTCTCCTGTGAGTCCAGTTTTAGATTCCGATGCTTCACTTCAGGTTTATTGTATCCCTTGGACCTTCTTATTGTCGATGAAACACAGAAATTGCATCCGCATTTTATACAAAAGGCAGAATGCCGACTTAAGTAAAAGAGGACTGACACTCTCACTTTCAATGATTTGAACCTCTCCTGTGAGTCCAGTTTTGGATTACGATGCTTCACTTCAGGTTTATTGTATATCTTGCACCGTCTTATTGACGATGAAACACAGAAATTGCATCGGAATTAAAATCAAAAGGCACAATGCCCACTTAAGTACAAGAGGACAGACACTCTAACTTTCTATGATTTGAACCTCTCCTGTGAGTCCAGTTTTAGAATCCGATGCTTCACTTCAGGTTTACTGTATCCCTTTGACCTTCTTAGTGACGATGAAACACAAAAATTGCATCGGAATTAAATTCAGAAGGCACAATGCAGACTTAAGTACAAGAGGACTGACACTCTAACTTTCTATGATTTGAACCTCTCCTGTGAGTCCAGTTTTAGATTCCGATGCTTCACTTCAGGTTTACTGTATACCTAGGACCTTCTTATTGACGATGAAACACAGAGTTGGAATCCGAATTTGATACAAAAGGCACAATGCCGACTTAAGTACAAGAGGACTGACACTCTCACTTTCTATCATTTGAACCTCTCCTGTGAGTCCAGTTTTAGATTCCGATGCTTCACTTCAGGTTTACTGTATCCCTTGGACCTTCTTATGGACGATGAAACACAGAAATTGCATCCGCATTTAATACAAATGGCACAATTCCGACATAAGTACTAGAGGACTGACACTCTAACTTTCTATTATTTGAAACTCTCCTGTGAGTCCAGTTATAGTTTCCGATGCTTCACTTCAGGTTTACTGTATACCTTGGACCTTCTTATTGACGATGAAACACAGAAATTTCATCCGAATTTAATACAAAACGCACAATGCCGACTTAAGTACAAGAGGACTGACACTCTATTTTTCTATGATTTGAACCTCACCTGTGAGTCCAGTTATAGTTTCCGATGCTTCCTCTCAGGTTTACTGTATCCCTTGGACCTTCTTATTGACGATGGAACACAGAAATTGCATACGAATTTAATACAAAAGGCACAATGCCGACTTAAGTACTAGAGGACTGACACTCGAAATTTCTATGATTTGAACCTCTCCTGTGAGTCCAGTTTTAGTTTCCGAAGCTTCACTTCAGGTTTACGGTATCCCTTGGACCTTCTTATTGACGATGGAACACAGAAATTGCATACGAATTTAATGCAAGAGGCACAATGCCGACTTAAGTACTAGAGGACTGAAACTCTAACTTTCTATGATTTGAACCTCTCCTTTGAGTCCAGTTTTAGATTCCAATGCTACACTTCAGGTTTACTGAATCCCTTGGACCTTCTTATTGACGATGAAACACAGAAATTGCATCCGAACTTAATAAAAAAGGCACAATGCCGACTTACGTACAAGAGGACTGATACTCTAACTTTCTATGATTTGAACCCCTCCTGAGAGTCCAGTTTTAGATTCCGATGCTTAACTTCACGTTTACTGTATACCTTGGACCTTCTCATTGACGACGAATCACAGAAATTGCATCCGAATTTAATACAAAAGGTACAATGCCGACTTAATTACAGGAGGACTGACACTCTAACTTTCTATGATTTGAACCTCTCCTGTGAGTCCAGTTTTAGATTCCGATGCCTCGCTTCAGGTTTACTGTATCCCTTGGACATTCTTATTGACGATGAAACACAGAAATTGCATCCGAATTTAATACAAAAAGCACAATGCCGACTTAAGTACAAGAGGACTGACACTCTCACTTTCTATGATTTGAACCTCTCCTGTGAGTCCAGTTTTAGATTCCGATGCTTCACTTCAGGTTTACTGTATCCCTTGGACCTTCTTATTGTCGATGAAACACAGAAATTGCATCCGCATTTTATACAAAAGGCAGAATGCCGACTTAAGTACAAGAGGACTGATACTCTCCTTTCTATGATTTGAACACCTCCTGTGAGGCCAGTTTTAGATTGCGATGCTTAACTTCAGGTTTACTGTATCCCTTGGACCTTTTCATTGACGATGAAACACAGAAATTGCATCCGAATTTAATACAAAAGGCACAATGCCGACTTCAGTTCAAGAGGACTGATACTCTAATTTCCTATGATTTGAACCTCTCCTGTGAGTCCAGTTTTAGATTCCGATCCTTCACTTCAGGTTTACTGTATCCCTTGGACCCTCTTATTGACGATGAAACACAGAAATTGCATCCGAATTTAATACAAAAGGCACAATGCCGGCTTAAGTACAAGATGACATACACGCAAACTTTCTATGATTTGAACCTCTCCTGTGAGTCCAGTTTTAGATTCCGATGCTTCACTTCAGGTTTACTGTATCCCTTGGACCCTCTTATTGACGATGAAACACAGGAATTGCATCCGAATTTAATACAAAAGGCACAATGCCGGCTTAAGTACAAGAGGACGGAAACTCTAACTTTCTATGATTTGAACCTCTTCTGTGAGTCCAGTTTTAGTTTCCAATGCTTCACTTCAGGTTTACTGTATACCTTGGACATTCTTATTGACGTTAAAATACAGAAATTGCATCCGAAATTAATACAAAAGGCACAATGCCGACTGAAGTACAAGAGGACTGGAACTCTAACTTTCTATGATTTTAACCTCTCCTGTGAGTCCAGTTTTAGTTTCCGATGCTTCACATCAGATTTACTGTATACCTTGTCCGTCTTATTGACGATGAAACACAGAAATTTCATCTGAATTTAATACAAAAGGCCCAATGCCGACTTAAGTACAAGAGGACTGACACTCTAGCTTTCTATGATTTGAACCCTTCCTGTGAGTCCAGTTTTGGATTACGATGCCTCACTTCAGGTTTACGGTATACCTTGGACCTTCTTATTGACGATGAAGCACAAAAATTGCATCCGAATGTAATACAAAAGGCACAATGCCGACTTAAGTACTAGAGGACTGACACTGTAACTTTCATTGTGTTGAACCTCTCCTGTGAGTCTAGTTTTAGTTTCCGATGCTTCAGTTCAGGTTTACTGTACCCCTTGGACCTTCTTATTGACGATGAAACACAGAATTTGCATCCGAATTTAATACCAAAGGCACAATGCCGACTTAAGTACAAGAGGACTGACACTCTAACTTTCTATGATTTGAACCTATCCTGTGAGTCCAGTTTTAGTTTCCGATGCTTCACTTGAGGTTTACTGTATACCTTGGACCTTCTTATTGACGATGAAACACAGAAATTGCATGCAAATTTAATACAAAAGGGACAATGCCGACTTAAGTACAAGAGGACTGAAACTCTAACTTTCTATGATTTGAACCTCTCCTGTGAGTCCAGTTTTAGATTCCGATGCTTAACTTCAGGTTTACTGTATCCTTTGGACCTTCTCATTGACGATGAATCACAGAAATTGCATCCGAATTTAATACAAAAGGCACAATGCCGACTTAATTACAGGAGGACTGACACTCTCACTTTCTATGATTTGAACCTCTCCTGTGAGTCCAGTTTGGGATTCCGATGCTTCACTTCAGGTTTATTGTATACCTTGCACCGTCTTATTGACGATGAAACACAGAAATTGCATCGGAATTAAAATCAAAAGGCACAATGCAGACTTATGTACAAGAGGACTGACACTCTAACTTTCTATGATTTTAACGTCTCCTGTGAGTCCAGTTTTTGATTCCGATGCTTCACTTCAGGTTTACTGTATACCTAGGACCTTCTTATTGACGATGAAACACAGATATTGCAATCCGAATTTAATTCAAAATTTACAATGCCGATTTAAGTAAAAGAGGACTGACACTCTAACTTTCTATGGTTTGAACCTCTCCTGTGAGTCCAGTTTTAGATTTCGATGCTTCACTTCAGGTTTACTGTATACCTAGGACCTTCTTATACGATGAAACACAGAGTTGGAATCCGAATATAATACAAAAGGCACATTGCCGACTTAAGTACAAGAGGACTGACACTCTCACTTTCTATCATTTGAACCTCTCCTGTGAGTCCAGTTTCAGTTTCCGATGCTTCACTTCAGGTTTACTGTATCCCTTGGACCTTCTTATGGACGATGAAACACAGAAATTGCATCCGCATTAATACAAGAGGCACAATTCCGACATAAGTACTAGAGGACTGACACTCTAACTTTCTATGATTTGAAACTCTCCTGTGAGTCCAGTTATAGTTTCCGATGCTTCACTTCAGGTTTACTGTATACCTTGGGCCTTCTTATTGACGATGTAACACAGAAATATCATCCGAATTTAATACAAAAGGCACAATGCCGACTTAAGTACAGGAGGACTGACACTGTAACTTTCTATGATTTGAACCTCACCTGTGAGTCCAGTTATAGTTTCCGATGCTTCACTTCAGGTTTACTGTATCCCTTGGACTTTCTTATTGACGATGAAACACAGAAATTGCATACGAATTTAATACAAAAGGCACAATGCCGACTTAAGTACTAGAGGACTGACACTCGAAATTTCTATGATTTGAACCTCTCCTGTGAGTCCAGTTTTAGATTCCGATGCTTCACTTCAGGTTTACTGTATCCCTTGGACCCTCTTATTGACGATGAAACACAGAAATTGCATCCGAATTTAATACAAAAGGCACAATGCCGGCTTAAGTACAAGATGACATACACGCAAACTTTCTATGATTTGAACCTCTCCTGTGAGTCCAGTTTTAGATTCCGATGCTTCACTTCAGGTTTACTGTATCCCTTGGACCCTCTTATTGACGATGAAACACAGAAATTGCATCCGAATTTAATACAAAAAGCACAATGCCGACTTAAGTACAAGAGGACTGACACTCTAACTTTCTATGATTTGAACCTCTCCTGTGAGTCCAGTTTTAGATTCCGATGCTTCACTTCAGGTTTACTGTATCCCTTGGACCTTCTTATTGACGATGAAACACAGAAATTGCATCGGAATTTAATACAAAAGGCACAATGTCGCCTTAAGTAAAAGAGGACTGACACTCACACTTTCTATGATTTGAACCTCTCCTGTGAGTCCAGTTATAGATTCCGATGCTTCACTTCTGGTTTACTGTATCCCTTGGACCTTCTAATTGACGATGAAACACAGAGTTTGCATCCGAATTTAATACAAAAGGCACAATGCCGGCTTAAGTACAATAGGACTGACACTATCACTTTCTATCATTTGAACCTCTCCTGTGAGTCCAGTTTTAGATTCCGATGCTTCACTTCAGGTTTATTGTATCCCTTGGACCTTCTTATTGTCGATGAAACACAGAAATTGCATCCGCATTTTATACAAAAGGCAGAATGCCGACTTAAGTAAAAGAGGACTGACACTCTCACTTTCAATGATTTGAACCTCTCCTGTGAGTCCAGTTTTGGATTACGATGCTTCACTTCAGGTTTATTGTATCCCTTGGACCTTCTTATTGACGATGAAACACAGAAATTGCATCGGAATTAAAATCAAAAGGCACAATGCCCACTTAAGTACAAGAGGACTGACACTCTAACTTTCTATGATTTGAACCTCTCCTGTGAGTCCAGTTTTAGAATCCGATGCTTCACTTCAGGTTTACTGTATCCCTTTGACCTTCTTAGTGACGATGAAACACAAAAATTGCATCAAAATTAAATTCAGAAGGCACAATGCAGACTTAAGTACAAGAGGACTGACACTCTAACTTTCTATGATTTGAACCTCTCCTGTGAGTCCAGTTTTAGATTCCGATGCTTCACTTCAGGTTTACTGTATACCTAGGACCTTCTTATTGACGATGAAACACAGAGTTGGAATCCGAATTTGATACAAAAGGCACAATGCCGACTTAAGTACAAGAGGACTGACACTCTCACTTTCTATCATTTGAACCTCTCCTGTGAGTCCAGTTTTAGATTCCGATGCTTCACTTCAGGTTTACTGTATCCCTTGGACCTTCTTATGGACGATGAAACACAGAAATTGCATCCGCATTTAATACAAAAGGCACAATTCCGACATAAGTACTAGAGGACTGACACTCTAACTTTCTATTATTTGAAACTCTCCTGTGAGTCCAGTTATAGTTTCCGATGCTTCACTTCAGGTTTACTGTATACCTTGGACCTTCTTATTGACGATGAAACACAGAAATTTCATCCGAATTTAATACAAAACGCACAATGCCGACTTAAGTACAAGAGGACTGACACTCTATTTTTCTATGATTTGAACCTCACCTGTGAGTCCAGTTATAGTTTCCGATGCTTCCTCTCAGGTTTACTGTATCCCTTGGACCTTCTTATTGACGATGGAACACAGAAATTGCATACGAATTTAATACAAAAGGCACAATGCCGACTTAAGTACTAGAGGACTGACACTCGAAATTTCTATGATTTGAACCTCTCCTGTGAGTCCAGTTTTAGTTTCCGAAGCTTCACTTCAGGTTTACGGTATCCCTTGGACCTTCTTATTGACGATGGAACACAGAAATTGCATACGAATTTAATGCAAGAGGCACAATGCCGACTTAAGTACTAGAGGACTGAAACTCTAACTTTCTATGATTTGAACCTCTCCTTTGAGTCCAGTTTTAGATTCCGATGCTACACTTCAGGTTTACTGAATCCCTTGGACCTTCTTATTGACGATGAAACACAGAAATTGCATCCGAACTTAATAAAAAAGGCACAATGCCGACTTACGTACAAGAGGACTGATACTCTAACTTTCTATGATTTGAACCCCTCCTGAGAGTCCAGTTTTAGATTCCGATGCTTAACTTCACGTTTACTGTATACCTTGGACCTTCTCATTGACGACGAAACACAGAAATTGCATCCGAATTTAATACAAAAGGCACAATGCCGACTTAATTACAGGAGGACTGACACTCTAACTTTCTATGATTTGAACCTCTCCTGTGAGTCCAGTTTTAGATTCCGATGCCTCGCTTCAGGTTTACTGTATCCCTTGGACATTCTTATTGACGATGAAACACAGAAATTGCATCCGAATTTAATACAAAAAGCACAATGCCGACTTAAGTACAAGAGGACTGACACTCTCACTTTCTATGATTTGAACCTCTCCTGTGAGTCCAGTTTTAGATTCCGATGCTTCACTTCAGGTTTACTGTATCCCTTGGACCTTCTTATTGTCGATGAAACACAGAAATTGCATCCGCATTTTATACAAAAGGCAGAATGCCGACTTAAGTACAAGAGGACTGATACTCTCCTTTCTATGATTTGAACACCTCCTGTGAGGCCAGTTTTAGATTGCGATGCTTATCTTCAGGTTTACTGTATCCCTTGGACCTTTTCATTGACGATGAAACACAGAAATTGCATCCGAATTTAATACAAAAGGCACAATGCCGACTTCAGTTCAAGAGGACTGATACTCTAATTTCCTATGATTTGAACCTCTCCTGTGAGTCCAGTTTTAGATTCCGATCCTTCACTTCAGGTTTACTGTATCCCTTGGACCCTCTTATTGACGATGAAACACAGAAATTGCATCCGAATTTAATACAAAAGGCACAATGCCGGCTTAAGTACAAGATGACATACACGCAAACTTTCTATGATTTGAACCTCTCCTGTGAGTCCAGTTTTAGATTCCGATGCTTCACTTCAGGTTTACTGTATCACTTGGACCCTCTTATTGACGATGAAACACAGGAATTGCATCCGAATTTAATACAAAAGGCACAATGCCGGCTTAAGTACAAGAGGACGGAAACTCTAACTTTCTATGATTTGAACCTCTTCTGTGAGTCCAGTTTTAGTTTCCAATGCTTCACTTCAGGTTTACTGTATACCTTGGACATTCTTATTGACGTTAAAATACAGAAATTGCATCCGAAATTAATACAAAAGGCACAATGCCGACTGAAGTACAAGAGGACTGGAACTCTAACTTTCTATGATTTTAACCTCTCCTGTGAGTCCAGTTTTAGTTTCCGATGCTTCACATCAGATTTACTGTATACCTTGTCCGTCTTATTGACGATGAAACACAGAAATTTCATCTGAATTTAATACAAAAGGCCCAATGCCGACTTAAGTACAAGAGGACTGACACTCTAGCTTTCTATGATTTGAACCCTTCCTGTGAGTCCAGTTTTGGATTACGATGCCTCACTTCAGGTTTACGGTATACCTTGGACCTTCTTATTGACGATGAAGCACAAAAATTGCATCCGAATGTAATACAAAAGGCACAATGCCGACTTAAGTACTAGAGGACTGACACTGTAACTTTCATTGTGTTGAACCTCTCCTGTGAGTCTAGTTTTAGTTTCCGATGCTTCAGTTCAGGTTTACTGTACCCCTTGGACCTTCTTATTGACGATGAAACACAGAATTTGCATCCGAATTTAATACCAAAGGCACAATGCCGACTTAAGTACAAGAGGACTGACACTCTAACTTTCTATGATTTGAACCTATCCTGTGAGTCCAGTTTTAGTTTCCGATGCTTCACTTGAGGTTTACTGTATACCTTGGACCTTCTTATTGACGATGAAACACAGAAATTGCATGCAAATTTAATACAAAAGGGACAATGCCGACTTAAGTACAAGAGGACTGAAACTCTAACTTTCTATGATTTGAACCTCTCCTGTGAGTCCAGTTTTAGATTCCGATGCTTAACTTCAGGTTTACTGTATCCTTTGGACCTTCTCATTGACGATGAAACACAGAAATTGCATCCGAATTTAATACAAAAGGCACAATGCCGACTTAATTACAGGAGGACTGACACTCTAATTCTCTATGATTTGAACCTATTCTGTGAGTCCAGTTTAAGATTCCGATGCTTCGCTTCAGGTTTACTGTATCCCTTGGACATTCTTATTGACGATGAAACACAGAAATTGCATCCGAATTTTATACAAAAAGCACAATGCCGACTTAAGTACAAGAGGACTGACACTCTCACTTTCTATGATTTGAACCTCTCCTGTGAGTCCAGTTTTAGATTCCGATGCTTCACTTCAAGTTTACTGTATCCCTTGGACCTTCTTATTGACGATGAAACACAGAAATTGCATCGGAATTTAATACAAAATGCACAATGTCGCCTTAAGTAAAAGAGGACTGACACTCTCACTTTCTATGATTTGAACCTCTCCTGTGAGTCCAGTTATAGATTCCGATGCTTCACTTCTGGTTTACTGTATCCCTTGGACCTTCTAATTAACGATGAAACACAGAGTTTGCATCCGAATTTAATACAAAAGGCACAATGCCGACTTAAGTACAAGAGGACTGACACTCTCACTTTCTATCATTTGAACCTCTCCTGTGAGTCCAGTTTTAGATTCCGATGCTTCACTTCAGGTTTATTGTATCCCTTGGACCTTCTTATTGTCGATGAAACACAGAAATTGCATCCGCATTTTATACAAAAGGCAGAATGCCGACTTAAGTAAAAGAGGACTGACACTCTCACTTTCAATGATTTGAACCTCTCCTGTGAGTCCAGTTTGGGATTCCGATGCTTCACTTCAGGTTTATTGTATACCTTGCACCGTCTTATTGACGATGAAACACAGAAATTGCATCGGAATTAAAATCAAAAGGCACAATGCAGACTTATGTACAAGAGGACTGACACTCTAACTTTCTATGATTTTAACGTCTCCTGTGAGTCCAGTTTTTGATTCCGATGCTTCACTTCAGGTTTACTGTATACCTAGGACCTTCTTATTGACGATGAAACACAGATATTGCAATCCGAATTTAATTCAAAATTTACAATGCCGATTTAAGTAAAAGAGGACTGACACTCTAACTTTCTATGGTTTGAACCTCTCCTGTGAGTCCAGTTTTAGATTTCGATGCTTCACTTCAGGTTTACTGTATACCTAGGACCTTCTTATACGATGAAACACAGAGTTGGAATCCGAATATAATACAAAAGGCACATTGCCGACTTAAGTACAAGAGGACTGACACTCTCACTTTCTATCATTTGAACCTCTCCTGTGAGTCCAGTTTCAGTTTCCGATGCTTCACTTCAGGTTTACTGTATCCCTTGGACCTTCTTATGGATGATGAAACACAGAAATTGCATCCGCATTAATACAAGAGGCACAATTCCGACATAAGTACTAGAGGACTGACACTCTAACTTTCTATGATTTGAAACTCTCCTGTGAGTCCAGTTATAGTTTCCGATGCTTCACTTCAGGTTTACTGTATACCTTGGGCCTTCTTATTGACGATGTAACACAGAAATATCATCCGAATTTAATACAAAAGGCACAATGCCGACTTAAGTACAGGAGGACTGACACTGTAACTTTCTATGATTTGAACCTCACCTGTGAGTCCAGTTATAGTTTCCGATGCTTCACTTCAGGTTTACTGTATCCCTTGGACCTTCTTATTGACGATGAAACACAGAAATTGCATACGAACTTAATACAAAAGGCACAATGCCGACTTAAGTACTAGAGGACTGACACTCGAAATTTCTATGATTTGAACCTCTCCTGTGAGTCCAGTTTTAGTTTCCGATGCTTCACTTCAGGTTTACGGTATCCCTTGGACCTTCTTATTGACGATGGGACACAGAAATTGCTTACGAATTTAATACAAGAGGCACAATGCCGACTTAAGTACTAGAGGACTGAAACTCTAACTTTCTATGATTTGAACCTCTCCTTTGAGTCCAGTTTTAGATTCCGATGCTACACTTCAGGTTTACTGAATCCCTTGGACCTTCTCATTGACGATGAAACACAGAAATTGCATCCGAATTTAATAAAAAAGGCACAATGCCGACTTACGTACAAGAGGACTGATACTCTAACTTTCTATGATTTGAACCCCTCCTGAGAGTCCAGTTTTAGATTCCGATGCTTAACTTCACGTTTACTGTATACCTTGGACCTTCTCATTGACGACGAAACACAGAAATTGCATCCGAATGTAATACAAAAGGCACAATGCCGACTTAATTACAAGAGGACTGACACTCTAACTTTCTATGATTTGAACCTCTCCTGTGAGTCCAGTTTTAGATTCCGATGCTTCGCTTCAGGTTTACTGTATCCCTTGGACATTCTTATTGACGATGAAACACAGAAATTGCATCCGAATTTAATACAAAAAGCACAATGCCGACTTAAGTACAAGAGGACTGACACTCTCACTTTCTTTGATTTGAACCTCTCCTGTGAGTCCAGTTTTAGATTCCGATGCTTCACTTCAGGTTTACTGTATCCCTTGGACCTTCTTATTGTCGATGAAACACAGAAATTGCATCCGCATTTTATACAAAAGGCAGAATGCCGACTTAAGTACAAGAGGACTGATACTCTCACTTTCTATGATTTGAACACCTCCTGTGAGTCCAGTTTTAGATTCCGATGCTTAACTTCAGGTTTACTGTATCCCTTGCACCTTCTCATTGGCGATGAAACACAGAAATTGCATCCGAATTTAATACAAAAGGCACAATGCCGGCTTCAGTTCAAGAGGACTGATACTCTAACTTCCTATGATTTGAACCTCTCCTGTGAGTCCAGTTTTAGATTCCGATGCTTCACTTCAGGTTTACTGTATCCCTTGGACCCTCTTATTGACGATGAAACACAGAAATTGCATCCGAATTTAATACAAAAGGCACAATGCCGGCCTAAGTACAAGATGACATACACGCAAACTTTCTATGATTTGAACCTCTCCTGTGAGTCCAGTTTTAGATTCCGATGCTTCACTTCAGGTTTACTGTATCCCTTGGACCCTCTTATTGACGATGAAACACAGAAATTGCATCCGAATTTAATACAAAAGGCACAATGCCGGCTTAAGTACAAGATGACATACACGCAAACTTTCTATGATTTGAACCTCTCCTGTGAGTCCAGTTTTAGATTCCGATGCTTCACTTCAGGTTTACTGTATCCCTTGGACCCTCTTATTGACGATGAAACACAGGAATTGCATCCGAATTTAATACAAAAGGCACAATGCCGGCTTAAGTACAAGAGGACGGAAACTCTAACTTCCTATGATTTGAACCTCTCCTGTGAGACCAGTTTTAGTTTCCAATGCTTCACTTCAGGTTTACTGTATACCTTGGACATTCTTACTGACGATGAAACACAGAAATTGCATCCGAAATTAATACAAAAGGCACAATGCCGACTGAAGTACAAGAGGACTGGAACTCTAACTTTCTATGATTTTAACCTCTCCTGTGAGTCCAGTTTTAGTTTCCGATGCTTCACATCAGATTTACTGTATACCTTGTCCGTCTTATTGACGATGAAACACAGAAATTTCATCTGAATTTAATACAAAAGGCGCAATGCCGACTTAAGTACAAAAGGACTGACACTCTAGCTTTCTATGATTTGAACTTCTCCTGTGAGTGCAGTTTTAGTTTCCGATGCTTCACTTCTGGTTTACTGTATCTCTTGGAAGTTCTTATTGACGATGAAACACAGAAATTCCATCTGAATTAAATACAAAAGGCACAAGACCGACTTAAATACAAGAGGACTGACACTCTAATTTTCTATGATTTGAACCCTTCCTGTGAGTCCAGTTTTGGATTACGATGCCTCACTTCAGGTTTACGGTATACCTTGGACCTTGTTATTGACGATGAAGCACAAAAATTGCATCCGAATGTAATACAAAAGGCACAATGCCGACTTATGTACTAGAGGACTGACACTGTAACTTTCTATGTGTTGAACCTCTCCTGTGAGTCCAGTTTTAGTTTCCGATGCTTCAGTTCAGGTTTACTGTACTCCTTGGACCTTCTTATTGACGATGAAACACAGAATTTGCATCCGAATTTAATACCAAAGGCACAATGCCGACTTAGGTACAAGAGGACTGACACTCTAACTTTCTATGATTTGAACCACTCCTTTGAGTCCAGTTTTAGATTCCGATGCTTCACTTCAGGTTTACTGTATATCTTGCACCGTCTTAATGACGATGAAACACAGAAATTGCATCGGAATTAAAATCAAAAGGCACAATGAAGACTTAAGTACAAGAGGACTGACACTCTAACTCTCTATGATTTGAACCTCTCCTGTAAGTCAAGTTTTAGAATCCGATGCTTCACTTCAGGTTTACTGTATCCCTTTGACCTTCTTAGTGACGATGAAACACAAAAATTGCATCGGAATTAAATTCAGAAGGCACAATGCAGACTTAAGTACAAGAGGACTGACACTCTAACTTTCTATGATTTGAACCTCTCCTGTGAGTCCAGTTTTAGATTCCGATGCTTCACTTCAGGTTTTCTGTATACCTAAGACCTTCTTATTGACGATGAAACACAGAGTTGGAATCCGAATTTGATACAAAAGGCACAATGCCGACTTAAGTACAAGAGGACTGACACTCTCACTTTCTATCATTTGAACCTCTCCTGTGACTCCAGTTTTAGTTTCCGATGCTTCACTTCAGGTTTACTGTATCCCTTGGACCTTCTTTATGACGATGAAACACAGAAATTGCATCCGCATTTAATACAAAAGGCACAATTCCGACATAAGTACTAGAGGACTGACACTCGAACTTTCTATTATTTGAAACTCTCCTGTGAGTCCAGTTATAGTTTCCGATGCTTCACTTCAGGTTTACTGTATACCTTGGACCTTCTTATTGACGATGAAACACAGAAATTTCATCCGAATTTAATACAAAAGTCACAATGCCGACTTAAGTACAAGAGGACTGACACTATATTTTTCTATGATTTGAACCTCACCTGTGAGTCCAGTTATAGTTTCCGATGCTTCACTTCAGTTTTACTGTATCCCTTGCACCTTCTTATTGACGATGGAACACAGAAATTGCATACGAATTTAATACAAAAGGCACAATGCCGACTTAAGTACTAGAGGACTGACGCTCGAAATTTCTATTATTTGAACCTCTCCTGTGAGTCCAGTTTTAGTTTCCGATGCTTCACTTCAGGTTTACGGTATCCCTTGGACCTTCTTATTGACAATGAAACACAGAAATTGCATCCGAATTTAATTATAAAGGCACAATGCCGACTTAAGTACAAGAGGACCGATACTCTAACTTTCTATGATTTGAACCCCTCCTGTGAGTCCAGTTTTAGATTCCGATGCTTAACTTCAGGTTTACTGTATCCTTTGGACCTTCTCATTGACGATGAAACACAGAAATTGCATCGGAATTTAATACAAAAGGCACAATGCCGACTTAATTACAGGAGGACTGACACTCTAATTCTCTATGATTTGAACCTCTCCTGTGAGTCCAGTTTAAGATTCCGATGCTTCGCTTCAGGTTTACTGTATCCCTTGGACATTCTTATTGACGATGAAACACAGAAATTGCATCCGAATTTTATACAAAAGGCACAATGCCGACTTAAGTACAAGAGGACTGACGCTCTCACTTTCTATGATTTGAACCTCTCCTGTGAGTCCAGTTTTAGATTCCGATGCTTCACTTCAAGTTTACTGTATCCCTTGGACCTTCTTATTGACGATGAAACACAGAAATTGCATCGGAATTTAATACAAAATGCACAATGTCGCCTTAAGTAAAAGAGGACTGACAGTCTCACTTTCTATGATTTGAACCTCTCCTGTGAGTCCAGTTATAGATTCCGATGCTTCACTTCTGGTTTACTGTATCCCTTGGACCTTCTAATTAACGATGAAACACAGAGTTTGCATCTGAATTTAATACAAAAGGCACAATGCCGACTTAAGTACAAGAGGACTGACACTCTCACTTTCTATCATTTGAACCTCTCCTGTGAGTCCAGTTTTAGATTCCGATGCTTCACTTCAGGTTTATTGTATCCCTTGGACCTTCTTATTGTCGATGAAACACAGAAATTGCATCCGCATTTTATACAAAAGGCAGAATGCCGACTTAAGTAAAAGAGGACTGACACTCTCACTTTCAATGATTTGAACCTCTCCTGTGAGTCCAGTTTGGGATTCCGATGCTTCACTTCAGGTTTATTGTATACCTTCCACCGTCTTATTGACGATGAAACACAGAAATTGCATCGGAATTAAAATCAAAAGGCACAATGCAGACTTATGTACAAGAGGACTGACACTCTAACTTTCTATGATTTTAACGTCTCCTGTGAGTCCAGTTTTTGATTCCGATGCTTCACTTCAGGTTTACTGTATACCTAGGACCTTCTTATTGACGATGAAACACAGATATTGCAATCCGAATTTAATTCAAAATTTACAATGCCGACTTAAGTAAAAGAGGACTGACACTCTAACTTTCTATGGTTTGAACCTCTCCTGTGAGTCCAGTTTTAGATTTCGATGCTTCACTTCAGGTTTACTGTATACCTAGGACCTTCTTATACGATGAAACACAGAGTTGGAATCCGAATATAATACAAAAGGCACATTGCCGACTTAAGTACAAGAGGACTGACACTCTCACTTTCTATCATTTGAAACTCTCCTGTGAGTCCAGTTATAGTTTCCGATGCTTCACTTCAGGTTTACTGTATACCTTGGGCTTTCTTATTGACGATGTAACACAGAAATATCATCCGAATTTAATACAAAAGGCACAATGCCGACTTAAGTACAGGAGGACTGACACTGTAACTTTCTATGATTTGAACCTCACCTGTGAGTCCAGTTATAGTTTCCGATGCTTCACTTCAGGTTTACTGCATCCCTTGGACCTTCTTATTGACGATGAAACACAGAAATTGCATACGAATTTAATACAAAAGGCACAATGCCGACTTAAGTACTAGAGGACTGACACTCGAAATTTCTATGATTTGAACCTCTCCTGTGAGTCCAGTTTTAGTTTCCGATGCTTCACTTCAGGTTTACGGTATCCCTTGGACCTTCTTATTGAGGATGGAACACAGAAATTGCTTACGAATTTAATACAAGAGGCACAATGCCGACTTAAGTACTAGAGGACTGAAACTCTAACTTTCTATGATTTGAACCTCTCCTTTGAGTCCAGTTTTAGATTCCGATGCCACACTTCAGGTTTACTGAATCCCTTGGACCTTCTTATTGACGATGAAACACAGAAATTGCATCCGAATGTAATAAAAAAGGCACAATGCCGACTTACGTACAAGAGGACTGATACTCTAACTTTCTATAATTTGAACCCCTCCTGAGAGTCCAGTTTTAGATTCCGATGCTTAACTTCACGTTTACTGTATACCTTGGACCTTCTCATTGACGACGAAACACAGAAATTGCATCCGAATTTAATACAAAAGGCACAATGCCGACTTAATTACAAGAGGACTGACACTCTAACTTTCTATGATTTGAACCTCTCCTGTGAGTCCAGTTTTAGATTCCGATGCTTCGCTTCAGGTTTACTGTATCCCTTGGACATTCTTATTGACGATGAAACACAGAAATTGCATCCGAATTTAATACAAAAACACAATGCCGACTTAAGTACAAGAGGACTGACACTCTCACTTTCTTTGATTTGAACCTCTCCTGTGAGTCCAGTTTTAGATTCCGATGCTTCACTTCAGGTTTACTGTATCCCTTGGACCTTCTTATTGTCGATGAAATACAGAAATTGCATCCGCATTTTATACAAAAGGCAGAATGCCGACTTAAGTACAAGAGGACTGATACTCTCACTTTCTATGATTTGAACACCTCCTGTAAGTCCAGTTTTAGATTCCGATGCTTAACTTCAGGTTTACTGTATCCCTTGCACCTTCTCATTGGCGATGAAACACAGAAATTGCATCCGAATTTAATACAAAAGGCACAATGCCGACTTCAGTTCAAGAGGACTGATACTCTAACTTCCTATGATTTGAAACTCTCCTGTGAGTCCAGTTTTAGATTCCGATGCTTCACTTCAGGTTTACTGTATCCCTTGGACCCTCTTATTGACGATGAAACACAGAAATTGCATCCGAATTTAGTACAAAAGGCACAATGCCGGCTTAAGTACAAGATGACATACACGCAAACTTTCTATGATTTGAACCTCTCCTGTGAGTCCAGTTTTAGATTCCGATGCTTCACTTCAGGTTTACTGTATCCCTTGGACCCTCTTATTGACGATGAAACACAGAAATTGCATCCGAATTTAATACAAAAGGCACAATGCCGGCTTAAGTACAAGATGACATACACGCAAACTTTCTATGATTTGAACCTCTCCTGTGAGTCCAGTTTTAGATTCCGATGCTTCACTTCAGGTTTACTGTATCCCTTGGACCCTCTTATTGACGATGAAACACAGGAATTGCATCCGAATTTAATACAAAAGGCACAATGCCGGCTTAAGTACAAGAGGACGGAAACTCTAACTTTCTATGATTTGAACCTCTCCTGTGAGTCCAGTTTTAGTTTCCAATGCTTCACTTCAGGTTTACTGTATACCTTGGACATTCTTATTGACGATGAAACACAGAAATTGCATCCGAAATTAATACAAAAGGCACAATGCCGACTGAAGTACAAGAGGACTGGAACTCTAACTTTCTATGATTTTAACCTCTCCTGTGAGTCCAGTTTTAGTTTCCGATGCTTCACATCAGATTTACTGTATACCTTGTCCGTCTTATTGACGATGAAACACAGAAATTACATCTGAATTTAATTCAAAAGGCGCAATGCCGACTTAAGTACAAGAGGACTGACACTCTAGCTTTCTATGATTTGAACCTCTCCTGTGAGTGCAGTTTTAGTTTCCGATGCTTCACTTCTGGTTTACTGTATCTCTTGGAAGTTCTTATTGACGATGAAACACAGAAATTCCATCTGAATTAAATACAAAAGGCACAAGACCGACTTAAATACAAGAGGACTGACACTCTAATTTTCTATGATTTGAAACCTTCCTGTGAGTCCAGTTTTGGATTACGATGCCTCACTTCAGGTTTACGGTATACCTTGGACCTTCTTATTGACGACGAAGCACAAAAATTGCATCCGAATGTAATACAAAAGGCACAATGCCGACTTAAGTACTAGAGGACTGACACTGTAACTTTCTATGTGTTGAACCTCTCCTGTGAGTCCAGTTTTAGTTTCCGATGCTTCAGTTCAGGTTTACTGTACCCCTTGGACCTTCTTATTGACGATGAAACACAGAATTTGCATCCGAATTTAATACCAAAGGCACAATGCTGACTTAAGTACAAGAGGACTGACACTCTAACTTTCTATGATTTGAACCACTCCTTTGAGTCCAGTTTTAGATTCCGATGCTTCACTTCATGTTTACTGTATATCTTGCACCGTCTTAATGACGATGAAACACAGAAATTGCATCGGAATTAAAATCAAAAGGCACAATGCCGACTTAAGTACAAGAGGACTGACACTCTAACTCTCTATGATTTGAACCTCTCCTGTGAGTCCAGTTTTAGTATCCGATGCTTCACTTCAGGTTTACTGTATCCCTTTGAAATTCTTAGTGACGATGAAACACAAAAATTGCATCGGAATTAAATTCAGAAGGCACAATGCAGTCTTAAGTACAAGAGGACTGACACTCTAACTTTCTATGATTTGAACCTCTCCTGTGAGTCCAGTTTTAGATTCCGATGCTTCACTTCAGGTTTTCTGTATACCTAAGTCCTTCTTATTGACGATGAAACACAGAGTTGGAATCCGAATTTGATACAAAAGGCACAATGCCGACTTAAGTACAAGAGGACTGACACTCTCACTTTCTATCATTTGAACCTCTCCTGTGAGTCCAGTTTTAGTTTCCGATGCTTCACTTCAGGTTTACTGTATCCCTTGGACCTTCTTAATGACGATGAAACACAGAAATTGCATCCGCATTTAATACAAAAGGCACAATTCCGACATAAGTACTAGAGGACTGACACTCGAACTTTCTATTATTTGAAACTCTCCTGTGAGTCCAGTTATAGTTTCCGATGCTTCACTTCATGTTTACTGTATACCTTGGACCTTCTTATTGACGATGAAACACAGAAATTTCATCCGAATTTAATACAAAAGTCACAATGCCGACTTAAGTACAAGAGGACTGACACTATATTTTTCTATGATTTGAACCTCACCTGTGAGTCCAGTTATAGTTTCCGATGCTTCACTTCAGGTTTACTGTATCCCTTGCACCTTCTTATTGACGATGGAACACAGAAATTGCATACGAATTTAATACAAAAGGCACAATGCCGACTTAAGTACTAGAGGACTGACACTCGAAATTTCTATGATTTGAACCTCACCTGTGAGTCCAGTTTTAGTTTCCGATGCTTCACTTCAGGTTTACGGTATCCCTTGGACCTTCTTATTGACGATGGAACACAGAAATTGCATACGAATTTAATAGAAGAGGCACAATGCCGACTTAAGTACTAGAGGACTGAAACTCTAACTTTCTATGATTTGAACCTCTCATTTGAGTCCAGTTTTAGATTCCCATGCTACACTTCAGGTTTACTGAATCCCTTGGACCTTCTTATTGACGATGAAACACAGAAATTGCATCCGAATTTAATAAAAAAGGCACAATGCCGACTTACGTACAAGAGGACTGATACTCTAACTTTCTATGATTTGAACCCCTCCTGAGAGTCCAGTTTTAGATTCCGATGCTTAACTTCACGTTTACTGTATACCTTGGACCTTCTCATTGACGACGAAACACAGAAATTGCATCCGAATTTAATACAAAAGGCACAATGCCGACTTTTATTACAGGAGGACTGACACTCTAACTTTCTATGATTTGAACCTCTCCCGTGAGTCCAGTTCTAGATTCCGATGCTTCGCTTCAGGTTTACTGTATCCCTTGGACATTCTTATTGACGATGAAACACAGAAATTGCATCCGAATTTAATACAAAAAGCACAATGCCGACTTAAGTACAAGAGGACTGACACTCTCACTTTCTATGATTTGAACCTCTCCTGTGAGTCCAGTTTTAGATTCCGATGCTTCACTTCAGGTTTACTGTATCCCTTGGACCTTCTTATTGTGGATGAAACACAGAAATTGCATCCGCATTTTATACAAAAGGCAGAATGAGGACTTAAGTACAAGTGGAGTGATACTCTCACTTTCTATGATTTGAACACCTCCTGTGAGTCCAGTTTTAGATTCCGATGCTTAACTTCAGGTTTACTGTATCCCTTGGACCTTCTCATTGACGATGAAACACAGAAATTGCATCCGAATTTAATACAAAAGGCACAATGAAGACTTCAGTTCAAGAGGACTGATACTCTAACTTCCTATGATTTGAACCTCTCCTGTGAGTCCAGTTTTAGATTCCGATGCTTCACTTCAGGTTTACTGTATCCCTTGGACCCTCTTATTGACGATGAAACACAGAAATTGCATCCGAATTTAATACAAAAGGCACAATGCCGGCTTAAGTACAAGATGACATACACGCAAACTTTCTATGATTTGAACCTCTCCTGTGAGTCCAGTTTTAGATTCCGATGCTTCACTTCAGGTTTACTGTATCCCTTGGACCCTCTTATTGACGATGAAACACAGAAATTGCATCCGAATTTAATACAAAAAGCACAATGCCGACTTAAGTACAAGAGGACTGACACTCTCACTTTCTATGATTTGAACCTCTCCTGTGAGTCCAGTTTTAGATTCCGATGCTTCACTTCAGGTTTACTGTATCCCTTGGACCTTCTAATTGACGATGAAACACAGAGTTTGCATCCGAATTTAATACAAAAGCACAATGCCGGCTTAAGTACAAGAGGACTGACACTCTCACTTTCTATCATTTGAACCTCTCCTGTGAGTCCAGTTTTAGATTCCGATGCTTCACTTCAGGTTTATTGTATCCCTTGGACCTTCTTATTGTCGATGAAACACAGAAATTGCATCCGCATTTTATACAAAAGGCAGAATGCCGACTTAAGTAAAAGAGGACTGACACTCTCACTTTCAATGATTTGAACCTCTCCTGTGAGTCCAGTTTTGGATTACGATGCTTCACTTCAGGTTTATTGTATATCTTGCACCGTCTTATTGACGATGAAACACAGAAATTGCATCGGAATTAAAATCAAAAGGCACAATGCCGACTTAAGTACAAGAGGACTGACACTCTAACTTTCTATGATTTGAACCTCTCCTGTGAGTCCAGTTTTAGAATCCGATGCTTCACTTCAGGTTTACTGTATCCCTTTGACCTTCTTAGTGACGATGAAACACAAAAATTGCATCGGAATTAAATTCAGAAGGCACAATGCAGACTTAAGTACAAGAGGACTGACACTCTAACTTTCTATGATTTGAACCTCTCCTGTGAGTCCAGTTTTAGATTCCGATGCTTCACTTCAGGTTTACTGTATACCTAGGACCTTCTTATTGACGATGAAACACAGAGTTGGAATCCGAAATTGATACAAAAGGCACATTGCCGACTTAAGTACAAGAGGACTGACACTCTCACTTTCTATCATTTGAACCTCTCCTGTGAGTCCAGTTTTAGTTTGCGATGTTTCACTTCAGGTTTACTGTATACCTTGGACCTTCTTATTGACGATGAAACACAGAAATTTCATCCGAATTTAATACAAAAGGCACAATGCCGACTTAAGTACAAGAGGACTGACACTCTATTTTTCTATGATTTGAACCTCACCTGTGAGTCCAGTTATAGTTTCCGATGCTTCACTTCAGGTTTACTGTATCCCTTGGACCATCTTATTGACGATGGAACACAGAAATTGCATACGAATTTAATACAAAAGGCACAATGCCGACTTAAGTACTAGAGGACTGACACTCGAAATTTCTATGATTTGAACCTCTCCTGTGAGTCCAGTTTTAGTTTCCGAAGCTTCACTTCAGGTTTACGGTATCCCTTGGACCTTCTTATTGACGATGGAACACAGAAATTGCATACGAATTTAATACAAGAGGCACAATGCCGACTTAAGTACTAGAGGACTGAAACTCTAAATTTCTATGATTTGAACCTCCCCTTTGAGTCCAGTTTTAGATTCCGATGCTACACTTCAGGTTTACTGAATCCCTTGGACCTTCTTATTGACGATGAAACACAGAAATTGCATCCGAATTTAATAAAAAAAGGCACAATGCCGACTTACGTACAAGAGGACTGATACTCTAACTTTCTATGATTTGAACCCCTCCTGAGAGTCCAGTTTTAGATTCCGATGCTTAACTTCACGTTTACTGTATACCTTGGACCTTCTCATTGACGACGAAACACAGAAATTGCATCCGAATTTAATACAAAAGGCACAATGCCGACTTAATTACAGGAGGACTGACACTCTAACTTTCTATGATTTGAACTTCTCCTGTGAGTCCAGTTTTAGATTCCGATGCTTCGCTTCAGGTTTACTGTATCCCTTGGACATTCTTATTGACGATGAAACACAGAAATTGCATCCGAATTTAATACAAAAAGCACAATGCCGACTTAAGTACAAGAGGACTGACACTCTCACTTTCTATGATTTGAACCTCTCCTGTGAGTCCAGTTTTAGATTCCGATGCTTCACTTCAGGTTTACTGTATCCCTTGGACCTTCTTATTGTCGATGAAACACAGAAATTGCATCCGCATTTTATACAAAAGGCAGAATGCCGACTTAAGTACAAGAGGACTGATACTCTCCTTTCTATGATTTGAACACCTCCTGTGAGTCCAGTTTTAGATTCCGATGCTTAACTTCAGGTTTACTATATCCCTTGGACCTTCTCATTGGCGATGAAACACAGAAATTGCATCCGAATGTAATACAAAAGGCACAATGCCGACTTCAGTTCAAGAGGACTGATACTCTAACTTCCTATGATTTGAACCTCTCCTGTGAGTCCAGTTTTAGATTCCGATGCTTCACTTCAGGTTTACTGTATCCCTTGGACCCTCTTATTGACGATGAAACACAGAAATTGCATCCGAATTTAATACAAAAGTCACAATGCCGGCTTAAGTAGAAGATGACATACACGCAAACTTTCTATGATTTGAACCTCTCCTGTGAGTCCAGTTTTAGATTCCGATGCTTCACTTCAGGTTTACTGTATCCCTTGTACCCTCTTATTGACGATGAAACACATGAATTGCATCCGAATTTAATACAAAAGGCACAATGCCGACTTAAGTACAAGAGGACTGACACTCTCACTTTCTATGATTTGAACCTCTCCTGTGAGTCCAGTTTTAGATTCCGATGCTTCACTTCAGGTTTACTGTATCCCTTGGGCCTTCTAATTGACGATGAAACACAGAGTTTGCATCCGAATTTAATACAAAAGCACAATGACGGCTTAAGTACAAGAGGACTGACACTCTCACTTTCTATCATTTGAACCTCTCCTGTGAGTCCAGTTTTAGATTCCGATGCTTCACTTCAGGTTTATTGTATCCCTTGGACCTTCTTATTGTCGATGAAACACAGAAATTGCATCCGCATTTTATACAAAAGGCAGAATGCCGACTTAAGTAAAAGAGGACTGACACTCTCACTTTCAATGATTTGAACCTCTCCTGTGAGTCCAGTTTTGGATTACGATGCTTCACTTCAGGTTTATTGTATATCTTGCACCGTCTTATTGACGATGAAACACAGAAATTGCATCGGAATTAAAATCAAAAGGCACAATGCCGACTTAAGTACAAGAGGACTGACACTCTAACTTTCTATGATTTGAACCTCTCCTGTGAGTCCAGTTTTAGAATCCGATGCTTCACTTCAGGTTTACTGTATCCCTTTGACCTTCTTAGTGACGATGAAACACAAAAATTGCATCGGAATTAAATTCAGAAGGCACAATGCAGACTTAAGTACAAGAGGACTGACACTCTAACTTTCTATGATTTGAACCTCTCCTGTGAGTCCAGTTTTAGATTCCGATGCTTCACTTCAGGTTTACTGTATACCTAGGACCTTCTTATTGACGATGAAACACAGAGTTGGAATCCGAATTTGATACAAAAGGCACAATGCCGACTTAAGTACAAGAGGACTGACACTCTCACTTTCTTTCATTTGAACCTCTCCTGTGAGTCCAGTTTTAGTTTCCGATGCTTCACTTCAGGTTTACTGTATCCCTTGGACCATCTTATGGACGATGAAACACAGAAATTGCATCCGCATTTAATACAAAAGGCACAATTCCGACATAAGTACTAGAGGACTGACACTCTAACTTTCTATTATTTGAAACTCTCCTGTGAGTCCAGTTATAGTTTCCGATGTTTCACTTCAGGTTTACTGTATACCTTGGACCTTCTTATTGACGATGAAACACAGAAATTTCATCCGAATTTAATACAAAAGGCACAATGCCGACTTAAGTACAAGAGGACTGACACTCTATTTTTCTATGATTTGAACCTCACCTGTGAGTCCAGTTATAGTTTCCGATGCTTCACTTCAGGTTTACTGTATCCCTTGGACCATCTTATTGACGATGGAACACAGAAATTGCATACGAATTTAATACAAAAGGCACAATGCCGACTTAAGTACTAGAGGACTGACACTCGAAATTTCTATGATTTGAACCTCTCCTGTGAGTCCAGTTTTAGTTTCCGAAGCTTCACTTCAGGTTTACGGTATCCCTTGGACCTTCTTATTGACGATGGAACACAGAAATTGCATACGAATTTAATACAAGAGGCACAATGCCGACTTAAGTACTAGAGGACTGAAACTCTAACTTTCTATGATTTGAACCTCCCCTTTGAGTCCAGTTTTAGATTCCGATGCTACACTTCAGGTTTACTGAATCCCTTGGACCTTCTTATTGACGATGAAACACAGAAATTGCATCCGAATTTAATAAAAAAAGGCACAATGCCGACTTACGTACAAGAGGACTGATACTCTAACTTTCTATGATTTGAACCCCTCCTGAGAGTCCAGTTTTAGATTCCGATGCTTAACTTCACGTTTACTGTATACCTTGGACCTTCTCATTGACGACGAAACACAGAAATTGCATCCGAATTTAATACAAAAGGCACAATGCCGACTTAATTACAGGAGGACTGACACTCTAACTTTCTATGATTTGAACTTCTCCTGTGAGTCCAGTTTTAGATTCCGATGCTTCGCTTCAGGTTTACTGTATCCCTTGGACATTCCTATTGACGATGAAACACAGAAATTGCATCCGAATTTAATACAAAAAGCACAATGCCGACTTAAGTACAAGTGGACTGACACTCTCACTTTCTATGATTTGAACCTCTCCTGTGAGTCCAGTTTTAGATTCCGATGCTTCACTTCAGGTTTACTGTATCCCTTGGACCTTCTTATTGTCGATGAAACACAGAAATTGCATCCGCATTTTATACAAAAGGCAGAATGCCGACTTAAGTACAAGAGGACTGATACTCTCCTTCCTATGATTTGAACACCTCCTGTGAGTCCAGTTTTAGATTCCGATGCTTAACTTCAGGTTTACTATATCCCTTGGACCTTCTCATTGGCGATGAAACACAGAAATTGCATCCGAATTTAATACAAAAGGCATAATGCCGACTTCAGTTCAAGAGGACTGATACTCTAACTTCCTATGATTTGAACCTCTCCTGTGAGTCCAGTTTTAGATTCCGATGCTTCACTTCAGGTTTACTGTATCCCTTGGACCCTCTTATTGACGATGAAACACAGAAATTGCATCCGAATTTAATACAAAAGGCACAATGCCGGCTTAAGTAGAAGATGACATACACGCAAACTTTCTATGATTTGAACCTCTCCTGTGAAACCAGTTTTAGATTCCGATGCTTCACTTCAGGTTTACTGTATCCCTTGTACCCTCTTATTGACGATGAAACACAGGAATTGCATCCGAATTTAATACAAAAGGCACAATGCCGGCTTAAGTACAAGAGGACGGAAACTCTAACTTTCTATGATTTAAACATCTCCTGTGAGTCCAGTTTTAGTTTCCAATGCTTCACTTCAGGTTTACTGTATACCTTGGACATTCTTATTGACAATGAAACACAGAAATTGCATCCGAAGTTAATACAAAAGGCACAATGCCGACTTCAGTTCAAGAGGACTGATACTCTAACTTCCTATGATTTGAACCTCTCCTGTGAGTCCAGTTTTAGATTCCGATGCTTCACTTCAGGTTTACTGTATCCCTTGGACCCTCTTATTGACGATGAAACACAGAAATTGCATCCGAATTTAATACAAAAGGCACAATGCCGGCTTAAGTACAAGATGACATACACGCAAACTTTCTATGATTTGAACCTCTCCTGTGAGTCCAGTTTTAGATTCCGATGCTTCACTTCAGGTTTACTGTATCCCTTGGACCCTCTTATTGACGATGAAACACAGAAATTGCATCCGAATTTAATACAAAAAGCACAATGCCGACTTAAGTACAAGAGGACTGACACTCTCACTTTCTATGATTTGAACCTCTCCTGTGAGTCCAGTTTTAGATTCCGATGCTTCACTTCAGGTTTACTGTATCCCTTGGACCTTCTAATTGACGATGAAACACAGAGTTTGCATCCGAATTTAATACAAAAGGCACAATGCCGGCTTAAGTACAAGAGGACTGACACTCTCACTTTCTATCATTTGAACCTCTCCTGTGAGTCCAGTTTTAGATTCCGATGCTTCACTTCAGGTTTATTGTATCCCTTGGACCTTCTTATTGTCGATGAAACACAGAAATTGCATCGGAATTAAAATCAAAAGGCACAATGCCGACTTAAGTACAAGAGGACTGACACTCTAACTTTCTATGATTTGAACCTCTCCTGTGAGTCCAGTTTTAGAATCCGATGCTTCACTTCAGGTTTACTGTATCCCTTTGACCTTCTTAGTGACGATGAAACACAAAAATTGTATCGGAATTAAATTTAGAAGGCACAATGCAGACTTAAGTACAAGAGGACTGACACTCTAACTTTCTATGATTTGAACCTCTCCTGTGAGTCCTGTTTTAGATTCCGATGCTTCACTTCAGGTTTACTGTATACCTAGGACCTTCTTATTGACGATGAAACACAGAGTTGGAATCCGAATTTGATACAAAAGGCACAATGCCGACTTAAGTACAAGAGGACTGACACTCTCACTTTCTATCATTTGAACCTCTCCTGTGAGTCCAGTTTTAGTTTCCGATGCTTCACTTCAGGTTTACTGTATCCCTTGGACCTTCTTATGGACGATGAAACACAGAAATTGCATCCGCATTTAATACAAAAGGCACAATTCCGACATAAGTACTAGAGGACTGACACTCTAACTTTCTATTATTTGAAACACTCCTGTGAGTCCAGTTATAGTTTCCGATGTTTCACTTCAGGTTTACTGTATACCTTGGACCTTCTTATTGACGATGAAACACAGAAATTTCATCCGAATTTAATACAAAAGGCACAATGCCGACTTAAGTACAAGAGGACTGACACTCTATTTTTCTATGATTTGAACCTCACCTGTGAGTCCAGTTATAGTTTCCGATGCTTCACTTCAGGTTTACTGTATCCCTTGGACCTTCTTATTGACGATGGAACACAGAAATTGCATACGAATTTAATACAAAAGGCACAATGCCGACTTAAGTACTAGAGGACTGACACTCGAAATTTCTATGATTTGAACCTCTCCTGTGAGTCCAGTTTTAGTTTCCGAAGCTTCACTTCAGGTTTACGGTATCCCTTGGACCTTCTTATTGACGATGGAACTTAGAAATTGCATACGAATTTAATACAAGAGGCACAATGCCGACTTAAGTACTAGAGGACTGAAACTCTAACTTCCTATGACTTGAACCTCTCCTGTGAGTCCAGTTTTAGATTCCGATGCTTCACTTCAGGTTTACTGTATCCCTTGGACCCTCTTATTGACGATGAAACACAGAAATTGCATCCGAATTTAATACAAAAGGCACAATGCCGGCTTAAGTACAAGATGACATACACGCAAACTTTCTATGATTTGAACCTCTCCTGTGAGTCCAGTTTTAGATTCCGATGCTTCACTTCAGGTTTACTGTATCCCTTGTACCCTCTTATTGACGATGAAACACAGGAATTGCATCCGAATTTAATACAAAAGGCACAATGCCGGCTTAAGTACAAGAGGACGGAAACTCTAACTTTCTATGATTTGAACATCTCCTGTGAGTCCAGTTTTAGTTTCCAATGCTTCACTTCAGGTTTACTGTATACCTTGGACATTCTTATTGACGATGAAACACAGAAATTGCATCCGAAATTAATACAAAAGGCACAATGCCGACTGAAGTACAAGAGGACTGGAACTCTAACTTTCTATGATTTTAACCTCTCCTGTGAGTCCAGTTTTAGTTTCCGATGCTTCACATCAGATTTACTGTATACCTTGTCCGTCTTATTGACGATGAAACACAGAAATTTCATCTGAATTTAATACAAAAGGCGCAATGCCGACTTAAGTACAAGAGGACTGACACTCTAGCTTTCTATGATTTGAACCTCTCCTGTGAGTGCAGTTTTAGTTTCCGATGCTTCACTTCTGGTTTACTGTATCTCTTGGAAGTTCTTATTGACGATGAAACACAGAAATTCCATCTGAATTAAATACAAAAGGCACAAGGCCGACTTAATTACAAGAGGACTGACACTCTAATTTTCTATGATTTGAACCCTTCCTGTAAGTCCAGTTTTGGATTACGATGCCTCACTTCAGGTTTACGGTATACCTTGGACCTTCTTATTGACGATGAAGCACAAAAATTGCATCCGAATGTAATACAAAAGGCACAATGCCGACTTAAGTACTAGAGGACTGACACTGTAACTTTCTATGTGTTGAACCTCTCCTGTGAGTCCAGTTTTAGTTTCCGATGCTTCAGTTCAGGTTTACTGTACACCTTGGACCTTCTTATTGACGATGAAACACAGAATTTGCATCCGAATTTAATACCAAAGGCACAACGCCGACTTAAGTACAAGAGGACTGACACTCTAACTTTCTATGATTTGAACCTATCCTGTGAGTCCAGTTTTAGTTTCCGATGCTTCACTTGAGGTTTACTGTATACCTTGGACCTTCTTATTGACGATGAAACACAGAAATTGCATGCGAATTTAATACAAAAGGGACAAAGCCGACTTAAGTACAAGAGGACCGAAACTCTAACTTTCTATGATTTGAACCTCTCCTGTGAGTCCAGTTTCAGTTTCCGATGCTTCACTTCAGGTTTACTGTATCCCTTGGACCTTCTTATTGACGATGGAACACAGAAATTGCATACGAATTTAATACAAGAGGAACAATGCCGACTTCAGTACTAGAGGACTGAAACTCTAACTTTCCATGATTTGAACCACTCCTTTGAGTCCAGTTTTAGATTCCGTTGCTTCACTTCAGGTTTACTGTATCCCTTGGACCTTCTTATTGACGATGAAACACAGAAATTGCATCCGAATTTAATAATAAAGGCACAATGCCGACTTAAGTACAAGAGGACCGATACTCTAACTTTCTATGATTTGAACCCCTCCTGTGAGTCCAGTTTTAGATTCCGATGCTTAACTTCAGGTTTACTGTATCCTTTGGACCTTCTCATTGACGATAAAACACAGAAATTGCATCCGAATTTAATACAAAAGGCACAATGCCGACTTAATTACAGGAGGACTGACACTCTAATTCTCTATGATTTGAACCTCTCCTGTGAGTCCAGTTTAAGATTCCGATGCTTCGCTTCAGGTTTACTGTATCCCTTGGACATTCTTATTGACGATGAAACACAGAAATTGCATCCGAATTTTATACAAAAGGCACAATGCCGACTTAAGTACAAGAGGACTGACACTCTCACTTTCTATGATTTGAACCTCTCCTGTGAGTCCAGTTTTAGATTCCGATGCTTCACTTCAGGTTTACTGTATCCCTTGGACCTACTTATTGACGATGAAACACAGAAATTGCATCGGAATTTAATACAAAAGGCACAATGTCGCCTTAAGTAAAAGAGGACTGACACTCTCACTTTCAATGATTTGAACCTCTCCTGTGAGTCCAGTTATAGATTCCGATGCTTCACTTCTGGTTTACTGTATCCCTTGGACCTTCTAATTAACGATGAAAGACAGAGTTTGCATCCGAATTTAATACAAAAGGCACAATGCCGACTTAAGTACAAGAGGACTGACACTCTCACTTTCTATCATTTGAACCTCTCCTGTGAGTCCAGTTTTAGATTCCGATGCTTCACTTCAGGTTTATTGTATCCCTTGGACCTTCTTATTGACGATGAAACACAGAAATTGCATACGAATTTAATACAAAAGGCACAATGCCGACTTAAGTACTAGAGGACTGACACTCGAAATTTCTATGATTTGAACCTCTCCTGTGAGTCCAGTTTTAGTTTCCGATGCTTCACTTCAGGTTTACGGTATCCCTTGGACCTTCTTATTGACGATGGAACACAGAAATTGCTTACGAATTTAATACAAGAGGCACAATGCCGACTTAAGTACTAGAGGACTGAACCTCTAACTTTCTATGATTTGAACCTCTCCTTTGAGTCCAGTTTTAGATTCCGATGCTACACTTCAGGTTTACTGAATCCCTTGGACTTTCTTATTGACGATGAAACACAGAAATTGCATCCGAATTTAATAAAAAAGGCACAATGCCGACTTACGTACAAGAGGACTGATACTCTAACTTTCTATGATTTGAACCCCTCCTGAGAGTACAGTTTTAGATTCCGATGCTTAACTTCACGTTTACTGTATACCTTGGACCTTCTCATTGACGACGAAACACAGAAATTGCATCCGAATTTAATACAAAAGGCACAATGCCGACTTAATTACAACAGGACTGACACTCTAACTTTCTATGATTTGAACCTCTCCTGTGAGACCAGTTTTAGATTCCGATGCTTCGCTTCAGGTTTACTGTATCCCTTGGACATTCTTATTGACGATGAAACACAGAAATTGCATCCGAATTTAATACAAAAAGCACAATGCCGACTTAAGTACAAGAGGACTGACACTCTCACTTTCATTGATTTGAACCTCTCCTGTGAGTCCAGTTTTAGATTCCGATGCTTCACTTCAGGTTTACTGTATCCCTTGGACCTTCTTATTGTCGATGAAACACAGAAATTGCATCCGCATTTTATACAAAAGGCAGAATGCCGACTTAAGTACAAGAGGACTGATACTCTCACTTTCTATGATTTGAACACCTCCTGTGAGTCCAGTTTTAGATTCCGATGCTTAACTTCAGGTTTACTGTATCCCTTGGACCATCTCATTGGCGATGAAACACAGAAATAGCATCCGAATTTAATACAAAAGGCACAATGCCAACTTCAGTTCAAGAGGACTGATACTCTAACTTCCTATGATTTGAACCTCTCCTGTGAGTCCAGTTTTAGATTCCGATGCTTCACTTCAGGTTTACTGTATCCCTTGGACCCTCTTATTGACGATGAAACACAGAAATTGCATCCGAATTTAATACAAAAGGCACAATGCCGGCTTAAGTACAAGATGACATACACGCAAACTTTCTATGATTTGAACCTCTCCTGTGAGTCCAGTTTTAGATTCCGATGCTTCACTTCAGGTTTACTGTATCCCTTGGACCCTCTTATTGACGATGAAACACAGGAATTGCATCCGAATTTAATACAAAAGGCACAATGCCGGCTTAAGTACAAGAGGACGGAAACTCTAACTTTCTATGATTTGAACCTCTCCTGTGAGTCCAGTTTTAGTTTCCGATGCTTCACTTCAGGTTTACTGTATCCCTTGGACCTTCGTATTGACGATGAAACACAGAAATTGCATCCGAATATAATACAAAAGGCACAATGGCGACTTAAGTACAAGAGGACTGACACTCTAACTTTCTATGATTTGAACCTCTCCTGTGACTCCAGTTTTAGATTCCGATGCTTCACTTCAGGTGTACTGTATACCAATGACCTTCATATTGACGATGAAACACAGGAATTTCATCCGAATTTAATACAAATGCACAAAGCCGAATTAAGTACAAGAGGACTGACACTCTCACTTTCTATGATTTGAACCTCTCCTGTGAGTCCAGTTTTAGTTTCCAATGCTTCACTTCAGGTTTACTGTATACCTTGGACATTCTTATTGACGATGAAACACAGACAATGCATCCGAAATTAATACAAAAGTACAATGCCGACTGAAGTACAAGAGGACAGGAACTCTAACTTTCTATGATTTTAACCTCTCCTGTGAGTCCAGTTTTAGTTTCCGATGCTTCACATCAGATTTACTGTATACCTTGTCCGTCTTATTGACGATGAAACACAGAAATTTCATCTGAATTTAATACAAAAGGCGCAATGCCGACTTAAATACAAGAGGACTGACACTCTAATTTTCTATGATTTGAACCCTTCCTGCGAGTCCAGTTTTGGATTACGATGCCTCACTTCAGGTTTACGGTATACCTTGGACCTTCTTATTGACGATGAAGCACAAAAATTGCATCCGAATGTAATACAAAAGGCACAATGCCGACTTAAGTACTAGAGGACTGACACTGTAACTTTCTATGTGTTGAACCTCTCCTGTGAGTCCAGTTTTAGTTTCCGATGCTTCAGTTCAGGTATACTGTACCCCTTGGACCTTCTTATTGACGATGAAACACAGAATTTGCATCCGAATTTAATACCAAAGGCACAATGCCGACTTAAGTACAAGAGGACTGACACTCTAACTTTCTATGATTTGAACCTATCCTGTGAGTCCAGTTTTAGTTTCTGATGCTTCACTTGAGGTTTACTGTATACCTTGGACCTTCTTATTGACGATGAAACACAGAAATTGCATGCGAATTTAATACAAAAGGGACAATGCAGACTTAAGTACAAGAGGACTGAAACTCTAACTTTCTATGAATTGAACCTCTCCTGTGAGTCCAGTTTCAGTTTCCGATGCTTCACTTCAGGTTTACTGTATCCCTTGGACCTTCTTATTGACGATGGAACACATAAATTGCATACGAATTTAATACAAGAGGCATAATGCCGACTTCAGTACTAGAGGACTGAAACTCTAACTTTCCATGATTTGAACCACTCCTTTGAGTCCAGTTTTAGATTCCGATGCTTCACTTCAGGTTTACTGTATCCCTTGGACCTTCTTATTGACGATGAAACACAGAAATTGCATCCGAATTTAATAATAAAGGCACAATGCCGACTTAAGTACAAGAGGACCGATACTCTAACTTTCTATGATTTGAACCCCTCCTGTGAGTCCATTTTTAGATTCCGATGCTTAACTTCAGGTTTACTGTATCCCTTGGACCTTCTCATTGACGATGAAACACAGAAATTGCATCCGAATTTAATACAAAAGGCACAATGCCGACTTAATTACAGGAGGACTGACACTCTAATTCTCTATGAATTGAACCTCTCCTGTGAGTCCAGTTTAAGATTCCGATGCTTCGCTTCAGGTTTACTGTATCCCTTGGACATTCTTATTGACGATGAAACACAGAAATTGCATCCGAATTTTATACAAAAGGCACAATGCCGACTTTAGTACAAGAGGACTGACACTCTCACTTTCTATGATTTGAACCTCTCCTGTGAGTCCAGTTTTAGATTCCGATGCTTCACTTCAGGTTTACTGTATCCCTTGGACCTTCTTATTGACGATGAAACACAGAAATTGCATCGGAATTTAATACAAAAGGCACAATGTCGCCTTAAGTAAAAGAGGACTGACACTCTCACTTTCTATGATTTGAACCTCTACTGTGAGTCCAGTTATAGATTCCGATGCTTCACTTCTGGTTTACTGTATCCCTTGGACCTTCTAATTGACGATGAAACACAGAGTTTGCATCCGAATTTAATACAAAAGGCACAATGCCGACTTAACTACAAGAGGACTGACACTCTCACTTTCTATCATTTGAACCTCTCCTGTGAGTCCAGTTTTAGATTCCGATGCTTCACTTCAGGTTTATTGTATCCCTTGGACCTTCTTATTGTCGATGAAACACAGAAATTGCATCCGCATTTTATACAAAAGGCAGAATGCCGACTTAAGTAAAAGAGGACTGACACTCTCACTTTCAATGATTTGAACCTCTCCTGTGAGTCCAGTTTTGGATTCCGATGCTTCACTTCAGGTTTATTGTATACCTTGCACCGTCTTATTGACGATGAAACACAGAAATTGCATCGGAATTAAAATCAAAAGGCACAAAGCGACTTAAGAACAAGAGGACTGACACTCTAACTTTCTATGATTTGAACCTCTCCTGTGAGTCCAGTTTTAGATTCCGATGCTTCACTTCAGGTTTACTGTATCCCTTTGACCTTCTTATTGACGATGAAACACAAAAATTGCATCGGAATTAAATTCAGAAGGCACAATGCAGACTTATGTACAAGAGGACTGACACTCTAACTTTCTATGATTTTAACCTCTCCTGTGAGTCCAGTTTTTGATTCCGATGCTTCACTTCAAGTTTACTGTATACCTAGGACCTTCTTATTGACGATGAAACACAGATATTGCAATCCGAATTTAATTCAAAATTTACAATGCCGACTTAAGTAAAAGAGGACTGACATTCTAACTTTCTATGGTTTGAACCTCTCCTGTGAGTCCAGTTTTAGATTTCGATGCTTCACTTCAGGTTTACTGTATACGTAGGACCTTCTTATACGATGAAACACAGAGTTGGAATCCGAATTTAATACAAAAGGCACATTGCCGACTTAAGTACAAAAGGACTGACACTCTCACTTTCTATCATTTGAACCTCTCCTGTGAGTCCAGTTTCAGTTTCTGATGCTTCACTTCAGGTTTACTGTATCCCTAGGACCTTCTTATGGACGATGAAACACAGAAATTGCATCCGCATTTAATACAAGAGGCACAATTCCGACATAAGTACTAGAGGACTGACACTCTATCTTTCTATGATTTGAAACTCTCCTGTGAGTCCAGTTATAGTTTCCGATGCTTCACTTCAGGTTTACTGTATACCTTGGGCCTTCTCATTGACGATGAAACACAGAAATATCATCCGAATTTAATACAAATGGCACAATGCCGACCTAAGTACAGGAGGACTGACACTCTAACTTTCTATGATTTGAACCTCACCTGTGAGTCCAGTTATAGTTTCCGATGGTTCACTTCAGGTTTACTGTATCCCTTGGACCTTCTTATTGACGATGAAACACAGAAATTGCATACGAATTTAATACAAAAGGCACAATGCCGACTTAAGTACTAGAGGACTGACACTCGAAATTTCTATGATTTGAACCTCTCCTGTGAGTCCAGTTTTAGTTTCCGATGCTTCACTTCAGGTTTACGGTATCCCTTGGACCTTCTTATTGACGATGGAACACAGAAATTGCATACGAATTTAATACAAGTGGCACAATGCCGACTTAAGTACTAGAGGACTGCAACTCTAACTTTCTATGATTTGAACCTCTCCTTTGAGTCCAGTTTTAGATTCCGATGCTACACTTCAGGTTTACTGTATCCCTTGGACCTTCTTATTGACGATGAAACACAGAAATTGCATCCGAATTAAATAAAAAAGGCACAATGCCGACTTACGTACAAGAGGACTGATACTCTAACTTTCTATGATTTGAACCCCTCCTGAGAGTCCAGTTTTAGATTCCGATGCTTAACTTCACGTTTACTGTATACCTTGGACCTTCTCATTGACGACGAAACACAGAAATTGCATCCGAATTTAATACAAAAGGCACAATGCCGACTTAATTACAGGAGGACTGACACTCTAACTTTCTATGATTTGAACCTCTCCTGTGAGTCCAGTTTTAGATTCCGATGCTTCGCTTCAGGTTTACTGTATCCCTTGGACATTCTTATTGACGATGAAACACAGAAATTGCATCCGAATTTAATACAAAAAGCACAATGCCGTCTTAAGTACAAGAGGACTGACACTCTCACTTTCTATGATTTGAACCTCTCCTGTGAGTCCAGTTTTAGATTCCGATGCTTCACTTCAGGTTTACTGTATCCCTTGGACCTTCTTATTGTCGATGAAACACAGAAATTGCATCCGCATTTTATACAAAAGGCAGAATGCCGACTTAAAGACAAGAGGACTGATACTCTCACTTTCTATGATTTGAACACCTCCTGTGAGTCCAGTTTTAGATTCCGATGCTTAACTTCAGGTTTACTGTATCCCTTGGACCTTCTCATTGGCGATGAAACACAGAAATTGCATCCGAATTTAATACAAAAGGCACAATGCCGACTTCAGTTCAAGAGGACTGATACTCTAACTTCCTATGATTTGAACCTCTCCTGTGAGTCCAGTTTTAGATTCCGATGCTTCACTTCAGGTTTACTGTATCCCTTGGACCCTCTTATTGACGATGAAACACAGAAATTGCATCCGAATTTAATACAAAAGGCACAATGCCGGCTTAAGTACAAGATGACATACACGCAAACTTTCTATGATTTGAACCTCTCCTGTGAGTCCAGTTTTAGATTCCGATGCTTCACTTCAGGTTTACCGTATCCCTTGGACCCTCTTATTGAGGATGAAACACAGGAATTGCATCCGAATTTAATACAAAAGGCACAATGCCGGCTTAAGTACAAGAGGACGGAAACTCTAACTTTCTATGATTTGAACCTCTCCTGTGAGTCCAGTTTTAGTTTCCGATGCTTCACTTCAGGTTTACTGTATCCCTTGGAAATTCGTATTGACGATGAAACACAGAAATTGCATCCGAATATAATACAAAAGGCACAATGCCGACTTAAGTACAAGAGGACTGACACTCTAACTTTCTATGATTTGAACCTCTCCTGTGACTCCAGTTTTAGATTCCGATGCTTCACTTTAGGTGTACTGTATACCAAGGACCTTCATATTGACGATGAAACACAGGAATTTCATCCGAATTTAATACAAATGCACAAAGCCGAATTAAGTACAAGAGGACTGACACTCTAACTTTCTATGATTTGAACCTCTCCTGTGAGTCCAGTTTTAGTTTCCAATGCTTCACTTCAGGTTTACTGTATACCTTGGACATTCTTATTGACGATGAAACACAGAAATTGCATCCGAAATTAATACAAAAGGCACAATGCCGACTGAAGTACAAGAGGCCTGGAACTCTAACTTTCTATGATTTTAACCTCTCCTGTGAGTCCAGTTTTAGTTTCCGATGCTTCACATCAGATTTACTGTATACCTTGTCCGTCTTATTGACGATGAAACACAGAAATTTCATCTGAATTTAATACAAAAGGCGCAATGCCGACTTAAGTACAAGAGGACTGACACTCTAGCTTTCTATGATTTGAACCTCTCCTGTGAGTGCAGTTTTAGTTTCCGATGCTTCACTTCTGGTTTACTGTATCTCTTGGAAGTTCTTATTGACGATGAAACACAGAAATTCCATCTGATTTTAATACAAAAGGCACAAGGCTGACTTAAATACAAGAGGACTGACACTCTAATTTTCTATGATTTGAACCCTTCCTGTGAGTCCAGTTTTGGATTACGATGCCTCACTTCAGGTTTACGGTATACCTTGGACCCTCTTATTGACGATGAAGCACAAAAATAGCATCCGAATGTAATACAAAAGGCACAATGCCGACTTAAGTACTAGAGGACTGACACTGTAACTTTCTATGTGTTGAACCTCTCCTGTGAGTCCAGTTTTAGTTTCCGATGCTTCAGTTCAAGTTTACTGTACCCCTTGGACCTTCTTATTGACGATGAAACACAGAATTTGCATCCGAATTTCATACCAAAGGCACAATGCCGACTTAAGTACAAGAGGACTGACACTCTAACTTTCTATGATTTGAACCTATCCTGTGAGTCTAGTTTTAGTTTCCGATGCTTCACTTGAGGTTTACTGTATACCTTGGACCTTCTTATTGACGATGAAACACAGAAATTGCATGCGAATTTCATACCAAAGGCACAATGCCGACTTAAGTACAAGAGGACTGACACTCTAACTTTCTATGATTTGAACCTATCCTGTGAGTCCAGTTTTAGTTTCTGATGCTTCACTTGAGGTTTACTGTATACCTTGGACCTTCTTATTGACGATGAAACACAGAAATTGCATGCGAATTTAATACAAAAGGGACAATGCAGACTTAAGTACAAGAGGACTGAAACTCTAACTTTCTATGAATTGAACCTCTCCTGTGAGTCCAGTTTCAGTTTCCGATGCTTCACTTCAGGTTTACTGTATCCCTTGGACCTTCTTATTGACGATGGAACACATAAATTGCATACGAATTTAATACAAGAGGCATAATGCCGACTTCAGTACTAGAGGACTGAAACTCTAACTTTCCATGATTTGAACCACTCCTTTGAGTCCAGTTTTAGATTCCGATGCTTCACTTCAGGTTTACTGTATCCCTTGGACCTTCTTATTGACGATGAAACACAGAAATTGCATCCGAATTTAATAATAAAGGCACAATGCCGACTTAAGTACAAGAGGACCGATACTCTAACTTTCTATGATTTGAACCCCTCCTGTGAGTCCATTTTTAGATTCCGATGCTTAACTTCAGGTTTACTGTATCCCTTGGACCTTCTCATTGACGATGAAACACAGAAATTGCATCCGAATTTAATACAAAAGGCACAATGCCGACTTAATTACAGGAGGACTGACACTCTAATTCTCTATGAATTGAACCTCTCCTGTGAGTCCAGTTTAAGATTCCGATGCTTCGCTTCAGGTTTACTGTATCCCTTGGACATTCTTATTGACGATGAAACACAGAAATTGCATCCGAATTTTATACAAAAGGCACAATGCCGACTTTAGTACAAGAGGACTGACACTCTCACTTTCTATGATTTGAACCTCTCCTGTGAGTCCAGTTTTAGATTCCGATGCTTCACTTCAGGTTTACTGTATCCCTTGGACCTTCTTATTGACGATGAAACACAGAAATTGCATCGGAATTTAATACAAAAGGCACAATGTCGCCTTAAGTAAAAGAGGACTGACACTCTCACTTTCTATGATTTGAACCTCTCCTGTGAGTCCAGTTATAGATTCCGATGCTTCACTTCTGGTTTACTGTATCCCTTGGACCTTCTAATTGACGATGAAACACAGAGTTTGCATCCGAATTTAATACAAAAGGCACAATGCCGACTTAACTACAAGAGGACTGACACTCTCACTTTCTATCATTTGAACCTCTCCTGTGAGTCCAGTTTTAGATTCCGATGCTTCACTTCAGGTTTATTGTATCCCTTGGACCTTCTTATTGTCGATGAAACACAGAAATTGCATCCGCATTTTATACAAAAGGCAGAATGCCGACTTAAGTAAAAGAGGACTGACACTCTCACTTTCAATGATTTGAACCTCTCCTGTGAGTCCAGTTTTGGATTCCGATGCTTCACTTCAGGTTTATTGTATACCTTGCACCGTCTTATTGACGATGAAACACAGAAATTGCATCGGAATTAAAATCAAAAGGCACAAAGCGACTTAAGAACAAGAGGACTGACACTCTAACTTTCTATGATTTGAACCTCTCCTGTGAGTCCAGTTTTAGATTCCGATGCTTCACTTCAGGTTTACTGTATCCCTTTGACCTTCTTATTGACGATGAAACACAAAAATTGCATCGGAATTAAATTCAGAAGGCACAATGCAGACTTATGTACAAGAGGACTGACACTCTAACTTTCTATGATTTTAACCTCTCCTGTGAGTCCAGTTTTTGATTCCGATGCTTCACTTCAAGTTTACTGTATACCTAGGACCTTCTTATTGACGATGAAACACAGATATTGCAATCCGAATTTAATTCAAAATTTACAATGCCGACTTAAGTAAAAGAGGACTGACATTCTAACTTTCTATGGTTTGAACCTCTCCTGTGAGTCCAGTTTTAGATTTCGATGCTTCACTTCAGGTTTACTGTATACGTAGGACCTTCTTATACGATGAAACACAGAGTTGGAATCCGAATTTAATACAAAAGGCACATTGCCGACTTAAGTACAAAAGGACTGACACTCTCACTTTCTATCATTTGAACCTCTCCTGTGAGTCCAGTTTCAGTTTCTGATGCTTCACTTCAGGTGTACTGTATCCCTAGGACCTTCTTATTGACGATGAAACACAGAAATTGCATACGAATTTAATACAAAAGGCACAATGCCGACTTAAGTACTAGAGGACTGACACTCGAAATTTCTATGATTTGAACCTCTCCTGTGAGTCCAGTTTTAGTTTCCGATGCTTCACTTCAGGTTTACGGTATCCCTTGGACCTTCTTATTGACGATGGAACACAGAAATTGCATACGAATTTAATACAAGTGGCACAATGCCGACTTAAGTACTAGAGGACTGAAACTCTAACTTTCTATGATTTGAACCTCTCCTTTGAGTCCAGTTTTTGATTCCGATGCTTCACTTCAAGTTTACTGTATACCTAGGACCTTCTTATTGACGATGAAACACAGATATTGCAATCCGAATTTAATTCAAAATTTACAATGCCGACTTAAGTAAAAGAGGACTGACACTCTATCTTTCTATGATTTGAAACTCTCCTGTGAGTCCAGTTATAGTTTCCGATGCTTCACTTCAGGTTTACTGTATACCTTGGGCCTTCTTATTGACGATGAAACACAGAAATATCATCCGAATTTAATACAAATGGCACAATGCCGACCTAAGTACAGGAGGACTGACACTCTAACTTTCTATGATTTGAACCTCACCTGTGAGTCCAGTTATAGTTTCCGATGGTTCACTTCAGGTTTACTGTATCCCTTGGACCTTCTTATTGACGATGAAACACAGAAATTGCATACGAATTTAATACAAAAGGCACAATGCCGACTTAAGTACTAGAGGACTGACACTCGAAATTTCTATGATTTGAACCTCTCCTGTGAGTCCAGTTTTAGTTTCCGATGCTTCACTTCAGGTTTACGGTATCCCTTGGACCTTCTTATTGACGATGGAACACAGAAATTGCATACGAATTTAATACAAGTGGCACAATGCCGACTTAAGTACTAGAGGACTGAAACTCTAACTTTCTATGATTTGAACCTCTCCTTTGAGTCCAGTTTTAGATTCCGATGCTACACTTCAGGTTTACTGTATCCCTTGGACCTTCTTATTGACGATGAAACACAGAAATTGCATCCGAATTAAATAAAAAAGGCACAATGCCGACTTACGTACAAGAGGACTGATACTCTAACTTTCTATGATTTGAACCCCTCCTGAGAGTCCAGTTTTAGATTCCGATGCTTAACTTCACGTTTACTGTATACCTTGGACCTTCTCATTGACGACGAAACACAGAAATTGCATCCGAATTTAATACAAAAGGCACAATGCCGACTTAATTACAGGAGGACTGACACTCTAACTTTCTATGATTTGAACCTCTCCTGTGAGTCCAGTTTTAGATTCCGATGCTTCGCTTCAGGTTTACTGTATCCCTTGGACATTCTTATTGACGATGAAACACAGAAATTGCATCCGAATTTAATACAAAAAGCACAATGCCGTCTTAAGTACAAGAGGACTGACACTCTCACTTTCTATGATTTGAACCTCTCCTGTGAGTCCAGTTTTAGATTCCGATGCTTCACTTCAGGTTTACTGTATCCCTTGGACCTTCTTATTGTCGATGAAACACAGAAATTGCATCCGCATTTTATACAAAAGGCAGAATGCCGACTTAAAGACAAGAGGACTGATACTCTCACTTTCTATGATTTGAACACCTCCTGTGAGTCCAGTTTTAGATTCCGATGCTTAACTTCAGGTTTACTGTATCCCTTGGACCTTCTCATTGGCGATGAAACACAGAAATTGCATCCGAATTTAATACAAAAGGCACAATGCCGACTTCAGTTCAAGAGGACTGATACTCTAACTTCCTATGATTTGAACCTCTCCTGTGAGTCAAGTTTTAGATTCCGATGCTTCACTTCAGGTTTACTGTATCCCTTGGACCCTCTTATTGACGATGAAACACAGAAATTGCATCCGAATTTAATACAAAAGGCACAATGCCGGCTTAAGTACAAGATGACATACACGCAAACTTTCTATGATTTGAACCTCTCCTGTGAGTCCAGTTTTAGATTCCGATGCTTCACTTCAGGTTTACCGTATCCCTTGGACCCTCTTATTGACGATGAAACACAGGAATTGCATCCGAATTTAATACAAAAGGCACAATGCCGGCTTAAGTACAAGAGGACGGAAACTCTAACTTTCTATGATTTGAACCTCTCCTGTGAGTCCAGTTTTAGTTTCCGATGCTTCACTTCAGGTTTACTGTATCCCTTGGACCTTCGTATTGACGATGAAACACAGAAATTGCATCCGAATATAATACAAAAGGCACAATGCCGACTTAAGTACAAGAGGACTGACACTCTAACTTTCTATGATTTGAACCTCTCCTGTGACTCCAGTTTTAGATTCCGATGCTTCACTTCAGGTGTACTGTATACCAAGGACCTTCATATTGACGATGAAACACAGGAATTTCATCCGAATTTAATACAAATGCACAAAGCCGAATTAAGTACAAGAGGACTGACACTCTAACTTTCTATGATTTGAACCTCTCCTGTGAGTCCAGTTTTAGTTTCCAATGCTTCACTTCAGGTTTACTGTATACCTTGGACATTCTTATTGACGATGAAACACAGAAATTGCATCCGAAATTAATACAAAAGGCACAATGCCGACTGAAGTACAAGTGGCCTGGAACTCTAACTTTCTATGATTTTAACCTCTCCTGTGAGTCCAGTTTTAGTTTCCGATGCTTCACATCAGATTTACTGTATACCTTGTCCGTCTTATTGACGATGAAACACAGAAATTTCATCTGAATTTAATACAAAAGGCGCAATGCCGACTTAAGTACAAGAGGACTGACACTCTAGCTTTCTATGATTTGAACCTCTCCTGTGAGTGCAGTTTTAGTTTCCGATGCTTCACTTCTGGTTTACTGTATCTCTTGGACCTTCTCATTGACGACGAAACACAGAAATTGCATCCGAATTTAATACAAAAGGCACAATGCCGACTTAATTACAGGAGGACTGACACTCTAACTTTCTATGATTTGAACCTCTCCTGTGAGTCCAGTTTTAGATTCCGATGCTTCGCTTCAGGTTTACTGTATCCCTTGGACATTCTTATTGACGATGAAACACAGAAATTGCATCCGAATTTAATACAAAAAGCACAATGCCGTCTTAAGTACAAGAGGACTGACACTCTCACTTTCTATGATTTGAACCTCTCCTGTGAGTCCAGTTTTAGATTCCGATGCTTCACTTCAGGTTTACTGTATCCCTTGGACCTTCTTATTGTCGATGAAACACAGAAATTGCATCCGCATTTTATACAAAAGGCAGAATGCCGACTTAAAGACAAGAGGACTGATACTCTCACTTTCTATGATTTGAACACCTCCTGTGAGTCCAGTTTTAGATTCCGATGCTTAACTTCAGGTTTACTGTATCCCTTGGACCTTCTCATTGGCGATGAAACACAGAAATTGCATCCGAATTTAATACAAAAGGCACAATGCCGACTTCAGTTCAAGAGGACTGATACTCTAACTTCCTATGATTTGAACCTCTCCTGTGAGTCCAGTTTTAGATTCCGATGCTTCACTTCAGGTTTACTGTATCCCTTGGACCCTCTTATTGACGATGAAACACAGAAATTGCATCCGAATTTAATACAAAAGGCACAATGCCGGCTTAAGTACAAGATGACATACACGCAAACTTTCTATGATTTGAACCTCTCCTGTGAGTCCAGTTTTAGATTCCGATGCTTCACTTCAGGTTTACCGTATCCCTTGGACCCTCTTATTGACGATGAAACACAGGAATTGCATCCGAATTTAATACAAAAGGCACAATGCCGGCTTAAGTACAAGAGGACGGAAACTCTAACTTTCTATGATTTGAACCTCTCCTGTGAGTCCAGTTTTAGTTTCCGATGCTTCACTTCAGGTTTACTGTATCCCTTGGACTTCGTATTGACGATGAAACACAGAAATTGCATCCGAATATAATACAAAAGGCACAATGCCGACTTAAGTACAAGAGGACTGACACTCTAACTTTCTATGATTTGAACCTCTCCTGTGACTCCAGTTTTAGATTCCGATGCTTCACTTCAGGTGTACTGTATACCAAGGACCTTCATATTGACGATGAAACACAGGAATTTCATCCGAATTTAATACAAATGCACAAAGCCGAATTAAGTACAAGAGGACTGACACTCTAACTTTCTATGATTTGAACCTCTCCTGTGAGTCAAGTTTTAGTTTCCAATGCTTCACTTCAGGTTTACTGTATACCTTGGACATTCTTATTGACGATGAAACACAGAAATTGCATCCGAAATTAATACAAAAGGCACAATGCCGACTGAAGTACAAGAGGCCTGGAACTCTAACTTTCTATGATTTTAACCTCTCCTGTGAGTCCAGTTTTAGTTTCCGATGCTTCACATCAGATTTACTGTATACCTTGTCCGTCTTATTGACGATGAAACACAGAAATTTCATCTGAATTTAATACAAAAGGCGCAATGCCGACTTAAGTACAAGAGGACTGACACTCTAGCTTTCTATGATTTGAACCTCTCCTGTGAGTGCAGTTTTAGTTTCCGATGCTTCACTTCTGGTTTACTGTATCTCTTGGAAGTTCTTATTGACGATGAAACACAGAAATTCCATCTGATTTTAATACAAAAGGCACAAGGCTGACTTAAATACAAGAGGACTGACACTCTAATTTTCTATGATTTGAACCCTTCCTGTGAGTCCAGTTTTGGATTACGATGCCTCACTTCAGGTTTACGGTATACCTTGGACCTTCTTATTGACGATGAAGCACAAAAATAGCATCCGAATGTAATACAAAAGGCACAATGCCGACTTAAGTACTAGAGGACTGACACTGTAACTTTCTATGTGTTGAACCTCTCCTGTGAGTCCAGTTTTAGTTTCCGATGCTTCAGTTCAGGTTTACTGTACCCCTTGGACCTTCTTATTGACGATGAAACACAGAATTTGCATCCGAATTTCATACCAAAGGCACAATGCCGACTTAAGTACAAGAGGACTGACACTCTAACTTTCTATGATTTGAACCTATCCTGTGAGTCTAGTTTTAGTTTCCGATGCTTCACTTGAGGTTTACTGTATACCTTGGACCTTCTTATTGACGATGAAACACAGAAATTGCATGCGAATTTAATACAAAAGGGACAATGCCGACTTAAGTACAAGAGGACTGAAACTCTAACTTTCTATGATTTGAACCTCTCCTGTGATTCCAGTTTCAGTTTCCGATTCTTCACTTCAGGTTTACTGTATCCCTTGGACCTTCTTATTGACGATGGAACACAGAAATTGCATACGAATTTAATACAAGAGGCACAATGCCGACTTAAGTACTAGAGGACTGAAACTCTAACTTTCCATGATTTGAATTACTTCTTTGAGTCCAGTTTTAGATTCCGATGCTTCACTTCAAGTTTACTGTATCCCTTGGACCTTCTTATTGACAATGAAACACAGAAATTGCATCCGAATTTAATAATAAAGGCACAATGCCGACTTAAGTACAAGAGGACCGATACTCTAACTTTCTATGATTTGAACCACTCCTGTGAGTCCAGTTTTAGATTCCGATGCTTAACTTCAGGTTTACTGTATCCCTTGGACCTTCTCATTGACGATGAAACACAGAAATTGCATCCGAATTTAATTCAAAAGGCACAATGCCGACTTAATTACAGGAGGACTGACACTCTAATTCTCTATGATTTGAACCTCTCCTGTGAGTCCAGTTTAAGATTCCGATGCTTCGCTTCAGGTTTACGGTATCCCTTGGACATTCTTATTGACGATGAAACACAGAAATTGCATCCGAATTTTATACAAAAGGCACAATGCCGACTTAAGTACAAGAGGACTGACACTCTCACTTTCTATGATTTGAACCTCTCCTGTGAGTCCAGTTTTAGATTCCGATGCTTCACTTCAGGTTTACTGTATCCCTTGGACCTTCTTATTGACGATGAAACACAGAAATTGCATCGGAATTTAATACAAAAGGCACAATGTCGCCTTAAGTAAAAGAGGACTGACACTCTCACTTTCTATGATTTGAACCTCTCCTGTGAGTCCAGTTATAGATTCCGATGCTTCACTTCTGGTTTACTGTATCCCATGGACCTTCTCATTGTCGATGAAACACAGAGTTTGCATCCGAATTTAATACAAAAGGCACAATGCCGACTTAAGTACAAGAGGACTGACACTCTCACTTTCTATCATTTGAACCTCTCCTGTGAGTCCAGTTTTAGATTCCGATGCTTCACTTCAGGTTTATTGTATCCCTTGGACCTTCTTATTGTCGATGAAACACAGAAATTGCATCCGCATTTTATACAAAAGGCAGAATGCCGACTTAAGTAAAAGAGGACAGACACTCTCACTTTCAATGATTTGAACCACTCCTGTGAGTCCAGTTTTGGATTCCGATGCTTCACTTCAGGTTTATTGTATACCTTGCACCGTCTTCTTGACGATGAAACACAGAAATTGCATCGGAATTAAAATCAAAAGGCACAATGCCGACTTAAGAACAAGAGGACTGACACTCTAACTTTCTTTGATTTGAACCTCTCCTGTGAGTCCAGTTTTAGATTCCGATGCTTCACTTCAGGTTTACTGTATCCCTTTGACCTTCTTATTGACGATGAAACACAAAAATTGCATCGGAATTAAATTCAGAAGGCACAATGGAGACTTATGTACAAGAGGACTGACACTCTAACTTTCTATGATTTTAACCTCTCCTGTGAGTCCAGTTTTTGATTCCGATGCTTCACTTCAGGTTTACTGTATACCTAGGACCTTCTTATTGACGATGAAACACAGATATTGCAATCCGAATTTAATTCAAAATTTACAATGCCGACTTAAGTAAAAGAGGACTGACACTCTAACTTTCTATGGTTTGAACCTCTCCTGTGAGTCCAGTTTTAGATTTCGATGCTTCACTTCAGGTTTACTGTATACCTAGGACCTTCTTATTGACGATGAAACACAGAGTTGGAATCCGAATTTAATCCAAAAGGCACATTGCCGACTTAAGTACAAGAGGACTGACACTCTCACTTTCTATCATTTGAACCTCTCCTGTGAGTCCAGTTTCAGTTTCCGATGCTTCACTTCAGGTTTACTGTATCCCTTGGACCTTCTTATGGACGATGAAACACAGAAATTGCATCCGCATTTAATACAAGAGGCACAATTCCGACATAAGTACTAGAGGACTGACACTCTAACTTTCTATGATTTGAAACTCTCCTGTGAGTCCAGTTATAGTTTCCGATGCTTCACGTCAGGTTTACTGTATACCTTGGACCTTCTTATTGACGATGAAACACAGAAATATCATCCGAATTTAATACAAAAGGCACAATGCCGACTTAAGTACAGGAGGACTGACACTCTACCTTTCTATGATTTGAACCTCACCTGTGAGTCCAGTTATAGTTTCCGATGCTTCACTTCAGGTTTACTGTATCCCTTGGACCTTCTTATTGACGATGAAACACAGAAATTGCATACGAATTTAATACAAAAGGCACAATGCCGACTTAAGTACTAGAGGACTGACACTCGAAATTTCTATGATTTGAACCTCTCCTGTGAGTCCAGTTTTAGTTTCCGATGCTTCACTTCAGGTTTACGGTATCCCTTGGACCTTCTTATTGACGATGGAACACAAAAATTGCATCGGAATTAAATTCAGAAGGCACAATGCAGACTTAAGAACAAGAGGACTGACACTCTAACTTTCTATGATTAGAACCTCTCCTGTGAGTCCAGTTTTAGATTCCGATGCTTCACTTCAGGTTTACTGTTTACCTAGGACCTTCTTATTGACGATGAAACACAGATATTGCATTCCGAATTTAATTCAAAATTTACTATGCCGACTTAAGTAAAAGAGGACTGACACTCTCACTTTCTATGGTTTCAACCTCTCCTGTGAGTCCAGTTTTAGATTTCGATGCTTCACTTCAGTTTTATTGTATACCCTGGACCTTCTTATGGACGATGAAATACAGATATTGCATTCCGAATTTAATTCAAAAGGTACAATGCCGAATTAAGTAAAAGAGGACTGACACTCTCACTTTCTATCATTAGAACCTCTCCTGTGAGTTCAGTTTTAGAATCCGATGCTTCACTTCAGGTTTATTGTATCCCTTGGACCTTCTTATTGTCGATGAAACACAGAAATTGCATCCGCATTTTATACAAAAGGCAGAATGCCGACTTAGGTAAAGGAGGACTGCCACTCTCACTTTCAATGATTTGAACCTCTCCTGTGAGTCCAGTTTTGGATTCCGATGCTTCACTTCAGGTTTATTGTATACCTTGCACCGTCTTATTGACGATGAAACACAGAAATTGCATCGGAATTAAAATCAAAAGGCACAATGCCGACTTAAGTAAAGAGGACTGACACTCTAACTTTCTATGATTTGAACCTCTCCTCTGAGTCCAGTTTTAGATTCCGATGCTTCACTTCATTTTTACTGTATCCCTTTGAGCTTCTCATTGACGATGAAACTCAAAAATTGCATCGGAATTAAATTCAGAAGGCACAATGCAGACTTAAGCACAAAAGGATTGACACTCTAACTTTCTATGATTTGAACCTCTCCTGTGAGTCCAGTTTTAGAATCCGATGCTTCACTTCAGGTTTATTGTATACCTTGGACCTTCTTAATGACGATGAAACACAGAAATTGCATCGGAATTAAATTCAAAAGGCACAATGCCGACTTCAGTAAAAGAGGACTGACACTCTAACTTTCTAAGATTTGAACCTCTCCTGTGAGTCCAGTTTTAGAATCCAATGCTTCACTTCAGGTTTACTGCATACCTTGCACCTTCTTTTTAACGATGAAACACAGAAATTGCATCCGAATTTAATTCACTAGGGACAATGCCGACTTAAGTACAAGAGGACTGACACTCTAACATTCTATGATTTGAATCACTCCTGTGAGTCCAGTTTTAGATTCCGATGCTTCACTTCAGGTTTACTGTATCCCTTGGACCTTCTTATTGACGATGAAACACAGAAATTGCATCCGAATTTAATACAAAAAGCACAATGCCGAGAAAAGTAAAAGAGGACTGACACTCTCTCTTTCTATGATTTGAACCTCTCCTGTGAGTCCAGTTTTAGATTCCGATGCTTCACCTCAGGTTTACTGTATAACTTGCACCTTCGTATTGACGATAAAACACAGAAATTGCATCAGAATTAAATTCAAAAGGCACAATGCCGACTTAAGTACAAGAGGATTGACACTCTAACTCTCTATGATTTGAACCTCTCCTGTGAGTCCAGTTTTAGATTCCGATGCTTCACTTCAGGTTTACTGTATACCTTGCACAATCTTATTGACGATGAAACACAGAATTTGCATTGGAATTAAATTCAAAAGGCAGAATGCCGACTTAAGTACCTGAGGACTGACCCTCTCACTTTCTATGATTTGAACCTCTCCTGTGAGTCCAGTTTTAGATTCCGATGCTTCACTTCAGGTTTACAGTATCCCTTGGACCTTCTTATTGACGATGAAACACAGAAATTGCATCGGAATTAAATTCAAAACTCACAATGCGGACTTAAGTACAAGAGGACTGACACACTAACTTTCTATGATATGAACCTCTCCTGTGAGTCCAGTTTTAGATTCCGATGCTTCACTACAGGTTTACTGCACACCTTGCACGTTCTTATTGACGATGAGACACAGAAATTGCATGGGAATTAGATTCAAAAGGCACAATGGTGACTTAAGTACAAGAGGACTGACACTCCAACACTCTATGATTTGAACCTCTCCTGTGAGTCCAGTTTCAGATTCCGATGCTTCACTTCAGGTTTACAGCATACCTTGCACCTTCTTATTGACGATGAAACACAGAAATTGCATCGGAATTAAAATCAAAAGGCACAATGCCGACTTAAATACAAGAGGACTGACACTCTCTCTTTCTATGATTTGAACTTCTCCTGTGAGTCCAGTTTTAGATTGCGATGCTTCACTTCAGGTTTACTGTATCCCTTGGAATTTCTTATTGACGATGAAACACAGAAATTGTATCCGAATTTAATACAAAAGGCATAATGCCGACCTAAGTACAAGAGGACTGACACTCTAACATTCTATGATTTGAACCTCTCCTATGAGTCCAGTTTTATATTCCGAAGCTTCACTTCAGGGTTACTGTATCCCTTGGACCTTCTTACTGACGATGAAACACAGAGATTGCATCCGAATTTAATACAAAAGTCACAATGCCGACTTAAGTACAAGACGACTGACACTCTAACTATCTATGATTTGAACCTCTCCTGTGAGTCCAGTTATGGATTCCAAAGCTTAACTTCAGGTTTACTGTATACCGTGGACCTTCTTATTGAAGATGAAGCACAGAAATGCATCGGAATTAAGTTCAAAAGGCACAATGCCGACTTAAGTAGAAGAGGACTGGCACTCTAATTTTCTATGGTTTGACGCTCTCCTGTGAGTCCAGTTTTAGATTCCGATGCTTCACTTCAGGTTTACTGTTACCCTGCGACCTTCTTATTGACGATGAAACACAGAAATTGCATCCGAATTTAATACAAAAGGCACAATGCCGACTTAAGTACAAGAGGACTGACACTCTCACTTTCTACCATTTGAACCTCTCCTGTGAGTCCTTTTTTAGATTCCGATGCTTCACTTCAGGTTAACTGTATTCCTTGCACCTTCTTATTGACGATGAAACAAAGATCTTGCATCCCAATTTAATACAAAAGGCACAATGCCGACTTAGGTACAAGAGGACTGACACTTTCACTTTCTATGATTTGAACCTCTCCTGTGAGTCCAGTTTTAGATTCCGATGCTTCACTTCAGGTTTACTGAATACCTTGCACCTTCTTATTGACGGTGAAAAACAGAAATTGCATCCGAATTTAATACAAAAGGCACAATGCCGACTTAGGTACAAGAGGACTGACACTCACACTTTCTATGATTTCAACCTCTCCTGTGAGTCCAGTTTTAGATTCCGATGCTTCACTTCAGGTTTACTGTATCCCCTGGACCTTCTTATTGACGATGAAACACAGAGTTTGCATCCGAATTTAATACAAAAGGCACAATGCCGACTTAAGTACAAAAGGAATGACACTCTAACTTTCTATGATTTGAACCTTTCCTATGAGACCAGTTTTAGATTCCGATGCTTCACATTAGGTTTACTGTATCCCTTGGACCTTCTAACTGACGGTAAAACACAGATATTGCATCGGAATTTAATACAAAAAGCACAATGCCGACTTAAGTACAAGAGGATTGACACTCTCACTTTCTACCTCTCCTTTGGGTCCAGTTTTAGATTCCGATGCTTAACTTCAGGTTTACTGTATCCCTTGGACCTTCTTTTTGACGATGAAACACAGAAATTGCATCCGAATTTAATTCAAAAGGCACAATGCCGACTATATAAAAGAGGACTGACATTCTCACTTTCTTTGATTTGAACCACTCCTGTGAGTCCAGTTTTAGATTCCGATGCTTCACTTCAGGTTTACTGTATCCCTTGGACTTTCTTATTGACGATGAAACACAGAAATTGCATCCGAATTTAATACAAAAGGCACAATGCCGACTTAAGTACAAGACGACTGACACTCTCACTTTCTATGTTTTGAACCTCTCCTGTGAGTCCAGAATCATATTCCGATGCTTCACTTCAGGTTTACTGTATCCCTTGGGCCTTCTTATTGACGATGAAACACAGAAATTGCATCGGAATTAAATTCAAAAGGCACAATGCGGACTTAAATACAAGAGGACTGACACTCTCTCTTTCTATGATTTGAACTTCTCCTGTCAGTCTAGTTTTAGATTCCGATGCTTCACTTCAGGTTTACTGTATCCCTTTGAATTTCTTATTGACGATGAAACACAGAAATTGTATCCGAATTTAATACGAAAGGCATAATGCCGACCTAAGTACAAGAGGACTGACACTCTATCATTCTATGATTTTAACCTCTCCTATGAGTCCAGTTTTATATTCTGAAGCTTCACTTCAGGGTTACTGTATCCCTTGGACCTTCTTACTGACGATGAAACACAGAGATTGCAACCGAATTTAATACAAAAGTCACAATGCCGACTTAAGTACAAGAATACTGACACTCTAACTTTCTATGATTTGAACCTCTCCTGTGAGTCCAGATTTAGATTCCAAAGCTTAACTTTAGGTTTACTGTATACCGTGGACCTTCTTATTGACGATGAAACACAGAAATTGCATCGGAATTAAATTCAAAAGGCACAATGCCGACTTCAGTAAAAGAGGACTGACACTCTAACTTTCTAAGATTTGAACCTCTCCTGTGAGTCCAGTTTTAGATTCCAATGCTTCACTTCAGGTTTACTGCATACCTTGCACCTTCTTTTTAACGATGAAACACAGAAATTGCATCCGAATTTAATACACTAGGGACAATGCCGACTTAAGTACAAGAGGACTGACACTCTAACATTCTATGATTTGAATCACTCCTGTGAGTCCAGTTTTAGATTCCGATGCTTCACTTCAGGTTTACTGTATCCCTTGGACCTTCTTATTGACGATGAAACACAGAAATTGCATCCGAATTTAATACAAAAAGCACAATGCCGAGAAAAGTAAAAGAGGACTGACACTCTCTCTTTCTAAGATTTGAACCTCTCCTGTGAGTCCAGTTTTAGATTCCGATGCTTCACTTCAGGTTTACTGTATACCTTGCACAATCTTATTGACGATGAAACACAGAATTTGCATTGGAATTAAATTCAAAAGGCAGAATGCCGACTTAAGTACCTGAGGACTGACCCTCTCACTTTCTATGATTTGAACCTCTCCTGTGAGTCCAGTTTTAGATTCCGATGCTTCACTTCAGGTTTACAGTATCCCTTGGACCTTCTTATTGACGATGAAACACAGAAATTGCATGGGAATTAAATTCAAAAGGCACAATGCGGACTTAAGTACAAGAGGACTGACACACTAACTTTCTATGATATGAACCTCTCCTGTGAGTCCAGTTTTAGATTCCGATGCTTCACTACAGGTTTACTGCACACCTTGCACGTTCTTATTGACGATGAGACACAGAAATTGCATGGGAATTAGATTCAAAAGGCAGAATGGTGACTTAAGTACAAGAGGACTGACACTCCAACACTCTATGATTTGAACCTCTCCTGTGAGTCCAGTTTCAGATTCCGATGCTTCACTTCAGGTTTACAGCATACCTTGCACCTTCTTATTGACGATGAAACACAGAAATTGCATCGGAATTAAATTCAAAAGGCACAATGCCGACTTAAATACAAGAGGACTGACACTCTCTCTTTCTATGATTTGAACTTCTCCTGTGAGTCCAGTTTTAGATTCCGATGCTTCACTTCAGGTTTACTGTATCCCTTGGAATTTCTTATTGACGATGAAACACAGAAATTGTATCCGAATTTAATACAAAAGGCATAATGCCGACCTAAGTACAAGAGGACTGACACTCTAACATTCTATGATTTGAACCTCTCCTATGAGTCCAGTTTTATATTCCGAAGCTTCACTTCAGGGTTACTGTATCCCTTGGACCTTCTTACTGACGATGAAACACAGAGATTGCATCGGAATTAAATTCAAAAGCCACAATGCCGACTTAAATACAAGAGGACTGACACTCTCTCTTTCCATGATTTCAACTTCTCCTGTGAGTCCAGTTTTAGATTCCGATGCTTCACTTCAGGTTTACTGTATCCCTTGGAATTTCTTATTGACGATGAAACACAGAAATTGTATCCGAATTTAATACAAAAGGCATAATGCCGACTTAAGTACAAGAGGACTGACACTTTCACTTTCTACCATTTGAACCTCTCCTGTGAGTCCTTTTTTAGATTCCGATGCTTCACTTCAGGTTAACTGTATTCCTTGCACCTTCTTATTGACGATGAAACAAAGATCTTGCATCCCAATTTAATACGAAAGGCACAATGCCGACTTAGGTACAAGAGGACTGACACTTTCACTTTCTATGATTTGAACCTCTCCTGTGAGTCCAGTTTTAGATTCCGATGCTTCACTTCAGGTTTACTGAATACCTTGCACCTTCTTATTGACGGTGAAAAACAGAAATTGCATCCGAATTTAATACAAAAGGCACAATGTAGAATTAAGTACAAGTGGACTGACATTCTCACTTTCTACGATTTGAACCGCTCCTGTGAGTCTAGTTTTAGAGTCCGATGCTTCACTTCAAGATTACTGTATACCTTGCACCTTCTTATTGACGATGAAACACAGAAATTCCATCCGAATTTAATAAAAAGGCACAATGCCGACTTAGGTACAAGAGGACTGACACTCTCACTTTCTATGATTTCAACCTCTCCTGTGAGTCCAGTTTTAGATTCCGATGCTTCACTTCAGGTTTACTGTATACCTTGCACCTTCTTATTGACGATGAAACACAGAAATTGCATCGGAATTAAATTCAAAAGCCACAATGCCGACTTAAATACAAGAGGACTGACACTCTCTCTTTCTATGATTTGAACTTCTCCTGTGAGTCCAGTTTTAGATTCCGATGCTTCACTTCAGGTTTACTGTATCCCTTGGAATTTCTTATTGACGATGAAACACAGAAATTGTATCCGAATTTAAAACAAAAGGCATAATGCCGACCTAAGTACAAGAGGACTGACACTCTAACACTCTATGATTTTAACCTCTCCTATGAGTCCAGTTTTATATTCCGAAGCTTCACTTCAGGGTTTCTGTATCCCTTGGACCTTCTTACTGACGATGAAACACAGAGATTGCATCCGAATTTAATACAAAAGTCACAATGCCGACTTAAGTACAAGAGGACTGACACTCTAACTTTCTATGATTTGAACCTCTCCTGTGAGTCCAGTTTTAGATTCCAAAGCTTATTTTCAGGTTTGCTGTATACTGTGGACCTTCTTATTGACGATGAAATACAGAAATTGCATCCCAATTTAATAAAAAGGCACAATGCCGACTTAAGTACAAGAGGGCTGACACTCTCACTTTCTACAATTTGAGCCTCTCCTGTGAGTCCTGTTTTAGATTCCGATGCTTCACTTCAGGTTAACTGTATTCCTTGCACCTTCTTATTGACGATGAAACAAAGATCTTGCATCCCAATTTAATACAAAAGGCACAATGCCGACTTAGGTACAAGAGGACTGACACTTTCACTTTCTATGATTTGAACCTCTCCTGTGAGTCCAGTTTTAGATTCCGATGCTTCACTTCAGGTTTACTGAATACCTTGCACATTCTTATTGACGGTGAAAAACAGAAATTGCATCCGAATTTAATACAAAAGGCACAATGTCGAATTCAGTACAAGCGGACTGACATTCTCACTTTCTACGATTTGAACCGCTCCTGTGAGTCTAGTTTTAGAGTCCGATGCTTCACTTCAAGATTACTGTATACCTCGCACCTTCTTATTGACGATGAAACACAGAAATTCCATCCGAATTTAATAAAAAGGCACAATGCCGACTTAGGTACAAGAGGACTGACACTCTCACTTTCTTTGATTTCAACCTCTCCTGTGAGTCCAGTTTTAGATTCCGATGCTTCACTTCAGGTTTACTGTATCCCTTGGACCTTTTTATTGTCGATGAAACACAGAGTTTGCATCCGAATTTAATACAAAAGGCACAATGCCGACTTAAGTACAAAAGGAATGACACTCTAACTTTCTATGATTTGAACCTTTCCTATGAGACCAGTTTTAGATTCCGATGCTTCACATCAGGTTTACTGTATCCCTTGGACCTTCTTTTTGACGATGAAACACAGAAATTGCATCCGAATTTAATTCAAAAGGCACAACGCCGACTATATAAAAGAGGACTGACACTCTCACTTTCTACGATTTGAACCTCTCCTGTGAGTCCAGTTTTAGATTCCGATGCTTCACTTCAGGTTTACTGTATCCCTCGGACCTTCTCATTGACGACGAAACACAGAAATTGCATCCGAATTTAATACAAACGGCACAATGCCGACTTAAGTACAAGAGGACTGACATTCTCACTTTCTTTGATTGAACCACTTCTGTGAGTCCAGTTTTAGATTCCGATGCTTCAATTCAGGTTTACTGTATCCCTTGGACTTTCTTATTGACGATGAAACACAGAAATTGCATCCGAATTTAATACAAAAGGCACAATGCCGACTTAAGTACAATACGACTGTCACTCTCACTTTCTATGCTTTGAACCTCTCCTGTGAGTCCAGTTTCATATTCCGATGCTTCACTTCAGGTTTACTGTATCCCTTGGGCCTTCTTATTGACGATGAAACACAGAAATTGCATCCGAATTTAATACATTAGGCACAATGCCGACTTAGGTAAAAGAGGACTGACACTCTCTCTTTCTATGATTTGAACCTCTCCTGTGAGTCCAGTTTTAGATTCCGATGCTTCACTTCAGGTTTACTGTATACCTTGCACCTTCTAACTGACGATGAAACACAGAAATTGCATCGGAATTAAATTCAGAAGGCACAATGCAGACTTAAGTACAAGAGGACTGACACTCTTACTCTCTATGAATTGAACCTCTCCTGTAAGTCCGGTCTTAGATTCTGATGCTTCACTTCAGGTTTACTGTATGCCTTGCACCTTCTTATTGACAATGAAACACAGAAATTGCATCGGAATTAAATTCAAAAGGCACAATGCCGACTTAAGTACAAGAGGACTGACACTCTAACTTTCTATGATTTGAACCTCTCCTGTGAGTCCAGTTATAGATTCCGATGCTTCACTTCAGGTTTACTGTATCCCTTGGACCTTCTTATTGACGATGAAACAGAGAAATTGCATCCAAATTTAATACAAAATGCACAATGCCGACTTAAGTATATGAGGACTGTCACTCTCACTTTCTATGATTTGAACCTCTCCTGTGAATTCAGTTTTAGATTCCGATGCTACACTTCAGGTTTACAGTATACCTTACACCTTCTTATTGAGGATGAGACACAGATATTGCATCCGAATTTAATACAAATGGCACAATGCCGACTTAAGTACAAGAGGGCTGACACTCTCTAACTATCTATGATTTGAACCTCTCCTGTGAGTCCAGTTTTAGATTCCGATGATTCACTTCAGGTATACTGTATCCCATGGACCTTCTTATTGACGATGAAACACTGAAATTGCATCCGAATGTACTACAAAAGGCACAATGCCGAGTTAAGTACATGAGTACTGACACTCTAACTTTCAATGATTTGAACCTCTCCTGTGAGTCCAGTTTTAGATTTCGATGCTTCACATCAGGTTTACTGTATCCCTTGGACTTTCTTATTGACGATGAAACACAGAAGTTGGATCCGAATTTAATACTATCTGCACAATGCCGACGTAAGTACAAGAGGTTTGACACTCTCAGATCCTATGATTTGAACCTCTTCTGCGATTCCAGTTTTGGATTCCGATGGTTCACTTCAGGTTTACTGAATACCTTCGACCTTCATATTGACGATGGAACACAGAAATTGCATCGGAATTAAATTCAAAAGGCACAATGCCGACTTAAGTTCAAGGGGACTGACACTCTAACTTTCTATGATTTGAACCTCTCCTGTGAGTACGGTTTTAGATTCCGATGCTTCACTTCAGGTTTACTGTATCCATTGGACCTTCTTATTGATGCCGAAACACAGAAATTGTATCCGAATTTAATACCAAAGGCACAATGCCGACTTAAGTACAAGAGGACTGACACTCTAACTTTCTATTATTTGATCCTCTCCTGTGAGTACGGTTTTAGATTCCGAAGCTTCACTTCAGGTTTACTGAATCCCTTGGACCTTAATATTGACGATGAAACATAGAAATTGCATCCGAAATTAATACAAAAGTCACAATGCCGACGTGAGTACAAGAGGACTGACAATCTAACTTTCTATGATTTGAACCTCTCCTGTGAGTACAGATTTAGATTCCGACGCTTCACTTAAGGTTTACTGTATACCTTGGACTTTCTTTTTGACGATGAAACACGGAAATTGCATCGGAATTGAACTCAAAAGGCACAATGCCGACTTATGTACAAGCGGACTGACACTCTAACTTTCTAAGAGTTGAACCGCTCCTGTGAGTCCAGTTTTAGATTCCGATGCTTCACTTCCTATTTACTGTATACCTTGCACCTTCTTATTGACGATGAAACACACAAATTGCATCAGAATTTAACACAAAATGCACAATGCCGTCTTAAGTACAAGAGGACTGACACGCTAATTTTCTATGATTTGAACCTCTCCTGTGAGTCCAGTTTTAGATTCCGATGCTTCACTGCTGGTTTACTGTATACCTTGCACCTTCTTATTGACGATGAAACACAGAGACTGCATCGGAATTTAATACAAAAGGCACAATGCCGACTTAAGTAAAAGAGGACTGACACTTTTACTTTGTATGATTTGAAACTCTCCTGTGTGTTCAGTTTTGGATTCCGATGCTTCACTTCAGGTTTACTGTATCCCTTGGACCTTCTTATTGACGATGAAACACAGAGTTTGCATCCGAATTTAATACGAAATGGACAATGCCGACTTAACTACAAGAGGACTGACTCTCTAACTTTCTATGATTTGAACCTGTCCTGTGAGTCCAGTTTTAGATTACGATGCTTCACTTCAGGTTTACTGTATCCCTAGGACCTTCTTATTGATGATGAAACACAGAAAATGCATCCAAATTTAATTCAAAAGGCACAATGCCGACTTAAGTATAAGAGAACTGACACCCCCACTTTTTATGATTTGAACCTCTCCTGTGAGTACAGTTTTAGATTCCGATGCTTCATCTCAGGTTTATTGTATACCTTGGACCTTCCTATTGACGATGAAACACAGATATTGCATCGGAATTAAATTCAAAACGCACAATGCCGACTTAAGTAAAAGAGGTCTGACACACTCACTTTCTGTGATTTGAACCTCTCCTGTGAGTCCAGTTTTACATTCCGATGCTTCACTTCAGGTTTTCCTGTATCCCTTGGACCTTCTTATTGACGATGAAACAATGAGTTTGTATCCGAATTCAATACAAAAGGCACAATGCCGACTTAAGTACAAGAGGACTGACACTCTCTCTTTCTATGATTTGAACCTCTCCTGTGAGTCCAGTTTTAGATTCCGATGCTTCACTTCAGGTTTACTGTATCTCTAGGACCTTCTTATTGACGATGAAACACAGAAATTGCATCCGAATTTAATACAAAACGCACAATGCCGACTTAAGTACAAGAGGACTCACACTCTAACTTTCTATGATTTGAACCTCTCCTGTGAGTCCAGTTTTAGATTCCGATGATTCACTTCAGGTTTACTGTATCCCATGGACCGTATTATTGACGATGAAACACAGAAATTGCATTCGAATGTAATACAAAAGACACAATGCCGACTTAAGTACAAGAGGACTGCCACTCTAACTTCCTACGATTTGAACCTCTCCTGTGACTCCAGTTTTAGATTCCGATGCTTCACTTCAGGTTTACTGTATCCCTTGGACCTTCTTATTGACGAAGAAACACAGAGTTTGCATCCGAATTTAATACAAAAGGCACAATGCCGACTTAAGTACAAGAGGACTGACACTCTCACTTTCTATGATTTGAACCACTCTTGTGAGTCCAGTTTTAGATTCCGATGCATCACTTCCGCTTTATTGTATACCTTGGACCTTCTTATTGACGATGAAACACAGAAATTGCATCGGAATTATATTCAAAAGGCACATTGCCGACTTAAGTAAAAGCGGACTGACACTCTATCTTTCTAAGATTTGAACCTCTCCAGTGAGTCCAGTTTTAGATTCCGATGCTTAACTTCCGGTTTACTGTATACCTTGGACCTTCTTATTGACGATGAAATACAGAAATTGCATCCGAATTTAATACAATAGGGACATTGCCGACTTAAGTACAAGTGGACTGACGCTCTAACTTTCAATGATTTGAACCTCTTCTGTCTGTCCAGTTTTAGATTCCGATGCTTCACTTCAGGTTTACTGTATCCCTTTGACCTTCTTATTGACGATGAAACACAGAAATTGCATTCGAAATTAATACAAAAGGCACAATGCCGACTTAAGTACAAGAGGACTGACACTCTCACTTTCTATGATTTGAACCTCTCCTGTGTTTCCAGTCATAGATTCCGATGCTTCACTTCAGATTTACTGTATCTCTTGGACCTTCTTATTGACGATGGAACACAGAAATTGCATCCGAATTTAATACAAAAGGCACAATGACGACCTAAGTACAAGAGGACTGACACTCTAACTTTCTATGATTTGAACCTCTCCTGTGAGTCTAGTTTTAGATTCCGATGATTCACTTCAGGTTTACTGTATCCCTTGGACCTTCTTATTGACGATGAAACACAGAAATTGCATCCAAATTTAATACAAAAGGCACAATGCTGACTTAAGTACAAGGGTACTGACACTCTAATTTTCAATGATTTGAACCTCTCCTGTGAGTCCAGTTTTAGATTCCGATGCTTCACTTCAGGTTTACTGTATCCCTTGGACCTTCTTATTGACGATGAAACACAGAAATTACATACGAATTTAATACAAAAGGCACAATGCCGACTAAAGTTCAAGAGGACTGACACTCTCACTTTTTATGATTTGAACTTCTCCTGTGAGTCCAGTTTTAGATTCCGATGGTTCACTTCAGTTTTACGGAATACCTTGGACCTTCTTATTGACGATGAAACACAGAAATTGCATCGGAATTAAATTCAAAAGGCACAATGCCGACTTAAGTTCAAGAGGATAGACACTCTAACTTTCTATGATTTGAACCTCACCTGTGAGTCCAGTTTTAGATTCCGATGCTTCACTTCAGGTTTACTGAATCCCTTGGACTTTATTATTGACGATGAAACACAGAAACTGCATCCGAATTTAATACAAAAGGCACAATGCCGACTTAAGTACAAGAGGACTGACACTCTAACTTTCTATGATTTCAGCCTCTCCTGTGAGTCCAGTTTTAGATTCCGATGCTTCACTTCAGGTTTACTGTACCCCTTGGACCTTCTTATTGACGACGAAACACAGAAATTGCATCCGAATTTAATTCAAAAGGCACAATGCAGACTTAAGCACAAGATGAATGACACTCTAACTTTCTATGATTTGAGCCTCTCCTGTGAGTCCAATTTTAGATTCGGATGCTTCACTTCAGGTTTACTGTATCCGTTGGACGTTCTTATTGACGATGAAGCACAGAAGTTGCATCCGAATTTAATACAAAAGGCACAATGCCGACTTAAGTACAAGAGGACTGACACTCAAATATTCTATGATTTGAACCTCTCCTGTGAGTCCAGTTTTAGATTCCGATGCATCACTTCAGGTTTACTGTTTCCTTTGGGCCTTCTTATTGACGATGAAACACAGAAATTGCATCGGAATTTAACACAAAAGGCACAATGCCGACTTAAGTAAAAGAGGACTGACATTCTCACTTTCTATGATTTGAAGCTCTCCTGTGAGTCCTGTTTTAGATTCCGATGCTTCACATCAGGTTCACTGTATCCCTTGGACCTTCCAATTGACGGTAAAATACAGAAATTGCATCCGAATTTAATACAAAAGGCACAATGTCAACTTAAGTACAAGAGGACTGACACTCTAACTTTCTATGATTTGAACCTCTCCTGTGAGTCCAGTTTTAGATTCCGATGCTTCACTTCAGGTTTACAGTATACCTTACACGTTCTTTTTGACGATGAAACACAGATATGGCATCCGAATTTAATACAAAAGGCACAATGCCGACTTAAGTACAAGAGGACTGACACTCTCGCTTTCTTTGATTTGAACCTCTCCTGTGAGTCTAATTTTAGATACCGATGCTTCACTTCAGGTTTACTGTATACCTTGGACCTTCTTATTGACGAAGAAACACAAAAATTGCATCCGAATGTGATACAATAGGGACAATGCCGACTTAAGTACAAGAGGACTGACACTCTAACTTTCAATGATTTGAACCTCTCCTGTGAGTCCACTTTTAGTTTCCGATGCTTCACTTCATGTTTACTGTATCCCTTTGACCCTCTTATTGACGATGAAACACAGAAATTGCATTCGAATTTAATACAAAAAGCACAATGCCGAATGAAGTACAAGAGGACTGACACTCTCACTTTCTATGATTTGAACCTGTCCTGTGAGTCCAGTTTAAGATTCCGAAGCTTCACTTCAGATTTACTGTATCTCATGGACCTTCTTATTGACGATGGAACACAGGAATTGCATCCGAATTTAATACCAAAGGCACAATGCCGACTTAAGTACGAGAGTACTGACACTCTAACTTTCAATGATTTGAACCTCTCCTGTGAATCCAGTTTTAGATTCCGATGCTTCACTTCAGGTTTACTGTATCCCTTGGACCTTCTCATTGACGATGAGACACAGAAATTGCATCCGAATTTAATACAAAAGGCACAATGCCGACTTAAGTACAAGAGGACTGACACTCTCACTTTTTATGATTTGAACCTCTCCTGTGAGTCCAGTTTTAGATTCCGATGGTTCACGTCAGGTTTACTGACTACCTTGGACCTTCTTATTGACTACGAAACACAGAAATTGTATCCGAATTTAATACAAAATGCACAATGCCGACTTAAGTACAAGAGGACTGACACTCTAACTTTCTATGATTTGAACCTCTCCTGTGAGGACAGTTTTAGATACCGAAGCTTCACTTCAGGTTTACTGTATCCCTTGGACGTTCTTATTGACGATGAAGCACAGAAATTGCATCCGAATTTATTACAAAAGGCACAATGCCGACTTAAGTACAAGAGGACTGACACTCAAACTTTCTATGATATGAACCCCTCCTGTGAGTCCAGTTTTAGATTCCGATGCTTCACTTCAGGTTTACTGTTTCCTTTTGACATTCTTATTGACGATGAAACACAGAAATTGCATCCGAATTTAATTCAAAAGGCACAATGCCGACTAAAGTAACAGAGGACTGACACTCTCACTTTCTATGAATGGAACCACTCCAGTGAGTCCAGTTTTAGATTCCGATGCTTCACTTCAGTTTTATTGTATACCTTGGACCTTCTTATTGACGATGAAACAGAGAAATTGCATCCAAATTTAATACAAAACGCACAATGCCGACTTTAGTATAAGAGGACTGTCACTCTCACTTTCTATGATTTGAACCTCTCCTGTGAGTTCAGTTTTAGATTCCGATGCTACACTTCAGGTTTACAGTATACCTTACACCTTCTTATTGACGATGAAACACAGATATTGCATCCGAATTTAATACAAATGGCACAATGCCGACTTAAGTACAAGAGGGCTGACACTCTCTAACAATCTATGATTTGAACCTCTCCTGTGAGTCCAGTTTTAGATTCCGATGATTCACTTCAGGTATACTGTATCCCATGGACCTTCTTATTGACGATGAAACACTGAAATTGCATCCAAATTTAATTCAAAAGGCACAATGCCGACTTAGGTAAAAGTGGACTGACACTCTCACTTTTTATGATTTCAACCTCTCTTGTGAGTCCAAATTTAGATTACGACGCTTCTCTTCAGGTTTATTGAATACCTTGGACCTTCTTATTGACGATGAAACACAGAAATAGCATCGGAATTAATTTCAAACGGCACAATGCGAACTTAAGTAAAAGAGGACTGACACTCTAACTTTCTTAGATTTGAACCTCTCCTGTGAGTCTAGTTTTAAATTCCGATGCTTCACTTCAGGTTTACTGTATACCTTGGACCTTCTTATTGACGATGAAACACAGAAATTGCATCCGAATTTAATACAATAGGGACAATGCCGACTTAAGTACAAGAGGACTGACACTCTAACTTTCAATGATTTGAACCCTCCTGTGAGTCCAGATTTAGATGCCGATGCCATACTTCAGGTTTACTGTATCCCTTTGACCTTCTTATTGACGATGAAACACATAAATTGCATTCGAATTTAATACAAAAAGCACAATGCCGACTGAAGTACAAGAGGACTGACACTCTCACTTTCTATGATTTGAACCTCTCCTGTGAGTCCAGTTTTAGATTCCGAAGCTTCACTTCAGATTTACTGTATCTCTTGGACCTTCTTATTGACGATGAAACCCAGGAATTGCATCCGAATTTAATACAAAAGGCACAAAGCAGACTTAAGTACAAGAGTACTGACACTCTAACTTTCAATGATTTGAACCTTTCCTGTGAGTCCAGTTTTAGATTCCGATGCTTCACTTCAGGCTTTCTGTATCCCTTGGACCTTCTTATTGACGATGAAACACAGAAATTGCATCCGAATTTAATACAAAAGGCACAATGCCGACTTAAGTGCAAGAGGACTGACACTCTCACATTTAATGATTTGAACCTCTCCTGTGAGTCCAGTTTTAGATTTCGATGCTTCACTTCAGTTTTATTGTATACCTTGGACCTTCTTATTGACGATGAAACACAGAAATTGCATCAGAATTAAATTCAAAAGGCACAATGAGGACATAAGTAAATGAGGACTGACACTCTTACTTTCTAAGATTTGAACCTCTCCTGTGAGTCCAGATTTAGATTCCGATGCTTATCTTCAGGTTTACTGTATACCTTGAACCATCTAATTGACGACGAAACACAGAAATTGCATCCGTATTTAATACAATAGGGACAATGCCGACTTAAGTACAAGAGGGCTGACACTCTCACTTTCTATGATTTGAACCTCTCCTGTGAGTCCAGTTTTAGATTCCGATGCTTCACTTCAGGTTTATTGTATGCCTTGGACCATCTTATTGACGATGAAACACAGAGTTTGCATCCGAATTTAATACAAAAGGCACAATGCCGACTTAAGGACTAGAGGACTGAAACTCTAACTTTCTATGATTTGAACTTTTCCTGTGAGACCACTTTTAGATTCCGATGCTTCACATCAGGATCACTGTGTCCCTTGGACCTTCTAATTGACGGTAAAACACAGAAATTGGATCCGAATATTATACAAAAGGCACAATGCCGATTTAAGTACAATAGGACTGACACTCTCGCTTTCTATGATTTGAACCTCTCTTGTGAGTCCAGTTTTAGTTTACCATGCTTCTCTTCAGGTTTATTGTATACCTTGGACCATCTTATTGACGATGAAACACAGAAATTGCATCGGAATTAATTTCAAAAGGCACAATGCCGACTTAAGTAAAAGAGGACTGACACTCTAACTTTCAATGATTTGAACCTCTCCTGTGAGTCCAGTTTTAGATTCCGATGCTTCACTTCAGGTTTACTGTATACCTTGCACCTTCTTATTGACGATGAAACACGTAAATTGCATCGGAATGAAATTCAAAAGGCATAATGCCGACTTAAGTACAAGAGGACTGACACTCTTTCTATTATTTGAACTTCTCCTGTGAGTCCAGTTTTAGATTCCGATGCTTCACTTTAGGTTTACTGTATCCCTTGGACCTTCTTATTGTCGATGAAGCACAGAAAGTGCATCCGAATTTAATACAAAAGGCACAATGCCGACTTAATTATTAGAGGACTTACACTCTCACTTTCTATGATTTGAATCTTTCCTGTGAGTCCAGTTTTAGATTCCGATCTTTCCCTTCAGGTTTACTGTATCCCTTGGACTTTCTTATTGACGATGAAACACAGCAATTGCAACCGAATTTAATACAAAAGGCACAATGCCGACTTAAGTACAAGAGGACTGACACACTCACTTTCTATGATTAGAACCTCTCCTGTGAGTCCAGTCTTAGATAACGATGCTTCACTTCAGGTTTTCTGTATCTCTTGGACCTTCTTATTGACGATGATACACAGAAATGGCTTCCGAATTTAATACAAAATTCACAATGCCGACTTATGTACAAGAGGACTGGCACTCTAACCTTCTATGATTTGAACCTCTCCTGTGAGTCCAGTTTTAGATTCCGATGCTTCACTTCAGGTTTACTGTATCCCTTGGACTTTCTTATTGACGATGAAACACAGAAATTGCATCCGCCTTTAATACAAAAGGCACTATGCCGACTTAAGTACAAGAGGACTGACACTCTAACTTTCAATGATTTAAACCTCTCCTGTGAGTCCAGTTTTAGATTCCGATGCCTCACTTCAGGTTTACTGTATCCCTTGGACCTTCATAGATTCCGATGCCTCACTTCAGGTTTACTGTATCCCTTGGACCTTCTTATTGACGATGAAACACAGAAACTGCATCGGAATTAAATTCAAAATTCACAATGCCGACTTAAGTAAAAGAGGAATGACACTCTAACTTTCTAAGATTTGAACCTCTCCTGTGAGTCCAGTCTTAGATTCCGATGCTTATCTTCAAGTTTACTGTATACCTTGGCCCTTCTTATGGACGATGAAACACTGAAATCGCTTCCGAATTTAATACAATTGGGACAATGCCGACTAATGGACAAGAGGACTGACTATCTCACTTTCTATTATTTGAAACTCTCCTGTGAGTCCAGTTTCAGATTCCGATGCTTCACTTCAGGTTTACTGTATCCCTTGGACCTACTTATTGACGATGAGACACAGAGTTTGCATCCGAATTTAATACAAAAGGCACAATGCCAACTTATGTACAAGAGGACTGGCACTCTCACTTTCTATGTTTTGAACCTCTCCTGTGAGCCCAGTTTTAGTTTCCGTTGTTTCACTTCAGGTTTACTGTATCCCTTGGGCCTTCTTATTGACGATGAAACACAGAAATTGCATCCGAATTTAATAGAAAAGCCACAATGCCGACTTAAGTAAAAGTGAACTGACACTCTCTCTATCTATGATTTGAACCTCTCCTGTGAGTCCAGTTTTAGATTCCGATGCTTCACTTCAGGTTTGCTGTATACCTTGCACCTTGTAACTGACGATGAAACACAGAAATTGCATCGGAATTAAATTCAAGAGGCACAATGCCGACTTATGTACAAGAGGACTGACACTCTAACTCTCTATGATTTGAACCTCTCCTGTAAGTCCAGTTTTAGATTCCGATGCTTCACTTCAGGTTTACAGTATACCTTGCAGCTTCTTATTGACGATGAAACACAGAAATTGCATCGGAATTAAATTGAGAAGGCACAATGCTGACTTAAGAACAACAGGACTGACACTCTAACTTTCTATGATTTGAACCTCTCCTGTGAGTCCAGTTTTACATTCCGATGCTTCACTTCAGGTTTACTGTATCCCTTGGACCTTCTTATTGACGATGAAAAACAGAAATTGCATTTGAATTTAACACAAATGACACATTGCCGACTTAAGTAGAAGAGGACTGACACTCTAACATTCTATGATTTGAACCTCTCCTGTGAGTCCAGTTTTGGATTCCGATGCTTCACTTCAGGTTTACTGTATCCTTTGGACCTTCTTATTGACGATGAAACACAGAAATTGCAACCGAATTTAATACAAAAAGCACAATGCCGACTTAAGTAAAAGAAGACTGACACTCTCACTTTCTATGATTTGAACCTTTCCTGTGAGTCCAGTTTTAGATTCCGATGGTCCACTTCAGGTTTACTGTATACCATGCACCTTCTTATTGACGATGATACACAGCAATTGCAACCGAATTTAATACAAAAGGCACAATGCCGACTTAAGTACAAGAGGACTGACACTCTCACTTTCTATGATTAGAACTTCTCCTGTGAGTCCAGTTTTAGATTCCGATGCTTCACTTCATGTTTTCTGTATCTCTTGGACCTTCTTATTGACGATGAAACACAGAAATGGCTTCCGAATTTAATACAAAATTCACGATGCCGACTTATGTACAACAGGACTGACACTCTAACCTTCTATGATTTGAACCTCTCCTGTGAGTCCAGTTTTAGATTCCGATGCTTCACTTCAGGTTTACTGTATCCCTTGGACTTTCTTATCGACGATGAAACACAGAAATTGCATCCGCATTTAATACAAAAGGCACTATGCCTACTTAAGTACAAGAGGACTGACACTCTAACTTTCAATGATTTGAACCTCTCCTGTGAGTCCAGTTTTAGATTCCGATGCCTCACTTCAGGTTTACTGTATCCCTTGGACCTTCTTAGATTCCGAGACCTCACTTCAGGTTTACTGTATCCCTTGGACCATCTTATTGACGATGAAACACAGAAACTGCATCGGAATTAAATTCAAAATTCACAATGCCGACTTAAGTAAAAGAGGAATGACACTCTAACTTTCTAAGATTTGAACCTCTCCTGTGAGTCCAGTTTTAGATTCCGATGCTTATCTTCAGGTTTACTGTATACCTTGGCCCTTCTTATGGACGATGAAACACTGAAATTGCTTCCGAATTTAATACAATTGGGACAATGCCGACTTATGGACAAGAGGACTGACTATCTCACTTTCTATGATTTGAAACTCTCCTGTGAGTCCAGTTTTAGATTCCGATGCTTCACTTCAGGTTTACTGTATCCCTTGGACCTTCTTATTGACGTTGAGACACAGAGTTTGCATCCGAATTTAATACAAAAGGCACAATGCCGACTTAAGTACAAGAGGACTGACACTCTCACTTTCTATGATTTGAACCTGTCCTGTGAGTCCAGTTTTAGATTCCGATGCTTCACTTCAGATTTACTGTATCTCTTGGATCTTCTTATTGACGATGAAACACAGAAATTGCATCCGAATTTAATACAAAAGGCACAATGCCAACTTATATACAAGAGGACTGGCACTCTCACTTTCTATGTTTTGAACCTCTCCTGTGAGCCCAGTTTTAGATTCCGTTGTTTCACTGCAGGTTTACTGTATCTCTTGGGCTTTCTTATTGACGATGAAACACAGAAATTGCATCCGAATTTAATAGAAAAGGCACAATGCCGACTTAAGTAAAAGTGAAATGACACTCTCTCTATCTATGATTTGAACCTCTCCTGTGAGTCCAGTTTTAGATTCCGATGCTTCACTTCAGGTTTGCTGTATACCTTGCACCTTGTAACTGACGATGAAACACAGAAATTGCATCGGAATTAAATTCAAAAGGCACAATGCCGACTTATGTACAAGAGGACTGACACTCTAACTCTCTATGATTTGAACCTCTCCTGTAAGTCCAGTTTTAGATTCCGATGCTTCACTTCAGGTTTACAGTATACCTTGCACCTTCTTATTGACGATGAAACACAGAAATAGCATCGGAATTAAATTGAAAAGGCACAATGCTGACTTAAGTACAACAGGACTGACACTCTAACTTTCTATGATTTGAACCTCTCCTGTGAGTCCAGTTTTACATTCCGATGCTTCACTTCAGGTTTACTGTATCCCTTGGACCTTCTAATTGACGATGAAACACAGAAATTGCATCCGAATTTAATACCACAGGCACAATGCAGACTTAAGTACAAGAGGACTGACACTCTCACTTTCTATGATTTGAACCTCTCCTGTGAGTCCAGTTTTAGATTCCGATGCTTCACTTCAGGTTTACAGTATACCTTACACCTTCTTATTGACGATGAAACACAGATATAGCATCCGAATTTAATATAAATGGCACATTGCCGACTTAAGTAGAAGAGGACTGACACTCTAACATTCTATGATTTGAACCTCTCCTGTGAGTCCAGTTTTAGATTCCGATGCTTCACTTCAGGTTTACTGTATCCCTTGGACCTTCTTATTGACGATGAAACACAGAAATTGCAACCGAATTTAATACAAAAAGCACAATGCCGACTTAAGTAAAAGAAGACTGACACTCTCACTTTCTATGATTTGAACCTCTCCTGTGAGTCCAGTTTTAGATTCCGATGCTTCACTTCCGGTTTACTGTATACCTTGTACCTTCTTATTGACGATGAAACACAGAATATGCATCCAAATTTAATACAAAAGGCACAATGCCGACATACATACAAGAGGACTGACACTCTAACGTTGAATGATTTGAACCTCTCCTGTGAGTCCAGTTTTAGATTCCGATGCTTCACGTCAGGTTTACTGTATACCTTGCACCTTCATATTGACGATGAAACACAGAAATTGCATCGGAACTAAATTCAAAAGGCACAATGCCGACTTAATTACAAGAGGACTGACACTCTCTAACTTTCTATGATTAGAACCTCTCCTGTGAGTCCAGTTTTAGATTCCGATGTTTCACTTCAGGTTTACTGTATCTCTTGGACCTTCTTATTGACGATGAAACACAGAAATGGCATCCGAATTCAATACAAAAGGCACAATGCCGACTTATGTACAAGAGGACTGACACTCTAACTCTCTATGATTTGAACCTCTATTGTGAGTACAGTTTTAGATTCCGATGCTTCACTTAAGGTTTACTGTATCCCTTGGACTTTCTTATTGCCGATGAAACACAGAAATTGCATCCGCATTTAATACAAAGGGCACAATGCCGACTTAAGTACAAGAGGACTGACACTCTCACGTTCTAAGGTTTGAACCTCTCCTGTGAGTCCAGTTTTAGATTCCGATGCTTCACTTCAGGTTTACTGTATCCCTTGGACCTACTTATTGACGATGAGACACAGAGTTTGCATCCGAATTTAATACAAAAGGCACAATGCCGACTTAAGTACAAGAGGACTGACACTCTCACTTTCTATGATTTGAACCTCTCCTGTGAGTCCAGTTTTAGATTCCGATGCTTCACTTCAGATTTACTGTATCTCTTGGATCTTCTTATTGACGATGAAACACAGAAATTGCATCCGAATTTAATACAAAAGGCACAATGCCAACTTATGTACAAGAGGACTGGCACTCTCACTTTCTATGTTTTGAACCTCTCCTGTGAGCCCAGTTTTAGATTCCGTTGTTTCACTTCAGGTTTACTGTATCCCTTGGGCCTTCTTATTGACGATGAAACACAGAAATTGCATCCGAATTTAATAGAAAAGGCACAATGCCGACTTAAGTAAAAGTGAACTGACACTCTCTCTATCTATGATTTGAACCTCTCCTGTGAGTCCAGTTTTAGATTCCGATGCTTCACTTCAGGTTTGCTGTATACCTTGCACCTTGTAACTGACGATGAAACACAGAAATTGCATCGGAATTAAATTCAACAGGCATAATGCCAACTTATGTACAAGAGGACTGACACTCTAACTCTCTATGATTTCAACCTCTCCTGTAAGTCCAGTTTTAGATTCCGATGCTTCACTTCAGGTTTACAGTATACCTTGCAGCTTCTTATTGACGATGAAACACAGAAATTGCATCGGAATTAAATTGAAAAGGCACAATGCTGACTTAAGTACAAGAGGACTGACACTCTCACTTTCTATGATTTGAACCTCTCCTGTGAGTCCAGTTTTAGATTCCGATGCTTCACTTCAGGTTTACAGTATACCTTACACCTTCTTATTGACGATGAAACACAGGTATAGCATCCGAATTTAATACAAATGGCACATTGCCGACTTAAGTAGAAGAGGACTGACACTCTAACATTCTATGATTTGAACCTCTCCTGTGAGTCCAGTTTTAGATTCCGATGCTTCACTTCAGGTTTACTGTATCCCTTGGACCTTCTTATTGACGATGAAACACAGAAATTGCAACGGAATTTAATACAAAAAGCACAATGCCGACTTAAGTAAAAGAAGACTGACACTCTCACTTTCTATGATTTGAACCTTTCCTGTGAGTCCAGTTTTAGATTCCGATGGTCCACTTCAGGTTTACTGTATACCATGCACCTTCTTATTGACGATGATACACAGCAATTGCAACCGAATTTAATACAAAAGGCACAATGCCGACTTAAGTACAAGAGGACTGACACACTCACTTTCTATGATTAGAACTTCTCCTGTGAGTCCAGTTTTAGATTCCGATGCTTCACTTCAGGATTTCTGTATCTCTTGGACCTTCTTATTGACGATGAAACACAGAAATGGCTTTCGAATTTAATACAAAATTCACGATGCCGACTTATGTACAACAGGACTGACACTCTAACCTTCTATGATTTGAACCTCTCCTGTGAGTCCAGTTTTAGATTCCGATGCTTCACTTCAGGTTTACTGTATCCCTTGGACCTTCTTATTGACGATGAAACACAGAAATTGCAACCGAATTTAGTACAAAAAGCACAATGCCGACTTAAGTAAAAGAAGACTGACACTCTCACTTTCTATGATTTGAACCTTTCCTGTGAGTCCAGTTTTAGATTCCGATGCTTCACTTCCGGTTTAATGTATACCTTGTACCTTCTTCTTGACGATGAAACACAGAAAATGCATCCAAATTTAATACAAAAGGCACAATGCCGACATACATACAAGAGGACTGACACTCTAACGTTGAATGATTTGAACCTCTCCTGTGAGTCCAGTTTTAGATTCCGATGCTTCACGTCAGGTTTACTGTATACCTTGCACCTTCATATTGACGATGAAACACAGAAATTGCATCGGAATTAAATTCAAAAGGCACAATGCCGACTTAATTACAAGAGGACTGACACTCTCTAACTTTCTATGATTAGAACCCCTCCTGTGAGTCCAGTTTTAGATTCCGATGGTTCACTTCAGGTTTACTGTATCTCTTGGACCTTCTTATTGACGATGAAACACAGAAATGGCATCCGAATTCAATACAAAAGGCACAATGCCGACTTATGTACAAGAGGACTGACACTCTAACTCTCTATGATTTGAACCTCTATTGTGAGTACAGTTTTAGATTCCGATGCTTCACTTAAGGTTTACTGTATCCCTTGGACTTTCTTATTGCCGATGAAACACAGAAATTGCATCCGCATTTAATACAAAGGGCACAATGCCGACTTAAGTACAAGAGGACTGACACTCTCACGTTCTAAGGTTTGAACCTCTCCTGTGAGTCCAGTTTTAGATTCCGATGCTTCACTTCAGGTTTACTGTATACCTTGGACCTTCTTATTGACGATGAAACACAGAAATTGCATCCGAATTTAATACAAAATGCAGAATGCCGACTTAAGTACAAGAGGACTGACACTCTCACTTTCTATGATTTTAACCTCTCCTGTGAGTCCAGTTTTAGATTCCGATGCTTCACTTCAGGTTTACTGTATCCCTTGGACCTACTTATTGACGATGAGACACAGAGTTTGCATCCGAATTTAATACAAAAGGCACAATGCCGACTTAAGTACAAGAGGACTGACACTCTCACTTTCTATGATTTGAACCTCTCCTGTGAGTCCAGTTTTAGATTCCGATGCTTCACTTCAGATTTACTGTATCTCTTGGATCTTCTTATTGACGATGAAACACAGAAATTGCATCCGAATTTAATACAAAAGGCACAATGCCAACTTATGTACAAGAGGACTGGCACTCTCACTTTCTATGTTTTGAACCTCTCCTGTGAGCCCAGTTTTAGATTCCGTTGTTTCACTTCAGGTTTACTGTATCCCTTGGGCCTTCTTATTGACGATGAAACACAGAAATTGCATCCGAATTTAATAGAAAAGGCACAATGCCGACTTAAGTAAAAGTGAACTGACACTCTCTCTATCTATGATTTGAACCTCTCCTGTGAGTCCAGTTTTAGATTCCGATGCTTCACTTCAGGTTTGCTGTATACCTTGCACCTTGTAACTGACGATGAAACACAGAAATTGCATCGGAATTAAATTCAAAAGGCATAATGCCGACTTATGTACAAGAGGACTGACACTCTAACTCTCTATGATTTCAACCTCTCCTGCAAGTCCAGTTTCAGTTTCCGATGCTTCACTTCAGGTTTACAGTATACCTTGCAGCTTCTTATTGACGATGAAACACAGAAATTGCATCGGAATTAAATTGAAAAGGCACAATGCTGACTTAAGTACAAGAGGACTGACACTCTCACTTTCTATGATTTGAACCTCTCCTGTGAGTCCAGTTTTAGATTCCGATGCTTCACTTCAGGTTTACAGTATACCTTACACCTTCTTATTGACGATGAAACACAGGTATAGCATCCAAATTTAATACAAATGGCACATTGCCGACTTAAGTAGAAGAGGACTGACACTCTAACATTCTATGATTTGAACCTCTCCTGTGAGTCCAGTTTTAGATTCCGATGCTTCACTTCAGGTTTACTGTATCCCTTGGACCTTCTTATTGACGATGAAACACAGAAATTGCAACGGAATTTAATACAAAAAGCACAATGCCGACTTAAGTAAAAGAGGACTGACACTCTCACTTTCTATGACTTGAACCTTTCCTGTGAGTCCGGTTTTAGATTCCGATGGTCCACTTCAGGTTTACTGTATACCATGCACCTTCTTATTGACGATGATACACAGCAATTGCAACCGAATTTAATACAAAAGGCACAATGCCGACTTAAGTACAAGAGGACTGACACACTCACTTTCTATGATTAGAACTTCTCCTGTGAGTCCAGTTTTAGATTCCGATGCTTCACTTCAGGTTTTCTGTATCTCTTGGACCTTCTTATTGACGATGAAACACAGAAATGGCTTCCGAATTTAATACAAAATTCACGATGCCGACTTATGTACAACAGGACTGACACTCTAACCTTCTATGATTTGGACCTCTCCTGTGAGTCCAGTTTTAGATTCCGATGCATCACTTCAGGTTTACTGTATCCCTTGGACTTTCTTATCGACGATGAAACACAGAAATTGCATCCGCATTTAATACAAAAGGCACTATGCCTACTTAAGTACAAGAGGACTGACACTCTAACTTTCAATGATTTGAACCTCTCCTGTGAGTCCAGTTTTAGATTCCGATGCCTCACTTCAGGTTTACTGTATCCCTTGGAGCTTCTTAGATTCCGATGCCTCACTTCAGGTTTACTGTATCCCTTGGACCTTCTTATTGACGATGAAACACAGAAACTGGATCGGAATTAAATTCAAAATTCACAATGGAGACTTAAGTGAAAGAGGAATGACACTCTAACTTTCTAAGATTTGAACCTCTCCTGTGAGTCCAGTTTTAGATTCCGATGCTTATCTTCAGGTTTACTGTATACCTTGGCCCTTCTTATGGACGATGGAACACTGAAATTGCTTCCGAATTTAATACAATTGGGACAATGCCGACTTATGGACAAGAGGACTGACTATCTCACTTTCTATGATTTGAAACTCTCCGTTGAGTCCAGTTTTAGATTCCGATGCTTCACTTCAGGTTTACTGTATCCCTTGGACCTTCTTATTGACGATGAGCACAGAGTTTGCATCCGAATTTAATACAAAAGGCACAATGCCGACTTAAGTACAAGAGGACTGACACTCTCACTTTCTATGATTTGAACCTCTCCTGTGAGTCCAGTTTTAGATTCCGATGCTTCACTTCAGATTTACTGTATCTCTTGGATCTTCTTATTGACGATGAAACACAGAAATTGCATCCGAATTTAATACAAAAGGCACAATGCCAACTTATATACAAGAGGACTGGCACTCTCACTTTCTATGTTTTGAACCTCTCCTGTGAGCCCAGTTTTAGATTCCGTTGTTTCACTGCAGGTTTACTGTATCCCTTGGGCTTTCTTATTGACGATGAAACACAGAAATTGCATCCGAATTTAATAGAAAAGGCACAATGCCGACTTAAGTAAAAGTGAACTGACACTCTCTCTATCTATGATTTGAACCTCTCCTGTGAGTCTAGTTTTAGATTCCGATGCTTCACTTCAGGTTTGCTGTATACCTTGCACCTTGTAACTGACGATGAAACACAGAAATTGCATCGGAATTAAATTCAAAAGGCACAATGCCGACTTATGTACAAGAGGACTGACACTCTAACTCTCTATGATTTGAACCTCTCCTGTAAGTCCAGTTTTAGATTCCGATGCTTCACTTCAGGTTTACAGTATACCTTGCACCTTCTTATTGACGATGAAACACAGAAATAGCATCGGAATTAAATTGAAAAGGCACAATGCTGACTTAAGTACAACAGGACTGACACTCTAACTTTCTATGATTTGAACCTCTCCTGTGAGTCCAGTTTTACATTCCGATGCTTCACTTCAGGTTTACTGTATCCCTTGGACCTTCTAATTGACGATGAAACACAGAAATTGCATCCGAATTTAATACAAAAGGCACAATGCAGACTTAAGTACAAGAGGACTGACACTCTCACTTTCTATGATTTGAACCTCTCCTGTGAGTCCAGTTTTAGATTCCGATGCTTCACTTCAGGTTTACAGTATACCTTACACATTCTTATTGACGATGAAACACAGATATAGCATCCGAATTTAATACAAATGGCACATTGCCGACTTAAGTAGAAGAGGACAGACACTCTAACATTCTATGATTTGAACCTCTCCTGTGAGTCCAGTTTTAGATTCCGATGCTTCACTTCAGGTTTACTGTATCCATTGGACCTTCTTATTGTCGATGAAACACAGAAATTGCAACCGAATTTAATACAAAAAGCGCAATGCCGACTTAAGTAAAAGAAGACTGACACTCTCACTTTCTATGATTTGAACCTTTCCTGTGAGTCCAGTTTTAGGTTCCGATGCTTCACTTCCGGTTTATTGTATACCTTGCACCTTCTTATTGACGATGAAACACAGAAAATGCATCCAAATTTAATACAAAAGGCACAATGCCGACATACGTACAAGAGGACTGACACTCTAACGTTGAATGATTTGCACCTCTCCTGTGAGTCCAGTTTTAGATTCCGATGCTTCACGTCAGGTTTACTGTATACCTTGCACCTTCTTATTGACGATGAAACACAGAAATTGCATCGGAATTAAATTCAAAAGGCACAATGCCGACTTAATTACAAGAGGACTGACACTCTCTAACTTTCTATGATTAGAACCACTCCTGTGAGTCCAGTTTTAGATTCCGATGTTTCACTTCAGGTTTACTGTATCTCTTGGACCTTCTTATTGACGATGAAACACAAAAATGGCATCCGAATTCAATACAAAAGGCACAATGCCGACTTATGTACAAGAGGACTGACACTCTAACTCTCTATGATTTGAACCTCTATTGTGAGTACAGTTTTAGATTCCGATGCTTCACTTAAGGTTTACTGTATCCCTTGGACTTTCTTATTGCCGATGAAACACAGAAATTGCATCCGCATTTAATACAAAGGGCACAATGCCGACTTAAGTACAAGAGGACTGACACTCTCACGTTCTAAGGTTTGAACCTCTCCTGTGAGTCCAGTTTTAGATTCCGATGCTTCACTTCAGGTTTACTGTATACCTTGGACCTTCTTATTGACGATGAAACACAGAAATTGCATCCGAATTTAATACAAAATGCAGAATGCCGACTTAAGTACAAGAGGACTGACACTCTCACTTTCTATGATTTTAACCTCTCCTGTGAGTCCAGTTTAGATTCCGATGCTTCACTTCAGGTTTACTGTATCCCTTGGACCTTCTTTTTGACGATGAAACACAGAAATTGATTCCGAATTTATTACCAAAGGCACAATGCCGACGTAAGTACATGAGGACTGACACTCTTACTTTCTATGATTTGAACCTCTCCAGTGAGTCCAGTTTTAGATTCCGATGCTTCACTTCAGTTTTATTTTATATCTGGGACCCTCTTTTTGACGATGAAACACAGAAATTGCAACCGAAATTAATACAAAAAGCACAATGTCGACTTAAGTAAAAGAAGACTGACACTCTCACTTTCTATGATTTAAACCTTTCCTGTGAGTCCAGTTTTAGATTCCGATGCTTCACTTCAGGTTTACTGTATACCTTGCACCTTCTTATTGACGATGAAACACAGAAAATTCATCCAAATTTAATACAAAAGCCACAATGCCGACATACGTACAAGAGGACTGACACTCTAACTTTGAATGATTTGAACCTCTCCTGTGAGTCCAGTTTTAGATTCCGATGCTTCACTTCAGGTTTACTGTATACCTTGCACCTTCTTATTGACGATGAGACACAGAAATTGCTTCGGAATTAAGTTCCAATGGCACAATGCCGACTTCATTACAAGAGGACTGACACTCTAACTCTCTATTATTTGAACCTCTCCTGTTAGTCCAGTTTTGGATTCCGATGCTTCAATTCAGGTTTACTGTATACCTTGCACCTTCTTACTGACGATGGAACACAGAAATTGCATCGGAACTAAATTCAAATGGCACAACGCCGACTTAAGTACAAGAGGACTGACACCCTCTCACTTTCTATGATTTGAACCTCTCCTGTAAGTCCAGTTTTAGATTCCGATGTTTCACTTCAGGTTTACTGTATCTCTTGGACCTTCTCATTGACGATGAAACACAGAAATGGCATCCGAATTCAATACAAAAGGCACAATGCCGACTTATGTAGAAGAGGACTGACACTCTAACTCTCTATGATTTGAACCTCTCCTGTGAGTACAGTTTTAGATTACGATGCCTCACTTCAGGTTTACTGTATCCCTTGGACCTTCTTATTGACGATGAAACACAGAAATTGCATCGGAACTAAATTCAAATGGCACAACGCCGACTTAAGTACAAGAGGACTGACACCCTCTCACTTTCTATGATTTGGACCTCTCCTGTGAGTCCAGTTTTAGATTCCCATGATTCACTTCAGATTTACTGTATCCCTTGGACCTTCTTATTGACGATGAAAAACAGAAATTGCATCCGAATTTATACAAAAAGCACAATGTCGACTTAAGTAGAAGAGGACTGACACTCTAACTTTCAATGATTTGAACCTCTCCTGTGAGTCCAGTTTTAGATTCCGATGATTCACTTCATGTTTACTGTATCCCTTGGACCTTCTTATTGACGATGAAACACAGAAATGGCTTCCGAATTTAATACAAAATTCACAATGCCGAGTTATGTACAAGAGGACTGACACTCTAACTTTCTATGATTTGAACCTCTCCAGTGAGTCCAGTTTTAGATTCCGATGCTTCACTTCAGGTTTACTGTATCCCTTGGACTTTCTTATTGACGATGAAACACAGAAATTGCATCCGCATTTAATACAACAGGCAGTATGCCGACTTAAGTACAAGAGAACTGACACTCTAACTTTCAATGATTTGAACCTCTCCTGTGAGTCCAGTTTTAGATTCCGATGCCTCACTTCAGGTTTACTGTATCCCTTGGAGCTTCTTAGATTCCGATGCCTCACTTCAGGTTTACTGTATCCCTTGGACCTTCTTATTGACGATGAAACACAGAAACTGGATCGGAATTAAATTCAAAATTCACAATGGAGACTTAAGTAAAAGAGGAATGACACTCTAACTTTCTAAGATTTGAACCTCTCCTGTGAGTCCAGTTTTAGATTCCGATGCTTATCTTCAGGTTTACTGTATACCTTGGCCCTTCTTATGGACGATGGAACACTGAAATTGCTTCCGAATTTAATACAATTGGGACAATGCCGACTTATGGACAAGAGGACTGACTACCTCACTTTCTATGATTTGAAACTCTCCGTTGAGTCCAGTTTTAGATTCCGATGCTTCACTTCAGGTTTACTGTATCCCTTGGACCTTCTTATTGACGATGAGCACAGAGTTTGCATCCGAATTTAATACAAAAGGCACAATGCCGACTTAAGTACAAGAGGACTGACACTCTCACTTTCTATGATTTGAACCTCTCCTGTGAGTCCAGTTTTAGATTCCGATGCTTCACTTCAGATTTACTGTATCTCTTGGATCTTCTTATTGACGATGAAACACAGAAATTGCATCCGAATTTAATACAAAAGGCACAATGCCAACTTATATACAAGAGGACTGGCACTCTCACTTTCTATGTTTTGAACCTCTCCTGTGAGCCCAGTTTTAGATTCCGTTGTTTCACTGCAGGTTTACTGTATCCCTTGGGCTTTCTTATTGACGATGAAACACAGAAATTGCATCCGAATTTAATAGAAAAGGCACAATGCCGACTTAAGTAAAAGTGAACTGACACTCTCTCTATCTATGATTTGAACCTCTCCTGTGAGTCTAGTTTTAGATTCCGATGCTTCACTTCAGGTTTGCTGTATACCTTGCACCTTGTAACTGACGATGAAACACAGAAATTGCATCGGAATTAAATTCAAAAGGCACAATGCCGACTTATGTACAAGAGGACTGACACTCTAACTCTCTATGATTTGAACCTCTCCTGTAAGTCCAGTTTTAGATTCCGATGCTTCACTTCAGGTTTACAGTATACCTTGCACCTTCTTATTGACGATGAAACACAGAAATAGCATCGGAATTAAATTGAAAAGGCACAATGCTGACTTAAGTACAACAGGACTGACACTCTAACTTTCTATGATTTGAACCTCTCCTGTGAGTCCAGTTTTACATTCCGATGCTTCACTTCAGGTTTACTGTATCCCTTGGACCTTCTAATTGACGATGAAACACAGAAATTGCATCCGAATTTAATACAAAAGGCACAATGCAGACTTAAGTACAAGAGGACTGACACTCTCACTTTCTATGATTTGAACCTCTCCTGTGAGTCCAGTTTTAGATTCCGATGCTTCACTTCAGGTTTACAGTATACCTTACACATTCTTATTGACGATGAAACACAGATATAGCATCCGAATTTAATACAAATGGCACATTGCCGACTTAAGTAGAAGAGGACAGACACTCTAACATTCTATGATTTGAACCTCTCCTGTGAGTCCAGTTTTAGATTCCGATGCTTCACTTCAGGTTTACTGTATCCATTGGACCTTCTTATTGTCGATGAAACACAGAAATTGCAACCGAATTTAATACAAAAAGCGCAATGCCGACTTAAGTAAAAGAAGACTGACACTCTCACTTTCTATGATTTGAACCTTTCCTGTGAGTCCAGTTTTAGGTTCCGATGCTTCACTTCCGGTTTATTGTATACCTTGCACCTTCTTATTGACGATGAAACACAGAAAATGCATCCAAATTTAATACAAAAGGCACAATGCCGACATACGTACAAGAGGACTGACACTCTAACGTTGAATGATTTGCACCTCTCCTGTGAGTCCAGTTTTAGATTCCGATGCTTCACGTCAGGTTTACTGTATACCTTGCACCTTCTTATTGACGATGAAACACAGAAATTGCATCGGAATTAAATTCAAAAGGCACAATGCCGACTTAATTACAAGAGGACTGACACTCTCTAACTTTCTATGATTAGAACCACTCCTGTGAGTCCAGTTTTAGATTCCGATGTTTCACTTCAGGTTTACTGTATCTCTTGGACCTTCTTATTGACGATGAAACACAAAAATGGCATCCGAATTCAATACAAAAGGCACAATGCCGACTTATGTACAAGAGGACTGACACTCTAACTCTCTATGATTTGAACCTCTATTGTGAGTACAGTTTTAGATTCCGATGCTTCACTTAAGGTTTACTGTATCCCTTGGACTTTCTTATTGCCGATGAAACACAGAAATTGCATCCGCATTTAATACAAAGGGCACAATGCCGACTTAAGTACAAGAGGACTGACACTCTCACGTTCTAAGGTTTGAACCTCTCCTGTGAGTCCAGTTTTAGATTCCGATGCTTCACTTCAGGTTTACTGTATACCTTGGACCTTCTTATTGACGATGAAACACAGAAATTGCATCCGAATTTAATACAAAATGCAGAATGCCGACTTAAGTACAAGAGGACTGACACTCTCACTTTCTATGATTTTAACCTCTCCTGTGAGTCCAGTTTAGATTCCGATGCTTCACTTCAGGTTTACTGTATCCCTTGGACCTTCTTTTTGACGATGAAACACAGAAATTGATTCCGAATTTATTACCAAAGGCACAATGCCGACGTAAGTACATGAGGACTGACACTCTTACTTTCTATGATTTGAACCTCTCCAGTGAGTCCAGTTTTAGATTCCGATGCTTCACTTCAGTTTTATTTTATATCTGGGACCCTCTTTTTGACGATGAAACACAGAAATTGCAACCGAAATTAATACAAAAAGCACAATGTCGACTTAAGTAAAAGAAGACTGACACTCTCACTTTCTATGATTTAAACCTTTCCTGTGAGTCCAGTTTTAGATTCCGATGCTTCACTTCAGGTTTACTGTATACCTTGCACCTTCTTATTGACGATGAAACACAGAAAATTCATCCAAATTTAATACAAAAGCCACAATGCCGACATACGTACAAGAGGACTGACACTCTAACTTTGAATGATTTGAACCTCTCCTGTGAGTCCAGTTTTAGATTCCGATGCTTCACTTCAGGTTTACTGTATACCTTGCACCTTCTTATTGACGATGAGACACAGAAATTGCTTCGGAATTAAGTTCCAATGGCACAATGCCGACTTCATTACAAGAGGACTGACACTCTAACTCTCTATTATTTGAACCTCTCCTGTTAGTCCAGTTTTGGATTCCGATGCTTCAATTCAGGTTTACTGTATACCTTGCACCTTCTTACTGACGATGGAACACAGAAATTGCATCGGAACTAAATTCAAATGGCACAACGCCGACTTAAGTACAAGAGGACTGACACCCTCTCACTTTCTATGATTTGAACCTCTCCTGTAAGTCCAGTTTTAGATTCCGATGTTTCACTTCAGGTTTACTGTATCTCTTGGACCTTCTCATTGACGATGAAACACAGAAATGGCATCCGAATTCAATACAAAAGGCACAATGCCGACTTATGTAGAAGAGGACTGACACTCTAACTCTCTATGATTTGAACCTCTCCTGTGAGTACAGTTTTAGATTACGATGCCTCACTTCAGGTTTACTGTATCAATTGGACCTTCTTATTGACGATGAAACACAGAAATTGCATCGGAACTAAATTCAAATGGCACAACGCCGACTTAAGTACAAGAGGACTGACACCCTCTCACTTTCTATGATTTGGACCTCTCCTGTGAGTCCAGTTTTAGATTCCCATGATTCACTTCAGATTTACTGTATCCCTTGGACCTTCTTATTGACGATGAAAAACAGAAATTGCATCCGAATTTATACAAAAAGCACAATGTCGACTTAAGTAGAAGAGGACTGGCACTCTAACTTTCAATGATTTGAACCTCTCCTGTGAGTCCAGTTTTAGATTCCGATGATTCACTTCATGTTTACTGTATCCCTTGGACCTTCTTATTGACGATGAAACACAGAAATGGCTTCCGAATTTAATACAAAATTCACAATGCCGAGTTATGTACAAGAGGACTGACACTCTAACTTTCTATGATTTGAACCTCTCCAGTGAGTCCAGTTTTAGATTCCGATGCTTCACTTCAGGTTTACTGTATCCCTTGGACTTTCTTATTGACGATGAAACACAGAAATTGCATCCGCATTTAATACAACAGGCAGTATGCCGACTTAAGTACAAGAGAACTGACACTCTAACTTTCAATGATTTGAACCTCTCCTGTGAGTCCAGTTTTAGATCCGATACCTCACTTCAGGTTTACTGTATCCCTTGGACCTTCTTAGATTACGATGCCTCACTTCAGGTTTACTGTATCCCTTGGACCTTCTTATTGACGATGAAACACAGAAACTGCATCGGAATTAAACTCAAAATTCACAATGCCGACTTAAGTAAAAGAGGAATGACACTCTAACTTTCTAAGATTTGAACCTCTCCTGTGAGTCCAGTTTTAGATTCCGATGCTTATCTTCAGGTTTACAGTATACCTTACATATTCTTATTGACGATGAAACACAGATATAGCATCCGAATTTAATACAAAAAGCACAATGCCGACTTAAGTACAAGAGGACTGACACTCTCACTTTCTATGATTAGAACCACTCCTGTGAGTCCAGTTTCAGATTCCGATGCTGCACTTTAGGTTTACTGTATACCTTAGACCTTCTTATTGACGATGAAACACAGAAATTGGATCCGAATTTAATACAAAAGGCACAATGCCGACTTAAGTCCAAGAGGACTGACACTCTAACTTTCTATGATTTGAATCTCTCCTGTGAGTCCAGTTTTAGATTCCGATGCTTCACTTCAGGTTTACTGTATCCCTTGGACCTTCTTATTGACGATGAAACACAGATATTGCAACCGAATTTAATACAAAAAGCACAATGCCGACTTAAGTAAAAGAAGACTGACACTCTCACTTTCTATGATTTGAACCTTTCCTGTGAGTCCAGTTTTAGATTCCGATGCTTCACTTCCGGTTTACTTTATACCTTGCACCTTCTTATTGACGATGAAACACAGAAAATGCATCCAAATTTAATACAAAAGGCACAATGCCGACATACGTACAAGAGGACTGACACTCTAACGTTGAATGATTTGAACCTCTCCTGTGAGTCAGTTTTAGATTCCGATGCTTCACGTCAGGTTTACTGTATACCTTGCACCTTCTTATTGACGATGAAACACAGAAATTGCATCGGAATTAAATTCAAAAGGCACAATGCCGACTTAATTACAAGAGGACTGACACTCTCTAACTTTCTATGATTAGAACCTCTCCTGTGAGTCCAGTTTTAGATTCCGATGTTTCACTTCAGGTTTACTGTATCCCTTGGACCTTCTTATTGACGTGAAACACAGAAATGGCATCCGAATTCAATACAAAAGGCACAATGCCTACTTATGTACAAGAGGACTGACACTCTAACTCTCTATGATTTGAACCTCTATTGTGAGTACAGTTTTAGATTCCGATGCTTCACTTAAGGTTTACTGTATCCCTTGGACTTTCTTATTGCCGGTGAAACACAGAAATTATATCCGCATTTAATACAAAGGGCACAATGCCGACTTAAGTACAAGAGGACTGACACTCTCACGTTCTAAGGTTTGAGCCTCTCCTGTGAGTCCAGTTTTAGATTCCGATGCTTCACTTCAGGTTTACTGTATACCTTGGACCTTCTTATTGACGATGAAACACAGAAATTGCATCCGAATTTAATACAAAATGCAGAATGCCGACTTAAGTACAACAGGACTGACACTCTCACTTTCTATGATTTTAACCTCTCCTGTGAGTCCAGTTTTAGATTCCGATGCTTCACTTCAGGTTTACTGTATCCCTTGGACCTTCTTTTTGACGATGAAACACAGAAATTGATTCCGAATTTATTACCAAAGGCACAATGCCGACTTAAGTACATGAGGACTGACACTCCTACTTTCTATGATTTGAACCTCTCCAGTGAGTCCAGTTTTAGATTCCGATGCTTCACTTCAGTTTTATTTTATATCTGGGACCCTCTTTTTGACGATGAAACACAGAAATTGCAACCGAAATTAATACAAAAAGCACAATGTCGACTTAAGTAAAAGAAGACTGACCCTCTCACTTTCTATGATTTAAACCTTTCCTGTGAGTCCAGTTATAGATTCCGATGCTTCACTTCATGTTTACTGTCACCTTGCAACTTCTTATTGACGATGAAACACAGAAAATTCATCCAAATTTAATACAAAAGCCACAATGCCGACATACGTACAAGAGGACTGACACTCTAACTTTGAATGATTTGAACCTCTCCTGTGAGTCCAGTTTTAGATTCCGATGCTTCACTTCAGGTTTACTGTATACCTTGCACCTTCTTATTGACGATGAAACACAGAAATTGCTTCGGAATTAAGTTCAAATGGCACAATGCCGACTTCATTACAAGAGGACTGACACTCTAACTCTCTATTATTTGAACCTCTCCTGTTAGTCCAGTTTTGGATTCCGATGCTTCAATTCAGGTTTACTGTATACCTTGCACCTTCTTATTGACGATGAAACACAGAAATTGCATCGGAACTAAATTCAAATGGCACAATGCCGACTTATGTACAAGAGGACTGACACTCTGACTCTCTATGATTTGAACCTCTCCTGTAAGTCCAGTTTTAGATTCCGATGCTTCACTTCAGGTTTTCAGTATACCTTGCACCTTCGTATTGACGATGAAACACAGAAATAGCATCGGAATTAAATTGAAAAGGCACAATGCTGACTTAAGTACAACAGGACTGACACTCTATCTTTCTATGATTTGAACCTCTCCTGTGAGTACAGTTTTAGATTCCGATGCTTCACTTAAGGTTTACTGTATCCCTTGGACTTTCTTATTGACGATGAAACACAGAAAATGCATCCGCATTTTATACAAAAGGCACAATGCCGACTTAAGTACAAGAGGACTGACACTCTAATTTTCTATGATTTGGACTTCTCCTGTGAGTCCAGTTTTAGATTCCCATGATTCACTTCAGGTTTACTGTATCCCTTGGACCTTCTTATTGACCATGAAACACAGAAATTGCATCCGAATTTATACAAAAAGCACAATGTCGACTTAAGTAGAAGAGGACTGACACTCTAACTTTCAATGATTTGAACCTCTCCTGTGAGTCCAGTTATAGATTCCGATGATTCACTTCATGTTTACTGTATCCCTTGGACCTTCTTATTGACGATGAAACACAGAAATTGCATCCGAATTTAATACAAAAGGCACAATGCCGACTTAAGTACAAGAGGACGGACACTCTCACTTTCTATGATTAGAACCTCTCCTGTGAGTCCTGTTTTAGATTCCGATGCTTCACTTCAGGTTTTCTGTATCTCTTGGACCTTCTTATTGACGATGAAATGGCTTCCGAATTTAATACAAAATTCACAATGCCGAGTTATGTACAAGAGGACTGACACTCTAACTTTCTATGATTTGAACCTCTCCTGTGAGTCCAGTTTTAGATTCCGATGCTTCACTTCAGGTTTACTGTATCCCTTGGACTTTCTTATTGACGATGAAACACAGAAATTGCATCCGCATTTAATACAACAGGCAGTATGCCGACTTAAGTACAAGAGAACTGACACTCTAACTTTCAATGATTTGAACCTCTCCTGTGAGTCCAGTTTTAGAATCCGATACCTCACTTCAGGTTTACTGTATCCCTTGGACCTTCTTATATTACGATGCCTCACTTCAGGTTTACTGTATCCCTTGGACCTTCTTATTGACGATGAAACACAGAAACTGCATCGGAATTAAATTCAAAATTCACAATGCCGACTTAAGTAAAAGAGGAATGACACTCTAACTTTCTAAGATTTGAACCTCTCCTGTGAGTCCAGTTTTAGATTCCGATGCTTATCTTCAGGTTTACTGTATACCTTGGACCTTCTTATTGACGATGAAAAACTGAAATTGCTTCCGAATTTAATACAATAGGGACAATGCCGACTTATGGACAAGAGGACTGACTATTTCACTTTCTATGAATTGAACCTCTCCTGTGAGTCCAGTTTTAGATTCCGATGCTTCACTTCAGGTTTACTGTATCCCTTTTACCTTCATATTGACGATGAGACACAGAGTTTGCATCCGAATTTAATACAAAAGGCACAATGCCGACTTAAGTACAAGAGGACTGACACTCTCACTTTCTATGATTTGAACCTGTCCTGTGAGTCCAGTTTTAGATTCCGATGCTTCATTTCAGGTTTACTGTATTCCTTGGACAATCTTATGGACGATGAAACACAGAAATTGCATCCGAATTTAATACAAAAGGCACAATGTTAACTTATGTACAAGAGGACTGACACTCTCACTTTCTATGTTTTGAACCTCTCCTGTGAGTCCAGCTTTAGATTCCGATGTTTCACTTCAGGTTTACTGTATCCCTTGGGCCATCTTATTGACGATGAAACACAGAAATTGCATCCGAATTTAGAGAAAAGGCACAATGCCGACTTAGGTAAAAGAGAACTGACACTCTCTCTATCTATGATTTGAACCTATCCTGTGAGTCCAGTTTTAGATTCCGATGCTTCACTTCAGGTTTGCTGTATACCTTGCACCTTCTAACTGACGATGAAACACAGAAATTGCATCGGAATTAAATTCAAAAGGCACAATGCCGACTTATGTACAAGATGACTGACCCTCTAACTCTCTATGATTTGAACCTCTCCTGTAAGTCCAGTTTTAGATTCCGATGCTTCACTTCAGGTTTTCAGTATACCTTGCACTTTCTTATTGACGATGAAACACAGAAATTGCATCGGAATTAAATTGAAAAGGCACAATGCTGACTTAAGTACAACAGGACTAACACCCTATCTTTCTATGATTTGAACCTCTCCTGTGAGTCCAGTTTTCCATTCCGATGCTTCACTTCCGGTTTACTGTATCCCTTGGACCTCCTTTTTGACGATGAAACACAGAAATTGCATCCGAATTTAATACGAAAGGCAGAATGGAGAATTAAGTACAAGAGGACTGACACTCTCACTTTCTATGATTTGAACCTCTCCTGTGAATCCAGTTTTGGATTCCGATGCTTCACTTCAGCTTTACAGTATACCTTACACCTTCTTATTGACGATGAAACACAGATATAGCATCCGAATTTAATACAAATGGCACATTGCCGACTTAAGTAGAAGAGGACTGACACTCTAACTTTCTATGATTTGAACCTCTCCTGTGTGTCCAGTTTTAGATTACGATGCTTCACTTCAGGTTTACTGTATCCCTTGGACCTTCTTATTGACGATGAAACACAAAAATTGCAACCGAATTTAATATTAAAAGCACAAAGCCGACTTAAGTAAAAGAAGACTGACACTCTCACTTTCAATAATTGGAAACTTTCCTGTGAGTCCAGCTTTAGATTCCGATGCTTCACTTCCGGTTTACTGTATACCTTGCACCTTCTTATTGACGATGAAACACAGAAAATGCATCCAAATTTAATACAAAAGGCACAATGCCGACATACGTGCAAGAGGACTGACACTCAACGTTGAATGATTTGAACCTCTCCTGTGAGTCCAGTTTTAGATTCCGATGCTTCACTCCAGGTTTACTGTATACCTTGCACCTTCTTATTGACGATGAAACACAGAAATTGCTTCGGAATTAAGTTCAAATGGCACAATGCCGACTTAATTACAAGAGGACTGACACTCTAACTCTCTATGATTTGAACCTCTCCTGTTAGTCCAGTTTTAGATTCCGATGCTTCACTTCAGGTTTACTGTATACCTTGCACCTTCTTATTGACGATGAAACACAGAAATTGCATCGGAAATAAATTCAAATGGCACAACGGTGACTTAAGTACAAGAGGACTGACACTCTAATTTTCTATGATTTGGACCTCTCCTGTGAGTCCAGTTTTAGATTCCCATGATTCACTTCAGGTTTACTGTATCCCTTGGACCTTCTTATTGACGATGAAACACAGAAATTGCATCCGAATTTATACAAAAAGCACAATGTCGACTTAAGTAGAAGAGGACTGACACTCTAACTTTCAATGATTTGAACCTCTCCTGTGAGTCCAGTTTTAGATTCCGATGCTTCACTTCATGTTTACTGTTTCCCTTGGACCTTCTGATTGACGATGAAACACAGAAACTGCATCGGAATTAAATTCAAAATTCACAATGACGACTTAAGTAAAAGAGGAATGACACTCTAACTTTCTAAGATTTGAACCTCTCCTGTGAGTCCAGTTTTAGATTCCGATGCATATCTTCAGGTTTACTGTATACCTTGGACCTTCTTATTGACGATGAAAAACTGAAATTGCTTCCGAATTTAATACAATAGGGACAATGCCGACTTATGGACAAGAGGACTGACTATCTCACTTTCTATGATTTGAACCTCTCCTGTGAGTCCAGTTTTAGATTCCGATGCTTCACTTCAGGTTTACTGTATCCCTTTTACCTTCTTATTGACGATGAGACACAGAGTTTGCATCCGAATTCAATACAAAAGGCACAATGCCGACTTAAGTACAAGAGGACTGACACTCTCACTTTCTATGATTTGAACCTGTCCTGTGAGTCCAGTTTTAGATTCCGATGCTTCACTTCAGGTTTACTGTATCCCTTGGACAATCTTATTGACGATGAAACACAAAAATTGCATCCGAATTTAATACAAAAGGCACAATGTTATTTTATGTACAAGAGGACTGAAACTCTCACTTTCTATGCTTTGAACCTCTCCTGTGAGTCCAGTTTTAGATTCCGATGTTTCACTTCAGGTTTACTGTATCCCTTGGGCCATCTTATTGACGAGGAATACAGAAATTGCATCCGAATTTAATAGAAAAGGCACAATGCCGACTTAAGTAAAAAAAAACTGACACTCTCTCTATCTATGATTTGAACCTCTCCTGTGACTCCAGTTTTAGATTCCGATGCTTCACTTCAGGTTTGCTGTATACCTTCCACCTTCTAACTGACGATGAAACACAGAAAGTGCATCGGAATAAGATTCAAAAGGCACAATGCCGACTTATGTACAAGAGGACTGACACTCTAACTCTCTATGATTTGAACCTCTCCTGTAAGTCCAGTTTTAGATTCCGATGCTTCACTTCAGGTTTTCAGTATACCTTGCACCTTCGTATTGACGATGAAACACAGAAATAGCATCGGAATTAAATTGAAAAGGCACAATGCTGACTTAAGTACAACAGGACTGACACTCTATCTTTCTATGATTTGAACCTCTCCTGTGAGTCCAGTTTTACATTCCGATGCTTCACTTCAGGTTTACTGTATCCCTTGGACCTCCTTTTTGACGATGAAACACAGAAATTGCATCCGAATTTAATACGAAAGGCAGAATGCAGACTTAAGTACATGAGGACTGACACTCTCACTTTCTATGATTTGAACCTCTCCTGTGAGTCCAGTTTTGGATTCCGATGCTTCACTTCAGGTTTACAGTATACCTTACACCTTCTTATTGACGATGAAACACAGATATAGCATCCGAATTTAATACAAATGGTACATTGCCGACTTAAGTAGAAGAGGACTGACACTCTAACTTTCTATGATTTGAACCTCTCCTGTGTGTCCAGTTTTAGATTCCGATGCTTCACTTCAGCTTTACTGTATCCCTTGGACCTTCTTATTGACGATGAAACACAAAAATTGCAACCGAATTTAATACAAAACGCACAATGCCGACTTAAGTAAAAGAAGACTGACACTCTCACTTTCTATGATTTGAACCTTTCCTGTGAGTTCAGTTTTAGTTTCCGATGCTTCACTTCCGGTTTACTGTATACCTTGCACCTTCTTATTGACGATGAAACACAGAAATTGCATCGGAATTAAATTCAAAAGGCACAATGCCGACTTAATTACAAGATGACTGACACTCTAATTCTCTATGATTTGAACCTCTCCTGTTAGTCCAGTTTTTGATTCCGATGCTTCACTTCAGGTTTCCTGTATACCTTGCACCTTCTTATTGACGATAAAACACAGAAATTGCATCGGAATTAAATTCAAAAGGCACAATGCCGACTTAAGTACAAGAGGACTGACACTCTCTAACTTTCTATGATTAGAACCTCTCCTGTGAGTCCAGTTTTAGATTCCGATGCTATACTTCACGTTTACTGTATCACTTGGACCCTCTTATTGACGATGAAACACAGAAATTGCATCCGAATTTAATACAAAATTCACGATGCCGACTTAAGTACTAGAGGACTGACACTCTCACTTTCTATGATTTGAACCTCTCCTGTGAGTCCAGTTTTAGATTCCGATGTTTCACTTCAGGTTTACTGTATCCCTTGGACTTTCTTATTGACGATGAAACACAGAAATTGCATCCGCATTTAATACAAAAGGCACAATGCCGACTTAAGTACAAGAGGACTGACACTCTAACTTACTATGATTTGAACCTCTCCTGTGAGTCCAGTTTTAGATTCCCATGATTCACTTCAGGTTTACTGTATCCCTTGGACCTTCTTGTTGACGATGTAACACAGAAATTGCATTCGAATTTAATAGAAAAGGCACAATGCAAACTTAAGTACAAGAGCACTGACACTCTCACTTTATATGATTTGAACCTCTCCTGTGAGTCAAGTTTTAGATTCCGATGGTTCACTTCAGGTTTACTGTATACCGTGGACCTTCTTATTGACGATGAAACACAGAAATTGAACCGGAATTAAATTCAAAAGGCACAATACAGACTTAAGTTCAAGAGGACTGTCACCCTAACTTTCTATGATTTGAACTCCTCCTGTGAGTCCAGTTTTAGATTCCGATGCTTCACTTCAGGTTTACTGTATCCCTTGGACCTTCTTATTGACGATGAGACACAGAAATTGCATCCGAATTTAATACAAAAGGCACATTGCCGACTTAAGTACAAGAGGACTGACACTCTAACTTTCTACGATTTGAACCTCTCCTGTGAGTACAGTTTTAGATTCCGAAGCTTCACTTCAGGTTTACTGGATCCTTTGGACCATCATATTGGCGATGAATTACAGAAATTGCATCCGAAATTAATACAAAAGTCACAATGCCGACGTAAGTACAAGGGGACTGACACTCTCAATTTCTATGATTCGAACCTCTCCTGTGAGTCCAGTTTTAGATTCCGATGTTTCACTTCAGGTTTACTGTATCCCTTGGGCCATCTTATTGACGAGGAATACAGAAATTGCATCCGAATTTAATAGAAAAGGCACAATGCCGACTTAAGTAAAAAAAAACTGACACTCTCTCTATCTATGATTTGAACCTCTCCTGTGACTCCAGTTTTAGATTCCGATGCTTCACTTCAGGTTTGCTGTATACCTTGCACCTTCTTATTGACGATGAAACACAGAAAATGCATCCAAATTTAATACAAAAGGCACAATGCCGACATACGTGCAAGAGGACTGACACTCAACGTTGAATGATTTGAACCTCTCCTGTGAGTCCAGTTTTAGATTCCGATGCTTCACTCCAGGTTTACTGTATACCTTGCACCTTCTTATTGACGATGAAACACAGAAATTGCTTCGGAATTAAGTTCAAATGGCACAATGCCGACTTAATTACAAGAGGACTGACACTCTAACTCTCTATGATTTGAACCTCTCCTGTTAGTCCAGTTTTAGATTCCGATGCTTCACTTCAGGTTTACTGTATACCTTGCACCTTCTTATCGACGATGAAACACAGAAATTGCATCGGAAATAAATTCAAATGGCACAACGGTGACTTAAGTACAAAAGGACTGACACTCTAATTTTCTATGATTTGGACCTCTCCTGTGAGTCCAGTTTTAGATTCCCATGATTCACTTCAGGTTTACTGTATCCCTTGGACCTTCTTATTGACGATGAAACACAGAAATTGCATCCGAATTTATACAAAAAGCACAATGTCGACTTAAGTAGAAGAGGACTGACACTCTAACTTTCAATGATTTGAACCTCTCCTGTGAGTCCAGTTTTAGATTCCGATGCTTCACTTCATGTTTACTGTTTCCCTTGGACCTTCTGATTGACGATGAAACACAGAAACTGCATCGGAATTAAATTCAAAATTCACAATGACGACTTAAGTAAAAGAGGAATGACACTCTAACTTTCTAAGATTTGAACCTCTCCTGTGAGTCCAGTTTTAGATTCCGATGCATATCTTCAGGTTTACTGTATACCTTGGACCTTCTTATTGACGATGAAAAACTGAAATTGCTTCCGAATTTAATACAATAGGGACAATGCCGACTTATGGACAAGAGGACTGACTATCTCACTTTCTATGATTTGAACCTCTCCTGTGAGTCCAGTCTTAGATTCCGATGCTTCACTTCAGGTTTACTGTATCCCTTTTACCTTCTTATTGACGATGAGACACAGAGTTTGCATCCGAATTCAATACAAAAGGCACAATGCCGACTTAAGTACAAGAGGACTGACACTCTCACTTTCTATGATTTGAACCTGTCCTGTGAGTCCAGTTTTAGATTCCGATGCTTCACTTCAGGTTTACTGTATCCCTTGGACAATCTTATTGACGATGAAACACAAAAATTGCATCCGAATTTAATACAAAAGGCACAATGTTATTTTATGTACAAGAGGACTGAAACTCTCACTTTCTATGCTTTGAACCTCTCCTGTGAGTCCAGTTTTAGATTCCGATGTTTCACTTCAGGTTTACTGTATCCCTTGGGCCATCTTATTGACGAGGAATACAGAAATTGCATCCGAATTTAATAGAAAAGGCACAATGCCGACTTAAGTAAAAAAAAACTGACACTCTCTCTATCTATGATTTGAACCTCTCCTGTGACTCCAGTTTTAGATTCCGATGCTTCACTTCAGGTTTGCTGTATACCTTCCACCTTCTAACTGACGATGAAACACAGAAAGTGCATCGGAATAAGATTCAAAAGGCACAATGCCGACTTATGTACAAGAGGACTGACACTCTAACTCTCTATGATTTGAACCTCTCCTGTAAGTCCAGTTTTAGATTCCGATGCTTCACTTCAGGTTTTCAGTATACCTTGCACCTTCGTATTGACGATGAAACACAGAAATAGCATCGGAATTAAATTGAAAAGGCACAATGCTGACTTAAGTACAACAGGACTGACACTCTATCTTTCTATGATTTGAACCTCTCCTGTGAGTCCAGTTTTACATTCCGATGCTTCACTTCAGGTTTACTGTATCCCTTGGACCTCCTTTTTGACGATGAAACACAGAAATTGCATCCGAATTTAATACGAAAGGCAGAATGCAGACTTAAGTACATGAGGACTGACACTCTCACTTTCTATGATTTGAACCTCTCCTGTGAGTCCAGTTTTGGATTCCGATGCTTCACTTCAGGTTTACAGTATACCTTACACCTTCTTATTGACGATGAAACACAGATATAGCATCCGAATTTAATACAAATGGTACATTGCCGACTTAAGTAGAAGAGGACTGACACTCTAACTTTCTATGATTTGAACCTCTCCTGTGTGTCCAGTTTTAGATTCCGATGCTTCACTTCAGCTTTACTGTATCCCTTGGACCTTCTTATTGACGATGAAACACAAAAATTGCAACCGAATTTAATACAAAACGCACAATGCCGACTTAAGTAAAAGAAGACTGACACTCTCACTTTCTATGATTTGAACCTTTCCTGTGAGTCCAGTTTTAGTTTCCGATGCTTCACTTCCGGTTTACTGTATACCTTGCACCTTCTTATTGACGATGAAACACAGAAATTGCATCGGAATTAAATTCAAAAGGCACAATGCCGACTTAATTACAAGATGACTGACACTCTAATTCTCTATGATTTGAACCTCTCCTGTTAGTCCAGTTTTAGATTCCGATGCTTCACTTCAGGTTTCCTGTATACCTTGCACCTTCTTATTGACGATAAAACACAGAAATTGCATCGGAATTAAATTCAAAAGGCACAATGCCGACTTAAGTACAAGAGGACTGACACTCTCTAACTTTCTATGATTAGAACCTCTCCTGTGAGTCCAGTTTTAGATTCCGATGCTATACTTCACGTTTACTGTATCACTTGGACCCTCTTATTGACGATGAAACACAGAAATTGCATCCGAATTTAATACAAAATTCACGATGCCGACTTAAGTACTAGAGGACTGACACTCTCACTTTCTATGATTTGAACCTCTCCTGTGAGTCCAGTTTTAGATTCCGATGTTTCACTTCAGGTTTACTGTATCCCTTGGACTTTCTTATTGACGATGAAACGCAGAAATTGCATCCGCATTTAATACAAAAGGCACAATGCCGACTTAAGTACAAGAGGACTGACACTCTAACTTACTATGATTTGAACCTCTCCTGTGAGTCCAGTTTTAGATTCCCATGATTCACTTCAGGTTTACTGTATCCCTTGGACCTTCTTGTTGACGATGTAACACAGAAATTGCATCCGAATTTAATAGAAAAGGCACAATGCAAACTTAAGTACAAGAGCACTGACACTCTCACTTTATATGATTTGAACCTCTCCTGTGAGTCAAGTTTTAGATTCCGATGGTTCACTTCAGGTTTACTGTATACCGTGGACCTTCTTATTGACGATGAAACACAGAAATTGAACCGGAATTAAATTCAAAAGGCACAATACAGACTTAAGTTCAAGAGGACTGTCACCCTAACTTTCTATGATTTGAACTCCTCCTGTGAGTCCAGTTTTAGATTCCGATGCTTCACTTCAGGTTTACTGTATCCCTTGGACCTTCTTATTGACGATGAGACACAGAAATTGCATCCGAATTTAATACAAAAGGCACATTGCCGACTTAAGTACAAGAGGACTGACACTCTAACTTTCTACGATTTGAACCTCTCCTGTGAGTACAGTTTTAGATTCCGAAGCTTCACTTCAGGTTTACTGGATCCTTTGGACCATCATATTGGCGATGAATTACAGAAATTGCATCCGAAATTAATACAAAAGTCACAATGCCGACGTAAGTACAAGGGGACTGACACTCTCAATTTCTATGATTCGAACCTCTCCTGTGAGTCCAGTTTTAGATTCCGATGTTTCACTTCAGGTTTACTGTATCCCTTGGGCCATCTTATTGACGAGGAATACAGAAATTGCATCCGAATTTAATAGAAAAGGCACATTGCCGACTTAAGTAAAAAAAAACTGACACTCTCTCTATCTATGATTTGAACCTCTCCTGTGACTCCAGTTTTAGATTCCGATGCTTCACTTCAGGTTTGCTGTATACCTTCCACCTTCTAACTGACGATGAAACACAGAAATTGCATCGGAATTAGATTCAAAAGGCACAATGCCGACTTATGTACAAGAGGACTGACACTCTAACTCTCTATGATTTGAACCTCTCCTGTAAGTCCAGTTTTAGATTCCGATGCTTCACTTCAGGTTTTCAGTATACCTTGCACCTTCGTATTGACGATGAAACACAGAAATAGCATCGGAATTAAATTGAAAAGGCACAATGCTGACTTAAGTACAACAGGACTGACACTCTATCTTTCTATGATTTGAACCTCTCCTGTGAGTCCAGTTTTACATTCCGATGCTTCACTTCAGGTTTACTGTATCCCTTGGACCTCCTTTTTGACGATGAAACACAGAAATTGCATCCGAATTTAATACGAAAGGCAGAATGCAGACTTAAGTACATGAGGACTGACACTCTCACTTTCTACGATTTGAACCTCTCCTGTGAGTCCAGTTTTGGATTCCGATGCTTCACTTCAGGTTTACAGTATACCTTACACCTTCTTATTGACGATGTAACACAGATATAGCATCCGAATTTAATACAAATGGTACATTGCCGACTTAAGTAGAAGAGGACTGACACTCTAACTTTCTATGATTTGAACCTCTCCTGTGTGTCCAGTTTTAGATTCCGATGCTTCACTTCAGCTTTACTGTATCCCTTGGACCTTCTTATTGACGATGAAACACAAAAATTGCAACCGAATTTAATACAAAACGCACAATGCCGACTTAAGTAAAAGAAGACTGACACTCTCACTTTCTATGATTTGAACCTTTCCTGTGAGTCCAGTTTTAGTTTCCGATGCTTCACTTCCGGTTTACTGTATACCTTGCACCTTCTTATTGACGATGAAACACAGAAATTGCATCGGAATTAAATTCAAAAGGCACAATGCCGACTTAATTACAAGATGACTGACACTCTAATTCTCTATGATTTGAACCTCTCCTGTTAGTCCAGTTTTAGATTCCGATGCTTCACTTCAGGTTTCCTGTATACCTTGCACCTTCTTATTGACGATAAAACACAGAAATTGCATCGGAATTAAATTCAAAAGGCACAATGCCGACTTAAGTACAAGAGGACTGACACTCTCTAACTTTCTATGATTAGAACCTCTCCTGTGAGTCCAGTTTTAGATTCCGATGCTATACTTCACGTTTACTGTATCACTTGGACCCTCTTATTGACGATGAAACACAGAAATTGCATCCGAATTTAATACAAAATTCACGATGCCGACTTAAGTACTAGTGGACTGACACTCTCACTTTCTATGATTTGAACCTCTCCTGTGAGTCCAGTTTTAGATTCCGATGTTTCACTTCAGGTTTACTGTATCCCTTGGACTTTCTTATTGACGATGAAACACAGAAATTGCATCCGCATTTAATACAAAAGGCACAATGCCGACTTAAGTACAAGAGGACTGACACTCTAACTTACTATGATTTGAACCTCTCCTGTGAGTCCAGTTTTAGATTCCCATGATTCACTTCAGGTTTACTGTATCCCTTGGACCTTCTTGTTGACGATGTAACACAGAAATTGCATCCGAATTTAATAGAAAAGGCACAATGCAAACTTAAGTACAAGAGCACTGACACTCTCACTTTATATGATTTGAACCTCTCCTGTGAGTCAAGTTTTAGATTCCGATGGTTCACTTCAGGTTTACTGTATACCGTGGACCTTCTTATTGACGATGAAACACAGAAATTGAACCGGAATTAAATTCAAAAGGCACAATACAGACTTAAGTTCAAGAGGACTGTCACCCTAACTTTCTATGATTTGAACTCCTCCTGTGAGTCCAGTTTTAGATTCCGATGCTTCACTTCAGGTTTACTGTATCCCTTGGACCTTCTTATTGACGATGAGACACAGAAATTGCATCCGAATTTAATACAAAAGGCACATTGCCGACTTAAGTACAAGAGGACTGACACTCTAACTTTCTACGATTTGAACCTCTCCTGTGAGTACAGTTTTAGATTCCGAAGCTTCACTTCAGGTTTACTGGATCCTTTGGACCATCATATTGGCGATGAATTACAGAAATTGCATCCGAAATTAATACAAAAGTCACAATGCCGACGTAAGTACAAGGGGACTGACACTCTCAATTTCTATGATTCGAACCTCTCCTGTGAGTCCAGTTATAGATTCCGATGCTTCACTTAAGGTTTGCTGTATCCCTTGGACATTCGTATTGACGATGAAACACAGAAATTGCATCCGAATTTAATACAAAAGGCACAATGTTGACTTAAGTACATGAGGACTGACACTCTAACTTTCAATGATTTGAACCTCTCCTGTGAGTCCCGTTTTAGATTCCGATGCTTCACCTCATGTTTACTGAATCCCTTTGTTCCTTCTTATTGACGATGAAACACAGAAATTGCATCCGAATTTAATACAAAAGGCACAATGCCAACTTAAGTACAAGATGACTGACACTGTAACTTTCAACGATTTGAACCTCTCCTGTGAGTCCAGTTTTAGATTCCGATGCTTCACTTCTGGTTTACTGTACCCCATGGACCTTCTTGTTGACGATGAATCACAGAAATTGCATCCGAAATTAATTCAAAAGGCACAATGCCGACTTAAGTAAAAGAGGACTGACACTCTCACTTTCTATGATTTGAACCTCTCCTGTGAGTCCAGTTTTAGATTCCGATGCTTCACTTCAGTTTTATTGTATACCTGGGACCCTCTTATTGACGATGAAACACAGAAATTGCAACCGAAATTAATACAAAAAGCACAATGCCGACTTAAGTAAGTGAAGACTGACACTCTCACTTTCTATGATTTAAACCTTTCCTGTGAGTCCAGTTTTAGATTCCGATACTTCACTTCAGGTTTACTGTTTACCTTGCACCTTCTTATTGACCATGAAACACAGAAAATGCATCCAAATTTAATACAAAAGGCACAATTCCGACATACGTACAAGAGGACTGACACTCTAACTTTGAATGGTTTGAACCTCTCCTGTGAGTCCAGTTTTAGATTCCGATGCTTCACTTCAGGTTTACTGTATACCTTGCACCTTCTTATTGACGATGAAACACAGAAATTGCATCGGAATTAAGTTCAAATGGCACAATGCCGACTTAATTACAAGAGGACTGACACTCTAGCTCTCTATGATTTGAACCTCTCCTGTTAGTCCAGTTTTAGATTCCGATGCTTCACTTCAGGTTTACTGTATACCTTGCACCTTCTTATTGACGATGAAACACAGAAATTGCATCGGAATTAAATACACATGGCACAATGCCGACTTAAGTACAAGAGGACTGACACTCTCTAACTTTCTATGATTTGAACTCCTCCTGTGAGTCCAGTTTTAGATTCCGATGCTTCACTTCAGGTTTACTGTATCTCTTGGACCTTCTTATTGACGATTAAACACAGAAATGGCATCCGAATTTAATACAAAAGGTACATTGCCGACTTAAGTACAAGAGGACTGACACTCTAACTTTCTACGATTTGAACCTCTCCTGTGAGTACAGTTTTAGATTCCGAAGCTTCACTTCAGGTTTACTGGATCCTTTGGACCTTTATATTGGCGATGAATTACAGAAATTGCATCCGAAATTAATACAAAAGTCACAATGCCGACGTAAGTACAAGGGGACTGACACTCTCACTTTCTATGATTCGAACCTCTCCTGTGAGTCCAGTTATAGATTCCGATGCTTCACTTAAGGTTTGCTGTATCCCTTGGACTTTCGTATTGACGATGAAACACAGAAATTGCATCCGAATTTAATACAAAATGCACAATGTCGACTTAAGTACAAGAGGACTGACACTCTAACTTTCAATGATTTGAACCTCTCCTGTGAGTCCAGTTTTAGATTCCGATGCTTCACTTCATGTTTACTGTATCCCTTGGACCTTCTTATTGACGATGAAACACAGAAATTGCATCCGAATTTAATACAAAAGGCACAATGCCAACTTAAGTACAAGAGGACTGACACTGTAACTTTCAACGATTTGAACCTCTCCTGTGAGTCCAGTTTTAGATTCCGATGCTTCACTTGTGGTTTACTGTACCCCATGGACCTTCTTATTGACGATGAAACACAGAAATTGCATCCGAATTTAATACAAAAGGCACAATGCCGACTTAAGCACAAGATGACTGACACTCTAACTTTCAATGATTTGAACCTCTCATGTGAGTGCAGTTTTAGATTCGGATGCTTCACTTCAGGTTTACTGTATCCCTTGGACTTTCTTATTGACGATGAAACACAGAAATTGCATCCAAATTTAATACAAAAGGCACAACGCCGACTTAAGTACAAGAGGACTGACACTCAAAATTTCTATTATTTGAACCTCACCTGTGAGTCCAGTTTTAGATTCCGATGCTTCACTTCAGGTTTTCTGTATCCCTTGGACCTTCTTGTTGGCGATGAAACACAGAAATTGCATCCGAAATTAATTCAAAAGGCACAATGCCGACTTAAGTAAAAGAGGACTGACACTCTCACTTTCTATGATTTGAACCTCTCCTGTGACTCCAGTTTTAGATTCCGATGCTTCACTTCAGTTTTATTGTATACCTGGGACCCTCTTATTGACGATGAAACACAGAAATTGCAACCGAAATTAATACAAAAAGCACAATGCCGACTTAAGTAAAAGAAGACTGACACTCTCACTTTCTATGATTTAAACCTTTCCTGTGAGTCCAGTTTTAGATTCCGATGCTTCACTTCAGGTTTACTGTATACCTTGCACTTTCTTATTGACCATGAAACACAGAAAATGCATCCAAATTTAATACAAAAGGCACAATTCCGACATACGTACAAGAGGACTGACACTCTAACTTGGAATGATTTGAACCTCTCCTGTGAGTCCAATTTTAGATTCCGATGCTTCACTTCAGGTTAACTGTATCCCTTGGACCTTCTTATTGACGATGAGACACAGAAATTGCATCCGAATTTAATACAAAAGGCACATTGCCGACTTAAGTACAAGAGGACTGACATTCTAACTTTCTACGATTTGAACCTCTCCTGTGAGTCCCGTTTTAGATTCCGAAGCTTCACTTCAGGTTTACTGGATCCTTTGGACCATCATATTGGCGATGAATTACAGAAATTGCATCCGAAATTAATACAAAAGTCACAATGCCGACGTAAGTACAAGGGGACTGACACTCTCAATTTCTATGATTCGAACCTCTCCTGTGAGTCCAGTTATAGATTCCGATGCTTCACTTAAGGTTTGCTGTATCCCTTGGACATTCGTATTGACGATGAAACACAGAAATTGCATCCGAATTTAATACAAAAGGCACAATGTTGACTTAAGTACATGAGGACTGACACTCTAACTTTCAATGATTTGAACCTCTCCTGTGAGTCCCGTTTTAGATTCCGATGCTTCACCTCATGTTTACTGTATCCCTTGGACCTTCTTATTGACGATGAAACACAGAAATTGCATCCGAATTTAAGACAAAAGGCACAATGCCAACTTAAGTACAAGAGGACTGACACTGTAACTTTCAACGATTTGAACCTCTCCTGAGAGTCCAGTTTTAGATTCCGACGCTTCACTTCTGGTTTACTGTACCCCATGGACCTTCTTATTGACGATGAATCACAGAAATTGCATCCGAAATTAATTCAAAAGGCACAATGCCGACTTAAGTAAAAGAGGACTGACACTCTCACTTTCTATGATTTGAACCTCTCCTGTGAGTCCAGTTTTAGATTCCGATGCTTCACTTCAGTTTTATTGTATACCTGGGACCCTCTTATTGACGATGAAACACAGAAATTGCAACCGAAATTAATACAAAAAGCACAATGCCGACTTAAGTAAATGAAGACTGACACTCTCACTTTCTATGATTTAAACCTTTCCTGTGAGTCCAGTTTTAGATTCCGATACTTCACTTCAGGTTTACTGTTTACCTTGCACCTTCTTATTGACCATGAAACACAGAAAATGCATCCAAATCTAATACAAAAGGCACAATTCCGACATACGTACAAGAGGACTGACACCCTAACTTTGAATGGTTTGAACCTCTCCTGTGAGTCCAGTTTTAGATTCCGATGCTTCACTTCAGGTTTACTGTATACCTTGCACCTTCTTATTGACGATGAAACACAGAAATTGCATCGGAATTAAGTTCAAATGGCACAATGCCGACTTAATTACAAGAGGACTGACACTCTAACTCTCTATGATTTGAACCTCTCCTGTTAGTCCAGTTTTAGATTCCGATGCTTCACTTCAGGTTTACTGTATCCCTTGCACCTTCTTATTGACGATGAAACACAGAAATTGCATCGGAATTAAATTCACATGGCACAATGCCGACTTAAGTACAAGAGGACTGACACTCTCTAACTTTCTATGATTAGAACCTCTCCTGTGAGTCCAGTTTCAGATTCCGATGCTTTACTTCACGTTTACTGTATCACTTGGAAACGCTTATTGACGATTAGACACAGAAATTGCATCCGAATTTAATACAAAAGGCACAATGCCGACTTAAGTACTAGAGGACTGACACTCTCACTTTCTATGATTTGAGCCTCTCATGTAAGTCCAGTTTTAGATTTCGATGTTTCACTTCAGGTTTACTGTATCTCTTGGACCTTCTTATTGACGATGAAACACAGAAATGGCATCCGAATTTAATACAAAAGGTACATTGCCGACTTAAGTACAAGAGGACTGACACTCTAACTTTCTACGATTTGAACCTCTCCTGTGAGTACAGTTTTAGATTCCGAAGCTTCACTTCAGGTTTACTGGATCCTTTGGACCTTTATATTGGCGATGAATTACAGAAATTGCATCCGAAATTAATACAAAAGTCACAATGCCGACGTAAGTACAAGGGGACTGACACTCTCACTTTCTATGATTCGAATCTCTCCTGTGAGTCCAGTTATAGATTCCGATGCTTCACTTAAGGTTTGCTGTATCCCTTGGACTTTCGTATTGACGATGAAACACAGAAAATGCATCCGAATTTAATACAAAAGGCACAATGTCGACTTAAGTACAAGAGGACTGACACTCTAACTTTCAATGATTTGAACCTCTCCTGTGAGTCCAGTTTTAGATTCCGATGCTTCACTTCATGTTTACTGTATCCCTTGGACCTTCTTATTGACGATGAAACTCAGAAATTGCATCCGAAATTAATACAAAAAGCACAACGCCGACTTAAGTACAAGAGGACTGACACTCAAAATTTCTATTATTTGAACCTCACCTGTGAGTCCAGTTTTAGATTCCGATGCTTCACTTCAGGTTTTCTGTATCCCTTGGACCTTCTTATTGGCGATGAAACACAGAAACTGCATCCGAAATTAATTCAAAAGACACAATGCCGACTTAAGTAAAAGAGGACTGACACTCTCACTTTCTATGATTTGAACCTCTCCTGTGACTCCAGTTTTAAATTCTGATGCTTCACTTCAGTTTTATTGTATACCTGGGACCCTCTTATTGACGATGAAACACAGAAATTGCATCCGAAATTAATACAAAAAGCACAATGCCGACTTAAGTAAAAGAAGACTGACACTCTCACTTTCTATGATTTAAACCTTTCCTGTGAGTCCAGTTTTAGATTCCGATGCTTCACTTCAGGTTTACTGTATACCTTGCACTTTCTTATTGACCATGAAACACAGAAAATGCATCCAAATTTAATACAAAAGGCACAATTCCGACATACGTACAAGAGGACTGACACTCAAACTTGGAATGATTTGAACCTCTCCTGTGAGTCCAATTTTAGATTCCGATGCTTCACTTCAGGTTTACTGTATACCTTGCACCTTCTTATTGACGATGAAACACAGAAATTGCATCGGAATTAAGTTCAAATGGCACAATGCCGTCTTAATTACAAGAGGACTGACACTCAAACTCTCTTTGATTTGAACCTCTCCTGTTAGTCCAGTTTTAGATTCCGATGCTTCACTTCAGGTTTACTGTATACCTTGCACCTTCTTATTGACGATGAAACACAGAAATTGCATCGGGGGTAAATTCAAATGGCACAATGCCGACTTAAGTACAAGAGGACTGACACTCTCTAACTTTCTATGATTAGAACCACTCCTGTGAGTCCAGTTTTAGATTCCGATGCTTTACTTCACGTTTACTGTATCACTTGGACCCGCTTATTGACGATGAAACACAGAAATTGCATCCGAATTTAATACAAAAGGCACAATGCCGACTTAAGTAATAGAGGACTGACACTCTCACTTTCTATGATTTGAACCTCTCATGTAAGTCCGGTTTTAGATTCCGATGTTTCACTTCAGGTTTACTGTATCTCTTGGACCTTCTTATTGACGATGAAACACAGAAATGGCATCCGAATTCAATACAAAAGGCAAAATGCCGACTTAAGTACAAGAGGACTGACACTCTCACTTTCAATGATTTGAACCTCTCCTGTGAGTCCAGTTTTAGATTCCGATGCTTCACTTCATGTTTACTGTATCCCATGGACCTTCTTATTGACGATGAAACACAGAAATTGCATCCGAATTTAATACAAAAGGCACAATGCCGACTTAAGTACAAGAGGACTGACACTCTCACTTTCTATGATTTGAACCTCTCCTGTGAGTCCAGATTTAGATTCCGATGGTTCACTTCAGGTTTACTGTATACCTTGGACCTTCTTATTGACGATGAAACACAGAAATTGCATCGGATTTAAATTCAAAAGGCACAATACAGACTTAAGTTCAAGAGGACTGTCACTCTAACTTTCTATGATTTGAACTTCTCCTGTGAGTCCAGTTTTAGATTCCGATGCTTCACTTCAGGTTTACTGTATCCCTTGGACCTTCGTATTGACGATGAGACACAGAAATTGTATCCGAATTTAATACAAAAGGCACAATGCCGACTTAAGTACTAGAGGACTGATACTCTCACTTTCTATGATTTCAACCTCTCCTGTAAGTCCAGTTTTAGATTCGGATGCTTCACTTCATGTTTACTGTATCCCTTGGACCTTCTTATTGACGATGAAACACAGATATTGCATCCGAATTTAATACAAAAGGCACAATGCTGACTTATGTACAAGAGGACTGACACTCTCACCTTCTATGATTTGAACCCCTCCTGTGAGTCCAGTTTTAGATTCCGATGGTTCACTTCAGGTTTACTGTATACCATGCACCTTCTTACTGACGATGAAACGCAGCAATTGCAACCGAATTTAAAACAAAAGGCACAATGCCGACTTAAGTACAAGAGGACTGACACTCTCACTTTCTATGATTAGAACCTCTCCTGTGAGTCCAGTTTTAGATTCCGATGCTTCACTTCAGGTTTTCTGTATCTCTTGGACCCTCTTATTGACGATGAAACACAGAAATGGCTTCCGAATTTAATACAAAATTCACAATGCCGACTTATGTACTAGAGGACTGACACTCTAATATTCTATGATTTGAACCTCTCCTGTGAGTCCAGTTTTAGATTCCGATGCTTCACTTCAGGTTTACTGTATCCTTTGGACCTTCTTATTGACGATGAAACACAGAAATTGCATCCGAATTTAATACAAAAATCACAATGCCGACTTAAGTAATAGAGGACTGACACTCTCACTTTCTATGATTTGAACCTCTCATGTAAGTCCGGTTTTAGATTCCGATGTTTCACTTCAGGTTTACTGTATACCTTGCACCTTCTTATTGACGATGAAACACAGAAATTGCATCGGAATTAAGTTCAAATGGCACAATGCCGTCTTAATTACAAGAGGACTGACACTCTAACTCTCTTTGATTTGAACCTCTCCTGTTAGTCCAGTTTTAGATTCCGATGCTTCACTTCAGGTTTACTGTATACCTTGCACCTTCTTATTGACGATGAAACACAGAAATTGCATCGGAATTAAGTTCAAATGGCACAATGCCGTCTTAATTACAAGAGGACTGACACTCTAACTCTCTTTGATTTGAACCTCTCCTGTTAGTCCAGTTTTAGATTCCGATGCTTCACTTCAGGTTTACTGTATACCTTGCACCTTCTTATTGACGATGAAACACAGAAATTGCATCGGGGGTAAATTCAAATGGCACAATGCCGACTTAAGTACAAGAGGACTGACACTCTCTAACTTTCTATGATTAGAACCACTCCTGTGAGTCCAGTTTTAGATTCCGATGCTTTACTTCACGTTTACTGTATCACTTGGACCCGCTTATTGACGATGAAACACAGAAATTGCATCCGAATTTAATACAAAAGGCACAATGCCGACTTAAGTAATAGAGGACTGACACTCTCACTTTCTATGATTTGAACCTCTCATGTAAGTCCGGTTTTAGATTCCGATGTTTCACTTCAGGTTTACTGTATCTCTTGGACCTTCTTATTGACGATGAAACACAGAAATGGCATCCGAATTCAATACAAAAGGCAAAATGCCGACTTAAGTACAAGAGGACTGACACTCTCACTTTCAATGATTTGAACCTCTCCTGTGAGTCCAGTTTTAGATTCCGATGCTTCACTTCATGTTTACTGTATCCCATGGACCTTCTTATTGACGATGAAACACAGAAATTGCATCTGAATTTAATACAAAAGGCACAATGCCGACTTAAGTACAAGAGGACTGACACTCTCACTTTCTATGATTTGAACCTCTCCTGTGAGTCCAGATTTGGATTCCGATGGTTCACTTCAGGTTTACTGTATACCTTGGACCTTCTTATTGACGATGAAACACAGAAATTGCATCGGATTTAAATTCAAAAGGCACAATACAGACTTAAGTTCAAGAGGACTGTCACTCTAACTTTCTATGATTTGAACTTCTCCTGTGAGTCCAGTTTTAGATTCCGATGCTTCACTTCAGGTTTACTGTATCCCTTGGACCTTCGTATTGACGATGAGACACAGAAATTGTATCCGAATTTAATACAAAAGGCACAATGCCGACTTAAGTACTAGAGGACTGATACTCTCACTTTCTATGATTTCAACCTCTCCTGTAAGTCCAGTTTTAGATTCGGATGCTTCACTTCATGTTTACTGTATCCCTTGGACCTTCTTATTGACGATGAAACACAGATATTGCATCCGAATTTAATAAAAAAGGCACAATGCTGACTTATGTACAAGAGGACTGACACTCTCACCTTCTATGATTTGAACCCCTCCTGTGAGTCCAGTTTTAGATTCCGATGGTTCACTTCAGGTTTACTGTATACCATGCACCTTCTTACTGACGATGAAACGCAGCAATTGCAACCGAATTTAAAACAAAAGGCACAATGCCGACTTAAGTACAAGAGGACTGACACTCTCACTTTCTATGATTAGAACCTCTCCTGTGAGTCCAGTTTTAGATTCCGATGCTTCACTTCAGGTTTTCTGTATCTCTTGGACCCTCTTATTGACGATGAAACACAGAAATGGCTTCCGAATTTAATACAAAATTCACAATGCCGACTTATGTACAAGAGGACTGACACTCTAATATTCTATGATTTGAACCTCTCCTGTGAGTCCAGTTTTAGATTCCGATGCTTCACTTCAGGTTTACTGTATCCTTTGGACCTTCTTATTGACGATGAAACACAGAAATTGCATCCGCATTTAATACAAAAGGCACTATACCGACATAAGTACAAGAGAACTGACACTCTAACTTTCAATGATTTGAACCTCTCCTGTGAGTCCAGTTTTAGATTCCGATACCTCACTTCAGGTTTACTGTATGCCTTGGACCTTCTTAGATTACGATGCCTCACTTCAGGTTTACTGTATCCCTTGGACCTTCTTATTGACGATGAAACACAGAAACTGCATCGGAATTTAATTCAAAATTCACAATGCCGACTTAAGTAAAAGACGAATGACACTCTAACTTTCTAAGATTTGAACCTCTCCTGTGAGTCCAGTTTTAGTTTCCGATGCTTATCTTCAGGTTTACTGTATACCTTGCACCTTCATATTGTCGATGAAAAACTGAAATTGCTTCCGAATTTAATACAATAGGGACAATGCCGACTTATGGACAAGAGGACTGACTATCTCACTTTCTATGATTTGAACCTCTCCTGTGAGTCCAGTTTTAGATTCCGATGCTTCACTTCAGGTTTACTGTATCCCTTTTACCTTTTTATTGACGATGAGACACAGAGTTTGCATCCGAATTTAATACAAAAGGCACAATGCCGACTTAAGTACAAGAGGACTGACACTCTCACTTTCTATGATTTGAACCTGTCCTGTGAGTCCAGTTCTAGGTTCCAATGCTTCACCTCAGGTTTACTGTATCCCTTGGACAATCTTATTGACGATGAAACACAGAAATTGCATCCGAATTTAATACAAAAGGCACAATGTAGACTTAAGTACAAGAGGACTGACACTCTAACTTTCAATGATTTGAACCTCTCCTGTGAGTCCAGTTTTAGATTCCGATGCTTCACTTCATGTTTACTGTATCCCTTGGACCTTCATATTGAAGATGAAACACAGAAATTGCATCCGAATTTAATACAAAAGGCACAATGCCAACTTAAGTACAAGAGGACTGACACTGTAACTTTCAACGATTTGAACCTCTCCTGTGAGTCCAGTTTTAGATTCCGATGCTTCACTTCTGGTTTACTGTACCCCATGGACCTTCTTATTGACGATGAAACACAGAAATTGCATCCGAATTTAATACAAAAGGCACAATGCCGACTTAAGCACAAGATGACTGACACTCTAACTTTCAATGATTTGAACCTCTCATGTGAGTGCAGTTTTAGATTCGGATGCTTCACTTCAGGTTTACTGTATCCCTTGGACTTTCTTATTGACGATGGAACACAGAAATTGCATCCGAATTTAATACAAAAGGCACAACGCCGACTTACGTAGAAGAGGACTGACACTCAAAATTTCTATTATTTGAACCTCACCTGTGAGTCCAGTTTTAGATTCCGATGCTCCACTTCAGGTTTTCTGTATCCCTTGGACCCTCTTATTGGCGATGAAACACAGAAATTGCATCCGAAATTAATTCCAAAGGCACAATGCCGACTTAAGTAAAAGAGGACTGACACTCTCACTTTCTATGATTTGAACCTCTCCAGTGAGTCCAGTTTTAGATTCCGATGCTTCACTTCAGTTTTATTGTATACCTGGGACCCTCTTATTGACGATGAAACACAGAAATTGCAACCGAAATTAATACAAAAAGCACAATGCCGACTTAAGTAAAAGAAGACTGACACTCTCACTTTCTATGATTTAAACCTTTCCTGTGAGTCCAGTTTTAGATTCCGATGCTTCACTTCAGGTTTACTGTATATATTGCACCTTCTTATTGACCATGAAACACAGAAAATGCATCCAAATTTAATACAAATGGCACAATTCCGACATACGTACAAGAGGACTGACACTCTAACTTGGAATGATTTGAACCTCTCCTGTGAGTCCAGTTTTAGATTCCGATGCTTCACTTCAGGTTTACTGTATACCTTGCACCTTCTTATTGACGATGAAACACAGAAATTGCATCGGAATTAAGTTCAAAAGGCACAATGCCGTCTTAATTACAAGAGGACTGACACTCTAACTCTCTTTGATTTGAACCTCTCCTGTTAGTCCAGTTTTAGATTCCGATGCTTCACTTCAGGTTTACTGTATACCTTGCACCTTCTTATTGACGATGAAACACAGAAATTGCATCGGAATTAAATTCAAATGGCACAATGCCGACTTAAGTACAAGAGGACTGACACTCTCTAACTTTCTATGATTAGAACCTCTCCTGTGAGTCCAGTTTTAGAATCCGATGCTTTACTTCACGTTTACTGTATCACTTGGACCCTCTTATTGACGATGAAACACAGAAATTGCATCCGAATTTAATACAAAACGCACAATGCCGACTTAAGTACTAGAGGACTGACACTCTCACTTTCTATGATTTGAACCTCTCATGTAAGTCCACTTTTTGGATTCCGATGTTTCACTTCAGGTTTACTGTATCTCTTGGACCTTCTTATTGACGATGAAACACAGAAATGGCATCCGAATTCAATACAAAAGACACAATGCCGACTTAAGTACAAGAGGACTGACACTCTCACTTTCAATGATTTGAACCTCTCCTGTGAGTCCAGTTTTAGAGTCCGATGCTTCACTTCATTTTTACTGTATCCCATGGACCTTCTTATTGACGATGAAACACAGAAATTGCATCTGCATTTAATACAAAAGGCACAATGCAGACTTAAGTACAAGAGGACTGACACTCTAATTTTCTATGATTTGGACCTCTCCTGTGAGTCCAGTTTTAGATTCCCATGATTTACTTCAGGTTTACTGTATCCCTTGGACCTTCTTATTGACGATGAAACACAGAAATTGCATCCGAATTTATACAAAAGGCACAATGTCGACTTACGTAGAAGAGGACTGACACTCTAACTTTCAATGATTTGAACCTCTCCTGTGAGTCCAGTTTTAGAATCCGATGCTTCACTTCATGTTTACTGTATCCCTTGGACCTTCTTATTGACGATGAAACACAGAAATTGCATCCGAATTTAATACAAAAGGCACAATGTCGACTTAAGTACAAGATTACTGACACTCTCACTTTCTATGATTTGAACCCCTCCTGTGACTCCAGTTTTAGATTCCGATGGTTCACTACAGGTTTACTGTATACCATGCACCTTCTTACTGACGATGAAACACAGCAATTGCAACCGAATTTAATACAAAAGGCACAATGCCGACTTAAGTACAACAGGACTGACACTCTCACTTTCTATGATTAGAACCTCTCCTGTGAGGCCAGTTTTAGATTCCGATGCTTCACTTCAGGTTTTCTGTATCTCTTGGAGCCTCTTATGGACGATGAAACACAGAAATGGCTTCCGAATTTAATACAAAATTCACAATGCAGACTTATGTACAAGAGTACTGACACTCTAACATTCTATGATTTGAATCTCTCCTGTGAGTCCAGTTTTATATTCCGATGCTTCACTTCAGTTTTACTGTATCCCTTGGACTTTCTTATTGACGATGAAACACAGAAATTGCATCCGCATTCAATACAAAAGGCACTATGCCGACATAAGTACAAGAGAACTGACACTCTAACTTTCAATGATTTGAACCTCTCCTGTGAGTCCAGTTTTAGATTCCGATGCCTCACTTCAGGTTTACTGTATCCCTTGGACCTTCTTAGATTACGATGCCTCACATCAGGTTTACTGTATCCCATGGACCTTCTTATTGACGATGAAACACAGAAACTGCATCGGAATTAAATTCAAAATTCACAATGCCGAGTTAAGTAAAAGACGAATGACACTCTAACTTTCTAAGATTTGAACCTCCCCTGTAAGTCCAGTTTTAGTTTCCGATGCTTATCTTCAGGTTTACTGTATACCTTGGACCTTCTTATTGACGATGAAAAACTGAAATTGCTTCCGAATTTAATACAATAGGGACAATGCCGACTTATGGACAAGAGGACTGACTATCTCACTTTCTATGATTTGAACCTCTCCTGTGAGTCCAGTTTTAGATTCCGATGCTTCACTTCAGGTTTACTGTATCCCTTTTACCTAATTATTGACGATGAGACACAGAGTTTGCATTCGAATTTAAAACAAAAGGCACAATGCCGTCTTAAGTACAAGAGGACTGAAACTCTCACTTTCTATGATTTGAACCTGTCCTGTGAGTCCAGTTTTAGATTCCGATGCTTCACTTCAGGTTTACTGTATCCCTTGGACAATCTTATTGACGATGAAACACAGAAATCGCATCCGAATTTAATACAAAAGGCACAATGTGAACTTATGTACAAGAGGACTGACACTCTCACTTTCTATGTTTTGAACCTCTCCTGTGAGTCCAGTTTTAGATTCCGATGTTTCACTTCAGGTTTACTGTATCCCTTGGGCCTTCTTGTTGACGATGAAACACAGAAATTGCATCCGAATTTAATAGAAAAGGCACAATGCCGACTTAAGTAAAAGAGAACTGACACTCTCTCTATCTATGATTTGAACCTCTCCTGTGAGTCCAGTTTTAGATTCCGATGCTTCACTTCAGGTTTGCTGTATACCTTGCACCTACTAACTGACGATGAAACACAGAAATTGCATCGGAATTAAATTCAAAAGGCACAATGCCGACTTATGTACAAGAGGACTGACACTCTCTCTATGCTTTGAACCTCTCCTGTAAGTCCAGTTTTAGATTCCGATGCTTCACTTCAGGTTTTCAGTATACCTTGCACCTTCTTATTGACGATGAAACACAGAAATTGCAACGGAATTAAATTGAAAAGGCACAATGCTGACTTAAGTACAACAGGACTGACACTCTATCTTTCTATGATTTGAACCTCTCCTGTGAGTCCAGTTTTACATTCCGATGCTTCACTTCAGGTTTACTGTATCCCTTGGACCTCCTTATTGACGATGAAACACAGAAATTGCATCCGAATTTAATACGAAAGGCACAATGCAGACTTAAGTACAAGAGGACTGACACTCTCACTTTCTATGATTTGAACCTCTCCTGTGAGTCCAGTTTTGGATTCCGATGCTTCACTTCAGGTTTACAGTATACCTTACACCTTCTTATTGACGATGAAACACAGATATAGCATCCGAATTTAATACAAATGGCACATTGCCGACTTAAGTAGAAGAGGACTGACACTCTAACTTTCTATGATTTGAACCTCTCCTGTGAGTCCAGTTTTAGATTCCGATGCTTCACTTCAGGTTTACTGTATCCCTTGGACCTTCTTATTGACGATGAAACACAAAAATTGCAACCGAATTTAATACAAAAAGCACAATGCCGACTTAAGTAAAAGAAGACTGACACTCTCACTTTCTATGATTTGAACCTTTCCTGTGAGTCCAGTTTTAGATAACGATGCTTCACTTCCGGTTTATTGTATACCTTGCACCTTCTTATTGACGATGAAACGCAGAAAATGCATCCAAACTTAATACAAAAGGCACAATGCCGACATACGTGCAGGAGGACTGACACTCTAACGTTGAGTGATTTGAACCTCTCCTGTGAGTCCAGTTTTAGATTCCGATGCTTCACGTCAGGTTTACTGTATACCTTGCACCTTCTTATTGACGATGAAACACAGAAATTGCATCGGAATTAAATTCAAAAGGCACAATGCCGACTTAATTACAAGAGGACTGACACTCTAACTCTCTATGATTTGAACCTCTCCTGTTAGTCCAGTTTTAGATTCCGATGCTTCACATCAGGTTTCCTGTATACCTTGCACCATCTTATTGACGATGAAACACAGAAATTGCATCGGAATTAAATTCAAAAGGCACAATGCCGACATAAGTACAAGAGGACTGACACTCTCTAACTTTCTATGATTAGAACCTCTCCTGTGAGTCCAGTTTTAGATTCCGATGCTATACTTCACGTTTACTGTATCACTTGGACCCTCTTATTGACGATGAAACACAGAAATTGCATCCGAATTTAATACAAAATTCACAATGCCGACTTAAGTACTAGAGGACTGACACTCTCACTTTCTATGATTTGAACCTCTCCTGTGAGTCCAGTTTTAGATTCCGATGTTTCACTTCAGGTTTACTGTATCTCTTGGACCTTCTTATTGACGATGAAACACAGAAATGGCATCCCAATTCAATGCAAAAGGCACAATGCCGACTTATGTACAAGAGGACTGACACTCTATTTCTCTATGATTTGAACCTCTCCTGTGAGTACAGTTTTAGATTCCGATGCTTCACTTAAGGTTTACTGTATCCCTTGGACTTTCTTATTGACGATGAAACACAGAAATTGCATCCGCATTTAATACAAAAGGCACAATGCCGACTTAAGTACAAGAGGACTGTCACTCTAACTTTCTATCATTTGAACCTCTCCTGTGAGTCCAGTTTTAGATTCCCATGATTCACTTCAGGTTTACTGTATTCCTTGGACCTTCTTAATGACGATGAAACACAGAAATTGCATCCGAATTTATACAAAAGGCACAATGTCGACTTAAGTACAAGAGGACTGACACTGTAACTTTCAATGATTAGAACCTCTCCTGTGAGTCCAGTTTTAGATTCCGATGCTTCACTTCATGTTTACTGTATCGCTTGGACCTTCTTATTGACGATGAAACACAGAAATTGCATCCGAATGTAATACAAAAGTCACAATCCCAACTTAAGTACAAGAGGACTGACACTGTAACTTTCAACGATTTGAACCTCTCCTGTGAGTCCAGTTTTAGATTCCGATGCTTCACTTCAGGTTTACTGGATCCTTTGGACCTTCATATTGGCGATGAATTACAGACATTGCATCCGAAATTAATACAAAAGTCACAATGCCGACTTAAGCACAAGATGACTGACACTCTAACTTTCTATGATTTGAACCTCTCATGTGAGTGCAGTTTTAGATTCGGATGCTTCACTTCAGGTTTACTGTATCCCTTGGACTTTCTGATTGACGATGAAACACAGAAATTGCATCCGAATTTTATACAAAAGGCACAACGCCGACTTAAGTACAAGAGGACTGACACTTTAAATTTCTATTATTTGAACCTCACCTGTGAGTCCAGTTTTAGATTCCGATGCTTCACTTCAGGTTTTCTGTATCCCTTGGACCTTCTTATTGACGATGTAACACAGAAATTGCATCCGAAATTAATTCAAAAGGTACAATGCCGACTTAAGTAAAAGAGGACTGACACTCTCACTTTCTATGATTTGAACCTCTCCCGTGAGTCCAGTTTTAGATTCCGATGCTTCACTTCAGTTTTATTGTATACTTGGGACCCTCTTATTGACGATGAAACACAGAAATTGCAACCGATTTAAATACAAAAAGCACAATGCCGACTTAAGTAAATGAAGACTGACACTCTCACTTTCTATGATTTAAACCTTTCCTGTGAGTCCAGTTTTAGATTCCGATGCTTCACTTCAGGTTTACTGTCCACTATGCACCTCCTTATTGACCATGAGACCCAGAAAATGCATCCAAATTTAATACAAAAGGCACAATTCCGACATACGTACAAGAGGACTGACACTCTAACTTTGAATGATTTGAACCTCTCCTGTGAGTCCAGTTTTAGAGTCCAATGCTTCACTTCCGGTTTACTGTATACCTTGCACCTTCTTATTGACGATGAAACACAGAAATTGCATCGGAATTAAGTTCAAATGGCACAATGCCGACTTAATTACAAGAGGACTGACACTCTAACTCTCTATGATTTGAACCTCTCCTGTTAGTCCAGTTTTAGATTCCGATGCTTCACTTCAGGTTTACTGTATACCTTGCACCTTCTTATTGACGATGAAACACAGAAATTGCATCGGAATTAAATTCACATGGCACAATGCCGACTTAAGTACAAGAGGACTGACACTCTCTAACTTTCTATGACTAGAAACTCTCCTGTGAGTCCAGTTTTAGATTCCGATGCTTTACTTCACGTTTACTGTATCACTTGGACCCTCTTATTGACGATGAAACACAGAAATTGCATCCGAATTTAATACAAAAGGCGCAATGCCGACTTAAGTACTAGAGGACTGACACTCTCACTTTCTATGATTTGAACCTCTCATGTAAGTCCAGTTTTAGATTCCGATGTTTCACTTCAGGTTTACTGTATCTCTTGGACCTTCTTATTGACGATGAAACACAGAAATGGCACCCGAATTTAATACAAAAGGCACATTGCCGACTTAAGTACAAGAGGACTGACACTCTAACTTTCTACGATTTGAACCTCTCCTGTGAGTACAGTTTTAGATTCCGAAGCTTCACTTCAGGTTTACTGGATCCTTTGGACCTTCATATTGGCGATGAATTACAGAAATTGCATCCGAAATTAATACAAAAGTCACAATGCCGACGTAAGTACATGGGGACTGACACTCTCACTTTGTATGATTCGAACCTCTCCTGTGAGTCCAGTTATAGATTCCGATGCTTCACTTAAGGTTTGCTGTATCCCTTGGACTTTCGTATTGACGATGAAACACAGAAATTGCAACCGAAATTAATACAAAAAGCACAATGCCGACTTAAGTAAAAGAAGACTGACACTCTCACTTTCTATGATGTAAACCTTTCCTGTGAGTCCAGTTTTAAATTCCGATGCTTCACTTCAGGTTTACTGTATACCTTGCACCTTCTTATTGACCATGAAACACAGAAAATGCATCCAAATTTAATACAAAAGGTACAATTCCGACATACGTACAAGAGGATTGACACTCTAACTTTGAATGATTTGAACCTCTCCTGTGAGTCCAGTTTTAGATTCCGATGCTTCACTTCAGGTTTACTGTATACCTTGCACCTTCTTATTGACGATGAAACACAGAAATTGCATCGGAATTAAGTTCAAATGGCACAATGCCGACTTAATTACAAGAGGACTGACACTCTAACTCTCTATGATTTGAACCTCTCCTGTTAGTCCAGTTTTAGATTCCGATGATTCACTTCAGGTTTACTGTATACCTTGCACCTTCTTATTGACGATGAAACACAGAAATTGCATTGGAATTAAATTCAAATGGCACAATGCCGACTTAAGTACAAGAGGCTCACACTCTCTAACTTTCTATGATTAGAACCTCTCCTGTGAGTCCAGTTTTAGATTCCGATGCTTTACTTCACGTTTACTGTATCACTTGGACCCTCTTCTTGACGATGAAACACAGAAATTGCATCCGAATTTAATACAAAAGGCACAATGCCGACTTAAGTACTAGAGGACTGACACTCTCACTCTCTATGATTTGAACCTCTCCTGTGAGTACAGTTTTAGATTCCGATGCTTCACTTAAGGTTTACTGTATCCCTTGGACTTTCTTATTGACGATGAAACACAGAAATTGCATCCGAATTTATACAAAAGGCACAATGCCGACTTAAGTACAAGCGGACTGACACTCTAACTTTCAATGATTTGAACCTCTCCTGTGTGTCCAGTTTTAGATTCCGATGCTTCACTTCATGTTTACTGTATCCCATGGACCTTCTTATTGATGATGAAACACAGAAATTGCATCCGAATTTAATACAAAAGGCACAATGCCGACTTAAGTACAAGAGGACTGACACTCTCACTTTCTATGATTTGAACTTCTCCTGTGAGTCCAGTTTAAGATTCCGATGCTTGACTTAAGGTTTGCTGTATCCCTTGGACATTCGTATTGACAATGAAACACAAAAATTGCATCCGAAGTTAATATAAAAGGCACAATGCCGACTTAAGTACAAGAGGACTGACACTGTAACTTTCAACGATTTGAACCTCTCCTGTGAGCCCAGTTTTAGATTCCGATGCTTCACGTCTGGTTTACTGTACCCCATGGACCTTCTTATTGACGATGAAACACAGAAATTGCATCCGAATTTAATACAAAAGGCACAATGCCGACTTAAGCACAAGATGACTGACACTCTAACTTTCTATGATTTAAACCTCTCATGTGAGTGCAGTTTTAGATTCCGATGCTTCACATCAGGTTTACTGTATCCCTTGGACTTTCTTATTGACGATGAAACACAGAAATTGCATCCGAATTTAATACAAAGGCACAATGCCGACTTAAGTACAAGAGGACTGACACTCTAAATTTCTATTATTTCAACCTCTCCTGTGAGTCCAGTTTTAGAATCCGATGCTTCACTTAAGGTTTCCTGTATCCCTTGGACCTTCTTATTGACGATGAAACACAGACATTGCATCGGAATTGAACTCAAAAGGCACAATGCCCACTTAAGTACAAGAGGACTAACACTCTAACTTTCTAAGATTTGAACCTCTCCTGTGAGTCTAGTTTTAGATTCCGATGCTTCACTTCAAGTTTACTGTATACCTTGCACCTTCTTTTGACGATGAAACACAGAAATTGCATCGGAATTTAATACAAAAGGCACAATGCCGACTTAAGTACAAGAGGACTGACACTCTAACTTTCTATGATTTGTACCTCTCCTGTGAGTCCAGTTTTAGATTCCGATGCTTCACTTCAGTTTTACTGTATCCCTTGGACATTCTTATTGACGATGAAACACAGAGTTTGCATCCGAATTTAATTCAAAAGACACAATGCCGACTTAAGTACAAGAGGACTGACACTCTAACTTTCTATGATTTGGTCCTCTCCTGTGAGTCCAGTTTTAGATTCCAATGCTTCACTTCAGGTTTACTGTATACCTTGCACCTTCTTATTGACGATGAAACACAGAAATTGCATCCGAATGTAATACAAAAGGCACAATGCCGACTTAAGTACTAGAGGACTGACACTCTCACGTTCTATGATTTGAACCTCTCATGTAAGTCCAGTTTTAGATTCCGATGTTTCACTTCAGGTATACTGTATCTCTTGGACCTTCTTATTGACGATGAAACACAGAAATGGCATCCGAATTCAATTGAAAAGGCACAATGCCGACTTATGTACACGAGGACTGACACTCTAACTCTCTATGATTTGAACCTCTCCTGTGAGTACAGTTTTAGATTCCGATGCTTCACTTAAGGTTTACTGTATCCCTTGGACTTTCTTATTGACGATGAAACACAGAAATGGCATCCGAATGTAATACAAAAGGCACAATGCTGACTTAAGTACAAGAGGACTGACACTCTAACTTTCAATGATTTGAACCTCTCATTTGAGTGCAGTTTTAGATTCGGATGCTTCACTTCAGGTTTACTGTATCCCTTGGACTTTCTTATTGACGATGAAACACAGAAATTGCATCCGAATTTAATACAAAAGGCACAACGCCGACTTAAGTACAAGAGGACTGACACTCAAAATTTCTATTATTTGAACCTCACCTGTGAGTCCAGTTTTAGATTCCGATGCTTCACTTCAGGTTTTCTGTATCCCTTGGACCTTCTTATTGACGATGAAACACAGAAATTGCATCCGAAATTAATTCAAAAGGCACAATGCCGACTTAAGTAAAAGAGGATTGACACTCTCACTTTCTATGATTTGAACCTCTCCTGTGAGTCCAGTTTTAGATTCCGATGCTTCACTTAAGGTTTACTGTATCCCTTGGACTTTCTTATTGACGATGAAACACAGAAATTGCATCCGAATTTATACAAAAGGCACAATGCCGACTTAAGTACAAGCGGACTGACACTCTAACTTTCAATGATTTGAACCTCTCCTGTGTGTCCAGTTTTAGATTCCGATGCTTCACTTCATGTTTACTGTATCCCATGGACCTTCTTATTGATGATGAAACACAGAAATTGCATCCGAATTTAATACAAAAGGCACAATGCCGACTTAAGTACAAGAGGACTGACACTCTCACTTTCTATGATTTGAACTTCTCCTGTGAGTCCAGTTTAAGATTCCGATGCTTGACTTAAGGTTTGCTGTATCCCTTGGACATTCGTATTGACAATGAAACACAAAAATTGCATCCGAAGTTAATATAAAAGGCACAATGCCGACTTAAGTACAAGAGGACTGACACTGTAACTTTCAACGATTTGTACCTCTCCTGTGAGCCCAGTTTTAGATTCCGATGCTTCACGTCTGGTTTACTGTACCCCATGGACCTTCTTATTGACGATGAAACACAGAAATTGCATCCGAATTTAATATAAAAGGCACAATGCTGACTTAAGTACAAGAGGACTGACACTCTAACTTTCAATGATTTGAACCTCTCATTTGAGTGCAGTTTTAGATTCGGATGCTTCACTTCAGGTTTACTGTATCCCTTGGACTTTCTTATTGACGATGAAACACAGAAATTGCATCCGAATTTAATACAAAAGGCACAACGCCGACTTAAGTACAAGAGGACTGACACTCAAAATTTCTATTATTTGAACCTCACCTGTGAGTCCAGTTTTAGATTCCGATGCTTCACTTCAGGTTTTCTGTATCCCTTGGACCTTCTTATTGACGATGAAACACAGAAATTGCATCCGAAATTAATTCAAAAGGCACAATGCCGACTTAAGTAAAAGAGGATTGACACTCTCACTTTCTATGATTTGAACCTCTCCTGTGAGTCCAGTTTTAGATTCCGATGCTTCACTTAAGGTTTACTGTATCCCTTGGACTTTCTTATTGACGATGAAACACAGAAATTGCATCCGAATTTATACAAAAGGCACAATGCCGACTTAAGTACAAGCGGACTGACACTCTAACTTTCAATGATTTGAACCTCTCCTGTGTGTCCAGTTTTAGATTCCGATGCTTCACTTCATGTTTACTGTATCCCATGGACCTTCTTATTGATGATGAAACACAGAAATTGCATCCGAATTTAATACAAAAGGCACAATGCCGACTTAAGTACAAGAGGACTGACACTCTCACTTTCTATGATTTGAACTTCTCCTGTGAGTCCAGTTTAAGATTCCGATGCTTGACTTAAGGTTTGCTGTATCCCTTGGACATTCGTATTGACAATGAAACACAAAAATTGCATCCGAAGTTAATATAAAAATCACAATGCCGACTTAAGTACAAGAGGACTGACACTGTAACTTTCAACGATTTGTACCTCTCCTGTGAGCCCAGTTTTAGATTCCGATGCTTCACGTCTGGTTTACTGTACCCCATGGACCTTCTTATTGACGATGAAACACAGAAATTGCATCCGAATTTAATACAAAAGGCACAATGCCGACTTAAGCACAAGATGACTGACACTCTAACTTTCTATGATTTAAACCTCTCATGTGAGTGCAGTTTTAGATTCCGATGCTTCACATCAGGTTTACTGTATCCCTTGGACTTTCTTATTGACGATGAAACACAGAAATTGCATCCGAATTTAATACAAAGGCACAATGCCGACTTAAGTACAAGAGGACTGACACTCTAAATTTCTATTATTTCAACCTCTCCTGTGAGTCCAGTTTTAGAATCCGATGCTTCACTTAAGGTTTCCTGTATCCCTTGGACCTTCTTATTGACGATGAAACACAGACATTGCATCGGAATTGAACTCAAAAGGCACAATGCCCACTTAAGTACAAGAGGACTAACACTCTAACTTTCTAAGATTTGAACCTCTCCTGTGAGTCTAGTTTTAGATTCCGATGCTTCACTTCAAGTTTACTGTATACCTTGCACCTTCTTTTGACGATGAAACACAGAAATTGCATCGGAATTTAATACAAAAGGCACAATGCCGACTTAAGTACAAGAGGACTGACACTCTAACTTTCTATGATTTGTACCTCTCCTGTGAGTCCAGTTTTAGATTCCGATGCTTCACTTCAGTTTTACTGTATCCCTTGGACATTCTTATTGACGATGAAACACAGAGTTTGCATCCGAATTTAATACAAAAGGCACAATGCCGATTTAAGGACAAGAGAACTGGCACTCTAACTTTCTATGATTTGAACCTCTCCCGTGAGTAAGTTTTGGATTCCGATGCTTCACTTCAGGTTTACTGTATCCCTTGGACGTTCTTATTGACGATGAAACACAGAAATTCCATCGGAATTAAATTCAAGAGGTACAATGCCGACATAAGTACAAGAGGACTGACACTCTAACATTCTATGATTTGAACCTCTCCTGTGAGTCCAGTTTTAGATTCCGATGCTTCACTTCAGGTTTTCTGTATCCCCAGGACCATCGTATTGACGATGAAACACAGAAATTGCATCCGAATTTAATTCAAAAGACACAATGCCGACTTAAGTACAAGAGGACTGACACTCTAACTTTCTATGATTTGGTCCTCTCCTGTGAGTCCAGTTTTAGATTCCAATGCTTCACTTCAGGTTTACTGTATACCTTGCACCTTCTTATTGACGATGAAACACAGAAATTGCATCCGAATGTAATACAAAAGGCACAATGCCGACTTAAGTACTAGAGGACTGACACTCTCACGTTCTATGATTTGAACCTCTCATGTAAGTCCAGTTTTAGATTCCGATGTTTCACTTCAGGTATACTGTATCTCTTGGACCTTCTTATTGACGATGAAACACAGAAATGGCATCCGAATTCAATTGAAAAGGCACAATGCCGACTTATGTACACGAGGACTGACACTCTAACTCTCTATGATTTGAACCTCTCCTGTGAGTACAGTTTTAGATTCCGATGCTTCACTTAAGGTTTACTGTATCCCTTGGACTTTCTTATTGACGATGAAACACAGAAATGGCATCCGAATGTAATACAAAAGGCACAATGCCGACTTAAGTACAAGAGGACTTACACTCTCACTTTCTATGATTTGAACCTCTCCTGTGAGTCCAGTTTAGAATTCCGATGCTTGACTTAAGGTTTGCTGTATCCCTTGGACATTCGTATAGACGATGAAACACAAAAATTGCATCCGAATTTAATATAAAAGGCACAATGCCGACTTAAGTACAAGAGGACTGACACTCTAACTTTCAATGATTTGAACCTCTCATTTGAGTGCAGTTTTAGATTCGGATGCTTCACTTCAGGTTTACTGTATCCCTTGGACTTTCTTATTGACGATGAAACACAGAAATTGCATCCGAATTTAATACAAAAGGCACAACGCCGACTTAAGTACAAGAGGACTGACACTCAAAATTTCTATTATTTGAACCTCACCTGTGAGTCCAGTTTTAGATTCCGATGCTTCACTTCAGGTTTTCTGTATCCCTTGGACCTTCTTATTGACGATGAAACACAGAAATTGCATCCGAAATTAATTCAAAAGGCACAATGCCGACTTAAGTAAAAGAGGATTGACACTCTCACTTTCTATGATTTGAACCTCTCCTGTGAGTCCAGTTTTAGATTCCGATGCTTCACTTAAGGTTTACTGTATCCCTTGGACTTTCTTATTGACGATGAAACACAGAAATTGCATCCGAATTTATACAAAAGGCACAATGCCGACTTAAGTACAAGCGGACTGACACTCTAACTTTCAATGATTTGAACCTCTCCTGTGTGTCCAGTTTTAGATTCCGATGCTTCACTTCATGTTTACTGTATCCCATGGACCTTCTTATTGATGATGAAACACAGAAATTGCATCCGAATTTAATACAAAAGGCACAATGCCGACTTAAGTACAAGAGGACTGACACTCTCACTTTCTATGATTTGAACTTCTCCTGTGAGTCCAGTTTAAGATTCCGATGCTTGACTTAAGGTTTGCTGTATCCCTTGGACATTCGTATTGACAATGAAACACAAAAATTGCATCCGAAGTTAATATAAAAGGCACAATGCCGACTTAAGTACAAGAGGACTGACACTGTAACTTTCAACGATTTGTACCTCTCCTGTGAGCCCAGTTTTAGATTCCGATGCTTCACGTCTGGTTTACTGTACCCCATGGACCTTCTTATTGACGATGAAACACAGAAATTGCATCCGAATTTAATACAAAAGGCACAATGCCGACTTAAGCACAAGATGACTGACACTCTAACTTTCTATGATTTAAACCTCTCATGTGAGTGCAGTTTTAGATTCCGATGCTTCACATCAGGTTTACTGTATCCCTTGGACTTTCTTATTGACGATGAAACACAGAAATTGCATCCGAATTTAATACAAAGGCACAATGCCGACTTAAGTACAAGAGGACTGACACTCTAAATTTCTATTATTTCAACCTCTCCTGTGAGTCCAGTTTTAGAATCCGATGCTTCACTTAAGGTTTCCTGTATCCCTTGGACCTTCTTATTGACGATGAAACACAGACATTGCATCGGAATTGAACTCAAAAGGCACAATGCCCACTTAAGTACAAGAGGACTAACACTCTAACTTTCTAAGATTTGAACCTCTCCTGTGAGTCTAGTTTTAGATTCCGATGCTTCACTTCAAGTTTACTGTATACCTTGCACCTTCTTTTGACGATGAAACACAGAAATTGCATCGGAATTTAATACAAAAGGCACAATGCCGACTTAAGTACAAGAGGACTGACACTCTAACTTTCTATGATTTGTACCTCTCCTGTGAGTCCAGTTTTAGATTCCGATGCTTCACTTCAGTTTTACTGTATCCCTTGGACATTCTTATTGACGATGAAACACAGAGTTTGCATCCGAATTTAATACAAAAGGCACAATGCCGATTTAAGGACAAGAGAACTGGCACTCTAACTTTCTATGATTTGAACCTCTCCCGTGAGTAAGTTTTGGATTCCGATGCTTCACTTCAGGTTTACTGTATCCCTTGGACGTTCTTATTGACGATGAAACACAGAAATTCCATCGGAATTAAATTCAAGAGGTACAATGCCGACATAAGTACAAGAGGACTGACACTCTAACATTCTATGATTTGAACCTCTCCTGTGAGTCCAGTTTTAGATTCCGATGCTTCACTTCAGGTTTTCTGTATCCCCAGGACCATCGTATTGACGATGAAACACAGAAATTGCATCCGAATTTAATTCAAAAGACACAATGCCGACTTAAGTACAAGAGGACTGACACTCTAACTTTCTATGATTTGGTCCTCTCCTGTGAGTCCAGTTTTAGATTCCAATGCTTCACTTCAGGTTTACTGTATACCTTGCACCTTCTTATTGACGATGAAACACAGAAATTGCATCCGAATGTAATACAAAAGGCACAATGCCGACTTAAGTACTAGAGGACTGACACTCTCACGTTCTATGATTTGAACCTCTCATGTAAGTCCAGTTTTAGATTCCGATGTTTCACTTCAGGTATACTGTATCTCTTGGACCTTCTTATTGACGATGAAACACAGAAATGGCATCCGAATTCAATTGAAAAGGCACAATGCCGACTTATGTACACGAGGACTGACACTCTAACTCTCTATGATTTGAACCTCTCCTGTGAGTACAGTTTTAGATTCCGATGCTTCACTTAAGGTTTACTGTATCCCTTGGACTTTCTTATTGACGATGAAACACAGAAATGGCATCCGAATGTAATACAAAAGGCACAATGCCGACTTAAGTACAAGAGGACTTACACTCTCACTTTCTATGATTTGAACCTCTCCTGTGAGTCCAGTTTAGAATTCCGATGCTTGACTTAAGGTTTGCTGTATCCCTTGGACATTCGTATAGACGATGAAACACAAAAATTGCATCCGAATTTAATATAAAAGGCACAATGCCGACTTAAGTACAAGAGGACTGACACTCTAACTTTCAATGATTTGAACCTCTCATTTGAGTGCAGTTTTAGATTCGGATGCTTCACTTCAGGTTTACTGTATCCCTTGGACTTTCTTATTGACGATGAAACACAGAAATTGCATCCGAATTTAATACAAAAGGCACAACGCCGACTTAAGTACAAGAGGACTGACACTCAAAATTTCTATTATTTGAACCTCACCTGTGAGTCCAGTTTTAGATTCCGATGCTTCACTTCAGGTTTTCTGTATCCCTTGGACCTTCTTATTGACGATGAAACACAGAAATTGCATCCGAAATTAATTCAAAAGGCACAATGCCGACTTAAGTAAAAGAGGATTGACACTCTCACTTTCTATGATTTGAACCTCTCCTGTGAGTCCAGTTTTAGATTCCGATGCTTCACTTCAGTTTTGTTGTATACCTGGGACCTTCTTATTGACGATGAAACACAGAAATTGCAACCGAAATTAATACAAAAAGCACAATGCCGACTTAAGTAAAAGAAGACTGACACTCTCACTTTCTATGATGTAAACCTTTCCTGTGAGTCCAGTTTTAAATTCCGATGCTTCACTTCAGGTTTACTGTATACCTTGCACCTTCTTATTGACCATGAAACACAGAAAATGCATCCAAATTTAATACAAAAGGCACAATTCCGACATACGTACAAGAGGATTGACACTCTAACTTTGAATGATTTGAACCTCTCCTGTGAGTCCAGTTTTAGATTCCGATGCTTCACTTCAGGTTTACTGTATACCTTGCACCTTCTTATTGACGATGAAACACAGAAATTGCATCGGAATTAAGTTCAAATGGCACAATGCCGACTTAATTACAAGAGGACTGACACTCTAACTCTCTATGATTTGAACCTCTCCTGTTAGTCCAGTTTTAGATTCCGATGATTCACTTCAGGTTTACTGTATACCTTGCACCTTCTTATTGACGATGAAACACAGAAATTGCATTGGAATTAAATTCAAATGGCACAATGCCGACTTAAGTACAAGAGGACTCACACTCTCTAACTTTCTATGATTAGAACCTCTCCTGTGAGTCCAGTTTTAGATTCCGATGCTTTACTTCACGTTTACTGTATCACTTGGACCCTCTTCTTGACGATGAAACACAGAAATTGCATCCGAATTTAATACAAAAGGCACAATGCCGACTTAAGTACTAGAGGACTGACACTCTCACTCTCTATGATTTGAACCTCTCCTGTGAGTACAGTTTTAGATTCCGATGCTTCACTTAAGGTTTACTGTATCCCTTGGACTTTCTTATTGACGATGAAACACAGAAATTGCATCCGAATTTATACAAAAGGCACAATGCCGACTTAAGTACAAGAGGACTGACACTCTCACTTTCTATGATTTGAACTTCTCCTGTGAGTCCAGTTTAAGATTCCGATGCTTGACTTAAGGTTTGCTGTATCCCTTGGACATTCGTATTGACAATGAAACACAAAAATTGCATCCGAAGTTAATATAAAAGGCACAATGCCGACTTAAGTACAAGAGGACTGACACTGTAACTTTCAACGATTTGAACCTCTCCTGTGAGCCCAGTTTTAGATTCCGATGCTTCACGTCTGGTTTACTGTACCCCATGGACCTTCTTATTGACGATGAAACACAGAAATTGCATCCGAATTTAATACAAAAGGCACAATGCCGACTTAAGCACAAGATGACTGACACTCTAACTTTCTATGATTTAAACCTCTCATGTGAGTGCAGTTTTAGATTCCGATGCTTCACATCAGGTTTACTGTATCCCTTGGACTTTCTTATTGACGATGAAACACAGAAATTGCATCCGAATTTAATACAAAGGCACAATGCCGACTTAAGTACAAGAGGACTGACACTCTAAATTTCTATTATTTCAACCTCTCCTGTGAGTCCAGTTTTAGAATCCGATGCTTCACTTAAGGTTTCCTGTATCCCTTGGACCTTCGTATTGACGACGAAACACAGACATTGCATCGGAATTGAACTCAAAAGGCACAATGCCCACTTAAGTACAAGAGGACTAACACTCTAACTTTCTAAGATTTGAACCTCTCCTGTGAGTCTAGTTTTAGATTCCGATGCTTCACTTCAAGTTTACTGTATACCTTGCACCTTCTTTTGACGATGAAACACAGAAATTGCATCGGAATTTAATACAAAAGGCACAATGCCGACTTAAGTACAAGAGGACTGACACTCTAACTTTCTATGATTTGTACCTCTCCTGTGAGTCCAGTTTTAGATTCCGATGCTTCACTTCAGTTTTACTGTATCCCTTGGACATTCTTATTGACGATGAAACACAGAGTTTGCATCCGAATTTAATACAAAAGGCACAATGCCGATTTAAGGACAAGAGAACTGGCACTCTAACTTTCTATGATTTGAACCTCTCCCGTGAGTAAGTTTTGGATTCCGATGCTTCACTTCAGGTTTACTGTATCCCTTGGACGTTCTTATTGACGATGAAACACAGAAATTCCATCGGAATTAAATTCAAGAGGTACAATGCCGACATAAGTACAAGAGGACTGACACTCTAACATTCTATGATTTGAACCTCTCCTGTGAGTCCAGTTTTAGATTCCGATGCTTCACTTCAGGTTTTCTGTATCCCCAGGACCATCGTATTGACGATGAAACACAGAAATTGCATCCGAATTTAATTCAAAAGACACAATGCCGACTTAAGTACAAGAGGACTGACACTCTAACTTTCTATGATTTGGTCCTCTCCTGTGAGTCCAGTTTTAGATTCCAATGCTTCACTTCAGGTTTACTGTATACCTTGCACCTTCTTATTGACGATGAAACACAGAAATTGCATCCGAATGTAATACAAAAGGCACAATGCCGACTTAAGTACTAGAGGACTGACACTCTCACGTTCTATGATTTGAACCTCTCATGTAAGTCCAGTTTTAGATTCCGATGTTTCACTTCAGGTATACTGTATCTCTTGGACCTTCTTATTGACGATGAAACACAGAAATGGCATCCGAATTCAATTGAAAAGGCACAATGCCGACTTATGTACACGAGGACTGACACTCTAACTCTCTATGATTTGAACCTCTCCTGTGAGTACAGTTTTAGATTCCGATGCTTCACTTAAGGTTTACTGTATCCCTTGGACTTTCTTATTGACGATGAAACACAGAAATGGCATCCGAATGTAGTACAAAAGGCACAATGCCGACTTAAGTACAAGAGGACTTACACTCACACTTTCTATGATTTGAACCTCTCCTGTGAGTCCAGTTTAGAATTCCGATGCTTGACTTAAGGTTTGCTGTATCCCTTGGACATTCGTATAGACGATGAAACACAAAAATTGCATCCGAATTTAATATAAAAGGCACAATGCCGACTTAAGTACAAGAGGACTGACACTGTAACTTTCAACGATTTGAACCTCTCCTGTGAGTCCAGTTATAGTTTCCGATGCTTCACTTCTGGTTTACTGTACCCCATGGAACTTCTTATTGACGATGTAACACAGAAATTGCATCCGAATTTAATACAAAAGGCACAATGCCGACTTAAGCACAAGATGACTGACACTCTAACTTTCTATGATTTGAACCTCTCATGTGAGTGCAGTTTTAGATTCGGATGCTTCACATCAGGTTTACTGTATCCCTTGGACTTTCTTATTGACGATGAAACACAGAAATTGCATCCGAATTTAATACAAAGGCACAATGCCGACTTAAGCACAAGATGACTGACACTCTAACTTTCTATGATTTGAACCTCTCCTGTGAGTCCAGTTTTAGAATCCGATGCTTCACTTAAGGTTTCCTGTATCCCTTGGACCTTCTTATTGACGATGAAACACAGACATTGCATCGGAATTGAACTCAAAAGGCACAATGCCCACTTAAGTACAAGAGGACTAACACTCTAACTTTCTAAGATTTGAACCTCTCCTGTGAGTCCAGTTTTAGATTCCGATGCTTCACTTCAAGTTTACTGTATACCTTGCACCTTCTTTTGACGATGAAACACAGAAATTCCATCGGAATTAAATTCAAGAGGTACAATGCCGACATAAGTACAAGAGGACTGACACTCTAACATTCTATGATTTGAACCTCTCCTGTGAGTCCAGTTTTAGATTCCGATTCTTCACTTCAGGTTTTCTGTATTCCCAGGACCTTCGTATTGACGATGAAACACAGAAATTGCATCCGAATTTAATTCAAAAGACACAATGCCGACTTAAGTACATGAGGATTGACACTCTAACTTTCTATGATTTGGACCTCTCCTGTGAGTCCAGTTTTAGATTCCGATGCTTCACTTCAGGTTTATTGTATACCTTGGACCCTCTTATTGACGATCAAACACAGAAATTGCATCGGAATTTATTACAAAAGGCACAATGCCGACTTAAGTACAAGAGGACTGACACTCTAACTTTCTATGATTTGGACCTCTCCTGTGAGTCCAGTTTTAGATTCCGATGCTTCACTTCAGGTTTATTGTATACCTTGGACCCTCTTAATGACGATCAAACACAGAAATTGCATCGGAATTTATTACAAAAGGCACAATGCCGACTTAAGTACAAGAGGACTGACACTCTAACTTTCTATGATTTGGACCTCTCCTGTGAGTCCAGTTTTAGATTCCGATGATTCACTTCACGTTTACTGTATCCCTTGGACCTTCTTACTGACGACGAAACACAGCAATTGCATCGGAATTTAATACAAAAGGCACAATGCCGACTTAAGCAAAAGAGGACTGACACTCTCACTTTCTATGATTTGAACCTCTCCTGTGAGTCCAGTTTTAGATTCCGATGCTTCACTTCAGGTTTACTGTATCCCTTGGACTTTCTTATTGACGATGAAACACAGAGTTTGCATCCGAATTTAATACAAATTGCACAATGCCGACTTAAGAACAAGAGAACTGACACTCTAACTTTCTATGATTTGAACCTCTCCTGTGAGTCAGTTTTAGATTCCGTTGCTTCGCTTCAGGTTTACTGTATCCCTTGGACCCTCGTATTGACGATGGAACACAGAAATTCCATCGGAATTAAATTCAAAAGGCACAATGCCGACTTAAGTAAAAGAGGACTGACACTCTAACTTTCTAAGATTTGAACCTCTCCTGTGAGTCCAGGTTTAGACTCCGAAGCTTCACTTCAGGTTTGCTGTATACCTTGGACCTTCTTACTGACGATGAAACACAGAAATTGCATCCGAATTAAATACAGCAGGGACAATGCCGACTTAAGTACAAGTGGACTGACACTCTAACATTCTATGATTTGAACCTCTCCTGTGAGTCCAGTTTTAGATACCGATGCTTCACTTCAGGTTTACTGTATCCCTTGGACCTTCTTATTGACGATGAAACACAGAAATTGCATCCGAATTAAATACAGCAGGGACAATGCCGACTTAAGTACAAGTGGACTGACACTCTAACATTCTATGATTTGAACCTCTCCTGTGAGTCCAGTTTTAGATACCGATGCTTCACTTCAGGTTTACTGTATCCCTTGGACCTTCTTATTGGCGATGAAACACAGAAATTGCATCCAATTTTAATACAAAAGGCACAATGTCGACATAAGTACAAGAGGACTGACACTCTAACTCTCTATGAGTGGAACCATTCCTGTGAGTCCAGTTATAGATTCCGATGCTTCACTTCAGTTTTACTGTATCCCTTGGACATTCTTATTGACGATGAAACACAGAGTTTGCATCCGAATTTAATACAAAAGGCACAATGCCGATTTAAGAACAAGAGAACTGGCACTCTAACTTTCTATGATTTGAACCTCTCCTGTGAGTCAGTTTTAGATTCCGATGCATCACTTCAGGTTTACTGTATCCCTTGGACGTTCTTATTGGCGATGAAACACAGAAATTCCATCGGAATTAAATTCAAGAGGTACAATGCCGACATAAGTACAAGAGGACTGACACTCTAACTTTCTATGATTTGAACCTCTCCTGTGAGTCCAGTTTTAGATTCCGATGCTCACTTCAGGTTTTCTGTATCCCCAGGACCTTCGTATTGACGATGAAACACAGAAATTGCATCCGAATTTAATTCAAAAGGCGCAATGCCGACTTAAGTAAAAGAGGACTGACACACTCACTTTCTATGATTTGAACCTCTCCTGTGAGTCCAGTTTTAGATTCCGATGATTCACTTCACGTTTACTGTATCCCTTGGACCTTCTTACTGACGATGAAACACAGAAATTGCATCGGAATTTAATACAAAAGGCACAATGCCGACTTAAGCAAAAGAGGACTGACACTCTCACTTTCTATGATTTGAACCTCTCCTGTGAGCCCAGTTTTAGATTAAGATGCTTCACGTCAGGTTTACTGTATCCCTTGGACCCTCTTATTGACGATGAAACACAGAAAATGCATTGGAATTAAATTAAAAATGCACAATGCCGACTTATGTACAAGAGGACGGACACTCTAACTTTCTATGATTTGAATCACTCCAGTGAGTCCAGTTTTAGATTTCGATTCTTCACTTCAGGTTTACTGTATCCCTTGGACCTTCGTATTGACGATGAGACGCAGAGATTGCATCCGAATTTAATTCAAAAGGCACAATGCCGACTTAAGTACAAGAGGACTGACACTCCCACTTTCTATGAACTGAACCTCTCCTGTGAGTCCAGTTTTAGATTCCGATGCTTCACTTCAGGTTTACTGTATCCTTTGGACCTTCTTATTGACGATGAAACACAGAAATTGCATCGGAATTTAATACAAAAGGCACAATGGCGCCTCAAGTAAAGGGGAACTGACACTCTCACTTTCTATGATTTGAACCTGTCCAGTGAGTCCTGTTTTAGATTCCGATGCTTCACTTCTGGTTTACTGTATCCCTTGGACCTTCTTATTGACGATGAAACACAGAGTTTTCATCCGAATTTAATACAAAAGGCACAATGAAGACTTGTTTACAAGTGGACTGACACTCTAATTTTCTATGATTTGAACCTCCTATGTGAGTCCAGTTTTAGATTCCGATGCATCACTTCAGGTTTACTGTATTCCTTGGACCTTTTTATTGACGATGAAACACAGAAATTGCATACGAATTTAATACAAAAGGCACAATGCCGACTTAAGCACAAGATGACTGACACTCTAACTTTCTATGATTTGAACCTCTCCTGTGAGTCCAGTTTTAGTTTCCGATGCTTCACTTCAGGTTTACTGTATCCCTTGGACCTTCTTATTGACGATGAAACACAGAAATTGCATCCGAATTCAATTCAAAAGGCACAATGCCGACTTAAGTAAAAGAGGCCTGACACTCTCTCATTCTATGATCTGAACCTCTTCAGTTAGTCCAGTTTTAGATTCCCATGCTTTACTTCAGTTTTATTGTATAACTTGCACCCTCTTATTGACGATGAAACACAGAAATTGCATCGCAATTGAACTCAAAAGGCACAATGCCCACTTAAATACAAGAGGACTGACGCTCTAACTTTCTAAGATTTGAACCTCTCCTGTGAGTCCACTTTTAGATTCCGATGCTTCACTTCAGGTTTACTGTATACCTTGGACCTTCTTATTGACGATGAAACACAGAAATTGCAACGGAATTAAATTCAAAAGGCACAATACAGACTTAAGTTCAAGAGGACTGTCACTCTAACTTTCTATGATTTGAACTTCTCCTGTGAGTCCAGTTTTAGATTCCGATGCTTCTCTTCAGGTTTACTGTATCACTTGGACCTTCGTATTGACGATGAGACACAGAGATTGCATCCGAATTTAATACAAAAGGCACAATGCCAACTTAAGTACAAGAGCACTGACACTCTCACTTTCTATGATTTGAACCTCTCCTGTGAGTCCTGTTTTAGATTCCGATGGTTCACTTCATGTTAACTGTATACCTTGGACCTCCGTATTGACGATGAAACACAGAAATTGCAACGGAATTAAATTCAAAAGGCACAATACAGACTTAAGTTCAAGAGGACTGTCACTCTAACTTTCTATGATTTGAACTTCTCCTGTGAGTCCAGTTTTAGATTCCGATGCTTCACTTTAGGTTTTCTGTATCCCTTGGACCTTCTTATTGACGATGAGACACAGAAATTGCATCCGAATTTAATGCAAAAGGCACAATGCCCACTTAAGTACAAGAGGAGTGACACTCTAACTTTCAACGATTTGAACCTCTCCTGTGAGTACAGTTTTAGATTCCGAAGCTTCACTTCAGGTTTACTGGATCCTTTAAACCTTCATATTGGCGATGAAACACAGAAATTGCATCCGAAATTAATACAAAAGTCACAATGCCAACTTAAGTACAAGGGGACTGACACTCTCACTTTCTATGATTCGAACCTCTCCTGTGAGTCCAGTTATAGATTCCGATGCTTTACTTAAGGTTTGCTGTATCCCTTGGACTTTCGTATTGACGATGACACACAGAAATCGCATCCGAATTTAATATAAAAGGCACAATACAAGTACAAGAGTACTGACACTGTAACTTTCAACGATTTGAACCTCTCCTGTGAGTCCAGTTTTAGATTCCGATGCTTCACTTCTGGTTTTCTGTACCAAATGGACCTTCTTATTGACGATGAAACACAGAAATTGCATCCGAATTTAATACAAAAGGCACAATGACGACTTAAGCACAAGATGACTGACACCCTAACTTTCTATGATTTGAACCTCTCATTTGAGTGCAGTTTTAGATTCGGATGCTTCACTTCAGAGTTACTGTATCCCTTGGACTTTCTTAAAGACGATGAAACACAGAAATTGCATCCGAATTTAATACAAAAGGCACAATGCCGACTTAAGTACAAGAGGACTGACACTCTAAATTTCTATTATTTGATCTTCTCCTGTGAGTCCAGTTTTAGATTCCGATGCTTCACTTAAGGTTTCCTGTATCCTTTGGACCTTCTTATTGACGATGAAACAAAGAAATTGCATCGGAATTGAACTCAAAAGGCACAATGCCCACTTAAGTACAAGAGGACTGACACTCTAACTTTCTATGATTCGAACCTCTCCTGTGAGTCCAGTTATAGATTCCGATGCTTCACTTCAGGTTTACTGTATCCCTTGGACTTTCTTATTGACGATGAAACACAGAGTTTGCATCCGAATTTAATACAAAAGGCACAATGCCGATTTAAGAACAAGAGAAATGGCACTCTAACTTTCTATGATTTTAACCTCTCCTCTGAGTCAGTTTTAGATTCCGATGCTTCACTTCAGGTTTACTGTATTCCTTGGACGTTCTTATTGACGATGAAACACAGAAATTCCATCGGAATTAAATTCATGAGGTACAATACCGGCATAAGTACAAGAAAACTGACACTCTAACTCTCTATGATTTGATTCCCTCCTGTGAGTCCAGTTTTAGATTCCGATGCTTCACTTCAGGTTTATTGTATACCTTGGACACACTTATTGACGATCAAACACAGATATTGCATCGGAATTAAATTAAAAAGGCACAATGCCGACTTAAGTGAAAGAGGAATGACACTCTAACTTTCTAAGATTTGAACCTCTCCTGTGAGTCCAGTTTTAGATTCCGAAGCTTCACTTCAGGTTTACTGTATACCTTGGACCTTCTTACTGACGATGAAACACAGAAATTGCATCGGAATTTAATTAAAAAGGCACAATGCCGACTTAAGTAAAAGAGGACTGACACTCTCACTTTCTAAGATTTGAACCTCTCCTGTGAGTCCAGTTTTAGATTCCTATGCTTCACTTCATTTTTAATGTATACCTTGCACCTTCTAATTGACGATGAAACACAGAAATTGCTTCGGAATTTAATACAAAAGGCACCATGCCACTTAAGTACAAGAGGACTGACACTCTAACTTTCTATGAATTGAACCTTTCCTGTGTGACCAGTTACAGATTCCGATGCTTCACTTCTGGTATACTGTATACCTTGCACCTTCTTATTGACGATGAAACACAGAAATTGCATCGGAATTTAATATAAAAGGCACAATGCCAACTTAAGTAAAAGAGGACTGTCACTCTTACTTTCTATGATTTGAACCTCTCCTGTGAGTCCAGTTTTAGATTCCGATGCTTCACTTTAGGTTTACTGTATCCCTTGGACCTTCTTATTGACGATGAAACACAGAAATTGCATCCAATTTTAATACAAAAGGCACAATGCCGACATAATTACAAGAGGACTGACACTCTAACTCTCTATGATTTGAACCTTTCCTGTGAGTCCAGTTATAGATTCCGATGCTTCACTTCAGGTTTACTGTATACTTTGCACCTTCTTATTGACGATGAAACACAGAAATTGCATTGGAATTAAATTCAAAAGGCACAATGCCGACTTAAGTATTAGAGGACTGACACTCTAACTTTCTAAGATTTGAACCTCTCCTGTGAGTCCAGTTTTAGATTCCGATGCTGCACTTTAGGTTTACTGTATACCTTAGACCTTTTTATTGACGATGAAACACAGAAATTGCATCCGAATTTAATACAAAAGGCACAATGCCGACTTAAGTACAAGAGGACTGACACTCTAACTTTCTATGATTTGAATCTCTCCTGTGAGTCCAGTTTTAGATTCCGATGCTTCACTTCTGGTTTACTGTATCCCTTGGACCTTCGTATTGACGATGAGACACAAAAATTGCATCCGAATTTAATACAAAAGGCACAATGCCGACTTAAGTACAAGAGGACTGACACTCTCACTTTCTATGATTTGAACCTCTCCTGTGAGTCCAGTTTTAGATTCCGATGCTTCACTTCAGGTTTACTGTATCCCTTGGACTTTCTTAAAGACGATGAAACACAGAAATTGCATCCGAATTTAAAAAAAAGGCACAATGCCGACTTAAGCACAAGAGCACTGACACTCTCACTTTCTATGATTAGAACCTCTCCTGTGAGTCCAGTTTTAGATTCCGATGGTTCACTTCATGTTTACTGTATACCTTGGACCTTCGTATTGACGATGAAACACAGAAATTGCAACGGAATTAAATTCAAAAGGCACAATACAGACTTAAGTTCAAGAGGACTGTCACTCTAACTTTCTATGATTTGAACTTCTCCTGTGAGTCCAGTTTTAGATTCCGATGCTTCACTTTAGGTTTTCTGTATCCCTTGGACCTTCTTATTGACGATGAGACACAGAAAATGCATCCGAAAGTAATACAAAAGTCACAATGCCAACGTAAGTACAAGGGGACTGACACTCTCACTTTCTATGATTCGAACCTCTCCTGTGAGTCCAGTTATAGATTCCGATGCTTCACTTAAAGTTTGCTGTATCCCTTGGACTTTCGTATTGACGATGAAACACAGAAATCGCATCCGAATTTAATACAAAAGGCACAATGCCGACTTAAGTACAAGAGGACTGACACTCTAAATTTCTATTATTTGAACTTCTCCTGTGAGTCCAGTTTTAGATTCCGATGCTTCACTTAAGGTTTCCTGTATCCTTTGGACCTTCTTATTGACGATGAAACACAGTAATTGCATCGGAATTGAACTCAAAAGACACAATGCCCACTTAAGTACAAGAGGACTGGCACTCTAACGTTCTATGATTCGAACCTCTCCTGTGAGTCCAGTTATAGATTCCGATGCTTCTCTTCAGGTTTACTGTATCCCTTGGACCTTCTTATTGACGATGAAACACAGAGTTTGCATCCGAAATTTAATACAAAAGGCACAATGCCGATTTAAGAACATGAGAAATGGCACTCTAACTTTCTATGATTTGAACCTCTCCTCTGAGTCAGTTTTAGATTCCGATGCTTCACTTCAGGTTTACTGTATCCCTTGGACGTTCTTATTGACGATGAAACACAGAAATTCCATCGGAATTAAATTCAAGAGGTACAATACCGACATAAGTACAAGAGGACTGACACTCTAACTCTCTATGATTTGATTCTCTCCTGTGAGTCCAGTTTTAGATTCCGATGCTTCACTTCAGGTTTATTGTATACCTTGGACCCACGTATTGACGATCAAACACAGAAATTGCATCGGAATTAAATTAAAAAGGCACAATGCCGACTTAAGTGAAAGAGGACTGACCCTCTAACTTTCTAAGATTTGAACCTCTCCTGTGAGTCCAGTTTTAGATTCCGAAGCTTCACTTCAGGTTTACTGTATACCTTGGACCTTCTTACTGACGATGAAACACAGAAATTGCATCGGAATTTAATAAAAAGGCACAATGCCGACTTAAGTAAAAGAGGACTGACACTCTCACTTTCCAAGATTTGAACCTCTCCTGTGAGTCCAGTTTTAGATTCCGATGCTTCACTTCAGGTTTAATGTATACCTTGCACCTTCTACTTGACGATGAACCACAGAAATTGCATCGGAATTTAATACAAAAGGCACCATGTCACTTAAGTACAAGAGGACTGACACTCTAACTTTCTATGAATTGAACCATTCCTGTGTGACCAGTTACAGATTCCGATGCTTCACTTCTGGTATACTGTATACCTTGCACCTTCTTATTGACGATGAATTACAGAAATTGCATTAGAATTTAACACAAAAGGCACAATGCCGACTTAAGTAAAAGAGGACTGACACTCCCCCTTTCTATGATTTGAACCTCTCCAGTGAGTCCAGTTTTAGATTCCGATGCTTCACATTAGCTTTACTGTATACCTTACACCTTCTTATTGACGATGAAACATAGAAATTGCATCGGAATTAAATTCAAAATGCACAATGCAGACTTAAGTACAAGAGGACTGACACTCTAACTCTCTATGATTTGAACCTGTCCTGTGCGTCCAGTTTTAGATTCCGATGCTTCATTTCAGGTTTACTGTATACCTTGCACCTTCTTATTGACGATGAAACACAGAAATTGCATCCAATTTTAATACAAAAGGCACAATGCCGACATAAGTACAAGAGGACTGACACTCTAACTCTCTATGATTTGAACCTTTCCTGTGAGTCCAGTTATAGATTCGGATGCTTCACTTCAGGTTTACTGTATACTTTGCACCTTCTTATTGACGATGAAACACAGAAATTGCATTGGAATTAAATTCAAAAGGCACATGCCGACTTAAGTATTAGAGGACTGACACTCTAACTTTCTAAGATTTGAACGTCTCCTGTGAGTCCAGTTTTAGATTCCGATGCTGCACTTTAGGTTTACTGTATACCTTAGACCTTCTTATTGACGATGAAACACAGAAATTGCATCCGAATTTAATACAAAAGGCACAATGCCGACTTAAGTACAAGAGGACTGACACTCTAACTTTCTATGATTTGAATCTCTCCTGTGAGTCCAGTTTTAGATTCCGATGCTTCACTTCAGGTTTACTGTATCCCTTTGACCTTCGTATTGACGATGAGACACAAAGATTGCATCCGAATTTAATACAAAACGCACAATGCCGACTTAAGTACAAGAGGACTGACACTCTCACTTTCTATGATTTGAACCTCTCCTGTGAGTCCAGTTTTAGATTCCGATGCTTCACTTCAGGTTTACTGTATCCCTTGGACTTTCTTAAAGACGATGAAACACAGAAATTGCATCCGAATTTAATACAAAAGGCACAATGCCGACTTAAGTGCAAGAGGACTGACACACTAACTTTCTATGATTTGAACCTCTCCTGTGAGTCCAGTTTTAGATTCCGATGCTTCACTTCAGGTTTACTGTATCCCTTGGACCTTCGTATTGACGATGAGACACAGAGATTGCATCGGAATTTAATACAAAAGGCACAATGCCGACATAAGTACAAGAGGACTGACACTCTCACTTTCTATGATTTGAACCTCTCCTGTGAGACCAGTTTTATATTCCGATGGTTCACTTCAGGCTTACTGTATACCTTGGACCTTCTTATTGACGATGAAACAAGAAAATTGCAACGCAATTAAATTCAAAAGGCACATACAGACTTAAGTTCAAGGGGACTGTCACTCTAACTTTCTATGATTTGAACTTCTCCTGTGAGTGCAGTTTTAGATTCCGATGCTTCACTTCAGGTTTTTTGTATCCCTTGGATCTTCTTATTGACGATGAGACACAGAAATTGTATCCGAATTTAATACAAAAGGCACAATGCCGACTTAAGTACAAGAGGACTGACACTCTAACTTTCTACGATTTGAAACTCTCCTGTGAGTACAGTTTTAGATTCCGAAGCTTCACTTCAGGTTTAATGGATCCTTTGGACCTTCATATTGGCGATGAAACACAGAAATTGCGTCCGAAATTAATACAAAAGTCACAATGCCGACGTAAGTACAAGGGGACTGACACTCTCATTTTCTATGATAAGAACCTCTTCTGTGAGTCCAGTTATAGATTCCGATGCTTCACTTAAGGTTTGCTGTATCCCTTGGACTTTCGTATTGACGATGAAACACAGAAATTGCATCCGAATTTAATATAAAAGGCACAATGCCGACGTAAGTACAAGAGGACTGACACTGTAACTTTCAACGATTTGAACCTCTCCTGTGAGTCCAGTTTTAGATTCCGATGCTTCACTTCTGGTTTACTGTACACCATGGACCTTATTGACGATGAAACACAGAAATTGCATCCGAATTTAATACAAAAGGCACAATGCCGACTTAAGTACAAGCGGACTGACACTCTCACTTTCTATGATCTGAACCTCTCCTGTGAGTCCAGTTTTAGATTCCGATGCTTCACTTCAGGTTTACTGTATTCCTTGGACTTTCTTAAAGACGATGAAACACAGAAATTGCATCCGAATTTAATACAAAAGGCACAATGCCGACTTAAGTACAAGAGGACTGACACACTAACTTTCTATTATTTGAACCTCTCCTGTGAGTCCAGTTTTAGATTCCGATGCTCCACTTAAGGTTTCCTGTATACCTCGCACCTTCTTATTGACGATGAAACACAGAAATTGCATCGGAATTTAATACAAAAGGCACAATGCCGACTTAAGTAAAAGAGGACTGACACTCTCACTTTCTATGATTTGAACCTCTCCTGTGAGTCCAGTTTTAGATTCCGATGCTTCACTTTAGGTTTACTGTATCCCTTGGACCTTCTTATTAGCGATGAAACACAGATTTTGCATCCGAATTTAATACAAATTGCACAATGCCGACTTAAGAACAAGGGAATTGACACTCTAACATTCTTTTATTTGAACCTCTCTTGTGAGTCAGTTTTAGATTCCGTTGCTTCACTTCAGGATTACTGTATCCCTTGGAACTTCTTATTGACGATGAAACACAGAAATTGCATCCAATTTTAATACAAAAGGCACAATACCGACATGAGTACAAGAGGACTGACACTCAAACTCTCTATGATTTCAACCTTTCCTGTGAGTCCAGTTATAGATTCCGATGCATCACTTCAGGTTTACTGTATACTTTGCACCTTCTTATTGACGATGAACCACAGAAGTTGCATTCGAATTAAATTCAAAAGGCACAATGCCGACTTAAGTACAAGAGGACTGACACTCTAACTTTCTAAGATTTGAACCTCTCCCGTGAGTCCAGTTTTACATTCCGATGCTGCACTTTAGGATTACTGTATACCTTAGACCGTCTTATTGACGATGAAACACAGAGTTTTCATAGGAATTTAATACAAAAGGCACAATGAAGACTTGATTGCAAGTGGACTGACACTCTAACTTTCTATGATTTGAACCTCCTATGTGAGTTCAGTTTTAGATTCCGATGCATCACTTCAGGTTTACTGTATCCCTTGGACCTTCTTATTGACGATGAAACACAGAAATTGCATCCGAATTTAATACAAAAGGCACAATGCCGATTTAAGCACAAGATGACTGACACTCTAATTTTCTATGATTTGAACCTCTCCTGTGAGTGCAGTTTTAGATTCGGATGCTTCACTTCAGGTTTACTGTATCCCTTGGACTTTCTTATTGGCGATGAAACACAGAAATTGCATCCGAATTTAATACAAAAGGCACAATGCCGACTTAAGTACAAGAGGACTGACACTCTTACTTTCTATGATTTGAACCTCTTCTGTGAGTCCAGTTATAGATTCCGATGCTTCACTTAAGGTTTGCTGTATCCCTTGGACTTTCGAATTGACGATGAAACACAGAAATAGCATCCGAATTTAATACAAAAGTCACAATGCCGACTTAAGTACAAGAGGACTGACACTGTAACTTTCAACGATTTGAACCTCTCCTGTGAGTCCAGTTTTAGATTCCGATGCTTCACTTCTGGTTTACTGTACCCCATGGACCTTCTTACTGACGATGAAACACAGAAATTACATCCGAATTTAATACAATAGGACAATGCCGACCTAAGTACAAGAGGACTGACACTCTAACATTCTATGATTTGAACCTCTCCTTTGAGTCCAGTTTTAGATACCGATGCTTCACTTCAGGTTTACTGTACCCCTAGGACCTTCTTATTGACGATGAAACACAGAAATTGCATCCAATTTTAATACAAAAGGCACAAAGCCGACATAAGTACAACAGGACTGACACTCGAACTCTCTATGATTTGAACCTTTCCTGTGGATCCAGTTATAGATTCCGATGCTTCACTTCAGGTTTACTGTATACTTTGCACCTTCTTATTGACGATGAAACACAGAAATTGCATTGGAATGAAATTCAAAAGGCACAATGCCGACTTCAGTACAAGAGGATTGACACTCTAACTTTCTATGATTTGAATCTCTCCTGTGAGTCCAGTTTTAGATTCCGATGCTTCACTTCAGGTTTACTGTATCCCTTGGACCTTCGTATTCACGATGACACACAGAAATTGCATCGGAATTTAATACAAAAGGCACAATGGCGCCTCAAGTAAAAGAGAACTGACACTCTCACTTTCTATGATTTGAACCTGTCCTGTGAGTCCTGTTTTAGATTCCGATGCTTCACTTCAGGTTTACTGTATCCCTTGGACCTTCTTATTGACGATGAAACACAGAAATTGCATCCGAATTTAATACAAAAGGCACAATGCCGACTTAAGCACAAGATGACTGCCACTCTAACTTTCTATGATATGAACCTCTCCTGTGAGTGCAGTTTTAGATTCGGATGCTTCACTTCAGGTTTACTGTATCCCTTGGACTTTCTTATTGACGATGAAACACAGAAATTGCATCCGAATTTAATACAAAAGGCACAATGCCGACTTAAGTACAAGAGGACCGACACTCTAACTTTCTATGATTTGAACCTCTCCTGTGAGTCCAGTTTTAGATTCCGATGCTTCACTTCAGGTTTACTGTATCCCTTGGACCTTCTTATTGACGATGAAACACAGAAATTGCATCCGAATTCAATTCAAAAGGCACAATGCCGACTTAAGTAAAAGAGGACTGACACTCTCACTTCCTATGATTTGAACCTCTTCAGTTAGTCCAGTTTTAGATTCTCATGCTTTACTTCAGTTTTATTGTATACCTTGGACTCTCTTATTGACGATGAAACACAGAAATTGCATCGCAATTGAACTCAAAAGGCACAATGCCCACTTAAGTACAAGAGGACTGACACTCTAACTTTCTAAGATTTGAACCTCTCCTGTGAGTACACTTTTAGATTCCGATGCTTCACTTCAGGTTTACTGTATACCTTGCACCTTCGTATTGACGATGAAGCACAGAAATTGCATCGGAATTTAATACAAAAGGCACAATGCCGACTTAAGTTCAAGAGGACTGACACTCTAACTTTCTATGATTTGAATCTCTCCTGTGAGTCCAGTTTTAGATTCCGATGCTTCACTTCAGGTTGACTGTATCCCTTGGACCTTCGTATTGACGATGAGACACAGAGATTGCATCGGAATTAAATTCAAAAGGCACAATGCCGACTTAAGTAAAAGAGGACTGACACTCTAACTTTCTAAGATTTGAACCTCTCCTGTGAGTCCAGTTTTAGACTCCGAAGCTTCACTTCAGGTTTACTGTATACCTTGGACCTTCTTACTGACGATGAAACACAGTAATTGCATCCGAATTTAATACAATAGGACAATGCCGACCTAAGTACAAGAGGACTGACACTCTAACATTCTATGATTTGAACCTCTCCTGTGAGTCCAGTTTTAGATACCGATGCTTCACTTCAGGTTTACTGTATATCTAGGACCTTCTTATTGACGATGAAACACAGAAATTGCATCCAATTTTAATACAAAAGGCACAATGCCGACATAAGTACAAGAGGACTGACACTCTAACTCTCTATGATTTGAACCTTTCCTGTGAGTCCGGTTATAGATTCCGATGCTTCACTTCAGGTTTACTGTATACTTTGCACCTTCTTATTGACGATGAAACATAGAAATTGCATTGGAATTAAATTCAAAAGGCACAATGCCGACTTAAGTACAAGAGGACTGACACTCTAACTTTCTAAGATTTGAACCTCTCCTGTGAGTCCAGTTTTAGATTCCGATGCTGCACTTTAGGTTTACTGTATACCTTAGACCTTCTTATTGACGATGAAACACAGAAATTGGATCCGAATTTAATACAAAAGGCACAATGCCGACTTAAGTCCAAGAGGACTGACACTCTAACTTTCTATGATTTGAATCTCTCCTGTGAGTCCAGTTTTAGATTCCGATGCTTCACTTCAGGTTTACTGTATCCCTTGGACCTTCGTATTGACGATGAGACACAGAGATTGCATCCGAATTTAATACAAAAGGCACAATGCCGACTTAAGCACAAGAGGACTGACACTCTCACTTTCTATGATTTGAACCTCTCCCGTGAGTCCAGTTTTAGATTCCGATGCTTGACTTCAGGTTTACTGTATCCTTTGGACCTTCTTATTGACGATGAAACACAGAAATTGCATCGGAATTTAATACAAAAGGCACAATGGCGCCTCAAGTAAAAGAGAACTGGCACTCTTACTTTTTACGATTTGAACTTCTCCTGTGAGTACAGTTTTAGATTCCGAAGCTTCACTTCAGGTTTACTGGATCCTTTGGACCTTCATATTGGCGATGAAACACAGAAATTGCATCCGAAATTAATACAAAAGTCACAATGCCGACATAAGTACAAGGGGACTGACACTCTCACTTTCTATGATTCGAACCTCTCCTGTGAGTCCAGTTATAGATTCCGATCCTTCACTTAAGGTTTGCTGTATCCCTTGGACTTTCGTATTGACGATGAAACACAGAAATTGCATCCGAATTTATTATAAAAGGCACAATGCCGACTTAAGTACAAGAGGACTGACACTGTAACTTTCAACGATTTGAACCTCTCCTGTGAGTCCAGTTTTAGATTCCGTTGCTTCACTTCTGGTTTACTGTACCCCATGGACCTTATTGACGATGAAACACAGAAATTGCATCCGAATTTAATAGAAAAGGCACAATGCCGACTTAAGTACAAGAGGACTGACACTCTAAATTTCTATTATTTGAACCTCTCCTGTGAGTCCAGTTTTAGATTCCGATGCTTCACTTAAGGTTTCCTGTATACCTTGCACCTTCTTATTGACGATGAAACACAGAAATTGCATCGGAATTTAATACAAAAGGCACAATGCCGACTTAAGTACAAGAGGACTGACACTCTAAATTTCTATTATTTGAACCTCTCCTGTGAGTCCAGTTTTAGATTCCGATGCTTCACTTAAGGTTTCCTGTATACCTTGCACCTTCTTATTGACGATGAAACACAGAAATTGCATCGGAATTTAATACAAAAGGCACAATGCCGACTTAAGTAAAAGAGGACTGACACTCTCACTTTCTATGATTTGAACCTCTCCTGTGAGTCCAGTTTTAGATTCCGATGCTTCACTTTAGGTTTACTGTATCCCTTGGACCTTCTTATTGACGATGAAACACAGAGTTTGCATCCGAATTTAATACAAATTGCACAATGCCGACTTAAGAACAAGGGAACTGACACTCTAACTTTCTATTATTTGAACCTCTCTTGTGAGTCAGTTTTAGATTCCGTTGCTTCACTTCAGGTTTACTGTATCCCTTGGACCTTCTTATTGACGATGAAACACAGAAATTGCATCCAATTTTAATACAAAGGGCACAATGCCGACATAAGTACAAGAGGACTGACACTCTAACTCTCTACGATTTGAACCTTTCCTGTGAGTCCAGTTATAGATTCCGATGCATCACTTCAGGTTTACTGTATACTTTGCACCTTCTTATTGACGATGAAACACAGAAATTGCATTGGAATTAAATTCAAAAGGCACAATGCCGCCTTAAGTACAAGAGGACTGACACTCTAACTTTCTAAAATTTGAACCTCTCCTGTGAGTCCAGTTTTAGATTCCGATGCTGCACTTTAGGTTTACTGTATACCTTAGACCTTCTTATTGACGATGAAACGCAGGAATTGCATCCGAATTTAATACAAAAGGCACAATGCCGACTTAAATACAAGAGGACTGACACTCTCACTTTCTATGATTTGAACCTCTTCTGTGAGTCCAGTTATAGATTCCGATGCTCCACTTAAGGTGTGCTGTATCCCTTGGACTTTCGAATTGACGATGAAACACAGAAATAGCATCCGAATTTAATACAAAAGTCACAATGCCGACTTAAGTACAAGAGGACTGACACTGTAACTTTCAACGATTTGAACCTCTCCTGTTAGTCCAGTTTTAGATTCCGATGCTTCACTTCTGGTTTACTGTACCCCATGGACCTTCTTACTGACGATGAAACACAGAAATTGCATTGGAATGAAATTCAAAAGGCACAATGCCGACTTCAGTACAAGAGGACCGACACTCTAACTTTCTATGATTTGAATCTCTCCTGTGAGTCCAGTTTTAGATTCCGATGCTTCACTTCAGCTTTACTGTATCCCTTGGACCTTCGTATTCACGATGACACACAGAGATTGCATCCGAATTTAATACGAAAGGGACAATGCCGACTTAAGTACAAGAGGACTGACACTCTCACTTTCTATGATTTAAACCTCTCCTGTGAGTCCAGTTTTAGATTCCGATGCTTCACTTCAGGTTTACTGTATTCTTTGGACCTTCTTATTGACGATGAAACACAGAAATTGCATCGGAATTTAATACAAAAGGCACAATGGCGCCTCAAGTAAAAGAGAACTGACACTCTCACTTTCTATGATTTGAACCTGTCCTGTGAGTCCTGTTTTAGATTCCGATGCTTCACTTCTGGTTTACTGTATCCCTTGGACCTTCTTATTGACGATGAAACACAGAGTTTTCATCCGAATTTAATACAAAAGGCACAATGAAGACTTGATTACAAGTGGACTGACACTCTAACTTTCTATGATTTGAACCTCCTATGTGAGTCCAGTTTTAGATTCCGATGCATCACTTCAGGTTTACTGTATCCCTTGGACCTTCTTATTGACGATGAAACACAGAAATTGCATCCGAATTTAATACAAAAGGCACAATGCCGACTTAAGCACAAGATGACTGACACTCTAACTTTCTATGATATGAACCTCTCCTGTGAGTGCAGTTTTAGATTCGGATGCTTCACTTCAGGTTTACTGTATCCCTTGGACTTTCTTATTGACGATGAAACACAGAAATTGCATCCGAATTTAATACAAAAGGCACAATGCCGACTTAAGTACAAGAGGACCGACACTCTAACTTTCTATGATTTGAACCTATCCTGTGAGTCCAGTTTTAGATTCCGATGCTTCACTTCAGGTTTACTGTATCCCTTGGACCTTCTTATTGACGATGAAACACAGAAATTGCATCCGAATTCAATTCAAAAGGCACAATGCCGACTTAAGTAAAAGAGGACTGACACTCTCACTTTCTATGATTTGAACCTCTTCAGTTAGTCCAGTTTTAGATTCTCATGCTTTACTTCAGTTTTATTGTATACCTTGGACTCTCTTATTGACGATGAAACACAGAAATTGCATCGCAATTGAACTCAAAAGGCACAATGCCCACTTAAGTCCAAGAGGACTGACACTCTAACTTTCTAAGATTTGAACCTCTCCTGTGAGTACACTTTTAGATTCCGATGCTTCACATCAGGTTTACTGTATACCTTGCACCTTCGTATTGACGATGAAGCACAGAAATTGCATCGGAATTTAATACAAAAGGCACAATGCCGACTTAAGTACAAGAGGACTGACACTCTAACTTTCTATGATTTGAATCTCTCCTGTGAGTCCAGTTTTAGATTCCGATGCTTCACTTCAGGTTGACTGTATCCCTTGGACCTTCGTATTGACGATGAGACACAGAGATTGCATCGGAATTAAATTCAAAAGGCACAATGTTGACTTAAGTAAAAGAGGACTGACTCTCTAACTTTCTAAGATTTGAACCTCTCCTGTGAGTCCAGTTTTAGACTCCGAAGCTTCACTTCCGGTTTACTGTATACCTTGGACCTTCTTACTGACGATGAAACACAGAAATTGCATCCGATTTTAATACAATAGGACAATGCCGACCTAAGTACAAGAGGACTGACACTCTAACATTCTATGATTTAAACCTCTCCTGTGAGTCCAGTTTTAGATACCGATGCTTCACTTCAGGTTTACTGTATCCCTAGGACCTTCTTATTGACGATGAAACACAGAAATTGCATCCAATTTTAACACAAAAGGCTCAATGCCGACATAAGTACAAGATGACTGACACTCTAACTCTCTATGATTTGAACCTTTCCTGTGAGTCCAGTTATAGATTCCGATGCTTCACTTCAGGTTTACTGTATACTTTGCACCTTCTTATTGACAATGAAACATTGAAATTGCATTGGAATTAAATTCAAAAGGCACAATGCCGACTTAAGTACAAGAGGACTGACACTCTAACTTTCTAAGATTTGAACCTCTCCTGTGAGTCCAGTTTTAGATTCCGATGCTGCACTTTAGGTTTACTGTATACCTTAGCCCTTCTTATTGACGATGAAACACAGAAATTGGATCCGAATTTAATACAAAAGGCACAATGCCGACTTAAGTCCAAGAGGACTGACACTCTAACTTTCTATGATTTGAATCTCTCCTGTCAGTCCAGTTTTAGATTCCGATGCTTCACTTCAGGTTTACTGTATCCCTTGGACCTTCGTATTGACGATGAGACACAGAGATTGCATCCGAATTTAATACAAAAGGCACAATGCCGACTTAAGTACAAGTGGACTGACACTCTCACTTTCTATGATTTGAACCTCTCCTGTGAGTCCAGTTTTAGATTCCGATGCTTCACTTCAGGTTTACTGTATCCTTTGGACCTTCTTATTGACGATGAAACACAGAAATTGCATCGGAATTTAATACAAAAGGCACAATGGCGCCTCAAGTAAAAGAGAACTGGCACTCTAACTTTTTACGATTTGAACCTCTCCTGTGAGTACAGTTTTAGATTCCGAAGCTTCACTTCAGGTTTACTGGATCCTTTGGACCTTCATATTGGCGATGAAACACAGAAATTGCATCCGAAATTAAATCAAAAGTCACAATGCCGACGTAAGTACAAGGGGACTGACACTCTCACTTTCTATGATTCGAACCTCTCCTGTGAGTCCAGTTATAGATTCCGATCCTTCACTTAAGGTTTGCTGTAACCCTATGGACTTTCGTATTGACGATGAAACACAGAAATTGCATCCGAATTTAATATAAAAGGCACAATGCCGACTTAAGTACAAGAGGACTGACACTGTAACTTTCAACGATTTGAACCTCTCCTGTGAGTCCAGTTTTAGATTCCGTTGCTTCACTTCTGGTTTACTGTACCCCATGGACCTTATTGACGACGAAACACAGAAATTGCATCCGAATTTAATAGAAAAGGCACAATGCCGACTTAAGTACAAGCGGACTGACACTCTTACTTTCTATGATTTGAACCTCTCCTGTGAGTCCAGTTTTAGATTCCGATGCTTCACTTCAGGTTTACTGTATCCCTTGGACTTTCTTAAAGACGATGAAACACAGAAATTGCATCCGAATTTAATACAAAAGGCACAATGCCGACTTAAGTACAAGAGGACTGACACTCTAAATTTCTATTATTTGAACCTCTCCTGTGAGTCCAGTTTTAGATTCCGATGCTTCACTTAAGGTTTCCTGTATACCTTGCACCTTCTTATTGACGATGAAACACAGAAATTGCATCGGAATTTAATACAAAAGGCACAATGCCGACTTAAGTAAAAGAGGACTGACACTCTCACTTTCTATGATTTGAACCTCTCCTGTGAGTCCAGTTTTAGATTCCGATGCTTCACTTTAGGTTTACTGTATCCCTTGGACCTTCTTATTGACGATGAAACACAGAGTTTGCATCCGAATTTAATACAAATTACACAATGCCGACTTAAGAACAAGGGAACTGACACTCTAACTTTCTATTATTTGAACCTCTCTTGTGAGTCAGTTTTAGATTCCGTTGCTTCACTTCAGGTTTACTGTATCCCTTGGACCTTCTTATTGACGATGAAACACAGAAATTGCATCCAATTTTAATACAAAGGGCACAATGCCGACATAAGTACAAGAGGACTGACACTCTAACTCTCTACGATTTGAACCTTTCCTGTGAGTCCAGTTATAGATTCCGATGCATCACTTCAGGTTTACTGTATACTTTGCACCTTCTTATTGACGATGAAACACAGAAATTGCATTGGAATTAAATTCAAAAGGCACAATGCCGCCTTAAGTGCAAGAGGACTGACACTCTAACTTTCTAAGATTTGAACCTCTCCTGTGAGTCCAGTTTTAGATTCCGATGCTGCACTTTAGGTTTACTGTATACCTTAGACCTTCTTATTGACGATGAAACGCAGAAATTGCATCCGAATTTAATACAAAAGGCACAATGATGACTTAAATACAAGAGGACTGACACTCTAACTTTCTATGATTTGAATCTCTCCTGTGAGTCAAGTTTTAGATTCCGATGCTTCACTTCATGTTTACTGTATCCCTTGGACCTTCGCATTGACGATGATACACAGAGATTGCAACCGAATTTAACACAAAATGCACAATGCCGACTTAAGTACAAGAGGACTGACACTCTCACTTTCTATGATTTGAGCCTCTCCTGTGAGTTAAGTTTTAGATTCCGATGCTTCACTTCAGGTTTACTGTATCCCTTGGACTTTCTTAAAGACGATGAAACACAGAAATTGCATCCGAATTTAATACAAAAGGCACAATGCCGACTTAAGTACAAGAGGACTGACACTCTAAATTTCTATTATTTGAACCTCTCCTGTGAGTCCAGTTTTAGATTCCGATACTTCACTTAAGGTTTCCTGTATACCTTGCACCTTCTTATTGACGATGAAACACAGAAATTGCATCGGAATTTAATACAAAAGGTACAATGCCGACATAAGTAAAAGAGGACTGACACTCTCACTTTCTATGATTTGAACCTCTCCTGTGAGTCCAGTTTTAGATTCCGATGCTTCACTTTAGGTTTACTGTATCCCTTGGACCTTCTTATTGACGATGAAACACAGAGTTTGCATCCGAATTTAATACAAATTGCACAATGCCGACTTAAGAACAAGGGAACTGACACTCTAACTTTCTATTATTTGAACCTCTCTTGTGAGTCAAATTTAGATTCCGTTGCTTCACTTCAGGTTTACTGTATCCCTTGGACCTTCTTATTGACGATGAAACACAGAAATTGCATCCAATTTTAATACAAAAGGCACAATGCCGCCTTAAGTAAAAGAGGACTGACACTCTCACTTTCTATGATTTGAACCTCTTCAGTTAGTCCAGTTTTAGATTCTCATGCTTTACTTCAGTTTTATTGTATACCTTGGACTCTCTTATCGACGATGAAACACAGAAATTGGATCGCAATTGAACTCAAAAGGCACAATGCCCACTTAAGTACAAGAGGACTGACACTCCAACTTTCTAAGATTTGAACCTCTCCTGTGAGTACACTTTTAGATTCCGATGCTTCACTTCAGTTTTACTGTATACCTTGCACCTTCGTATTGACGATGAAGCACAGAAATTGCATCAGAATTTAATACAATAGGACAATGCCGACCTAAGTACAAGAGGACTGACACTCTAACATTCTATGATTTGAACCTCTCCTGTGAGTCCAGTTTTAGATACCGATGCTTCACTTCAGGTTTACTGTATCCCTAGGACCTTCTTATTGACGATGAAACACAGAAATTGCATCCAATTTTAATACAAAAGGCACAATGCCGACATAAGTACTAGAGGACTGACACTCTAACTCTCTATGATTTGAACCTTTCCTGTGAGTCCAGTTATAGATTCCGATGCTTCACTTCTGGTTTACTGTATACTTTGCACCTTCTTATTGACGATGAAACATAGAAATTGCATTGGAATTAAATTCAAAAGGCACAATGGCGACTTAAGTACAAGAGGACTGACACTCTAACTTTCTATGAATTGAACCTCTCCCGTGAGTCCAGTTTTAGATTCCGATGCTTGACTTCAGGTTTACTGTATCCTTTGGACCTTCTTATTGACGATGAAACACAGAAATTGCATCGGAATTTAATACAAAAGGCACAATGGCGCCTCAAGTAAAAGAGAACTGGCACTCTAACTTTTTACGATTTGAACTTCTCCTGTGAGTACAGTTTTAGATTCCGAAGCTTCACTTCAGGTTTACTGGATCCTTTGGACCTTCATATTGGCGATGAAACACAGAAATTGCATCCGAAATTAATACAAAAGTCACAATGCCGACATAAGTACAAGGGGACTGACACTCTCACTTTCTATGATTCGAACCTCTCCTGTGAGTCCAGTTATAGATTCCGATCCTTCACTTAAGGTTTGCTGTATCCCTTGGACTTTCGTATTGACGATGAAACACAGAAATTGCATCCGAATTTAATATAAAAGGCACAATGCCGACTTAAGTACAAGAGGACTGACACTGTAACTTTCAACGATTTGAACCTCTCCTGTGAGTCCAGTTTTAGATTCCGTTGCTTCACTTCTGGTTTACTGTACCCCATGGACCTTATTGACGATGAAACACAGAAATTGCATCCGAATTTAATAGAAAAGGCACAATGCCGACTTAAGTACAAGAGGACTGACACTCTAAATTTCTATTATTTGAACCTCTCCTGTGAGTCCAGTTTTAGATTCCGATGCTTCACTTAAGGTTTCCTGTATACCTTGCACCTTCTTATTGACGATGAAACACAGAAATTGCATCGGAATTTAATACAAAAGGCACAATGCCGACTTAAGTACAAGAGGACTGACACTCTAAATTTCTATTATTTGAACCTCTCCTGTGAGTCCAGTTTTAGATTCCGATGCTTCACTTAAGGTTTCCTGTATACCTTGCACCTTCTTATTGATGATGAAACACAGAAATTGCATCGGAATTTAATACAAAAGGCACAATGCCGACTTAAGTAAAAGAGGACTGACACTCTCACTTTCTATGATTTGAACCTCTCCTGTGAGTCCAGTTTTAGATTCCGATGCTTCACTTTAGGTTTACTGTATCCCTTGGACCTTCTTATTGACGATGAAACACAGAGTTTGCATCCGAATTTAATACAAATTGCACAATGCCGACTTAAGAACAAGGGAACTGACACTCTAACTTTCTATTATTTGAACCTCTCTTGTGAGTCAGTTTTAGATTCCGTTGCTTCACTTCAGGTTTACTGTATCCCTTGGACCTTCTTATTGACGATGAAACACAGAAATTGCATCCAATTTTAATACAAAGGGCACAATGCCGACATAAGTACAAGAGGACTGACACTCTAACTCTCTACGATTTGAACCTTTCCTGTGAGTCCAGTTATAGATTCCGATGCATCACTTCAGGTTTACTGTATACTTTGCACCTTCTTATTGACGATGAAACACAGAAATTGCATTGGAATTAAATTCAAAAGGCACAATGCCGCCTTAAGTACAAGAGGACTGACACTCTAACTTTCTAAAATTTGAACCTCTCCTGTGAGTCCAGTTTTAGATTCCGATGCTGCACTTTAGGTTTACTGTATACCTTAGACCTTCTTATTGACGATGAAACGCAGGAATTGCATCCGAATTTAATACAAAAGGCACAATGCCGACTTAAATACAAGAGGACTGACACTCTCACTTTCTATGATTTGAACCTCTTCTGTGAGTCCAGTTATAGATTCCGATGCTTCACTTAAGGTGTGCTGTATCCCTTGGACTTTCGAATTGACGATGAAACACAGAAATAGCATCCGAATTTAATACAAAAGTCACAATGCCGACTTAAGTACAAGAGGACTGACACTGTAACTTTCAACGATTTGAACCTCTCCTGTTAGTCCAGTTTTAGATTCCGATGCTTCACTTCTGGTTTACTGTACCCCATGGACCTTCTTACTGACGATGAAACACAGAAATTACATCCGAATTTAATACAATAGGACAATGCCGACCTAAGTACAAGAGGACTGACACTCTAACATTCTATGATTTGAACCTCTCCTTTGAGTCCAGTTTTAGATACCGATGCTTCACTTCAGGTTTACTGTACCCCTAGGACCTTCTTATTGAAGATGAAACACAGAAATTGCATCCAATTTTAATACAAAAGGCACAATGCCGACATAAGTACAAGAGGACTGACACTCGAACTCTCTATGATTTGAACCTTTCCTGTGAGTCCAGTTATAGATTCCGATGCTTCACTTCAGGTTTACTGTATACTTTGCACCTTCTTATTGACGATGAAACACAGAAATTGCATTGGAATGAAATTCAAAAGGCACAATGCCGACTTCAGTACAAGAGGACCGACACTCTAACTTTCTATGATTTGAATCTCTCCTGTGAGTCCAGTTTTAGATTCCGATGCTTCACTTCAGCTTTACTGTATCCCTTGGACCTTCGTATTCACGATGACACACAGAGATTGCATCCGAATTTAATACGAAAGGGACAATGCCGACTTAAGTACAAGAGGACTGACACTCTCACTTTCTATGATTTAAACCTCTCCTGTGAGTCCAGTTTTAGATTCCGATGCTTCACTTCAGGTTTACTGTATTCTTTGGACCTTCTTATTGACGATGAAACACAGAAATTGCATCGGAATTTAATACAAAAGGCACAATGGCGCCTCAAGTAAAAGAGAACTGACACTCTCACTTTCTATGATTTGAACCTGTCCTGTGAGTCCTGTTTTAGATTCCGATGCTTCACTTCTGGTTTACTGTATCCCTTGGACCTTCTTATTGACGATGAAACACAGAGTTTTCATCCGAATTTAATACAAAAGGCACAATGAAGACTTGATTACAAGTGGACTGACACTCTAACTTTCTATGATTTGAACCTCCTATGTGAGTCCAGTTTTAGATTCCGATGCATCACTTCAGGTTTACTGTATCCCTTGGACCTTCTTATTGACGATGAAACACAGAAATTGCATCCGAATTTAATACAAAAGGCACAATGCCGACTTAAGCACAAGATGACTGACACTCTAACTTTCTATGATATGAACCTCTCCTGTGAGTGCAGTTTTAGATTCGGATGCTTCACTTCAGGTTTACTGTATCCCTTGGACTTTCTTATTGACGATGAAACACAGAAATTGCATCCGAATTTAATACAAAAGGCACAATGCCGACTTAAGTACAAGAGGACCGACACTCTAACTTTCTATGATTTGAACCTATCCTGTGAGTCCAGTTTTAGATTCCGATGCTTCACTTCAGGTTTACTGTATCCCTTGGACCTTCTTATTGACGATGAAACACAGAAATTGCATCCGAATTCAATTCAAAAGGCACAATGCCGACTTAAGTAAAAGAGGACTGACACTCTCACTTTCTATGATTTGAACCTCTTCAGTTAGTCCAGTTTTAGATTCTCATGCTTTACTTGAGTTTTATTGTATACCTTGGACTCTCTTATTGACGATGAAACACAGAAATTGCATCGCAATTGAACTCAAAAGGCACAATGCCCACTTAAGTCCAAGAGGACTGACACTCTAACTTTCTAAGATTTGAACCTCTCCTGTGAGTACACTTTTAGATTCCGATGCTTCACATCAGGTTTACTGTATACCTTGCACCTTCGTATTGACGATGAAGCACAGAAATTGCATCGGAATTTAATACAAAAGGCACAATGCCGACTTAAGTACAAGAGGACTGACACTCTAACTTTCTATGATTTGAATCTCTCCTGTGAGTCCAGTTTTAGATTCCGATGCTTCACTTCAGGTTGACTGTATCCCTTGGACCTTCGTATTGACGATGAGACACAGAGATTGCATCGGAATTAAATTCAAAAGGCACAATGTTGACTTAAGTAAAAGAGGACTGACTCTCTAACTTTCTAAGATTTGAACCTCTCCTGTGAGTCCAGTTTTAGACTCCGAAGCTTCACTTCCGGTTTACTGTATACCTTGGACCTTCTTACTGACGATGAAACACAGAAATTGCATCCGATTTTAATACAATAGGACAATGCCGACCTAAGTACAAGAGGACTGACACTCTAACATTCTATGATTTAAACCTCTCCTGTGAGTCCAGTTTTAGATACCGATGCTTCACTTCAGGTTTACTGTATCCCTAGGACCTTCTTATTGACGATGAAACACAGAAATTGCATCCAATTTTAACACAAAAGGCTCAATGCCGACATAAGTACAAGATGACTGACACTCTAACTCTCTATGATTTGAACCTTTCCTGTGAGTCCAGTTATAGATTCCGATGCTTCACTTCAGGTTTACTGTATACTTTGCACCTTCTTATTGACAATGAAACATTGAAATTGCATTGGAATTAAATTCAAAAGGCACAATGCCGACTTAAGTACAAGAGGACTGACACTCTAACTTTCTAAGATTTGAACCTCTCCTGTGAGTCCAGTTTTAGATTCCGATGCTGCACTTTAGGTTTACTGTATACCTTAGCCCTTCTTATTGACGATGAAACACAGAAATTGGATCCGAATTTAATACAAAAGGCACAATGCCGACTTAAGTCCAAGAGGACTGACACTCTAACTTTCTATGATTTGAATCTCTCCTGTCAGTCCAGTTTTAGATTCCGATGCTTCACTTCAGGTTTACTGTATCCCTTGGACCTTCGTATTGACGATGAGACACAGAGATTGCATCCGAATTTAATACAAAAGGCACAATGCCGACTTAAGTACAAGTGGACTGACACTCTCACTTTCTATGATTTGAACCTCTCCTGTGAGTCCAGTTTTAGATTCCGATGCTTCACTTCAGGTTTACTGTATCCTTTGGACCTTCTTATTGACGATGAAACACAGAAATTGCATCGGAATTTAATACAAAAGGCACAATGGCGCCTCAAGTAAAAGAGAACTGGCACTCTAACTTTTTACGATTTGAACCTCTCCTGTGAGTACAGTTTTAGATTCCGAAGCTTCACTTCAGGTTTACTGGATCCTTTGGACCTTCATATTGGCGATGAAACACAGAAATTGCATCCGAAATTAAATCAAAAGTCACAATGCCGACGTAAGTACAAGGGGACTGACACTCTCACTTTCTATGATTCGAACCTCTCCTGTGAGTCCAGTTATAGATTCCGATCCTTCACTTAAGGTTTGCTGTAACCCTATGGACTTTCGTATTGACGATGAAACACAGAAATTGCATCCGAATTTAATATAAAAGGCACAATGCCGACTTAAGTACAAGAGGACTGACACTGTAACTTTCAACGATTTGAACCTCTCCTGTGAGTCCAGTTTTAGATTCCGTTGCTTCACTTCTGGTTTACTGTACCCCATGGACCTTATTGACGACGAAACACAGAAATTGCATCCGAATTTAATAGAAAAGGCACAATGCCGACTTAAGTACAAGCGGACTGACACTCTTACTTTCTATGATTTGAACCTCTCCTGTGAGTCCAGTTTTAGATTCCGATGCTTCACTTCAGGTTTACTGTATCCCTTGGACTTTCTTAAAGACGATGAAACACAGAAATTGCATCCGAATTTAATACAAAAGGCACAATGCCGACTTAAGTACAAGAGGACTGACACTCTAAATTTCTATTATTTGAACCTCTCCTGTGAGTCCAGTTTTAGATTCCGATGCTTCACTTAAGGTTTCCTGTATACCTTGCACCTTCTTATTGACGATGAAACACAGAAATTGCATCGGAATTTAATACAAAAGGCACAATGCCGACTTAAGTAAAAGAGGACTGACACTCTCACTTTCTATGATTTGAACCTCTCCTGTGAGTCCAGTTTTAGATTCCGATGCTTCACTTTAGGTTTACTGTATCCCTTGGACCTTCTTATTGACGATGAAACACAGAGTTTGCATCCGAATTTAATACAAATTACACAATGCCGACTTAAGAACAAGGGAACTGACACTCTAACTTTCTATTATTTGAACCTCTCTTGTGAGTCAGTTTTAGATTCCGTTGCTTCACTTCAGGTTTACTGTATCCCTTGGACCTTCTTATTGTCGATGAAACACAGAAATTGCATCCAATTTTAATACAAAGGGCACAATGCCGACATAAGTACAAGAGGACTGACACTCTAACTCTCTACGATTTGAACCTTTCCTGTGAGTCCAGTTATAGATTCCGATGCATCACTTCAGGTTTACTGTATACTTTGCACCTTCTTATTGACGATGAAACACAGAAATTGCATTGGAATTAAATTCAAAAGGCACAATGCCGCCTTAAGTGCAAGAGGACTGACACTCTAACTTTCTAAGATTTGAACCTCTCCTGTGAGTCCAGTTTTAGATTCCGATGCTGCACTTTAGGTTTACTGTATACCTTAGACCTTCTTATTGACGATGAAACGCAGAAATTGCATCCGAATTTAATACAAAAGGCACAATGATGACTTAAATACAAGAGGACTGACACTCTAACTTTCTATGATTTGAATCTCTCCTGTGAGTCAAGTTTTAGATTCCGATGCTTCACTTCATGTTTACTGTATCCCTTGGACCTTCGCATTGACGATGATACACAGAGATTGCAACCGAATTTAACACAAAATGCACAATGCCGACTTAAGTACAAGAGGACTGACACTCTCACTTTCTATGATTTGAGCCTCTCCTGTGAGTTAAGTTTTAGATTCCGATGCTTCACTTCAGGTTTACTGTATCCCTTGGACTTTCTTAAAGACGATGAAACACAGAAATTGCATCCGAATTTAATACAAAAGGCACAATGCCGACTTAAGTACAAGAGGACTGACACTCTAAATTTCTATTATTTGAACCTCTCCTGTGAGTCCAGTTTTAGATTCCGATACTTCACTTAAGGTTTCCTGTATACCTTGCACCTTCTTATTGACGATGAAACACAGAAATTGCATCGGAATTTAATACAAAAGGTACAATGCCGACATAAGTAAAAGAGGACTGACACTCTCACTTTCTATGATTTGAACCTCTCCTGTGAGTCCAGTTTTAGATTCCGATGCTTCACTTTAGGTTTACTGTATCCCTTGGACCTTCTTATTGACGATGAAACACAGAGTTTGCATCCGAATTTAATACAAATTGCACAATGCCGACTTAAGAACAAGGGAACTGACACTCTAACTTTCTATTATTTGAACCTCTCTTGTGTGTCAAATTTAGATTCCGTTGCTTCACTTCAGGTTTACTGTATCCCTTGGACCTTCTTATTGACGATGAAACACAGAAATTGCATCCAATTTTAATACAAAAGGCACAATGCCGCCTTAAGTAAAAGAGGACTGACACTCTCACTTTCTATGATTTGAACCTCTTCAGTTAGTCCAGTTTTAGATTCTCATGCTTTACTTCAGTTTTATTGTATACCTTGGACTCTCTTATCGACGATGAAACACAGAAATTGCATCGCAATTGAACTCAAAAGGCACAATGCCCACTTAAGTACAAGAGGACTGACACTCCAACTTTCTAAGATTTGAACCTCTCCTGTGAGTACACTTTTAGATTCCGATGCTTCACTTCAGTTTTACTGTATACCTTGCACCTTCGTATTGACGATGAAGCACAGAAATTGCATCAGAATTTAATACAATAGGACAATGCCGACCTAAGTACAAGAGGACTGACACTCTAACATTCTATGATTTGAACCTCTCCTGTGAGTCCAGTTTTAGATACCGATGCTTCACTTCAGGTTTACTGTATCCCTAGGACCTTCTTATTGACGATGAAACACAGAAATTGCATCCAATTTTAATACAAAAGGCACAATGCCGACATAAGTACTAGAGGACTGACACTCTAACTCTCTATGATTTGAACCTTTCCTGTGAGTCCAGTTATAGATTCCGATGCTTCACTTCTGGTTTACTGTATACTTTGCACCTTCTTATTGACGATGAAACATAGAAATTGCATTGGAATTAAATTCAAAAGGCACAATGGCGACTTAAGTACAAGAGGACTGACACTCTAACTTTCTAAGATTTGAACCTCTCCTGTGAGTCCAGTTTTAGATTCCGATGCTGCACTTTAGGTTTACTGTATACCTTAGACCTTCTTATTGGCGATGAAACACAGAAATTGCATCCGAAATTAATACAAAAGTCACAATGCCGACGTAAGTACAAGGGGACTGACATTCTCACTTTCTATGATTCGACCCTCTCCTGTGAGTCCAGTTATAGATTCAGATCCTTCACTTAAGGTTTGCTGTATCCCTTGGACTTTCGTATTGACGATGAAACACAGAAATTGCATCCGAATTTAATATAAAAGGCACAATGCCGACTTAAGTACAAGCGGACTGACACTCTTACTTTCTATGATTTGAACCTCTCCTGTGAGTCCAGTTTTAGATTCCGATGCTTCACTTCAGGTTTACTGTATCCCTTGGACTTTCTTAAAGACGATGAAACACAGAAATTGCATCCGAATTTAATACAAAAGGCACAATGCCGACTTAAGTACAAGAGGACTGACACTCTAAATTTCTATTATTTGAACCTCTCCTGTGAGTCCAGTTTTAGATTCCGATGCTTCACTTAAGGTTTCCTGTATACCTAGCACCTTCTTATTGACGATGAAACACAGAAATTGCATCGGAATTTAATACAAAAGGCACAATGCCGACTTAAGTAAAAGAGGACTGACACTCTCACTTTCTATGATTTGAACCTCTCCTGTGTGTCCAGTTTTAGATTCCGATGCTTCACTTTAGGTTTACTGTATCCCTTGGACCTTCTTATTGACGATGAAACACAGAGTTTGCATCCGAATTTAATACAAATTGCACAATGCCGACTTAAGAACAAGGGAACTGACACTCTAACTTTCTATTATTTGAACCTCTCTTGTGAGTCAGTTTTAGATTCCGTTGCTTCACTTCAGGTTTACTGTATCCCTTGGACCTTCTTATTGACGATGAAACACAGAAATTGCATCCAATTTTAATACAAAGGGCACAATGCCGACATAAGTACAAGAGGACTGACACTCTAACTCTCTACGATTTGAACCTTTCCTGTGAGTCCAGTTGTAGATTCCGATGCATCACTTCAGGTTTACTGTATACTTTGCACCTTCTTATTGACGATGAAACACAGAAATTGCATTGGAATTAAATTCAAAAGGCACAATGCCGCCTTAAGTACAAGAGGACTGACACTCTAACTTTCTAAGATTTGAACCTCTCCTGTGAGTCCAGTTTTAGATTCCGATGCTGCACTTTTGGTTTACTGTATACCTTAGACCTTCTTATTGACGATGAAACGCAGAAATTGCATCCGAATTTAATACAAAAGGCACAATGCCGACTTAAATACAAGAGGACTGACACTCTAACTTTCTATGATTTGAATCTCTCCTGTGAGTCCAGTTTTAGATTCCGATGCTTCACTTCATGTTTACTGTATCCCTTGGACCTTCGTATTGACGATGATGCATAGAGATTGCATCCGAATTTAACACAAAAGGCACAATGCCGACTTAAGTACAAGAGGACTGACACTCTCACTTTCTATGATTTGAACCTCTCCTGTGAGTCCAGTTTTAGATTCCGATGCTTCACTTCAGGTTTACTGTATCCCTTGGACTTTCTTAAAGACGATGAAACACAGAAATTGCATCCGAATTTAATACAAAAGGCAAATTGCCGACTTAAGTACAAGAGGACTGACACTCTAAATTTCTATTATTTGAACCTCTCCTGTGAGTCCAGTTTCAGATTCCGATGCTTCACTTAAGGTTTGCTGTATACCTTGCACCTTCTTATTGACGATGAAACACAGAAATTGCATCGGAATTTAATACAAAAGGCACAATGCCGACATAAGTACTAGAGGACTGACACTCTAACTCTCTATGATTTGAACCTTTCCTGTGAGTCCAGTTATAGATTCCGATGCTTCACTTCTGGTTTACTGTATACTTTGCACCTTCTTATTGACGATGAAACATAGAAATTGCATTGGAATTAAATTCAAAAGGCACAATGGCGACTTAAGTACAAGAGGACTGACACTCTAACTTTCTAAGATTTGAACCTCTCCTGTGAGTCCAGTTTTAGATTCCGATGCTGCACTTTAGGTTTACTGTACACCTTAGACCTTCTTATTGGCGATGAAACACAGAAATTGCATCCGAAATTAATACAAAAGTCACAATGCCGACGTAAGTACAAGGGGACTGACACTCTCACTTTCTATGATTCGACCCTCTCCTGTGAGTCCAGTTATAGATTCAGATCCTTCACTTAAGGTTTGCTGTATCCCTTGGACTTTCGTATTGACGATGAAACACAGAAATTGCATCCGAATTTAATATAAAAGGCACAATGCCGACTTAAGTACAAGCGGACTGACACTCTTACTTTCTATGATTTGAACCTCTCCTGTGAGTCCAGTTTTAGATTCCGATGCTTCACTTCAGGTTTACTGTATCCCTTGGACTTTCTTAAAGACGATGAAACACAGAAATTGCATCCGAATTTAATACAAAAGGCACAATGCCGACTTAAGTACAAGAGGACTGACACTCTAAATTTCTATTATTTGAACCTCTCCTGTGAGTCCAGTTTTAGATTCCGATGCTTCACTTAAGGTTTCCTGTATACCTAGCACCTTCTTATTGACGATGAAACACAGAAATTGCATCGGAATTTAATACAAAAGGCACAATGCCGACTTAAGTAAAAGAGGACTGACACTCTCACTTTCTATGATTTGAACCTCTCCTGTGTGTCCAGTTTTAGATTCCGATGCTTCACTTTAGGTTTACTGTATCCCTTGGACCTTCTTATTGACGATGAAACACAGAGTTTGCATCCGAATTTAATACAAATTGCACAATGCCGACTTAAGAACAAGGGAACTGACACTCTAACTTTCTATTATTTGAACCTCTCTTGTGAGTCAGTTTTAGATTCCGTTGCTTCACTTCAGGTTTACTGTATCCCTTGGACCTTCTTATTGACGATGAAACACAGAAATTGCATCCAATTTTAATACAAAGGGCACAATGCCGACATAAGTACAAGAGGACTGACACTCTAACTCTCTACGATTTGAACCTTTCCTGTGAGTCCAGTTGTAGATTCCGATGCATCACTTCAGGTTTACTGTATACTTTGCACCTTCTTATTGACGATGAAACACAGAAATTGCATTGGAATTAAATTCAAAAGGCACAATGCCGCCTTAAGTACAAGAGGACTGACACTCTAACTTTCTAAGATTTGAACCTCTCCTGTGAGTCCAGTTTTAGATTCCGATGCTGCACTTTTGGTTTACTGTATACCTTAGACCTTCTTATTGACGATGAAACGCAGAAATTGCATCCGAATTTAATACAAAAGGCACAATGCCGACTTAAATACAAGAGGACTGACACTCTAACTTTCTATGATTTGAATCTCTCCTGTGAGTCCAGTTTTAGATTCCGATGCTTCACTTCATGTTTACTGTATCCCTTGGACCTTCGTATTGACGATGAGACACAGAGATTGCATCCGAATTTAACACAAAAGGCACAATGCCGACTTAAGTACAAGAGGACTGACACTCTCACTTTCTATGATTTGAACCTCTCCTGTGAGTCCAGTTTTAGATTCCGATGCTTCACTTCAGGTTTACTGTATCCTTTGGACCTTCTTATTGACGATGAAACACAGAAATTGCATTGGAATTAAATTCAAAAGGCACAATGCCGACTTAAGTACAAGAGGACTGACACTCTAACTTTCTAAGATTTGAACCTCTCCTGTGAGTCCAGTTTTAGATTCCGATGCTGCACTTTAGGTTTACTGTATACCTTAGACCTTCTTATTGACGATGAAACGCAGATATTGCATCCGAATTTAATACAAAAGGCACAATGCCGACTTAGGTACAAGAGGACTGACACTCTAACTTTCTATGATTTGAATCTCTCCTGTGAGTCCAGTTTTAGATTCCGATGCTTCACTTCATGTTTACTGTATCCCTTGGACCTTCGTATTGACGATGAGACACAGAGATTGCATCCGAATTTAACACAAAAGGCACAATGCCGACTTAAGTACAAGAGGACTGACACTCTCACTTTCTATGATTTGAACCTCTCCTGTGAGTCCAGTTTTAGATTCCGATGCTTCACTTCAGGTTTACTGTATCCTTTGGACCTCCTTATTGACGATGAAACACAGAAATTGCATCGGAATTTAATACAAAAGGCACAATGGCGCCTCAAGTAAAAGAGAACTGACACTCTCACTTTCTATGATTTGAACCTGTCCTGTGAGTCCTGTTTTAGATTCCGATGCTTCACTTCTGGTTTACTGTATCCCTTGGACCTTCTTATTGACGATGAAACACTGAGTTTTCATCCGAATTTAATACAAAAGGCACAATGAAGACTTGATTACAAGTGGACTGACACTCTAACTTTCTATGATTTGAACCTCCTATGTGAGTCCAGCTTTAGATTCCGATGCATCACTTCAGGTTTACTGTATCCCATGGACTTTCTTATTGACGATGAAACACAGAAATTGCATCCGAATTTAATACAAAAGGCACAATGCCGACTTAAGTACAAGAGGACTGACACTCTCACTTTCTATGATTTGAACCTCTTCTGTGAGTCCAGTTATAGATTCCGATGCTTCACTTAAGGTTTGCTGTATCTCTTGGACTTTCGTATTGACGATGAAACACAGAAATTGCATCCGAATTTAATATAAAAGGCACAATGCCGACTTAAGTACAAGAGGACTGACACTTTAACTTTCAACGATTTGAACCTCTCCTGTGAGTCCAGTTTTAGATTCCGATGCTTCACTTCTGGTTTACTGTACCCCATGGACCTTCTTATTGACGATGAAACACAGAAATTGCATCCGAATTTAATACAAAAGGCACAATGCCGACTTAAGCACAAGATGACTGACACTCTTACTTTCTATGATTTGAACCTCTCATGTGAGTGCAGTTTTAGATTCGGATGCTTCACTTCAGGTTTACTGTATCCCTTGGACTTTCTTAAAGACGATGAAACACAGAAATTGCATTCGAATTTAATACAAAAGGCACAATGCCGACTTAAGTACAAGAGGACTGACACTCTAAATTTCTATTATTTCAACCTCTCCTGTGAGTCCAGTTTTAGATTCCGATGCTTCACTTAAGGTTTCCTGTATCCCTTGGACCTTCTTATTGACGATGAAACACAGAAATTGCATCGGAATTGAACTCAAAAGGCACAATGCCCACTTAAGTACAAGAGGACTGACACTCTAACTTTCTAAGATCTGAACCTCTCCTGTGAGTCCAGTTTTAGATTCCGATGCTTCACTTCAGGTTTACTGTATACCTTGCACCTTCTTATTGACGATGAAACACAGAGTTTGCATCCGAATTTAATACAAAAGGCACAATGCCGATTTAAGAACAAGAGAACTGGCACTCTAACTTTCTATGATTTGAACCTCTCCTCTGAGTCAGTTTTTGATTCCGATGCTTCACTTCAGGTTTACTGTATCCCTTGGACGTTCTTATTGGCGATGAAACACAGAAATTCCATCGGAATTAAATTCAAGAGGTACAATGCCGACATAAGTACAAGAGGACTGACATTCTAACTTTCTATGATTTGAACCTCTCCTGTGAGTCCAGTTTTAGATTCCGATGCTTCACTTCATTTTTTCTGTATCCCTAGGACCTTCGAATTGACGATGAAACACAGAAATTGCATCCGAATTTAATTCAAAAGGCACAATGCCGACTTAAGTAAAAGAGGACTGACACTCTCACATTCTATGATTTGAACCTCTCCTGTGAGTCCAGTTTTAGATTCCGATGCTTCACATCAGGTTTATTGTATACCTTGGACCCTCTTATTGACGATCAAACACAGAAATTGCATCGGAATTGAACTCAAAAGGCACAATGCCCACTTAAGTACAAGAGGACTGACACTCTAACTTTCTAAGATTTGAACCTCTCCTGTGAGTCCAGTTTTAGATTCCGATGCTTCACTTCAGGTTTACTGTATACCTTGCACCTTCTTTTGACGATGAAACACAGAAATTGCATCGGAATTTAATACAAAAGGCACAATGCCGACTTAAGTACAAGAGGACTGACACTCTAACTTTCTATGAATTGAACCTCTCCTGTGAGTCCAGTTTTAGATTCCGATGCTTCACTTCAGCTTTACTGTATCCCTTGGACCTTCTTATTGACGATGAAACACAGAGTTTGCACCCGAATTTAATACAAAAGGCACAATGTCGATTTAAGAAGAAGAGAACTGGCACTCTAACTTTCTATGATTTGAACCTCTCCTCTGAGTCAGTTTTTGATTCCGATGCTTCACTTCAGGTTTACTGTATCCCTTGGACGTTCTTATTGACGATGAATCACAGAAATTGCATCCGAATTTAATACAAAAGGCACAATGCCGACTTAAGTACAAGAGGACTGACACTCTCACTTTCTATGATTTGAACCTCTCCTGTGAGTCCAGTTTTAGATTCCGATGCTTCACTTCAGGTTTACTGTATCCTTTGGACCTTCTTATTGACGATGAAACACAGAAATTGCATCCGAATTTAATACAAAAGGCACAATGCCGACTTAAGCACAAGATGACTGACACTCTTACTTTCTATGATTTGAACCTCTCATGTGAGTGCAGTTTTAGATTCGGATGCTTCACTTCAGGTTTACTGTATCCCTTGGACTTTCTTAAAGACGATGAAACACAGAAATTGCATTCGAATTTAATACAAAAGGCACAATGCCGACTTAAGTACAAGAGGACTGACACTCTAAATTTCTATTATTTGAACCTCTCCTGTGAGTCCAGTTTTAGATTCCGATGCTTCACTTAAGGTTTCCTGTATCCCTTGGACCTTCTTATTGACGATGAAACACAGAAATTGCATCGGAATTGAACTCAAAGGGCACAATGCCCACTTAAGTACAAGAGGACTGACACTCTAACTTTCTAAGATCTGAACCTCTCCTGTGAGTCCAGTTTTAGATTCCGATGCTTCACTTCAGGTTTACTGTATACCTTGCACCTTCTTATTGACGATGAAACACAGAGTTTGCATCCGAATTTAATACAAAAGGCACAATGCCGATTTAAGAACAAGAGAACTAGCACTCTAACTTTCTATGATTTGAACCTCTCCTCTGAGTCAGTTTTTGATTCCGATGCTTCACTTCAGGTTTACTGTATCCCTTGGACGTTCTTATTGGCGATGAAACACAGAAATTCCATCGGAATTAAATTCAAGAGGTACAATGCCGACATAAGTACAAGAGGACTGACATTCTAACTTTCTATGATTTGAACCTCTCCTGTGAGTCCAGTTTTAGATTCCGATGCTTCACTTCATTTTTTCTGTATCCCTAGGACCTTCGAATTGACGATGAAACACAGAAATTGCATCCGAATTTAATTCAAAAGGCACAATGCCGACTTAAGTAAAAGAGGACTGACACTCTAACTTTCTAAGATTTGAACCTCTCCTGTGAGTCCAGTTTTAGATTCCGATGCTTCACTTCAGGTTTACTGTATACCTTGCACCTTCTTTTGACGTTGAAACACAGAAATTGCATCGGAATTTAATACAAAAGGCACAATGCCGACTTAAGTACAAGAGGACTGACACTCTAACTTTCTATGAATTGAACCTCTCCTGTGAGTCCAGTTTTAGATTCCGATGCTTCACTTCAGCTTTACTGTATCCCTTGGACCTTCTTATTGACGATGAAACACAGAGTTTGCACCCGAATTTAATACAAAAGGCACAATGTCGATTTAAGGAGAAGAGAACTGGCACTCTAACTTTCTATGATTTGAACCTCTCCTCTGAGTCAGTTTTTGATTCCGATGCTTCACTTCAGGTTTACTGTATCCCTTGGACGTTCTTATTGACGATGAATCACAGAAATTGCATCCGAATTTAATACAAAAGGCACAATGCCGACTTAAGTACAAGAGGACTGACACTCTCACCTTCTATGATTTGAACCTCTCCTGTGAGTCCAGTTTTAGATTCCGATGCTTCACTTCAGGTTTACTGTATCCTTTGGACCTTCCTATTGACGATGAAACACAGAAATTGCATCCGAATTTAATACAAAAGGCACAATGCCGACTTAAGCACAAGATGACTGACACTCTTACTTTCTATGATTTGAACCTCTCATGTGAGTGCAGTTTTAGATTCGGATGCTTCACTTCAGGTTTACTGTATCCCTTGGACTTTCTTAAAGACGATGAAACACAGAAATTGCATTCGAATTTAATACAAAAGGCACAATGCCGACTTAAGTACAAGAGGACTGACACTCTAAATTTCTATTATTTGAACCTCTCCTGTGAGTCTAGTTTTAGATTCCGATGCTTCACTTAAGGTTTCCTGTATCCCTTGGACCTTCTTATTGACGATGAAACACAGAAATTGCATCGGAATTGAACTCAAAGGGCACAATGCCCACTTAAGTACAAGAGGACTGACACTCTAACTTTCTAAGATCTGAACCTCTCCTGTGAGTCCAGTTTTAGATTCCGATGCTTCACTTCAGGTTTACTGTATACCTTGCACCTTCTTATTGACGATGAAACACAGAGTTTGCATCCGAATTTAATACAAAAGGCACAATGCCGATTTAAGAACAAGAGAACTAGCACTCTAACTTTCTATGATTTGAACCTCTCCTCTGAGTCAGTTTTTGATTCCGATGCTTCACTTCAGGTTTACTGTATCCCTTGGACGTTCTTATTGGCGATGAAACACAGAAATTCCATCGGAATTAAATTCAAGAGGTACAATGCCCACTTAAGTACAAGGGGACTGACACTCTAACTTTCTAAGATCTGAACCTCTCCTGTGAGTCCAGTTTTAGATTCCGATACTTCACTTCAGGTTTACTGTATACCTTGCACCTTCTTTTGACGATGAAACACAGAAATTGCATCGGAATTTAATACAAAAGGCACAATGCCGACTTAAGTACAAGAGGACTGACACTCTAACTTTCTATGAATTGAACCTCTCCTGTGAGTCCAGTTTTAGATTCCGATGCTTCACTTCAGCTTTACTGTATCCCTTGGACCTTCTTATTGACGATGAAACACAGAGTTTGCACCCGAATTTAATACAAAAGGCACAATGTCGATTTAAGAAGAAGAGAACTGGCACTCTAACTTTCTATGATTTGAACCTCTCCTCTGAGTCAGTTTTTGATTCCGATGGTTCACTTCAGGTTTACTGTATCCCTTGGACGTTCTTATTGACGATGAATCACAGAAATTGCATCCGAATTTAATACAAAAGGCACAATGCCGACTTAAGTACAAGAGGACTGACACTCTCACTTTCTATGATTTGAACCTCTCCTGTGAGTCCAGTTTTAGATTCCGATGCTTCACTTCAGGTTTACTGTATCCTTTGGACCTTCTTATTGACGATGAAACACAGAAATTGCATCGGAATTTAATACAAAAGGCACAATGGCGCCTCAAGTAAAAGAGAACTGACACTCTCACTTTCTATGATTTGAACCTGTCCTGTGAGTCCTGTTTTAGATTCCGATGCTTCACTTCTGGTTTACTGTATCCCTTGGACCTTCTTATTGACGATGAAACCCTGAGTTTTCATCCGAATTTAATACAAAAGGCACAATGAAGACTTGATTACAAGTGGACTGACACTCTAACTTTCTATGATTTGAACCTCCTATGTGAGTCCAGCTTTAGATACCGATGCATCACTTCAGGTTTACTGTATCTCTTGGACTTTCGTATTGACGATGAAACACAGAAATTGCATCCGAATTTAATATAAAAGGCACAATGCCGACTTAAGTACAAGAGGACTGACACTTTAACTTTCAACGATTTGAACCTCTCCTGTGAGTCCAGTTTCAGATTCCGATGCTTCACTTCTGGTTTACTGTACCCCATGGACCTTCTTATTGACGATGAAACACAGAAATTGCATCCGAATTTAATACAAAAGGCACAATGCCGACTTAAGCACAAGATGACTGACACTCTTACTTTGTATGATTTGAACCTCTCATGTGAGTGCAGTTTTAGATTCGGATGCTTCACTTAAGGTTTCCTGTATCCCTTGGACCTTCTTATTGACGATGAAACACAGAAATTGCATCGGAATTGAACTCAAAAGGCACAATGCCCACTTAAGTACAAGAGGACTGACACTCTAACTTTCTAAGATCTGAACCTCTCCTGTGAGTCCAGTTTTAGATTCCGATGCTTCACTTCAGGTTTACTGTATACCTTGCACCTTCTTATTGACGATGAAACACAGAGTTTGCATCCGAATTTAATACAAAAGGCACAATGCCGATTTAAGAACAAGAGAACTGGCACTCTAACTTTCTATGATTTGAACCTCTCCTCTGAGTCAGTTTTTGATTCCGATGCTTCACTTCAGGTTTACTGTATCCCTTGGACGTTCTTATTGGCGATGAAACACAGAAATTCCATCGGAATTAAATTCAAGAGGTACAATGCCGACATAAGTACAAGAGGACTGACATTCTAACTTTCTATGATTTGAACCTCTCCTGTGAGTCCAGTTTTAGATTCCGTTGCTTCACTTCATTTTTTCTGTATCCCTAGGACCTTCGAATTGACGATGAAACACAGAAATTGCATCCGAATTTAATTCAAAAGGCACAATGCCGACTTAAGTAAAAGAGGACTGACACTCTCACATTCTATGATTTGAACCTCTCCTGTGAGTCCAGTTTTAGATTCCGATGCTTCACATCAGGTTTATTGTATACCTTGGACCCTCTTATTGACGATCAAACACAGAAATTGCATCGGAATTGAACTCAAAAGGCACAATGCCCACTTAAGTACAAGAGGACTGACACTCTAACTTTCTAAGATTTGAACCTCTCCTGTGAGTCCAGTTTTAGATTCCGATGCTTCACTTCAGGTTTACTGTATACCTTGCACCTTCTTTTGACGATGAAACACAGAAATTGCATCGGAATTTAATACAAAAGGCACAATGCCGACTTAAGTACAAGAGGACTGACACTCTAACTTTCTATGAATTGAACCTCTCCTGTGAGTCCAGTTTTAGATTCCGATGCTTCACTTCAGCTTTACTGTATCCCTTGGACCTTCTTATTGACGATGAAACACAGAGTTTGCACCCGAATTTAATACAAAATTCACAATGTCGATTTAAGAAGAAGAGAACTGGCACTCTAACTTTCTATGATTTGAACCTCTCCTCTGAGTCAGTTTTTGATTCCGATGCTTCACTTCAGGTTTACTGTATCCCTTGGACGTTCTTATTGACGATGAATCACAGAAATTGCATCCGAATTTAATACAAAAGGCACAATGCCGACTTAAGTACAAGAGGACTGACATTCTCACTTTCTATGATTTGAACCTCTTCTGTGAGTCCAGTTATAGATTCCGATGCTTCACTTAAGGTTTGCTGTATCCCTTGCACTTTCGTATTGACGATGAAACACAGAAATTGCATCCGAATTAAATACAAATGGCACAATGCCGACTTAAGTACAAGAGGACTGATACTGTAACTTTCAACGATTTGAACCTCTCCTGTGAGTCCAGTTTTAGATTCCGATGCTTCACTTCTGGTTTACTGTACCCCATGGACCTTCTTACTGACGATGAAACACAGAAATTGCATCCGAATTTAATACAATAGGACAATGCCGACCTAAGTACAAGAGGAGTGACACTCTAACATTCTATGATTTGAACCTCTCCTGTGAATCCAGTTTTAGATACCGATGCTTCACTTCAGGTTTACTGTACCCCTAGGACCTTCTTATTGACGATGAAACACAGAAATTGCATCCAATTTTAATACAAAAGGCACAATGCCGACATAAGTACAAGAGGACTGACACTCTAACTCTCTATGATTTGAACCTTTCCTGTGAGTCCAGTTATAGATTCCGATGCTTCGCTTCAGGTTTACTGTATACTTTACACCTTCGTATTGACGATGAAACACAGAAATTGCATTGGAATTAAATTCAAAAGGCACAATGCCGACTTAAGTACAAGAGGACTGACACTCTAACTTTCTAAGATTTGAACCTCTCCTGTGAGTCCAGTTTTAGATTCCGATGCTGCACTTTAGGTTTACTGTATACCTTAGACCTTCTTATTGACGATGAAACACAGACATTGCATCCGAATTTAATACAAAAGGCACAATGCCGACTTAAGTCCAAGGGGACTGACACTCTAACTTTCTATGATTTAAATCTCTCCTGTGAGTCCAGTTTTAGATTCCGATGCTTCACTTCAGGTTTACTGTATCCCTTGGACCTTCGTATTGACGATGAGACACAGAGATTGCATCCGAATTTATCACAAAAGGCACAATGCCGACTTAAGTACAAGAGGACTGACACTCTCACTTTCTATGATTTGAACCTCTCCTGAGAGTCCAGTTTTAGATTCCGATGCTTCACTTCAGGTTTACTGTATCCTTTGGACCTTCTTATTGACGATGAAACACAGAAATTGCATCGGAATTTAATACAAAAGGCACAATGGCGCCTCAAGTAAAAGAGAACTGACACTCTCACATTCTATGATTTGAACCTGTCCTGTGAGTCCTGTTTTAGATTCCGATGCTTCACTTCTGGTTTACTGTATCCCTTATACCTTCTTATTGACGATGAAACACAGAGTTTTCATCCGAATTTAATACAAAAGGCACAATGAAGGCTTGATTACAAGTGGACTGACACTCTAACTTTCTATGATTTGAACCTCCTATGTGAGTCCAGTTTTAGATTCCGATGCATCACTTCAGGTTTACTGTATCCCTTGGACCTTCGTATTGACGATGAGACACAGAGATTGCATCCGAATTTATCACAAAAGGCACAATGCCGACTTAAGAACAAGAGGACTGACACTCTCACTTTCTATGAGTTGAACCTCTCCTGTGAGTGCAGTTTTAGATTCGGATGCTTCACTTCAGGTTTACTGTATCCCTTGGACTTTCTTATTGACGATTAAACACAGATATTGCATCCGAATATAATACAAAAGGCACAATGCCGACTTAAGTACAAGAGGATCGACACTCTAACTTTCTATGATTTGAACCTCTCCTGTGAGTCCAGTTTTAGATTCCGATGCTTCACTTCAGGTTTACTGTACCCCTTGGACCTTCTTATTGACGATGAAACACAGAAATTGCATCCGAATTCAATTCAAAAGGCACAAAGCCGACTTAAGTAAAAGAGGACTGACACTCTCACTTTCTATGATTTGAACCTCTTCAGTTAGTCCAGTTTTAGATTGTCATGCTTTACTTCAGTTTTATTGTATACCTTGGACTCTGTTATTGACGATGAAACATAGAAATTGCATCGCAATTGAACTCAAAAGGCACAATGCCCACTTAAGTACAAGAGGACTGACACTCCAACTTTCTAAGATTTGAACCTCTCCTGTGAGTCCACTTTTAGATTCCGGTGCTTCACTTCAGGTTTACTGTATACCTTGTACCTTCGTATTGACGATGAAGCACAGAAATTGCATCGGAATTTAATACAAAAGGCACAATGCCGACTTAAGTACAAGAGGACTGACACTCTAACTTTCTATGATTTGAATCTCTCCTGTGAGTCCAGTTTTAGATTCCGATGCTTCACTTCAGGTTTACTGTATCCCTTGGACCTTCGTATTGACGATGAGACACAGAGATTGCATAGGAATTAAATTTAAAAGGCACAATGCCGACTTAAGTAAGAGAGGACTGACACTCTAACTTTCTAAGATTTGAACCTCTGATGTGAGTCCAGTTTTAGACTCCGAAGCTTCACTTCAGGTTTACTGTATACCTTGGACCTTCTTACTTACGATGAAACACAGAAATTGCATCCGAATTTAATACAATAGGACAATGCCACCCTAAGTACAAGAGGACTGACACTCTAACATTCTATGATTTGTACCTCTCCTGTGAGTCCAGTTTTAGATACCGATGCTTCACTTCAGGTTTACTGTACCCCTAGGACCTCCTTATTGACGATGAAACACAGAAATTGCATCCAATATTAATACAAAAGGCACAATGCCGACATAAGTACAAGAGGACTGACACTCTAACTCTCTATGATTTGAACCTTTCCTGTGAGTCCAGTTATAGATTCCGATGCTTCACTTCAGGTTTACTGTATACTTTGCACCTTCTTATTGACGATGAAACACAGAAATTGCATTGGAATTAAATTCAAAAGGCACAATGCCGACTTAAGTACAAGAGGACTGACACTCTAACTTTCTAAGATTTGAACCTCTCTTGTGAGTCCAGTTATAGATTCCGATGCTGCACTTTAGGTTTACAGTATACCTTAGACCTTCTTATTGACGATGAATCACAGAAATTGCATCCGAATTTAATACAAAAGGCACAATGCCGACTTAAGTCCAAGAGGACTGACACTCTAACTTTCTAAGATTTGAACCTCTCCTGTGAGTCCACTTTTAGATTCCGATGCTTCACTTCAGGTTTACTGTATCCCTTGGACCTTCGTATTGACGATGAGACACAGAGATTGCATCCGAATTTATCACAAAAGGCACAATGCCGACTTAAGTACAAGAGGACTGACACTCTCACTTTCTATGATTTGAACCTCTCCTGTGAGTCCAGTTTTAGATTCCGATGCTTCACTTCAGGTTTACTGTATCCTTTGGACCTTCTTATTGACGATGAAACACAGAAATTGCATCGGAATTTAATACAAAAGGCACAATGGCGCCTCAAGTAAAAGAGAACTGACACTCTCACATTCTATGATTTGAACCTCTCCTGTGAGTGCAGTTTTAGATTCGGATGCTTCACTTCAGGTTTACTGTATCCCTTGGACTTTCTTATTGACGATGAAACACAGATATTGCATCCGAATATAATACAAAAGGCACAATGCCGACTTAAGTACAAGAGGACCGACACTCTAACTTTCTATGATTTGAACCTCTCCTGTGAGTCCAGTTTTAGATTCCGATGCTTCACTTCAGGTTTACTGTATACTTTGCACCTTCTTATTGACGATGAAACACAGAAATTGCATTGGAATTAAATTCAAAAGGCACAATGCCGACTTAAGTACAAGAGGACTGACACTCTAACTTTCTAAGATTTGAACCTCTCTTGTGAGTCCAGTTATAGATTCCGATGCTGCACTTTAGGTTTACTGTATACCTTAGACCTTCTTATTGACGATGAAACACAGAAATTGCATCCGAATTTAATACAAAAGGCACAATGCCGACTTAAGTCCAAGAGGACTGACACTCTAACTTTCTAAGATTTGAACCTCTCCTGTGAGTCCACTTTTAGATTCCGATGCTTCACTTCAGGTTTACTGTATACCTTGCACCTTCGTATTGACGATGAAGCACAGAAATTGCATCGGAATTTAATACAAAAGGCACAATGCCGACATAAGTACAAGAGGACTGACACTCTCACTTTCTATGATTTGAACCTCTTCAGTTAGTCCAGTTTTAGATTCTCATGCTTTACTTCAGTTTTATTGTATACCTTGGACTCTCTTACTGACGATGAAAGACAGAAATTGCTTCGCAATTGAACTCAAAAGGCACAATGCCCACTTAAGTACAAGAGGACTGACACTATAACTTTCTAAGATTTGAACCTCTCCTGTGAGTCCACTTTTAGATTCCGATGCTTCACTTCAGGTTTACTGTATACCTTGCACCTTCGTATTGACGATGAGGCACAGAAATTGCATCGGAATTTAATACAAAAGGCACAATGCCGACTTAAGTACAAGAGGACTGACACTCTAACTTTCTATGATTTGAATCTCTCCTGTGAGTCCAGTTTTAGATTCCGATGCTTCACTTCAGGTTTACTGTATCCCTTGGACCTTCGTATTGACGATGAGACACAGAGATTGCATCCGAATTTAATACAAAAGGCACAATGCGAACTTAAGTACAAGAGGACTGACACTCTCACTTTCTATGATTTGAACCTCTCCTGTGAGTCCAGTTTTAGATTCCGATGCTTCACTTCAGGTTTACTGTATCCTTTGGACCTTCTTATTGACGATGAAACACAGAAATTGCATCGGAATTTAATACAAAAGGCTCAATGGCGCCTCAAGTAAAAGAGAACTGTCACTCTCACTTTCTATGATTTGAACCTGTCCTGTGAGTCCTGTTTTAGATTCTGATGCTTCACTTCTGGTTTACTGTATCCCTTGGACCTTGTTATTGACAATGAAACACAGAGTTTTCATCCGAATTTAATACAAAATGCACAATGCTGACATAAGTACAAGAGGACTGACACTCTAACTCTCTATGATTTGAAACTTTCCTGTGAGTCCAGTTATAGATTCCGATGCTTCACTTCAGGTTTACTGTATACTTTGCACCTTCTTATTGACGATGAAACACAGAAATTGCATTGGAATTAAATTCAAAAGGCACAATGCCGACTTAAGTACAAGAGGAAAGACACTCTAACTTTCTAAGATTTGAACCTCTCCTGTGAGTCCAGTTTTAGATTCCGATGCTGCACTTTAGGTTTACTGTATACCTTAGACCTTCTTATTGACGATGAAACACAGAAATTGCATCCGAATTTAATACAAAAGGCACAATGCCGACTTAAGTCCAAGAGGACTGACACTCTAACTTTCTAAGATTTGAACCTCTCCTGTGAGTCCACTTTTAGATTCCGATGCTTCACTTCAGGTTTACTGTATACCTTGCACCTTCGTATTGACGATGAAGCACAGAAATTGCATCGGAATTTAATACAAAAGGCACAATGCCGACTTAAGTACAAGAGGACTGACACTCTCACTTTCTATGATTTGAACCTCTTCAGTTAGTCCAGTTTTAGATTCTCATGCTTTACTTCAGTTTTATTGTATACCTTGGACTCTCTTACTGACGATGAAACACAGAAATTGCATCGCAATTGAACTCAAAAGGCACAATGCCCACTTAAGTACAAGAGGACTGACACTCTAACTTTCTAAGATTTGAACCTCTCCTGTGAGTCCACTTTTAGATTCCGATGCTTCACTTCAGGTTTACTGTATACCTTGCACCTTCGTATTGACGATGAAGCACAGAAATTGTATCGGAATTTAATACAAAAGGCACAATGCCGACTTAAGTTCAAGAGGACTGACACTCTAACTTTCTATGATTTGAATCTCTCCTGTGAGTCCAGTTTTAGATTCCGATGCTTCACTTCAGGTTTACTGTATCCCTTGGACCTTCGTATTGACGATGAGACACAGAGATTGCATCCGAATTTAATACAAAAGGCACAATGCCGACTTAAGTACAAGAGGACTGACACTCTCACTTTCTATGATTTGAACCTCTCCTGTGAGTCCAGTTTTTGATTCCGATGCTTCACTTCAGGTTTACTGTATCCTTTGGACCTTCTTATTGACGATGAAACACAGAAATTGCATCGGAATTTAATACAAAAGGCTCAATGGCGCCTCAAGTAAAAGAGAACTGTCACTCTCACTTTCTATGATTTGAACCTGTCCTGTGAGTCCTGTTTTAGATTCTGATGCTTCACGTCTGGTTTACTGTATCCCTTGGACCTTGTTATTGACGATGAAACACAGAGTTTTCATCCGAATTTAATACAAAAGGCACAATGAAGACTTGAGTACAAGTGGACTGACACTCTAACTTTCTATGATTTGAACCTCTTATGTGAGTCCAGTATTAGATTCCGATGCATCACTTCAGGTTTACTGTATCCCTTGGACCTTCTTATTGACGATTAAACACAGAAATTGCATCCGAATTTAATACAAAAGGCACAATGCCGACTTAAGCACAAGATGACTGACACTCTAACTTTCTATGATTTGAACCTCTCCTGTGAGTGCAGTTTTAGATTCGGATGCTTCACTTCAGGTTTACTGTATCCCTTGGACTTTCTTATTGACTATGAAACACAGAAATTGCATCCGAATTTAATACAAAAGGCACAATGCCGACTTAAGTACAAGAGGACCGACACTCTAACTTTCTATGATTTGAACCTCTCCTGTGAGTCCAGTTTTAGATTCCGATGCTTCACTTCAGGTTTCCTGTATCCCTGGGACCTTCTTATTGACGATGAAACACAGAAATTGCATCCGAATTCAATTTTAAAAGGTACAATGCCCACTTAAGTACAAGAGGACTGACATTCTAACTTTCTAAGATTTGAACCTCTCCTGTGAGTCCAGTTTTAGATTCCGATGCTTCACTTCATGTTTACTGTATCCCCTGGACCTTCTTATTGACGATGAAACACAGAGTTTGCATCCGAATTTAATACAAAAGGCACAATGCCGACTTAAGAACAAGAGAACTGACCCTCTAACTTTCTATGATTTTAACCTCTCCTGTGAGCCAGTTTTAGATTCCGATGCTTCACTTCAGGTTTACTGTATCCCTTGGACCTTCTTATTGACGATGAAACACAGAAATTCCATCGGAATTAAATTCAAAAGGCACAATGCCGACTTAAGTACAAGAGGACAGACACTATAACTTTCTATGATTTGAACCTCTCCTGTGAGTCCAGTGTTAGATTCCGATGCTTCACTTCAGGTTTACTGTATCCCCAGGACCTTCGTATGGACGATGAAACACAGAAATTGCATCCGAATTTAATTCAAAAGGCACAATGCCGACTTAAGTAAAAGAGGACTGACACTCTCACTTTCTATGATTTGAACCTCTCCTGTGAGTCCAGTTTTAGATTCGGATGCTTCACTTCAGTTTTACTGTATCCCTTGGACCTTCTTATTGACGATGAAACACAGAAATTGCATCCAATTTTAATACAAATGGCACACTGCCGACATAACTACAAGAGGACTGTCACTCTAACTCTCTATGATTTTAACAACTCCTGTTAGTCCAGTTATAGATTCCGATGCTTCACTTCAGGTTTACTGTATACTTTGCACCTTCTTTTTGACGATGAAACACAGAAATTGCATTGGAATTAAATTCAAAAGGCACAATGCCGACTTAAGAACGAGAGGACTGACACTCTAACTTTCTATGATTTGAACCTCTCCTCTGAGTCCAGTTTAAGATTCCGATGCTTCACTTCAGGTTTACTGTATCCCTTGGACCTTCTTACAGACGATGAAACACAGAAATCGCATCGGAATTAAATTCAAAAGGCACAATGCAGACTTAAGTACAAGAGGACTGGCACTCTAACTTTCTATGATTTGAACCTCTCCTGTGAGTCCAGTTTTAGATTCCGATGCTTCACTTCAGGTTTACTGTATCCCTTGGACTTTCGTATTGACGATGAGACACAGAGATTGCATAGGAATTAAATTCAAAAGGCACAATGCCGCCTTAAGTAAAAGAGGACTGACACTCTAACTTTCTAAGATTTGAACCTCTCCTGTGAGTCCAGTTTTAGACTCCGAAGCTTCACTTCAGGTTTACTGTATACCTTGGACCTTCTTACTGACGATGAAACACAGACATTGCATCCGAATTTAATACAATAGGACAATGCCGACCTAAGTACAAGGGGACTGACACTCTAACACTCTATGATTTGAACCTCTCCTGTGAGTCCAGTTTTAGATACCGATGCTTCACTTCAGGTTTACTGTACCCCTAGGACCTTCTTATTGACGATGAAACACAGAAATAGCATCCAATATTAATACAAAAGGGACAATGCCGACATAAGTACAAGAGGACTGACACTCTAACTCACTATGATTTTAACCTTTCTTGTGAGTCCAGTTATAGATTCCGATGCTTCACTTCAGGTTTACTGTATACTTTGCACCTTCTTATTGACGATGAAACACAGAAATTGCATTGGAATTAAATTCAAAAGGCACAATGCCGACATAAGTACAAGAGGACTGACACTCTAACTTTCTGAGATTTGAACCTCTCCTGTGAGTCCAGTTTTAGATTCCGATGCTGCACTTTAGGTTTACTGTACACCTTAGACCTTCTTATTGACGATGAAACACAGAAATTGCATCCGAATTTAATACAAAAGGCACAATGCCGACTTAAGTCCAAGAGGACTGACACTCTAACTTTCTATGATTTGAATCTCTCCTGTGAGTCCAGTTTTAGATTCCGATGCTTCACTTCAGGTTTACTGTATCCCTTGGACCTTCGTATTGACGATGAGACACAGAGATTGCATCCGAATTTAATACAAAACGCACAATGCCGACATAAGTACAAGAGGACTGACACTCTCACTTTCTATGATTTGAACCTCTTCAGTTTGTCCAGTTTTAGATTCTCATGCTTTACTTCAGTTTTATTGTATACCTTGGACACTCTTATTGACGATGAAACACAGAAATTGCATCGCAATTGAACTCAAAAGGCACAATGCCGACTTAAGTACAAGAGGACTGACACTCTAACTTTCTAAGATTTGAACCTCTCCTGTGAGTCCACTTTTAGGTTCCGATGCTTCACTTCAGGTTTACTGTATACCTTGCACCTTCGTATTGACGATGAAGCACAGAAATTGCATCGGAATTTAATACAAAAGGCACAATGCCGACTTAAGTACAAGAGGACTGACACTCTAACATTCTATGATTTGAATCTCTCCTGTGAGTCCAGTTTTAGATTCCGATGCTTCACTTCAGGTTTACTGTTTCCCTTGGACCTTCGTATTGACGATGAGACACAGAGATTGCATAGGAATTAAATTTAAAAGGCACAATGCCGACTTAAGTAAAAGAGGACTGACACTCTAACTTTCTAAGATTTGAACCTCTCCTGTGAGTCCAGTTTTAGACTCCGAAGCTTCACTTCAGGTTTATTGTATACCTTGGACCTTCTTACTTACGATGAAGCACAGAAATTGCATCCGAATTTAATACAATAGGACAATGCCGACCTAAGTACAAGAGGACTGACACTCTAACATTCTATGATTTGAACCTCTCCTGTGAGTCCAGTTTTAGATACCGATGCTACACTTCAGGTTTACTGTACCCCTAGGACCTTCTTATTGACGATGAAACACAGAAATTGCATCCATTATTAATACAAAAGGCACAATGCCGACATAAGTACAAGAGGACTGACACTCTAGCTTTCTAAGATTTGAACCTCTCCTGTGAGTCCAGTTTTAGATTCCGATGCTGCACTTTAGGTTTACTGTATACCTTAGACCTTCTTATTGACGATGAAACACAGAAATTGCATCCGAATTTAATACAAAAGGCACAATGCCGACTTAAGTCCAAAAGGACTGACACTCTCACTTTCTAAGATTTGAACCTCTCCTGTGAGTCCACTTTTAGATTCCGATGCTTCACTTCAGGTTTACTGTATACCTTGCACCTACGTATTGACGATGAAGCACAGAAATTGCATCGGAATTTAATACAAAAGGCACAATGCCGACTTAAGTACAAGAGGACTGACACTCTCACTTTCTATGATTTGAACCTCTTCAGTTAGTCCAGTTTTAGATTCTCATGCTTTACTTCAGTTTTATTGTATACCTTGGACTCTCTTACTGACGATGAAACACAGAAATTGCATCGCAATTGAACTCAAAAGGCACAATGCCCACTTAAGTACAAGAGGACTGACACTCTAACTTTCTAAGATTTGATTCTCTCCTGTGAGTCCACTATTAGATTCCGATTCTTCACTTCAGGTTTACTGTATACGTTGCACCTTCGTATTGACGATGAAGCACAGAAATTGCATTGGAATTTAATACAAAAGGCACAATGCCGACTTAAGTACAAGAGGACTGACACTCTAACTTTCTATGATTTGAATCTCTCCTGTGAGTCCAGTTTTAGATTCCGATGCTTCACTTCAGGTTTACTGTATCCCTTGGACCTTCGTATTGACGATGAGACACAGAGATTGCATCCGAATTTAATACAAAAGGCACAATGCCGACTTAAGTACAAGAGGACTGACACTCTCACTTTCTATGATTTGAATCTCTCCTGTGAGTCCAGTTTTAGATTCCGATGCTTCACTTCAGGTTTACTGTATCCTTTGGACCTTCTTATTGACGATGAAACACAGAAATTGCATCGGAATTTAATACAAAAGGCTCAATGGCGCCTCAAGTAAAAGAGAACTGTCACTCTCACTTTCTATGATTTGAACCTGTCCTGTGAGTCCTGTTTTAGATTCTGATGCTTCACTTCTGGTTTACTGTATCCCTTGGACCTTGTTATTGACGATGAAACACAGAGTTTTCATCAGAATTTAATACAAAAGGCACAATGAAGACTTGAGTACAAGTGGACTGACACTCTAACTTTCTATGATTTGAACCTCTTATGTGAGTCCAGTATTAGATTCCGATGCATCACTTCAGGTTTACTGTATCCCTTGGACCTTCTTATTGACGATGAAACACAGAAATTACATCCGAATTTAATACAAAAGGCACAATGCCCACTTAAGCACAAGATGAGTGACACTCTAACTTTCTATGATTTGAACCTCTCCTGTGAGTGCAGTTTTAGATTCGGATGCGTCACTTCAGGTTTACTGTATCCCTTGGACTTTCTTATTGACTACGAAACACAGAAATTGCATCCGAATTTAATACAAAAGGCACAATGCCGACTTAAGTACAAGAGGACCGACACTCTAACTTTCTATGATTTGAACCTCTCCTGTGAGTCCAGTTTTAGATTCCGATGCTTCACTTCAGGTTTCCTGTATCCCTGGGACCTTCTTATTGACGATGAAACACAGAAATTGCATCCGAATTCAATTCAAAAGGTACAATGCCCACTTAAGTACAAGAGGACTGACATTCTAACTTTCTAAGATTTGAACCTCTCCTGTGAGTCCAGTTTTAGATTCCGATGCTTCACTTCAGGTTTACTGTATACCTTGCACCTTCGTATTGACGATGAAACACAGAAAAAGCATCCAAATTCAATTCAAAAGGCAAAATGCCGACTTAAGCAAAAGAGGACTGACACTCTCACTTTCTATGAATTCAACCTCTCCTGTGAGTCCAGTTTTAGATTCCGATGCTTCACTTCATGTTTACTGTATCCCCTGGACCTTCTTATTGACGATGAAACACAGAGTTTGCATCCGAATTTAATACAAGAGGCACAATGCCGACTTAAGAACAGGAGAACTGACCCTCTAACTTTCTATGATTTTAACCTCTCCTGTGAGCCAGTTTTAGATTCCGATGCTTCACTTCAGGTTTACTGTATCCCTTGGACCTTCTTATTGACGATGAAACACAGAAATTCCATCGGAATTAAATTCAAAAAGCACAATGCCGACTTAAGTACAAGAGGACAGACACTATAACTTTCTATGACTTGAACCTCTCCTGTGAGTCCAGTGTTAGATTCCGATGCTTCACTTCAGGTTTACTGTATCCCTAGGACCTTCGTATGGACGATGAAACACAGAAATTGCATCCGAATTTAATTCAAAAGGCACAATGCCGACATAAGTACAAGAGGACTGACACTCTAACTCACTATGATTTTAACCTTTCTTGTGAGTCCAGTTATAGATTCCGATGCTTCACTTCAGGTTTACTGTATACTTTGCACCTTCTTATTGACGATGAAACACAGAAATTGCATTGGAATTAAATTCAAAAGGCACAATGCCGACATAAGTACAAGAGGACTGACACTCTAACTTTCTAAGATTTGAACCTCTCCTGTGAGTCCAGTTTTAGATTCCGATGCTGCACTTTAGGTTTACTGTACACCTTAGACCTTCTTATTGACGATGAAACACAGAAATTGCATCCGAATTTAATACAAAAGGCACAATGCCGACTTAAGTCCAAGAGGACTGACACTCTAACTTTCTATGATTTGAATCTCTCCTGTGAGTCCAGTTTTAGATTCCGATGCTTCACTTCAGGTTTACTGTATCCCTTGGACCTTCGTATTGACGATGAGACACAGAGATTGCATAGGAATTAAATTTAAAAGGCACAATGCCGACTTAAGTAAAAGAGGACTGACACTCTAACTTTCTAAGATTTGAACCTCTCCTGTGAGTCCAGTTTTAGACTCCGAAGCTTCACTTCAGGTTTATTGTATACCTTGGACCTTCTTACTTACGATGAAGCACAGAAATTGCATCCGAATTTAATACAATAGGACAATGCCGACCTAAGTACAAGAGGACTGACACTCTAACATTCTATGATTTGAACCTCTCCTGTAAGTCCATTTTAGATACCGATGCTACACTTCAGGTTTACTGTACCCCTAGGACCTTCTTATTGACGATGAAACACAGAAATTGCATCCATTATTAATACAAAAGGCACAATGCCGACATAAGTACAAGAGGACTGACACTCTAGCTTTCTAAGATTTGAACATCTCCTGTGAGTCCAGTTTTAGATTCCGATGCTGCACTTTAGGTTTACTGTATACCTTAGACCTTCTTATTGACGATGAAACACAGAAATTGCATCCGAATTTAATACAAAAGGCACAATGCCGACTTAAGTCCAAGAGGACTGACACTCTAACTTTCTAAGATTTGAACCTCTCCTGTGAGTCCACTTTTAGATTCCGATGCTTCACTTCAGGTTTACTGTATACCTTGCACCTTCGTATTGACGATGAAGCACAGAAATTGCATCGGAATTTAATACAAAAGGCACAATGCCGACTTAAGTACAAGAGGACTGACACTCTCACTTTCTATGATTTGAACCTCTTCAGTTAGTCCAGTTTTAGATTCTCATGCTTTACTTCAGTTTTATTGTATACCTTGGACTCTCTTACTGACGATGAAACACAGAAATTGCATCGCAATTGAACTCAAAAGGCACAATGCCCACTTAAGTACAAGAGGACTGACACTCTAACTTTCTAAGATTTGAACCTCTCCTGTGAGTCCACTTTTAGATTCCGATGCTTCACTTCAGGTTTACTGTATACCTTGCACCTTCGTATTGACGATGAAGCACAGAAATTGTATCGGAATTTAATACAAAAGGCACAATGCCGACTTAAGTTCAAGAGGACTGACACTCTAACTTTCTATGATTTGAATCTCTCCTGTGAGTCCAGTTTTAGATTCCGATGCTTCACTTCAGGTTTACTGTATCCCTTGGACCTTCGTATTGACGATGAGACACAGAGATTGCATCCGAATTTAATACAAAAGGCACAATGCCGACTTAAGTACAAGAGGACTGACACTCTCACTTTCTATGATTTGAACCTCTCCTGTGAGTCCAGTTTTAGATTCCGATGCTTCACTTCAGGTTTACTGTATCCTTTGGACCTTCTTATTGACGATGAAACACAGAAATTGCATCGGAATTTAATACAAAAGGCTCAATGGCGCCTCAAGTAAAAGAGAACTGTCACTCTCACTTTCTATGATTTGAACCTGTCCTGTGAGTCCTGTTTTAGATTCTGATGCTTCACTTCTGGTTTACTGTATCCCTTGGACCTTGTTATTGACGATGAAACACAGAGTTTTCATCCGAATTTAATACAAAAGGCACAATGAAGACTTGAGTACAAGTGGACTGACACTCTAACTTTCTATGATTTGAACCTCTTATGTGAGTCCAGTATTAGATTCCGATGCATCACTTCAGGTTTACTGTATCCCTTGGACCTTCTTATTGACGATGAAACACAGAAATTACATCCGAATTTAATACAAAAGGCACAATGCCCACTTAAGCACAAGATGAGTGACACTCTAACTTTCTATGATTTGAACCTCTCCTGTGAGTGCAGTTTTAGATTCGGATGCGTCACTTCAGGTTTACTGTATCCCTTGGACTTTCTTATTGACTACGAAACACAGAAATTGCATCCGAATTTAATACAAAAGGCACAATGCCGACTTAAGTACAAGAGGACCGACACTCTAACTTTCTATGATTTGAACCTCTCCTGTGAGTCCAGTTTTAGATTCCGATGCTTCACTTCAGGTTTCCTGTATCCCTGGGACCTTCTTATTGACGATGAAACACAGAAATTGCATCCGAATTCAATTCAAAAGGTACAATGCCCACTTAAGTACAAGAGGACTGACATTCTAACTTTCTAAGATTTGAACCTCTCCTGTGAGTCCAGTTTTAGATTCCGATGCTTCACTTCAGGTTTACTGTATACCTTGCACCTTCGTATTGACGATGAAACACAGAAAAAGCATCCAAATTCAATTCAAAAGGCAAAATGCCGACTTAAGCAAAAGAGGACTGACACTCTCACTTTCTATGAATTCAACCTCTCCTGTGAGTCCAGTTTTAGATTCCGATGCTTCACTTCATGTTTACTGTATCCCCTGGACCTTCTTATTGACGATGAAACACAGAGTTTGCATCCGAATTTAATACAAGAGGCACAATGCCGACTTAAGAACAGGAGAACTGACCCTCTAACTTTCTATGATTTTAACCTCTCCTGTGAGCCAGTTTTAGATTCCGATGCTTCACTTCAGGTTTACTGTATCCCTTGGACCTTCTTATTGACGATGAAACACAGAAATTCCATCGGAATTAAATTCAAAAAGCACAATGCCGACTTAAGTACAAGAGGACAGACACTATAACTTTCTATGACTTGAACCTCTCCTGTGAGTCCAGTGTTAGATTCCGATGCTTCACTTCAGGTTTACTGTATCCCTAGGACCTTCGTATGGACGATGAAACACAGAAATTGCATCCGAATTTAATTCAAAAGGCACAATGCCGACATAAGTACAAGAGGACTGACACTCTAACTCACTATGATTTTAACCTTTCTTGTGAGTCCAGTTATAGATTCCGATGCTTCACTTCAGGTTTACTGTATACTTTGCACCTTCTTATTGACGATGAAACACAGAAATTGCATTGGAATTAAATTCAAAAGGCACAATGCCGACATAAGTACAAGAGGACTGACACTCTAACTTTCTAAGATTTGAACCTCTCCTGTGAGTCCAGTTTTAGATTCCGATGCTGCACTTTAGGTTTACTGTACACCTTAGACCTTCTTATTGACGATGAAACACAGAAATTGCATCCGAATTTAATACAAAAGGCACAATGCCGACTTAAGTCCAAGAGGACTGACACTCTAACTTTCTAAGATTTGAACCTCTCCTGTGAGTCCAGTTTTAGACTCCGAAGCTTCACTTCAGGTTTATTGTATACCTTGGACCTTCTTACTTACGATGAAGCACAGAAATTGCATCCGAATTTAATACAATAGGACAATGCCGACCTAAGTACAAGAGGACTGACACTCTAACATTCTATGATTTGAACCTCTCCTGTAAGTCCATTTTAGATACCGATGCTACACTTCAGGTTTACTGTACCCCTAGGACCTTCTTATTGACGATGAAACACAGAAATTGCATCCATTATTAATACAAAAGGCACAATGCCGACATAAGTACAAGAGGACTGACACTCTAGCTTTCTAAGATTTGAACATCTCCTGTGAGTCCAGTTTTAGATTCCGATGCTGCACTTTAGGTTTACTGTATACCTTAGACCTTCTTATTGACGATGAAACACAGAAATTGCATCCGAATTTAATACAAAAGGCACAATGCCGACTTAAGTCCAAGAGGACTGACACTCTAACTTTCTAAGATTTGAACCTCTCCTGTGAGTCCACTTTTAGATTCCGATGCTTCACTTCAGGTTTACTGTATACCTTGCACCTTCGTATTGACGATGAAGCACAGAAATTGCATCGGAATTTAATACAAAAGGCACAATGCCGACTTAAGTACAAGAGGACTGACACTCTCACTTTCTATGATTTGAACCTCTTCAGTTAGTCCAGTTTTAGATTCTCATGCTTTACTTCAGTTTTATTGTATACCTTGGACTCTCTTACTGACGATGAAACACAGAAATTGCATCGCAATTGAACTCAAAAGGCACAATGCCCACTTAAGTACAAGAGGACTGACACTCTAACTTTCTAAGATTTGAACCTCTCCTGTGAGTCCACTTTTAGATTCCGATGCTTCACTTCAGGTTTACTGTATACCTTGCACCTTCGTATTGACGATGAAGCACAGAAATTGTATCGGAATTTAATACAAAAGGCACAATGCCGACTTAAGTTCAAGAGGACTGACACTCTAACTTTCTATGATTTGAATCTCTCCTGTGAGTCCAGTTTTAGATTCCGATGCTTCACTTCAGGTTTACTGTATCCCTTGGACCTTCGTATTGACGATGAGACACAGAGATTGCATCCGAATTTAATACAAAAGGCACAATGCCGACTTAAGTACAAGAGGACTGACACTCTCACTTTCTATGATTTGAACCTCTCCTGTGAGTCCAGTTTTAGATTCCGATGCTTCACTTCAGGTTTACTGTATCCTTTGGACCTTCTTATTGACGATGAAACACAGAAATTGCATCGGAATTTAATACAAAAGGCTCAATGGCGCCTCAAGTAAAAGAGAACTGTCACTCTCACTTTCTATGATTTGAACCTGTCCTGTGAGTCCTGTTTTAGATTCTGATGCTTCACTTCTGGTTTACTGTATCCCTTGGACCTTGTTATTGACGATGAAACACAGAGTTTTCATCCGAATTTAATACAAAAGGCACAATGAAGACTTGAGTACAAGTGGACTGACACTCTAACTTTCTATGATTTGAACCTCTTATGTGAGTCCAGTATTAGATTCCGATGCATCACTTCAGGTTTACTGTATCCCTTGGACCTTCTTATTGACGATTAAACACAGAAATTGCATCCGAATTTAATACAAAAGGCACAATGCCGACTTAAGCACAAGATGACTGACACTCTAACTTTCTATGATTTGAACCTCTCCTGTGAGTGCAGTTTTAGATTCGGATGCTTCACTTCAGGTTTACTGTATCCCTTGGACTTTCTTATTGACTATGAAACACAGAAATTGCATCCGAATTTAATACAAAAGGCACAATGCCGACTTAAGTACAAGAGGACCGACGCTCTAACTTTCTATGATTTGAACCTCTCCTGTGAGTCCAGTTTTAGATTCCGATGCTTCACTTCAGGTTTCCTGTATCCCTGGGACCTTCTTATTGACGATGAAACACAGAAATTGCATCCGAATTCAATTTTAAAAGGTACAATGCCCACTTAAGTACAAGAGGACTGACATTCTAACTTTCTAAGATTTGAACCTCTCCTGTGAGTCCAGTTTTAGATTCCGATGCTTCACTTCATGTTTACTGTATCCCCTGGACCTTCTTATTGACGATGAAACACAGAGTTTGCATCCGAATTTAATACAAAAGGCACAATGCCGTCTTAAGAACAAGAGAACTGACCCTCTAACTTTCTATGATTTTAACCTCTCCTGTGAGCCAGTTTTAGATTCCGATGCTTCACTTCAGGTTTACTGTATCCCTTGGACCTTCTTATTGACGATGAAACACAGAAATTCCATCGGAATTAAATTCAAAAGGCACAATGCCGACTTAAGTACAAGAGGACAGACACTATAACTTTCTATGATTTGAACCTCTCCTGTGAGTCCAGTGTTAGATTCCGATGCTTCACTTCAGGTTTACTGTATCCCCAGGACCTTCGTATGGACGATGAAACACAGAAATTGCATCCGAATTTAATTCAAAAGGCACAATGCCGACTTAAGTAAAAGAGGACTGACACTCTCACTTTCTATGATTTGAACCTCTCCTGTGAGTCCAGTTTTAGATTCGGATGCTTCACTTCAGTTTTACTGTATCCCTTGGACCTTCTTATTGACGATGAAACACAGAAATTGCATCCAATTTTAATACAAATGGCACACTGCCGACATAACTACAAGAGGACTGTCACTCTAACTCTCTATGATTTTAACAACTCCTGTTAGTCCAGTTATAGATTCCGATGCTTCACTTCAGGTTTACTGTATACTTTGCACCTTCTTTTTGACGATGAAACACAGAAATTGCATTGGAATTAAATTCAAAAGGCACAATGCCGACTTAAGAACGAGAGGACTGACACTCTAACTTTCTATGATTTGAACCTCTCCTCTGAGTCCAGTTTAAGATTCCGATGCTTCACTTCAGGTTTACTGTATCCCTTGGACCTTCTTACAGACGATGAAACACAGAAATCGCATCGGAATTAAATTCAAAAGGCACAATGCAGACTTAAGTACAAGAGGACTGGCACTCTAACTTTCTATGATTTGAAAATCTCCTGTGAGTCCAGTTTTAGATTCCGATGCTTCACTTCAGGTTTACTGTATCCCTTGGACTTTCGTATTGACGATGAGACACAGAGATTGCATAGGAATTAAATTCAAAAGGCACAATGCCGCCTTAAGTAAAAGAGGACTGACACTCTAACTTTCTAAGATTTGAACCTCTCCTGTGAGTCCAGTTTTAGACTCCGAAGCTTCACTTCAGGTTTACTGTATACCTTGGACCTTCTTACTGACGATGAAACACAGACATTGCATCCGAATTTAATACAATAGGACAATGCCGACCTAAGTACAAGGGGACTGACACTCTAACACTCTATGATTTGAACCTCTCCTGTGAGTCCAGTTTTAGATACCGATGCTTCACTTCAGGTTTACTGTACCCCTAGGACCTTCTTATTGACGATGAAACACAGAAATAGCATCCAATATTAATACAAAAGGGACAATGCCGACATAAGTACAAGAGGACTGACACTCTAACTCACTATGATTTTAACCTTTCTTGTGAGTCCAGTTATAGATTCCGATGCTTCACTTCAGGTTTACTGTATACTTTGCACCTTCTTATTGACGATGAAACACAGAAATTGCATTGGAATTAAATTCAAAAGGCACAATGCCGACATAAGTACAAGAGGACTGACACTCTAACTTTCTGAGATTTGAACCTCTCCTGTGAGTCCAGTTTTAGATTCCGATGCTGCACTTTAGGTTTACTGTACACCTTAGACCTTCTTATTGACGATGAAACACAGAAATTGCATCCGAATTTAATACAAAAGGCACAATGCCGACTTAAGTCCAAGAGGACTGACACTCTAACTTTCTATGATTTGAATCTCTCCTGTGAGTCCAGTTTTAGATTCCGATGCTTCACTTCAGGTTTACTGTATCCCTTGGACCTTCGTATTGACGATGAGACACAGAGATTGCATCCGAATTTAATACAAAAGGCACAATGCCGACATAAGTACAAGAGGACTGACACTCTCACTTTCTATGATTTGAACCTCTTCAGTTTGTCCAGTTTTAGATTCTCATGCTTTACTTCAGTTTTATTGTATACCTTGGACACTCTTATTGACGATGAAACACAGAAATCGCATCGCAATTGAACTCAAAAGGCACAATGCCCACTTAAGTACAAGAGGACTGACACTCTAACTTTCTAAGATTTGAACCTCTCCTGTGAGTCCACTTTTAGATTCCGATGCTTCACTTCAGGTTTACTGTATACCTTGCACCTTCGTATTGACGATGAAGCACAGAAATTGCATCGGAATTTAATACAAAAGGCACAATGCCGACTTAAGTACAAGAGGACTGACACTCTAACATTCTATGATTTGAATCTCTCCTGTGAGTCCAGTTTTAGATTCCGATGCTTCACTTCAGGTTTACTGTTTCCCTTGGACCTTCGTATTGACGATGAGACACAGAGATTGCATAGGAATTAAATTTAAAAGGCACAATGCCGACTTAAGTAAAAGAGGACTGACACTCTAACTTTCTAAGATTTGAACCTCTCCTGTGAGTCCAGTTTTAGACTCCGAAGCTTCACTTCAGGTTTATTGTATACCTTGGACCTTCTTACTTACGATGAAGCACAGAAATTGCATCCGAATTTAATACAATAGGACAATGCCGACCTAAGTACAAGAGGACTGACACTCTAACATTCTATGATTTGAACCTCTCCTGTGAGTCCAGTTTTAGATACCGATGCTACACTTCAGGTTTACTGTACCCCTAGGACCTTCTTATTGACGATGAAACACAGAAATTGCATCCATTATTAATACAAAAGGCACAATGCCGACATAAGTACAAGAGGACTGACACTCTAGCTTTCTAAGATTTGAACCTCTCCTGTGAGTCCAGTTTTAGATTCCGATGCTGCACTTTAGGTTTACTGTATACCTTAGACCTTCTTATTGACGATGAAACACAGAAATTGCATCCGAATTTAATACAAAAGGCACAATGCCGACTTAAGTCCAAAAGGACTGACACTCTCACTTTCTAAGATTTGAACCTCTCCTGTGAGTCCACTTTTAGATTCCGATGCTTCACTTCAGGTTTACTGTATACCTTGCACCTACGTATTGACGATGAAGCACAGAAATTGCATCGGAATTTAATACAAAAGGCACAATGCCGACTTAAGTACAAGAGGACTGACACTCTCACTTTCTATGATTTGAACCTCTTCAGTTAGTCCAGTTTTAGATTCTCATGCTTTACTTCAGTTTTATTGTATACCTTGGACTCTCTTACTGACGATGAAACACAGAAATTGCATCGCAATTGAACTCAAAAGGCACAATGCCCACTTAAGTACAAGAGGACTGACACTCTAACTTTCTAAGATTTGATTCTCTCCTGTGAGTCCACTATTAGATTCCGATTCTTCACTTCAGGTTTACTGTATACGTTGCACCTTCGTATTGACGATGAAGCACAGAAATTGCATTGGAATTTAATACAAAAGGCACAATGCCGACTTAAGTACAAGAGGACTGACACTCTAACTTTCTATGATTTGAATCTCTCCTGTGAGTCCAGTTTTAGATTCCGATGCTTCACTTCAGGTTTACTGTATCCCTTGGACCTTCGTATTGACGATGAGACACAGAGATTGCATCCGAATTTAATACAAAAGGCACAATGCCGACTTAAGTACAAGAGGACTGACACTCTCACTTTCTATGATTTGAACCTCTCCTGTGAGTCCAGTTTTAGATTCCGATGCTTCACTTCAGGTTTACTGTATCCTTTGGACCTTCTTATTGACGATGAAACACAGAAATTGCATCGGAATTTAATACAAAAGGCTCAATGGCGCCTCAAGTAAAAGAGAACTGTCACTCTCACTTTCTATGATTTGAACCTGTCCTGTGAGTCCTGTTTTAGATTCTGATGCTTCACTTCTGGTTTACTGTATCCCTTGGACCTTGTTATTGACGATGAAACACAGAGTTTTCATCAGAATTTAATACAAAAGGCACAATGAAGACTTGAGTACAAGTGGACTGACACTCTAACTTTCTATGATTTGAACCTCTTATGTGAGTCCAGTATTAGATTCCGATGCATCACTTCAGGTTTACTGTATCCCTTGGACCTTCTTATCGACGATGAAACACAGAAATTACATCCGAATTTAATACAAAAGGCACAATGCCCACTTAAGCACAAGATGAGTGACACTCTAACTTTCTATGATTTGAACCTCTCCTGTGAGTGCAGTTTTAGATTCGGATGCGTCACTTCAGGTTTACTGTATCCCTTGGACTTTCTTATTGACTACGAAACACAGAAATTGCATCCGAATATAATACAAAAGGCACAATGCCGACTTAAGTACAAGAGGACCGACACTCTAACTTTCTATGATTTGAACCTCTCCTGTGAGTCCAGTTTTAGATTCCGATGCTTCACTTCAGGTTTCCTGTATCCCTGGGACCTTCTTATTGACGATGAAACACAGAAATTGCATCCGAATTCAATTCAAAAGGTACAATGCCCACTTAAGTACAAGAGGACTGACATTCTAACTTTCTAAGATTTGAACCTCTCCTGTGAGTCCAGTTTTAGATTCCGATGCTTCACTTCAGGTTTACTGTATACCTTGCACCTTCGTATTGACGATGAAACACAGAAAAAGCATCCAAATTCAATTCAAAAGGCAAAATGCCGACTTAAGCAAAAGAGGACTGACACTCTCACTTTCTATGAATTCAACCTCTCCTGTGAGTCCAGTATTAGATTCCGATGCTTCACTTCATGTTTACTGTATCCCCTGGACCTTCTTATTGACGATGAAACACAGAGTTTGCATCCGAATTTAATACAAGAGGCACAATGCCGACTTAAGAACAAGAGAACTGACCCTCTAACTTTCTATGATTTTAACCTCTCCTGTGAGCCAGTTTTAGATTCCGATGCTTCACTTCAGGTTTACTGTATCCCTTGGACCTTCTTATTGACGATGAAACACAGAAATTCCATCGGAATTAAATTCAAAAAGCACAATGCCGACTTAAGTACAAGAGGACAGACACTATAACTTTCTATGACTTGAACCTCTCCTGTGAGTCCAGTGTTAGATTCCGATGCTTCACTTCAGGTTTACTGTATCCCTAGGACCTTCGTATGGACGATGAAACACAGAAATTGCATCCGAATTTAATTCAAAAGGCACAATGCCGACATAAGTACAAGAGGACTGACACTCTAACTCACTATGATTTTAACCTTTCTTGTGAGTCCAGTTATAGATTCCGATGCTTCACTTCAGGTTTACTGTATACTTTGCACCTTCTTATTGACGATGAAACACAGAAATTGCATTGGAATTAAATTCAAAAGGCACAATGCCGACATAAGTACAAGAGGACTGACACTCTAACTTTCTAAGATTTGAACCTCTCCTGTGAGTCCAGTTTTAGATTCCGATGCTGCACTTTAGGTTTACTGTACACCTTAGACCTTCTTATTGACGATGAAACACAGAAATTGCATCCGAATTTAATACAAAAGGCACAATGCCGACTTAAGTCCAAGAGGACTGACACTCTAACTTTCTATGATTTGAATCTCTCCTGTGAGTCCAGTTTTAGATTCCGATGCTTCACTTCAGGTTTACTGTATCCCTTGGACCTTCGTATTGACGATGAGACACAGAGATTGCATAGGAATTAAATTTAAAAGGCACAATGCCGACTTAAGTAAAAGAGGACTGACACTCTAACTTTCTAAGATTTGAACCTCTCCTGTGAGTCCAGTTTTAGACTCCGAAGCTTCACTTCAGGTTTATTGTATACCATGGACCTTCTTACTTACGATGAAGCACAGAAATTGCATCCGAATTTAATACAATAGGACAATGCCGACCTAAGTACAAGAGGACTGACACTCTAACATTCTATGATTTGAACCTCTCCTGTGAGTCCAGTTTTAGATACCGATGCTACACTTCAGGTTTACTGTACCCCTAGGACCTTCTTATTGACGATGAAACACAGAAATTGCATCCATTATTAATACAAAAGGCACAATGCCGACATAAGTACAAGAGGACTGACACTCTAGCTTTCTAAGATTTGAACCTCTCCTGTGAGTCCAGTTTTAGATTCCGATGCTGCACTTTAGGTTTACTGTATACCTTAGACCTTCTTATTGACGATGAAACACAGAAATTGCATCCGAATTTAATACAAAAGGCACAATGCCGACTTAAGTCCAAAAGGACTGACACTCTCACTTTCTAAGATTTGAACCTCTCCTGTGAGTCCACTTTTAGATTCCGATGCTTCACTTCAGGTTTACTGTATACCTTGCACCTACGTATTGACGATGAAGCACAGAAATTGCATCGGAATTTAATACAAAAGGCACAATGCCGACTTAAGTACAAGAGGACTGACACTCTCACTTTCTATGATTTGAACCTCTTCAGTTAGTCCAGTTTTAGATTCTCATGCTTTACTTCAGTTTTATTGTAGACCTTGGACTCTCTTACTGACGATGAAACACAGAAATTGCATCGCAATTGAACTCAAAAGGCACGATGCCCACTTAAGTACAAGAGGACTGACACTCTAACTTTCTAAGATTTGATTCTCTCCTGTGAGTCCACTATTAGATTCCGATTCTTCACTTCAGGTTTACTGTATACCTTGCACCTTCGTATTGACGATGAAGCACAGAAATTGCATTGGAATTTAATACAAAAGGCACAATGCCGACTTAAGTACAAGAGGACTGACACTCTAACTTTCTATGATTTGAATCTCTCCTGTGAGTCCAGTTTTAGATTCCGATGCTTCACTTCAGGTTTACTGTATCCCTTGGACCTTCGTATTGACGATGAGACACAGAGATTGCATCCGAATTTAATACAAAAGGCACAATGCCGACTTAAGTACAAGAGGACTGACACTCTCACTTTCTATGATTTGAACCTCTCCTGTGAGTCCAGTTTTAGATTCCGATGTTTCACTTCAGGTTTACTGTATCCTTTGGACCTTCTTATTGACGATGAAACACAGAAATTGCATCGGAATTAAATACAAAAGGCTCAATGGCGCCTCAAGTAAAAGAGAACTGTCACTCTCACTTTCTATGATTTGAAAATGTCCTGTGAGTCCTGTTTTAGATTCTGATGCTTCACTTCTGGTTTACTGTATCCCTTGGACCTTGTTATTGACGATGAAACACAGAGTTTTCATCAGAATTTAATACAAAAGGCACAATGAAGACTTGAGTACAAGTGGACTGACACTCTAACTTTCTATGATTTGAACCTCTTATGTGAGTCCAGTATTAGATTCCGATGCATCACTTCAGGTTTACTGTATCCCTTGGACCTTCTTATTGACGATGAAACACAGAAATTACATCCGAATTTAATACAAAAGGCACAATGCCCACTTAAGCACAAGATGAGTGACACTCTAACTTTCTATGATTTGAACCTCTCCTATGAGTGCAGTTTTAGATTCGGATGCGTCACTTCAGGTTTACTGTATCCCTTGGACTTTCTTATTGACTACGAAACACAGAAATTGCATCCGAATTTAATACAAAAGGCACAATGCCGACTTAAGTACAAGAGGACCGACACTCTAACTTTCTATGATTTGAACCTCTCCTGTGAGTCCAGTTTTAGATTCCGATGCTTCACTTCAGGTTTCCTGTATCCCTGGGACCTTCTTATTGACGATGAAACACAGAAATTGCATCCGAATTCAATTCAAAAGGTACAATGCCCACTTAAGTACAAGAGGACTGACATTCTAACTTTCTAAGATTTGAACCTCTCCTGTGAGTCCAGTTTTAGATTCCGATGCTTCACTTCAGGTTTACTGTATACCTTGCACCTTCGTATTGACGATGAAACACAGAAAAAGCATCCAAATTCAATTCAAAAGGCAAAATGCCGACTTAAGCAAAAGAGGACTGACACTCTCACTTTCTATGAATTCAACCTCTCCTGTGAGTCCAGTTTTAGATTCCGATGCTTCACTTCATGTTTACTGTATCCCCTGGACCTTCTTATTGACGATGAAACACAGAGTTTGCATCCGAATTTAATACAAGAGGCACAATGCCGACATAAGAACAAGAGAACTGACCCTCTAACTTTCTATGATTTTAACCTCTCCTGTGAGCCAGTTTTAGATTCCGATGCTTCACTTCAGGTTTACTGTATCCCTTGGACCTTCTTATTGACGATGAAACACAGATATTCCATCGGAATTAAATTCAAAAAGCACAATGCCGACTTAAGTACAAGAGGACAGACACTATAACTTTCTATGACTTGAACCTCTCCTGTGAGTCCAGTGTTAGATTCCGATGCTTCACTTCAGGTTTACTGTATCCCTAGGACCTTCGTATGGACGATGAAACACAGAAATTGCATCCGAATTTAATTCAAAAGGCACAATGCCGACTTAAGTAAAAGAGGACTGACACTCTCACTTTCTATGATTTGAACCTCTCCTGTGAGTCCAGTTTTAGATTCCGATGCTTCACTTCAGGTTTACTGTATTTCTTGGACCTTCTTATTGACGATGAAACACAGAAATTGCATCCAATTTTAATACAAATGGCACACTGCCGACATAACTACAAGAGGACTGTCACTCTAACTCTCTATGATTTTAACAACTCCTGTGAGTCCAGTTATAGATTCCAATGCTTCACTTCAGGTTTACTGTATACTTTGCACCTTCTTTTTGACGATGAAACACAGAAATTGCATTGGAATTAAATTCAAAAGGCACAATGCCGACTTAAGAACGAGAGGACTGACACTCTAACTTTCTATGATTTGAACCTCTCCTCTGAGTCCAGTTTAAGATTCCGATGCTTCACTTCAGGTTTACTGTATCCCTTGGACCTTCTTATAGACGATGAAACACAGAAATCGCATCAGAATTAAATTCAAAAGGCACAATGCAGACTTAAGTACAAGAGGACTGGCACTCTAACTTTCTATGATTTGAACCTCTCCTGTGAGTGCAGTTTTAGATTCCGATGCTTTACTTCAGGTTTACTGTATCCCTTGGACTTTCGTATTGACGATGAGACACAGAGATTGCATAGGAATTAAATTCAAAAGGCACAATGCCGACTTAAGTAAAAGAGGACTGACACTCTAACTTTCTAAGATTTCAACCTCTCCTGTGAGTCCAGTTTTAGACTCCGAAGCTTCACTTCAGGTTTACTGTATACCTTGGACCTTCTTACTGACGATGAAACACAGAAATTGCATCCGAATTTAATACAATAGGACAATGCCGACCTAAGTACAAGGGGACTGTCACTCTAACATTCTATGATTTGAACCTCTCCTGTGAGTCCAGTTTTAGATACCGATGCTTCACTTCAGGTTTACTGTACCCCTAGGACCTTCTTATTGACGATGAAACACAGAAATTGCATCCAATATTAATACAAAAGGCACAATGCCGACATAAGTACAAGAGGACTGACACTCCAACTCTCTATGATTTTAACCTTTCCTGTGAGTCCAGTTATAGATTCCGATGCTTCACTTCAGGTTTACTGTATACTTTGCACCTTCTTATTGACGATGAAACACAGAAATTGCATTGGAATTAAATTCAAAAGGCACAATGCCGACTTAAGTACAAGAGGACTGACACTCTAACTTTCTAAGATTTGAACCTCTCCTGTGAGTCCAGTTTTAGATTCCGATGCTGCACTTTAGGTTTACTGTATACCTTAGACCTTCTTATTGACGATGAAACACAGAAATTGCATCCGAATTTAATACAAAAGGCACAATGCCGACTTAAGTCCAAGAGGACTGACACTCTAACTTTCTATGATTTGAATCTCTCCTGTGAGTCCAGTTTTAGATTCCGATGCTTCACTTCAGGTTTACTGTATCCCTTGGACCTTCGTATTGACGATGAGACACAGAGATTGCATCCGAATTTAATACAAAAGGCACAATGCCGACATAAGTACAAGAGGACTGACACTCTCACTTTCTATGATTTGAACCTCTTCAGTTAGTCCAGTTTTAGATTCTCATGCTTTACTTTAGTTTTATTGTATACCTTGGACACTCTTATTGACGATGAAACACAGAAATTGCATCGCAATTGAACTCAAAAGGCACAATGCCCACTTGAGTACAAGAGGACTGACACTCTAACTTTCTAAGATTTAAACCTCTCCTGTGAGTCCACTTTTAGATTCCGATGCTTCACTTCAGGTTTACTGTATACCTTGCACCTTCGTATTGACGATGAAGCACAGAAATTGCATCGGAATTTAATACAAAAGGCACAATGCCGACTTAAGTACAAGAGGACTGACACTCTAACTTTCTATGATTTGAATCTCTCCTGTGAGTCCCGTTTTAGATTCCGATGCTTCACTTCAGGTTTACTGTATCCTTTGGACCTTCTTATTGACGATGAAACACAGAAATTGCATCGGAATTTGATACAAAAGGCTCAATGGCGCCTCAAGTAAAAGGGAACTGTCACTCTCACTTTCTATGATTTGAACCTGTCCTGTGAGTCCTGTTTTAGATTCTGATGCTTCACTTCTGGTTTACTGTATCCCTTGGACCTTGTTATTGACGATGAAACACAGAGTTTTCATCCGAATTTAATACAAAAGGCACAATGAAGACTTGAGTACAAGTGGACTGACACTCTAACTTTCTATGATTTGAACCTCTTATGTGAGTCCAGTATTAGATTCCGATGCATCACTTCAGGTTTACTGTATCCCTTGGACCTTCTTATTGACGATGAAACACAGAAATTGAATCCGAATTTAATACAAAAGGCACAATGCCGACTTAAGCACAAGATGACTGACACTCTAACTTTCTATGATTTTAACCTCTCCTGTGAGCCAGTTTTAGATTCCGATGCTTTACTTCAGGTTTACTGTATCCCTTGGACCATCTTATTGACGATGAAACACAGAAATTCCATCGGAATTAAATTCAAAAGGCACAATGCCGACTTAAGTACAAGAGGACAGACACTATAACTTTCTATGATTTGAACCTCTCCTGTGAGTCCAGTTATAGATTCCGATGCTTCACTTCAGGTTTACTGTATACTTTGCACCTTCTTATTGACGATGAAACACAGAGATTGCATTGGAATTAAATTCAAAAGGCACAATGCCGACTTAAGCACAAGAGGACTGACACTCTAACTTTCTAAGATTTGAACCTCTCCTGTGAGTCCAGTTTTAGATTCCAATGCTGCACTTTAGGTTTACTGTATACCTTAGACCTTCTTATTGACGATGAAACACAGAAATTGCATCCGAATTTAATACAAAAGGCACAATGCCGACTTAAGTCCAAGAGGACTGACACTCTAACTTTCTATGATTTGAATCTCTCCTGTGAGTCCAGTTTTAGATTCCGATGCATCACTTCAGGTTTACTGTATCCCTTGGACCTTCGTATTGACGATGAGACACAAAGATTGCATCCGAATTTAATACAAAAGGCACAATGCCGACTTAAGTACAAGAGGACTGACACTCTCACTTTCTATGAATTCAACCTCTCCTGTGAGTCCAGTTTTAGATTCCGATGCTTCACTTCATGTTTGCTGTATCCCCTGGACCTTCTTATTGACGATGAAACACAGAGTTTGCATCCGAATTTAATACAAAAGGCACAATGCCGACTTAAGAACAAGAGAACTGACCCTCTAACTTTCTATGATTTTAACCACTCCTGTGAGCCAGTTTTAGATTACGATGCTTCACTTCAGGTTTACTGTATCCCTTGGACCTTCTTATTGACGATGAAACACAGAAATTCCATCGGAATTAAATTCAAAAGGCACAATGCCGACTTAAGTACAGGAGGACAGACACTATAACTTTCTATGATTTGAACCTCTCCTGTGAGTCCAGTGTTAGATTCCGATGCTTAACTTCAGGTTTACTGTATCCCTAGGACCTTCGTATGGACGATGAAACACAGAAATTGCATCCGAATTTAATTCAAAAGGCACAATGCCGACTTAAGTAAAAGAGGACTGACACTCTCACTTTCTATGATTTGAACCTCTCCTGTGAGTCCAGTTTTAGATTCCGATGCTTCACTTCAGGTTTACTGTATCCCTTGGACCTTCTTATTGACGATGAAACACAGAAATTGCATCCATGTTTAATACAAATGGCACAATGCCGACATAACTACAAGAGGACTGTCACTCTAACTCTCTATGATTTTAACATCTCCTGTGAGTCCAGTTATAGATTCCGATGCTTCACTTCAGGTTTACTGTATACTTTGCACCTTCTTTTTGACGATGAAACACAGAAATTGCATTGGAATTAAATTCAAAAGGCACAATGCCGACTTAAGAACAAGAGGACTGACACTCTAACTTTCTATGATTTGAACCTCTCCTCTGAGTCCAGTTTAAGATTCCGATGCTTCACTTCAGGTTTACTGTATCCCTTGGACCTTCTTATAGACGATGAAACACAGAAATCGCATCGGAAATAAATTCAAAAGGCACAATGCAGACTTAAGTACAAGAGGACTAGCACTCTAACTTTCTATGATTTGAACCTCTCCTGTGAGTCCAGTTTTAGATTACGATGCTTCACTTCCGGTTTACTGTATCCCTTGGACCTTCTTATTGTCGATGAAACACAGAAATTACATCGGAATTTAATTCAAAAGGCACAATGCCGACTTAAGTAAAAGAGGACTGACACTCTAACTTTCTAAGATTTGAACCTCTCCTGTGAGTCCAGTTTTAGATTCCAAAGCTGCACTTCAGGTTTACTGTATACCTTGGACCTTCTTACTGACGATGAAACACAGAAATTTCATCCGAATTAAATACAATAGGGACAATGCCGACTTTAGTAAAAGAGGACTGACACTCTAACATACTATGATTTGAACCTCTCCTGTGAGTCCAGTTTTAGATTCCGATGCTTCACTTCAGGTTTACTGTATCCCTTGGACCTTCTTATTGACGATGAAAAACAGAAATTGCATCCTATTTTTAATACAAAAAGCACAATGCCGACATAAGTACAAGAGGACTGACACTTAAACTCTCTATGATCTGAACCTCTCCTGTGAGACCAGTTATAGATTCCGATGCTTCACTTCAGGTTTACGGTATACTTTGCACCTTCTTATTGACGATGAAACACAGAAATTGCATTGGAATTAAATTCAAAAGGCACAATGCCGACTTAAGTACAAGAGGACTGACACTCTAACTTTCTATGATTTGAACCTCTCCGGTGAGGCAGTTTTAGATTCCGATGCTTCACTTCAGGTTTACTGTATCCCTTGGACCTTCTTATTGACGATGAAACACAGAAATTGCATCGGAATTAAATTCAAAAGGCACAATGCCGACTTAATTGAAAGAGGACTGACACTCTAACTTCTAAGATTCGAACCTCTCCTGTGAGTCCAGTTTTAGATTCCGAAGCATCACTTCAGGTTTACTGTATACCTTGGACCTTCTTACTGACGATGAAACACAGAAATTGCATCGGAATTTAATACAAAAGGCACAATGCCGACTTAAGTAAAAGAGGACTGACACTCTCACTTTCTAAGATTTGAACCTCTCCTGTGAGTCCAGTTTTAGAGTCCGATGCTGCTCTTCAGGTTTAATGTATACCTTGCACCCTCTAATTGACGATGAAACACAGAAATTGCATCGGAATTTAATACAAAAGGCACAATGCCGACTTAAGTAAAAGAGGACTGACACTCTCAGTTTCTATGATTTGAACCTCTCCTGTGAGTCCAGTTTTAGATTCCGTTGCTTCACTTCAGGTTTACTGTATCCCTTGGACCTTCTTATTGACGATGAAACACAGAGTTTGCATCCGAATTTAATACAAATTGCACAATGCCGACTTAAGAACAAGAGAACTGACACTCTAACTTTCTATGATTTGAACCTCTCCTGTGAGTCAGTTTTAGATTCCGTTGCTTCACTTCAGGTTTACTGTATCCCTTGGACCTCCTTATTGACGATGAAACACAGAAATTCCATCGGAATTAAATTCAAAAGGCACAATGCCGACTTAAGTAAAAGAGGACTGACACTCTAACTTTCTAAGATTTGAATCTCTCCTCTGAGTCCAGTTTTAGATTCCGATGCTTCACTTCAGGTTTACTGTATCCCTAGGACCTTCGTATTGACGATGAAACACAGAAATTGCATCCGAATTTAATTCAAAGGGCACAATGCCGACTTAAGTAAAAGAGGACTGACACTCTCACTTTCTATGATTTGAACCTCTACTGTGAGTCCAGTTTTAGATTCCGATGCTTCACTTCAGGTTTATTGTATACCTTGGACCCTCTTATTGACGATGAAACACAGAAATTGCATCCAATTTTAATACAAAAGGCACAATGCCGACATAAGTACAAGAGGACTGACACTCTAACTCTCTATGATTTGAACCTTTCCTGTGAGTCTAGTTATAGATTCCGATGCTTCACTTCAGGTTTACTGTATACTTTGCACCTTCTTATTGACGATGAAACACAGAAATTGCTTTGGAATTAAATTCAAAAGGCACAATGCCGACTTAAGTACAAGAGGACTGACACTCTAACTTTCTAAGATTTGAACCTCTCCTGTGAGTCTAGTTTCAGATTCCGATGCTGCACTTTAAGTTTACTGTATACCTTAGACCTTCTTATTGACGATGAAACACAGAAATTGCATCCGAATTTAATACAAAAGGCACAATGCCGACTTAAGTCCAAGAGGACTGACACTCAAACTTTCTATGATTTGAATCTCTCCTGTGAGTCCAGTTTTAGATTCCGATGCTTCACTTCAAGTTTACTGTATCCCTTGGACCTTCGTATTGACGATGAGACACAGAGATTGCATCCGAATTGAATACAAAAGGCACAATGCCGACTTAAGTACAAGAGGACTGACACTCTCACTTTCTATGATTTGAACCTCTCCTGTGAGTCCAGTTTTAGATTCCGATGCATCACTTCAGGTTTACTGTATCCCTTGGACCTTCTTATTGACGATGAAACACAGAAATTGCATCCGAATTTAATACAAAAGGCACAATGCCGACTTAAGTCCAAGAGGACTGACACTCTAACTTTCTATGATTTGAATCTCTCCTGTGAGTCCAGTTTTAGATTCCGATGCTTCACTTCAAGTTTACTGTATCCCTTGGACCTTCGTATTGACGATGAGACACAGAGATTGCATCCGAATTGAATACAAAAGGCACAATGCCGACTTAAGTACAAGAGGACTGACACTCTCACTTTCTATGAATTGAACCTCTCCTGTGAGTCCAGTTTTAGATTCCGATGCTTCACTTCAGGTTTACTGTATCCTTTGGACCTTCTTATTGACGATGAAACACAGAAATTGCATCGGAATTTAATACAAAAGGCACAATGGCGCCTCAAGTAAAAGAGAACTGAAACTCTCACTTTCTATGATTTGAACCTGTCCTGTGAGTCCTGTTTTAGATTCCGATGCTTCACTTCTGGTTTACTGTATCCCTTGGACCTTCTTATTGACGATGAAACACAGAGTTTTCATCCGAATTTAATACAAAAGGCACAATGAAAACTTGATTACAAGTGGACTGACACTCTAACTTTCTATGATTTGAACCTCCTATGTGAGTCCAGTTTTAGATTCCAATGCATCACTTCAGGTTTACTGTATCCCTTGGACCTTCTTATTGACGATGAAACACAGAAATTGCATCCGAATTTAATACAAAAGGCACAATGCCGACTTAAGCACAAGATGACTGACACCCTAACTTTCTATGATTTGAACCTCTCCTGTGAGTGTAGTTGTAGATTCGGATGCTTCACTTCAGGTTTACTGTATCCCTTGGACTTTCTTATTGACGATAAAACACAGAAATTGCATCCGAATTTAATACAAAAGGCACAATGCCGACTTAAGTACAAGAGGACCGACACTCTAACTTTCTATGACTTGAACCTCTCCTGTGAGTCCAGTTTTAGATTCCGATGCTTCACTTCAGGTTTACTGTATCCCTTGGACCTTCTTATTGACGATGAAACACAGAAATTGCATCCGAATTCAATTCAAAAGGCACAATGCCGACTTAAGTAAAAGAGGACTGACACTCTCACTTTCTATGATTTGAACCTCTTCAGTTAGTCCAGTTTTAGATTCTCATGCTTTACTTTAGTTTTATTGTATACCTTGGACTCTCTTATTGACGATGAAACACAGAAATTGCATCGCAATTGAACTCAAAAGGCACAATGCCCACTTAAGTATAAGAGGACTGACACTCTAACTTTCTAAGATTTGAATCTCTCCTGTGAGTCCACTTTTAGATTCCGGTGCTTCACTTCAGGTTTACTGTATACCTTGCACCTTCGTATTGACGATGAAGCACAGAAATTGCATCGGAATTTAATACAAAATTCACAATGCCGACTTAAATACAAGAGGACTGACACTCTAACTTTCTATGATTTGAATCTCTCCTGTGAGTCCAGTTTTAGATTGCGATGCTTCACTTCAGGTTTACTGTATCCCTTGGACCTTCTTATTGACGATGAAACACAGAAATTGCATCGGAATTAAATTCAAAAGACACAATGCCGACTTAAGTGAAAGAGGACTGACACTCTAACTTCTAATATTTGAACCTCTTCTGTGAGTCCAGTTTTAGATTCCGAAGCTTCACTTCAGGTTTACTGTATACCTTGGACCTTCTTAGTGACGATGAAACACAGAAATTGCATCGGAATTTAATACAAAAGGCACAATGCCGACTTAAGTAAAAGAGGACTGACACTCTCACTTTCTAAGATTTGAACCTCTCCTGTGAGTCCAGTTTTAGATTCCGATGCTTCTCTTCAGGTTTAATGTATACCTTGCACCCTCTATTGACGATGAAACACAGAAATTGCATCGGAATTTAATACAAAAGGCACAATGCCGACTTAAGTACAAGAGGACTGACACTCTAACTTTCTATGATTTGAACCTTTCCTGTGAGAACAGTTACAGATTCCGATGCTTCACTTCTGGTTTACTGTATACCTTGCACATTCTTATTGACGATGAAACACAGAAATTCCATCGGAATTAAATTCAAAAGGCACAATGCCGACTTAAGTACAAGAGGACTGACACTCTAACTTTCTAAGATTTGAATCTCTCCCCTGAGTCTAGTTTTAGATTCCGATGCTTCACTTCAGGTTTACTGTATCCCTAGGACCTTCGTATTGACGATGAAACACAGAAATTGCATCCGAATTTAATTCAAAGGGCACAATGCCGACTTAAGTAAAGGAGGACTGACACTCTCACTTTCTATGATTTGAACCTCTACTGTGAGTCCAGTTTTAGATTCCGATGCTTCACTTCAGGTTTATTGTATACCTTGGACCCTCTTATTCACGATGAAACACAGAAATTGCATCCAATTTTAATACAAAAGGCACAATGCCGATATAAGTACAAGAGGACTGACACTCTAACTCTCTATGATTTGAACCTTTCCTGTGAGTCTAGTTATAGATTCCGATGCTTCACTTCAGGTTTACTGTATACTTTGCACCTTCTTATTGACGATGAAACACAGGAATTGCATTGGAATTAAATTCAAAAGGCACAATGCCGACTTAAGTACAAGAGGACTGACACTCTAACTTTCTAAGATTTGAACCTCTCCTGTGAGTCCAGTTTCAGATTCCGATGCTGCACTTTAAGTTTACTGTATACCTTAGACCTTCCTATTGACGATGAAACACAGAAATTGCATCCGAATTTAATACAAAAGGAACAATGCCGACTTAAGTCCAAGAGGACTGACACTCTAACTTTCTATGATTTGAAACTCTCCTGTGAGTCCAGTTTTAGATTCCGATGCTTCACTTCAGGTTTACTGTATCCCTTGGACCTTCGTATTGACGATGAGACACAGAGATTGCATCCGAATTGAATACAAAATTCACAATGCCGACTTAAGTACAAAAGGACTGACACTCTCACTTTCTATGATTTTAACCTCTCCTGTGAGTCCAGTTTTAGATTCCGATGCTTCACTTCAGGTTTACTGTATCCCTTGGACCTTCTTATTGACGATGAAACACAGAAATTGCATCCGAATTTAATACAAAAGGCACAATGCCGACTTAAGCACATGATGACTGACACTCTAACTTTCTATGATTTGAACCTCTCCTGTGAGTGCAGTTTTAGATTCGGAAGCTTCCCTTCAGATTTACTGTATCGCGTGGACTTTCTTATTGACGATGAAACACAGAAATTGCATCCGAATTTAATACAAAAGGCACAATGCCGACTTAAGTACAAGAGGACCGACACTCTAACTTTCTATGAATTGAACCTCTCCTGTGAGTCCAGTTTTAGATTCCGATGCTTCAGTTCAGGTTTACTGTATCCCTTGGACCTGCATATTGACCATGAAACACAGAAATTGCATCCGAATTCAATTCAAAAGGCACAATGCTGACTTAAGTAAAACAGGACTGACACTCTCACATTCTATGATATGAACCTCTCCTGTGAGTCCAGTTTTAGATTCCGATGCTTCACATCAGGTTTATTGTATACCTTGGACCCTCTTATTGACGATCAAACACAGAAATTGCATCGGAATTGAACTCAAAAGGCACAATGCCCACTTAAGTACAAGAGGACTGACACTCTAACTTTCTAAGATTTGAACCTCTCCTGTGAGTCCAGTTTTAGATTCCGATGCTTCACTTCAGGTTAACTGTATACCTTGCACCTTCTTTTGACGATGAAACACAGAAATTGCATCGGAATTTAATACAAAAGGCACAATGCCGACTTAATTACAAGAGGACTGACACTCTAACTTTCTATGAATTGAGCCTCTCCTGTGAGTCCAGTTTTAGATTCCGATGCTTCACTTCAGCTTTACTGTATCCCTTGGACCTTCTTATTGACGATGAAACACAGAGTTTGCATCCGAATTTAATACAAAAGGCACAATGCCGATTTAAGAACAAGATAACTGGCACTCTCACTTTCTATGATTTGAACCTCTCCTCTGAGTCAGTTTTTGATTCCGATGCTTCACTTCAGGTTTACTGTATCCCTTGGACGTTCTTATTGACGATGAAACACAGAAATTGCATCCGAATTTAATACAAAAGGCACAATGCCGACTTAAGCACAAGATGACTGATACTCTAATTTTCTATGATTTGAACCTCTCCTGTGAGTGCAGTATTAGATTCGGATGCTTCACTTCAGGTTTACTGTATCCCTTGGACTTTCTTATTGACGATGAAACACAGAAATTGCATCTGAATTTAATACAAAAGGCACAATGCCGACTTAAGTACAAGAGGACTGACACTCTCACTTTCTATGATTTGAACCTCTTCTGTGAGACCAGTTATAGATTCCGATGCTTCACTTAAGGTTTGCTGTATCCCTTGGACTTTCGTATTGACGATGAAACACAGAAATTGCATCCGAATTTAATACAAAATTCACAATGCCGACTTAAATACAAGAGGACTGACACTCTAACTTTCCATGATTTGAATCTCTCCTGTGAGTCCAGTTTTAGATTCCGATGCTTCACTTCAGGATTACTGTATCCCTTGGACCTTCTTATTGACGATGAAACACAGAAATTGCATCGGAATTAAATTCAAAAGGCACAATGCCGACTTAAGTGAAAGAGGACTGACACTCTAACTTCTAAGATTTGAACCTCTTCTGTGAGTCCAGTTTTAGATTCCGAAGCTTCACTTCAGGTTTACTGTATACCTTGGACCTTCTTAGTGACGATGAAACACAGAAATTGCATCGGAATTTAATACAAAAGGCACAATTCCGACTTAAGTAAAAGAGTACTGACACTCTCACTTTCTAAGATTTGAACCTCTCCTGTGAGTCCAGTTTTAGATTCCGATGCTTCTCTTCAGGTTTAATGTATACCTTGCACCCTCTATTGACGATGAAACACAGAAATTGCATCGGAATTTAATACAAAAGGCACAATGCCGACTTAAGTACAAGAGGACTGACACTCTAACTTTCTATGATTTGAACCTTTCCTGTGAGAACAGTTACAGATTCCGATGCTTCACTTCTGGTTTACTGTATACCTTGCACCTTCTTATTGACGATGAAACACAGAAATTCCATCGGAATTAAATTCAAAAGGCACAATGCCGACTTAAGTACAAGAGGACTGACACTCTAACTTTCTAAGATTTGAATCTCTCCCCTGAGTCTAGTTTTAGATTCCGATGCTTCACTTCAGGTTTACTGTATCCCTAGGACCTTCGTATTGACGATGAAACACAGAAATTGCATCCGAATTTAATTCAAAGGGCACAATGCCGACTTAAGTAAAAGAGGACTGACACTCTCACTTTCTATGATTTGAACCTCTACTGTGAGTCCAGTTTTAGATTCCGATGCTTCACTTCAGGTTTATTGTATACCTTGGACCCTCTTATTCACGATGAAACACAGAAATTGCATCCAATTTTAATACAAAAGGCACAATGCCGATATAAGTACAAGAGGACTGACACTCTAACTCTCTATGATTTGAACCTTTCCTGTGAGTCTAGTTATAGATTCCGATGCTTCACTTCAGGTTTACTGTATACTTTGCACCTTCTTATTGACGATGAAACACAGAAATTGCATTGGAATTAAATTCAAAAGGCACAATGCCGACTTAAGTACAAGAGGACTGACACTCTAACTTTCTAAGATTTGAACCTCTCCTGTGAGTCCAGTTTCAGATTCCGATGCTGCACTTTAAATTTACTGTATACCTTAGACCTTCTTATTGACGATGAAACACAGAAATTGCATCCGAATTTAATACAAAAGGCACAATGCCGACTTAAGTCCAAGAGGACTGACACTCTAACTTTCTATGATTTGAATCTCTCCTGTGAGTCCAGTTTTAGATTCCGATGCTTCACTTCAGGTTTACTGTATCCCTTGGACCTTCGTATTGACGATGAGACACAGAGATTGCATCCGAATTGAATACAAAAGGCACAATGCCGACTTAAGTACAAGAGGACTGACACTCTCACTTTCTATGATTTCAACCTCTCCTGTGAGTCCAGTTTTAGATTCCGATGCTTGACTTCAGGTTTACTGTATCCCTTGGACCTTCTTATTGACGATGAAACACAGAAATTGCATCCGAATTTAATACAAAAGGCACAATGCCGACTTAAGCACATGATGACTGACACTCTAACTTTCTATGATTTGAACCTCTCCTGTGAGTGCAGTTTTAGATTCGGATGCTTCCCTTCAGATTTACTGTATCGCTTGGACTTTCTTATTGACGATGAAACACAGAAATTGCATCCGAATTTAATACAAAAGGCACAATGCCGACTTAAGTACAAGAGGACCGACACTCTAACTTTCTATGAATTGAACCTCTCCTGTGAGTCCAGTTTTAGATTCCGATGCTTCAGTTCAGGTTTACTGTATCCCTTGGACCTGCATATTGACGATGAAACACAGAAATTGCATCCGAATTCAATTCAAAAGGCACAATGCTGACTTAAGTAAAACAGGACTGACACTCTCACATTCTATGATTTGAACCTCTCCTGTGAGTCCAGTTTTAGATTCCGATGCTTCACATCAGGTTTATTGTATACCTTGGACCCTCTTATTGACGATCAAACACAGAAATTGCATCGGAATTGAACTCAAAAGGCACAATGCCCACTTAAGTACAAGAGGACTGACACTCTAACTTTCTAAGATTTGAACCTCTCCTGTGAGTCCAGTTTTAGATTCCGATGCTTCACTTCAGGTTAACTGTATACCTTGCACCTTCTTTTGACGATGAAACACAGAAATTGCATCGGAATTTAATACAAAAGGCACAATGCCGACTTAAGTACAAGAGGACTGACACTCTAACTTTCTATGAATTGAGCCTCTCCTGTGAGTCCAGTTTTAGATTCCGATGCTTCACTTCAGCTTTACTGTATCCCTTGGACCTTCTTATTGACGATGAAACACAGAGTTTGCATCCGAATTTAATACAAAAGGCACAATGCCGATTTAAGAACAAGATAACTGGCACTCTCACTTTCTATGATTTGAACCTCTCCTCTGAGTCAGTTTTTGATTCCGATGCTTCACTTCAGGTTTACTGTATCCCTTGGACGTTCTTATTGACGATGAAACACAGAAATTGCATCCGAATTTAATACAAAAGGCACAATGCCGACTTAAGCACAAGATGACTGATACTCTAATTTTCTATGATTTGAACCTCTCCTGTGAGTGCAGTATTAGATTCGGATGCTTCACTTCAGGTTTACTGCATCCCTTGGACTTTCTTATTGACGATGAAACACAGAAATTGCATCCGAATTTAATACAAAAGGCACAATGCCGACTTAAGTACAAGAGGACTGACACTCTCACTTTCTATGATTTGAACCTCTTCTGTGAGACCAGTTATAGATTCCGATGCTTCACTTAAGGTTTGCTGTATCCCTTGGACTTTCGTATTGACGATGAAACACAGAAATTGCATCCGAATTTAATACAAAAGGCACAATGCCGACTTAAGTACAAGAGGACTGACACTGTAACTTTCAACGGTTTGAACCTCTCCTGTGAGTCCAGTTTTAGATTCCGATGCTTCACATCTGGTTTACTGTACCCCATGGACATTCTTACTGACGATGAAACACAGAAATTGCATCCGAATTTAATACAATAGGACAACGCCGACCTAAGTACAAGAGGACTGACACTCTAACATTCTATGATTTGAACCTCTCCTGTGTGTTCCAGTTTTAGATACCGATGCTTCACTTCAGGTTTACTGTACCCCTAGGACCTTCTTATTGACGATGAAACACAGAAATTGCATCCAATTTTAATACAAAAGGCACAATGCCGACATAAGTACAAGAGGACTGACACTCTAACTCTATATGATTTGAACCTTTCCTGTGAGTCCAGTTATAGATTCCGATGCTTCACTTCAGGTTTACTGTATACTTTGCACCTTCTTATTAACGATGAAACACAGAAATTGCATTGGAATTAAATTCAAAAGGCACAGTGCCGACTTAAGTACAAGAGGACTGACACTCTAACTTTCTAAGATTTGAACCTCTCCTGTGAGTCCAGTTTTAGATTCCGATGCTGCACTTTAGGTTTACTGTATACCTTAGACCTTCTTATTGACGATGAAACACAGAAATTGCATCCGAATTTAATACAAAAGGCACAATGCCGACTTAAGTCCAAGACGACTGACACTCTAACTTTCTATGATTTGAATCTCTCCTGTGAGTCCAGTTTTAGATTCCGATGCTTCACTTCAGGTTTTCTGTATCCCTTGGACCTTCGTATTGACGATGAGACACAGGGATTGCATCCGAATTTAATACAAAAGACACAATGCCGACTTAAGTACAAGAGGACTGACACTCTCACTTTCTATGATTTGAACTTCCTATGTGAGTCCAGTATTATATTCCGATGCATCACTTCAGGTTTACTGTATCCCTTGGACCTTCTTATTGACGATGAAACACAGAAATTGCATCCGAATTTAATACAAAAGGCACAATGCCGACTTAAGCACAAGATGACTGACACCCTAACTTTCTATGATTTGAACCTCTCCTGTGAGTGCAGTTTTAGATTCGGATGCTTCACTTCAGGTTTACTGTATCCCTTGGACTTTCTTATTGACGATGAAACACAGAAATTGCATCCGAATTTAATACAAAAGGCACAATGCCGACTTAAGTACAAGTGGACCGACACTCTAACTTTCTATGATTTGAACCTCTCCTGTGAGTCCAGTTTTAGATTCCGATGCTTCACTTCAGGTTTTCTGTATCTCTTGGACCTTCGTATTGACGATGAGACACAGAGATTGCATCCGAATTTAATACAAAAGACACAATGCCGACTTAAGTACAAGAGGACTGACACTCTCACTTTCTATGATTTGAACCTCTCCTGTGAGTCCAGTTTTAGATTCCGATGCTTCACTTCAGGTTTACTGTATCCTTTGGACCTTCTTATTGACGATGAAACACAGAAATTGCATCGGAATTTAATACAAAAGGCACAATGGCGCCTCAAGTAAAAGAGAACTGACACTCTCATTTTCTATGATTTGAACCTGTCCTGTGAGTCCTGTTTTAGATTCCGATGCTTCACTTCTGGTTTACTGTATCCCTTGGACCTTCTTATTGACGATGAAACACAGAGTTTTCATCCGAATTTAATACAAAAGGCACAATGAAAACTTGATTACAAGTGGACTGACACTCTAACTTTCTATGATTTGAACCTCCTATGTGAGTCCAGTTTTAGATTCCGATGCATCACTTCAGGTTTACTGTATCCCTTGGACCTTCTTATTGACGATGAAACACAGAGTTTTCATCCGAATTTAATACAAAAGGCACAATGAAAACTTGATTACAAGTGGACTGACACTCTAACTTTCTATGATTTGAACCTCCTATGTGAGTCCAGTTTTAGATTCCGATGCATCACTTCAGGTTTACTGTATCCCTTGGACCTTCTTATTGACGATGAAACACAGAAATTGCATCCGAATTTAATACAAAAGGCACAATGCCGACTTAAGCTCAAGATGACTGACACCCTAACATTCTATGATTTGAACATCTCCTGTTAGTGCAGTTTTAGATTCGGATGCTTCACTTCAGGTTTACTGTATCCCTTGGACTTTCTTATTGACGATAAAACACAGAAATTGCATCCGAATTTAATACAAAAGGCACAATGCCGACTTAAGTACAAGAGGACCGACACTCTAACTTTCTATGATTTGAACCTCTCCTGTGAGTCCAGTTTTAGATTCCGATGCTTCACTTCAGGTTTACTGTATCCCTTGGACCTTCTTATTAACGATGAAGCACAGAAATTGCATCCGAATTCAATTCAAAAGGCACAATGCCGACTTAAGTAAAAGAGGACTGACACTCTCACTTTCTATTATTTGAACCTCTTCAGTTAGTCCAGTTTTAGATTCTCATGCTTTACTTCAGTTTTATTGTATACCTTGGACTCTCTTATTGACGATGAAACACAGAAATTGCATCGCAATTGAACTCAAAAGGCACAATGCCCACTTAAGTATAAGAGGACTGACACTCTAACTTTCTAAGATTTGAATCTCTCCTGTGAGTCCACTTTTAGATTCCGGTGCTTCACTTCAGGTTTACTGTATACCTTGCACCTTCGTATTGACGATGAAGCACAGAAATTGCATCGGAATTTAATACAAAATTCACAATGCCGACTTAAGTACAAGAGGACTGACACTCTAACTTTCTATGATTTGAATCTCTCCTGTGAGTCCAGTTTTAGATTCCGATGCTTCACTTCAGGTTTACTGTATCCCTTGGACCTTCTTATTGACGATGAAACACAGAAATTGCATCGGAATTAAATTCAAAAGGCACAATGCCGACTTAAGTGAAAGAGGACTGACACTCTAACTTCTAAGATTTGAACCTCTTCTGTGAGTCCAGTTTTAGATTCCGAAGCTTCACTTCAGGTTTACTGTATACCTTGGACCTTCTTAGTGACGATGAAACACAGAAATTGCATCGGAATTTAATACAAAAGGCACAATGCCGACTTATGTAAAAGAGGACTGACACTCTCACTTTCTAAGATTTGAACCTCTCCTGTGAGTCCAGTTTTAGATTCCGATGCTTCTCTTCAGGTTTAATGTATACCTTGCACCCTCTATTGACGATGAAACACAGAAATTGCATCGGAATTTAATACAAAAGGCACAATGCCGACTTAAGTACAAGAGGACTGACACTCTAACTTTCTATGATTTGAACCTTTCCTGTGAGAACAGTTACAGATTCCGATGCTTCACTTCTGGTTTACTGTATACCTTGCACCTTCTTATTGACGATGAAACACAGAAATTCCATCGGAATTAAATTCAAAAGGCACAATGCCGACTTAAGTACAAGAGGACTGACACTCTAACTTTCTAAGATTTGAATCTCTCCCCTGAGTCCTGTTTTAGATTCCGATGCTTCACTTCAGGTTTACTGTATCCCTAGGACCTTCGTATTGACGATGAAACACAGAAATTGCATCCGAATTTAATTCAAAGGGCACAATGCCGACTTAAGTAAAAGAGGACTGACACTCTCACTTTCTATGATTTGAACCTCTACTGTGAGTCCAGTTTTAGATTCCGATGCTTCACTTCAGGTTTATTGTATACCTTGGACCCTCTTATTCACGATGAAACACAGAAATTGCATCCAATTTTAATACAAAAGGCACAATGCCGATATAAGTACAAGAGGACTGACACTCTAACTCTCTATGATTTGAACCTTTCCTGTGAGTCTAGTTATAGATTCCGATGCTTCACTTCAGGTTTACTGTATTCTTTGCATCTTCTTATTGACGATGAAACACAGAAATTGCATTGGAATTAAATTCAAAAGGCACAATGCCGACTTAAGTACAAGAGGACTGACACTCTAACTTTCTAAGATTTGAACCTCTCCTGTGAGTCCAGTTTCAGATTCCGGTGCTGCACTTTAAGTTTACTGTATACCTTAGACCTTCTTATTGACGATGAAACACAGAAATTGCATCCGAATTTAATACAAAAGGCACAATGCCGACTTAAGTCCAAGAGGACTGACACTCTAACTTTCTATGATTTGAATCTCTCCTGTGAGTCCAGTTTTAGATTCCGATGCTTCACTTCAGGTTTACTGTATCCCTTGGACCTTCGTATTGACAATGAGACACAGAGATTGCATCCGAATTGAATACAAAAGGCACAATGCCGACATAAGTACAAGAGGTTTGACACTCTCACTTTCTATGATTTTAACCTCTCCTGTGAGTCCAGTTTTAGATTCCGATGCTTCACTTCAGGTTTACTGTATCCCTTGGACCTTCTTATTGACGATGAAACACAGAAATTGCATCCGAATTTAATACAAAAGGCACAATGCCGACTTAAGCACATGATGACTGACACTCTAACTTTCTATGATTTGAACCTCTCCTGTGAGTGCAGTTTTAGATTCGGATGCTTCCCTTCAGATTTACTGTATCGCTTGGACTTTCTTATTGACGATGAAACACAGAAATTGCATCCGAATTTAATACAAAAGGCACAATGCCGACTTAAGTACAAGAGGACCGACACTCTAACTTTCTATGAATTGAACCTCTCCTGTGAGTCCAGTTTTAGATTCCGATGCTTCAGTTCAGGTTTACTGTATCCCTTGGACCTGCATATTGACGATGAAACACAGAAATTGCATCCGAATTCAATTCAAAAGGCACAATGCTGACTTAAGTAAAACAGGACTGACACTCTCACATTCTATGATTTGAACCTCTCCTGTGAGTCCAGTTTTAGATTCCGATGCTTCACATCAGGTTTATTGTATACCTTGGACCCTCTTATTGACGATCAAACACAGAAATTGCATCGGAATTGAACTTAAAAGGCACAATGCCCACTTAAGTACAAGAGGACTGACACTCTAACTTTCTAAGATTTGAACCTCTCCTGTGAGTCCAGTTTTAGATTCCGATGCTTCACTTCAGGTTAACTGTATACCTTGCACCTTCTTTTGACGATGAAACACAGAAATTGCATCGGAATTTAATACAAAAGGCACAATGCCGACTTAAGTACAAGAGGACTGACACTCTAACTTTCTATGAATTGAGCCTCTCCTGTGAGTCCAGTTTTAGATTCCGATGCTTCAATTCAGCTTTACTGTATCCCTTGGACCTTCTTATTGACGATGAAACACAGAGTTTGCATCCGAATTTAATACAAAAGGCACAATGCCGATTTAAGAACAAGATAACTGGCACTCTCACTTTCTATGATTTGGACCTCTCCTCTGAGTCAGTTTTTGATTCCGATGCTTCACTTCAGGTTTACTGTATCCCTTGGACGTTCTTATTGACGATGAAACACAGAAATTGCATCCGAATTTAATACAAAAGGCACAATGCCGACTTAAGTACAAGAGGACTGACACTCTCACTTTCTATGATTTGAACCTCTTCTGTGAGTCCAGTTATAGATTCCGATGCTTCACTTAAGGTTTGCTGTATCCCTTGGACTTTCGTATTGACGATGAAACACAGAAATTGCATCCGAATTTAATACAAAAGGCACAATGCCGACTTAAGTACAAGATGACTGACACTGTAACTTTCAACGGTTTGAACCTCTCCTGTGAGTCCAGTTTTAGATTCCGATGCTTCACATCTGGTTTACTGTACCCCATGGACATTCTTACTGACGATGAAACACAGAAATTGCATCCGAATTTAATACAATAGGACAATGCCGACCTAAGTACAAGAGGACTGACACTCTAACATTCTATGATTTGAACCTCTCCTGTGTGTTCCAGTTTTAGATACCGATGCTTCACTTCAGGTTTACTGTACCCCTAGGACCTTCTTATTGACGATGAAACACAGAAATTGCATCCAATTTTAATTCAAAAGGCACAATGCCGACATAAGTACAAGAGGACTGACACTCTAACTCTAAATGATTTGAACCTTTCCTGTGAGTCCAGTTATAGATTCCGATGCTTCACTTCAGGTTTACTGTATACTTTGCACCTTCTTATTAACGATGAAACACAGAAATTGCATTGGAATTAAATTCAAAAGGCACAATGCCGACTTAAGTACAAGAGGACTGACACTCTAACTTTCTAAGCTTTGAACCTCGCCTGTGAGTCCAGTTTTAGATTCCGATGCTGCACTTTAGGTTTGCTGTATACCTTAGACCTTCTTATTGACGATGAAACACAGATATTGCATCCGAATTTAATACAAAAGGCACAATGCCGACTTAAGTCCAAGACGACTGACACTCTAACTTTCTATGATTTGAATCTCTCCTGTGAGTCCAGTTTTAGATTCCGATGCTTCACTTCAGGTTTTCTGTATCCCTTGGACCTTCGTATTGACGATGAGACACAGAGATTGCATCCGAATTTAATACAAAAGACACAATGCCGACTTAAGTACAAGAGGACTGACACTCTCACTTTCTATGATTTGAACTTCCTATGTGAGTCCAGTTTTAGATTCCGATGCATCACTTCAGGTTTAGTGTATTCCTTGGACCTTCTTATTGACGATGAAACACAGAAAGTGCATCCGAATGTAATACAAAAGGCACAATGCCGACTTAAGCACAAGATGACTGACACCCTAACTTTCTATGATTTGAACCTCTCCTGTGAGTGCAGTTTTAGATTCGGATGCTTCACTTCAGGTTTACTGTATCCCTTGGACTTTCTTATTGACGATGAAACACAGAAATTGCATCCGAATTTAATACAAAAGGCAGAATGCCGACTTAAGTACAAGAGGACTGACACTGTAACTTTCAACGGTTTGAACCTCTCCTGTGAGTCCAGTTTTAGATTCCGATGCTTCACATCTGGTTTACTGTACCCCATGGACATTCTTACTGACGATGAAACACAGAAACTGCATCCGAATTTAATACAATAGGACAATGCCGACCTAAGTAAAAGAGGACTGACACTCTAACATTCTATGATTTGAACCCCTCCTGTGTGTTCCAGTTTTAGATACCGATGCTTCACTTCAGGTTTACTGTACCCCTAGGACCTTCTTATTTACGATGAAACACAGAAATTGCATCCAATTTTAATACAAAAGGCACAATGCCGACATAAGTACAAGAGGACTGACACTCTAACTCTATATGATTTGAACATTTCCTGTGAGTCCAGTTATAGATTCCGATGCTTCACTTCAGGTTTACTGTATACTTTGCACCTTCTTATTAACGATGAAACACAGAAATTGCATTGGAATTAAATTAAAAAGGCACAATGCCGACATAAGTACAAGAGGACTGACACTCTAACTTTCTAAGATTTGAACCTCTCCTGTGAGTCCAGTTTTAGATTCCGATGCTGCACTTTAGGTTTACTGTATACCTTAGACCTTCTTATTGACGATGAAACACAGAAATTGCATCCGAATTTAATACAAAAGGCACAATGCCGACTTAAGTCCAAGACGACTGACACTCTAACTTTCTATGATTTGAATCTCTCCTGTGAGTCCAGTTTTAGATTCCGATGCTTCACTTCAGGTTTTCTGTATCCCTTGGACCTTCGTATTGACGATGAGACACAGAGATTGCATCCGAATTTAATACAAAAGACACAATGCCGACATAAGTACAAGAGGACTGACACTCTCACTTTCTATGATTTGAACTTCCTATGTGAGTCCAGTTTTAGATTCCGATGCATCACTTCAGGTTTACTGTATCCCTTGGACCTTCTTATTGACGATGAAACACAGAAATTGCATCCGAATTTAATACAAAAGGCACAATGCCGACTTAAGCACAAGATGACTGACACCCTAACTTTCTATGATTTGAACCTCTCTTGTGAGTGCAGTTTTAGATTCGGATGCTTCACTTCAGGTTTACTGTATCCCTTGGACTTTCTTATTGACGATGAAACACAGAAATTGCATCCGAATTTAATACAAAAGGCACAATGCCGACTTAAGTACAAGTGGACCGACACTCTAACTTTCTATGATGTGAACCTCTCCTGTGAGTCCAGTTTTAGATTCCGATGCTTCACTTCATTTTTTCTGTATCCCTTGGACCTTCGTATTGACGATGAGACACAGAGATTGCATCCGAATTTAATACAAAAGACACAATGCCGACTTAAGTACAAGAGGACTGACACTCTCACTTTCTATGATTTGAACCTCTCCTGTGAGTCCAGTTTTAGTTTCCGATGCTTCACTTCAGGTTTACTGTATCCTTTGGACCTTCTTATTGACGATGAAACACAGAAATTGCATCGGAATTTAATACAAAAGGCACAATGGCGCCTCAAGTAAAAGAGAACTGACACTCTCACTTTCTATGATTTGAACCTGTCCTGTGAGTCCTGTTTTAGATTCCGATGCTTCACTTCTGGTTTACTGTATCCCTTGGACCTTCTTATTGACGATGAAACACAGAGTTTTCATCCGAATTTAATACAAAAGGCACAATGAAAACTTGATTACAAGTGGACTGACACTCTAACTTTCTATGATTTGAACCTCCTATGTGAGACCAGTTTTAGATTCCGATGCATCACTTCAGGTTTACTGTATCCCTTGGACCTTCTTATTGACGATGAAACACAGAAATTGCATCCGAATTTAATACAAAAGGCACAATGCCGACTTAAGCACAAGATGACTGACACCCTAACATTCTATGATTTGAACATCTCCTGTTAGTGCAGTTTTAGATTCGGATGCTTCACTTCAGGTTTACTGTATCCCTTGGACTTTCTTATTGACGATAAAACACAGAAATTGCATCCGAATTTAATACAAAAGGCACAATGCCGACTTAAGTACAAGAGGACCGCCACTCTAATTTTCTATGATTTGAACCTCTCCTGTGAGTCCAGTTTTAGATTCCGATGCTTCACTTCAGGTTTACTGTATCCCTTGGACCTTCTTATTGACGATGAAGCACAGAAATTGCATCCGAATTCAATTAAAAGGCACAATGCCGACTTAAGTAAAAGAGGACTGACACTCTCACTTTCTATTATTTGAACCTCTTCAGTTAGTCCAGTTTTAGATTCTCATGCTTTACTTCAGTTTTATTGTATACCTTGGACTCTCTTATTGACGATGAAACACAGAAATTACATCGCAATTGAACTCAAAAGGCACAATGCCCACTTAAGTATAAGAGGACTGACACTCTAACTTTCTAAGATTTGAATCTCTCCTGTGAGTCCACTTTTAGATTCCGATGCTTCACTTCAGGTTTACTGTATCCCTTGGACCTTCGTATTGACGATGAGACACAGAGATTGCATCGGAATTAAATTCAAAAAGAACAATGCCGACTTAAGTAAAAGAGGACTGACACTCTAACTTTCTAAGCTTTGAACCTCTCCTGTGAGTCCAGTTTTAGATTCCGAAGCTTCACTTCAGGTTTACTGTATACCTTGGACCTTCTTACTGACGATGAAACACAGAAATTGCATCCGAATTTAATACAATAGGACAATGCCGACCTAAGTACAAGAGGACTGACACTCTAACATTCTATGATTTGAACCTCTCCTGTGAGTCCAGTTTTAGATACCGATGCTTCACTTCAGGTTTACTGTACCCCTAGGACCTTCTTATTGACGATGAAACACAGAAATTGCATCCAATTTAATACAAAAGGCACAATGCCGACATAAGTACAAGAGGACTGACTCTCTAACTCTCTATGATTTGAACCTTCCCTGTGAGTCCAGTTAAAGATTCCGATGCTTCACTTCAGGTTTACTGTATCCCTTGGACCTTCGTATTGACGATGAGACACAGAGATTGCATCCGAATTTAATACTAAAGGCACAATGCCGACTTAAGTACAAGAGGACTGACACTCTCACTTTCTATGATTTGAACCTCTCCTGTGAGTCCAGTTTTAGATTCCGATGCTTCACTTCAAGTTTACTGTATCCTTTGGACCTTCTTATTGACGATGAAACACAGAAATTGCATCGGAATTTAATACAAAAGGCACAATGGCGCCTCAAGTAAAAGAGAACTGTCACTCTCACTTTCTATGATTTGAACCTGTCCTGTGAGTCCTGTTTTATATTCTGATGCTTCACTTCTGGTTTACTGTATCTCTTGGTCCTTGTTATTGACGATGAAACACAGAGTTTTCATCCGAATTTAATACAAAAGGCACAATGAAGACTTGAGTACAAGTGGACTGACACTCTAACTTTCTATGATTTGAACCTCTTATGTGAGTCCAGTATCAGATTCCGATGCATCACTTCAGGTTTACTGTATCCCTTGGACCTTCTTATTGACGATGAAACACAGAAATTGCATCCGAATTTAATACAAAAGGCACAATGCCGACTTAAGCACAAGATGACTGACACTCTAACTTTCTATGATTTGAACCTCTCCTGTGAGTGCAGTTTTAGATTCGGATGCTTCACTTCAGGTTTACTGTATCGATTGGACTTTCTTATTGACGATGAAACACAGAAATTGCATCCGAATTTAATACAAAAGGCACAATGCCAACTTAAGTACAAGAGGACCGACACTCTAACTTTCTATGATTTGAACCTCTCCTGTGAGTCCAGTTTTAGATTCCGATGCTTCACTTCAGGTTTCCTGTATCCCTGGGACCTTCTTATTGACGATGAAACACAGAAATTGCATCCGAATTTAATTCAAAAGGCACAATGCCGACTTAAGTAAAAGAGGACTGACACTCTCACTTTCTATGATTTGAACCTCTTCAGTGAGGCCAGTTTTAGATTACCATGTTTTACTTCAGTTTTATTGTATACCTTGGACCCTCTTATTGACGATGAAACACAGAAAGTGCATCGCAATTGAACTCAAAGGGCACAATGCCCACTTAAGTACAAGAGGACTGACACTCTAACTTTCTAAGATTTGAACCTCTCCTGTGAGTCCAGTTTTAGATTCCGATGCTTCACTTCAGGTTTACTGTATACCTTGAACCTTCGTATTGACGATGAAGCACAGAAATTGCATCGGAATTTAATACAAAAGGCACAATGCCGACTTAAGTACAAGAGGACTGACACTCTAACTTTCTATGATTTGACCCTCTCCTGTGAGTCCAGTTTTAGATTCCGATGCTTCACTTCAGGTTTCCTGTATCCCTTGGACCTTCTTATTGACGATGAAACACAGAAATTGCATCCGAATTCAATTCAAAAGGCAAAATGCCGACTTAAGTAAAAGAGGACTGACACTCTCATTTTCTATGAATTCAACCTCTCCTGTAAGTCCGGTTTTAGATTCCGATGCCTCACTTCATGTTTACTGTATCCCGTGGACCTTCTTATTGACGATGAAACACAGAGTTTGCATCCGAATTTAATACAAAAGGCACAATGCCGACTTAAGAACAAGAGAACTGACCCTCTAACTTTCTATGATTTTAACCTCTCCTGTGAGCCAGTTTTAGATTCCGATGCTTTACTTCAGGTTTACTGTATCCCTTGGACCTTCTTATTGACGATGAAACACAGAAATTCCATCGGAATTAAATTCAAAAGGCACAATGCCGACTTAAGTACAAGAGGACAGACACTATAACTTTCTATGATTTGAACCTCTCCTGTGAGTCCAGTTTTAGATTCCAAAGCTGCACTTCAGGTTTACTGTATACCTTGGACCTTCTTACTGACGATGAAACACAGAAATTGCATCCGAATTAAATACAATAGGGACAATGCCGACTTAAGTAAAAGAGGACTGACACTCTAACATACTATGATTTGAACCTCTCCTGTGAGTCCAGTTTTAGATTCCGATGCTTCACTTCAGGTTTACTGTATCCCTTGGACCTTCTTATTGGCGATGACAAACAGAAATTGCATCCTATTTTTAACACAAAAAGCACAATGCCGACATAAGTACAAGAGGACTGACACTTAAACTCTCTATGATTTGAAAATCTCCTGTGAGACCAGTTATAGATTCCGATGCTTCACTTCAGGTTTACTGTATACTTTGCACCTTCTTATTGACGATGAAACACAGAAATTGCATTGGAATTAAATTCAAAACTCACAATGCCGACTTAAGTACAAGAGAACTGACACTCTAACTTTCTATGATTTGAACTCCTCCGGTGAGTCAGTTTTAGATTCCGATGCTTCACTTCAGGTTTCCTGTATCCCTTGGACCTTCTTATTGACGATGAAACACAGAAATTGCATCGGAATTAAATTCAAAAGGCACAATGCCGACTTAAGTGAAAGAGGACTGACACTCTAACTTTCTAAGATTTGAACCTCTCCTGTGAGTCCAGTTTTAGATTCCGAAGTTTCACTTCAGGTTTACTGTATACCTTGGACCCTCTTACTGACGATGAAACACAGAAATTGCATCGGAATTTAATACAAAAGGCACAATGCCGACTTAAGTAAAAGAGGACTGACACTCTCACTTTCTAAGATTTGAACCTCTCCTGTGAGTCCAGTTTTAGATTCCGATGCTTCACTTCAGGTTTAATGTATACCTTGCACCCTCTAATTGACGATAAAACACAGAAATTGCATCGGAATTTAATACAAAAGGCACAATGCCGACTTAAGTACAAGAGGACTGACACTCTAACTTTCTATGATTTGAACCTTTCCTGTGAGACCAGTTACAGATTCCGATGCTTCACTTCTGGTTTACTGTATACCTTGCACCTTCTCATTGACGATGATACACAGAAATTGCATCGGAATTTAATACAAAAGGCACAATGCCGACTTAAGTAAAAGAGGACTGACACTCTCAGTTTCTATGATTTGAACCTCTCCTGTGAGTCCAGTTTTAGATTCCGATGCTTCACTTCAGGTTTACTGTATCCCTTGGACCTTCTTATTGACGATGAAACACAGAGTTTGCATCCGAATTTAATACAAATTGCACAATGCCGACTTAAGAACAAGAGAACTGACACTCTAACTTTCTGTGATTTGAGCCTCTCCTGTGAGTCCAGTTTTAGATTCCGATGCTTCACTTCAGGTTTATTGTATACCTTGGACCCTCTTATTGACGATGAAACACAGTAATTGCATCCAATTTTAATACAAAAGGCACAATGCCGCCATAAGTACAAGAGGACTGACACTCTAACTCTCTATGATTTGAACCTTTCCTGTGAGTCTAGTTCGAGATTCCGATGCTTCACTTCAGGTTTACTGAATACTTTTCACCTTCTTATTGACGATGAAACACAGAAATTGCATTGGAAATGAATTCAAAAGGCACAATGCCGACTTAAGTACAAGAGGACTGACACTCTAACTTTCTAAGATTTGAAGCTCTCCTGTGAGACCAGTTTCAGATTCCCATGCTGCACTTTAAGTTTACTGTATACCTTAGACCTTCTTATTGACGATGAAACACAGAAATTGCATCCGAATTTAATACAAAAGGCACAATGCCGACATAAGTCCAAGAGGACTGACACTCTAACTTTCTATGATTTGAATCTCTCCTGTGAGTCCAGTTTTAGATTCCGATGCTTCACTTCAGGTTTACTGTATCCCTTGGACCTTCGTATTGACGATGAGACACAGGGATTGCATCCGAATTTAATACAAAAGGCACAATGCCGACTTAAGTACAAGAGGACTGACACTCTCACTTTCTATGATTTGAACCTCTCCTGTGAGTCCAGTTTTAGATTCCGATGCTTCACTTCAGGTTTACTGTATCCCTTGGACCTTCATATAGACGATGAAACACAGAAATTGCATCAGAATTCAATTCAAAAGGCACAATGCCGACTAAAGTACAAGAGGACCGACTAACTTTCTGTGATTTGAACTTCTCCTGTGAGTCCAGTTTTAGATTCCGATGCTTCACTTCATGTTTACTGTATTCCTTGGACCTTCGTATTGACGATGAGACACAGAGATTGCATCCGAATTTAATAGAAAAGGCACAATGAAACTTGAGTACAAGTGGACTGACACTCTAACTTTCTATGGTTTGAACCTTATATGTGAGTCCAGTTTTAGATTCCGATGCATCACTTCAGGTTTACTGTAACCCTTGGACCTTCTTATTGACGATGAAACACAGAAATTGCATCCGAATTTAATACAAAAGGCACAATGCCGACTTAAGCACAAGATGACTGCCACTCTAACATTCTATGATTTGAACCTCTCCTGTGAGTGCAGTTTTAGATTCGGATGCTTCACTTCAGGTTTACTGTATCCCTTGGACTTTGTTATTAACGATGAAACACAGAAATGGCATCCGAATTTAATACAAAAGGCACAATGCCGACTTAAGTAAAAGAGGACTGACACTCTCACTTTCTATGATTTGAACCTCTTCAGTGAGTCCAGTTTTAGATTCCCATGCTTTACTTCAGTTTTATTGTATACCTTGGACCCTCTTATTGACGATGAAACACAGATATTGCTTCGCAATTGAACTCAAAAGGCACAATGCCCACTTAAGTACAAGAGGACTGACACTCAAACTTTCTAAGATTTGAACCTCTCCTGTGAGTCCAGTTTTAGATTCCGATGCTTCACTTCAGGTTTACTGTATACCTTGAACCTTCGTATTGACGATGAAGCACAGAAATTGCATCGGAATTTAATACAAAAGGCACAATGCCGACTTAAGTACAAGAGGACTGACACTCTAACTTTCTATGATTTGACCCTCTCCTGTGAGTCCAGTTTTAGATTCCGATGCTTCACTTCAGGTTTCCTGTATCCCTTGGACCTTCTTATTGACGATGAAACACAGAAATTGCATCCGAATTCAATTCAAAAGGCAAAATGCCGACTTAAGTAAAAGAGGACTGACACTCTCATTTTCTATGAATTCAACCTCTCCTGTAAGTCCGGTTTTAGATTCCGATGCCTCACTTCATGTTTACTGTATCCCGTGGACCTTCTTATTGACGATGAAACACAGAGTTTGCATCCGAATTTAATACAAAAGGCACAATGCCGACTTAAGAACAAGAGAACTGACCCTCTAACTTTCTATGATTTTAACCTCTCCTGTGAGCCAGTTTTAGATTCCGATGCTTTACTTCAGGTTTACTGTATCCCTTGGACCTTCTTATTGACGATGAAAACACAGAAATTCCATCGGAATTAAATTCAAAAGGCACAATGCCGACTTAAGTACAAGAGGACAGACACTATAACTTTCTATGATTTGAACCTCTCCTGTGAGTCCAGTTTTAGATTCCAAAGCTGCACTTCAGGTTTACTGTATACCTTGGACCTTCTTACTGACGATGAAACACAGAAATTGCATCCGAATTAAATACAATAGGGACAATGCCGACTTAAGTAAAAGAGGACTGACACTCTAACATACTATGATTTGAACCTCTCCTGTGAGTCCAGTTTTAGATTCCGATGCTTCACTTCAGGTTTACTGTATCCCTTGGACCTTCTTATTGACGATGACAAACAGAAATTGCATCCTATTTTTAACACAAAAAGCACAATGCCGACATAAGTACAAGAGGACTGACACTTAAACTCTCTATGATTTTAACCTCTCCTGTGAGACCAGTTATAGATTCCGATGCTTCACTTCAGGTTTACTGTATACTTTGCACCTTCTTATTGACGATGAAACACAGAAATTGCATTGGAATTAAATTCAAAAGGCACAATGCCGACTTAAGTACAAGAGAACTGACACTCTAACTTTCTATGATTTGAACCCCTCCGGTGAGTCAGTTTTAGATTCCGATGCTTCACTTCAGGTTTCCTGTATCCCTTGGACCTTCTTATTGACGATGAAACACAGAAATTGCATCGGAATTAAATTCAAAAGGCACAATGCCGACTTAAGTGAAAGAGGACTGACACTCTAACTTTCTAAGATTTGAACCTCTCCTGTGAGTCCAGTTTTAGATTCCGAAGTTTCACTTCAGGTTTACTGTATACCTTGGACCCTCTTACTGACGATGAAACACAGAAATTGCATCGGAATTTAATACAAAAGGCACAATGCCGACTTAAGTAAAAGAGGACTGACACTCTCACTTTCTAAGATTTGAACCTCTCCTGTGAGTCCAGTTTTAGATTCCGATGCTTCACTTCAGGTTTAATGTATACCTTGCACCCTCTAATTGACGATAAAACACAGAAATTGCATCGGAATTTAATACAAAAGGCACAATGCCGACTTAAGTACAAGAGGACTGACACTCTAACTTTCTATGATTTGAACCTTTCCTGTGAGACCAGTTACAGATTCCGATGCTTCACTTCTGGTTTACTGTATACCTTGCACCTTCTCATTGACGATGATACACAGAAATTGCATCGGAATTTAATACAAAAGGCACAATGCCGACTTAAGTAAAAGAGGACTGACACTCTCAGTTTCTATGATTTGAACCTCTCCTGTGAGTCCAGTTTTAGATTCCGATGCTTCACTTCAGGTTTACTGTATCCCTTGGACCTTCTTATTGACGATGAAACACAGAGTTTGCATCCGAATTTAATACAAATTGCACAATGCCGACTTAAGAACAAGAGAACTGACACTCTAACTTTCTGTGATTTGAGCCTCTCCTGTGAGTCCAGTTTTAGATTCCGATGCTTCACTTCAGGTTTATTGTATACCTTGGACCCTCTTATTGACGATGAAACACAGTAATTGCATCCAATTTTAATACAAAAGGCACAATGCCGCCATAAGTACAAGACGACTGACACTCTAACTCTCTATGATTTGAACCTTTCCTGTGAGTCTAGTTCGAGATTCCGATGCTTCACTTCAGGTTTACTGTATACTTTTCACCTTCTTATTGACGATGAAACACAGAAATTGCATTGGAAATGAATTCAAAAGGCACAATGCCGACTTAAGTACAAGAGGACTGACACTCTAACTTTCTAAGATTTGAAGCTCTCCTGTGAGAATAGTTTCAGATTCCCATGCTGCACTTTAAGTTTACTGTATACCTTAGACCTTCTTATTGACGATGAAACACAGAAATTGCATCCGAATTTAATACAAAAGGCACAATGCCGACATAAGTCCAAGAGGACTGACACTCTAACTTTCTATGATTTGAATCTCTCCTGTGAGTCCAGTTTTAGATTCCGATGCTTCACTTCAGGTTTACTGTATCCCTTGGACCTTCGTATTGACGATGAGACACAGGGATTGCATCCGAATTTAATACAAAAGGCACAATGCCGACTTAAGTACAAGAGGACTGACACTCTCACTTTCTATGATTTGAACCTCTCCTGTGAGTCCAGTTTTAAATTCCGATGCTTCACTTCAGGTTTACTGTATCCCTTGGACCTTCATATAGACGATGAAACACAGAAATTGCATCAGAATTCAATTCAAAAGGCACAATGCCGACTAAAGTACAAGAGGACCGACTAACTTTCTGTGATTTGAACTTCTCCTGTGAGTCCAGTTTTAGATTCCGATGCTTCACTTCATGTTTACTGTATTCCTTGGACCTTCGTATTGACGATGAGACACAGAGATTGCATCCGAATTTAATAGAAAAGGCACAATGAAAACTTGAGTACAAGTGGACTGACACTCTAACTTTCTATGGTTTGAACCTTATATGTGAGTCCAGTTTTAGATTCCGATGCATCACTTCAGGTTTACTGTAACCCTTGGACCTTCTTATTGACGATGAAACACAGAAATTGCATCCGAATTTAATACAAAAGGCACAATGCCGACTTAAGCACAAGATGACTGCCACTCTAACATTCTATGATTTGAACCTCTCCTGTGAGTGCAGTTTTAGATTCGGATGCTTCACTTCAGGTTTACTGTATCCCTTGGACTTTGTTATTAACGATGAAACACAGAAATGGCATCCGAATTTAATACAAAAGGCACAATGCCGACTTAAGTAAAAGAGGACTGACACTCTCACTTTCTATGATTTGAACCTCTTCAGTGAGTCCAGTTTTAGATTCCCATGCTTTACTTCAGTTTTATTGTATACCTTGGACCCTCTTATTGACGATGAAACACAGATATTGCTTCGCAATTGAACTCAAAAGGCACAATGCCCACTTAAGTACAAGAGGACTGACACTCAAACTTTCTAAGATTTGAACCTCTCCTGTGAGTCCAGTTTTAGATTCCGATGCTTCACTTCAGGTTTACTGTATTCCTTGGCCCTTCTTTTTGACGATGAAACACAGAAATTGCATCTGAATGTAATACAAAAGGCACAATGCCGACTCAAGTACAATAGGACCGACACTCTAACTTTCTATGATTTGAACATCTCCTGTGAGTCCAGTTTAGATTCCGATGCTTCACTTCAGGTTTACTGTATCCCTTGGACATTCATACTGACGATGAAACACAGAAATTGCATCCGAATTCAATTCAAAAGGCACAATGCCGACTTAAGTACAAGAGGACTGACACTCTAACTTTCTATGATTTGAACCTCTCCCTTGAGTCCAGTTTTAGATTCCGATGCTTCAGGTTTACTGTATCCTTTGGTCCTTCTTATTGACGATGAAACACAGAAATTGCATCGGAATTTAATACAAAAGCCACAATGGCGCCTCAAGTAAAAAAGAACTCACACTCTCACTTTCTATGATTTGAACCTGTCCTGTGAGTCCTGTTTTAGATTCCGATGCTTCACTTCTGGTTTACTGTATCCCTTGGACCTTCTTATTGACGATGAAACACAGAGTTCTCATCCGAATTTAATACAAAAGGCACAATGAGGACTTGAGTACAAGTGGACTGACACTCTAACTTTCTATGATTTGAACCTCTTATGTGAGTCCAGTTTTAGATTCCGATGCATCACTTCAGGTTTACTGTATCCCTTGGACATTCTTATTGACGATGAAACACAGAAATTGTCCGAATATAATACAAAAGGCACAATGCCGACTTAAGCACAAGATGACTGACACTCTAACTTTCTATGATTTGAACCTCTCCTGTGAGTGCAGTTTTAGATTCGGATGCTTCACTTCAGGTTTACTGTATCCCTTGGACTTTGTTATTGACGATGAAACACAGAAATGGCATCCGAAATTAATACAAAAGGCACAATGCCGACTTAAGTACAAGAGGACCGACACTCTAACTTTCTATGATTTGAACATCTCCTGTGAGTCCAGTTTAGATTCCGATGCTTCACTTCAGGTTTACTGTATCCCTTGGACCTTCATACTGACGATGAAACACAGAAATTGCATCCGATATCAATTCAAAAGGCACAATGCCGACTTAAGTAAAAGAGGACTGAGCCTCTCACTTTCTATGATTTGAACCTCTTCAGTGAGTCCAGTTTTAGATTCCCATGCTTTACTTCAGTTTTATTGTATACCTTGGACCCTCTTATTGACGATGAAACACAGATATTGAATCGCAATTGAACTCAAAAGGCACAATGCCCACTTAAGTACAAGAGGACTGACACTCTAACTCTCTAAGATTTGAACCTCTCCTGTGAGTCCAGTTTTAGATTCCAATGCTTCAGTTCAGGTTTACTGTATCCCTTGGACCTTCTTATTGACGATGAAACACAGAAATTGCATCCAATTTTAATACAAAATCCACAATGCCGACATAAGTACAAAAGGACTGACACTCTAACTCTCTATGTTTTAACATCTCCTGTGAGTCCAGTAATAGATTCCGATGCTTCACTTCAGGTTTACTGTATACTTTGCACCTTCTTTTTGACGATGAAACACAGAAATGGCATTGGAATTAAATTCAAAAGGCACAAAGCCGACTTAAGAACAAGAGGACTGACACTCTAACTTTCTATGATTTGAACCTCTCCGGTGAGTCAGTTTTAGATTCCAATTCTTCACTTCAGGTTTACTGTATCCCTTGGACCTTCTTATTGACGATGCAACACAGAAATTGCATCGGAATTAAATTCAAAAGCACAATGCCGACTTAAGTACAAGAGGACTGACACTCCAACTTTCTATGATTTGAACCTCTCCTGTGAGTACAGTTTTAGATTCCGATGCTTCACTTCAGGTTTACTGTATCCCTTGGACCTTCTTATTGACGATGAAACACAGAAATTGCATCGGAATTAAATTCAAAAGGCACAATGCCGACTTATGTACAAGAGGACATACTCTCTAACTATCTAGGGTTTGAACCTCTCCTGTGAATCCAGTTTTAGATTTCGATGCTTCACTTCGGGTTTACTGTATCCTTTGGACCTTCTTATTGACGATGAAACACAGAAATTGCATCGGAATTTAATTCAAAAGGCACAATGCCGACTTAAGTAAATGAGGACTGACACGCTCACTTTCTATGATTTGAACCACTTCTGTGAGTCCAGTTTTAGATTCCGATGCTTCACTTCAGGTTTACTGTATAACTTGCAACTTCTTATTGACGATGAAACACATAAATTGCATCGGAATTAAATTCAAAAGGCACAATCCCGACTTAAGTACAAGAGGACTGACACTCTAACTCTCTATGATTAGAACCTCATCTGTGAGTCCAGTTTTAGATTCCGATGCTTCACTTCAGGTTTACTGAATACCTTGCACATCCTTATTGACGATGAAACACAGAAATTGCATCCGAATTTAATACAAAAGGCACAATGCCGACATAAGTGAAAGAGGACTGACACTCTAACTTTCTATGATTTGAACCTCTTCTGTGAGTCCAGTTTTAGATTCCGATGCTTCACTTCAGGTTTACTGTATACCTTGCACTTTCTAATTGACGATGAAACACAGTAATTGCATCGGAATTTAATACAAAAGGCGCAATGCCGAATTAAGTAAAAGAGGACTGACACTCTCACTTTCTTTGCTTTGAACCTCTCCTGTGAGTCCTGTTTTAGACTCCGATGCTTCACTTCAGTTTTATTGTATACCTTGGACCCTCTTATTGACGATGAAGCACAGAAATTGCATCGGAATTGAACTCAAAAGGCACCATGCCCACTTAAGTACATGAGGACTGACACTCTAACTTTCTATGATTTGAATCACTCCTGTGAGTCCAGTTTCAGATTCCGATGCATCACTTCAGGTTTACTGTATCCCTTGGACCGTCTTATTGACGAAGAAACACAGAGATTGCATCGGAATTTAATTCAAAAGGCACAATGCCGACTTAAGTAAAGGAGGACTGACACTCTCACTTTCTATGATTTGAACCTCTCCTGTGACTCATGTTTTATATTCCGATGCTTCACTTCAGGTTTACTGTATCCCTTGGACCTTCTTATTGACGATGAAAAACAGAAATTGCATCCAATTTTTAATACAAAAAGCACAATGCCGACATAAGTACAAGAGGACTGACACTCCAACTTTCTATGATTTGAACCCCTCCTGTGAGTCCAGTTTTAGATTCCGATGCTTCACTTCAGGTTTACTGTATACCTAGGACCTTCGTGTTGACGATGAAACATAGATATTGCATCCGAATTTAATTCAAAAAGCACAATGCCGACTTAAGTAAAAGAGGACTGACACTCTCACTTTCTAAGATTTGAACCTCTCCTGTGAGTCCAGTTTTAAATTCCGATGCTTCACTTTAGGTTTACTGTATACCTTATTATTGACGATGAAACACAGTAATTGCATCCGAATTTAATACAAAATGCACACTGCCGACTTAAGTACAAGAGGACAGACACTCTAACTTTCTATGATTTGAATCTTTCCTGTGAGTCCAGTTTTAGATTCCGATGCATCACTTCAGGTTTACTGTATCCCTAGGACCTTCGTATGGACGATGAAACACAGAAATTGCATCCGAATTTAATTCAAAAGGCACAATGCCGACTTCAGTAAAAGAGTACTGACACTCTCACTTTCTATGTTTTGAACCTGTCCTGTGAGTCCAGTTTTAGATTCCGATGCTTCAGTTCAGGTTTACTGTATCCCTTGGACGTTCTTATTGACGATGAAACACAGAAATTGCATCCAATTTTAATACAAAATCCACAATGCCGACATAAGTACAAGAGGACTGACACTCTAACTCTCTATGCTTTTAACATCTCCTGTGAGTCCAGTTATAGATTCCGATGCTTCACTTCAGGTTTACTGTATACTTTGCACCTTCTTTTTGACGATGAAACACAGAAATTGCATTGGAATTAAATTCAAAAGGCAAAATGCCGACTTAAGAACAAGAGGACTGACACTCTAACTTTCTATGATTTGAACCTCTCCGGTGAGTCAGTTCTAGATTCCAATTCTTCACTTCAGGTTTACTGTATCCCTTGGACCTTCTTATTGACGATGCAACACAGAAATTGCTTCGGAATTAAATTCAAAAGCACAATACCGACTTAAGTACAAGAGGACTGACACTCCAACTTTCTATGATTTGAACCTACCCTGTGAGTACAGTTTAAGATTCCGATGCTTCACTTCAGGTTTACTGTATCCCTTGGACCTTCTTATTGACGATGAAACACAGAAATTGCATCGGAATTAAATTCAAAAGGCACAATGCCGACTTATGTACAAGAGGACATACTCTCTAACTTTCTAGGGTTTGAACCTCTCCTGTGAATCCAGTTTTAGATTTCGATGCTTCACTTCGGGTTTACTGTATCCTTTGGACCTTCTTATTGACGATGAAACACAGAAATTGCATCCGAATTTAATTCAAAAGGCACAATGCCGACTTAAGTAAATGAGGACTGACACGCTCACTTTCTATGATTTGAACCTCTTCTGTGAGTCCAGTTTTAGATTCCGATGCTTCACTTCAGGTTTACTGTATAACTTGCAACATCTTATTGACGATGAAACACATAAATTGCATCGGAATTAAATTCAAAAGGCACAATCCCGACTTAAGTACAAGAGGACTGACACTCTAACTCTCTATGATTAGAACCTCACCTGTGAGTCCAGTTTTAGATTCCGATGCTTCACTTCAGGTTTACTGAATACCTTGCACATCCTCATTGACGATGAAACACAGAAATTGCATCCGAATTTAATACAAAAGGCACAATGCCGACATAAGTGAAAGAGGACTGACACTCTAACTTTCTATGATTTGAACCTCTTCTGTGAGTCCAGTTTTAGATTCCGATGCTTCACTTCAGGTTTACTGTATACCTTGCACTTTCTCATTGACGATGAAACACAGAAATTGCATCGGAATTTAATACAAAAGGCGCAATGCCGAATTAAGTAAAAGAGGACTGACACTCTCACTTTCATTGCTTTGAACCTCTCCTGTGAGTCCTGTTTTAGATTCCGATGCTTCACTTCAGTTTTATTGTATACCTTGGACCCTCTTATTGACGATGAAGCACAGAAATTGCATCGGAATTGAACTCAAAAGGCACCATGCCCACTTAAGTACATGAGGACTGACACTCTAACTTTCTATGATTTGAATCTCTCCTGTGAGTCCAGTTTCAGATTCCGATGCATCACTTCAGGTTTACTGTATCCCTTGGACCGTCTTATTGACGATGAAACACAGAGATTGCATCGGAATTTAATTCAAAAGGCACAATGCCGACTTAAGTAAAGGAGGACTGACACTCTCACTTTCTATGATTTGAACCTCTTCTGTGAGTCCAGTTTTAGATTCCGATGCTTGACTTCAGTTTTATTGTATACCTTGGACCTTCTTATTGACGATGAAACACAGAAATTGCATCGGAATTTAATACAAAAGGCACAATGCCGACATAAGTAAAAGAGGACTTTAACTCTCTCTTTCTATGATTTGAACCTCTCCTGTGAGTCCAGTTTTAGATTCCGATCCTTCACTTCAGGTTTACTGTATAACTTGCACCTTCTTATTGACGATGAAACACAGAAATTGCACCGGAATTCAATTCGAAAGACACAATGCTGACTTAAGTACAAGAGGACTGACACTCTTACTCTCTATGATTAGAACCTCACCTGTGAGTCCAGTTTTAGATTCTGATGCTTCACTTCAGGTTTACTGAATACCTTGCACATTCTTATTGACGATGAAACACAGAAATTGCGTCCGAATTTAATACAAAAGGCACAATGCCGACATAAGTAATAGAGGACTGACACCCTAGCTTTCTATGATTTGAATCTCTCCTGTGAGTCCGGTTTTAGATTCCAATGCTTCACTTCTGGTTTACTGTATACCTTGCACTTTTTTGTTGACGATGAAACACAGAGATTGCATCCGAATTTAATACAAAAGGCACAATGCCGACTTAAGTACAAGAGGACTGACACTCTCACTTTTTATGATATGAACCTCTCCTGTGAGTCCAGTTTTCGATTCCGATGCTTCACTTCAGGTTTACTGTATCCCTTGGACCTTCTTATTGACGATGAAACACAGATATTGCATCGGAATTTAATACAAAAGGCACAATGCCGCTTCAAGTACAAGAGGACTGACACTCTCACTTTCTATGATTTTAGCCTCTCCTGTGAGTCCAGTTTTAGATTCCGATGCTTCAATTTAGGTTTACTGTATACCTTAGACCTTCTTATTGACGATGAAACACAGAAATTGCATCCGAATTTAATACAAAGGGCACCATGCCGACTTAAGTACAGGAGGACTGACACTCTAAATTTCTATGATATGAATCTCTCCTGTGAGTCCAGATTTAGATTCCGATGCATCACTTCAGGTTTTCTGTATCCCTTGGACCTTCGTATTGACGATGAAACACAGAGATTGCATCTGAATTTAATACAAAAGGCACAATGCCGACTTAAGAACAAGAGGACTGACACTCTCACGTTCTGTGATTTGAACCTCTCCTGTGAGTCCACTTTTAGATTACGATGCTTCACTTCAGGTTTTCTGTATCCCTTGGACCTTCTTATTGACGATGAAACACAGAAATTCCATCGGAATTAAATTCAAAAGGCACAATGCCGACTTAAGTAAAAGAGGACTGACACTCTAACTTTCTAAGATTTGAACCATTCCTGTGAGTCCAGTTTTAGATTCTGAAGCTGCACTTCAGGTTTACTGTATACCTTGGACCTTCTTACTGACGATGAAACACAGAAATTGCATCCGAATTAATACAATAGGGACAATGCCGGCTTGAGTACAAGAGGAATGACACTCTAACATTCTATGATTTGAACCTCTCCTGTGACTCATGTTTTAAATTCCGATGCTTCACTTCAGGTTTACTGTATCCCTTGGACCTTCTTATTGACGATGAAAAACAGAAATTGCATCCAATTTTTAACACAAAAAGCACAATGCCGACATAAGTACAAGAGGACTGACACTCTAACTTTCTATGATTTGAACCTCTCCTGTGATTCAGTTATAGATTCCGATGCTTCACTTCAGGTTTACTGTATCCCTTGGACCTTCTTATTGACGATGAAACACAGAAATTCCATCGGAATTAAATTCAAAAAGAGCAAAGCCGACTTAAGTACAAGAGGACTGACACTCCAACTTTCTATGATTTGAACCTCTCCTGTGAGTCCAGTTTTAGATTCCGATGCTTCACTTCAGGTTTACTGTATACCTAGGACCTTCGTATTGACGATGAAACACAGATATTGCATCCGAATTTAATTCAAAAAGCACAATGCCGACTTAAGTAAAAGAGGACTGACACTCTCACTTTCTAAGATTTGAACCTCTCCTGTGAGTCCAGTTTCAGATTCCGATGCTTCACGTTAGGTTTACTGTATACCTTATACCTTCTTATTGACGATGAAACACAGTAATTGCATCCGAATTTTATACAAAATGCACACTGCCGACTTAAGTACAAGAGGACAGACACTCTAACTTTCTATGATTTGAATCTCTCCTGTGAGTCCAGTTTTAGATTCCAATGCATCACTTCAGGTTTACTGTATCCCTTGGACCTTCGTATTGACGATGAAACACAGAGATTGCATCCGAATTTAATACAAAAGGCACAAAGCCGACTTAAGTACAAGAGGACTGACACTCTCACTATCTATGATTTGAACCTCTCCTGTGCGTCCAGTTTTAGATTCCAATGCTTCACTTCAGGTTTACTGTATCCCTTGGACCTTCTTATTGACGATGAAACACAGAAATTGCATCGGAATTTAATACAAAAGGCACAATGCCGTCTCAAGTATAAGAGGACTGACACTCTCTCTTTCTACGATTTGAACCTCTCCTATGAGTCCTGTTTTAGATTCCGATGCTTCACTTCAGGTTTACTGTATCCCTTGGACCTTCTTATTGACGATGAAACACAGAAATTGCATCGGAATTAAATTCAAAAGGCACAATGCCGACTTAAGTACAAGAGGACTGACACTCTCACTTTCTATGATTTGAACCTCTTCTGTGAGTCCAGTTTTAGATTCCGATGCTTCACTTCAGTTTTATTGTATACCTTGGACCTTCTTATTGACGATGAAGCACAGAAATTGCTTCGGAATTGAACTCAAAAGGCACCATGCCGACCTAAGTAAAAGAGGACTGACACTCTCACTTTCTATGATTTGAACCTCTTCTGTGAGCCCAGTTTTAGATTCCGATGCTTCACTGCAATTTTATTGTATACCTTGGACTTTCTTATTGACGATGAAACACAGAGTTTTCATCCGAATTTAATACAAAAGGCACAATGAAGACTTAAGTACAAGAGGACTGACACTCTAACTTTCTATGATTTGAACCTCTCCTGTGAGTCCAGTTTTAGATTCCGATGCTTCACTTCAGGTTTACTGTATACCTTGGACCTACTTTTTGACGATGAAACACAGAAATTGCATCCGAATTTAATACAAAATGCACAATGCCGACTTAAGTACAAGAGGACTGACACTCTAACTTTCTATGATTTGAACCTCTCCTCTGAGTCCAGCTTAAGATTCCGATGCTTCACTTCAGGTTTACTGTATCCCTTGGTCCTCCTTATTGACGATGAAACACAGAAATTGCATCGGAATTAAATTCAAAAAGCACAATGCCGACTTAAGTACAAGAGGACTGACACTCTCACTTTCTATGATTTCAACCTCTCCTGTGAGTCCACTTTTAGATTACGATGCTTCACTTCAGGTTTTCTGTATCCCTTGGACCTTCTTATTGACGATGAAACACAGAAATTCCATCGGAATTAAATTCAAAAGGCACAATGCCGACTTAAGTAAAAGAGGCCTGACACTCTAACTTTCTAAGATTTGAACCATTCCTGTGAGTCCAGTTTTAGATTCTGAAGCTGCACTTCAGGTTTACTGTATACCTTGGACCTTCTTACTGACGATGAAACACAGAAATTGCATCCGAATTTAATACAATAGGGACAATGCCGGCTTGAGTACAAGAGGAATGACACTCTAACATTCTATGATTTGAACCTCTCCTGTGACTCATGTTTTAAATTCCGATGCTTCACTTCAGGTTTACTGTATCCCTTGGACCTTCTTATTGACGATGAAAAACAGAAATTGCATCCAATTTTTAATACAAAAAGCACAATGCCGTCATAAGTACAAGAGGACTGACACTCTAACTTTCTATGATTTGAACCTCTCCTGTGTTTCAGTTATAGATTCCGATGCTCCACTTCAGGTTTACTGTATCCCTTGGACCTTCTTATTGACGATGAAACACAGATATTGCATCGGAATTTAAAACAAAAGGCACAATGCCGCCTCAAGTACAAGAGGACTGACACTCTCACTTTCTATGATTTTAACCTCTGCTGTAAGTCCAGTTTTAGATTCCGATGCTTCACTTTAGGTTTACTGTATACCTTAGACCTTCTTATTGACGATGAAACACAGAAATTGCATCCGAATTTAATACAAAGGGCACCATGCTCACTTAAGTACAAGAGGACTGACACTCTAAATTTCTATGATATGAATCTCTCCTGTGAGTCCAGATTTAGATTCCGATGCATCACTTCAGGTTTTCTGTATCCCTTGGACCTTCGTATTGACGATGAAACACAGAGATTGCATCTGAATTTAATACAAAAGGCACAATGCCGACTTAAGTACAAGAGAACTGACACTCTCACGTTCTGTGATTTGAACCTCTCCTGTGAGTCCACTTTTAGATTACGATGCTTCACTTCAGGTTTTCTGTATCCCTTGGACCTTCTTATTGACGATGAAACACAGAAATTCCATCGGAATTAAATTCAAAAGGCACAATGCCGACTTAAGTAAAAGAGGCCTGACACTCTAACTTTCTAAGATTTGAACCATTCCTGTGAGTCCAGTTTTAGATTCTGAAGCTGCACTTCAGGTTTACTGTATACCTTGGACCTTCTTACTGACGATGAAACACAGAAATTGCATCCGAATTTAATACAATAGGGACAATGCCGGCTTGAGTACAAGAGGAATGACACTCTAACATTCTATGATTTGAACCTCTCCTGTGACTCATGTTTTAAATTCCGATGCTTCACTTCAGGTTTACTGTATCCCTTGGACCTTCTTATTGACGATGAAAAACAGAAATTGCATCCAATTTTTAATACAAAAAGCACAATGCCGTCATAAGTACAAGAGGACTGACACTCTAACTTTCTATGATTTGAACCTCTCCTGTGTTTCAGTTATAGATTCCGATGCTCCACTTCAGGTTTACTGTATCCCTTGGACCTTCTTATTGACGATGAAACACAGAAATTGCATCGGAATTTAATACAAAAGGCACAATGCCGTCTCAAGTATAAGAGGACTGACACTCTCACTTTCTATGATTTGAACCTCTCCTGTGAGTCCTGTTTTAGATTCCGATGCTTCACTTCAGGTTTACTGTATCCCTTGGACATTCTTATTGACGATGAAACAAAGAAATTGCATCGGAGTTAAATTCAAAAGGCACAATGCCGACTTAAGTACAAGAGGACTGACACTCTCACTTTCTATGATTTGAACCTCTTCTGTGAGTCCAGTTTTAGATTCCGATGCTTCACTTCAGTTTTATAGTATACCTTGGACCTTCTTATTGACGATGAAGCACAGAAATTGCATCGGAATTGAACTCAAAAGGCACCATGTACACTTAAGTACAAGAGGACTGACACTCTAATATTCCATGATTTGAATCTCTCCTATGAGTACAGTTTTACATTCCGATGCATCACTTCAGGTTTACTGCATCCCTTGCACCTTCGTATTGACGATGAAACACAGAGATTGCATCCGAATTTAATACAAAAGGCACAATGCCGGCTTAAGTACAAGAGGACGGACACTCTCACTTTCTATGATTTGAACCTCTCCTTTGAGTCCAGTTTTAGATTCCGAAGCTTCACTTCAGGTTTTCTGTATCCCTTGTACCTTCTTATTGACGATGGAACACAGAAATTGCATCGGAATTTTATACAAAAGGCACAATGCCGCCTCAAGTAAAAGAGGACTGACACTCTCACTTTCTATGATTTGAACCTCTCCTGTGAGTCCTGTTTTAGATTCCGATGCTTCACTCCTGGTTTACTGTATCCCTTGGACCTTCTTATTGACGATGAAACACAGAGTTTTCATCCGAATTTAATACAAAAGGCACGATGAAGACTTAAGTACAAGAGGACTGACACTCTAACTTTCTATGATTTGAACCTCTCCTGTGAGTCCAGTTTAAGATTACGATGCTTCACTTCAGGTTTACTGTATCCCTTGGTCCTCCTTATTGACGATGAAACACAGAAATTGCATCGGAATTAAATTCAAAAAGCACAATGCCGACTTAAGTACAAGAGGACTGACACTCTCACTTTCTATGATTTGAACCTCTCCTGAGAGTCCAGTTTAAGATTACGATGCTTCACGTCAGGTTTACTGTATCCCTTGGACCTTCTTATTGACGATGAAACACAGAAATTGCATCGGAATTCAATTCAAAAGGCACAATGCCGACCTAAGTAAAAGAGGACTGACACTCTCACTTTCTATGATTTGAACCTCTTCTGTGAGCCCAGTTTTAGATTCCGATGCTTCACTGCAATTTTATTGTATACCTTGGACTTTCTCATTGACGATGAAACACAGAAATTGCATCCGAATTTAATACAAAAGGCACAATGCCGACATAAGTAAAAGAGGACTGACACTCCCTCTTTCTATGATTTGAACCTCTCCTGTGGGTCCAGATTTAGATTCCGACGCTTCACTTCAGGTTTACTGTATAATTTGCACCTTTTTATTGACGATGAAACACAGAAATTGCATCGGAAAGGCACAATGCCGACATAAGTACAAAGGGACTGACACTCTAAACCTCTATGATTTGAACCTCACCTATGAGTCCAGTTTTAGATTCCGATGCTTCACTTCAGGTTTACTGAACACCTTGCACATTCTTATTGACGATGAAACACAGAAATTGCATCCGAATTTAATACAAAAGGCACAATGCCGACATAAGTAGAAGAGGACTGACACTCTAACATTCTATGATTTCTACCTCTCCAGTGAGTCCAGTTTTAGATTCCGATGCTTCACTTCTGGTTTACTGTACACCTTGCACCTTCTTATTGACGATGAAACACAGAAATTGCATCGGAATTAAATACAAAAGGCACAATGCCGACTTAAGTAAAGGAGGACTGACACTCTCGCTTTCTATGATTTGAACCTCTCCTGTGAGTCCAGTTTTAGATTCCGATACATCACTTCAGGTTTACTGTATCCCTTGGACCTTCTTATTGACGATGAAACGCAGAGTTTGCATCCGAATTTAATACAAAAGGCACAATGCCGACTCAAGTACAAGAGGACTGACACTCTAACTTTCTATGATTTGAACCTCTCCTGTGAGTCAGTTTTAGATTCCGATGTTTCACTTCAGGTTTACTGTATCCCTTGGACGTTCTTATTGACGATGAAACACAGAAATTCCATCGGAATTAAATTCAAAATGCACAATGCCGACTTAAGTACAAGTGGACAGACACTCTAACTTTCTATGATTTGAACCTCTCCTGTGAGTCCAGTTTTAGATTCCGATGCTTCACTTCAGGTTTATTGTATACCTTCTACAATCTTATTGACGATGAAACACAGAAATTGCATCGGAATTAAATTCTAAAGGCACAATGCCGACTTAAGTAAAAGAGTACTGACACTCTAACATTCTATAATTTGAACCTCTCCAGTGAGTCCAGTTTTGGATTCCGATGCTTCACTTTAGGTTTACTGTATCCCTTGGACCTTCTTATTGACGATGAAACACAGAAATTGTATCTAATTTTAATACAAAAGGCACAATGCCGACATAAGTACAAGAGGTCAGACACTCTAACTCTCTATGATTTGAACCTCTCCTGTGAGTCCAGTTATAGATTCCGTTGCTTCACTTCAGATTTACTGTATACTTTGCACCTTCTTATTGACGATGAAACACAGAAATTGCATCCTAATTTAATTCAAAAGGCACAATGCCAATTTAAGTAAAAGAGGACTGACACTCTCACTTTCTACGATTTGAACCTCTTCTGTGAGTCCAGTTTAAGATTCCGATGCTTCACTTCAGTTTTATTGTATACCTTGGACTTTCTTATTGACGATGAAACACAGAAATTGCATCCGAATTTATTACAAAAGGCACAATGCCGACATAAGTAAAAGAGGACTGACACTCTCTCTTTCTATGATTTGAACCTCTGCTGTGGGTCCAGTTTTCGATTCCGATGCTTCACTTCAAGTTTACTGTATAATTTGCCCCTTCTTATTGACGATGAAAAACAGAAATTGCATTGAAATTAAATTCAGAAGGCACAATGCCGACTAAAGTACAACAGGACTGACACTCTTACTTTCTATGATTTGAACCTCTCCTGTGAGTCAGTTTTAGGTTACGATGCTTCACTTCAGGTTTATTGTATACCTTCTACAATCTTATTGACGATCAAACACAGAAATTGCATCGGAATTAAATTCTAAAATCACAATGCCGACTTAAGTACAAGAGGACTGACACTCTAACTTTCTATGATTTGAACCGCTCCTGTGAGTCCAGTTTTAGAATCCGATGCTTCATTTCAGGTTTACTGTATCCCTAGGACCTTCGTATTGACGATGAAAAACAGGAATTGCATCCGAATTTAATTCAAAAGGCACAATGCCGACTTAAGTAAAAGAGGACTGAGACTCTCACTTTCTATGATTTGAACCTCTCCTGTGAGTCCAGTTTTAGATTCCGATGCTTCACTTTAGGTTTACTGTATCCCTTGGACCTTCTTATTGACGATGAAACACAGAAATTGCAACCAATTTTAATACAAAAGGCACAATGCCGACATAAGTACAAGAGCACAGACACTCTAACTCTCTATGATTTGAACCTCTCCTGTGAGTCCAGTTATAGATTCCGATGCTTCACTTCAGGTTTACTGTATACTTTGCACCTTCTTATTGACGATGAAACACAGAAATTGCATCCTAATTTAATTCAAAAGGCACAATGCCAACATAAGTAAAAGAGGACTGACACTCTCACTTTCTACGATTTGAACCTCTTCTGTGAGTCCAGTTTTAGATTCCGATGCTTCACTTCAGTGTTATTGTATACCTTGGACTTTCTTATTGACGATGAAACACAGAAATTGCATCCGAATTTAATACAAAAGGCACTATGCCGACATAAGTAAAAGAGGACTGACACTCTCTCTTTCTATGATTTGAACCTCTGCTGTGGGTCCAGTTTTAGATTCCGATGCTTCACTTCAAGTATGCTGTATAATTTGCCCCTTCTTATTGACGACGATACACAGAAATTGCATTGAAATTAAATTCAAAAGGCACAATGCCGACTTAAGTACAACACGACTGACACTCTTACTTTCTATGATTTGAACCTCTCCTGTGAGTCAGTTTTTGATTACGATGCTTCACTTCAGGTTTACTGTATCCCTTGGACCTTCTTATTGACAATGAAGCACAGATATTCCATCGGAATTAAATTCAAAATGCCCAATGCCGACTTAAGTACAAGAGGACTGACACTCTAACTTTCTATGATTTGAACCTCTCCTGTGAGTACAGTTTTAGATTCCGATGCTTCACTTCAGGTTTACTGTATCCCTAGGAACTTCGTATTGACGATGAAACACAGATATTGCATCAGAATTTAATTCAAAAGGCACAATGCCGACTGAAGTAAAAGAGGACTGACACTCCCACTTTCTACGATTTGAACCTGTCCTGTGAGTCCAGTTTTACATTCCGATGCTGCTCTTCGGGTTTATTGTATACCTTGGACCCCCTTATTGACGATGAAACACAGAAATTGCATCGGAATTAAATTCAAAAGGCACGATGCCGACTTAAGTAAAAAAGGACTGACACTCTAATTTTCTAAGGTTTGAACCTCTCCTATGAGTTCAGTTTTAGATTCCGAAGCTTAACTTCAGGTTTACTGTATACCTTGGACCTTCTTACTGACGATGAAACACAGAAATTGGATCCGAATTTAATACAATAGGGACAATGCCGACTTAAGTACAAGAGGACTGACACTCCAACATTCTATGATTTGAACCTCTCCTGTGAGTCCAGTTTTAGATTCCGATGCTCACACTTCAGGTTTACTGTATCCCTTGGACCTTCTTATTGACGATGAAACACAGAAATTGCATCCAATTTTAATACAAAAGGCACAATGCCGACATAAGTGCAAGAGGACTGACACTCTAACTCTCTATGATTTGAACCTCTCCTGTGAGTCCAGTTATAGATTCCGATGCTTCACTTCAGGTTTAGTGTATACTTTGCACCTTCTTGTTGACGATGAAACGCAGAAATTGCATTGAAATTAAATTCAAAAGGCACAATGCCGACTTAAGTACAACAGGATTGACACTCTTACTTTCTATGATTTAAACCTCTCCTGTGAGTCAGTTTTAGATTCCGATGCTTCACTTCAGGTTTTCTGTATCCCTTGGACCTTCTTATAGACAATGAAACACAGAAATTCCATCGGAATTAAATTCAAAATGCACAATGCCGACTGAAGTACAAGAGGCCTGACACTAACTTTCTATGATTTGAACCTCTCCTGTGAGTCCAGTTTTAGATTCCGATGCTTCAATTCAGGTTTACTGTAACCCTAGGACCTTCGTATTGACGATGAAACACAGAAATTGCATCCGAATTTAATTCAAAAGGCACAATGCCGACTTAAGTAAAAGAGGACTGACACTCCCACTTTCTACGATTTGAACCTGTCCTGTGAGTCCAGTTTTAGATTCCGATGCTTCTCTTCAGGTTTATTGTATACCTTGGACCCCCTTATTGACGATGAAACACAGAAATTGCATCGGAATTAAATTCAAAAAGGCACAATGCCGACTTAAGTAAAAGAGGACTGACACTCTAACATTCTATGATTTGAACCTCTCCTGTGAGTCCAGTTTTAGATTCCGATGCTTCACTTCAGGTTTACTGTATCCCTTGGACCTTCTTATTGACGATGAAACACAGAAATTGCATCCAATTTTAATACAAAAGGCACAATGCCGACATAAGTGCAAGAGGACTGACACTCTAACTCTCTATGATTTGAACCTCTCCTGTCAGCCCAGTTATAGATTCCGATGCTTCACTTCAGGTTTACTGTATACTTTGCACCTACGTATTGACGATGAAACACAGGAATTGCATTGGAATTAAATTCAAAAGGCACAATGCTGACTTAAGTACAAGAGGACTGACACTCTAACTTTCTATGATTTGAACCTCTCCTGTGAGTCCAGTTTTAGATTCCGATGCTTCACTTCAGGTTTACTGTATCCCTAGGACCTTCGTATTAACGATGAAACACAGAAATTCCATCCGAATTTAATTCAAAAGGCACAATGCCGACTTAAGTAATAGAGGACTGACACTCTCACTTTCTACGATTTGAACCTCTCCTGTGAGTATAGTTTTAGATTCGGATGCTTCTCTTCAAGTTTATTGTATACCTTGCACCTTCTTATTGACAACGAAACACAGAAATTGCATCGGAATTAAATTCAAAAGGCACAATGCCGAATTAAGTACAAGAGGACAGACACTCTAACTTTCTATGATTTGAACCTCTCCTGTGAGTCCAGTTATAGATTCCGATGCTTCACTTCAGGTTTACTGTGTACTTTGGACCTTCTTATTGACGATGAAACACAGAAATAGCATTGGAATTAAATTCAAAAGGCACAATGCCGACTTAAGTACAAGAGGACTGACACTCTAACTTTCTATGATTTGAACCTCTCCTGTGAGTCAGTTTTAGATTCCGATGCTTCACTACAGGTTTACTGTATCCCTTGGACCTTCTTTTTGACAATGAAACACAGAAATTCCACCGGAATTAAATTCAAATGCACAATGCCGACTTAAGTACAAGAGGACTGACACTCTAACTTTCTATGATTTGAAAATCTCCTGTGAGTCCAGTTTTAAATTCCGATGCTTAACTTCAGGTTTACTGTATCCCTAGGACCTTCGTATTGACGATGAAACACAGAAATTGCATCCGAATTTAATTCAGAAGGCACAATGCCGACTTAAGTAAAAGAGGACTGAGACTCTCACTTACTACGATTTGAACCTCTCCTGTGAGTCCAGTTTTAGATTCCGATGTTCTCTTCAGGTTTATTGTATACCTTGCACCTTCTTATTGACGATGAAACACAGAAATTGCATCGGAATTAAATTCAAAAGGCACAATGCCGACTCAAGTACAAGAGGAATGACACTCTAACTCTCTATGATTTAAACCTCACCTATGAGTCCAGTTTTAGATTCCGATGCTTCACTTCAGGTTTACTGAATACCTTGGACCTTCTTATTGACGATGAAACACAGAAATTGCATCCGAATTTTATAAAAAAGGCACAATGCCGACTTAAGTACAAGAGGACTGACACTCTAACTTTCTATGATTTGAGCCTTTCCTCTTAATCCAGTTTAAGATTCCGATGCTTCACTTCAGGTTTACTGTATCCCATGGACCTTCTTATTGACGATTAAACACAGATTTTACATCGGAATTAAATTCAAAAGGCACAAAGCCGACTTAAGTACAAGAGGACAGACACTCTAACTTTTTAAGATTTGAACCTCTCCTGTGAGTCCAGTTTTAGATTCCGATGCTTTACTTCACGTTTACTGTATCCCTTGGACCTTCTTATTGACGATGAAACACAGAAATTGCATCGGAATTAAATTCAAAAGGCACAATGCCGACTTAAGAACAAGAGCACAGACACTCTAATTCTCAATGATTTAAACCGCTCCTGTGAGTCCAGTTAGAGATTCCGATGCTTTACTTCAAGTTTACTGTATACTTTGCACCTTCTTATTTACGATGGAACACAGAAATTCCATCGGAAATAAAATCAAAAGGCACAATGCCGACTTAAGTACAAGAGGACTGACACTCTAACTTTCTATGATTTGAACCACTCCTGTTAGTCCAGTTTTAGATTCCGATGCTTCACTTCAAGTTTACTGTATCCCTAGGACCTTCGTATTGACGATGAAAAACAGAAATTGCATCCGAATTTAATTCAACAGGCACAATGCCGACTTAAGTAAAAGAGGACTGAGACTCTCATTTTCTATGATTTGAACCTCTTCAGTGAGTCCAGTTTTAGATTCCGATGCTTCACTTCAGGTTTGTTGAATAACTTCTACCCTCTTATTGACAATGAAACACAGAAATTGCATCGGAATTAAATTCAAAAGGCACAATGCCGTCTTAAGTAAAAGAGGACTGACCCTCTAACTTTCTAAGATTTGAACCTCTCCTGTGAGTCCAGTTTTAGATTCCGAAGCTTCAGTTCAGGTTTACTGTATACCTTGGAATTTCTTACTGACGATGAAACACAGAAATTGCATCCGAATTTAGTACAATAGGGACAATGCCGACTTAAGTACAAGAGGACTGACACTCTAACATTCTATGATTTAAATCTCTCCTGTGAGTCCAGTTTTAGTTTCCGATGCTTCACTTCAGGTTTACTGTATACTTTGCACCTTCTTATTGACGATGAAACACAGAAATTGCATTGGAATTAAATTCAAAAGGCACAATGCCGACTTAAGTACAAGAGGACTGACACTCTAACTCTCTATGATTTGAACCTCTCCTGTGAGTCCAGTTATAGATCCCGATGCTTCACATTAGGTTTACTGTATACCTTAGACCTTCTTATTGACGATGAAACACAGAAATTGCATCCGAATTTAGTACAAAAGGCACAATGCCGACTTAAGTACAAGAGGACTGACACTCTAACATTCTATGATTTAAATCTCTCCTGTGAGTCCAGTTTTAGATTCCGATGCTTCACTTCAGGTTTACTGTATCCCTTGGACCTTCGAATTGACGATGAAACACAGAGATTGCATCCGAATTTACTACAAAAGGCACAAAGCCGACTTAAGTACAAAAGGACTGACACTCTCACTTTCTATGATTTGAACCTCTCCTGTGAGTCCAGTTTTAGATTCCGATGCTTCACTTCAGGATTACTGTATCCCTAGGACCTTCTTATTGACGATGAAACACAGAAATTGCATAGGAATTTAATACAAAAGGCACAATGCCGCCTCAAGTAAAAGAGGACTGACACTCTAACTTTCTATGATTTGAACCTCTCCTGTGACTCTTGTTTTAGATTCCGATGCTTCACTTCTGGTTTACTGTATCCCTTGGACCTTCTTATTGACGATGAAACACAGAGTTTTCATCCGAATTTAATACAAAAGGCACAATGAAGACTTATGTACAAGAGGACGGACACTCTAACTTTCTATGATTTTAACCTCTCCTGTGAGTCCAGTTTTTGATTCCGATGCTTCACTTCAGGTTTACTGTATACCTTGGGCCTTCTTATTGACGATGAAACACAGATATTGCATCCGAATTTAATACAAAAGGCACAACGCCGACTTAAGTACATGATGACTGACACTCTAACTTTCTAAGATTTGAACCTCTCCTGTGAGTCCAGTTTTAGATTCCGATGCTTCACTTCAGGTATACTGTATCCCTTTGACCTTCCTATTGACGATGAAACACAGAAATTGCATCAGAATTAAATTCAAAATTCACAATGCCGACTTAAGTACAAGAGGACAGACACTGTAACTCTCTATGATTTGAACTTCTCCTGTGAGTCCAGTTATAGATTCCGATGCTTCACTTCAGGTTTACTGTATACTTTGGACCTTCTTATTGACGATGAAACACAGAAATTGCATTGGAATTAAATTCAAAAGGCACAATGCCGACTTAAGTACAAGAGGACTGACACTCTGACTTTCTATGATTTGAACCTCTCCTGTGAGGAAGTTTTAGATTCCGATGCTTCACTACAGGTTTACTGTATCCCTTGGACCTTCGTATTGACAATGAAACACAGAAATTCCATCGGAATTAAATTCAAATGCACAATGCCGACTTAAGTACAAGAGGACCGACACTCTAACTTTCTATGATTTGAACCTCTCCTGTGAGTCCAGGTTTAGATTCCGATGCTTCACTTCAGGTTTACTGTATCCCTAGGACCTTCGTATTGACGATGAAACACAGAAATTGCATCCGAATTTAATTCAAAAGGCACAATGCCGACTTAAGTACAAGGGGACTGACACTCTCACGTTCTACGTTTTGAACCTCTCCTGTGAGTCCAGTTTTAGATTCCGATGCTTCACTTCAGGTTTGTTGAATAACTTCTACCCTCTTATTGACAATGAAACCCAGAAATTGCATCGGAATTAAATTCAAAAGGCACAATGCCGTCTTAAGTAAAAGAGGACTGACCCTCTAACTTTCTAAGATTTGAACCTCTCCTGTGAGTCCAGTTTTAGATTCCGAAGCTTCAGTTCAGGTTTACTGTATACCTTGGAATTTCTTACTGACGATGAAACACAGAAATTGCATCCGAATTTAGTACAATAGGGACAATGCCGACTTAAGTACAAGAGGACTGACACTCTAACATTCTATGATTTAAATCTCTCCTGTGAGTCCAGTTTTAGTTTCCGATGCTTCACTTCAGGTTTACTGTATACTTTGCACCTTCTTATTGACGATGAAACACAGAAATTGCATTGGAATTAAATTCAAAAGGCACAATGCCGACTTAAGTACAAGAGGACTGACACTCTAACTCTCTATGATTTGAACCTCTCCTGTGAGTCCAGTTATAGATCCCGATGCTTCACATTAGGTTTACTGTATACCTTAGACCTTCTTATTGACGATGAAACACAGAAATTGCATCCGAATTTAATACAAAAGGCACAATGCCGACTTAAGTACAAGAGGACTGACACTCTAACATTCTATGATTTAAATCTCTCCTGTGAGTCCAGTTTTAGATTCCGATGCTTCACTTCAGGTTTACTGTATCCCTTGGACCTTCGAATTGACGATGAAACACAGAGATTGCATCCGAATTTACTACAAAAGGCACAAAGCCGACTTAAGTACAAAAGGACTGACACTCTCACTTTCTATGATTTGAACCTCTCCTGTGAGTCCAGTTTTAGATTCCGATGCTTCACTTCTGGATTACTGTATCCCTAGGACCTTCTTATTGACGATGAAACACAGAAATTGCATCGGAATTTAATACAAAAGGCACAATGCCGCCTCAAGTAAAAGAGGACTGACACTCTAACTTTCTATGATTTGAACCTCTCCTGTGCCTCTTGTTTTAGATTCCGATGCTTCACTTCTGGTTTACTGTATCCCTTGGACCTTCTTATTGACGATGAAACACAGAGTTTTCATCCGAATTTAAAACAAAAGGCACAATGAAGACTTATGTACAAGAGGACGGACACTCTAACTTTCTATGATTTTAACCTCTCCTGTGAGTCCAGTTTTTGATTCCGATGCTTCACTTCAGGTTTACTGTATACCTTGGGCCTTCTTATTGACGATGAAACACAGATATTGCATCCGAATTTAATACAAAAGGCACAATGCCGACTTAAGTACATGAGGACTGACACTCTAACTTTCTAAGATTTGAACCTCTCCTGTGAGTCCAGTTTTAGATTCCGATGCTTCACTTCAGGTATACTGTATCCCTTTGACCTTCCTATTGACGATGAAACACAGAAATTGCATCAGAATTAAATTCAAAATTCACAATGCCGACTTAAGTACAAGAGGACTGACACTCTAACTTTCTATGATTTGAACCTCTCCTGTGAGGAAGTTTTAGATTCCGATGCTTCACTACAGGTTTACTGTATCCCTTGGACCTTCGTATTGACAATGAAACACAGAAATTCCATCGGAATTAAATTCAAATGCACAATGCCGACTTAAGTACAAGAGGACCGACACTCTAACTTTCTATGATTTGAACCTCTCCTGTGAGTCCAGTTTTAGATTCCGATGCTTCACTTCAGGTTTACTGTATCCCTAGGACCTTCGTATTGACGATGAAACACAGAAATTGCATCCGAATTTAATTCAAAAGGCACAATGCCGACTTAAGTACAAGGGGACTGACACTCTCACGTTCTACGTTTTGAACCTCTCCTGTGAGTCCAGTTTTAGATTCCGATGCTTCACTTCAGGTTTACTGTATACTTTGCACCTTCTTATTGACGATGAAACACAGAAATTCCATCGGAATTAAATTCAAAAGGCACAATGCCGACTTAAGTACAAGAGGACTGACACTCTAACTTTCTAAGATTTGAACCTCTCCTGTGAGTCCAGTTTTAGATTCCGATGCTTCACTTCAGGTTTACTGTATCCCTAGGACCTTCTAGTTGACGATGAAACACAGAAATTGCATCCGAATTTAATTCCAAGGGCACAAAGCCGACTTAAGTAAAAGAGGACTGAGTCTCTCACTTTCTATGATTTGAACCTCTCCTGTGAGTCCAGTTTTACATTCTGATGCTTCACTTCAGGTTTATTGTATACCTTCTACCCTCTTATTGACGATGATACACAGAAATTGCATCGGAATTAAATTCAAAAGGCACAATGCCGACTTAAGTAAAAGAGGACTAACACTCTAACTTTCTAAGATTTGAACCTTTTCTGTGAGTCCAGTTTTAAGTTCCGAAGCTTCACTTCAGGTTTACTGTATAACTTGGACCTTCTCACTGACGATGAAACACAGAAATTGCATCCGAATTTAATACAATAGGGACAATGCCGACATAAGTACAAGAGGACTGACACTCTAACTCTCTATGATTTGAACCTCTCCTGTGAGTCCAGTTATAGATTCCGATGCTTCACATCAGGTTTACTGTATACTTTGAACCTTCTTATTGACGATGATGCACAGAAATTGCATTGGAATTAAATTCAAAAGGCACAATGCCGACATAAGTACAAGAGGAGTGACACTCTAACTCTCTATGATTTGAACCTCTCCTGTGAGTCCAGTTATGGATTCCGATGCTTCTCGTTAGGTTTACTGTATACCTTAGACCTTCTTATTGACGATGAAACACAGAAATTGCATCCGAATTTAATACAAAAGGCACAATGCCGACTTAAGTACAAGAGGACTGACATTCTAACATTCTATGATTTGAATCTCTCCTGTGAGTCCAGTTTTAGATTCCGATCTTTCACTTCAGGTTTACTGTATCCCTTGGACCTTCGAATTGACGATGAAACACAGAGATTGCATCCGAATGTAATACAAAATGCACAATGCCGACTTAAGCACAAGAGGACTGACACTCTCACTTTCTATGATTTAAACCTCTCCTGTGAGTCCAGTTTCAGATTCCGATGCTTCACTTCAGGTATACTGTATCCGTTGGACCTTCTTATTGACGATGAAACACAGAAATTGCATCGGAATTTAATACAAAAGGCACAATGCCGCCTCAAGTAAAAGAGGACTGACACTCTCACTTCCTATGATTTGAACCTCTCCTGTGGGTCCTGTTTTAGATTCCGATGCTTCACTTCTGGTTTACTGTATCCCTTGGACCTTCATATTGACGATGAAACACAGAGTTTTCATCCGATTTAATACAAAAGGCACAATCAAGACTTAAGTACAAGAGGACTGACACTCTAACTTTCTATGATTTGAACCTCTACTGTAAGTCCAGTTTTAGATTCCGATCCTTCACTTCAGGTTTACTGTATACCTTGGACCTTCTTACTGACGATGAAACACAGAAATTACATCGGAATTAAATTCAAAAGGCACAATGCCGACTTAAGTACATGAGTACTGACACTCTAACTTACTAAGATTTGAACCTCTCCTGTGAGTCCAGTTTTAGATTCCGATGCTTCTCTTCAGGTTTACTGTATTCCTTGGACCTTCTTATTGACGATGAAACACAGAAATAGCATCGGAATTTAATTCAAAAGGCACAATGCCGACTTAAGTACAAGAGGACAGACACTCTAACTCTCTAAGATTTGAACCTCTCCTGTGAGTCCAGTTATAGATTCCGATGCTTCACTTCATTTTTACTGTATACTTTGGACCTTCTTATTGACGATGAAACACAGAAATTGCATTGGAATTAAATTCAAAAGGCACAATGTCGACTTAAGTACAAGAGGACTGACACTCTAACTTTCTATGATTTGAACCTCTCCTGTGAGTCAGTTTTAGATTCCGATGCTTCACTACAGGTTTACTGTATCCCTTGGACCTTCTTATTGACAATGAAACACAGAAATTCCATCGGAATTAAATTCAAATGCACAATGCCGACTTAAGTACAAGCGGACTGACACTCTAACTTTCTATGATTTGAACCTCTCCTGTGAGTCCAGTTATGATTCCGACGCTATACTTCAGGTTTACTGTATCCCTAGGACCTTCGTATTGACGATGAAATACAGAAATTGCATCTGAATTTAATTCAAAAGGCACAATGCCGACTTAAGAACAAGAGCACAGACAGTCTAACTCTCTATGATTTGAACCTCTCCTGTGAGTCCAGTTTTAGATTCCGATGCTTCACTTCTGGTTTACTGTATCCCTAGGACCTTCGTATTGACGATGAAAAACAGAAAATGCATCCGAATTTAATACAAAAGGCACAATGCCGACTTAAATAAAAGAGGACTGAGACTCTTACTTTCTATGATTTGAACCTCTCCTGTGAGTCCAGTTTCAGATTCCGATGCTTCACTTCAGGTTTATTGTATACCTTCTGCCCCCTTATTGACGATGAAACACAGAAATTGCATCGGAATTAAATTCGAAAGGCACAATGCCGACATAAGTAAAAGAGGACTGACACACAAACTTTCAAAGATTTGAACCTCTCCTGTGAGTCCAGTTTTAGATTCCGAAGCTTCACTTCAGGTCTACAGTACACCTTGGACCTTCTTACTGACGATGAAACGCAGAAATTGCATCCGAATTTAAGACAAAAGGGACAATGCCGACTTAAGTACAAAAGGACTGACACTCTAACATTCTATGAATTGAACCTCTCCTGTGAGTCCAGTTTTAGATTCCGATGCTTCACTTCGGGTTTACTGTATCCCTTGGACCTTCTTATTGACGATGAGACACAGAAATTGCAGCCATTTTTAATACAAAAGGCACAATGCCGACATAAGTACAAGAGGACTGACACTCTAACTCTCTATGATTTGAACCTCTCCTGTGAGTCCAGTTATAGATTCCGATGCTTCACTTCAGGTTTACTGAATACCTTGGACGTTATTATTGACGATGAAACACAGAAATTGCATCCTAATTTTATAAAAAAGGCACAATGCCGACTTAAGTACAAGAGGACTGACACCCTAACCTTCTATGATTTGAACTTCTCCTCTTAATCCAGTTTAAGATCCCGATGCTTCACTTCAGGTTTACTGTATCCCTTGGACCTTCTTATTGACGATGAAACACAGAAATTACATCGGAATTAAATTCAAAAAGCACAATGGCGACCTAAGTACCAGAGAACTGACACTCTAACTTTCTAAGATTTGAACCTCTCCTGTGAGTCCAGTTTTAGATTCCGATGCTTTACTTCAGGATTACTGTATCCCTTGGACCTTCTTATTGACGATGAAACACAGAAATTGCATCGGAATTAAATTCAAAAGGCACAATGCCGACTAAAGGACAAGAGCACAGACAGTCTAACTCTCTATGATTTGAACCTCTCCTGTGAGTCCAGTTTTAGATTCCGATGCTTCACTTCTGGTTTACTGTATCCCTAGGACCTTCGTATTGACGATGAAAAACAGAAAATGCATCCGAATTTAATTCAAAAGGCACAATGCCGACTTAAGTAAAAGAGGACTGAGACTCTTACTTTCTATGATTTGAACCTCTCCTGTGAGTCCAGTTTCAGAATCCGATGCTTCACTTCAGGTTTATTGTATACCTTCTGCCCCCTTATTGACGATGAAACACAGAAATTGCATCGGAATTAAATTCAAAAGGCACAATGCCGACATAAGTAAAAGAGGACTGAGACACAAACTTTCTAAGATTTGAACCTCTCCTGTGAGTCCAGTTTTAGATTCCGAAGCTTCACTTCAGGTCTACAGTATATCTTGGACCTTCTTACTGACGATGAAACGCAGAAATTGCATCCGAATTTAATACAAAAGGGACAATGCCGACTTAAGTACAAAAGGACTGACACTCTAACTTTCTATGAATTGAACCTCTCCTGTGAGTCCAGTTTTAGATTCCGATGCTTCACTTCGGGTTTACTGTATCCCTTGGACGTTCTTATTGACGATGAGACACAGAAATTGCAGCCATTTTTAATACAAAAGGCACAATGCCGACATAAGTACAAGAGGACTGACACTCTAACTCTCTATGATTCGAACCTCTCCTGTGAGTCCAGTTATAGATTCCGATGCTTCACTTAAGGTTTTCTGTATACTTTGCACGTTCTTATTGACGATGAAACACAGAAATTGCATTGGAATTAAATTTAAAAGGCTCAATGCCCACTTAAGTAAAACAGGACTGACACTCTAACTTTCTATGATTTGAACCTCTCCTGTGAGTCAGTTTTAGATTCCGATGCTTCACTTCAGGTTTACTGTATCCCTTGGACCTTCTTATTGACAATGAAACACAGAAATTCCATCGGAATTAAATTAAAAAGGCACAATGCCGACTTAAGAACAAGAGCACAGACAGTCTAACTCGCTATGATTTGAACCTCTCCTGTGAGTCCAGTTATAGATTCCGATGCTTCACTTCAGGTTAACTGTATACTTTGCACCTTCTTATTGACGATGAAACATAGAAATTCCATCGGAATTAAATTCAAAAGGCACAATGCCGACTTAAGTACAAGAGAACTGACACTCTAACTGTCTATGATTTGAACCTAACCTATGAGTCCAGTTTTATATTCCGATGCTTCACTTCAGGTTTACTGAATACCTTGGACGTTCTTATTGACGATGAAACACAGAAATTGCATCCTAATTTTATAAAAAAGGCACAATGGCGACTTAAGTACAAGAGGACAGACACCCTAACCTTCTATGATTTGAACCTCTCCTCTTAATCCAGTTTAAGATCCCGATGCTTCACTTCAGGTTTACTGTATCCCTTGGACCTTCTTATTGACGATGAAACACAGAAATTACATCGGAATTAAATTCAAAAAGCACAATGCCGACTTAAGTACCAGAGAACTGACACTCTAACTTTCTAAGATTTGAACCTCTCCTGTGAGTCCAGTTTTAGATTCCGATGCTTTACTTCAGGTTTACTGTATCCCTTGGACCTTCTTATTGACGATGAAACACAGAAATTGCATCGGAATTAAATTCAAAAGGCACAATGCCGACTTAAGAACAAGAGCACAGACTGTCTAACTCTCTATGATTTGAACCTCTCCTGTGAGTCCAGTTTTAGATTCCGATGCTTCACTTCTGGTTTACTGTATCCCTAGGACCTTCGTATTGACGATGAAAAACAGAAAATGCATCCGAATTTAATACAAAAGGCACAATGCCGACTTAAATAAAAGAGGACTGAGACTCTTACTTTCTATGATTTGAACCTCTCCTGTGAGTCCAGTTTCAGATTCCGATGCTTCACTTCAGGTTTATTGTATACCTTCTGCCCCCTTATTGAAGATGAAACACAGAAATTGCATCGGAATTAAATTCGAAAGGCACAATGCCGACATAAGTAAAAGAGGACTGACACACAAACTTTCAAAGATTTGAACCTCTCCTGTGAGTCCAGTTTTAGATTCCGAAGCTTCACTTCAGGTCTACAGTACACCTTGGACCTTCTTACTGACGATGAAACGCAGAAATTGCATCCGAATTTAAGACAAAAGGGACAATGCCGACATAAGTACAAAAGGACTGACACTCTAACATTCTATAAATTGAACCTCTCCTGTGAGTCCAGTTTTAGATTCCGATGCTTCACTTCGGGTTTACTGTATCCCTTGGACCTTCTTATTGACGATGAGACACAGAAATTGCAGCCATTTTTAATACAAAAGGCACAATGCCGACATAAGTACAAGAGGACTGACACTCTAACTCTCTATGATTTGAACCTCTCCTGTGAGTCCAGTTATAGATTCCGATGCTTCACTTCAGGTTTACTGAATACCTTGGACGTTATTATTGACGATGAAACACAGAAATTGCATCCTAATTTTATAAAAAGGGCACAATGCCGACTTAAGTACAAGAGGACTGACACCCTAACCTTCTATGATTTGAACCTCTCCTCTTAATCCAGTTTAAGATCCCGATGCTTCACTTCAGGTTTACTGTATCCCTTGGACCTTCTTATTGACGATGAAACACAGAAATTACATCGGAATTAAATTCAAAAATCACAATGGCGACCTAAGTACCAGAGAACTGACACTCTAACTTTCTAAGATTTGAACCTCTCCTGTGAGTCCAGTTTTAGATTCCGATGCTTTACTTCAGGATTACTGTATCCCTTGGATCTTCTTATTGACGATGAAACACAGAAATTGCATCGGAATTAAATTCAAAAGGCACAATGCCGACTAAAGGACAAGAGCACAGACAGTCTAACTCTCTATGATTTGAACCTCTCCTGTGAGTCCAGTTTTAGATTCCGATGCTTCACTTCTGGTTTACTGTATCCCTAGGACCTTCGTATTGACGATGAAACACAGAAATTGCATCCGAATTCAATTCAAAAGGCACAATGCCGACTTAAGTAAAAGAGGACTGACACTCTCACTTTCTACGATTTCAACCTGTCCTGTGAGTCGAGTTTTAGATTCCGATGCTTCTCTTCAGGTTTATTGTATACCTTGGACCCTCTTATTGACGATGAAACACAGAAATTGCATCGGAATTAAATTCAAAAGGCACAATGCCGACTTATGTACAAGAGGACTGACACTCTAACTCTCTATGATTTGAACCTCTCCTGTGAGTCCAGTTTTAGATTCCGATCCTTCACTTCAGGTTTACTGTATACCTTGGACCTTCTTATTGACGATAAAACACAGAAATTGCATCCGAATTTAATACAAAAGGCACAATGCCGACTTAAGTACAAGAGGACCCGACACTCCAACTTTCTATGATTTGAACCTCTCCTCTGAGTCCAGTTTAAGATTCCGATGCTTCACTTCAGGTTTACCGTATCCCTTGGACCTTCTTACTGACGATGAAACACAGAAATTACATCGGAATTAAATTCAAAAGGCACAATGCCGACTTAAGTACAAGAGGACTGACACTCTAACTTTCTATGATTTGAACCTCTCCTGTGAGTCCAGTTTTAGATTCCGATGCTATACTTCAGGTTTACTGTATCCCTAGGACCTTCGTATTGACGATGAAATACAGAAATTGCATCCGAATTTAATTCAAAAGGCACAATGCCGACTTAAGTAAAAGAGGACTGACACTCTCACTCTCTACGAATTGAACCTCTCCTGTGAGTCCAGTTTTAGATTCCGATGCTTCTCTTCAGGTTTACTGAATACCTTGGACGATCTTATTGACGATGAAACACAGAAATTGCATCCTAATTTTATAAAAAAGGCACAATGCCGACTTAAGTACAAGAGGGCTGACACCCTAACCTTCTATGATTTGAACCTCTCCTCTTAATCCAGTTTACGATCCCGATGCTTCACTTCAGGTTTACTGTATCCCTTGGACCTTCTTATTGACGATGAAACACAGAAATTACATCGGAATTAATTTAAAAAGCACAATGCCGACTTAAGTACCAGAGAACTGACACTCTAACTTTCTAAGATTTGAACCTCTCCTGTGAGTCCAGTTTTAGATTCCGATGCTTTACTTCAGGTTTACTGTATCCCTTGGACCTTCTTATTGACGATGAAACACAGAAATTGCATCGGAATTAAATTCAAAAGGCACAATGCCGACTTAAGGACAAGAGCACAGACAGTCTAACTATCTATGATTTGAACCTCTCCTGTGAGTCCAGTTATAGATTCCGATGCTTCACTTCAGGTTTACTGTATACTTTGCACCTTCTTATTGACGATGAAACACAGAAATTCCATCGGAATTAAATTCAAAAGGCACAATGCCGACTTAAGTACAAGAGGACTGACACTCTAACTTTCTATGATTTGAACCTCTCCTGTGAGTCCAGTTTTAGATTCCGATGCTTCACTTCTGGATTACTGTATCCCTAGGACCTACGTATTGACGACGAAAAACAGAAAATGCATCCGAATTTAATTCAAAAGGCACAATGCCGACTTAAGTAAAAGAGGACTGAGACTCTAACATTCTATGAATTGAACCTCTCCTGTGAGTCCAGTTTTAGATACCGATGCTTCACTTCGGGTTTACTGTATCCCTTGGACCTTCTTATTGACGATGAGACACAGAAATTGCAGTCATTTTTAATACAAAAGGCACAATGCCGCCATAAGTACAAGAGGACTGACACTCTAACTCTCTATGATTTGAACCTCTCCTGTGAGTCCAGTAATAGATTCCGATGCTTCACTTTAGGTTTACTGTATACTTTGCACGTTCTTATTGACAATGAAACACAGAAATTGCATTGGAATTAAATTTAAAAGGCACAATGCCCACATAAGTACAACAGGACTGACACTCTAACTTTCTATGATTTGAACCTCTCCTGTGAGTCAGTTTTAGATTCCGATGCTTCACTTCAGGTTTACTGTATCCCTTGGACCTTCTTATTGACAATGAAACACAGAAATTCCATCGGAATTAAATTAAAAAGGCACAATGCCGAATTAAGTACAAGAGGACTGAACCTCTAACTTTCTATAATTTGAACCTATCCTGTGAGTCCAGTTTTAGATTCCGATGCTTCACTTCAGGTTTACTGTATCCCTAGGACCTTCGTATTGACGATGAAACACAGAAATTGCATCCGAATTCAATTGAAAAGGCACAATGCCGACTTAAGTAAAAGAGGACTGACACTCTCACTTTCTACGATTTCAACCTGTCCTGTGAGTCCAGTTTTAGATTCCGATGCTTCTCTTCAGGTTTGTTGTATACCTTGGACCCTCTTATTGACGATGAAACACAGAAATTGTATCGGAATTAAATTCAAAAAGCACAATGCCGACTTATGTACAAGAGGACTGACACTCTAACTCTCTATGATTTGAACCTCTCCAGTGAGTCCAGTTGTAGATTCCGATGCTTCACTTTAGGTTTACTGTATACCTTAGACCTTCTTATTGACGATGAAACACTGAAATTGCATCCGAATTTAATACAAAAAGCACAATGCCAAATTAAGTACAAGAGGACTGACACTCTAACATTCTATGATTTGAACCTCTCCTGTGAGTCAGTTTTAGAGTCCGATGCTTCACTTGAGGTTTACTGTATCCCTTGGACCTTCTTATTGACGATGAAACACAGAAATTGCATCGGAATTTAATACAAAAGGCACAATGCCGCCTCAAGTAAAAGAGGACTGACACTCTCACTTTCTATGATTTGAACCTCTCCTGTGTGTCCTGTTTTAGATTCCGATGCTTCACTTCTGGATTACTGTATCCCTTGGACCTTCTTATTGACGATGAAACACAGAGTTTTCATCCGAATTTAATACAAAAGGCAGAATGAGGGCTTAAGTACTAGAGGACTGACACTCTAACTTTCTATGATTTGAACCTCTCCTGTGAGTCCAGTTTTAGATTCCGATGCTTCACTTCAGGTTTACTGTATCCCTAGGACCTTCGTATTGACGATGAAACACAGAAATTGCATTCGAATTTAATTCAAAAGGCACAATGGCGACTGAAGTAAAAGAGGACTGACACTCTCACTTTCTACGATTTGAACTTCTCCTGCGAGTCCAGTTTTAGATTCCGATGCTTCTCTTCTGGATTATTGTATACCTTGCACCTTTTTATTGACGATGAAACACAGAAATTGCATCGGAATTAAATTCAAAAGGCAGAATGCCGACCTAAGTACAAAAGGACTGACACTCTAACTCTCTATGATTTGAACCTCACCTATGAGTCCAGTTTTAGATTCTGATGCTTCACTTCAGGTTTACTGAATACCTTGGACCTTCTTATTGACGATGAAACACAGAAATTGCATTCGAATTTTATAAAAAAGGCACAAAGCCGACTTAAGTACAAGAGGACTGACACTCTAACTTTCTATGATTTGAACCTCTCCTCTTAATCCAGTTTAATATTCCGATGCTTCACTTCAGGTTGACTGTATCCCTTGGACCTCCTTACTGACGATCAAACACAGAAATTACATCGGAATTAAATTCAAAAGGCACAATGCCGACTTAAGTACAAGAGGACTGACACTCTAACTTTCTAAAATTTTAACCTCTCCAGTGAGTCCAGTTTTAGATTCCGATGCTTCACTTCAGGTTTACTGTATCCCTTGGACCTTCTTAGCAACGATGAAACACAGATATAGCATCGGAATTAAATTCAAAAGGCACAATGCCGACTGAAGTACAAGAGGACAGACACTCTAACTCTCTATGATTTGAACCTCTCCTGTGAGTCCAGTTATAGATTCCGATGCTTCACTTCAGGTTTACTGTATACTTTGCACCTTCTTATTGACGATGAAACACAGATATTGCATTGGAATTAAATTCAAAAGGCACAATGCCGACCTAAGTACAAGAGGACTGACACTCTAACTTTCTATGATTTGAACCTCTCCTGTGAGTCAGTTTTAGATTCCGATGCTTCACTTCAGGTTTACTGTATCCGTTGGACCTTCTTATTGACAATGAAACACAGAAATTCCATCGGAATTAAATTCAAATGGCACAAGGCCGACTTACGTACAAGAAGACTGACACTCTAACTTTCTATGATGTGAACCTCTCCTGTGAGTCCAGTTTTAGATTCTGATGCTTCACTTCAGGTTTACTGTATACCTTGTACCTTCTTATTGACGATGAAACACAGAAATTGCAGTGGAATTAAATTCAAAAGGCACAATGCCGACCTAAGTACAAGAGGACTGACACTCTAACTTTCTATGATTTGAACCTCTCCTGTGAGTCAGTTTTAGATTCCGATGCTTCACTTCATTTTTACTGTATCCCTTGGACCTTCTTATTGACAATGAAACACAAAAATTCCATCGGAATTATATTCAAAAGGCACAATGCCGCCTTAAGTACAAGAGGACTGACACTCTAACTTTCTAAGATTTGAACCTCTCCTGTGAGTCCAGTTTTAGATTCCGAAGCTTCACTTCAGGTTTACTGTATACCTTGGACCTTCTTACTGACGATGAAACACAGAAATTGCATCCGAATTTAATACAAAAGGTACAATGCCGACTTATATACAAAAGGACTGACACTCTAACATACTATGGTTTGAACGTCTCCTGTGAGTCCAGTTTTAGATTCCGATGCTTCACTTCGGGTTTACTGTATCCCTTGGACCTTCTTATTGACGATGAGACACAGAAATTGCAGCCATTTTTAATACAAAAGGCACAATGCCGACATAAGTACAAGAGGACTGACACTCTAACTCTCTATGATTTGAACCTCTCCTGTGAGTCCAGTTATAGATTCCGATGCTTCACTTCAGGTTTACTGTATACTTTGCACGTTCTTATTGACGATGAAACACAGGAATTGCATTGGAATTAAATTCAAAAGGCACAATGCCCACTTAAGTACAACATGACTGACACTCTAACTTTCTATGATTTGAACCTCACCTGTGAGTCAGTTTTAGATTCCGATGCTTCACTTCAGGTTTACTGTGTCCCTTTGACCATCTTATTGACAATGAAACACAGAAATTCCATCGGAATTTAATTAAAAAGCCACAATGCCGACTTAAGTACAAGAGGACTGACACTCTAATTTTCTATGATTTGAACCTATCCTGTGAGTCCAGTTTTAGATTCCGATGCTTCACTTCAGGTTTACTGTATCCCTAGGACCTTCGTATTGACGATGAAACACAGAAATTGCATCCGAATTTAATTCAAAAGGCACAATGCCGACTTAAGTACAAGAGGACTGACACTCTAACTTTCTATGATTTGAACCTCTCCTGTGAGTCCAGTTTTAGATTCTGATGATTCACTTCAGGTTTACTGTGTACCTTGCACCTTCGTATTGACGATGAAACACAGAAATTGCATTGGAATTAAATTCAAAAGGCACAATGCCGACCTAAGTTCAAGAGGACTGACACTCCAACTTTCTATGATTTGAACCTCTCCTGTGAGTCAGTTTTAGATTCCGATGCTTCACTTCAGGTTTACTGTATGCCTTGGACCTTCTTATTGACAATGAAACACAAAAATTCCATCGGAATTATATTCAAAAGGCACAATGCCGACTTAAGAACAAGAGGACTGACACTCTAACTTTCTAAGATTTGAACCACTCCTGTGAGTCCAGTTTTAGATTCCGATGCTTCACTTCAGGTTTACTGTATCCCTAGGACCTTCTTACTGACGATGAAACACAGAAATTGCATTCGAATTTAATTCAAAAGGCACAATGGCGACTGAAGTAAAAGGATACTGACACTCTCACTTTCTACGATTTGAACTTCTCCTGTGAGTCCAGTTTTAGATTCCGATGCTTCTCTTCTGGATTATTGTATACTTTGCACCTTCTTATTGACGATGAAACACAGAAATTGCATTCGAATTTTATAAAAAAGGCACAAAGCCGACTTAAGTACAAGAGGACTGACACTCTAACTTTCTATGATTTGAACCTCTCCTCTTAATCCAGTTTAATATTCCGATGCTTCACTTCAGGTTTACTGTATCCCTTGGACCTTCTTACTGACGATGAAACACAGAAATTACATCGGAATTAAATTCAAAAGGCACAATGCCGACTTAAGTACAAGAGGACTGACACTCTAACTTATTAAAATTTTAACCTCTCCAGTGAGTCCAGTTTTAGATTCCGATGCTTCACTTCAGGTTTACTGTATCCCTTGGACCTTCTTATCAACGATGAAACACAGATATAGCATCGGAATTAAATTCAAAAGGCACAATGCCGACTGAAGTACAAGAGGACAGACACTCTAACTCTCTATGATTTGAACCTCTCCTGTGAGTCCAGTTATAGATTCCGATGCTTCACTTCAGGTTTACTGTATACTTTGCACCTTCTTATTGACGATGAAACACAGATATTGCATTGGAATTAAATTCAAAAGGCACAATGCCGACCTAAGTACAAGAGGACTGACACTCTAACTTTCTATGATGTGAACCTCTCCTGTGAGTCCAGTTTTAGATTCTGATGCTTCACTTCAGGTTTACTGTATACCTTGCACCTTCTTATTGACGATGAAACACAGAAATTGCATTGGAATTAAATTCAAAAGGCACAATGCCGACCTAAGTACAAGAGGACTGACACACTAACTTTCTATGATTTGAAACTCTCCTGTGAGTCAGTTTTAGATTCCGATGCTTCACTTCATTTTTACTGTATCCCTTGGACCTTCTTATTGACAATGAAACACAAAAATTCCATCGGAATTATATTCAAAAGGCACAATGCCGCCTTAAGTACAAGAGGACTGACACTCTAACTTTCTAAGATTTGAACCTCTCCTGTGAGTCCAGTTTTAGATTCCGAAGCTTCACTTCAGGTTTACTGTATACCTTGGACCTTCTTACTCACGATGAAACACAGAAATTGCATCCGAATTTAATACAAAAGGTACAATGCCGACTTATATACAAAAGGACTGACACTCTAACATACTATGATTTGAACGTCTCCTGTGAGTCCAGTTTTAGATTCCGATGCTTCACTTTGGGTTTACTGTATCCCTTGGACCTTCTTATTGACGATGAGACACAGAAATTGCAGCCATTTTTAATACAAAAGGCACAATGCCGACATAAGGACAAGAGGACTGACACTCTAACTCTCTATGATTTGAACCTCTCCTGTGAGTCCAGTTATAGATTCCGATGCTTCACTTCAGGTTTACTGTATACTTTGCAAGTTCTTATTGACGATGAAACACAGGAATTGCATTGGAATTAAATTCAAAAGGCACAATGCCCACTTAAGTACAACATGACTGACACTCTAACTTTCTATGATTTGAACCTCACCTGTGAGTCAGTTTTAGATTCCGATGCTTCACTTCTGGTTTACTGTGTCCCTTGCACCATCTTATTGACAATGAAACACAGAAATTCCATCGGAATTTAATTAAAAAGGCACAATGCCGACTTAAGCACAAGAGGACTGACACTCTAATTTTCTATGATTTGAACCTATCCTGTGAGTCCAGTTTTAGATTCCGATGCTTCACTTCAGGTTTACTGTATCCCTCGGACCTTCGTATTGACGATGAAACACAGAAATTGCATCCGAATTTAATTCAAAAGGCACAATGCCGACTTAAGTACAAGAGGACTGACACTCTAACTTTCTATGATTTGAACCTCTCCTGTGAGTCCAGTTTTAGATCCTGATGTTTCACTTCAGGTTTACTGTATACCTTGCACCTTCTTATTGACGATGAAACACAGAAATTGCATTGGAATTAAATTCAAAAGGCACAATGCCGACCTAAGTACAAGAGGACTGACACTCTAACTTTCTATGATTTGAACCTCTCCTGTGAGTCCAGTTTTAGATTCCGATGCTTCACTTCAGGTTTACTGTATCCCTAGGACCTTCGTATTGACGATGAAACACAGAAATTGCATCCGAATTTAATTCAAAAGGCACAATGCCGACTTAAGTAAAAGAGGACTGACACTCTCTCTTTCTACGATTTGAACCTGTCCTGTGAGTCCAGTTTTAGATTCCGATGCTTCTCTTCAGGTTTATTGTATACCTTGGACCCTCTTAGTGACGATGAAACACAGAAATTGCATCGGAATTAAATTCAAAAGGCACAATGCCGACTTAAGTACAAGAGGACTGACACTCTAACACTCTATGATTTGAACCTCTCCAGTGAGTCCAGTTATAGATTCCGATGCTTCACTTTAGGTTTACTGTATACCTTAGACCTTCTTATTGACGATGAAACACAGAAATTGCATCCGAATTTAATACAAAGGGCACAATGCCGACTTAAGTACAAGAGGACTGACACTCTAACATTCTATGATTTGAATCTCTCCTGTTAGTCCTGTTTTAGATTCCGATGCTTCACTTCAGGTTTACTGTATCCCATGGACCTTCGAATTGACGATGAAACACAGAGATTGCATCCGAATTTAATACAAAAGGCACAATGTCGACTTACATACAAGAGCATTGACACTCTCACTTTCTACGATTTGAAACTCTCCTGTGAGTCCAGTTTTAGATTCCGATGCTACACTTCAGGTTTACTGTATCCCTTGGACCTTCTTATTGACGATGAGACACAGAAATTGCATCGGAATTTAATACAAAAGGCTCAATGCCGCCTCAAGTAAAGGAGGACTGACACTCTCACATTCTATGATTCGAACCTCTCCTGTGAGTCCTGTTTTAGATTCCGATGCTTCACTTCTGGTTTACTGTATCCCTTGGACCTTCTTATTGACGATGAAACACAGAGTTTTCATCCGAATTTAATACAAAAGGCAGAATGAAGACTTAAGTACTAGAGGACTGACACTCTAACTTTCTATGATTTGAACCTCTCCTGTGAGTCCAGTTTTAGATTCCGATGCTTCACTTCAGGTTTACTGTATCCCTAGGACCTTCGTATTGACGATGAAACACAGAAATTGCATCCGAATTTAATTCAAGAGGCATAATGCCGACTGAAGTAAAAGAGGACTGACACTCTCACTTTCTACGATTTGAACCTCTCCTGTGAGTCCAGTTTTAGATTCCGATGCTTCTCTTCAGGATTATTGTATACCTTGCACCTTCTTATTGACGATGAAACACAGAAATTGGATCGGAATTAAATTCAAAAGGCACAATGCCGACTTAAGTACAAGAGGACTGACACTCTAACTCTCTATGATTTGAAACTCACCTATGAGTCCAGTTTTAGATTCCGATGCTTCACTTCAGGTTTACTGAATACCTTGGACCTTCTTGTTGACGATGAAACACAGAAATTGCATTCGAATTTTATAAAAAAGGCACAATGCCGACTTAAGTACATGAGGACTGACACTCTAACTTTCTATGATTTGAACCTCTCCTCTTAATCCAGTTTAAGTTTCCGATGCTTCACTTCAGGTTTACTCTATCAATTGGACCTTCTTACTGACGATGAAACACAGAAATTACATCGGAATAAAATTCAAAAGGCACAATGCCGACTTAAGTACAAGAGGACTGACACTCTAACTTTCTAAGATTTGAACCTCTCCAGTGAGTCCAGTTTTAGATTCCGATGCTTCACTTCAGGTTTACTGTATCCCTTGGACCTTCTTATCAACGATGAAACACAGAAATAGCATCGGAATTAAATTCAAAAGGCACAATGCCGACTGAAGTACAAGAGGACAGACACTCTAACTCTCTATGATTTGAACCTCTCCTGTGAGTCCAGTTATAGATTCCGATGCTTCACTTCAGGTTTACTGTATACTTTGCACCATCTTATTGACGATGAAACACAGAAATTGCATTGGAATTAAATTCAAAAGGCACAATGCCGACCTAAGTACAAGAGGACTGACACTCTAACCTCCTATGATTTGAACCTCTCCTGTGAGTCCAGTTTTAGATTCCGATGCTTCACTTCAGGTTTACTGTATCCCTAGGACCTTCGTATTGACGATGAAACACAGAAATTGCATCCGAATTTAATTCAAGAGGCACAATGCCGACTGAAGTAAAAGAGGACTGACACTCTCACTTTCTACGATTTGAACCTCTCCTGTGAGTCAGTTTTAGATTCCGATGCTTCACTTCAGGTTTACTGTATCCCTTGGACCTTCTTATTGACAATGAAACACAGAAATTCCATCGGAATTAAATTCAAAAGGCACAATGCCGACCTAAGTACAAGAGGACTGACACTCTTACTTTCTATGATTTGAACCACTCCTGTGAGTCCTATTTTAGATTCCGATGCTTCACTTCTGGTTTACTGTATCCCTTGGACCTTCTTATCGACGATGAAACACAGAGTTTTCATCCGAATTTAATACAAAAGGCACAATGAAGACTTAAGTACAAGAGGACTGACACTCCAACTTTCTAAGATTTGAACCTCTCCTGTGAGTCCGGTTTTAGATTCCGATGCTTCACTTTGGGTTTACTGTATCCCTTGGACCTACTTATTGACGATGAGACACAGAAATTGCAGCCATTTTTAATACAAAAGGCACAATGCCGAAATAAGTACAAGAGGACTGACACTTTAACTCTCTATGATTTGAACCTCTCCTGTGAGTCCAGTTATAGATTCCGATGCTTCACTTCAGGTTTACTGTATACTTTGCACGTTCTTATTGACGATGAAACACAGAAATTGCATTGGAATTAAATTCAAAAGGCACAATGCCCACTTAAGTACAAGAGGACTGACACTCTAACTTTCTATGATTTGAACCTCTCCTGTGAGTCAGTTTTAGATTCCGGTGCTTCACTTCAGGTTTACTGTGTCCCTTGGACCTTCCTATTGACAATGAAACACAGAAATTCCATCGGAATTAAATTAAAAAGGCAGAATGCCGACTTAAGTACAAGAGGACCGACACTCTAACTTTCTATGATTTGAACCTATCCTGTGAGTCCAGTTTTAGATTCCGATGCTTAACTTCAGGTTTACCGTATCCCTAGGACCTTCGTATTGACGATGAAACGCAGAAATTGCATCCGAATTTAATTCAAAAGGCACAATGCCAACTTAAGTAAAAGAGGACTGACACTCTCACTTTCTACGATTTGAACCTGTCCTGTGAGTCCAGTTTTAGATTCCGATGCTTCTCTTCAGGTTTATTGTATACCTTGGACCCTCTTATTGACGATGAAACACAGAAATTGCATCGGAATTAAATTCAAAAGGCACAATGCCGACTTCAGTACAAGAGGACTGACACTCTAACATTCTATGATTTGAATCTCTCCCGTGAGTCCAGTTTTAGATTCCGATGCTTCACTTCAGGTTTACTGTATCCCATGGACCTTCGAATTGACGATGAAACACAGAGATTGCATCCGAATTTAATACAAAAGGCACAATGTCGACTTACATACAAGAGCATTGACACTCTCACTTTCTACGATTTGAAACTCTCCTGTGAGTCCAGTTTTAGATTCCGATGCTACACTTCAGGTTTACTGTATCCCTTGGACCTTCTTATTGACGATGAAACACAGAAATTGCATCGGAATTTAATACAAAAGGCTCAATGCCGCCTCAAGTAAAAGAGGACTGACACCCTCACTTTCTATGATTCGAACCTCTCCTGTGCGTCCTGTTTTAGATTCCGATGCTTCACTTCTGGTTTACTGTATTCCTTGGACCTTCTTATTGACGATGAAACACAGAGTTTTCATCCGAATTTAATACAAAAGGCAGAATGAAGACTTAAGTACAAGAGGACTGACACTCTAACTTTCTATGATTTGAACCTCTCCTCTTAATCCAGTTTAAGATTCCGATGCTTCACTTCAGGTTTACTCTATCCCTTGGACCTTCTTACTGACGATGAAACACAGAAATTACATCGGAATTAAATTCAAAAGGCACAATGCCGACTGAAGTACAAGAGGACAGACACTCTAACTCTCTATGATTTGAACCTCTCCTGTGAGTCCAGTTATAGATTCCGATGCTTCACTTCAGGTTTACTGTATACTTTGCACCTTCTTATTGACGATGCAACACAGAAATTGCATTGGAATTAAATTCAAAAGGCACAATGCCGACCTAAGTACAAGATTACTGACACTCTAACTTTCTATGATTTGAACCTCTCCTGTGAGTCAGTTTTAGATTCCGATGCTTCACTTCAGGTTTACTGTGTCCCTTGGACCTTCTTATTGACAATGAAACACAGAAATTCCATCGGAAATAAATTCAAAAGGCACAATGCCGACTTAAGTACAAGAGGACTGACACTCCAACTTTCTAAGATTTGAACCTCTCCAGTGAGTCCAATTTTAGATTCCGATGCTTCACTTCAGGTTTACTGTATCCCTTGGACCTTCTTATCAACGATGAAACACAGAAATAGCATCGGAATTAAATTCAAAAGGCACAATGCCGACAGAAGTACAAGAGGACAGACACTCTAACTCTCTGTGATTTGAACCTCTCCTGTGAGTCAAGTTATAGATTCCGATGCTTCACTTCAGGTTTACTGTATACTTTGCACCTTCTTATTGACGATGAAGCACAGAAATTGCATTGGAATTAAATTCAAAAGGCACAATGCCGACTTAAGTACAAGAGGACTGACACTCTAACTTTCTATGATTTGAACCTCTCCTGTGAGTCAGTTTTAGATTCCGATGCTTCACTTCAGGTTTACTGTATCCCTTGGACCTTCTTATTGCCAAAGAAACACAGAAATTCCATCGGAATTAAATTCAAAAGGCACAATGCCGACCTAAGTACAAGAGGACTGACACTCTAACTTTCCATGATTTGAACCTCTCCTGTGAGTCAGTTTTAGATTCCGATGCTTCACTTCAGGTTTACTGTATCCCTTGGACCTTCTTATTGACAATGAAACACAGAAATTCCATCGGAATTAAATTCAAAAGGCACAATGCCGACCTAAGTACAAGAGGACTGACACTCTTACTTTCTATGATTTGAACCACTCCTGTGAGTCCTATTTTAGATTCCGATGCTTCACTTCTGGTTTACTGTATCCCTTGGACCTTCTTATCGACGATGAAACACAGAGTTTTCATCCGAATTTAATACAAAAGGCACAATGAAGACTTAAGTACAAGAGGACTGACACTCCAACTTTCTAAGATTTGAACCTCTCCTGTGAGTCCAGTTTTAGATTACGATGCTTCACTTCGGGTTTACTGTATCCCTTGGACCTTCTTATTGACGATGAAACACAGAAATTGCATTGGAATTAAATTCAAAAGGCACAATGCCGACTTAAGTACAAGAGGACTGACACTCTAACATTCTATGATTTGAATCTCTCCTGTGAGTCCAGTTTTAGATTCCGATGCTTCACTTCAGGTTTACTGTTTCCCTTGGACCATAGAATTGACGATGAAACACAGAGATTGCATCCGAATTTAATACAAAAGGCACAATGCCGACTTACATACAAGAGGATTGACACTCTCACTTTCTATGATTTGAAACTCTCCTGTGAGTCCAGTTTTAGATTCCGATGCTGCACTTCAGGTTTACTGTATCCCTTGGACCTTCTTATTGACGATGAAACACAGAAATGGCATCGGAATTTAATACTAAAGGCACAATGCCGCCTCAAGTAAAAGAGGACTGACACTCTCACTTTCTATGATTTGAACCTCTCCTGTGAGTCCTGTTTTAGATTCCGATGCTTCACTTCTGGTTTACTGTATCCCTTGGACCTTCTTATTGACGATGAAACACAGAGTTTTCATCCGAATTTAATACAAAGGCACAATGAAGACTTAAGAACTAGAGGACTGACACTCTAACTTTCTATGATTTGAACCTCTCCTGTGAGTCCAGTTTTAGATTCCGATGCTTCACTTCAGGTTTACTGTATCATTATGACCTTCGTATTGACGATGAAACACAGAAATTGCATCCTAAATTAATTCAAAAGGCACAATGCCGACTGAAATAAAAGAGGACTGACACTCTCACTTTCTACGATTTGAACCTCTCCTGTGAGTCCAGTTTTAGATTCCAATGCTTCTCTTCAGGATTATTGTATACCTTGCACCTTCTTATTGACGATGAAACACAGAAATTGCATCGGAATTAAATTCAATAGGCACAATGCCGACTTAAGTACAAGAGGACTGACACTGTAACTCTCTATGATTTGAACCTCACCTATGAGTCCAGTTTTAGATTCCGATGCTTCACTTCAGGTTTACTGAATACCTTGGACCTTCTTATTGACGATGAAACACAGAAATAGCATTCGAATTTTATAAAAAAGGCACAATGCCGACTTAAGTACAAGAGGACTGACACTCTAACTTTCTATGATTAATACCTCTCCTCTTAATCCAGTTTAAGATTCCGATGCTTCACTTCAGGTTTACTCTATCCCTTGGACCTTCTTAGTGACGATGAAACACAAAAATTACATCGGAATTAAATTCAAAATGCACAATGCCGACTTAAGTACAAGAGGACTGACACTCTAACTTTCTATGATTTGAACCTCTCCTGTGACTCAGTTTTAGATTCCGATGCTTCACTTCAGGTTTACTGTATCCCTTGGCCCTTCTTATTGACAATGAAACACAGAAATTCCATCGGAATTAAATTCAAAAGGCACAATGCCGACTTAAGTACAAGAGGACTGATACTCTAACTTTCTATGATTTGAACCTCTCCTGTGAGTCCAGTTTTAGATTCTGATGCTTCACTTCAGGTTTACTGTATACCTTGCACCTTCTTATTGACGATGAAACACAGAAATTGCATTGGAATTACATTCAAAATGCACAATGCCGACTTAAGTACAAGAGGACTGACACTCTAACTCTCTATGATTAATACCTCTCCTCTTAATCCAGTTTCAGATTCCGATGCTTCACTTCAGGTTTACTGTATCCCTGGACCATCGAATTGACGATGAAACACAGAGATTGCATCCGAATTTAATACAAAATCACAATGCCGACTTACATACAAGAGGATTGACACTCTCACTTTCTATGATTTGAAACTCTCCTGTGAGTGGAGTTTTAGATTCCGATGCTGCACTTCAGGTTTACTGTATCCCTTGGACCTTCTTATTGACGATAAACACAGAAATGGCATCGGAATTTAATACTAAAGGCACAATGCCGCCTCAAGTAAAAGAGGACTGACACTCTCACTTTCTATGATTTGAACCTCTCCTGTTAGTCCTGTTTTAGATTCCGATGCTTCACTTCTGGTTTACTGTATCCCTTGGACATTCTTATTGACGATGAAACACAGAGTTTTCATCCGAATTTAATACAAAAGGCAGAATGAAGACTTACGAACTAGAGGACTGACACTCTAACTTTCTATGATTTGAACCTCTCCTGTGAGTCCAGTTTTAGATTCCGATGCTTCACTTCAGGTTTACTGTATCATTATGACCTTCGTATTGACGATGAAACACAGAAATTGCATCCTAATTTAATTCAAAAGGCACAATGCCCACTGAAGTAAAACAGGACTGACACTCTCACTTTCTACGATTTGAACCTCTCCTGTGAGTCCAGTTTTAGATTCCAATACTTCTCTTCAGGATTATTGTATACCTTGCACCTTCTTATTGACGATGAAACACAGGAATTGCATCGGAATTAAATTCAAAAGGCACAATGCCGACTTAAGTACAAGAGGACTGACACTCTAACTCTCTATGATTTGAACCTCACCTATGAGTCCAGTTTTAGATTCCGATGCTTCACTTCAGATTTACTGAATACCTTGGACCTTCTTATTGACGATGAAACACAGAAATAGCATTCGAATTTTATAAAAAAGGCACAATGCCTACTTAAGTACAAGAGGACTGACACTCTAACTTTCTATGATTAATACCTCTCCTCTTAATCCAGTTTAAGATATGATGCTTCACTTCAGGTTTACTCTATCCCTTGGACCTTCTTACTGACGATGAAACACAAAAATTACATCGGAATTAAATTCAAAATGCACAATGCCGACTTAAGTACAACAGGACTGACACTCTAACTTTCTAAGATTTGAACCTCTCCAGTGAGTCCAGTTTTAGATTCCGATGCTTCACTTCAGGTTTACTGTATCCCTTGGACCTTCTTATCAACGATGAAACACAGAAATAGCATCGGAATTAAATTCAAAAGGCACAATGCCGACTGAAGTACAAGAGGACATACACTCTAACTCTCTATGATTTGAACCTCTTCTGTGAGTCCAGTTATAGATTCCGATGCTTCAATTCAGGTTTACTGTATACTTTGCACCTTCTTATTGACGATGAAACACAGAAATTACATTGGAATTAAATTCAAAAGGCACAATGCCGACCTAAGTACAAGAGGACTGACACTCTAACTTTCTATTATTTGAACCCCTCCTGTGAGTCAGTTTTAGATTCCGATGCTTCACTTCAGGTTTACTGTATCCCTTGGACCTTCTTATTGACAATGAAACACAGAAATTCCATCGGAAATAAATTCAAAAGGCACCATGCCGACTTAAGTACAAGAGGACTGACACTCTAACTTTCTATGATATTAACCTCTCCTGTGAGTCCAGTTTTAGATTCTGATGCTTCACTTCAGGTTAACTGTATACCTTGCACCTTCTTATTGACGATGAAACACAGAAATTGCATTGGAATTAAATTCAAAAGGCACAATGCCGACCTAAGTACAAGAGGACTGACAATCTAACTTTCTATGATTTGAACCTCTCCTGTGAGTCAGTTTTAGATTCCGATGCTTCACTTCAGGTTTACTGTATACCTTGGACCTTCTTATTGACAATGAAACACAGAAATTCCATCAGAATTATATTCAATAGGCACAATGCCGACTTAAGTACAAGAGGACTGACACTCTAACTTTCTAAGATTTGAACCTCTCCAGTGAGTCCAGTTTTAGATTCCGATGCTTCACTTCAGGTTTACTGTATCCCTTGGACCTTCTTATTGACGATGAAACACAGAAATTGCATCCATTTTTAATACAAAATTCACAATGCCGACATAAGTACAAGGGGACTGACACTCTAACTCTCTATGATTTGAACCTCTCCTGTGAGTCCAGTTATAGATTCCGATGCTTCACTTCACGTTTACGGTATACTTTGCATGTTCTTATTGACGATGAAACACAGAAATTGCATTGGAATTAAATTCAAAAGGCACAATGCCCACTTAAGTACAACAGGACTGACACTCTAACTTTCTATGATTTGAACCTCTCCAGTGAGTCAGTTTTAGATTCCGATGCTTCACTTCTGGTTTACTGTATCCCTTGGACCTTCTTATTGACGATGAAACACAGAGTTTTCATCCGAATTTAATACAAAAGGCACAATGAAGACTTAAGTACAAGAGGGCTGACACTCTAACTTTCTATGATTTGAACCTCTCCTGTGAGTCCAGTTTTAGATTCCGATGCTTCACTTCAGGTTTACTGTATACCTTGGGCCTTCTTATTGACGATAAAACACAGAAATTGCATCCGAATTTAATGCAAAAGGCACAATGCCGACTTAAGTACAAGAGGACTGACACTCTAACTTTCTATGATTTGAACCTCTCCTCTGAGTCCAGTTTAAGATTCCGATGCTTCACTTCAGGTTTACCGTATACCTTGGACCTTCTTACTGACGATGAAACACAGAAATAGCATTGGAATTAAATTCAAAAGGCACAATGCCGACTTAAGTACAAGAGGACTGACACTCTAACTTTCTATGATTTGAACCTCTCCTGTGAGTCCAGTTATAGATTCCGATGCTTCACTTCAGGTTTACTGTGTACTTTGCACCTTCTTATTGACGATAAAACAATGAAATTGCATCCATTTCTAATACAAAAGGCACAATGCCGACATAAGTACAAGAGGACTGACACTCTAACTCTCTATGATTTGAACCTCTCCTGTGAGTCCAGTTATAGATTCCGATGCTTCACTTCAGGTTTGCTGTATACTTTGCACGTTCTTATTGACGATGAAACACAGAAATTGCATTGGAATTAAATTCAAAAGGCACAATGCCCACTTAAGTACAACAGGACTGACACTCTAACTTTCTATGATTTGACCCTCTCCTGTGAGTCCAGTTTTAGATTCTGATGCCTCACTTCAGGTTTACTGTATCCCTTGGACCTTCTTATTGACAATGAAACACAGAAATTCCATCGGAATTAAATTCAAAAGGCACAATGCCGAATTAAGTACAAGAGGACTGACACTCTAACTTTCTATGATTTGAACCTATCCTGTGAGTCCAGTTTTAGATTCCGATGCTTCATTTCAGGTTTACTGTATGCCTAGGACCTTCGTATTGACGATGAGACACAGAAATTGCATCCCAATTTAATTCAAAAGGCACAATGCCGACTTAAGTAAAAGTGGACTGACACTCTCACTTTCTACGATTTGAGCCTGTCCTGTGAGTCCAGTTTTAGATTCCGATGCTTCTCTTCAGGTTTATTGTATACCTTGGACCCTCTTATTGACGATGAAACACAGAAATTGCATCGGAATTAAATTCAAAAGGCACAATGCCGACTTAAGTACAAGAGGACTGACACTCTAACTCTCTATGATTTGAACTCTCCAGTGAGTCCAGATATAGATTCCGATGCTTCACTTTAGGTTTACTGTATACCTTAGACCTCCTTATTGACGATGAAACACAGAAATTGCATCCGAATTTAATACAAAAGGCACAATGCCGACTTAAGGACAAGAGGACTGACACTCTAACATTCTATGATTTGAATCTCTCCTGTGAGTCCAGTTTTAGATTCCGATGTTTCACTTCAGGTTTACTGTATCCCTTGGACCTTCGAATTGACGATGAAACACAGAGATGGCATCCGAATTTCATACAAAAGGTACAATGCCGACTTAAGTACAAGAGGATTGACACTCTCACTTTCTATGATTTGAACCTCCCCAGTGAGTCCAGTTTTAGATTCCAATGCTTCACTTCAGGTTTACTGTATCCCTTGGTCCTTCTTATTGACAATGAAACACAGAAATTCCATCGGAATTAAATTCAAAAGGCACAATGCCGAACTAAGTACAAGAGGACTGACACTCTAACTTTCTATGATTTGAACCTATCCTGTGAGTCCAGTTTTATTCCGATGCTTCATTTCAGGTTTACTGTATCCCTAGGACCTTCGTATTGACGATGAGACACAGAAATTGCATCCCAATTTAATTCAAAAGGCACAATGCCGACTTAAGTAAAAGTGGACTGACACTCTCACTTTCTACGATTTGAGCCTGTCCTGTGAGTCCAGTTTTAGATTCCGATGCTTCTCTTCAGGTTTATTGTATCCCTTGGACCTTCTTATTGACGATGAAACACAGAAATGGCATCGGAATTTAATACTAAAGGCACAATGCCGCCTCAAGTAAAAGAGGACTGACACTCTCACTGTCTATGATTTGAACCTCTCCTGTGAGTCCTGTTTTAGATTCCGATGCTTCACTTCTGGTTTACTGTATCCATTGGACCTTCTTATTGACGATGAAACACAGAGTTTTCATCCGAATTTAATACAAAAGGCAGAATGAAGACTTAAGAACTAGAGGACTGACACTCTAACTTTCTATGATTTGAACCTCTCCTGTGAGTCCAGTTTTAGATTCCGATGCTTCACTTCAGGTTTACTGTATCATTATGACCTTCGTATTGACGATGAAACACAGAAATTGCATCCTAATTTAATTCAAAAGGCACAATACCGACTGAAGTAAAACAGGACTGACACTCTCACTTTCTACGATTTGAACCTCTCCTGTGAGTCCAGTTTTAGATTCCAATGCTTCTCTTCAGGATTATTGTATACCTTGCACCTTCTTATTGACGATGAAACACAGAAATTGCATCGGAATTAAATTCAAAAGGCACAATGCCGACTTAAGTACAAGAGGACTGACACTCTAACTCTCTATGATTTGAACCTCACCTATGAGTCCAGTTTTAGATTCCGATGCTTCACATCAGGTTTACTGAATACCTTGGACCTTCTTATTGACGATGAAACACAAAAATAGCATTCGAATTTTATAAAAAAGGCACAATGCCGACTTAAGTACAAGAGGACTGACACTCTAACTTTCTATGATTAATACCTCTCCTCTTAATCCAGTTTAAGATTCCGATGCTTCACTTAAGGTTTACTCTATCCCTTGGACCTTCTTACTGACGATGAAACACAAAAATTACATCGGAATTAAATTCAAAATGCACAATGCCGACTTAAGTACAAGAGGACTGACACTCTAACTTTCTAAGATTTGAACCTCTCCAGTGAGTCCAGTTTTAGATTCCGATGCTTCACTTCAGGTTCACTGTATCCCTTGGACCTTCTTATCAACGATGAAACACAGAAATAGCATCGGAATTAAATTCAAATGGCACAATGCCGACTGAAGTACAAGAGGACTGACACTCTAACTTTCTATGATATTAACCTCTCCTGTGAGTACAGTTTTAGATTCTGATGCTTCACTTCAGGTTTACTGTATACCTTGCACCTTCTTATTGACGATGAAACACAGAAATTGCATTGGAATTAAATTCAAAAGGCACAATGCCGACCTAAGTACAAGAGGACTGACAATCTAACTTTCTATGATTTGAACCTCTCCTGTGAGTCAGTTTTAGATTCCGATGCTTCACTTCAGGTTTACTGTATCCCTTGGACCTTCTTATTGACAATGAAACACAGAAATTCCATCAGAATTATATTCAATAGGCACAATGCCGACTTAAGTACAACAGGACTGACACTCTAACTTTCTAAGATTTGAACCTCTCCATTGAGTCCAGTTTTAGATTCCGATGCTTCACTTCAGGTTTACTGTATCCCTTGGACCTTCTTATTGACGATGAAACACAGAAATTGCATCCATTTTTAATACAAAATTCACAATGCCGACATAAGTACAAGGGGACTGACACTCTAACTCTCTATGATTTGAACCTCTCCTGTGAGTCCAGTTAGAGATTCCGATGCTTCACTTCACGTTTACAGTATACTTTGCACGTTCTTATTGACGATGAAACACAGAAATTGCATTGGAATTAAATTCAAAAGGCACAATGCCCACTTAAGTACAACAGGACTGACACTCTAACTTTCTATGATTTGAACCTCTCCAGTGAGTCAGTTTTAGATTCCGATGCTTCACTACAGGTTTACTGTATCCTTGGACCTTCTTATTGACAATGAAACACAGAAATTGCATTGGAACTAAATTCAAAAGGCACAATGCCGACCTAAGTACAAGAGGACTGACACTCTTACTTTCTATGATTTGAACCACACCTGTGAGTCCTGTTTTAGATTCCGATGCTTCACTTCTGGTTTACTGTATCCCTTGGACCTTCTTATTGACGATGACACACAGAGTTTTCATCCGAATTTAATACAAAAGGCACAATGAAGACTTAAGTACAAGAGGACTGACACTCTAACTTTCTATGATTTGAACCTCTCCTGTGAGTCCAGTTTTAGATTCCGATGCTTCACTTCAGGTTTACTGTATACCTTGGACCTTCTTATTGACGATAAAACACAGAAATTGCATCCGAATTTAATGCAAAAGGCACAATGCCGACTTAAGTACAAGAGGACTGACACTCTAACTTTCTATGATTTGAACCTCTCCTCTGAGTCCAGTTTAAGATTCCGATGCTTCACTTCAGATTTACCGTATACCTTGGACCTTCTTACTGACGATGAAACACAGAAATTACATCGGAATTAAATTCAAAAGGCACAATGCCGACTTAAGTACAAGAGGACAGACACTCTAACTCTCTATGATTTGAACCTCTCCTGTGAGTGCAGTTATAGATTCCGATGCTTCACTTCAGTTTTACTGTATGCTTTGGAGATTCTTATTGACGATGAAACACAGAAATAGCATTGGAATTAAATTCAAAAGGCACAATGCCGACTTAAGTACAAGAGGACTGACACTCTAACTTTCTATGATTTGAACCTCTCCTGTGAGTCCAGTTATAGATTCCGATGCTTCACTTCAGGTTTACTGTGTACTTTGCACCTTCTTATTGACGATAAAACACAGAAATTGCATCCATTTTTAATACAAAAGGCACAATGCCGACATAAGTACAAGAGGACTGACACTCTAACTCTCTATGATTTGAACCTCTCCTGTGAGTCCAGTTATAGATTCCGATGCTTCACTTCAGGTTTGCTGTATACTTTGCACGTTCTTATTGACGATGAAACACAGAAATTGCATTGGAATTAAATTCAAAAGGCACAATGCCCACTTAAGTACAACAGGACTGACACTCTAACTTTCTATGATTTGACCCTCTCCTGTGAGTCAGTTTTAGATTCCAATGCTTCACTTCAGGTTTACTGTATCCCTTGGACGTTCTTATTGACAATGAAACACAGAAATTCCATCGGAACTAAATTCAAAAGGCACAATGCCGAATTAAGTACAAGAGGACTGACACTCTAACTTTCTATGATTTGAACCTATCCTGTGAGTCCAGTTTTAGATTCCGATGCTTCATTTCAGGTTTACTGTATCCCTAGGAAATTCGTATTGACGATGAGACACAGAAATTGCATCCCAATTTAATTCAAAAGGCACAATGCCGACTTAAGTAAAAGTGGACTGACACTCTCACTTTCTACGATTGAGCCTGTCCTGTGAGTCCAGTTTTAGATTCCGATGCTTCTCTTCAGGTTTATTGTATACCTTGGACCCTCTTATTGACGATGAAACACAGAAATTGCATCGGAATTAAATTCAAAAGGCACAATGCCGACTTAAGTACAAGAGGACTGACACTCTAACTCTCTATGATTTGAACCTCTCCAGTGAGTCCAGATATAGATTCCGATGCTTTACTTTAGGTTTACTGTATACCTTAGACCTCCTTATTGACGATGAAACACAGAAATTGCATCCGAATTTAATACAAAAGGCACAATGCCGACTTAAGGACAAGAGGACTGACACTCTAACATTCTATGATTTGAATTTTTTCCTGTGAGTCCAGTTTTAGATTCAGATGTTTCACTTCAGGTTTACTGTATCCCTTGGACCTTCGAATTGACGATGAAACACAGAGATGGCATCCGAATTTAATACAAAAGGCACAATGCCGACTTAAGTACAAGAGGATTGACACTCTCACTTTCTATGATTTGAACCTCTCCTGTGAGTCCAGTTTAAGATTCCGATGCTTCACTTCAGGTTTACTGTATCCCTTGGACCTTCTTATTGACGATGAAACACAGAAATTGCATCGGAATTTAATACAAAAGGCACAATGCCGCCTCAAGTAAAAGAGGACTGACACTCTCACTTTCTATGATTTGAACCTCTCCTGTGAGTCCTGTTTTAGATTCCGATGCTTCACTTCTGGTTTACTGTATTCCTTGGACCTTCTTATTGACGATGAAACACAGAGTTTTCATCCGAATTTAATACGAAAGGCAGAATGAAGACTTAAGTACTAGAGGACTGACACTTTAACATTCTATGATTTGGACCTCTCCTGTGAGTCCAGTTTTAGATTCCGATGCTTCACTTCAGGTTTACTGTATCCCTAGGACCTTCGTATTGACGATGAAACACAGAAATTGCATCCGAATTTAATTCAAAAGGCACAATGACGACTACAGTAAAAGAGGACTGACACTCTCACTTTCTACGATTTGAACCTGTCCTGTGAGTCCAGTTTTAGATTCCGATGCTTCTCTTCAGGTTTATTGTATACCTTGGACCCTCTTATTAACGATGAAACACAGAAATAGCATCGGAATTAAATTCAAAAGGCACAATGCCGACCTAAGTACAAGAGGACTGACACTCTAACTTTCTATGATTTGAACCTCTCCTGTGAGTCAGTTTTAGATTCCGATGCTTCACTTCAGGTTTACTGTATCCCTTGGACCTTCTTATACACAATGAAACACAGAAATTCCATCGGAATTAAATTCAAAAGGCACAATGCCGACTTAAGTACAAGAGGACTAACACTCTAACTTTCTATGATTTGAACCTCTCCTGTGAGTCCAGTTTTAGATTCTGATGCTTCACTTCAGGTTTACTGTATACCTTGCACCTTCTTATTGACGATGGAACACAGAAATTGCATTGGAATTAAATTCAAAAGGCACAATGCCGACCTAAGTACAAGAGGACTGACAATCTAACTTTCTATGATTTGAACCTCTCCTGTGAGTCAGTTTTAGATTCCGATGCTTCACTTCAGGTTTACTGTATCCCTTGGACCTTCTTATTGACAATGAAACACAGAAATTCCATCGGAATTATATTCAATAGGCACAATGCCGACTTAAGTACAAGAGGACTGACACTCTAACTTTCTAAGATTTGAACCTCTCCAGTGAGTCCAGTTTTAGATTCCGATGCTTCACTTCAGGTTTACTGTCTCCCTTGGACCTTCTTATTGACGATGAAACACAGAAATTGCATCCATTTTTAATACAAAATTCACAATGCCGACATAAGTACAAGAGGACTGACACTCTAACTCTCTATGATTTGAACCTCTCCTGTGAGTCCAGTTATAGATTCCGATGCTTCACTTCAGGTTTACAGTATACTTTGCATGTTCTTATTGACGATGAAACACAGAAATTGCATTGGAATTAAATTCAAAAGGCACAATGCCCACGTAAGTACTACAGGACTGACACTCTAACTTTCTATGATTTGAACCTCTCCAGTGAGTCAGTTTTAGATTCCGATGCTTCACTACAGGTTTACTGTATCCTTGGACCTTCTTATTGACAATGAAACACAGAAATTCCATCGGAATTAAATTCAAACGCACAATGCCGACTTAAGTACAAGAGGACTGACACTCTAACTTTCTATGATTTGAACCTCTCCTGTGAGTCCAGTTATAGATTCCGATGCTTCACTTCAGTTTTACTGTATACTTTGGACCTTCTTATTGACGATGAAACACAGAAATTGCATTGGAACTAAATTCAAAAGGCACAATGCCGACCTAAGTACTAGAGGACTGACACTCTTACTTTCTATGATTTGAACCACTCCTGTGAGTCCTGTTTTAGATTCCCATGCTTCACTTCTGGTTTACTGTATCCCTTGGACCTTCTTATTGACGATGAAACACAGAGTTTTCATCCGAATTTAATACAAAAGGCACAATGAAGACTTAAGTAAAAGAGGACTGACACTCTAACTTTCTATGATTTTAACCTCACCTGTGAGTCCAGTTTTAGATTCCGATGCTTCATTTCAGGTTTACTGTATCCCTAGGACCTTCGTATTGACGATGAGACACAGAAATTGCATCCCAATTTAATTCAAAAGGCACAATGCCGACTTAAGTAAAAGTGGACTGACACTCTCACTTTCTACGATTTGAGCCTGTCCTGTGAGTCCAGTTTTAGATTCCGATGCTTCTCTTCAGGTTTATTGTATACCTTGGACCCTCTTATTGACGATGAAACACAGAAATTGCATCGGAATTAAATTCAAAAGGCACAATGCCGACTTAAGTACAAGAGGACTGACACTCTAACTCTCTATGATTTGAACCTCTCCAGTGAGTCCAGATATAGATTCCGATGCTTCACTTTAGGTTTACTGTATACCTTAGACCTCCTTATTGACGATGAAACACAGAAATTGCATCCGAATTTAATACAAAAGGCACAATGCCGACTTAAGGACAAGAGGACTGACACTCTAACATTCTATGATTTGAATCTCTCATGTGAGTCCAGTTTTAGATTCCGATGTTTCACTTCAGGTTTACTGTATCCCTTGGACCTTCGAATTGACGATGAAACACAGAGATGGCATCCGAAATTAATACAAAAGGCACAATGCCGACATAAGTACAAGAGGATTGACACTCTCACTTTCTATGATTTGAACCTCTCCTGTGAGTCCAGTTTAAGATTCCGATGCTTCACTTCAGGTTTACTGTATCCCTTGGACCTTCTTATTGACGATGAAACACAGAAATTGCATCGGAATTTAATACAAAAGGCACAATGCCGCCTCAAGTAAAAGAGGACTGACACTCTCACTTTCTATGATTTGAACCTCTCCTGTGAGTCCTGTTTTAGATTCCGATGCTTCACTTCTGGTTTACTGTATTCCTTGGACCTTCTTATTGACGATGAAACACAGAGTTTTCATCCGAATTTAATACAAAAGGCAGAATGAAGACTTAAGTACTAGAGGACTGACACTCTAACATTCTATGATTTGGACCTCTCCTGTGAGTCCAGTTTTAGATTCCGATGCTTCACTTCAGGTTTACTGTATCCCTAGGACCTTCGTATTGACGATGAAACACAGAAATTGCATCCGAATTTAATTCAAAAGGCACAATGACGACTACAGTAAAAGAGGTCTGACACTCTCACTTTCTACGATTTGAACCTGTCCTGTGAGTCCAGTTTCAGATTCCGATGCTTCTCTTCAGGTTTATAGTATACCTTGGACCCTCTTATTAACGATGAAACACAGAAATAGCATCGGAATTAAATTCAAAAGGCACAATGCCGACCTAAGTACAAGAGGACTGACACTCTAACTTTCTATGATTTGAACCTCTCCTGTGAGTCAGTTTTAGATTCCGATGCTTCACTTCAGGTTTACTGTATCCCTTGGACCTTCTTATTCACAATGAAACACAGAAATTCCATCGGAATTAAATTCAAAATTCTCAATGCCGACTTATGTACAAGAGGACTAACACTCTAACTTTCTATGATTTGAACCTCTCCTGTGAGTCCAGTTTTAAATTCTGATGCTTCACTTCAGGTTTACTGTATACCTTGCACCTTCTTATTGACGATGGAACACAGAAATTGCATTGGAATTAAATTCAAAAGGCACAATGCCGACCTAAGTACAAGAGGACTGACAATCTAACTTTCTATGATTTGAACCTCTCCTGTGAGTCAGTTTTAGATTCCGATGCTTCACTTCAGGTTTACTGTATCCCTTGGACCTTCTTATTGACAATGAAACACAGAAATTCCATCGGAATTATATTCAATAGGCACAATGCCGACTTAAGTACAAGAGGACTGACACTCTAACTTTCTAAGATTTGAACCTCTCCAGTGAGTCCAGTTTTAGATTCCGATGCTTCACTTCAGGTTTAATGTCTCCCTTGGACCTTCTTATTGACGATGAAACACAGAAATTGCATCCATTTTTAATACAAAATTCACAATGCCGACATAAGTACAAGAGGACTGACACTCTAACTCTCTATGATTTGAACCTCTCCTGTGAGTCCAGTTATAGATTCCGATGCTTCACTTCAGGTTTACAGTATACTTTGCACGTTCTTATTGACGATGAAACACAGAAATTGCATTGGAATTAAATTCAAAAGGCACAATGCCCACGTAAGTACTACAGGACTGACACTCTAACTTTCTATGATTTGAACCTCTCCTGTGAGTCCAGTTATAGATTCCGATGCTTCACTTCAGTTTTACTGTATACTTTGGACCTTCTTATTGACGATGAAACACAGAAATTGCATTGGAACTAAATTCAAAAGGCACAATGCCGACCTAAGTACAAGAGGACTGACACTCTTACTTTCTATGATTTGAACCACTCCTGTGAGTCCTGTTTTAGATTCCCATGCTTCACTTCTGGTTTACTGTATCCCTTGGACCTTCTTATTGACGATGAAACACAGAGTTTTCATCCGAATTTAATACAAAAGGCACAATGAAGACTTAAGTAAAAGAGGACTGACACTCTAACTTTCTATGATTTTAACCTCACCTGTGAGTCCAGTTTTAGATTCCGATGCTTCACTTCAGGTTTACTGTATACCTTGGACCTTCTTATTGACGATAAAACACAGAAATTGCATCCGAATTTAATACAAAAGGCACAATGCCGACTTAAGTACAAGAGGACTGACACTCTAACTTTCTATGATTTGAACCTCTCCTCTGAGTCCAGTTTAAGATTCCGATGCTTCACTTCAGGTTTACCGTATACCTTGGACGTTCTCACTGACGATGAAACACAGAAATTACATCGGAATTAAATTCAAAAGGCACAATGCCGAATTAAGTACAAGAGGACTGACACTCTAACTTTCTATGATTTGAACCTATCCTGTGAGTCCAGTTTTAGATTCCGATGCTTCATTTCAGGTTTACTGTATCCCTAGGACCTTCGTATTGACGATGAGACACAGAAATTGCATCCCAATTTAATTCAAAAGGCACAATGCCGACTTAAGTAAAAGTGGACTGACACTCTCACTTTCTACGATTTGAGCCTGTCCTGTGAGTCCAGTTTTAGATTCCGATGCTTCTCTTCAGGTTTATTCTATACCTTGGACCCTCTTATTGACGATGAAACACAGAAATTGCATCGGAATTAAATTCAAAAGGCACAGTGCCGACTTAAGTACAAGAGGACTGACACTCTAACTCTCTATGATTTGAACCTCTCCAGTGAGTCCAGATATAGATTCCGATGCTTCACTTTAGGTTTACTGTGTACCTTAGACCTCCTTATTGACGATGAAACACAGAAATTGCATCCGAATTTAATACAAAAGGCACAATGCCGACTTAAGGACAAGAGGACTGACACTCTAACATTCTATGATTTGAATCTCTCCTGTGAGTCCAGTTTTAGATTCCGATGTTTCACTTCAGGTTTACTGTATCCCTTGGACCTTCGAATTGACGATGAAACACAGAGATGGCATCCGAATTTAATACAAAAGGCACAATGCCGACTTAAGTACAAGAGGATTGACACTCTCACTTTCTATGATTTGAACCTCTCCTGTGAGTCCAGTTTCAGAATCCGATGCTTCACTTCAGGTTTACTGTATCCCTTGGACCTTCTTATTGACGATGAAACACAGAAATTGCATCGGAATTTAATACAAAAGGCACAATGCCGCCTCAAGTAAAAGAGGACTGACACTCTCACTTTCTATGATTTGAACCTCTCCTGTGAGTCCTGTTTTAGATTCCGATGCTTCACTTCTGGTTTACTGTATCCCTTGGACCTTCTTATTGACGATGAAACACAGAGTTTTCATCCGAATTTAATACAAAAGGCAGAATGAAGACTTAAGTACTAGAGGACTGACACTCTAACATTCTATGATTTGAACCTCTCCTGTGAGTCCAGTTTTAGATTCCGATGCTTCACTTCAGGTTTACTGTATCCCTAGGACCTTCGTATTGACGATGAAACACAGAAATTGCATCCGAATTTAATTCAAAAGGCACAATGACGACTAAAGTAAAAGAGGACTGACACTCTCACTTTCTACGACTTGAACCTGTCCTGTGAGTCCAGTTTTAGATTCCGATGCTTCTCTTCAGGTTTATTGTATACCTTGGACCCTCTTATTAACGATGAAACTCAGAAATAGCATCGGAATTAAATTCAAAAGGCACAATGCCGACCTAAGTACAAGAGGACTGACACTCTAACTTTCTATGATTTGAACCTCTCCTGTGAGTTAGTTTTAGATTCCGATGCTTCACTTCAGATTTACTGTATCCCTTGGACCTTCTTATTGACAATGAAACACAGAAATTCCATCGGAATTAAATTCAAAAGGCACAATGCCGACTTAAGTACAAGAGGACTGACACTCTAACTTTCTATGATTTGAACCTCTCCTGTGAGTCCAGTTTTAGATTCTGATGCTTCACTTCAGGTTTACTGTATACCTTGCACCTTCTTGTTGACGATGGAACACAGAAATTGCATTGGAATTAAATTCAAAAGGCACAATGCCGACCTAAGTACAAGAGGACTGACAATCTAACTTTCTATGATTTGAACCTCTCCTGTGAGTCAGTTTTAGATTCCGATGCTTCACTTCAGGTTTACTGTATCCCTTGGACCTTCTTATTGACAATGAAACACAGAAATTCCATCGGAATTATATTCAATAGGCTCAATGCCGACTTAAGTACAAGAGGACTGACACTCTAACTTTCTAAGATTTGAACCTCCCCAGTGAGTCAGTTTTAGATTCCGATGCTTCACCACAGGTTTACTGTATCCCTTGGACCTTCTTATTGACGATGAAACACAGAAATTGCATCCATTTTTAATTCAAAATTCACAATGCCGACATAAGTACAAGAGGACTGACACTCTAACTCTCTATGATTTGAACCACTCCTGTGAGTCCAGATATAGATTCCGATGCTTCACTTCAGGTTTACAGTATACTTTGCACGTTCTTATTGACGATGAAACACAGAAATTGCATTGGTATTAAATTCAAAAGGCACAATGCCCACTTAAGTACAACAGGACTGACACTCTAACTTTCTATGATTTGAACCTCTCCAGTGAGTCAGTTTTAGATTCCGATGCTTCACTACAGGTTTACTGTATCCTTGGACCTTCTTATTGACAATGAAACACAGAAATTCCATCGGAATTAAATTCAAACGCACAATGCCGACTTAAGTACAAGAGGACTGACACTGTAACTTTCTATGATTTGAACCTCTCCTGTGAGTCCAGTTATAGATTCCGATGCTTCACTTCAGTTTTACTGTATACTTTGGACCTTCGTATTGACGATGAAACACAGAAATTGCATTGGAATTAAATTCAAAAAGCACAATGCCGACTTAAGTACAAGAGGACTGACACTCTAACTTTCTATGATTTTAACCTCTCCTGTGAGTCCAGTTTTAGATTCCGATGCTTCACTTCAGGTTTACTGTATACCTTGGACCTTCTTATTGACGATAAAACACAGAAATTGCATCCGAATTTAATACAAAAGGCACAATGCCGACTTAAGTACAAGAGGACTGACACTCTAACTTTCCATGATTTGAACCTCTCCTCTGAGTCCAGTTTAAGATTCCGATACTTCACTTCAGGTTTACCGTATACCTTGGACGTTCTTACTGACGATGAAACACAGAAATTACATCGGAATTAAATTCAAAAGGCACAATGCCGACTTAAGTACAAGAGGACAGACACTCTAACTCTCTTCGATTTGAACCTCTCCTGTGAGTGCAGTTATAGATTCCGATGCTTCACTTCAGTTTTACTGTATGCTTTGGACCTTCTTATTGACGAAGAAACACAGAAATAGCATTGGAATTAATTTCAAAAGGCACAATGCCGACTTAAGTACAAGAGGACTGCCACTCTAACGTTCTATGATTTGAACTTCTCCTGTGAGTCCAGTTATAGATTCCGATGCTTCACTTCAGGTTTACTGTATACTTTGCACCTTCTTATTGACGATGAAACACAGAAATTCCATCGGAATTAAATTCAAAAGGCACAATGCTGACTTAAGTACAAGAGGACTGACACTCTAACTTTCTATGATTTGACCCTCTCCTGTGAGTCAGTTTTAGATTCCAATGCTTCACTTCAGGTTTACTGTATCCCTTGGACCTTCTTATTGACAATGAAACACAGAAATTAAATCGGAATTAAATTCAAAAGGCACAATGCCGACTTAAGTACAAGAGGACTGACACTCTAACTTTCTATGATTTGAACCTATCCTGTGAGTCCAGTTTTAGATTCCGATGCTTCATTTCAGGTTTACTGTATCCCTAGGACCTTCGTATTGACGATGAGACACAGAAAATGCATCCCAATTTAATTCAAAAGGCACAATGCCGACTTAAGTAAAACTGGACTGACACTCTCACTTTCTACGATTTGAGCCTGTCCAGTGAGTCCAGTTTTAGATTCCGATGCTTCTCTTCAGGTTTATTGTATACCTTGGACCCTCTTATTGACGATGAAACACAGAAATTGCATCGGAATTAAATTCAAAAGGCACAATGCCGACTTAAGTACAAGAGGACTGACACTCCAACTCTCTATGATTTGAACCTCTCCAGTGAGTCCAGATATAGATTCCGATGCTTCACTTTAGGTTTACTGTATAATTTAGACCTCCTTATTGACGATGAAACACAGAAATTGCATCCGAATTTAATACAAAAGGCACAATGCCGACTTAAGGACAAGAGGACTGACACTCTAACATTCCATGATTTGAATCTTTCCTGTGAGTCCAGTTTTAGATTCCGATGTTTCACTTCAGGTTTACTGTATCCCTTGGACCTTCGAATTGACGATGAAACACAGAGATGGCATCCGAATTTAATACAAAAGGCACAATGCCGACTTAAGTACAAGAGGATTGACACTCTCACTTTCTATGATTTGAACCTCTCCTGTGGGTCCAGTTTAAGATTCCGATGCTTCACTTCAGGTTTACTGTATCCCTTGGACCTTCTTATTGACGATGAAACACAGAAATTGCATCGGAATTTAATACAAAAGGCACAATGCCGCCTCAAGTAAAAGAGGACTGACACTCTCTCTTTCTATGATTTGAACCTCTCCTGTGAGTCCTGTTTTAGATTCCGATGCTTCACTTCTGGTTTACTGTATCCCTTGGACCTTCTTATTGACGATGAAACACAGAGTTTTCATCCGAATTTAATACAAAAGGCAGAATGAAGACTTAAGTACTAGAGGAATGACACTCTAACTTTCTATGATTTGAACCTCTCCTGTGAGTCCAGTTTTAGATTCCGATGCTTCACTTCAGGTTTACTGTATCCCTAGGACCTTCGTATTGACGATGAAACACAGAAATTGCATCCGAATTTAATTCAAAAGGCACAATGACGACTAAAGTAAAAGAGGACTGACACTCTCACTTTCTACGATTTGAACCTCTCCTGTGAGTCCAGTTTTAGATTCCGATGCTTCTCTTCAGGATTATTGTATACCTTGCACCTTCTTATTGACGATGAAACACAGAAATTGCATCGGAAATAAATTCAAAAGGCACAATGCCGACTTAAGTACAAGAGGACTGACACTCTAACTCTCTATGATTTGAACCTCACCTATGAGTCCAGTTTTATATTCCGATGCTTCACTTCAGGTTTACTGTATACCTTGGACCTTCTTAATGACGATGAAACACAGAAATTGCATTCGAATTTTATAAAAAAGGCACAATGCCGACTTAAGTACAAGAGGACTGACACTCTAACTTTCTATGTTTTGAACCTCTCCTCGGAGTCCAGTTTAAGATTCCGATGCTTCATGTCAGGTTTACCGTATCCCTTGGACCTTCTTACTGACGATGAAACACAGAAATTACATCGGAATTAAATTCAAAAGGCACAATGCCGACTTAAGTACACGAGGACAGACACTCTAACTCTCTATGATTTGAACCTCTCCTGTGAGTCCACTTTTAGATTCCGAAGCTTTTCTTCAGGTTTACTGTATACCTTGGACCTTCTTATTGACGATGAAACACAGAAATTGCATTGGAATTAAATTCAAAAGACACAATGCCCACTTAAGTACAAAAGGACTGACACTCTAACTTTCTATGATTTGAACCTCTCCTGTGAGTCAGTTTTAGATTCCAATGCTTCACTTCAGGTTTACTGTATCCCTTGGACCTTCTTATTGACAATGAAACACAGAAATTGCATCGGAATTTAATACAAAAGGCACAATGCCGCCTCAAGTTAAAGAGGACTGACACTCTCACTTTCTATGATTTGAACCTCTCCAGTGAGTCCTGTTTTAGATTCCGATGCTTCACTTCTGGTTTACTGTATCCCTTGGACCTTCTTATTGACGATGAAACACAGAGTTTTCATCCGAATTTAATACAAAAGGCAGAATGAAGACTTAAGTACTGGAGGACTGACACTCTAACTTTCTATGATTTGAACCTCTCCTGTGAGTCCAGTTTTAGATTCCGATGCTTCACTTCAGGTTTATTGTATACCTACTACCCCCTTATTGACGATGAAACACAGAAATTGCATCGGAATTAAATTCAAAAGGCACAATGCCGACATAAGTAAAAGAGGACTGACACCCTAACTTTCTAAGATTTGAACCTCTCCTGTGAGTCCACTTTTAGATTCCAAAGCTTTACTTCAGGTTTAATGTATACCTTGGACCTTCTTACTGACGATGAAACACAGAAATTGCATCCGAATTTAATACAAAAGGCTCAATGCCGACTTAAGTAAAAGAGGACCGACACTCTCACTTTCTACGATTTGAACCAGTCCTGTGAGTCCAGTTTTAGATTCCGATGCTTCTCTTCAGGTTTGTGGTATACCTTGGACCCTCTTATTGACGATGAAACACAGCAATTGCATCCGAATTTAATACAAAAGGCACAATGCCGACTTAAGTACACGAGGCCTGACACTCTAACATTCTATGATTTGAATCTCTCCTGTGAGTCCAGTTTTACATTCCGATGCTTCACTTCAGGTTTACTGTATCCCTTGGACCTTCGAATTGACGATGAAACACAGAGATTGCATCCGAATTTAATACAAAAGGCACAATGCCGACTTAAGTACAAGAGGATTGACACTCTCACTTTCTATGATTTGAACCTCTCCCGTGAGTCCAGTTTTAGATTCCGATGCTTCAATTCAGGTTTACTGTATCCCTTGGACCTTCTTATTGACGATGAAACACAGAAATTGCATCGGAATTTAATATAAAAGGCACAATGCTGCCTCAAGTAAAAGAGGACTGACACTCTCACTTTCTATGATTTGAACCTCTCCTGTGAGTCCTGTTTTAGATTCCGATGCTTCACTTCTAGTTTACTGTCTCCCTTGGACCTTCTTATTGACGATGAAACACAGAGTTTTCATCCGAATTTAATACAAAAGGCAGAATGAAGACTTAAGTACTAGAGGACTGACACTTTAACTTTCTATGATTTAAACCTCTCCTGTGAGTCCAGTTTTAGATTCCGATGCTTCACTTCAGGTTTACTGTATCCCTAGGCCCTTCGTATTGACGATGAAACACAGAAATTGAATTGGAATTAAATTCAAAAGGCACAATACCGACCTAAGTACAAGAGGACTGACACTCTAATTTTCTATGTTTTGAACCTCTCCTGTGAGTCAGTTTTAGATTCCGATGCTTCACTTCAGGTTTACTGTATCCCTTGGAACTTCTTATCGACGATGAAACACAGAGATTCCATCGGAATTAAATTCAAAAGGCACAATGCCGACTTAAGTACAAGAGGACAGACACTCTAACTCTCTATGATTTGAACCTCTCCTGTGAGTCCAGTTATAGATTCCAATGCTTCACTTTAGGTTTACTGTATACTTTGCACCTTCTTATGCACGATGAAACACAGAAATTGCATTGGAATGAAATTCAAAAGGCACAATGCCGACTTAAGTACAAGAGGACTGACAATCTAACTCTCTATGATTTGAACCTCTCCTGTGAGTCCAGTTATAGATTCCGATGCTTCACTTTAGGTTTACTGTATACCTTAGACCTTCTTATTGACGATGAAACACAGAAATTGTATCCGAATTTAATACAAAAGGCACAATGCCAACTTAAGTACAAGAGGACTGACACTCTAACATTCTATGATTTGAATCTCTCCTGTGAGTCCAGTTTTAGATTCTGATGCTTCACTTCAGGTTTACTGTATATCAAGGACCTTCGTATTGACGATGAAACACAGAAATTGCATCCGAATATAATTCAAAAGGCACAATGCCGACTTAAGTAAAAGAGGACTGACACTCTCACTTTCTACGATTTGAACCCCTCCTGTGAGTCCAGTTTTAGATTCCGATGCTTCTCTTCAGGTTTATTGTATACCTTGCACCTTCTTATTGACGATGAAACACAGAAATTGCATCGGAAATAAATTCAAAAGGCACAATGCCGACTTAAGTACAAGAGGACTGACACTCTAACTTTCTATGATTTGAACCTCTCCTCTTAATCCAGTTTAAGATTCCGATGCTTCACTTCAGGTTTACTGTATCCCTAGGACCTTCGTATTGACGATGAAAAACAGAAAATGCATCCGAATTTAATTCAAAAGGCACAATGCCGACTTAAGTAAAAGAGGACTGAGACTCTTACTTTCTATGATTTGAACCTCTCCTGTGAGTCCAGTTTTAGATTCCGATGCTTCACTTCAGATTTATTGTATACCTTCTACCCCCTTATTGACGATGAAACACAGAAATTGCATCGGAATTAAATTCAAAAGGCACAATGCCGACATAAGTAAAAGAGGACTGACATTCTAACTTTCTAAGATTTGAACCTCTCCTGTGAGTCCAGTTTTAGATTCCGAAGCTTTACTTCAGGTTTACTGTATACCTTGGACCTTCTTACTGACGATGAAACACAGAAATTGCATCGGAATTTAATACAAAAGGCACAATGCCGCCTCAAGTAAAAGAGGACTGACACTCTCTCTTTCTATGATTTGAACCTCTCCTGTGAGTCCTGTTTTAGATTCCGATGCTTCACTTCTGGTTTACTGTATCCCTTGGACCTTCTTATTGACGATGAAACACAGAGTTTTCATCCGAATTTAATACAAAAGGCAGAATGAAGACTTAAGTACTAGAGGAATGACACTCTAACTTTCTATGATTTGAACCTCTCCTGTGAGTCCAGTTTTAGATTCCGATGCTTCACTTCAGGTTTACTGTATCCCTAGGACCTTCGTATTGACGATGAAACACAGAAATTGCATCCGAATTTAATTCAAAAGGCACAATGACGACTAAAGTAAAAGAGGACTGACACTCTCACTTTCTACGATTTGAACCTCTCCTGTGAGTCCAGTTTTAGATTCCGATGCTTCTCTTCAGGATTATTGTATACCTTGCACCTTCTTATTGACGATGAAACACAGAAATTGCATCGGAAATAAATTCAAAAGGCACAATGCCGACTTAAGTACAAGAGGACTGACACTCTAACTCTCTATGATTTGAACCTCACCTATGAGTCCAGTTTTATATTCCGATGCTTCACTTCAGGTTTACTGTATACCTTGGACCTTCTTAATGACGATGAAACACAGAAATTGCATTCGAATTTTATAAAAAAGGCACAATGCCGACTTAAGTACAAGAGGACTGACACTCTAACTTTCTATGTTTTGAACCTCTCCTCGGAGTCCAGTTTAAGATTCCGATGCTTCATGTCAGGTTTACCGTATCCCTTGGACCTTCTTACTGACGATGAAACACAGAAATTACATCGGAATTAAATTCAAAAGGCACAATGCCGACTTAAGTACAAGAGGACAGACACTCTAACTCTCTATGATTTGAACCTCTCCTGTGAGTCCACTTTTAGATTCCGAAGCTTTTCTTCAGGTTTACTGTATACCTTGGACCTTCTTATTGACGATGAAACACAGAAATTGCATTGGAATTAAATTCAAAAGACACAATGCCCACTTAAGTACAAAAGGACTGACACTCTAACTTTCTATGATTTGAACCTCTCCTGTGAGTCAGTTTTAGATTCCAATGCTTCACTTCAGGTTTACTGTATCCCTTGGACCTTCTTATTGACAATGAAACACAGAAATTGCATCGGAATTTAATACAAAAGGCACAATGCCGCCTCAAGTTAAAGAGGACTGACACTCTCACTTTCTATGATTTGAACCTCTCCAGTGAGTCCTGTTTTAGATTCCGATGCGTCACTTCTGGTTTACTGTATCCCTTGGACCTTCTTATTGACGATGAAACACAGAGTTTTCATCCGAATTTAATACAAAAGGCAGAATGAAGACTTAAGTACTGGAGGACTGACACTCTAACTTTCTATGATTTGAACCTCTCCTGTGAGTCCAGTTTTAGATTCCGATGCTTCACTTCAGGTTTATTGTATACCTACTACCCCCTTATTGACGATGAAACACAGAAATTGCATCGGAATTAAATTCAAAAGGCACAATGCCGACATAAGTAAAAGAGGACTGACACCCTAACTTTCTAAGATTTGAACCTCTCCTGTGAGTCCACTTTTAGATTCCAAAGCTTTACTTCAGGTTTAATGTATACCTTGGACCTCCTTACTGACGATGAAACACAGAAATTGCATCCGAATTTAATACAAAAGGCTCAATGCCGACTTAAGTAAAAGAGGACCGACACTCTCACTTTCTACGATTTGAACCAGTCCTGTGAGTCCAGTTTTAGATTCCGATGCTTCTCTTCAGGTTTGTGGTATACCTTGGACCCTCTTATTGACGATGAAACACAGCAATTGCATCCGAATTTAATACAAAAGGCACAATGCCGACTTAAGTACACGAGGCCTGACACTCTAACATTCTATGATTTGAATCTCTCCTGTGAGTCCAGTTTTACATTCCGATGCTTCACTTCAGGTTTACTGTATCCCTTGGACCTTCGAATTGACGATGAAACACAGAGATTGCATCCGAATTTAATACAAAAGGCACAATGCCGACTTAAGTACAAGAGGATTGACACTCTCACTTTCTATGATTTGAACCTCTCCCGTGAGTCCAGTTTTAGATTCCGATGCTTCAATTCAGGTTTACTGTATCCCTTGGACCTTCTTATTGACGATGAAACACAGAAATTGCATCGGAATTTAATATAAAAGGCACAATGCTGCCTCAAGTAAAAGAGGACTGACACTCTCACTTTCTATGATTTGAACCTCTCCTGTGAGTCCTGTTTTAGATTCCGATGCTTCACTTCTAGTTTACTGTCTCCCTTGGACCTTCTTATTGACGATGAAACACAGAGTTTTCATCCGAATTTAATACAAAAGGCAGAATGAAGACTTAAGTACTAGAGGACTGACACTTTAACTTTCTATGATTTAAACCTCTCCTGTGAGTCCAGTTTTAGATTCCGATGCTTCACTTCAGGTTTACTGTATCCCTAGGCCCTTCGTATTGACGATGAAACACAGAAATTGAATTGGAATTAAATTCAAAAGGCACAATACCGACCTAAGTACAAGAGGACTGACACTCTAATTTTCTATGTTTTGAACCTCTCCTGTGAGTCAGTTTTAGATTCCGATGCTTCACTTCAGGTTTACTGTATCCCTTGGAACTTCTTATCGACGATGAAACACAGAGATTCCATCGGAATTAAATTCAAAAGGCACAATGCCGACTTAAGTACAAGAGGACAGACACTCTAACTCTCTATGATTTGAACCTCTCCTGTGAGTCCAGTTATAGATTCCAATGCTTCACTTTAGGTTTACTGTATACTTTGCACCTTCTTATGCACGATGAAACACAGAAATTGCATTGGAATGAAATTCAAAAGGCACAATGCCGACTTAAGTACAAGAGGACTGACAATCTAACTCTCTATGATTTGAACCTCTCCTGTGAGTCCAGTTATAGATTCCGATGCTTCACTTTAGGTTTACTGTATACCTTAGACCTTCTTATTGACGATGAAACACAGAAATTGTATCCGAATTTAATACAAAAGGCACAATGCCAACTTAAGTACAAGAGGACTGACACTCTAACATTCTATGATTTGAATCTCTCCTGTGAGTCCAGTTTTAGATTCTGATGCTTCACTTCAGGTTTACTGTATATCAAGGACCTTCGTATTGACGATGAAACACAGAAATTGCATCCGAATATAATTCAAAAGGCACAATGCCGACTTAAGTAAAAGAGGACTGACACTCTCACTTTCTACGATTTGAACCCCTCCTGTGAGTCCAGTTTTAGATTCCGATGCTTCTCTTCAGGTTTATTGTATACCTTGCACCTTCTTATTGACGATGAAACACAGAAATTGCATCGGAAATAAATTCAAAAGGCACAATGCCGACTTAAGTACAAGAGGACTGACACTCTAACTTTCTATGATTTGAACCTCTCCTCTTAATCCAGTTTAAGATTCCGATGCTTCACTTCAGGTTTACTGTATCCCTAGGACCTTCGTATTGACGATGAAAAACAGAAAATGCATCCGAATTTAATTCAAAAGGCACAATGCCGACTTAAGTAAAAGAGGACTGAGACTCTTACTTTCTATGATTTGAACCTCTCCTGTGAGTCCAGTTTTAGATTCCGATGCTTCACTTCAGATTTATTGTATACCTTCTACCCCCTTATTGACGATGAAACACAGAAATTGCATCGGAATTAAATTCAAAAGGCACAATGCCGACATAAGTAAAAGAGGACTGACATTCTAACTTTCTAAGATTTGAACCTCTCCTGTGAGTCCAGTTTTAGATTCCGAAGCTTTACTTCAGGTTTACTGTATACCTTGGACCTTCTTACTGACGATAAAACACAGAAATTGCATCCGAATTTAATACAAAAGGCTCAATGCCGACTTAAGTAAAAGAGGACTCACACTCTCACTTTCTACGATTTGAACCTGTCCTGTGAGTCCAGTTTCAGATTCCGATGCTTCCCTTCAGGTTTGTTGTATACCTTGGACCCTCTTATTGACGATGAAACACAGAAATTGCATCGGAATTAAAATCAATAGGCACAATGCCGACTTAAGTACAAGAGGACTGACACTCTAACTCTCTATGATTTGAACCTCTCCAGTGAGTCCAGTTATAGATTCCGATGCTTCACTTTAGGTTTACTGTATACCTTAGACCTTCTTATTGACGATGAAACACAGCAATTGCATCCGAATTTAATACAAAAGGCACAATGCCGACTTAAGTACAAGAGGATTGACACTCTCACTTTCTATGATTTGAACCTCTCCTGTGAGTCCAGTTTTAGATTCCGATGCTTCACTTCAGGTTTACTGTATCCCTTGGACCTTCTTATTGACGATGAAACACAGAAATTGCATCGGAATTTAATACAAAGGGCACAATGCCGCCTCAAGTACAAGAGGACTGACACTCTCACTTTCTATGATTTGAACCTCTCCTGTGAGTCCAGTTTTAGATTCCGATGCTTCACTTCTAGTTTACTGTATCCCTTGGACCTTCTTATTGACGATGAAACACAGAGTTTTCATCCGAATTTAATACAAAAGGCAGAATGAAGACTTAAGTACTAGAGGACTGACACTCTAACTTTCTATGATTTGAACCTCTCCTGTGAGTCCAGTTTTAGATTCCGATGCTTCTCTTCAGGATTATTGTATACCTTGCACCTTCTTATTGACGATGAAACACAGAAATTGCATCGGAATTAAATTCAAAAGGCACAATGCCGACTTAAGTACAAGAGGACTGACACTCTAACTTTCTATGATTCGAACCTGTCCTCTTAATCCAGTTTAAGATTCCGATGCTTCACTTCAGGTTTACTGTAGCCATTGGACCTTCTTATTTACGATGAAACACAGAAATTACATCGGAATTAAATTCAAAAGGCACAATGCCGACTTAAGTACAAGCGGACTGACACTCTAGCTTTCTAAGATTTGAACCTCTCCAGTGAGTCCAGTTTTAGATTCCGATGCTTCACTTCAGGTTTACTGTATCCCTTGGACCTTCTTATCGGTGATGAAACACAGAAATAGCATCGGAATTAAATTCAAAAGGCACAATGCCGACTGAAGTACAAGAAGACAGACACTCCTAACTCTCTATGATTTGAACCTCTCCTGTGAGTCCAGTTATATATTCCGATGCTTCACTTCAGGTTTACTGTATACTTTGCACCCTCTTATTGACGATGAAACACAGAAATTGCATTGGAATTAAATTCAAAAGGCACAATGCCGACTTAAGTACAAGAGGACCGACAATCTAACTCTCTATGATTTGAACCTCTCCTGTGAGTCAGGTTATAGATTCCGATGCTACACTTTAGGTTTACTGTATACCTCAGACCTTCTTATTGACGATGAATTACAGAAATTGTATCCGAATTTAATACAAAAGGCACAATGCCAACTTAAGTACAAGAGGACTGACACTCTAACATTCTATGATTTGGATCTCTCCTGTGAGTCCAGTTTTAGATTCTGATGCTTCACTTCAGGTTTACTGTATATCAAGGACCTTCGTATTGACGATGAAACACAGAAATTGCATCCGAATATAATTCTAAAGGCACAATGCCGACTTAAGTAAAAGAGGACTGACACTCTCACCTTCTACGATTTGAACCTCTCCTGTGAGTCCAGTTTTAGATTCCGATGCTTCTCTTCAAGTTTATTGTATACCTTGCACCTTCTTATTGACGATGAAACACAGAAATTGCATCGGAAATAAATTCAAAAGGCACAATGCCGTATTAAGTACAAGAGGACTGACACTCTAACTCTCTATGATTTTGAAAATCACCTATGAGTCCAGTTTTAGATTCCGATGCTTCACTTCAGGTTTACTGTATACCTCGGACCTTCTTATTGACGATGAAACACAGAAATTGCATTCGAATTTTATAAAAAAGGCACAATGCCGACTTAAGTACAAGAGGACTGACACTCTAACTTTCTATGATTTGAACCTCTCCTCTTAATCCAGTTTAAGATTCCGATGCTTCACTTCAGGTTTACTGTATCCCTAGGACCTTCGTATTGACGATGAAAAACAGAAAATGCATCCGAATTTAATTCAAAAGGCACAATGCCGACTTAAGTAAAAGAGGACTGAGACTCTTACTTTCTATGATTTGAACCTCTCCTGTGAGTCCAGTTTTAGATTCCGATGCTTCACTTCAGATTTATTGTATACCTTCTACCCCCCTTATTGACGATGAAACACAGAAATTGCATCGGAATTAAATTCAAAAGGCACAATGCCGACATAAGTAAAAGAGGACTGGCACTCTAACTTTCTAAGATTTGAACCTCTCGTGTGAGTCCAGTTTTAGATTCCGAAGCTTTACTTCAGGTTTACTGTATACCTTGGACCTTCTTACTGACGACCAAACACAGAAATTGCATCCGAATTTAATACAAAAGGCTCAATGCTGACTTAAGTAAAAGAGGACTGACACTCTCACTTTCTACGATTTGAACCTGTCCTGTGAGTCCAGTTTTAGATTCCGGTGCTTCTCTTCAGGTTTGTTGTATACCTTAGACCCTCTTATTGACGATGAAACACAGAAATTGCATCGGAATTAAATTCAATAGGCACAATGCCGACTTAAGTACAAGAGGACTGACGTTTTAACTCTCTATGATTTGAACCTCTCCAGTGACTCCAGTTATAGATTCCGATGCTTCACTTTAGGTTTACTGTATACCTTAGACCTTCTTATTGACGATGAAACACAGCAATTGCATCCGAATTTAATACAAAAGGCACAATGCCGACTTAAGTACAAGAGGACTGACACTCTAACATTCTATAATTTGAATCTCTCCTGTGAGTCCAGTTTTACATTCCGATGCTTCACTTCAGGTTTACTGTATCCCTTGGACCTTCGAATTGACGATGAAACACAGAGATTGCATCGGAATTAAATTCAATAGGCACAATGCCGACTTAAGTACAAGAGGACTGACATTTTAACTCTCTATGATTTGAACCTCTCCAGTGAGTCCAGTTTTAGATTCCGATGCTTCACTTCAGGTTTACTGTATCCCTTGGACCTTCTTATCGGTGATGAAACACAGAAATAGCATCGGAATTAAATTCAAAAGGCACAATGCCGACTGAAGTTTAAGAGGACAGACGCTCTAACTCTCTATGATTTGAACCTCTCCTGTGAGTCCAGTTATATATTCCGATGCTTCACTTCAGGTTTACTATATACTTTGCACCGTCTTATTGACGACGACACACAGAAATTGCATTGGAATTAAATTCAAAAGACACAATGCCGACCTAAGTACAAGAGGACTGACACTCTAACTTTCTATGATTTGAACCTCTCCTGTGAGTCAGTTTTAGATTCCGATGCTTCACTTCAGGTTTTCTGTATCCCTTGGACCTTCTTATTGACAATGAAACACAGAAATGCCATCGGAATGAAATTCAAAAGGCACAATGCCGACTTAAGTACAAGAGGACTGGCACTCTAACTTTCTATGATTTGAACCTCTCCTGTGAGTCCAGTTTTAGATTCTGATGCTTCACTTCAGATTTACTGTATACCTTGCACCTTCTTATTGACGATGAAACACAGAAATTGCATTGGAATTAAATTCAAAAGGTACAATGCCGACCTAAGTACAAGAGGACTGACACTCTAACTTTCTATGATTTGAACCTCTCCTGTGAGTCAGTTTTAGATTCCGATGCTTAACTTCAGGTTTACTGTATCCCTTGGACCTTCTTATTGACAATGAAACACAGAAATTCCATCGGAATTAAATTCAAAATGCACAATGCCGACTTAAGTACAATTGTACTGACACTCTAACTTTCTAAGATTTGAATCTCTCCAGTGAGTCCAGTTTTAGATTCCGATGCTTCACTTCAGGTTTACTGTATCCCTTGGACCTTCTTATCGACGATGAAACACAGAGATTGCATCGGAATTAAACTCAAAAGGCACAATGCCGACTTAAGTACAAGAGGACAGACACTCTAACTCTCTATGATTTGAACCTCTCCTGTGAGTCCAGTTATAGATTCCGATTCTTCACATCAGGTTTACTGTATACTTTGCACCTTCTTATTGACGATGAAACACAGAAATTGCATTGGAATGAAATTCAAAAGGCACAATGCCGACTTAAGTACAAGAGGACTGACAATCTAACTCTCTATGATTTGAACCTCTCCTGTGCGTCCAGTTATAGTTTCCGATGCTTCACTTTAGGTTTACTGTATACCTTAGACCTTCTTATTGACGATGAAACACAGAAATTGTATCCGAATTAAATACAAAAGGCACAATGCCGACTTAAGTACAAGAGGACTGACACTCTAACATTCTATGATTTGAATCTCTCCTGTGAGTCCAGTTTTAGATTCTGATGCTTCACTTCAGGTTTACAGTATATCAAGGACCTTCGTATTGACGATGAAATACAGAAATTGCATCCGAATATTATTCAAAAGGCACAATGCCGACTTAAGTAAAAGAGGACTGACACTCTCACTTTCTACGATTTGAACCTCTCCTGTGAGTCCAGTTTTAGATTCCGATGCTTCTCTTCGGGTTTATTGTATACCTTGCACCTTCTTATTGACGATGAAACACAGAAATTGTATCGGAATTAAATTCAAAAGGCACAATGCCGACTTAAGTACAAGAGGACTGACACTCTATTTCTCTATGATTTGAACCTCACCTATGAGTCCAGTTTTAGATTCCGATGCTTCACTTCAGGTTTACTGAATACCTTGCACAATCTTATTGACGATGAAACACAGAAATTGCATCCGAATTTAATACAAAAGGCACATTGCCGACATAAGTAAAAGGGGACTGACACTCTAACCTTCTATAATTTGAACCTCTCCTGTGAGTCCAGTTTTAGATTCCGATGCTTCACTTCTGGTTTACTGTATACCTTGCACCTTCATATTGACGATGAAACACAGAAATTGCATCGGAATTAAATTCAAAAGGCACAATGCCGACTTAAGTAACAGAGGACTGACACTCTCGCTTTCTATGATTTGAACCTCTCCTGTGAGTCCAGTTTTAGATTCCGATGCTTCAGTTCAGGTTTACTGTATCCCTTTGACCTTCTTATTGACGATGAAACACGGAGTTTGCATCCGAAATTAATACAAAAATCACAATGCCGACGTAAGTACAAGAGGACTGACACTCTAACTTTGTATGATTTGAACTTCTCCTGTGAGTCAGTTTCAGATTCCGATGCTTCACTTCAGGTTTACAGTATACCTTACACCTTCTTATTGATGATGAAACACAGATATTGCATCCGAATTTAATACAAAAGGCACAATGCCGACTTAAGTACAAGAGGAATGACAGTCTAACATCCTATGATATGAACCTCTCCTGTGAGTCCAGTTTTAGCTTCCGATGCTTCACTTCAGGTTTACTGTATCCCTTGGACCTCCTTATTGACGATGAAACACAGAAATTGCATCCAATTTTAATACAAAAGGCACAATGCCGACATAAGTACAAGAGGACTGACACTCTAACTCTCTATGATTAGAACCTCTCCCGTGAGTCCAGTTACAGATACCAATGCTTCACTTCAGGTTTAATGTATACTTTGCACCTTCTTATTGACGATGAAACACAAAAATTGCATTGGAATTAAATTCAAAAGGCACAATGCCGACTTAAGTACAAGAGGACTGACACTCTTACTCTCTATGATTTGAACCTCTCCTGTGAGTCCAGTTATAGATTCCGATGCTTCACTTTAGGTTTACTGTATACCTTAGACCTTCTTATTGACGATGAAACACAGAAATTGCATCCGAATTTAATACAAAAGGCACAATGCCGACTTAAGTACAAGAGGACTGACACTCTAACATTCTATGATTTGAATCTCTCCTGTGGGTCCAGTTTTAGATCCCGATGCTTCACTTCAGGTTTAGTGTATCCCTTGGACCTTCGTATTGACGATGAAACACAGAGATTGCATCAGAATTTAAAACAAATGGCACAATGCCGACTTAAATACAAGAGGACTGACACTCTAACTCTCTATGATTTGAACCTCTCCTGTGAGTCCAGTTATAGATTCCGATGCTTCACTTCAGGTTTACTGTATACTTTGCACCTTCTTACTGACGATAAAACAATGAAATTGCATTGGAATTAAATTCAAAAGGCACAATGCCGACATAAGTACAAGAGGACTGACACTCAAACTCTCTAAGATTTGAACCTCTCCTGTGTGTCCAGTTATAGATTCCGATGCTTCACTTCAGGTTTACTGTATACTTTGCACCTTCTTATTGACGATGAAACACAGAAATTGCATTGGAATTAAATTCAAAAGGCACAATGCCGGTTTAAGTACAAGAGGACTGACACTCTAAATCTCTATGATTTGAACCTCTCCTGTTAGTCCACTTATAGATTCCGATGCTTCACTTTTGGTTTACTGTATACCTTAGACCTTCTTATTGACGATGAAACACAGAAATTGTATCCGAATTTAATACAAAAGGCACAATGCCGACTTAAGTACAAGAGGACTGACACTCTAACATTCTATGATTTGAATCTCTCCTGTGAGTCCAGTTTTAGATTCTGATGCTTAACTTCAGGTTTACTGTATCCCTTGGACCTTCGTATTGACGATGAAACACAGAGATTGCATCCGAATTTAATACAAAAGGCACAATGCCGACTTAAGTACAAGGGGACTGACACTCTCACTTTCTATGATTTGAACCTCTCCTGTGAGTCCAGTTTTAGATTCCGATGCTTCACCTCAGGTTTCCTGTATCCCTTGGACCTTCTTATTGACGATGAAACACAGAAATTGCATCGGAATTTAATACAAAAGGCACAATGCCGCCTCAAGTAAAAGAGGACTGACATTCTCACTTTCTATGATTTGAACCTCTCCTGTGAGTCCTGTTTTAGATTCCGATTCTTCACCTCTGGTGCATTGTATCCCTTGGACCTTCTAATTGACGATGAAACACAGAGTTTTCATGCGAATTTAATACAAAGGGCACAATGAAGACTTAAGTACAAGAGGACTGACACTCTAACATTCTATGATTTGAACCTCTCCTGTGAGTCAGTTTTAGATTCCGATGCTTCACTTCAGGTTTTCTGTATCCCTTGGACCTTATTATTGACAATGAAACACAGAAATTCCATCGGAATAAAATTCAAAAGGCACAATGCCGACTTAAGTACAAGAGGACTGGCACTCTAACTTTCTATGATTTGAACCTCTCCTGTGAGTCCAGTTTTAGATTCTGATGCTTCACTTCAGGTTTACTGTATACCTTGCACCTTCTTATTGACGATGAAACACAGAAATTGCATTGGAATTAAATTCAAAAGGTACAATGCCGACCTAAGTACAAGAGGACTGACACTCTAACTTTCTATGATTTGAACCTCTCCTGTGAGTCAGTTTTAGATTCCGATGCTTAACTTCAGGTTTACTGTATCCCTTGGACTTTCTTATTGACAATGAAACACAGAAATTCCATCGGAATTAAATTCAAAAGGCACAATGCCGACTTAAGTACAATTGTACTGACACTCTAACTTTCTAAGATTTGAACCTCTCCAGTGAGTCCAGTTTTAGATTCCGATGCTTCACTTCAGGTTTACTGTATCCCTTGGACCTTCTTATCGACGTTGAAACACAGAGATTGCATGGGAATTAAATTCAAAAGGCACAATGCCGACTTAAGTACAAGAGGACAGACACTCTAACTCTCTATGATTTGAACCTCTCCTGTGAGTCCAGTTATAGATTCTGATGCTTCACTTCAGGTTTACTGTATACTTTGCACCTTCTTATTGACGATGAAACACAGAAATTGCATTGGAATGAAATTCAAAAGGCACAATGCCGACCTAAGTACAAGAGGACTGACAATCTAACTCTCTATGATTTGAACCTATCCTCTGCGTCCAGTTATAGATTCCGATGCTTCACTTTAGGTTTACTGTATACCTTAGACCTTCTTATTGACGATGAAACACAGAAATTGTATCCGAATTAAATACAAAAGGCACAATGCCGACTTAAGTACAAGAGGACTGACACTCTAACATTCTATGATTTGAATCTCTCCTGTGAGTCCAGTTTTAGATTCTGATGCTTCACTTCAGGTTTACTGTATATCAAGGACCTTCGTATTGACGATGAAATACAGAAATTGCATCCGAATATAATTCAAAAGGCACAATGCCGACTTAAGTAAAAGAGGACTGACACTCTCACTTTCTACGATTTGAACCTCTCCTGTGAGTCCAGTTTTTGATTCCGATGCTTCTCTTCAGGTTTATTGTATACCTTGCACCTTCTTATTGACGATGAAACACAGAAATTGCATCGGAATTAAATTCAAAAGGCACAATGCCGACTTAAGTACAAGAGGACTGACACTCTAACTCTCTATGATTTGAACCTCACCTATGAGTCCAGTTTTAGATTCCGATGCTTCACTTCAGGTTTACTGAATACCTTGCACAATCTTATTGACGATGAAACACAGAAATTGCATCCGAATTTAATACAAAAGGCACATTGCCGACATAAGTAAAAGGGGACTGACACTCTAACCTTCTATAATTTGAACCTGTCCTGTGAGTCCAGTTTTAGATTCCGATGCTTCACTTATGGTTTACTGTGTACCTTGCACCTTCTTATTGACGATGAAACACAGAAATTGCATCGGAATTAAATTCAAAAGGCACAATGCCGACTTAAGTAACAGAGGACTGACACTCTCGCTTTCTATGATTTGAACCTCTCCTGTGAGTCCAGTTTTAGATTCCGATGCTTCACTTCAGGTTCACTGTATCCCTTTGATCTTCTTATTGACGATGAAACACGGAGTTTGCATCCGAAATTAATACAAAAATCACAATGCCGACGTAAGTACAAGAGGACTGACACTCTAACTCTCTATGATTAGAACCTCTCCTGTGAGTCCAGTTACAGATACCAATGCTTCACTTCAGGTTTACTGTATACTTTGCACCTTCTTATTGACGATGAAACACAGAAATTGCATTGGAATTAAATTCAAAAGGCACAATGCCGACTTAAGTACCAGAGGACTGACACTCTTACTCACTATGATTTGAACCTCTCCTGTGAGTCCAGTTATAGATTCCGATGCTTCACTTCAGGTTTACTGTATACCTTGGACCCTCTTATTGACGATGACACACAGAAATTGCATCCGAATTTAATACAAAAGGCAGAATGCCGACTAAAGTACAAGAGGAGTGACACTCTAACTCTCTATGATTTGAACCTCTCCTGTGAGTCCAGTTATAGATTCCGATGCTTCACTTCAGGTTTACTGTATACTTTGCACCTTCTTACTGACGATGAAACAATGAAATTGCATTGGAATTAAATTCAAAAGGCACAATGCCGACGTAAGTACAAGAGGACTGACACTCAAACTCTCTATGATTTGAACCTCTCCTGTGTGTCCAGTTATAGATTCCGATGCTTCACTTCAGGTTTACTGTATACTTTGCACCTTCTTATTGACGATGAAACACAGAAATTGCATTGGAATTAAATTCAAAAGGCACAACGCCGACTTAAATACAAGAGGACTGACACTCTAAATCTCTATGATTTGAACCTCTCCTGTGAGTCCAGTTATAGATTCCGATGCTTCACTTTTGGTTTACTGTATACCTTAGACCTTCTTATTGACGATGAAACACAGAAATTGTATCCGAATTTAATACAAAAGGCACAATGCCGACTTAAGTACAAGAGGACTGACATTCTAACATTCTATGATTTCAATCTCTCCTGTGAGTCCAGTTTTAGATTCTGATGCTTAACTTCAGGTTTACTGTATCCCTTGGACCTTCGTATTGACGAGGAAACACAGAGATTGCATCCGAATTTAATACAAAAGGCACAATGCCGATTGAAGTACAACAGGACTGACACTCTCACTTTCTATGATTTGAACCTCTCCTGTGAGTCCAGTTTTAGATTCCGATGCTTCACCTCAGGTTTCATGTATCCCTTGGACCTTCTTATTGACAATGAAACACAGAAATTGCATCGGAATTTAATACAAAAGGCACAATGCCGCCTCAAGTAAAAGAGAACTGACATTCTCACTTTCTATGATTTGAACCTCTCCTGTGAGTCCTGTTTTAGATTCCGATTCTTCACCTCTGGTTTATTGTATCCCTTGGACCTTCTAATTGACGATGAAACACAGAGTTTTCATGCGAATTTAATACAAAGGGCACAATGAAGACTTAAGTACAAGAGGACAGACACTCTAACATTCTATGATTTGAACCTCTCCTGTGAGTCCAGTTTTAGATTCCGATGCTTCACTTCAGGTTTACTGTATACCTTGGACCTTCTTATTGATGATGAAACACAGAAATTGCATCCGAATTTAATACAAAAGCCACAATGCCGACTTAAGTGCAAGAGGACTGACACTCTAACTTTCTATGATTTGAACCACTCCTCTGAGTCCAGTTTAAGATTCCGATGCTTCACTTCAGGTTTACTGTATCCCTGGGACCCTCTTATTGACGGTGAAACACAGAAATTGCATCGGAATTAAATTCTAAAAGCACAATGCCGACTTAAGTACAAGAGGACTGACACTCTAACTTTCTACGATTTGAAACTCTCCTGTGAGTACAGTTTTAGATTCCGATGCTTCACTTCAGGTTTACTGTATCCCTTGGACCTTCTTATTGACGATGAAACACAGAAATTGCATCGGAATTAAATTCAAAAGGCACAATGCCGACTTAAGTACAAGAGGACATAAACTCTAACTCTCTATGATGTGAACCTCTCCTGTGAGTCCAGTTATAGATTCCGATGCTTCAGGTTTACTGTTTACTTTGCACCATCTTATTGACGATGAAACACAGAAATTGCATTGGAATTAAATTCAAAAGGCACAATGACGACTTAAGTACAAGAGGACTGACACTCTAAATCTCTATGATTTGAACCTCTCCTGTGAGTCCAGTTATAGATTCCGATGCTTCACTTTTGGTTTACTGTATACTTTAGACCTTCTTATTGACAATGAAACACAGAAATTGTATCCGAATTTAATACAAAAGGCACAATGCCGACTTAAGTACAAGAGGACTGACATTCTAACATTCTATGATTTGAATCTCTCCTGTGAGTCCAGTTTTAGATTCTGATGCTTAACTTCAGGTTTACTGTATCCCTTGGACCTTCGTGTTGACGATGAAACACAGAGATTGCATCCGAATTTAATACAAAAGGCACAATGCCGACTTAAGTACAATAGGACTGACACTCTCACTTTCTATGATTTGAACCTCTCCTGTGAGTCCAGTTTTAGATTCCGATGCTTCACCTCAGGTTCCGTGTATCCCTTGGACCTTCTTATTGACGATGAAACACAGAAATTGCATCGGAATTTAATACAAAAGGCACAATGCCGCCTCAAGTAAAAGAGGACTGACATTCTCACTTTCTATGATTTGAACCTCTCCTGTGAGTCCTGTTTTAGATTCCGATTCTTCACCTCTGGTTTATTGTATCCCTTGGACCTTCTAATTGACGATGAAACACAGAGTTTTCATGCGAATTTAATACAAAGGGCACAATGAAGACTTAAGTACAAGAGGACTGACACTCTAACATTCTATGATTTGAACCTCTCCTGTGAGTCCAGTTTTAGATTCCGATGCTTCACTTTAGGTTTACTGTATACCTTGGACCTTCTTATTGATGATGAAACACAGAAATTGCATCCGAATTTAATACAAAAGGCACAATGCCGACTTAAGTGCAAGAGGACTGACACTCTAACTTTCTATGATTTGGACCTCTACTCTGAGTCCAGTTTAAGATTCCGATGCTTCACTTCAGGTTTACTGTATCCCTGGGACCCTCTTATTGACGGTGAAACACAGAAATTGCATCGGAATTAAATTCAAAAGGCACAATGCCGACTTAAGTACAAGAGGACTGACACTCTAACTTTCTACGATTTGAAACTCCTCTGTGAGTCCAGTTTTAGATTCCGATGCTTCACTTCAGGTTTACTGTATCCCTTGGACCTTCTTATTGACGATGAAACACAGAAATTGCATCGGAATTAAATTCAAAAGGCACAATGCCGACTTAAGTACAAGAGGACATAAACTCTAACTCTCTATGATGTGAACCTCTCCTGTGAGTCCAGTTATAGATTCCGATGCTTCAGGTTTACTGTTTACTTTGCACCTTCTTATTGACGATGAAACACAGAAATTGCATTGGAATTAAATTCAAAAGGCACAATGCCGACATAAGTACAAGAGGACTGACACTTTAACTTTCTAAGATTTGAACCTCTCCTGTGAGTCAGTTTTAGATTCCGATGCTTCACTTCAGGTTTACTGTATCCCTTTGACCTTCTTAATGACAATGAAACACAGAAATTCCATCGGAATTAAATTCAAAAGGCACAATGCCGACTTAAGTACAAGAGGACTGACACTCTGAACATCTATGATTTGAACCTCTCCTTTGAGTCCAGTTTTAGATTCCGGTGCTTCACTTCAGGTTTACTGTATCCCTAGGACCTTCGTATTGACGATGAAACACAGAAATTGCATCCGAATTTAATTCAAAAGGCACAATGCCGACTTAAGTAAAAGAGGACTGACACTCTCACTTTCTACGATTTGTACCTCTCCTGTGAGTCCAGTTTTAGTTTCCGATTCTTCACTTCAGGTTTACTGTATACCTTGGACCTTCTTATTGACGATGAAACACTGAAATTGCATCCGAATTTAATACAAAAAGCACAATACCGACTTAAGTACTAGAGGACTGAAACTCTTACTTTCTATGATTTGAACCTCTCCTGTGGGTCCAGGTTTAGCTTCCGATGCTTCACTACAGGTTTACTGTACACCTTGGACCTTCTTATTGACGATGAAACACAGAAATTGCATCCGAATTTAATACAAAAGGCACAATGCCGACTTAAGTAAAAGAGGACTGACACTCCAACTTTCTATGATTTGAAGCTCCCTGTTAGTCCAGTTTTAGATTCCGATGCTTCACTTCAGGTTTACTTTATCCCTTGTACCTTCTTATTGACGATGAAACACGGAAATCGCATCCAATATTAATACAAAAGGCTCAATGCCGACATAAGTAAAAGAGGACTGACACTCAAACTCTCTATGATTTGAACCTCTCTTGTGATTCCAGTTATAGATTCCGATGCTTCACTTCAGGTTTACTGTATACTTTGCACCTTCTTATTGACGATGAAACACAGAAATTGCATTGGAATTATACTTCAAAAGCACAATGCCGACTTAAGTACAAGAGGACTGACACCTTCACTTTCTATGATTTGAACCTCTCCTGTGAGTCCAGTTTTTGATTCCGATGCTTCACTTCAGGTTTACTATATCCCTTGGACCTTCTTATTAACGATGAATCACAGATATTGCATCGGAATTTATAACAAAAGGCACAATGCCGCCTCAAGTAAAAGAGGACTGACACTCTCACTTTCTATGATTTGAACCTCTCCTGTGAGTCCTGTTTTAGATTCCGAAGCTTCACTTCTGATTTATTGTATCCCTTGGACCTTTTTATTGACGATGAAGCACAGAGTTTTCATCCGAATTTAATACAAAAGGCACAATGAAGACTTCAGTACAAGATGACTGACACTCTAACTTACTATGATTTGAACCTCTCCTGTGAGTCCAGTTTTAGATTCCGATGCTTCACTTCAGGTTTACTGTATACCTTGGACCTTCTTATTGACTATGAAACACAGAATTGCATCGGAATTAAATTCAAAAGGCACAATGACGACTTATGTACAAGAGGACTGACACTCTAACTTTCTAAGATTTGAACCTCTCCTGTGAATCCAGTTTTAGATTCCGATGCTTCACTTCAGTTTTATTGTATACCTTGGACCTTCTTATTGACGATGGAACACAGAAATTGCATCGGAATTGAACTCAAAAGGCACAATGCCCACTTAAGTACAAGAGGACTGACACTCTAACTTTCTAAGATTTGAACCACTCCTGTGATACCAGTTTTAGATTCCGATGCTTCACTTCAGGATTACTGTATACCTTGCACCTTCTTATTGACAATGAAACACAGAAATTGCATCCGAATTTAATACAAAAGGCACAATGCCGACTTAAGTACAAGAGGACTGACACTCTCACTTTCTATGATTTGAACCTCTCCTGTGAATCCAGTTTTAGATTCTAGTGCTTAACTTCAGGTTTACTGTATCCCTTGGACCTTCGTATTGACGATGAAACACAGAGATTGCATCCGAATTTAATACAAAAGGCACAATGCCGACTTAAGTACAAGAGGACTGACACTCTCACTTTCTATGATTTGAACCTCTCCTGTGAGTCCAGTTTTAGATTCCGATGCTTCACCTCAGGTTTCCTGTATCCCTTGGACCTTCTTATTGACGATGAAACACAGAAATTGCATCGGAATTAAATTCAAAAGGCACAATGCCGACTTAAGTACAAGAGGACTGACACTCTAACTTTCTAAGATTTGAACCTCTCCTGTGAGTCAGTTTTAGATTCCGATGCTTCACTTCAGGTTTACTGTATCCCTTGGACCTTCTTATTGACAATGAAACACAGAAATTCCATCGGAATTAAATTCAAAAGGCACAATGCCGACTTAAGTACAAGAGGACTGACACTCTGAACATCTATGATTTGAACCTCTCCTTTGAGTCCAGTTTTAGATTCCGGTGCTTCACTTCAGGTTTACTGTATCCCTAGGACCTTCGTATTGACGATGAAACACAGAAATTGCATCCGAATTTAATTCAAAAGGCACAATGCCGACTTAAGTAAAAGAGGACTGACACTCTCACTTTCTACGATTTGTACCTCTCCTGTGAGTCCAGTTTTAGTTTCCGATGCTTCACTTCAGGTTTACTGTATACCTTGGACCTTCTTATTGACGATGAAACACTGAATTTGCATCCGAATTTAATACAAAAAGCACAATACCGACTTAAGTACTAGAGGACTGAAACTCTTACTTTCTATGATTTGAACCTCTCCTGTGATTCCAGTTATAGATTCCGATGCTTCACTTCAGGTTTACTGTATACTTTGCACCTTCTTATTGACGATGAAACACAGAAATTGCATTGGAATTAAATTCAAAAGCACAATGCCGACTTAAGTACAAGAGGACTGACACCTTCACTTTCTATGATTTGAACCTCTCCTGTGAGTCCAGTTTTTGATTCCGATGCTTCACTTCAGGTTTACTATATCCCTTGGACCTTCTTATTAACGATGAATCACAGATATTGCAACGGAATTTATAACAAAAGGCACAATGCCGCCTCAAGTAAAAGAGGACTGACACTCTCACTTTCTATGATTTGAACCTCTCCTGTGAGTCCTGTTTTAGATTCCGAAGCTTCACTTCTGATTTATTGTATCCCTTGGACCTTCTTATTGACGATGAAGCACAGAGTTTTCATCCGAATGTAATACAAAAGGCACAATGAAGACTTCAGTACAAGATGACCGACACTCTAACTTACTATGATTTGAACCTCTCCTGTGAGTCCAGTTTTAGATTCCGATGCTTCACTTCAGGTTTACTGTATACCTTGGACCTTCTTATTGACTATGAAACACAGAATTGCATCGGAATTAAATTCAAAAGGCACAATGACGACTTAAGTACAAGAGGACTGACACTCTAACTTTCTAAGATTTGAACCTCTCCTGTGAATCCAGTTTTAGATTCCGATGCTTCACTTCAGTTTTACTGTATCCCTTGGACCTTCTTATTGACGATGAAACACATAGTTTTCATGCGAATTTAATACAAAGGGCACAATGAAGACTTAAGTACAAGAGGACTGACACTCTAACATTCTATGATTTGAACCTCTCCTGTGAGTCCAGTTTTAGATTCCGATGCTTCACTTTAGGTTTACTGTATACCTTGGACCTTCTTATTGATGATGAAACACAGAAATTGCATCCGAATTTAATACAAAAGGCACAATGCCGACTTAAGTGCAAGAGGACTGACACTCTAACTTTCTATGATTTGAACCTCTACTCTGAGTCCAGTTTATGATTCCGATGCTTCACTTCAGGTTTACTGTATCCCTGGGACCCTCTTATTGACGGTGAAACACAGAAATTGCATCGGAATTAAATTCAAAAGGCACAATGCCGACTTAAGTACAAGAGGACTGACACTCTGAACATCTATGATTTGAACCTCTCCTTTGAGTCCAGTTTCAGATTCCGGTGCTTCACTTCAGGTTTACTGTATCCCTAGGACCTTCGTATTGACGATGAAACACAGAAATTGCATCCGAATTTAATTCAAAAGGCACAATGCCGACTTAAGTAAAAGAGGACTGACACTCTCACTTTCTACGATTTGTACCTCTCCTGTGAGTCCAGTTTTAGTTTCCGATGCTTCACTTCAGGTTTACTGTATACCTTGGACCTTCTTATTGACGATGAAACACTGAAATTGCATCCGAATTTAATACAAAAAGCACAATACCGACTTAAGTACTAGAGGACTGAAACTCTTACTTTCTATGATTTGAACCTCTCCTGTGGGTCCAGGTTTAGCTTCCGATGCTTCACTACAGGTTTACTGTACACCTTGGACCTTCTTATTGACGATGAAACACAGAAATTGCATCCGAATTTAATACAAAAGGCACAATGCCGACTTAAGTACTAGAGGACTGACACTCCAACTTTCTATGATTTGAAGCTCCCTGTTAGTCCAGTTTTAGATTCCGATGCTTCACTTCAGGTTTACTTTATCCCTTGTACCTTCTTATTGACGATGAAACACGGAAATCGCATCCAATATTAATACAAAAGGCTCAATGCCGACATAAGTACAAGAGGACTGACACTCAAACTCTCTATGATTTGAACCTCTCCTGTGATTCCAGTTATAGATTCCGATGCTTCACTTCAGGTTTACTGTATACTTTGCACCTTCTTATTGACGATCAAACACAGAAATTGCATTGGAATTAAATTCAAAAGCACAATGCCGACTTAAGTACAAGAGGACTGACACCTTCACTTTCTATGATTTGAACCTCTCCTGTGAGTCCAGTTTTTGATTCCGATGCTTCACTTCAGGTTTACTATATCCCTTGGACCTTCTTATTAACGATGAATCACAGATATTGCATCGGAATTTATAACAAAAGGCACAATGCCGCCTCAAGTAAAAGAGGACTGACACTCTCACTTTCTATGATTTGAACCTCTCCTGTGAGTCCTGTTTTAGATTCCGAAGCTTCACTTCTGATTTATTGTATCCCTTGGACCTTTTTATTGACGATGAAGCACAGAGTTTTCATCCGAATTTAATACAAGAGGCACAATGAAGACTTCAGTACAAGATGACTGACACTCTAACTTACTATGATTTGAACCTCTCCTGTGAGTCCAGTTTTATATTCCGATGCTTCACTTCAGGTTTACTGTATACCTTGGACCTTCTTATTGACTATGAAACACAGAATTGCATCGGAATTAAATTCAAAAGGCACAATGACGACTTAAGTACAAGAGGACTGATACTCTAACTTTCTAAGATTTGAACCTCTCCTGTGAATCCAGTTTTAGATTCCGATGCTTCACTTCAGTTTTACTGTATCCCTTGGACCTTCTTATTGACGATGAAACACAGAAATTGCATCCGAATTTAATTCAAAAGGCACATTGCCGACTTAAGTAAAAGAGGACTGACACTGTCACTTTCTACGATTGAACCTCTTCTGTGTGTCCAGTTTTAGATTCCGTTGCTTCACTTCAGTTTTATTGTATACCTTGGACCTTCTTATTGACGATGGAACATAGAAATTGCATCGGAATTGAACTCAAAAGGCACAATGCCCACTTAAGTACAAGAGGACTGACACTCTAACTTTCTAAGATTTGAACCACGCCTGTGATACCAGTTTTAGATTCCGATGCTTCACTTAAGGATTACTGTATACCTTGCACCTTCTTATTGACAATGAAACACAGAAATTGCATCCGAATTTAATACAAAAGGCACAATGCCGACTTAAGTACAAGAGGACTGACACTCTCACTTTCTATGATTTGAACCTCTCCTGTGAGTCCAGTTTTAGATTCTGATGCTTAACTTCAGGTTTACTGTATCCCTTGGACCTTCGTATTGACGATGAAACACAGAGATTGCATCCGAATTTAATACAAAAGGCACAATGCCGACTTAAGTACAAGAGGACTGACACTCTCACTTTCTATGATTTGAACCTCTCCTGTGAGTCCAGTTTTAGATTCCGATGCTTCACCTCAGGTTTCCTGTATCCCTTGGACCTTCTTATTGACGATGAAACACAGAAATTGCATCGGAATTTAATACAAAAGGCACAATGCCGCCTCAAGTAAAAGAGGACTGACATTCTCACTTTCTATGATTTGAACCTCTCCTGTGAGTCCTGTTTTAGATTCCGATTCTTCACCTCTGGTTTGTTGTATCCCTTGGACCTTCTAATTGACGATGAAACACAGAGTTTTCATGCGAATTTAATACAAAGGGCACAATGAAGACTTAAGTACAAGAGGACAGACACTCTAACATTCTATGATTTGAACCTCTCCTGTGAGTCCAGTTTTAGATTCCGATGCTTCACTTCAGGTTTACTGTATACCTTGGACCTTCTTATTGATGATGAAACACAGAAATTGCATCCGAATTTAATACAAAAGGCACAATGCCGACTTAAGTGCAAGAGGACTGACACTCTAACTTTCTATGATTTGAACCTCTCCTCTGAGTCTAGTTTAAGATTCCGATGCTTCACTTCAGGTTTACTGTATCCCTGGGACACTCTTATTGACGGTGAAACACAGAAATTGCATCGGAATTAAATTCAAAAGGCACAATGCCGACTTAAGTACAAGAGGACATAAACTCTAACTCTCTATGATGTGAACCTCTCCTGTGAGTCCAGTTTTAGATTCCGATGCTTCACTTCAGGTTTACTGTATCCCTTGGACATTCTTATTGACGATGAAACACAGAAATTGCATCGGAATTAAATTCAAAAGGCACAATGCCGACTTAAGTACAAGAGGACATAAACTCTAACTCTCTATGATGTGAACCTCTCCTGTGAGTCCAGTTATAGATTCCGATGCTTCAGGTTTACTGTTTACTTTGCACCTTCTTATTGACGATGAAACACAGAAATTGCATTGGAATTAAATTCAAAAGGCACAATGCCGACTTAAGTACAAGAGGACTGACACTCTAAATCTCTATGATTTGAACCTCTCCTGTGAGTCCAGTTATAGATTCCGATGCTTCACTTTTGGTTTACTGTATACCTCAGACCTTCTTATTGACGATGAAACACAGAAATTGTATCCAAATTTAATACAAAAGGCACAATGCCGACTTAAGTACAAGAGGACTGACATTCTAACATTCTATGATTTGAATCTCTCCTGTGAGTCCAGTTTTAGATTCTGATGCTTAACTTCAGGTTTACTGTATCCCTTGGACCTTCGTAATGACGATGAAACACAGAGATTGCATCCGAATTTAATACAAAAGGCACAATGCCGACTTAAGTACAAGAGGACTGACACTCTCACTTTCTATGATTTGAACCTCTCCTGTGAGTCCAGTTTTAGATTCCGATGCTTCACCTCAGGTTTCCTGTATCCCTTGGACCTTCTTATTGACGATGAAACACAGAAATTGCATCGGAATTTAATACAAAAGGCACAATGCCGCCTCAAGTAAAAGAGGACTGACATTCTCACTTTCTATAATTTGAACCTCTCCTGTGAGTCCTGTTTTAGATTCCGATTCTTCACCTCTGGTTTATTGTATCCCTTGGACCTTCTAATTGACGATGAAACACAGAGTTTTCATGCGAATTTAATCCAAAGGGCACAATGAAGACTTAAGTACAAGAGGACTGACACTCTAACATTCTATGATTTGAACCTCTCCTGTGAGTCCAGTTTTAGATTCCGATGCTTCACTTCAGGTTTACTGTATACCTTGGACCTTCTTATTGATGATGAAACACAGAAATTGCATCCGAATTTAATACAAAAGGCACAATGCCGACTTAAGTGCAAGAGGACTGACACTCTAACTTTCTATGATTTGAACCTCTACTCTGAGTCCAGTTTAAGATTCCGATGCTTCACTTCAGGTTTACTGTATCCCTGGGACCCTCTTATTGACGGTGAAACACAGAAATTGCATCGGAATTAAATTCAAAAGGCACAATGCCGACTTAAGTACATGAGGACTGACACTCTAACATTCTACGATTTGAAACTCTCCTGTGAGTCTAGTTTTAGATTCCGATGCTTCACTTCAGGTTTACTGTATCCCTTGGACCTTCTTATTGACGATGAAACACAGAAATTGCATCGGAATTAAATTCAAAAGGCACAATGCCGACTTAAGTACAAGAGGACATAAACTCTAACTCTCTATGATGTGAACCTCTCCTGTGAGTCCAGTTATAGATTCCGATGCTTCAGGTTTACTGTTTACTTTGCACCTTCTTATTGACGATGAATCACAGAAATTGCATTGGAATTAAATTCAAAAGGCACAATGCCGACATAAGTACAAGAGGACTGACACTCTAACTTTCTAAGATTTGAACCTCTCCTGTGAGTCAGTTTTAGATTCCGATGCTTCACTTCAGGATTACTGTATCCCTTGGACCTTCTTATTGACAATGAAACACAGAAATTCCATCGGAATTAAATTCAAAAGGCACAATGCCGACTTAAGTACAAGAGGACTGACACTCTGAACATCTATGATTTGAACCTCTCCTTTGAGTCCAGTTTTAGATTCCGGTGCTTCACTTCAGGTTTACTGTATCCCTAGGACCTTCGTATTGACGATGAAACACAGAAATTGCATCCGAATTTAATTCAAAAGGCACAATGCCGACTTAAGTAAAAGAGGACTGACACTCTCACTTTCTACGATTTGTACCTCTCCTGTGAGTCCAGTTTTAGTTTCCGATGCTTCACTTCAGGTTTACTGTATACCTTGGACCTTCTTATTGACGATGAAACACTGAAATTGCATCCGAATTTAATACAAAAAGCACAATACCGACTTAAGTACTAGAGGACTGAAACTCTTACTTTCTATGATTTGAACCTCTCCGCTGGGTCCAGGTTTAGCTTCCGATGCTTCACTACAGGTTTACTGTACACCTTGGACCTTCTTATTGACGATGAAACACAGAAATTGCATCCGAATTTAATACAAAAGGCACAATGCCGACTTAAGTACTAGAGGACTGACACTCCAACTTTCGATGATTTGAAGCTCCCTGTTAGTCCACTTTTAGATTCCGATGCTTCACTTCAGGTTAACTTTATCTCTTGTACCTTCTTATTGACGATGAAACACGGAAATCGCGTCCAATATTAATACAAAAGGCTCAATGCCGACATAAGTACAAGAGGACTGACACTCAAACTCTCTATGATTTGAACCTCTCCTGTGATTCCAGTTATAGATTCCGATGCTTCACTTCAGCTTTCCTGTATACTTTGCACCTTCTTATTGACGATGAAACACAGAAATTGCATTGGAATTAAATTCAAAAGCACAATGCCAACTTAAGTACAAGAGGACTGACACCTTCACTTTCTATGATTTGAACCTCTCCTGTGAGTCCAGTTTTTGATTCCGATGCTTCACTTCAGGTTTACTATATCCCTTGGACCTTCTTATTAACGATGAATCACAGATATTGCATCGGAATTTATAACAAAAGGCACAATGCCGCTTCAAGTAAAAGAGGACTGACACTCTCACTTTCTATGATTTGAACCTCTCCTGTGAGTCCTGTTTTAGATTCCGAAGCTTCACTTCTGATTTAATGTATCCCTTGGACCTTCTTGTTGACGATGAAGCACAGAGTTTTCATCCGAATTTAATACAAAAGGCACAATGAAGACTTCAGTACAAGATGACTGACACTCTAACTTACTATGATTTGAACCTCTCCTGTGAGTCCAGTTTTAGATTCCGATGCTTCACTTCAGGTTTACTGTATACCTTGGACCTTCTTATTGATTATGAAACACAGAATTGCATCGGAATTAAATTCAAAAGTCACAATGACGACTTAAGTACAAGAGGACTGACACTCTAACTTTCTAAGATTTGAACCTCTCCTGTGAATCCAGTTTTAGATTCCGATGCTTCACTTCAGTTTTACTGTATCCCTTGGACCTTCTTATTGACGATGAAACACAGAAATTGCATCCGAATTTAATTCAAAAGGCACATTGCCGACTTAAGTAAAAGAGGACTGACACTGTCACTTTCTACGATTGAACCTCTTCTGTGTGTCCAGTTTTAGATTCCGTTGCTTCACTTCAGTTTTATTGTATACCTTGGACCTTCTTATTGACGATGGAACACAGAAATTGCATCGGAATTGAACTCAAAAGGCACAATGCCCACTTAAGTACAAGAGGACTGACACTCTAACTTTCTAAGATTTGAACCACTCCTGTGATACCAGTTTTAGATTCCGATGCTTCACTTCAGGATTACTGTATACCTTGCACCTTCTTATTGACAATGAAACACAGAAATTGCATCCGAATTTAATACAAAAGGCACAATGCCGACTTAAGTACAAGAGGACTGACACTCTCACTTTCTATGATTTGAACCTCTCCTGTGAGTCCAGTTTTAGATTCCGATGCTTCACCTCAGGTTTCCTGTATCCCTTGGACCTTCTTATTGACGATGAAACACAGAAATTGCATCGGAATTTAATACAAAAGGCACAATGCCGCCTCAAGTAAAAGAGGACTGACATTCTCACTTTCTATGATTTGAACCTCTCCTGTGAGTCCTGTTTTAGATTCCGATTCTTCACCTCTGGTTTATTGTATCCCTTGGACCTTCTAATTGACGATGAAACACAGAGTTTTCATGCGAATTTAATACAAAGGGCACAATGAAGGCTTAAGGACAAGAGGACTGACACTCTAACATTCTATGATTTGAACCTCTCCTGTGAGTCCAGTTTTAGATTCCGATGCTTCACTTCAGGTTTACTGTATCTCTTGGACCTTCTTATTGATGATGAAACACAGAAATTGCATCGGAATTAAATTCAAAAGGCACAATGCCGACTTAAGTACAAGAGGACTGACACTCTAACTTTCTACGATTTGAAACTCTCCTGTGAGTCCAGTTTTAGATTCCGATGCTTCACTTCAGGATTACTGTATCCCTTGGACCTTCTTATTGACGATGAAACACAGAAATTGCATCGGAATTAAATTCAAAAGGCACAATGCCCACTTAAGTACAAGAGGACATAAACTCTAACTCTCTATGATGTGAACCTCTCCTGTTAGTCCAGTTATAGATTCCGATGCTTCAGGTTTACTGTTTACTTTGCACCTTCTTATTGACGATTAAACACAGAAATTGCATTGGAATTAAATTCAAAAGGCACAATGCCGACATAAGTACAAGAGGACTGACACTCTAACTTTCTAAGATTTGAACCTCTCCTGTGATTCAGTTTTAGATTCCGATGCTTCACTTCAGGTTTACTGTATCCCTTGGACCTTCTTATTGACAATGAAACACAGAAATTCCATCGGAATTAAATTCAAAATGCACAATGCCGACTTAAGTACAAGAGGACTGACACTCTGAACATCTATGATTTGAACCTCTCCTTTGAGTCCAGTTTTAGATTCCGGTGCTTCACTTCAGGTTTTCTGTATCCCTAGGACCTTCGTATTGACGATGAAACACAGAAATTGCATCCGAATTTAATTCAAAAGGCACCATGCCGACTTAAGTAAAAGAGGACTGACACTCTCACTTTCTACGATTTGTACCTCTCCTGTGAGTCCAGTTTTAGTTTCCGATGCTTCACTTCAGGTTTACTGTATACCTTGGACCTTCTTATTGACGATGAAACACTGAAATTGCATCCGAATTTAATACAAAAAGCACAATACCGACTTAAGTACTAGAGGACTGAAACTCTTACTTTCTATGATTTGAACCTCTCCTGTGGGTCCAGGTTTAGCTTCCGATGCTTCACTACAGGTTTACTGTACACCTTGGACCTTCTTATTGACGATGAAACACAGAAATTGCATCCGAATTTAATACAAAAGGCACAATGCCGACTTAAGTACTAGAGGACTGACACTCCAACTGTCTATGATTTGAAGCTCCCTGTTAGTCCAGTTTTAGATTCCGATGCTTCACTTCAGGTTTACTTGATCCCTTGTACCTTCTTATTGACGATGAAACACGGAAATCGCATCCAATATTAATACAAAAGGCTCAATGCCGACATAAGTACAAGAGGACTGACACTCAAACTCTCTATGATTTGAACCTCCCCTGTGATTGCAGTTATAGATTCCGATGCTTCACTTCAGGTTTACTGTATACTTTGTACCTTCTTATTGACGATGAAACACAGAAATTGCATTGGAATTAAATTCAAAAGCACAATGCCGACTTAGGTACAAGAGGACTGACACCTTCACTTTCTATGATTTGAACCTCTCCTGTGGGTCCAGGTTTAGCTTCCGATGCTTCACTACAGGTTTACTGTACACCTTGGACCTTCTTATTGACGATGAAACACAGAAATTGCATTCGAATATAATACAAAAGGCACAATGCCGACTTAAGTATAGGAGGACTGACACTCTCACTTTCTATGATTTGAACCTCTCCTGTGAGTCCAGTTTTAGATTCCGATGCTTCACTTCAGGTTTACTGTATCCCGTGGACCTTCTTATTGACGATGAAACACAGAATTTGCGTGTGAATTTAATACAAAACTCACAACGCCGACTTAAGTAAAAGAGGAATGACGCTCTCACTTTCTATGATTTGAACCTCTCCAGTGAGTCCAGTTTTAGATTCCGATGCTTCCTTACAGATTTACTGAAAACCTTGCACCTTCTTATTGACGATGAAACACAGAAATTACATCGGAAATAAATTCAAAAGGCACAATGCCGACTTAGTACAAGAGGACTGACACTCTAACACTCTATGATTTGAACCTCTCCTGTGAGCCCAGTTTTAGATTCCGATGCTTCACTTCAGGTTTACTGTATACCCTGCACCTTCTTATTGACGATGAAACACAGAAATTGCATCCGAATTAAATTCAAAAGGCATAATGCCGACCTAAATACAAGCGGACTGACACTCTAACTTTCTATGATTTGAACCTCTCCTGAGAGTCCAGTTTTAGATTCCGATGCTTCACTTGAGGTTTACTGTATCTTTTGGACCTTCTTGTTGACGATGAAACACAGAAATTTCATCAGAATTTAGTACAAAAGGCACAATGCCGACTTAAGTATAGGAGGACTGACACACTCACTTTCTATGATTTGAACCTCTCCTGTGAGTCCAGTTTTAGATTCCGATGCTTCACTTCAGGTTTACTGTATCCCGTGGACCTTCTAATTGACGATGAAACACAGAAATTGCATCTGAATTTAATCCAAAAGCACAATGCCGACTTAAGTAAAAGAGGAATGACGCTCTCACTCTCTATGATTTGAACCTCTCCTGTGAGTCCAGTTTTAGATTTAGATGCTTCACTTCAGGTTTACTGTATCCCTTGGACCTTATTATTGACGATGAAACACAGAAATTGCATCCGAATTTAATACAAAAGGCACAATGCCGCCTCAAGTAAAAGAGGACTGACATTCTCACTTTCTATGATTTGAACCTCTCCTGTGAGTCCTGTTTTAGATTCCGATTCTTCACCTCTGGTTTGTTGTATCCCTTGGACCTTCTAATTGACGATGAAACACAGAGTTTTCATGCGAATTTAATACAAAGGGCACAATGAAGACTTAAGTACAAGAGGACAGACACTCTAACATTCTATGATTTGAACCTCTCCTGTGAGTCCAGTTTTAGATTCCGATGCTTCACTTCAGGTTTACTGTATACCTTGGACCTTCTTATTGATGATGAAACACAGAAATTGCATCCGAATTTAATACAAAAGGCACAATGCCGACTTAAGTGCAAGAGGACTGACACTCTAACTTTCTATGATTTGAACCTCTCCTCTGAGTCCAGTTTAAGATTCCGATGCTTCACTTCAGGTTTACTGTATCCCTGGGACACTCTTATTGACGGTGAAACACAGAAATTGCATCGGAATTAAATTCAAAAGGCACAATGCCGACTTAAGTACAAGAGGACATAAACTCTAACTCTCTATGATGTGAACCTCTCCTGTGAGTCCAGTTTTAGATTCCGATGCTTCACTTCAGGTTTACTGTATCCCTTGGACATTCTTATTGACGATGAAACACAGAAATTGCATCGGAATTAAATTCAAAAGGCACAATGCCGACTTAAGTACAAGAGGACATAAACTCTAACTCTCTATGATGTGAACCTCTCCTGTGAGTCCAGTTATAGATTCCGATGCTTCAGGTTTACTGTTTACTTTGCACCTTCTTATTGACTATGAAACACAGAAATTGCATTGGAATTAAATTCAAAAGGCACAATGCCGACTTAAGTACAAGAGGACTGACACTCTAAATCTCTATGATTTGAACCTCTCCTGTGAGTCCAGTTATAGATTCCGATGCTTCACTTTTGGTTTACTGTATACCTCAGACCTTCTTATTGACGATGAAACACAGAAATTGTATCCAAATTTAATACAAAAGGCACAATGCCGACTTAAGTACAAGAGGACTGACATTCTAACATTCTATGATTTGAATCTCTCCTGTGAGTCCAGTTTTAGATTCTGATGCTTAACTTCAGGTTTACTGTATCCCTTGGACCTTCGTAATGACGATGAAACACAGAGATTGCATCCGAATTTAATACAAAAGGCACAATGCCGACTTAAGTACAAGAGGACTGACACTCTCACTTTCTATGATTTGAACCTCTCCTGTGAGTCCAGTTTTAGATTCCGATGCTTCACCTCAGGTTTCCTGTATCCCTTGGACCTTCTTATTGACGATGAAACACAGAAATTGCATCGGAATTTAATACAAAAGGCACAATGCCGCCTCAAGTAAAAGAGGACTGACATTCTCACTTTCTATAATTTGAACCTCTCCTGTGAGTCCTGTTTTAGATTCCGATTCTTCACCTCTGGTTTATTGTATCCCTTGGACCTTCTAATTGACGATGAAACACAGAGTTTTCATGCGAATTTAATCCAAAGGGCACAATGAAGACTTAAGTACAAGATGACTGACACTCTAACATTCTATGATTTGAACCTCTCCTGTGAGTCCAGTTTTAGATTCCGATGCTTCACTTCAGGTTTACTGTATACCTTGGACCTTCTTATTGATGATGAAACACAGAAATTGCATCCGAATTTAATACAAAAGGCACAATGCCGACTTAAGTGCAAGAGGACTGACACTCTAACTTTCTATGATTTGAACCTCTACTCTGAGTCCAGTTTAAGATTCCGATGCTTCACTTCAGGTTTACTGTATCCCTGGGACCCTCTTATTGACGGTGAAACACAGAAATTGCATCGGAATTAAATTCAAAAAGCACAATGCCGACTTAAGTACATGAGGACTGACACTCTAACATTCTACGATTTGAAACTCTCCTGTGAGTCTAGTTTTAGATTCCGATGCTTCACTTCAGGTTTACTGTATCCCTTGGACCTTCTTATTGACGATGAAACACAGAAATTGCATCGGAATTAAATTCAAAAGGCACAATGCCGACTTAAGTACAAGAGGACATAAACTCTAACTCTCTATGATGTGAACCTCTCCTGTGAGTCCAGTTATAGATTCCGATGCTTCAGGTTTACTGTTTACTTTGCACCTTCTTATTGACGATGAATCACAGAAATTGCATTGGAATTAAATTCAAAAGGCACAATGCCGACATAAGTACAAGAGGACTGACACTCTAACTTTCTAAGATTTGAACCTCTCCTGTGAGTCAGTTTTAGATTCCGATGCTTCACTTCAGGATTACTGTATCCCTTGGACCTTCTTATTGACAATGAAACACAGAAATTCCATCGGAATTAAATTCAAAAGGCACAATGCCGACTTAAGTACAAGAGGACTGACACTCTGAACATCTACGATTTGAACCTCTCCTTTGAGTCCAGTTTTAGATTCCGGTGCTTCACTTCAGGTTTACTGTATCCCTAGGACCTTCGTATTGACGATGAAACACAGAAATTGCATCCGAATTTAATTCAAAAGGCACAATGCCGACTTAAGTAAAAGAGGACTGACACTCTCACTTTCTACGATTTGTACCTCTCCTGTGAGTCCAGTTTTAGTTTCCGATGCTTCACTTCAGGTTTACTGTATACCTTGGACCTTCTTATTGACGATGAAACACTGAAATTGCATCCGAATTTAATACAAAAAGCACAATACCGACTTAAGTACTAGAGGACTGAAACTCTTACTTTCTATGATTTGAACCTCTCCGCTGGGTCCAGGTTTAGCTTCCGATGCTTCACTACAGGTTTACTGTACACCTTGGACCTTCTTATTGACGATGAAACACAGAAATTGCATCCGAATTTAATACAAAAGGCACAATGCCGACTTAAGTACTAGAGGACTGACACTCCAACTTTCGATGATTTGAAGCTCCCTGTTAGTCCACTTTTAGATTCCGATGCTTCACTTCAGGTTAACTTTATCCCTTGTACCTTCTTATTGACGATGAAACACGGAAATCGCGTCCAATATTAATACAAAAGGCTCAATGCCGACATAAGTACAAGAGGACTGACACTCAAACTCTCTATGATTTGAACCTCTCCTGTGATTCCAGTTATAGATTCCGATGCTTCACTTCAGCTTTCCTGTATACTTTGCACCTTCTTATTGACGATGAAACACAGAAATTGCATTGGAATTAAATTCAAAAGCACAATGCCAACTTAAGTACAAGAGGACTGACACCTTCACTTTCTATGATTTGAACCTCTCCTGTGAGTCCAGTTTTTGATTCCGATGCTTCACTTCAGGTTTACTATATCCCTTGGACCTTCTTATTAACGATGAATCACAGATATTGCATCGGAATTTATAACAAAAGGCACAATGCCGCTTCAAGTAAAAGAGGACTGACACTCTCACTTTCTATGATTTGAACCTCTCCTGTGAGTCCTGTTTTAGATTCCGAAGCTTCACTTCTGATTTAATGTATCCCTTGGACCTTCTTGTTGACGATGAAGCACAGAGTTTTCATCCGAATTTAATACAAAAGGCACAATGAAGACTTCAGTACAAGATGACTGACACTCTAACTTACTATGATTTGAACCTCTCCTGTGAGTCCAGTTTTAGATTCCGATGCTTCACTTCAGGTTTACTGTATACCTTGGACCTTCTTATTGATTATGAAACACAGAATTGCATCGGAATTAAATTCAAAAGTCACAATGACGACTTAAGTACAAGAGGACTGACACTCTAACTTTCTAAGATTTGAACCTCTCCTGTGAATCCAGTTTTAGATTCCGATGCTTCACTTCAGTTTTACTGTATCCCTTGGACCTTCTTATTGACGATGAAACACAGAAATTGCATCCGAATTTAATTCAAAAGGCACATTGCCGACTTAAGTAAAAGAGGACTGACACTGTCACTTTCTACGATTGAACCTCTTCTGTGTGTCCAGTTTTAGATTCCGTTGCTTCACTTCAGTTTTATTGTATACCTTGGACCTTCTTATTGACGATGGAACACAGAAATTGCATCGGAATTGAACTCAAAAGGCACAATGCCCACTTAAGTACAAGAGGACTGACACTCTAACTTTCTAAGATTTGAACCACTCCTGTGATACCAGTTTTAGATTCCGATGCTTCACTTCAGGATTACTGTATACCTTGCACCTTCTTATTGACAATGAAACACAGAAATTGCATCCGAATTCAATACAAAAGGCACAATGCCGACTTAAGTACAAGAGGACTGACACTCTCACTTTCTATGATTTGAACCTCTCCTGTGAGTCCAGTTTTAGATTCCGATGCTTCACCTCAGGTTTCCTGTATCCCTTGGACCTTCTTATTGACGATGAAACACAGAAATTGCATCGGAATTTAATACAAAAGGCACAATGCCGCCTCAAGTAAAAGAGGACTGACATTCTCACTTTCTATGATTTGAACCTCTCCTGTGAGTCCTGTTTTAGATTCCGATTCTTCACCTCTGGTTTATTGTATCCCTTGGACCTTCTAATTGACGATGAAACACAGAGTTTTCATGCGAATTTAATACAAAGGGCACAATGAAGGCTTAAGGACAAGAGGACTGACACTCTAACATTCTATGATTTGAACCTCTCCTGTGAGTCCAGTTTTAGATTCCGATGCTTCACTTCAGGTTTACTGTATCTCTTGGACCTTCTTATTGATGATGAAACACAGAAATTGCATCGGAATTAAATTCAAAAGGCACAATGCCGACTTAAGTACAAGAGGACTGACACTCTAACTTTCTACGATTTGAAACTCTCCTGTGAGTCCAGTTTTAGATTCCGATGCTTCACTTCAGGATTACTGTATCCCTTGGACCTTCTTATTGACGATGAAACACAGAAATTGCATCGGAATTAAATTCAAAAGGCACAATGCCCACTTAAGTACAAGAGGACATAAACTCTAACTCTCTATGATGTGAACCTCTCCTGTTAGTCCAGTTATAGATTCCGATGCTTCAGGTTTACTGTTTACTTTGCACCTTCTTATTGACGATTAAACACAGAAATTGCATTGGAACTAAATTCAAAAGGCACAATGCCGACATAAGTACAAGAGGACTGACACTCTAACTTTCTAAGATTTGAACCTCTCCTGTGATTCAGTTTTAGATTCCGATGCTTCACTTCAGGTTTACTGTATCCCTTGGACCTTCTTATTGACAATGAAACACAGAAATTCCATCGGAATTAAATTCAAAATGCACAATGCCGACTTAAGTACAAGAGGACTGACACTCTGAACATCTATGATTTGAACCTCTCCTTTGAGTCCAGTTTTAGATTCCGGTGCTTCACTTCAGGTTTTCTGTATCCCTAGGACCTTCGTATTGACGATGAAACACGGAAATTGCATCCGAATTTAATTCAAAAGGCACCATGCCGACTTAAGTAAAAGAGGACTGACACTCTCACTTTCTACGATTTGTACCTCTCCTGTGAGTCCAGTTTTAGTTTCCGATGCTTCACTTCAGGTTTACTGTATACCTTGGACCTTCTTATTGACGATGAAACACTGAAATTGCATCCGAATTTAATACAAAAAGCACAATACCGACTTAAGTACTAGAGGACTGAAACTCTTACTTTCTATGATTTGAACCTCTCCTGTGGGTCCAGGTTTAGCTTCCGATGCTTCACTACAGGTTTACTGTACACCTTGGACCTTCTTATTGACGATGAAACACAGAAATTGCATCCGAATTTAATACAAAAGGCACAATGCCGACTTAAGTACTAGAGGACTGACACTCCAACTTTCTATGATTTGAAGCTCCCTGTTAGTCCAGTTTTAGATTCCGATGCTTCACTTCAGGTTTACTTGATCCCTTGTACCTTCTTATTGACGATGAAACACGGAAATCGCATCCAATATTAATACAAAAGGCTCAATGCCGACATAAGTACAAGAGGACTGACACTCAAACTCTCTATGATTTGAACCTCCCCTGTGATTGCAGTTATAGATTCCGATGCTTCACTTCAGGTTTACTGTATACTTTGTACCTTCTTATTGACGATGAAACACAGAAATTGCATTGGAATTAAATTCAAAAGCACAATGCCGACTTAGGTACAAGAGGACTGACACCTTCACTTTCTATGATTTGAACCTCTCCTGTGAGTCCAGTTTTTGATTCCGATGCTTCACTTCAGGTTTACTATATCCCTTGGACCTTCTTATTAACGATGAATCACAGATATTGCATCGGAATTTATAACAAAAGGCACAATGCCGCCTCAAGTAAAAGAGGACTGACACTCTCACTTTCTATGATTTGAACCTCTCCTGTGAGTCCTGTTTTAGATTCCGAAGCTTCACTTCTGATTTATTGTATCCCTTGGACCTTCTTATTGACGATGAAGCACAGAGTTTTCATCCGAATTTAATACAAAAGGCACAATGAAGACTTCAGTACAAGATGACTGACACTCTAACTTACTATGATTTGAACCTCTCCTGTGAGTCCAGTTTTAGATTCCGATGCTTCCCTTCAGGTTTACTGTATACCTTGGACCTTCTTATTGACTATGAAACACAGAATTGCATCGCAATTAAATTCAAAAGGCACAATGACGACTTAAGTACAAGAGGACTGACACTCTAACTTTCTAAGATTTGAACCTCTCCTGTGAATCCAGTTTTAGATTCCGATGCTTCACTTCAGTTTTACTGTATCCCTTGGACCTTCTTATTGACGATGAAACACAGGAAATGCATCGGAATTAAATTCAAAAGGCACAATGCCGGCTTAAGCACAAGAGGACTGAAACTCTAACTCTCTATGATTTGAACCTCACCTGTGAGTCCAATTTTAGAATCCGATGCTTCACCTCAGGTTTACTGAATACCTTGCACCTTCCTATTGACGATGAAACACAGTAATTGCATCCGATTTTAATACAAAAGGCACAATGCCGACATAAGTGAAAGAGAACTGACACTCTCACCTTCTACGATTTGAACCTCTCCTGTGAGTCCAGTTTTAGATTCCGATGCTTCACTTCAGGTTCACTGTATCCCTTGGACCTTATTATTGACGATGAAACACAGAAATTGCATTCGAATATAATACAAAAGGCACAATGCCGACTTAAGTATAGGAGGACTGACACTCTCACTTTCTATGATTTGAACCTCTCCTGTGAGTCCAGTTTTAGATTCCGATGCTTCACTTCAGGTTTACTGTATCCCGTGGACCTTCTTATTGACGAAGAAACACAGAATTTGCGTGTGAATTTAATACAAAAGGCACAACGCCGACTTAAGTAAAAGAGGAATGACGCTCTCACTTTCTATGATTTGAACCTCTCCAGTGAGTCCAGTTTTAGATTCCGATGCTTCCTTACAGATTTACTGAAAACCTTGCACCTTCTTATTGACGATGAAACACAGAAATTACATCGGAAATAAATTCAAAAGGCACAATGCCGACTTAGTACAAGAGGACTGACACTCTAACACTCTATGATTTGAACCTCTCCTGTGAGCCCAGTTTTAGATTCCGATGCTTCACTTCAGGTTTACTGTATACCCTGCACCTTCTTATTGACGATGAAACACAGAAATTGCATCCGAATTAAATTCAAAAGGCATAATGCCGACCTAAATACAAGCGGACTGACACTCTAACTTTCTATGATTTGAACCTCTCCTGAGAGTCCAGTTTTAGATTCCGATGCTTCACTTGAGGTTTACTGTATCTTTTGGACCTTCTTGTTGACGATGAAACACAGAAATTTCATCAGAATTTAGTACAAAAGGCACAATGCCGACTTAAGTATAGGAGGACTGACACACTCACTTTCTATGATTTGAACCTCTCCTGTGAGTCCAGTTTTAGATTCCGATGCTTCACTTCAGGTTTACTGTATCCCGTGGACCTTCTAATTGACGATGAAACACAGAAATTGCATCTGAATTTAATCCAAAAGCTCAATGCCGACTTAAGTAAAAGAGGAATGACGCTCTCACTCTCTATGATTTGAACCTCTCCTGTGAGTCCAGTTTTAGATTTAGATGCTTCACTTCAGGTTTACTGTATCCCTTGGACCTTATTATTGACGATGAAACACAGAAATTGCATCCGAATTTAATACAAAAGGCACAATGCCGACTTAAGTATAGGAGGACTGACACTCTCACTTTCTATGATTTGAACCTGTCCTGTGAGTCCAGTTTTAGATTCCGATGCTTCACTTCAGGTTTACTGTATCCCTTGGACCTTCTTATTGGCGATGAAACACAGAAATTGCATCCCAATTTAATACAAAAGGCACAATGCCGACATAAGTACAAGAGGACTGACACTCTCACATTCTATGAATTGAACCGCTCCTGTGAGTCCAGTTATAAATTCCGATGCTTCACTTCAGGTTTACTGTATCTCTTGGACCGTCTTATTGACGATGAAACATAGAAATTGCATCCGAATTTTATACAAAAGGCACAATGCCGACTTAAGTACAAGAGGACTGACACTCTAATTTTGTATGATTTGAAACTCTCCTGTGAGTCCAGTTTTAGATTCCGATGCTTCACTTCAGGTTTACTGTATCCCTTGGACCTTCTTATTGGCGATGAAACACAGAAATTGCATCCCAATTTAATACAAAAGGCACAATGCCGACATAAGTACAAGAGGACTGACACTCTCACTTTCTATGAATTGAACCTCTCCAGTGAGTCCAGTTATGGATTCCGATGCTTCACTTCAGGTTTACTGTATCTCTTGGACCTTCTTATTGACGATGAAACACAGAACTTGCATCCGAATTTAATACAAAAGGCACAATACCGACTTAAGTACAAGAGGACTGACACCCTAACTTTCTATGATTTGAACCTCTCCTGTGAGAACAGTTTTAGATTCCGAAGCTTCACTTCAGGTTTACTTTATCCCTTGGACCTCCATATTGACGAAGAAACATAGAAATTGCATCCGAAATTAATACAAAAGTTACAATGGCGACGTAAGTACAACAGGACTGACACTCTAACTTTCCATGATTTGAACCTCACCTGTGAGTCCAGTTTTAGACTCTGATGCTTCACTTAAGGATTACTGTATCCCTTGGACCTTCTTATTGACGATGAAACACAGAAATTGCATCTGAATTTAATACAAAAGGCACAATGCCGACTTAAGTACAAGAGGACTGACACTGTCACTTTCTATGATTTGAACCTCTCCTGTGAGTCCAGTTTTAGATTCCGATGAATGATTTCAGGTGTACTGTATACCATGCACCTTCTTATTGACGATTAAACACAGAAATTGCATCCGAATTTAATACAAAAGGCACAATGCCGACTTAAGTACAAGAGGACTGACACTCTCACTTTCTATGATTTGAAACTCTCCTGTGAGTCCAGTTATAAATTCCGATGCTTCACTTCAGGTTTACTGTATCTCTTGGACCGTCTTATTGACGATGAAACATAGAAATTGCATCCGAATTTTATACAAAAGGCACAATGCCGACTTAAGTACAAGAGGACTGACACTCTAATTTTCTACGATTTGAACCTCTCCTGTGAGTCCAGTTTTAGATTCCGATGATCACTTCAGGTTTACTGTATCCCTTGGACCATCTTATTGACGATGAAACACAGAAATTGCATCCGAATTTAATACAAAAGGCACAATGCCGACTTAAGTACACGAGGACTGACACTCTACCTTTCAATGATTTGAACCCCTCCTGTGAGTACAGCTTTAGATTCCGAAGCTTCACGTCAAGTTTACTGCATCTCTTGGACCTTCATATTGACGATGAAACACAGAAATTGCATCCGAAATTAATACAAAAGTCACAATGCCGACGTAAGTACAAGAGGACTCACACTCTAACTTACTATGATTTGAACCTCTCCTGTGAGTGAAGTTTTAGATTCCGATGCTTCAGTTAAGGTTCACTGTATCTTTTGGACCTTCTTGTTGACGATGAAACACAGAAATTTCATCAGAATTTAGTACAAAAGGCACAATGCCGACTTAAGTATAGGAGGACTGACACTCTAACTTTCAATGATTTGAACCTCTCCTGTGAGTCCAGTTTTAGACTCTGATGCTTCACTTAAGGATTACTGTATCCCTTGGACTTTCTTATTGACGATGAAACACAGAAATCGCATTCGAATTTAATACAAAAGGCACAATGCCGACTTAAGTACAAGAGGACTGTCACTCTCACTTTCAATAATTTGAACCTCCCCTGTAAGTCCAGTTGTAGATTCCGAAGCTTCACTTCAGGTTTACTGTATCCCTTGGAGCTTCATATTGACGATGAAACACAGAAATTGCATCCGAAATTAATACAAAAGTCACAATGCCCCTTTATGTACAAGAGTAATGACACTCTAACTTTCTATGATTTGAACCTCTCCTGTGAGTCCAGTTATAGATTCCGATGCTTCACTTCAGGTTTACTGTATCCCTTGGACCTTATTGGCGATGAAACACAGGAATTGCATCCGAATTTAATACAAAAGGCACAATGCCGACTTAAGTAGAAGAGGACTGACACTCTCACTATCTATGATTTGAACCTCTCCTGTGAGTCCAGTTTTAGATTCCGATGCTTCACTTCCGGCTTACTGTATACCTTGCACCTTCTTATTGAGGATGAAACACAGAAATTGCATCGGAATTTAATACAAAAGGCACAATGCCGACATAAGTACAAGTGGACCCACACTCTCATTATCTATGAGTTCAACCTCTCCTGTGAGTTCAGTTTTAGACTCCGATGCCTCACTTCAGATTTACTGTATCCCTTGGACCTTCTTATTGACGATGAAACACAGAAATAGCATCCGAATTTAATACAAAAGGCACAATGCTGACTTAAGTTTAAGCGGAATAACACTTTCCCTTTCTATGATTTGAACCTCTCCTGTGAGTTCAGTTTTAGTCTCCATGCCACACTTCAGGTTTACTGTATCCCTTGGACCTTCTTATTGACGATGAAACACAGAAATAGCATCCGAATTTAATACAAAAGGCACAATGCTGACCTACGTTAAAGCGGACTGACACTCTCTCTTTCTATGATTTGAACCTCTCCTGTGAGTCCAGTTTTAAACTCCGATGCTTCACTTCAGGTTTACTGTATACCTTGCACCTTCTAATTGACGATGAAACACAGAAATTGCATCCGAATTTAATACAAAAGGCACAATGCCGACTTAAATAAAAGAGGACTGACACACTAACTTTCAATGATTTGAACCTCTCCTGTGAGTCCGGTTTTAGATTCCGATGCTTCACTTCAGGTTAACTCTATCCCTTGGACCTACTAATTGACGATGAAACACAGAAATTGCATCCGAATTTAATACAAAAGGCACAATGCCGACTTAAGTACAAGAGAACTGACACTCTAACTTCCAATGATTTGAACCTCTCCTGTGAGTCCAGTTTTAGATTCCGATGCTTCACTTCAGGTTTACTGAATCCCTTGGACCTTCTTATTGACGATGAAACACAGAAATTGCATCTGAATTTAATACAAAAGGCACAATGCCGACTTAAGTACAAGGCGACTGATACACTAACTTTCTATGATTTGAACCTCTCCTGTGAGTCCAGTTTTAGATTCCGATGAATGACTTCAGGTGTACTGTGTACCATGCACCTTCTTATTGACGATTAAACACAGAAATTGCATCCGAATTTAATACAAAAGGCACAATGCCGACTTAAGTACAAGAGGACTGACACTCTCACTTTCTATGATTTGAAACTCTCCTGTGAGTCCAGTTATAGATTCCGATGCTTCACTTCAGGTTTACTGTATCTCTTGGACCGTCTTATTGACGATGAAACATAGAAATTGCATCCGAATTTTATACAAAAGGCACAATGCCGACTTAAGTGCAAGAGGACTGACACTCTAATTTTCTATGATTTGAACCTCTCCTGTGAGTCCAGTTTTAGATTCCGATGATCACTTCAGGTTTACTGTATCCCTTGGACCCTCTTATTGACGATGAAACACAGAAATTGCATCCGAATTTAATACAAAAGGCACAATGCCGACTTAAGTACAAGAGGACTGACACTCTACCTTTCAATGATTTGAACCCCTCCTGTGAGTACAGCTTTAGATTCCGAAGCTTCACTTCAAGTTTACTGCATCTCTTGGACCTTCATATTGACGATGAAACATAGAAATTGCATCCGAAATTAATACAAAAGTCACAATGCCGACGTAAGTACAAGAGGACTCACACTCTAACTTACTATGATTTGAACCTCTCCTGTGAGTGAAGTTTTAGATTCCGATGCTTCACTTAAGGTTCACTGTATCTTTTGGACCTTCTTGTTGACGATGAAACACAGAAATTTCATCAGAATTTAGTACAAAAGGCACAATGCCGACTTAAGTATAGGAGGACTGACACTCTCACTTTCTATGATTTGAACCTCTCCTGTGAGTCCGGTTTTAGATTCCGATGCTTCACTTCAGTTTTACTGTATCCCTTGGACCTTCTTATTGACGATGAAACACAGGAAATGCATCGGAATTAAATTCAAAAGGCACAATGCCGACTTAAGCACAAGAGGACTGAAACTCTAACTCTCTATGATTTGAACCTGACCTGTGAGTCCAGTTTTAGAATCCGATGCTTCACCTCAGGTTTACTGAATACCTTGCACCATCCTATTGACGATGAACACAGTAATTGCATCCGATTTTAATACAAAAGGCACAATGCCGACATAAGTGAAAGAGGACTGACACTCTCACTTTCTACGATTTGAACCTCTCCTGTGAGTCCAGTTTTAGATTCCGATGCTTCACTTCAGGTTCACTGTATCCCTTGGACCTTATTATTGACGATGAAACACAGAAATTGCATTCGAATATAATACAAAAGGCACAATGCCGACTTACGTATAGGAGGACTGACACTCTCACTTTCTATGATTTGAACCTCTCCTGTGAGTCCAGTTTTAGATTCCGATGCTTCACTTCAGGTTTACTGTATCCCGTGGACCTTCTTATTGACGATGAAACACAGAATTTGCGTGTGAATTTAATACAAAAGGCACAACGCCAACTTAAGTAAAAGAGGAATGACGCTCTCACTTTCTATGATTTGAACCTCTCCAGTGAGTCCAGTTTTAGATTCCGATGCTTCCTTACAGTTTTACTGAAAACCTTTCACCTTCTTATTGACGATGAAACACAGAAATTACATCGGAATTAAATTCAAAAGGCACAATGCCGACTTAGTACAAGAGGACTGACACTCTAACACTCTATGATTTGAACCTCTCCTGTGAGCCCAGTTTTAGATTCCGATGCTTCACTTCAGGTTTACTGTAAACCCTGCACCTTCTTATTGACGATGAAACACAGAAATTGCATCCGAATTAAATTCAAAAGGCATAATGCCGACCTAAATACAAGCGGACTGACACTCTAACTTTCTATGATTTGAACCTCTCCTGAGAGTCCAGTTTTAGATTCCGATGCTTCACTTGAGGTTTACTGTATCTTTTGGACCTTCTTGTTGACGATGAAACACAGAAATTTCATCAGAATTTAGTACAAAAGGCACAATGCCGACTTAAGTATAGGAGGACTGACACTCTCACTTTCTATGATTTGAACCTCTCCTGTGATTCCAGTTTTAGATTCCGATGCTTCACTTCAGGTTTACTGTATCCCGTGGACCTTCTAATTGACGATGAAACACAGAAATTGCATCTGAATTTAATCCAAAAGCTCAATGCCGACTTTAGTAAAAGAGGAATGACGCTCTCACTCTCTATGATTTGAACCTCTCCTGTGAGTCCAGTTTTAGATTTAGATGCTTCACTTCAGGTTTACTGTATCCCTTGGACCTTATTATTGACGATGAAACACAGAAATTGCATCCGAATTTAATACAAAAGGCACAATGCCGACTTAAGTATAGGAGGACTGACACTCTCACTTTCTATGATTTGAACCTCTCCTGTGAGTCCAGTTTTAGATTCCGATGCTTCACTTCAGGTTTACTGTATCCCGTGGACCTTCTTATTGACGATGAAACACAGAAATTGCATCTGAATTTAATCCAAAAGCACAATGCCGACTTAAGTAAAAGAGAAATGACGCTCTCACTCTCTATGATTTGAACCTCTCCAGTGAGTCCAGTTTTAGATTCCGATGCTTCACTTCAGGTTTACTGTATACCTTGCACCTCCTTATTGACGATGAAACACTGAATTGCATCCGAATTTAATACAAAATTCACAATGCCGACTTAAGTACAAGGGGACTGACACTCCCACTTTCTATGATTTGAACCTCTCCTGTGAGTCCAGTTTTGAATTCCGATGCTTCACTTCAGGTTTACTGTATACCATGCACCTTCTTATTGACGATGAAACACTGAAATTGCATCCGAATTTAATACAAAATTCACAATGCCGACTTAAGTACAAGGGGACTGACACTTTCACCTTCTATGATTTGAACTTCTCCTGTGAGTCCAGTTTTAGATTCCGACGCTTCACTTAAGGTTTACTGTATCAATTGGACCTTCTTATTGATGATTAAACACAGAAATTGTATCCGAATTTAATCCAAAAGGCATAATGCCAACCTAAGTACAAGAGGACTGACACTATAAGTTTCTATGATTTGAACCTCTCCTGTGAGTCCAGTTTTAGATTCCGATGCTTCACTTCAGGTTTACTGTATCACTTGGACCTTCTTATTGACGACGAAACACAGAAATTGCATCCGAATTTAATACAAAAGTCACAAAGCCGACTTAAGTACAAGAGGACTGACACTCTAACTTTCTATGATTTGAACCTCTCCTGTGAGTCCAGTTTTAGATTCCGATGCTTCACTTCAGGTTTACTGTATCACTTGGACCTTCTTATTGACGATGAAACACAGAAATTGCATCCGAATTTAACACAAAAGGCGCAATGCCGACTTAAGTACAATAGGTCTGACACTCTCACTTTCTATGATTTGAACCTCTCCTGTGAGTCCAGTTTTAGATTCCGATGAATGACTTCAGGTGTACTGTATACCATGCACCTTCTTATTGACGATTAAACACAGAAATTAAATCCGAATTTAATACAAAAGGCACAATGCCGACTGAAGTACAAGAGGACTGACACTCTCACTTTCTATGATTTGAAACTCTCCTGTGAGTCCAGTTATAAATTCCGATGCTTCACTTCAGGTTTACTGTATCTCTTGGACCGTCTTATTGACGATGAAACATAGAAATTGCATCCGAATTTTATACAAAAGGCACAATGCCGACTTAAGTACAAGAGGACTGACACTCTAATTTTCTATGATTTGAAACTCTCCTGTGAGTCCAGTTTTAGATTCCGATGCTTCACTTCAGGTTTACTGTATCCCTTGGACTTTATTATTGACGATGTAACACAGAAACTGCATCCGAATTTAATACAAAAGGCACAATGCCGGCTTAAGTCCAAGAGGACTGACACTCAAACTTTCAATGGTTTGAACCCCTCCTGTGAGTCCAGTTTTAGATTCCGATGCTTCACTTCAGGTTTACTGTATCCCTTGGACCTTCTTATTGGCGATGAAACACAGAAATTGCATCCCAATTTAATACAAAAGGCACAATGCCGACATAAGTACAAGAGGACTGACACTCTCACTTTCTATGAATTGAACCTCTCCAGTGAGTCCAGTTTTGGATTCCGATGCTTCACTTCAGGTTTACTGTATCTCTTGGACCTCCTTATTGACGATGAAACACAGAACTTGCATCGGAATTTAATACAAAAGGCACAATACCGACTTAAGTACAAGAGGACTGACACCCTAACTTTCTATGATTTGAACCTCTCCTGTGAGAACAGATTTAGATTCCGAAGCTTCACTTCAGGTTTACTTTATCCCTTGGACCTCCATATTGACGAAGAAACATAGAAATTGCATCCGAAATTAATACAAAAGTTACAATGGCGACGTAAGTACAACAGGACTGACACTCTAACTTTCCATGATTTGAACCTCACCTGTGAGTCCAGTTTTAGACTCTTATGCTTCACTTAAGGATTACTGTATCCCTTGGACTTTCTTATTGACGATGAAACACAGAAATCGCATTCGAATTTAATACAAAAGGCACAATGCCGACTTAAGTACAAGAGGACTGTCACTCTCACTTTCAATAATTTGAACCTCCCCTGTAAGTCCAGTTGTAGATTCCGAAGCTTCACTTCAGGTTTACTGTATCCCTTGGAGCTTCATATTGACGATGAAACACAGAAATTGCATCCGAAATTAATACAAAAGTCACAATGCCCACTTATGTACAAGAGTAATGACACTCTAACTTTCTATGATTTGAACCTCTCCTGTGAGTCCAGTTTTAGATTCCGATGCTTCACTTCAGGTTTACTGTATCCCTTGGACCTGATTGACGATGAAACACAGGAATTGCATCCGAATTTAATACAAAAGGCACAATGCCGACTTAAGTAGAAGAGGACTGACACTCTCACTATCTATGATTTGAACCTCTCCTGTGAGTCCAGTTTTAGATTCCGATGCTTCACTTCAGGCTTACTGTATACCTTGCACCTTCTTATTGAGGATGAAACACAGAAATTGCATCGGAATTTAATACAAAAGGCACAATGCCGACATAAGTACAAGTGGACCCACACTCTCATTATCTATGAGTTCAACCTCTCCTGTGAGTTCAGTTTTAGACTCCGATGCCTCACTTCAGATTTACTGTATCCCTTGGACCTTCTTATTGACGATGAAACACAGAAATAGCATCCGAATTTAATACAAAAGGCACAATGCTGACTTAAGTTTAAGCGGAATGACACTTTCCCTTTCTATGATTTGAACCTCTCCTGTGAGTTCAGTTTTAGTCTCCATGCCACACTTCAGGTTTACTGTATCCCTTGGACCTTCTTATTGACGATGAAACACAGAAATAGCATCCGAATTTAATACAAAAGGCACAATGCTGACTTACGTTAAAGCGGACTGACACTCTCTCTTTCTATGATTTGAACCTCTCCTGTGAGTCCAGTTTTAAACTCCGATGCTTCACTTCAGGTTTACTGTATACCTTGCACCTTCTAATTGACGATGAAACACAGAAATTGCATCCGAATTTAATACAAAAGGCACAATGCCGACTTAAATAAAAGAGGACTGGCACACTAACTTTCAATGATTTGAACCTCTCCTGTGAGTCCGGTTTTAGATTCCGATGCTTCACTTCAGGTTAACTCTATCCCTTGGACCTACTAATTGACGATGAAACACAGAAATTGCATCCGAATTTAATACAAAAGGCACAATGCCGACTTAAGTACAAGAGAACTGACACTCTAACTTTCAATGATTTGAACCTCTCCTGTGAGTCCAGTTTTAGATTCCGATGCTTCACTTCAGGTTTACTGAATCCCTTGGACCTTCTTATTGACGATGAAACACAGAAATTGCATCTGAATTTAATACAAAAGGCACAATGCCGACTTAAGTACAAGAGGACTGACACTGTCACTTTCTATGATTTGAACCTCTCCTGTGAGTCCAGTTTTAGATTCCGATGAATGACTTCAGGTGTACTGTATACCATGCACCTTCTTATTGACGATTAAACACAGAAATTGCATCCGAATTTAATACAAAAGGCACAATGCCGACTTAAGTACAAGAGGACTGACACTCTCACTTTCTATGATTTGAAACTCTCCTGTGAGTCCAGTTATAAATTCCGATGCTTCACTTCAGGTTTACTGTATCTCTTGGACCGTCTTATTGACGATGAAACATAGAAATTGCATCCGAATTTTATACAAAAGGCACAATGCCGACTTAAGTACAAGAGGACTGACACTCTAATTTTCTATGATTTGAAGCTCTCCTGTGAGTCCAGTTTTAGATTCCGATGATCACTTCAGGTTTACTGTATCCCTTGGACCATCTTATTGACGATGAAACACAGAAATTGCATCCGAATTTAATACAAAAGGCACAATGCCGACTTAAGTACAAGAGGACTGACACTCTACCTTTCAATGATTTGAACCCCTGCTGTGAGTACAGCTTTAGATTCCGAAGCTTCACTTCAAGTTTACTGCATCTCTTGGACCTTCATATTGACGATGAAACACAGAAATTGCATCCGAAATTAATACAAAAGTCACAATGCCGACGTAAGTACAAGAGGACTCACACTCTAACTTTCTATGATTTGAACCTCTCCTGTGAGTGAAGTTTTAGATTCCGATGCTTCACTTAAGGTTCACTGTATCCCTTGGACCTTCTTATTGACGATGAAACACAGAAATTGCATCCGAATTTAATACAAAAGGCACAATGCCGACTTAAGTACAAGCGGAGTGACACACTAACTTTGAATGATTTGAACCACTCCTGTGAGTCCAGTTTTAGGTTCCGATGCTTCACCTCAGGTTTACTGTATCCCTTGGACCTACTAATTGACGACGGAACACAGAAATCGCTTCCGAATTTAATACAAACCGCATAATGCCGACTTAAGTACAAGAGGCCTGAAACTCTAACTTTCTATGATTTGAACCTCTCCTGTGAGTCCAGTTTTAGATTCCGATGCCTCACTTAGGGTTTACTGTATCCCTTGGACTTTCTTATTGACGATGAAACACAGAAATTGCATCCGAATTTAATACAAAATGAACAATGCCAACTTAAGTACAAGAGGACAGACACTCTAACTTTCAATGATTTGAACCCCTCCTGTGAGTCCAGTTTTAGATTCCGATGCTTCACTTCAGGTTTACTGTATCCCTTGGACCTTCTTATTGACGATGAAACACAGAAATTGCATCCGAATTTAATACAAAACGCACAATGCCGGCTTAAGTACAAGAGGACTGACGCTCTCATTTTCTATGATTTGAACCTCTCCTGTGAGTCCAGTTTTAGATTCCGATGGTTCACTTCAGGTTTACTGTATACCTTGGACCGTCTTATTGACGATGAAACACAGATATTGCATCAGAATTAAATTCAAAAGGCACAATGCCGACTTAAGTACAAGAGGACTGACACTCCAACTTTCTATGATTTGCACCTCTCCTGTGAGTCCAGTTTTAGATTCCGATGCTTCACTTCAGGTTTACTGTATCCCTTGGACCTTCGTATTGACGATGAAACACAGAAATTGTATTCGATTGAAATACAAAAGGCACAATGCCGACTTAAGTACAAGAGGACTGACACTCTAACTTTCAATGATTTGAACCTCTCCTGTGAGTCCAGTTTTGGATTCCGAAGCTCCACTTCAGGTTTACTGTATCCCTTGGACCTTCATATTGACGATGAAACACAGAAATTGCATCCGAAATTAATACAAAAGTCACAATGCCGACTTAAGTACAAGAGGACTGACACTCTAACTTTCTATGATTTGAACCTCTCATGTGAGTCCAGTTTTAGATTCCGATGCTTCACTTCAGGTTTACTGTATCCCTTGGACCTTATTATTGACGATGAAACACAGAAATTGCATCCGAATTTAATACAAAAGTCACAATGCCGACTTAAGTACAAGAGGACTGACACTCTAATTTTCTATGATGTGAACGTCGCCTGTGAGTCCAGTATTAGATTCCGATGCGTAACTTCAGGTTTACTGTATACCTTGGACCTTCGTTTTGATGATGAAACACAGAAATTGCATCGGAATTAAATTCAGAAGGCACAATGCCGACTTAAGTACAAGAGGATTGACACTCTAACTTTCAATGATTTGAACCTCTCCTGTGAGTCCAGTTTTAATTTCCGATGCTTCACCTCAGGTTTACTGTATCCGTTGGACCTTACTGACGATGAAACACAGAAATTGAATCCGAATGTGATACAAAAGGCACAATGCTGACTTAAGTTAAAGCGGACTGACACTCTCTCTTTCTATGATTTGAACCTCTCCTGTGAGTCCAGTTTTAAATTCCGGTGCTTCACTTCAGGTTTACTGTATACCTTGCACCTTCCTATTGTCGATGAAACACAGAAATTGCATCCGAATTTAATACAAAAGCACAATGCCGACTTAAGTACAAGAGGACTGACACTCTAACTTTCGATGATTTGAACCTCTCCTGTGAGTCCAGTTTTAGTTTCCGATGATTCACTTCAGGTTTACTGTATCCCATGGACCTTCTAATTGACGATGAAACACAGAAATTGCAGCGGAAATTAATACAAAAGGCACAATGCCGACTGAAGTACAAGAGGACTGACACTCTCACTTTCTATGATTTGAACCTCTCCTGTGAGACCAGTTTTAGATTCCGATGCTTCACTTCAGGTTTACTGTATCCCTTGGACCTTCTCATTGACGATGAAACACAGAAATTGCATCCGAATTTAATACAAAAGGCACAATGCCGACTTAAGTACCAGAGGACTGACACTCTCACATTCTATGATTTGAACCTCTCCTGTGAGTCCAGTTTTAGATTCCGATGGTTCACTTCAGGTTTACTGTATACCTTGGACCTTCTTATTGACGATGAAACACAGAAATTGCATCGGAATTAAATTCAAAAGGCACAATGCCGACTTAAGTACAAGAGGACTGACACTTTAACTTTGTATGATTGGAACCTCTACTGTGAGTCCAGTTTTAGATTCCGATGCTTCACTTCAGGTTTTCTGTATCCCTTGGACCTTCTTATTGACGATGAAACACAGAAATTGTATCCGAATTTAATACAAAAGGCACAATGCCGACTTAAGTGCAAAGGGACTGACACTTTAACTTTCTATGATTTGAACCTCTCCTGTGAGTACAGTTTTAGATCCCAGAGCTTCACTTCAGGTTTACTGTATCCCTTGGACCCTCATATTGACGATGAAACTCAGAAATTGCATACGAATTTAATACAAAAGGCACAATGCCGACGTAAGTACAAGAAGATTGACACTCTGACTTTCTATGATTTTAAACTCACCTGTGAGTCCAGTTTTAGATTCCGATGCATCACTTAAGGTTTACTGTATCCCTTGGACATTCTTGTTGACGATGAAACACAGAAATTGCATCGGAATTAAATTCAAAAGGCACAATGCCGACTTAAGTACAAGAGGACTGACTCTTTAACTTTGTATGATTTGAACCTCTGCTGTGAGTCCAGTTTTAGATTCCGATGCTTCACTTCAGGTTGTCTGTATCCCTTGGACCTTCTTATTGACGATGAAACACAGAAATTGTATCCGAATTGAATACAAAAGGCACAATGCCGACTCAAGTACAAGAGGACTTAGACTTTAACTTTCTATAATTTGAACCTCTCCTGTAAGTACAGTTTTAGATTCCACAGTTCACTTCTAGTTTACTGTATCCCTTGGACTTTCATATTGACGATGAAACACAGAAACTGCATACGAATTTAATACAAAAGGCACAATGCCGACGTAATTACAAGAGGACTGACACTCTTACTTTCTATGAACTGAAACTCTCCCGTGAGTCCAGTTTTAGATTCCAATGCATCACTTAAAGTTTACTGTATCCCTTTGACATTCTTATTGACGATGAAACACAGAAATTGCATCCGAATTTAATACAAATGGCACAATGCCGACTTAAGTACAAGAGGACTGACACTCAAACTTTCAATGATTTGAACCTCTCCTGTGAGTCCAGTTTTAGATTCCGATGCTTCACTTCAGGTTTACTGTATCCCTTGGACCTTCTTATTGACGATGAAACACAGAAATTGCATCTGAATTTAATTCAGAAGGCACAATGCCGACTTAAGTACAAGAGGATTGACACTCTAACTTTCAATGATTTGAACCTCTCCTGTGAGTACAGTTTTAGATTCCGATGCTTCACTTCATTCTTACTGTATACCTTGCACCTTCTTATTGACGATGAAACACAGAAATTGCAGCGGAAATTAATACAAAAGGCACAATGCCGACTTAAGTACAAGAGGACTGTCACTCTCACTTTCTGTGATTTGAACCTCTCCTGTGAGTCCAGTTTTAGATTCCGATGCTTCACTTCAGGTTTACTGCATCCCTTGGACATTCTTATTGACGATGAAACACAGAAATTGCATCCGAATTTAATACAAAAGGCACAATGCTGACTTAAGTTAAAGCGGACTGACACTCTCTAATTCTATGAATTGAACCTCTCCCGTGAGTCCAGTTTTCGATTCCGATGCTTCACTTCATGTTTACTGTATAACTTGCATCTTCTTATTGACCATGAAACACAGAAATTGTGTCGGAATTAAATTCAAAAGGCACAAGTCGACTTAAGTACAAGAGGACTGACACTCTCTTACTTTCTATGATTAGAACCTCTCCTGTGAGTCCAGTTTTGGATTACGATGCTTCACTTCAGGTTTACTGTATCTCTTGGACCTTCTTATTGACGATGAAACACAGAAATGGCATCCGAATTTAATACAAAAGGCACAATGACGACTTAAGTACAAGAGGACTGACACTCTAACTTTCTACGATTTGAACCTCTCCTGTGAGTCCAGTTTTAGATTCCGATGCTTCAATTCAGGTTTACTGTATCCCTTGCACATCTTATTGACGATGAAACACAGAATTTGTATCCGAATTTAATACAAAAGGCACAATGCCGACTTAAGTACAAGAGGACAGACACTATAACTTTCTATGATTTGAACCTCTCCAGTGAGTACAGTTTTAGATTCCGAAGCTTCACTTCAGCTTTACTGTATCCGTTGGATCTTCATATTGACGACGAAACACAGAAATTGCATCCGAAATTAATACAAAAGTCACAATGCCGACGTAAGTACAAGAGGACTGACACTCTAACTTTCTATGATTTGAACCTCTCCTGTGAGTCAGTGTTAGATTCCGATGCTTCACTACAGGTTTACTGTATCCCTTGGACCTTTTTATTGACGATGAAACTCAAAATTGCATCCGAATTTCATACAAAAGGCACAATGCCGACTTAAGCACAAGATGACTGACAGTCTAACTTTCAATTATTTGAACCTCTCCTGTTAGTCCAGTTTTAGATTCCGATGGTTCACTTCGGGATTAACGTATACATTGGACCTTCTTATTGACGATGAAACACAGAAATTGCATCAGAATTAAATTCAGAAGACACAATGCCGACTTAAGTACAAGAGGATTGACACCGTAACTTTCAATGATTTGAACCTCTCCTGTGAGTCCAGTTTTAGATTCCGATGCTACGCTTCAGGTTTACTGTATCCCTAGAACCTTATTGACGATGAAACACAGAAATTGCATCCGAATTTAATACAAAAGGCACAATGCCGACTTAAGTAAAAGAGGACTGACACTCTCACTATCTATGATTTGAACCTCTCCTGTGAGTCCAGTTTTAGATTCCGATGCTTCACTTCAGGCTCACTGAATACTTTGCACCATCTTATTGACGATGAAACACAGATATTGCAGAGGAAATTAATACAAAAGGCACAATGCCGACTTTAGTACAAGAGGTCTGACCCTCTCACTTTCTATGATTTGAACCTCTCCTGTGAGTCTAGTTTTAGATTCCGATGCTTCACTTCAGGTTTACTGTATCCATTGGACCTTCTTATTGACGATGAAACACAGAAATTGCAGCGGAAATTAATACAAAAGGCACAATGCCGACTTAAAAACAAGAGGACTGTCACTCTCACTTTCTGTGATTTGAACCACTCCTGTGAGTCCAGTTTTAGATTCCGATGCTTCACTTAAGGTTTACTGCATCCCTTGGACATTCTTATTGACGATGAAACACAGAAATTGCATCCGAATTTCATACAAAAGGCACAATGCTGACTTATGTTAATGCGGACTGACACTCTCTAATTCTATGATTTGAACCTCTCCCGTGAGTCCAGTTTTCGATTCCGATGCTTCACTTCATGTTTACTGTATAACTTGCATCTTCTTATTGACCATGAAACACAGAAATTGTATCGGAATTAAATTCAAATGGCACAAGTCGACTTAAGTACAAGAGGACTGACACTCTCTTACTTTCTATGATTAGAACCTCTCCTGTGAGTCCAGTTTTAGATTACGATGCTTCACTTCAGGTTTACTGTATCTCTTGGATCTTCTTATTGACTATGAAACAATGAAATGGCATCCGAATTTAATACAAAAGGCACAATGACAACTTAAGTACAAGAGGACTGACACTCTAACTTTCTATGTTTTGAACCTCTCCTGTGAGTCCAGTTTTAGATTCCGATGCTTCACTTCAGGTTTACTGTATCACTTGGGCTTTCTTATTGACGATGAAACACAGAAATTGCATTCGAATTTAATACAAAAGGCACAATGCCGACTTAAGTACAAGAGGACTCACACTCTAACTTTCAATGATTTGAACATCTCCTGTGAGTCCTGTTTTAGATTCCGATGCTTCACTTCAGGTTTACTGTATCCCCTGGACCTTCTAATTGACGATGAAATACAGAAATTGCATCCGAATTTAATACAAAAGGCACAATGCCGACTTAAGTACAAGAGGACAGACACTCTCATTTTCTATGATTTGAAACTCTCCTGTGAGTCCAGTTTTAGATTCCGATGCTTCACTTCAGGTTTACTGTATACCTTGGACCTTCTTATTGACGATGAAACACAGAAATTGAATAGGAATTAAATTCAAAAGGCACAATGCCGACTTAAGTACAAGTGGACTGACACTTTAACCTTCATTGATTTGAACCTCTCCTGTGAGTCCAGTTTTAGATTCCGATTCTTCACTTCAGGTTTACTGTATCTCTTGTACATCTTATTGACGATGAAACACAGAATTTGTATCCGAATTTATTACAAAAGGCACAATGCCGACTTAAGTACAAGAGGACCGACACTCTAACTTTCTATGATTTGAACCTCTCCAGTGAGTACAGTTTTAAATTCCGAAGCTTCACTTCAGCTTTACTGTATCCGTTGGATCTTCATATTGACGATGAAACACAGAAATTGCAGCGGAAATTAATACAAAAGGCACAATGCCGACTGAAGTACAAGAGGACTGACACTCTCACTTTCTATGATTTGAACCTCTCCTGTGAGACCAGTTTTAGATTCCGATGCTTCACTTCAGGTTTACTGTATCCCTTGGACCTTCTCATTGACGATGAAACACAGAAATTGCATCCGAATTTAATACAAAAGGCACAATGCCGACTTAAGTACCAGAGGACTGACACTCTCACATTCTATGATTTGAACCTCTCCTGTGAGTCCAGTTTTAGATTCCGATGGTTCACTTCAGGTTTACTGTATACCTTGGACCTTCTTATTGACGATGAAACACAGAAATTGTATCCGAATTTAATACAAAAGGCACAATGCCGACTTAAGTGCAAAGGGACTGACACTTTAACTTTCTATGATTTGAACCTCTCCTGTGAGTACAGTTTTAGATTCCAGAGCTTCACTTCAGGTTTACTGTATCCCTTGGACCCTCATATTGACGATGAAACACAGAAATTGCATCCGAATTTAATACAAAATGCACAATGCCGACGTAAGTACAAGAAGATTGACACTCTGACTTTCTATGATTTGAAACTCTCCTGTGAGTCCAGTTTTAGATTCCGATGCTTCACTTCAGGTTTACTGTATACCTTGGACCTTCTTATTGACGATGAAACACAGAAATTGAATAGGAATTAAATTCAAAAGGCACAATGCCGACTTAAGTACAAGTGGACTGACACTTTAACCTTCATTGATTTGAACCTCTCCTGTGAGTCCAGTTTTAGATTCCGATTCTTCACTTCAGGTTTACTGTATCTCTTGTACATCTTATTGACGATGAAACACAGAATTTGTATCCGAATTTATTACAAAAGGCACAATGCCGACTTAAGTACAAGAGGACTGACTCTTTAACTTTGTATGACTTGAACCTCTCCTGTGAGTCCAGTTTTAGATTCCGATGCTTCACTTCAGGTTTTCTGTATCTTTTGGACCATCTTATTGACGATGAAACACAGAAATTGTATCCGAATTTAATACAAAAGGCACAATGCCGACTCAAGTACAAGAGGACTTACACTTTAACTTTCTATGATTTGAACCTCTCCTGTAAGTACAGTTTTAGATTCCACAGTTCACTTCAGGTTTACTGTATCCCTTGGACCTTCATATTGACGATGAAACACAGAAACTGCATACGAATTTAATACAAAAGGCACAATGCCGACGTAATTACAAGAGGACTGACACTCTAACTTTCTATGAATTGAAACTCTCCCGTGAGTCCAGTTTTAGATTCCGATGCATCACTTAAAGTTTACTGTATCCCTTGGACATTCTTATTGACGATGAAACACAGAAATTGCATCCGAATTTAATACAAATGGCACAATGCCGACTTAAGTAAAGAGGACTAACACTCAAACTTTCAACGATGTGAACCTCTCCTGTGAGTCCAGTTTTAGATTCCGATGCTTCACTTCAGGTTTACTGTATCCCTTGGACCTTCTTATTGACGATGAAACACAGATATTGCATCTGAATTTAATTCAGAAGGCACAATGCCGACTTAAGTACAAGAGGATTGACACTCTAACTTTCAATGATTTGAACCTCTCCTGTGAGTACAGTTTTAGATTCCGATGCTTCACTTCATTCTTACTGTATACCTTGCACCTTCTTATTGACGATGAAACACAGAAATTGCAGCGGAAATTAATACAAAAGGCACAATGCCGACTTAAGTACAAGAGGACTGTCACTCTCACTTTCTGTGATTTGAACCTCTCCTGTGAGTCCAGTTTTAGATTCCGATGCTTCACTTCAGGTTTACTGCATCCCTTGGACATTCTTATTGACGATGAAACACAGAGATTGCATCCGAATTTAATACAAAAGGCACAATGCTGACTTAAGTTAAAGCGGACTGACACTCTCTAATTCTATGAATTGAACCTCTCCTGTGAGTCCAGTTTTCGATTCCGATGCTTCACTTCATGTTTACTGTATAACTTGCATCTTCTTATTGACCATGAAACACAGAAATTGTGTCGGAATTAAATTCAAAAGGCACAAGTCGACTTAAGTACAAGAGGACTGACACTCTCTTACTTTCTATGATTAGAACCTCTCCTGTGAGTCCAGTTTTGGATTACGATGCTTCACTTCAGGTTTACTGTATCTCTTGGACCTTCTTATTGACGATGAAACACAGAAATGGCATCCGAATTTAATACAAAAGGCACAATGACGACTTAAGTACAAGAGGACTGACACTCTAACTTTCTACGATTTGAACCTCTCCTGTGAGTCCAGTTTTAGATTCCGATGCTTCACTTCAGGTTTACTGTATCCCTTGCACATCTTATTGACGATGAAACACAGAATTTGTATCCGAATTTAATACAAAAGGCACAATGCCGACTTAAGTACAAGAGGACCGACACTCTAACTTTCTATGATTTGAACCTCTCCAGTGAGTACAGTTTTAGATTGCGAAGCTTCACTTCAGCTTTACTGTATCCGTTGGATCTTCATATTGACGATGAAACACAGAAATTGCATCCGAAATTAATACAAAAGTCACAATGCCGACGTAAGTACAAGAGGACTGACACTCTAACTTTCTATGATTTGAACCTCTCCTGTGAGTCAGTGTTAGATTCCGATGCTTCACTACAGTTTTACTGTATCCCTTGGACCTTTTTATTGACGATGAAACTCAAAATTGCATCCGAATTTCATACAAAAGGCACAATGCCGACTTAAGCACAAGATGACTGACAGTCTAACTTTCAATTATTTGAACCTCTCCTGTTAGTCCAGTTTTAGATTCCGATGGTTCACTTCGGGATTACCGTATACATTGGACCTTCTTATTGACGATGAAACACAGAAATTGCATCGGAATTAAATTCAGAAGACACAATGCCGACTTAAGTACAAGAGGATTGACACCGTAACTTTCAATGATTTGAACCTCTCCTGTGAGTCCAGTTTTAGATTCCGATGCTACGCTTCAGGTTTACTGTATCCCTAGAACCTTATTGACGATGAACCACAGAAATTGCATCCGAATTTAATACAAAAGGCACAATGCCGACTTAAGTAAAAGAGGACTGACACTCTCACTATCTATGATTTGAACCTCTCCTGTGAGTCCAGTTTTAGATTCCGATGCTTCACTTCAGGCTCACTGAATACTTTGCACCATCTTATTGACGATGAAACACAGATATTGCAGAGGAAATTAATACAAAAGGCACAATGCCGACTTAAGTACAAGAGGTCTGACCCTCTCACTTTCTATGATATGAACCTCTCCTGTGAGTCTAGTTTTAGATTCCGATGCTTCACTTCAGGTTTACTGTATCCATTGGACCTTCTTATTGACGATGAAACACAGAAATTGCAGCGGAAATTAATACAAAAGGCACAATGCCGACTTAAGTACAAGAGGACTGTCACTCTCACTTTCTGTGATTTTAACCACTCCTGTGAGTCCAGTTTTAGATTCCGATGCTTCACTTAAGGTTTACTGCATCCCTTGGACATTCTTATTGACGATGAAACACAGAAATTGCATCCGAATTTCATACAAAAGGCACAATGCTGACTTAAGTTAATGCGGACTGACACTCTCTAATTCTATGATTTGAACCTCTCCCGTGAGTCCAGTTTTCGATTCCGATGCTTCACTTCATGTTTACTGTATAACTTGCATCTTCTTATTGACCATGAAACACAGAAATTGTATCGGAATTAAATTCAAAAGGCACAAGTCGACTTAAGTATAAGAGGACTGACACTCTCTTACTTTCTATGATTAGAAACTCTCCTGTGAGTCCAGTTTTAGATTACGATGCTTCACTTCAGGTTTACTGTATCTCTTGGATCTTCTTATTGACTATGAAACACAGAAATGGCATCCGAATTTAATACAAAAGGCACAATGACAACTTAAGTACAAGAGGATTGACACTCTAACTTTCTATGATTTGAACCTCTCCTGTGAGTCCAGTTTTAGATTCCGATGCTTCACTTCAGGTTTACTGTATCACTTGGGCTTTCTTATTGACGATGAAACACAGAAATTGCATTCGAATTTAATACAAAAGGCACAATGCCGACTTAAGTACACGAGGACTCACACTCTAACTTTCAATGATTTGAACATCTCCTGTGAGTCCTGTTTTAGATTCCGATGCTTCACTTCAGGTTTACTGTATCCCCTGGACCTTCTTATTGACGATGAAATACAGAAATTACATCCGAATTTATTACAAAAGGCACAATGCCGACTTAAGTACAAGAGGACAGACACTCTCATTTTCTATGATTTGAAACTCTCCTGTGAGTCCAGTTTTAGATTCCGATGCTTCACTTCAGGTTTACTGTATACCTTGGACCTTCTTATTGACGATGAAACACAGAAATTGAATAGGAATTAAATTCAAAAGGCACAATGCCGACTTAAGTACAAGTGGACTGACACTTTAACCTTCATTGATTTGAACCTCTCCTGTGAGTCCAGTTTTAGATTCCGATTCTTCACTTCAGGTTTACTGTATCTTTTGTACATCTTATTGACGATGAAACACAGAATTTGAATCCGAATTTATTACAAAAGGCACAATGCCGACTTAAGTACAAGAGGACCGACACTCTAACTTTCTATGATTTGAACCTCTCCAGTGAGTACAGTTTTAGATTCCGAAGCTTCACTTCAGCTTTACTGTATCCGTTGGATCTTCATATTGACGATGAAACACAGAAATTGCATCCGAAATTAATACAAAAGTCACAATGCCGACGTAAGTACAAGAGGACTGACACTCTAACTTTCTATGACTTGAACCTCTCCTGTGAGTCCAGTTTTAGATTCCGATGCCTCGCTTCAGGTTTACTGTTTCCCTAGAACCTTATTGACGATGAAACACAGAAATTGCATCCGAATTTAATACAAAAGGCACAATGCCGACTTAAGTAAAAGAGGACTGACACTCTCACTATCTATGATTTGAACCTCTCCTGTGAGTCCAGTTTTAGATTCCGATGCTTCACTTCACGCTCACTGAATACCTTGCACCTTCTTATTGACGATGAAACACAGATATTGCAGAGGAAATTAATACAAAAGGCACAATGCCGACTTAAGTACAAGAGGTCCGACACTCTCACTTTCTATGATTTGAACCTCTCCTGTGAGTCTAGTTTTAGATTCCGATGCTTCACTTCAGGTTTACTGTATCCATTGGACCTTCTTATTGACGATGAAACACAGATATTTCATCCGAATTTAATACAAAAGGCACAATGCTGACTTAAGTTAACGCGAACTGATACTCTCTCTTTCTATGATTTGAACCTCTCCTGTGAGTCCAGTTTTAGATTCCGATGCTTCACTTTAGGTTTACTGTATATCTTGCACCTTCTTATTGACCATGAAACACAGAAATTGTATCGGAATTAAATTAAAATGGCACAATGCCGACTTAAGTACAAGTGGACTGACACTCTCTAACTTTCTATGATTGGAACCTCTCCTGTGAGTCCAGTTTTAGATTCCGATGCTTCACTTCAGGTTTACTGTATCTCTTGGACCTTCTTATTGACGGTGAAACACAGACGTTGCATCCGAATTTAATACAAAAGGCACAATGCCGACTTAAGTCAAAAGGACTGACACTCTAACTTTCTATGATTTGAACCTCTCCTGTGAGTCCAGTTTTAGATTCCGATGCTTCAATTCAGGTTTACTGTATACCTTGGACATTCTTATTGACGATGAAACACAGAAATTGAATCCGAATGTAATACAAAAGGCACAATGCCGACTTAAGTCAAAGAGGACTGACACTCTCACTATCTATGATTTGAACCTCCCCTGTGAGTCCAGCCTTAGATTCCGATGCTTCACTTCAGGCTCTCTGTACACCTTGCACCTTCTTGTTGACGATGAAACACAGAAAATGCAGAGGAAATTAATACAAAAGGCACAATGCCGACTTAAGTACAAGAGGTCTGACACTCTCACTTTCTATGATTTGAATCTATCCTGTGAGTCCAGTTTTACATTCCAATGCTTCACTTCAGGTTTACTGTATCCCTTGGACCTTCTTATTGACGATGAGACACAGAAATTGCATCCGAATTTAATACAAAAGGCACAATGCTGACTAAAGTTAATGCGGACTGACACTCTCTAATTCTATGATTTGAACCTCTCCCGTGAGTCCAGTTTTCGATTCCGATGCTTCACTTCATGTTTACTGTATAACTTGCATCTTCTTATTGACCATGAAACACAGAAATTCTATCGGAATTAAATTCAAAAGCCACAAGTCGACTTAAGTACAAGAGGACCGACACTCTAACTTTCTATGATTTGAACCTCTCCAGTGAGTACAGTTTTAGATTCCGAAGCTTCACTTCAGCTTTACTGTATCCGTTGGATCTTCATATTGACGACGAAACACAGAAATTGCATCCGAAATTAATACAAAAGTCACAATGCCGACGTAAGTACAAGAGGACTGACACTCTAACTTTCTATGACTTGAACCTCTCCTGTGAGTCCAGTTTTAGATTCCGATGCCTCGCTTCAGGTTTACTGTTTCCCTAGAACCTTATTGACGATGAAACACAGAAATTGCATCCGAATTTAATACAAAAGGCACAATGCCGACTTAAGTAAAAGAGGACTGACACTCTCACTATCTATGATTTGAACCTCTCCTGTGAGTCCAGTTTTAGATTCCGATGCTTCACTTCAGGCTCACTGAATACCTTGCACCTTCTTATTGACGATGAAACACAGATATTGCAGAGGAAATTAATACAAAAGGCACAATGCCGACTTAAGTACAAGAGGTCTGACACTCTCACTTTCTATGATTTGAACCTCTCCTGTGAGTCTAGTTTTAGATTCCGATGCTTCACTTCAGGTTTACTGTATCCATTGGACCTTCTTATTGACGATGAAACACAGATATTTCATCCGAATTTAATACAAAAGGCACAATGCTGACTTAAGTTAACGCGAACTGATACTCTCTCTTTCTATGATTTGAACCTCTCCTGTGAGTCCAGTTTTAGATTCCGATGCTTCACTTTAGGTTTACTGTATATCTTGCACCTTCTTATTGACCATGAAACACAGAAATTGTATCGGAATTAAATTAAAATGGCACAATGCCGACTTAAGTACAAGTGGACTTACACTCTCTAACTTTCTATGATTGGAACCTCTCCTGTGAGTCCAGTTTTAGATTCCGATGCTTCACTTCAGGTTTACTGTATCTCTTGGACCTTCTTATTGACGATGAAACACAGACGTTGCATCCGAATTTAATACAAAAGGCACAATGCCGACTTAAGTCAAGAGGACTGACACTCTAACTTTCTATGATTTGAACCTCTCCTGTGAGTCCAGTTTTAGATTCCGATGCTTCAATTCAGGTTTACTGTATACCTTGGACATTCTTATTGACAATGAAACACAGAAATTGCATCCGAATTTAATACGAAAGGCACAATGCCGACTTAAGTACAAGAGGACAGACACTCTAACTTTCAATGATTTGAACATCTCCTGTGAGTCCAGTTTTACATTACGATGCTTCACTTCAGGTTTACTGTATCCCCTGGACCTTCTTATTGACGATGAAACACAGAAATTGCATCCGACTTTAATACAAAATTCACAATGCCGATTTAAGTACAAGAGAACTGACACTCTCACTTTCTATGATTTGAACCTCTCCTGTGAGTCCAGTTTTAAATTCCGATGCTTCACTTCAGGTTTACTGTATCCCTTGGACCTTGTTATTGACGATGAAACACAGAAATTGCATCCGAATTTAATACAAAAGGCTAAATGCTGACTTATGTTATAGCGAACTGATACTCTCTCTTTCTATGATTTGAACCTCTCCTGTGAGTCCAGCTTTAGATTCCGATGCTTCACTTCAGGTTTACTGTATACCTTGCACCTTCTTATTGACCATGAAACACAGAAATTGCATCGGAATTAAATTCAGAAGGCACAATACCGACTTAAGTACAAGACGATTGACACTCTAACTTTCAATGATTTGAACCTCTCCTGTGAGTCCAGTTTTAGATTCCGATGCTTCGCTTCAGGTTTACTGTATCTCTAGAACCTTATTGACGATGAAACACAGAAATTGAATCCGAATGTAATACAAAAGGCACAATGCCGACTTAAGTCAAAGAGGACTGACACTCTCACTATCTATGATTTGAACCTCCCCTGTGAGTCCAGCCTTAGATTCCGATGCTTCACTTCAGGCTCTCTGTACACCTTGCACCTTCTTATTGACGATGAAACACAGAAAATGCAGAGGAAATTAATACAAAAGGCACAATGCCGACTTAAGTACAAGAGGTCTGACACTCTCACTTTCTATGATTTGAACCTATCCTGTGAGTCCAGTTTTAGATTCCAATGCTTCACTTCAGGTTTACTGTATCCCTTGGACCTTCTTATTGACGATGAGACACAGAAATTGCATCCGAATTTAATACAAAAGGCACAATGCTGACTAAAGTTAATGCGGACTGACACTCTCTATTTCTATGATTTGAACCTCTCCCGTGAGTCCAGTTTTCGATTCCGATGCTTCACTTCATGTTTACTGTATAACTTGCATCTTCTTATTGACCATGAAACACAGAAATTCTATCGGAATTAAATTCAAAAGCCACAAGTCGACTTAAGTACAAGAGGACTGACACTCTCTATCTTTCTATGATTAGAACCTCTCCTGTGAGTCCAGTTTTAGATTACGATGCTTCACTTCAGGTTTACTGTATCTCTTGGACCTTCTTATTGACGATGAAACACAGAAATGGCATCCGAATTTAATCCAAACGTACAATGACGACTTAAGTACAAGAGGACGGACACTCTAACTTTCTATGATTTGAACCTCTCCTGTGAGTCCAGTTTTAGATTCCGATGCTTCACTTCAGGTTTACTGTATCACTTGGGCTTTCTTATTGACGATGAAACACAGAAATTGCATCCGAATTTAATACAAAAGGCACAATGCCGACTTAAGTACAAGAGGACCCACACTCTAACTTTTAATGATTTGAACATCTCCTGTGAGTCCTGTTTTAGATTCCGATGCTTCACTTCAGGTTTACTGTATCCCCTGGACCTTCTTATTGACGATGAAACACAGAAATTGAATAGGAATTAAATTCAAAAGGCACAATGCCGACTTAAGTACAAGTGGACTGACACTTTAACCTTCAATGATTTGAACCTCTCCTGTGAGTGCAGTTTTAGATTCCGATTCTTCACTTCAGGTTTACTGTATCCTTTGTACATCTTATTGACGATGAAACACAGAATTTGTATCCGAATTTAATACAAAAGGCACAATGCCGACTTAAGTACAAGAGGACCGACACTCTAACTTTCTATGATTTGAACCTCTCCAGTGAGTACAGTTTTAGATTCTGAAGCTTCACTTCAGCTTTACTGTATCCGTTGGATCTTCATATTGACGATGAAACACAGAAATTGCATCCGAAATTAATACAAAAGTCACAATGCCGACGTAAGTACAAGAGGACTGACACTGTAACTTTCTATGATTTGAACCTCTCCTGTGCGTCCAGTGTTAGATTCCGATGCTTCACTACAGGTTTACTGTATCCCTCGGACCTTCTTATTGACGATGAATCTCAAAATTGCATCCGAATTTAATACAAAAGGCACAATGCCGACTTAAGCACAAGATGACTGACAGTCTAACTTTCCATTATTTGAACCTCTCCTGTTAGTCCAGTTTTAGATTTCGATGGTTCACTTCGGGATTACCGTATACATTGGACCTTCTTATTGACGATGAAACACAGAAATTGCATCGGAATTAAATTCAGAAGACACAATGCCGACTTAAGTACAAGAGGATTGACACTCTAACTTTCAATGATTTGAACCTCTCCTGTGAGTCCAGTTTTAGATTCCGATGCGTCGCTTCAGGTTTACTGTATCCCTAGAACCTTATTGACGATGAAACACAGAAATTGCATCCGAATTTAATACAAAAGGCACAATGCCGACTTAAGTAAAAGAGGACTGACACTCTCACTATCTATGATTTGAACCTCTCCTGTGAGTCCAGTTTTAGATTCCGATGCTTCACTTCAGGCTCACTGAATACCTTGCACCTTCTTATTGACGATGAAACACAGATATTGCAGAGGAAATTAATACAAAAGGCACAATGCCGACTTAAGTACAAGAGGTCTGACACTCTCACTTTCTATGATTTGAACCTCTCCTGTGAGTCTAGTTTTAGATTCCGATGCTTCACTTCAGGTTTACTGTATCCATTGGACCTTCTTATTGACGATGAAACACAGAAATTGCATCCGAATTTAATACAAAAGGCACAATGCTGACTTAAGTTAACGCGAACTGATACTCTCTCTTTCTATGATTTGAACCTCTCCTGTGAGTCCAGTTTTAGATTCCGATTCTTCACTTCAGGTTTACTGTATCCCTTGTACTTCTTATTGTGGATGAAACACAGAATTTGTATCCGAATTTAATACAAAAGGCACAATCCCGACTTAAGTACAAGAGGACCGACACTCTAAATTTCTATGATTTGAACCTCTCCTGTGAGTCCAGTTTTAGATTCCGATGCTTCACTTCAGGTTAACTGTATTATTTGGACCTTCTTATTGACGATGAAACACAGAAGTTGCATCCGAATTTAATACAATAGTCACAATGCCGACTTAAGTACAAGAGGACTGACACTCTAACTTTCTATGATTTGAACCTCTCCTGTAAGTCCAGTTTTAGATTCCGATGCTTCACATAGGTTTACTGTATCCCTTTGGCATTCTTATTGACAATGAAACACAGAAATTGCATCCGAATTTAATACAAAAGGAACAATGCCGAATTAAGTACAAGAGGACTGACACCCAAATTTTCAATGATTTGAACCTCTCCTTTGAGTCCAGTTTTACATTCCGATGCTTCACTTCAGGTTTACTGTATCCCTTGGACCTTCTTATTGACGATGAAACACAGAAATCGCATCTGAATTTAATTCAGAAGGCACAATGCCGACTTAAGTACAAGAGGATTGACACTCTAACTTTCAAAGATATAAACCTCTCCTGTGAGTACAGTTTTAGATTCCAATGCTTCACTTCAGGCTTACTGTATACCTTGCACCTTCTTATTGACGATGAAACATAGAAATTGCAGCGGAAGTTAATACAAAAGGCACAATGCCGACTTAAGTACAAGAGGACTGTCACTCTCACTTTCTGTGATTTGAACCTCTCCTGTTAGTCCAGTTTTAGATTCCGATGGTTCACTGCGGGATTACCGTATACATTGGACCTTCTTATTGACGATGAAACACAGAAATTGCATCGGAATTAAATTCAGAAGACACAATGACGACTTAAGTACAAGAGGATTGACACTCTAACTTTCAATGATTTGAACCTCTCCTGTGAGCCCAGTTTTAGATTCCGATGCATTGCTTCAGGTTTACTGTATCCCTAGAACCTTATTGACGCTGAAACACAGAAATTGCATCCGAATTTAATACAAAAGGCACAATGCCGACTTAAGTAAAAGAGGACTGGCACTCTCACTATCTATGATTTGAACCTCTCCTGTGAGTCCAGTTTTAGATTCCGATGCTTCACTTTAGGCTCACTGAATACCTTGCACCTTCTTATTGACGATGAAACACAGATATTGCAGAGGAAATTAATACAAAAGGCACAATGCCGACTTAAGTACAAGAGGCCTGACACTCTCACTTTCTATGATTTGAACCTCTCCTGTGAGTCCAGTTTTAGATTGCGATGCTTCACTTCAGGTTTACTGTATCCCTTGGACCTTCTTATTGACGATGAAACACAGAAATTGCATCCGAATTTAATACAAAAGGCACAATGCTGACTTAAGTTAAAGCGAACTGATACTCTCTCTTTCTATGATTAGAACCTCTCCTGTGAGTCCAGTTTTAGATTCCGATGCTTCACTTCAGGTTTACTGTATACCTTGCACCTTCTTATTGACCATGAAACACAGAAATTGCATCGGAATTAAATTCAGAAGGCACAATACCGACTTAAGTACAAGAGGATTGACACTCTCACTTTCTATGATTTGAACCTCTCCTGTGAGTCCAGTTTTAGATTCCGATGCTTCGCTTCAGGTTTACTGTATCTCTAGAACCTTATTGACGATGAAACACAGAAATTGTATCCGAATGCAATACAAAAGGCACAATGCCGACTTAAGTAAAAGAGGACTGACACTCTCACTATCTATGATTTGAACCTCCCCTGTGAGTCCAGCCTTAGATTCCGATGCTTCACTTCAGGCTCTCTGTATACGTTGCACCTTCTTATTGACGATGAAACACGGAAAATGCAGAGGAAATTAATACAAAAGGCACAATGCCGACATAAGTACAAGAGGTCTGACACTCTCACTTTCTATGATTTGAACCTATCCTGTGAGTCCAGTTTTAGATTCCGATGCTTCACTTCAGGTTTACTGTATCCCTTGGACCTTCTTATTGACGATGAGACACAGAAATTGCATCCGAATTTAATACAAAAGGCACAATGCTGACTTAAGTTAAAGCGGACTGACACTCTCTTCTTCTATGATTTGAACCTCTCCCGTGAGTCCAGTTTTCGATTCCGATGCTTCACTTCATGTTTACTGTATAACTTGCATCTTCTTATTGACCATGAAACACAGAAATTGTATCGGAATTAAATTCAAAAGGCACAAGTCGACTTAAGTACAAGAGGACTGACACTCTCTTATTTTCTATGATTAGAACCTCTCCTGTGAGTCCAGTTTTAGATTACGATGCTTCACTTCAGGTTTACTGTATCTCTTGGACCTTCTTATTGCCGATGGAACACAGAAATGGCATCCGAATTTAATACAAAAGGCACAATGACGACTTAAGTACAAGAGGACTGACACTCTAACTTTCTATGATTTGAACCTCTCCTGTGAGTCCAGTTTTAGATTCCGATTCTTCACTTCAGGTTTACTGTATCTCTTGGGCTTTCTTATTGACGATGAAACACGGAAATTGCATCCGAATTTAATACAAAAGGCACAATGCCGACTTAAGTACAAGAGGACTCACACTCTAACTTTTAATGATTTGAACATCTCCTGTGAGTCCTGTTTTAGATTCCGATGCTTCACTTCAGGTTTACTGTATCCCCTGGACCTTCTTATTGACGATGAAATACAGAAATTGCATCCGAATTTATTACAAAAGGCACAATGCAAACTTAAGTACAAGAGGACTGACACTCTCATTTTCTATGATTTGAAACTCTCCTGTGAGTCCAGTTTTAGATTCCGATGCTTCACTTCAGGTTTACTGTATACCTTGGACCTTCTTATTGACGATGAAACACAGAAATTGAATAGGAATTAAATTCAAAAGGCACAATGCCGACTTAAGTACAAGTGGACTGACACTTTAACCTTCAATGATTTGAACCTCTCCTGTGAGTGCAGTTTTAGATTCCGATTCTTCACTTCAGGTTTACTGTATCCTTTGTACATATTATTGACGATGAAACAATGAATTTGTATCCGAATTTAATAGAAAAGGCACAATGCCGACTTAAGTACAAGAGGACCGACACTCTAACTTTCTATGATTTGAACCACTCCAGTGAGTACAGTTTTAGATTCCGAAGCTTCACTTCAGCTTTACTGTATCCGTTGGATCTTCATATTGACGATGAAACACAGAAATTGCATCCGAAATTAATACAAAAGTCACAATGCCGACGTAAGTACAAGAGGACTGACACTCTAACTTTCTATGACTTGAACCTCTCCTGTGCGTCCAGTGTTAGATTCCGATGCTTCACTACAGGTTTACTGTATCCCTCGGACCTTCTTATTGACGATGAATCTCAAAATTGCATCCGAATTTAATACAAAAGGCACAATGCCGACTTAAGCACAAGATGACTGACAGTCTAACTTTCAATTATTTGAACCTCTCCTGTTAGTCCAGTTTTAGATTCCGATGGTTCACTTTGGGATTACCGTATACATTGGACCTTCTTATTGACGATGAAACACAGAAATTGCATCGGAATTAAATTCAGAAGACACAATGCCGACTTAAGTACAAGAGGATTGACACTCTAACTTTCAATGATTTGAACCTCTCCTGTGAGTCCAGTTTTAGATTCCGATGCTTCGCTTCAGGTTTACTGTATCCCTAGAACCTTATTGACGATGAAACACAGAAATTGCATCCGAATTTAATACAAAAGGCACAATGCCGACTAAAGTAAAAGAGGACTGACACTCTCACTATCTATGATTTGAACCTCTCCTGTGAGTCCAGTTTTAGATTCCGATGCTTCACTTCAGGCTCACTGAATACCTTGCACCTTCTTATTGACGATGAAACACAGATATTGCAGAGGAAATTAACACAAAAGGCACCATGCCGACTTAAGTACAAGAGGTCTGACACTCTCATTTTCTATGATTTGAACCTCTCCTGTGAGTCCAGTTTTAGATTCTGATGCTTCACTTCAGGTTTACTGTATCTCTTGGACCTTCTTATTGACGATGAAACACAGACGTTGCATCCGAATTTAATACAAAAGGCACAATGCCGAATTAAGTCAAGAGAACTGACACTCTAACTTTCTACGATTTGAACCTCTCCTGTGAGTCCAGTTTTAGTTTCCGATGCTTCACTTCATTTTTACTGTATCACTTGGGCTTTCTTATTGACGATGAAACACAGAAATTGCATCCGAATTTAATACAAAAGGCACAATGCCGACTTAAGTACAAGAGGACTGACACTCTAACTTTCAATGATTTGAACATCTCCTGTGAGTCCTGTTTTAGATTCCGATGCTTCACTTCAGGTTTACTGTATCCCCTGGACCTTCTTATTGACGATGAAATACAGAAATTGCATCCGAATTTATTACGAAAGGCACAATGCCGACTTAAGTACAAGTGGACTGACACTCTATCTTTCTATGATTTGAACCTCTCCTGTGAGACCAGTTTTAGATTCCGATGCTTCACTTCAGGTTTACTGTATACCTTGGACCTTCTTATTGACGATGAAACACAGAAATTGAATAGGAATTAAATTCAAAAGGCACAATGCCGACTTAAGTACAAGAGGACTGACACTTTAACATTAAATGATTTGAAACTCTCCTGTGAGTCCAGTTTTAGATTCCGATTCTTCACTTCAGGTTTACTGTATCCCTTGTACATCTTATTGAGGATGAAACACAGGATTTGTATCCGAATTTAATACAAAAGGCACAATGCCGACTTAAGTACTAGAGGACCGACACTCTAACTTTCTATGATTTGAACCTCTCCTGTGAGTCCAGTTTTAGATTCCGATGCTTCACTTCAGGTTAACTGTATTATTTGGACCTTCTTATTGGCGATGAAACACAGAAGTTGCATCCGAATTTAATACAATATTCACAATGCCGACTTAAGTACAAGAGGACTGACACTCTAACTTTCTATGATTTGAACCTCTCCTGTAAGTCCAGTTTTAGATTCCGATGCTTCACTTCAGGTTTACTGTATCCCTTTGGCATTCTTATTGACAATGAAACACAGAAATTGCATCCGAATTTAATACAAAAGGCACAATGCCGACTTAAGTACAAGAGGACTGACACCCAAATTTTCAATGATTTGAACCTCTCCTGTGAGTCCAGTTTTAGATTCCGATGCTTCACTTCAGGTTTACTGTATCCCTTGGACCTTCTTATTGACGATGAAACACAGAAATCGCATCTGAATTTAATTCAGAAGGCACAATGCCGACTTAAGTACAAGAGGATTGACACTCTAACTTTCAAAGATATGAACCTCTCCTGTGAGTACAGTTTTAGATTCCGATGCTTCACTTCAGGCTTACTGTATAGCTTGCACCTTCTTATTGACGATGAAACACAGAAATTGCAGCGGAAGTTAATACAAAAGGCACAATGCCGACATAAGTACAAGAGGACTGTCACTCTCACTTTCTGTGATTTGAACCTCTCCTGTTAGTCCAGTTTTAGATTCCGATGGTTCACTTTGGGATTACCGTATACATTGGACCTTCTTATTGACGATGAAATACAGAAATTGCATCGGAATTAAATTCAGAAGACACAATGCCGACTTAAGTCAAGAGGACTGACACTCTAACTTTCTATGATTTGAACCTCTCCTGTGAGTCCAGTTTTAGATTCCGATGCTTCACTTCATTTTTACTGTATCACTTGGGCTTTCTTATTGACGATGAAACACAGAAATTGCATCCGAATTTAATACAAAAGGCACAATGCCGACTTAAGTACTAGAGGACCGACACTCTAACTTTCTATGATTTGAACCTCTCCTGTGAGTCCAGTTTTAGATTCCGATGCTTCACTTTAGGCTCACTGAATACCTTGCACCTTCTTATTGACGATGAAACACAGATATTGCAGAGGAAATTAATACAAAAGGCACAATGCCGACTTAAGTACAAGAGGCCTGACACTCTCACTTTCTATGATTTGAACCTCTCCTGTGAGTGCAGTTTTAGATTGCGATGCTTCACTTCAGGTTTACTGTATCCCTTGGACCTTCATATTGACGATGAAACACAGAAATTGCATCCGAATTTAATACAAAAGGCACAATGCTGACTTAAAATAAAGCGAACTGATACTCTCTCTTTCTATGATTTGAACCTCTCCTGTGAGTCTAGTTTTAGATTCCGATGTTTCACTTCAGGTTTACTGTATATCTTGCACCTTCTTTTTGACCAAGAAACACAGAAATTGTATCGGAATTAAATTCAAAAGGCACAATGCCGACTTAAGTACAAGAGGACTGACACTCTAACTTTCAATGATTTGAACATCTCCTGTGAGTCCAGTTTTACATTCCGATGCTTCACTTCAGGTTTACTGTATCCCTTGGACCTTCTTATTGACGATGAAACACAGAAATTGCAGAGGAAATTAATACAAAAGGCACAATGCCGACTCAAGTACAAGAGGACTGACACCCTCACTTTCTATGATTTGAACCTATCCTGTGAGTCCAGTTTTAGATTCCGATGCTTCACTTCAGGTTTACTGTATACCTTGCACCTTCTTATTGACCATGAAACACAGAAATTGTATCGGAATAAAATTCAAAAGGCACAATGCCGACTTAAGTACAAGAGGACTGACACTATATAACTTTCTATTATTAGAAGCTCTCCTGTGAGTCCAGTTTTAGATTCCGTTGCTTCACTTCAGGTTAACTGTATTACTTGGACCTTCGTATTGACGATGAAACACAGAAGTTGCATCCGAATTTAATACAAAGGGCACAATGCCGACTTAAGTACAAGAGGACTGACACTCTAACTTTCTATGATTTGATCCTCTCCTGTGAGTCCAGTTTTAGATTCCGATGCTTCACTTCAGGTTTACTGTATACCTTGGGCATTCTTATTGACAATGAAACACAGAAATTGCATCCGAAATTAATACAAAAGGCACAATGCCGACTAAAGTACAAGAGGACTGACACTCTAACTTTCAATGATTTGAACATCTCCTGTGAGTCCAGTTTTAGGTTCCGATGCTTTAATTCAGGTTTACTGTATCACCTGGACCCTCGTATTGACGATGAAACACAGAAATTGCATCTGAATTTAATACAAAATGCACAATGCCGACTTAAGTACAAGTGGACTGACACTCTCACCTTCTCTGATTTGAAACTCTCCTGTGAGTCCAGTTTTAGATTATGATGCTTCACTTCAGGATTACTGTACCTCTTGGACCTTCTTATTGACGATGAAACACAGAAATTGCATCCGAATTTAATACAAAAGGCACAATACCGACTCAAGTACAAGAGGACTGACACTCTAACTTTCAATGATTTGAACCTCTCCTGTGAGTCCAGTTTTAGATTCCGATGCTTCACTTCAGGTTTACTGTATCCCTTGGACTTTCTTATTGACGATGAAATACAGATAATGCATCCGAATTTAATACAAAAGGCACAATGCCGACTTAAGTACAAGAGGACTGACACTCTCATTTTCTATGATTTGAACCCCTACTGTGAGTCCAGTTTTAGATTCCGATGCTTCACTTCAGGTTTAATATATACCTTGGACCTTCGTATTGACGATGAAACACAGAAATTGCATAGGAATTAAATTCAAAAGGCACAGTGCCGACTTAAGTACTAGAGGACTGACACTTTAACCTTCAATGATTTGAACCTCTCCTGTGAGTCCAGTTTTAGATTCCGATGCTTCACTACAGGTTTACTGTATCCCTTCGACCTTCCTATTGACGATGAAACACAGAAATTGAATCCGAATTTAATACAAAAGGCACAATGCCGACTTAAGCACAAGATGACTGACACTCTAACTTTCAATTATTTGAACCTCTCCTGTTAGTCCAGTTTTAGATTCCGATGGTTCACTTCAGGTTTACCGTATACATTGGACCTTCTTATTGACGATGAAACACAGAAATTGCATTTGAATTAAATTCAGAAGGCACAATGCCGACTTAAGTACAAGAGGATTGACACTCTAACTTTCAATGATTTGAAACTCTCCTGCGAGTCCAGATTGATTCCGATGCTTCGCTTCAGGTTTACTGTATCCCTAGAACCCTATTGACGATGAAACACAGAAATTGCATCCGAATTTAATGCAATAGGCACAATGCCGACTTAAGTACAAGGGGACTGACACTCTCTCTTTCTATGATTTGAACATCTACTGTGAGTCCAGTTTTAGATTCCGATGCTTCACGTCAGGTTTACTGTATACCTTGCACCTTCTAATTGACGATGAAACACAGAAATTGCATCCGAATTCCACACAAAAGGCACACTGCCGACTTAAGTACAAGGGGACTGACACTCTCACTTTCTATGATTTGAACCTCTCCTCTGTGTCCAGTGTTAGTTTCCGATGCTTCACTTTAGGTTTACTGTTTCCCTTGGACCTTCTTATGGACGATGAAACACAGAAATTGCATCCGGATTTAATAGAAAAGGCACAATGCCGACATATGTAAAAGAGGACTGACACTCTCTCTTTCTATGATTTGAACCTCTCCTGTGAGTCCAGTTTTAGATTCCGATGCTTCACTTCAGGTTTACTGTGTACCTTGCACCTTCTTATTGACGATGAAACACAGAAATTGGATCCGAATTTAAAACAAATGGCACAATGCCGACTTAAGTACAAGAGGACTGACACTCTCGCATTCTATGATTTGAACCTCTCCTGTGAGTCCAGTTTTAGATTCCGATGCTTCACTTCAGGTTTACTGTATACCTTGCACTTTCTTAATGACGATGAAACACAGTAATTGCATCCGAATTTAATACAAAAGGCACAGTGCCGACTTAAGTGCAACCGGACTGACACTCTCACTTTCTACGATTTGAACCTCTCCTGTGAGTCCAGTTTTAGATTCCGATGCTTCACTTCAGGTTTACTGTATACCTTGCACCTTCTTATTGACGATGAAGCACAGAAATTGCATCAGAATTCAATACAAAAGGCACAATGCTGACTTACGTACAAGAGGACTGACACTCTCACATTCTATGATTTGAACCTCTCCAGTGAGTCCAGTTTTAGATTATGATGCTTTACTTCAGGTTTACTGTATACCTTGCACCACCTTATTGACGATGAAACACAGATATTGCATCAGAAATAAATACAAAAATCACATGGCCGACTTAAGTACAAGAGGACTGACACTCTCACTTTGTACGATTTGAACCTCTCCTGTGAGTCCAGTTTTAGATTCCGATGCTTCACGTCAAAATTACTGTATGCCTTGCACCTCCTTATTGACGATGAAACACAGAAATTGCATCCGAATTTAATACAAAAGGCACAATGCCGACTTAAGTACATGAGGACTGACACTCACAATTTCTATGATTTGAACCTCTCTTGAGAGTCCAGTTTTAGATTCCGAAGCTTCACTTCAGGTTTACTGTTTCCCATGGACATTCATATTGACGATGAAACACAGAAGCTGCATCCTAATTTAATACAAAAGGCACAATGCCGACTTAAGTAAAAGAGGACTGGCACTCTCATTTTCTATGATTTGAACCTCTCCTCTGAGTCCAGTTTTAGATTCCGATGTGTCACTTCAGGTTTACTGTATACCTTGCACCTTCTTATTTACGATGAGACACAGAAATTGCATCGGAATTTAATACAAAAGGCACAATGCCGACATAAGTACAAGCGGACTGACACTCTCACTTTCTATGAAGTGAACCTCTCCTGTGATTCCAGTTTTAGATTCCGATGCTTCACTACAGGTTTAATGTATCCCTTTGACCTTCCTATTGACGATGAAACACAGAAACTGCATCCGAATTTAATTCAAAGCACAATGCCAACTTAAGTAAAAGAGGATTGACACTCTCTCTTTTTATGATTTGAGCCTCCCCTGTGAGTCCAGTTTTAGATTCCGATGCGTCACTTCAGGTTTACTGTATACCTTGCACCTTCTCATTGACGATGAAACACAGAAATTGCATCGGAATTAAATTCAAAAGGAACAATGCCGACTTTAGTACAAGTGGACTGACACTCTAACTCTCTATGATTTGAACCTCTCCTGTGAGTTCAGTTTTATATTCCGAAGCTTCACTTCAGGTTTACTGTATACCTTGCACCTTCTTATTGACGATGAAACACAGAAATTGCATCGTATTAAATACAAAAGGCACAATGCCGGCTTACTTACATGAGGACTGACACTCTAACTATCTATGATTTGAACCTCTCCTGTGAGTCATGTTTTAGATTCCGATGCTTCACTTCACGTTTACTGTATCCCTTGGACTTTCTAATTGACGATGAAACACAGTAATTGCATCCGAATTTAATACAATTGGCACAATGCTGACTTAAGTACAAGAGGACAGACACTCTAACTTTCTATGATTTGAACCTCTACTGTGAGTCCAGTTTTAGATTCCGATGCTTCACTTCAGGTTTACTGTATACCTTGCACCTTCTTATTGACGATGAAACACAGAAATTGCATTCGAATTTAATACAAATGGCACAATGCCGACTCATGTACAAGAGGACTGACACTCTCACTTTCTATGATTTGAACCTCTCCTGTGTGTCCAGTGTTAGATTCCGATGCTTCACTTCAGGTTTACTGTATCCCTTGGACCTTCTTATTGACGATGAAACACAGAATTTGCATCTGGATTTGATACAAAAGGCACAATGCCGACTTATGTAAAAGTGGACTGACACTCTCTCTTTCTATGATTTGAGCCTCTCCTGTGAGTCCTGTTTGAGATTCCGATGCTTCACTTCAGGTTTACTGTAAACCTTGCACCTTCTTATTGACGACGAAACACAGAAATTGCATCCGAATTTAATACAAAAGGCACAATGCCGACTTAAGTACAAGAGGACTGACACTCTCACTTTCTATGATTTGAACCTCTCCTGTGAGTCCATTTTTATATTCCGATGCTTCACTTCAGGTTTACTCCATCCCCTGGACCTTCTTATTGACGATGAAATACAGAAATTGCATCCGAATTTAATACGAAAGGCACAATGCCGACTTAAGTACAACCGGACTGACACTCTTCACTTCTATGATGTGAACCTCTCCTGTGAGTCCAGTTTTAGATTCCGATGCTTCACTTCAGCTTTACTGTATCCCTTTGACATTCTTATTGACGATGAAACACAGAAATTGCATCCGAATATGATACAAATGGCACAATGCCGACTTAAGTAAAAGAGGACCGACACTATCTCTTACTATGATTTGAACCTCTCCTGTGAGTCCAGTTTTAGATTCCGATGCTTCACTTCAGGTTTACTGTATACTTTGCACCTTCATATTGACGATGAAACACAGAAATTTCATCGGAATTTAATACTAAAGGCACAATGCCGATTTAAGGAAAAGCGGACTGACACTCTCATTTTCTATGATTTCAACCTCTCCTGTGAGTCCAGTTTTAGTTTCCGATGCATCACTTCAGGTTTACTGTATACCTTGCACCTTCTTATTGACGATGAAACACAGAAATTGCATCCGAATTTAGTACAAAAGGCACAACGCCGACTTAAGTACAAGTGGACTGACACACTAACTTTCTATGATTTGAACCTCTCCTGTGAGTCCAGTTTTAGATTCCGGTGTTTCACTTCAGGTTTACTGCATCCCTTGGACCTTCTTATTAACGATGAAACACAGAAATTGCATCCGAATTTAATAAAATAGGCATAATACCGACTTAAGTAAAAGAGGAGTGACACTCTAAAACTCTATGATTTGAACCTCTCCTGTGAGTCCAGTTTTAGATTCCGATGCTTGACTTAGGTTTACTGTATCCCTTGGGCCTTCTTATTGACGGTGAAACACAGAAATTGCATCCCAATTTAATACAAAAGGCACAATGCCGACTTAAGTACATGAGGACTGACATTCACAATTTCTATGATTTGAACCTCTCTTGAGAGTCCAGTTTTAGATTCCGAAGCTTCACTTCAGGTTTACTGTTTCCCATGGACATTCATATTGACGATGAAACACAGAAGCTGCATCCAAATTTAATACAAAAGGCACAATGCCGACTTAAGTAAATGAGGACTGGCACTCTCATTTTCTATGATTTGAACCTCTCCTCTGAGTCCAGTTTTAGATTCCGATGTGTCACTTCAGGTTTACTGTATACCTTGCACCTTCTTATTGACGATGAGACACAGAAATTGCATCGGAATTTAATACAAAAGGCACAATGCCGACATAAGTACAAGCGGACTGACACTCTCACTTTCTATGAAGTGAACCTCTCCTGTGATTCCAGTTTTAGATTCCGATGCTTCACTTCAGGTTTAATGTATCCCTTTGACCTTCCTATTGACGATGAAACACAGAAACTGCATCCGAATTTAATTCAAAGCACAATGCCAACTTAAGTAAAAGAGGATTCACACTCTCTCTTTTTATGATTTGAGCCTCCCCTGTGAGTCCAGTTTTAGATTCCGATGCGTCACTTCAGGTTTACTGTATACCTTGCACCTTCTTATTGACGATGAAACACAGAAATTGCATCGGAATTAAATTCAAAAGGAACAATGCCGACTTTAGTACAAGTGGACTGACACTCTAACTCTCTATGATTTGAACCTCTCCTGTGAGTCATGTTTTAGATTCCGATGCTTCACTTCACGTTTACTGTATCCCTTGGACTTTCTAATTGACGATGAAACACAGTAATTGCATCCGAATTTAATACAATAGGCACAATGCTGACTTAAGTACAAGAGGACAGACACTCTAACTTTCTATGATTTGAACCTCTACTGTGAGTCCAGTTTTAGATTCCGATGCTTCACTTCAGGTTTACTGTATACCTTGCACCTTCTTATTGACGACGAAACACAGAAATTGCATCCGAATTTAATACAAAAGGCACAATGCCGACTTAAGTACAAGAGGGCTGACACTCTCACTTTCTATGATTTGAACCTCTCCTGTGAGTCCATTTTTATATTCCGATGCTTCACTTCAGGTTTACTCCATCCCCTGGACCTTCTTATTGACGATGAAATACAGAAATTGCATCCGAATTTAATACGAAAGGCACAATGCCGACTTAAGTACAACCGGACTGACACTCTTCCCTTCTATGATTTGAACCTCTCCTGTGAGTCCAGTTTTAGATTCCGATGCTTCACTTCAGCTTTACTGTATCCCTTTGACATTCTTATTGACGATAAAACACAGAAATTGCATCCGAATATGATACAAATGGCACAATGCCGACTTAAGTAAAAGAGGACCGACACTCTCTCTTACTATCATTTGAACCTCTCCTGTGAGTCCAGTTTTAGATTCCGATGCTTCACTTCAGGTTTACTGTATACTTTGCACCTTCATATTGACGATGAAACACAGAAATTTCATCGGAATTTAATACTAAAGGCACAATGCCGATTTAAGGAAAAGCGGACTGACACTCTCATTTTCTATGATTTCAACCTCTCCTGTGAGTCCAGTTTTAGTTTCCGATGCATCACTTCAGGTTTACTGTATACCTTGCACCTTCTTATTGACGATGAAACACAGAAATTGCATCCGAATTTAGTACAAAAGGCACAACGCCGACTTAAGTACAAGTGGACTGACACACTAACTTTCTATGATTTGAACCTCTCCTGTGAGTCCAGTTTTAGATTCCGGTGTTTCACTTCAGGTTTACTGCATTCCTTGGACCTTCTTATTAACGATGAAACACAGAAATTGCATCCGAATTTAATAGAATAGGCATAATACCGACTTAAGTAAAAGAGGAGTGACACTCTAAAACTCTATGATTTGAACCTCTCCTGTGAGTCCAGTTTTAGATTCCGATGCTTGACTTCAGGTTTACTGTATCCCTTGGGCATTCTTATTGACGGTGAAACACAGAAATTGCATCCGAATTTAATACAAAAGGCACAATGCCGACTTAAGTACATGAGGACTGACATTCACAATTTCTATGATTTGAACCTCTCTTGAGAGTCCAGTTTTAGATTCCGAAGCTTCACTTCAGGTTTACTGTTTCCCATGGACATTCATATTGACGATGAAACACAGAAGCTGCATCCAAATTTAATACAAAAGGCACAATGCCGACTTAAGTAAATGAGGACTGGCACTCTCATTTTCTATGATTTGAACCTCTCCTCTGCGTCCAGTTTTAGATTCCGATGTGTCACTTCAGGTTTACTGTATACCTTGCACCTTCTTATTGACGATGAGACACAGAAATTGCATCGGAATTTAATACAAAAGGCACAATGCCGACATAAGTACAAGCGGACTGACACTCTCACTTTCTATGAAGTGAACCTCTCCTGTGATTCCAGTTTTAGATTCCGATGCTTCACTTCAGGTTTAATGTATCCCTTTGACCTTCCTATTGACGATGAAACACAGAAACTACATCCGAATTTAATTCAAAGCACAATGCCAACTTAAGTAAAAGAGGATTCACACTCTCTCTTTTTATGATTTGAGCCTCCCCTGTGAGTCCAGTTTTAGATTCCGATGCGTCACTTCAGGTTTACTGTATACCTTGCACCTTCTTATTGACGATGAAACACAGAAATTGCATCGGAATTAAATTCAAAAGGAACAATGCCGACTTAAGTACAAGTGGACTGACACTCTAACTCTCTATGATTTGAACCTCTCCTGTGAGTCCAGTTTTATATTCCGAAGCTTCACTTCAGGTTTACTGTATACCTTGCACCTTCTTATTGACGATGAAACACAGAAATTGCATCGTATTAAATTCAAAAGGCACAATGCCGGCTTACTTACATGAGGACTGACACTCTAACTATCTATGATTTGAACCTCTCCTGTGAGTCAAGTTTTAGATTCCGATGCTTCACTTCACGTTTACTGTATCCCTTGGACTTTCTAATTGACGATGAAACACAGTAATTGCATCCGAATTTAATACAATAGGCACAATGCCGACTTAAGTACAAGGGGACAGACACTCTAACTTTCTATGATTTGAACCTCTACTGTGAGTCCAGTGTTAGATTCCGATGCTTCACTTCAGGTTTACTGTATCCCTTGGACCTTCTTATTGACGATGAAACACAGAAATTGCATCTGGATTTGATACAAAAGGCACAATGCCGACTTATGTAAAAGTGGACTGACACTCTCTCTTTCTATGATTTGAGCCTCTCCTGTGAGTCCAGTTTGAGATTCCGATGCTTCACTTCAGGTTTACTGTAAACCTTGCACCTTCTTATTGACGACGAAATACAGAAATTGCATCCGAATTTAATACAAAAGGCACAATGCCGACTTAAGTACAAGAGGACTGACACTCTCACTTTCTATGATTTGAACCTCTCCTGTGAGTCCATTTTTATATTCCGATGCTTCACTTCAGGTTTACTCCATCCCCTGGACCTTCTTATTGACGATGAAATACAGAAATTGCATCCGAATTTAATACGAAAGGCACAATGCCGACTTAAGTACAAGCGGACTGACACTCTTCCCTTCTATGATTTGAACCTCTCCTGTGAGTCCAGTTTTAGATTCCGATGCTTCACTTCAGCTTTACTGTATCCCTTTAACATTCTTATTGACGATGAAACACAGAAATTGCATCCGAATTTGATACAAATGGCACAATGCCGACTTAACTAAAAGAGGACCGACACTCTCTCTTACTATGATTTGAACCTCTCCTGTGAGTCCAGTTTTAGATTCCGATGCTTCACTTCAGGTTTACTGTATACTTTGCACCTTCATATTGACGATGAAACACAGAAATTTCATCGGAATTTAATACTAAAGGCACAATGCCGATTTAAGGAAAAGCGGACTGACACTCTCATTTTCTATGATTTCAACCTCTCCTGTGAGTCCAGTTTTAGTTTCCGATGCATCACTTCAGGTTTACTGTATACCTTGCACCTTCTAATTGACGATGAAACACAGAAATTGCATCCGAATTCCACACAAAAGGCACACTGCCGACTTAAGTACAAGGGGACTGACACTCTCACTTTCTATGATTTGAACATCTACTGTGAGTCCAGTGTTAGTTTGCGATGCTTCACTTTAGGTTTACTGTTTCCCTTGGACCTTCTTATGGACGATGAAACACAGAAATTGCATCCGGATTTAATAGAAAAGGCACAATGCCGACATATGTAAAAGAGGACTGACACTCTCTCTTTCTATGATTTGAACCTCTCCTGTGAGTCCAGTTTTAGATTCCGATGCTTCACTTCAGATTTACTGTATACCTTGCACCTTCTTATTGACGATGAAGCACAGAAATTGCATCAGAATTCAATACAAAAGGCACAATGCTGACTTACGTACAAGAGGACTGACACTCTCACATTCTATGATTTGAACCTCTCCAGTGAGTCCAGTTTTAGATTATGATGCTTTACTTCAGGTTTACTGTATACCTTGCACCACCTTATTGACGATGAAACACAGATATTGCATCAGAAATAAATACAAAAATCACATGGCCGACTTAAGTACAAGAGGACTGACACTCTCACTTTGTACGATTTGAACCTCTCCTGTGAGTCCAGTTTTAGATTCCGATGCTTCACGTCAAAATTACTGTATGCCTTGCACCTCCTTATTGACGATGAAACACAGAAATTGCATCCGAATTTAATACAAAAGGCACAATGCCGACTTAAGTACATGAGGACTGACACTCACAATTTCTATGATTTGAACCTCTCTTGAGAGTCCAGTTTTAGATTCCGAAGCTTCACTTCAGGTTTACTATTTCCCATGGACATTCATATTGACGATGAAACACAGAAGCTGCATCCAAATTTAATACAAAAGGCACAATGCCGACTTAAGTAAAAGAGGACTGGCACTCTCATTTTCTATGATTTGAACCTCTCCTCTGAGTCCAGTTTTAGATTCCGATGTGTCACTTCAGGTTTACTGTATACCTTGCACCTTCTTATTGACGATGAGACACAGAAATTGCATCGGAATTTAATACAAAAGGCACAATGCCGACATAAGTACAAGCGGACTGACACTCTCACTTTCTATGAAGTGAACCTCTCCTGTGATTCCAGTTTTAGATTCCGATGCTTCACTACAGGTTTAATGTATCCCTTTGACCTACCTATTGACGATGAAACACAGAAACTGCATCCGAATTTAATTCAAAGCACAATGCCATTTTAAGTAAAAGAGGATTGACACTCTCTCTTTTTATGATTTGAGCCTCCCCTGTGAGTCCAGTTTTAGATTCTGATGCGTCACTTCAGGTTTACTGTATACCTTGCACCTTCTTATTGACGATGAAACACAGAAATTGCATCGGAATTAAATTCAAAAGGAACAATGCCGACTTTAGTACAACTGGACTGACACTCTAACTCTCTATGATTTGAACCTCTCCTGTGAGTCCAGTTTTATATTCCGAAGCTTCACTTCAGGTTTACTGTATACCTTGCACCTTCTTATTGACGATGAAACACAGAAATTGCATCGTATTAAATTCAAAAGGCACAATGCCGGCTTACTTACAAGAGGACTGACACTCTAACTATCTATGATTTGAACCTCTCCTGTGAGTCATGTTTTAGATTCCGATGCTTCACTTCACGTTTACTGTATCCCTTGGACTTTCTAATTGACGATGAAACGCAGTAATTGCATCCGAATTTAACACAATAGGCACAATGCTGACTTAAGTACAAGAGGACAGACACTCTAACTTTCTATGATTTGAACCTCTACTGTGCGTCCAGTTTTAGATTCCGATGCTTCACTTCAGGTTTACTGTATACCTTGCACCTTCTTATTGACGATGAAACACAGAAATTGCATTCGAATTTAATACAAATGGCACAATGCCGACTCATGTACAAGACGACTGACACTCTCACTTTCTATGATTTGAACCCCTCCTGTGTGTCCAGTGTTAGATTCCGATGCTTCACTTCAGGTTTACTGTATCCCTTGGACCTTCTTATTGACGATGAAACACAGAAATTGCATCTGGATTTGATACAAAAGGCACAATGCCGACTTATGTAAAAGTGGACTGACACTCTCTCTTTCTATGATTTGAGCCTCTCCTGTGAGTCCAGTTTGAGATTCCGATGCTTCACTTCAGGTTTACTGTAAACCTTGCACCTTCTTATTGACGACGAAACACAGAAATTGCATCCGATTTTAATACATAAGGCACAATGCCGACTTAAGTACAAGAGGACTGACACTCTCACTTTCTATGATTTGAACCTCTCCTGTGAGTCCATTTTTATATTCCGATGCTTCACTTCAGGTTTACTCGATCCCCTGGACCTTCTTATTGACGATGAAATACAGAAATTGCATCCGAATTTAATACGAAAGGCACAATGCCGACTTAAGTACAACCGGACTGACACTCTTCCCTTCTATGATTTGAACCTCTCCTGTGAGTCCAGTTTTAGATTCCGATGCTTCACTTCAGCTTTACTGTATCCCTTTGACATTCTTATTGACGATGAAACACAGAAATTGCATCCGAATATGATACAAATGGCACAATGCCGACTTAAGTAAAAGAGGACCGACACTCTCTCTTACTATAATTTGAACCTCTCCTGTGAGTCCAGTTTTAGATTCCGATGCTTCACTTCTGGTTTACTGTATACTTTGCACCTTCATATTGACGATGAAACACAGAAATTTCATCGGAATTTAATACTAAAGGCACAATGCCGATTTAAGGAAAAGCGGACTGACACTCTCATTTTCTATGATTTCAACCTCTCCTGTGAGTCCAGTTTTAGTTTCCGATGCATCACTTCAGGTTTACTGTATACCTTGCACCTTCTTATTGACGATGAAACACAGAAATTGCATCCGAATTTAGTACAAAAGGCACAACGCCGACTTAAGTACAAGTGGACTGACACACTAACTTTCTATGATTTGAACCTCTCCTGTGAGTCCAGTTTTAGATTCCGGTGATTCACTTCAGGTTTACTGCATCCCTTGGACCTTCTTATTAACGATGAAACACAGAAATTGCATCCGAATTTAATAGAATAGGCATAATACCGACTTAAGTAAAAGAGGAGTGACACTCTAAAACTCTATGATTTGAACCTCTCCTGTGAGTCCAGTTTTAGATTCCGATGCTTGACTTCAGGTTTACTGTATCCCTTGGGCCTTCTTATTGACGGTGAAACACAGAAATTGCATCCGAATTTAATACAAAAGGCACAATGCCGACTTAAGTACATGAGGACTGACATTCACAATTTCTATGATTTGAACCTCTCTTGAGAGTCCAGTTTTAGATTCCGAAGCTTCACTTCAGGTTTACTGTTTCCCATGGACATTCATATTGACGATGAAACACAGAAGCTGCATCCAAATTTAATACAAAAGGCACAATGCCGACTTAAGTAAATGAGGACTGGCACTCTCATTTTCTATGATTTGAACGTCTCCTCTGAGTCCAGTTTTAGATTCCGATGTGTCACTTCAGGTTTACTGTATACCTTGCACCTTCTTATTGACGATGAGACACAGAAATTGCATCGGAATTTAATACAAAAGGCACAATGCCGACATAAGTACAAGCGGACTGACCCTCTCACTTTCTATGAAGTGAACCTCTCCTGTGATTCCAGTTTTAGATTCCGATGCTTCACTTCAGGTTTAATGTATCCCTTTGACCTTCCTATTGACGATGAAACACAGAAACTGCATCCGAATTTAATTCAAAGCACAATGCCAACTTAAGTAAAAGAGGATTCACACTCTCTCTTTTTATGATTTGAGCCTCCCCTGTGAGTCCAGTTTTAGATTCCGATGCGTCACTTCTGGTTTACTGTATACCTTGCACCTTCTTATTGACGATGAAACACAGAAATTGCATCGGAATTAAATTCAAAAGGAACAATGCCGACTTAAGTACAAGTGGACTGACACTCTAACTCTCTACGATTTGAACCTCTCCTGTGAGTCTAGTTTTATATTCCGAAGCTTCACTTCAGGTTTACTGTATACCTTGCACCTTCTTATTGACGATGAAACACAGAAATTGCATCGTATTAAATTCAAAAGGCACAATGCCGGCTTACTTACATGAGGACTGACACTCTTACTATCTATGATTTGAACCTCTCCTGTGAGTGCAGTTTTAGATTCCGATGCTTCACTTCACGTTTACTGTATCCCTTGGACTTTCTAATTGACGATGAAACACAGTAATTGCATCCGAATTTAATACAATAGGCACAATGCCGACTTAAGTACAGGAGGACAGACACTCTAACTTTCTATGATTTGAACCTCTACTGTGAGTCCAGTTTTAGATTCCGATGCTTCACTTCAGGTTTACTGTATACCTTGCACCTTCTTATTGACGATGAAACACAGAAATTGCATTCGAATTTAATACAAATGGCACAATGCCGACTCATGTACAAGAGGACTGACACTCTCACTTTCTATGATTTGAACCTCTCCTGTGTGTCCAGTGTTAGATTCCGATGCTTCACTTCAGGTTTACTGTATCCCTTGGACCTTCTTATTGACGATGAAACACAGAAATTGCATCTGGATTTGATACAAAAGGCACAATGCCGACTTATGTAAAAGTGGACTGACACTCTCTCTTTCTATGATTTGAGCCTCTCCTGTGAGTCCAGTTTGAGATTCCGATGCTTCACTTCAGTTTTACTGTAAACCTTGCACCTTCTTATTGACGACGAAACACAGAAATTACATCCGAATTTAATACAAAAGGCACAATGCCGACTTAAGTACAAGAGGACTGACACTCTCACTTTCTATGATTTGAACCTCTCCTGTGAGTCCATTTTTATATTCCGATGCTTCACTTCAGGTTTACCCCATCCCCTGGACCTTCTTATTGACGATGAAATACAGAAATTGCATCCGAATTTAATACGAAAGGCACAATGCCGACTTAAGTACAAGCGGACTGACACTCTTCCCTTCTATGATTTGAACCTCTCCTGTGAGTCCAGTTTTAGATTCCGATGCTTCACTTCAGCTTTACTGTATCCCTTTGACATTCTTATTGACGATGAAACACAGAAATTGCATCCGAATTTGATACAAATGGCACAATGCCGACTTAAGTAAAAGAGGACCGACACTCTCTCTTACTATGATTAGAACCTCTCCTGTGAGTCCAGTTTTAGATTCCGATGCTTCACTTCAGGTTTACTGTATACTTTGCACCTTCATATTGACGATGAAACACAGAAATTTCATCGGAATTTAATACTAAAGGCACAATGCCGATTTAAGGAAAAGCGGACTGACACTCTCATTTTCTATGATTTCAACCTCTCCTGTGAGTCCAGTTTTAGTTTCCGATGCATCACTTCAGGTTTACTGTATACCTTGCACATTCTTATTGTCGATGAAACACAGAAATTGCATCCGAATTTAGTACAAAAGGCACAACGCCGACTTAAGTACAAGTGGACTGACACACTAACTTTCTATGATTTGAACCTCTCCTGTGAGTCCAGTTTTAGATTCCGGTGATTCACTTCAGGTTTACTGCATCCCTTGGACCTTCTTATTAACGATGAAACACAGAAATTGCATCCGCATTTAAAACAAATGGCACATTGCCGACTTTAGTGCAAGAGGACTGACACTCTCACTTTCTACGATTTGACGATGAAACACAGAAATTTCATCGGAATTTAATACTAAAGGCACAATGCCGATTTAAGGAAAAGCGGACTGACACTCTCATTTTCTATGATTTCAACCTCTCCTGTGAGTCCAGTTTTAGTTTCCGATGCATCACTTCAGGTTTACTGTATACCTTGCACCTTCTTATTGACGATGAAACACAGAAATTGCATCCGAATTTAGTACAAAAGGCACAACGCCGACTTAAGTACAAGTGGACTGACACACTAACTTTCTATGATTTGAACCTCTCCTGTGAGTCCAGTTTTAGATTCCGGTGTTTCACTTCAGGTTTACTGCATCCCTTGGACCTTCTTATTAACGATGAAACACAGAAATTGCATCCGAATTTAATAGAATAGGCACAATACCGACTTAAGTAAAAGAGGAGTGATACTCTAAAACTCTATGATTTGAACCTCTCCTGTGAGTCCAGTTTTAGTTTCCGATGCTTGACTTCAGGTTTACTGTATCCCTTGGGCCTTCTTATTGACGGTGAAACACAGAAATTGCATCCGAATTTAATACAAAAGTCACAATGCAGACTTAAGTACATGAGGAATGACACCTTAACTTTCTATGATTTGAACCTCTCCTGTGAGTCCAGTTTTAGATTCCGATGCTTCACTTCATGTTTACTGTATAGCTTGGACCTTCTTATTGACGATGAAACACAGAAATTGCATCCGTATTTACTACAAAAGGCACAATGCCGACTTAAGTACAAGAGGACTGACACTCTCACTTTCTATGATTTGAACCTCTCCTGTGAGTCCAGTTTCAGATTCCGATGCATCACTTCAGGTTAACTGTATACCTTGCACCTTCTTATTGACGATCAAACACAGAAATTGCATCCGAATTTAAAACAAAAGACACATTGCCGACTTAACTGCAAGAGGACTGATACTCTCGCTTTATACGATTTGAACCTCTCCTGTGAGTCCAGTTGTAGATTCCGATGCTTCACTTCAGGTTTACTGTATCCCTTGGACCTTCTTATTGACGATGAAACACATAAATTGCATCCGAATTTAATACAAAAGTCACAATGCAGACTTAAGTACATGAGGAATGACACCTTAACTTTCTATGATTTGAACCTCTCCTGTGAGTCCAGTTTTAGATTCCGATGCTTGACTTCAGGTTTACTGTATCCCTTGGGCCTTCTTATTGACGGTGAAACACAGAAATTGCATCCGAATTTAAGACAAATGGCACAATGCCGACTTAATCAAAAGTGGACTGACACTCTCACTTTCTTTCATTCGAACCTCTCCTGTGAGTCCAGTTTAAGATTCTGATGCCTCACTTCAGGTTTACTGTATACCTTGCACCTTCGTATTGACGATGAACCACAGAAATTGCATCGGAATTAAATTCAAAAGGCACAATACCGACTTAAGTACAAGGGGACTGACACACTAAATTTCTAAGATTTGAACCCCTCCTGCGAGTCCACTTTTAGATTCCGATGCTTCACATCAGGTTTACTGTATACCTTGCACCTTCTAATTGACGGTGACACACAGAAATTGCATCCGCATATCATACAAAAGGCACAATGCCAACTTAAGTACAAGCGGACTGACACTCTCACTTTCTAAGTTTGAACCTCTCCTGTGAGTCCAGTTTTAGATTCCGATGTTTCACTTCATGTTTACTGTATCCCTTGGACCTTCTTATTGACGATGAAACACAGAAATTGCATCCGAATTTATTACAAAAGGCACAATGGCGACTTAAGTACAAGAGAACTGCCACTTTCACTTTCTATGATTTGAACCTCTCCTGTGAGTCCAGTTTTAGATTCCAATGCTTCACTTCAGGTTTACTGTATACCTTTCACCTTCTTATTGACGATGAAACACAGAAATTACATCCGAATTTAAAACAATTGGCACATTGCCGACTTTAGTGCAAGAGGACTGACACTCTCACTTTCTACGATTTGAACCTCTCCTGTGAGTTCAGTTTTAGATTCCGATGCTTCACTTCAGGTTTACTGTACCCTTTCGACCTTCTTATTGACGATGAAGCACAGAAATTGCATCCGAATTTAATACAAAATGCACAATGCCGACTTAAGTACAAGAGGACTGACACTCTCACTTTCTACGATTTGAACCACTCCTGTGAGTCCAGTTTTAGATTCCAATGCTTCACTTCAGGTTTACTGTATACCTTTCACCTTCTTATTGACGATGAAACACAGAAATTGCATCTGGATTTGATACAAAAGGCACAATGCCGACTTATGTAAAAGTGGACTGACACTCTCTCTTTCTATGATTTGAGCCTCTCCTGTGAGTCCAGTTTGAGATTCCGATGCTTCACTTCGGGTTTACTGTAAACCTTGCACCTTCTTATTGACGACGAAACACAGAAATTGCATCCGAATTTAATACAAAAGGCACAATGCCGACTTAAGTACAAGAGGACTGACACTCTCACTTTCTATGATTTGAACCTCTCCTGTGAGTCCATTTTTATATTCCGATGCTTCACTTCAGGTTTACTCCATCCCCTGGACCTTCTTATTGACGATGAAATACAGAAATTGCATCCGAATTTAATACGAAAGGCACAATGCAGACTTAAGTACATGAGGACTGACACCTTAACTTTCTATGATTTGAACCTCTCCTGTGAGTCCAGTTTTAGATTCCGATGCTTCACTTCAGCTTTACTGCATCCCTTTGACATTCTTATTGACGATGAAACACAGAAATTGCATCCGAATTTGATACAAATGGCACAATGCCGACTTAAGTAAAAGAGGACCGACACTCTCTCTTACTAGGATTTGAACCTCTCCTGTGAGTCCAGTTTTAGATTCCGATGCTTCACTTCAGGTTTACTGTATACTTTGCACCTTCATATTGACGATGAAACACAGAAATTTCATCGGAATTTAATACTAAAGGCACAATGCCGATTTAAGGAAAAGCGGACTGACAGTCTCATTTTCTATGATTTGAACCTCTCCTGTGAGTCCAGTTTTAGTTTCCGATGCATCACTTCAGGTTTACTGTATACCTTGCACCTTCTTATTGACGATGAAACACAGAAATTGCATCCGAATTTAGTACAAAAGGCACAACGCCGACTTAAGTACAAGTGGACTGACACACAAACTTTCTATGATTTGAACCTCTCCTGTGAGTCCAGTTTTAGATTCCGGTGTTTCACTTCAGGTTTACTGCATCCCTTGGGCCTTCTTATTGACGGTGAAACACAGAAATTGCATCCGAATTAAATACAAAAGGCACAATGCCGACTTAGGCAAAAGAGGACTGACACTCTCATTTTTTTTTTCATTTGAACCTCTCCTGTGAGTCCAGTTTTAGATTCCGATGCCTCACTTCAGGTTTTCCGTATACCTTGCACCTTCGTATTGACGATGAACCACAGAAATTGCATCGGAATTAAATTCAAAAGACACAATACCGACTTAAGTACAAGGGGACTGACAAACAAACTTTCTAAGATTTGAACCCCTCCTGCGAGTCCACTTTTAGATTCCGATGCTTCACATCAGGTTTACTGTATCCCTTGGGCCTTCTTATTGACGGTGAAACACAGAAATTGCATCCGAATTTAAGACAAATGGCACAATGCCGACTTAATCAAGAGAGGACTGACACTCTCACTTTCTTTCATTCGAACCTCTCCTGTGAGTCCAGTTTAAGATTCTGATGCCTCACTTCAGGTTTACTGTATACCTTGCACCTTCGTATTGACGATGAACCACAGAAATTGCATCGGAATTAAATTCAAAAGGCACAATACCGACTTAAGTACAAGGGGACTGACACACTAAATTTCTAAGATTTGAACCTCTCTTGCGAGTCCACTTTTAGATTCCGATGCTTCACATTAGGTTTACTGTATACCTAGCACCTTCTAATTGACGGTGACACACAGAAATTGCATCCGCATTTCATACAAAAGGCACAATGCCGACTTAAGTACAAGCGGACTGACACTCTCACTTTCTATGTTTGAACCTCTCCTGTGAGTCCAGTTTTAGATTCCGATGTTTCACTTCATGTTTACTGTATCCCTTGCACCTTCTTATTGACGATGAAACACAGAAATTGCATCCGAATTTATTACAAAAGGCACAATGGCGACTTGAGTACAAGAGGACTGCCACTTTCACTTTCTATGATTTGAACCTCTCCTGTGAGTCCAGTTTCAGATTCCGATGCTTCACTTCAGGTGAACTGTATACCTTGCACCTTCTTATTGACGATCAAACACAGAAATTGCATCCGAATTGAAAACAAAAGGCACAATGCCGACTTAAGTGCAAGAGGACTGACCCTCTCGCTTCCTACGATTTGAACCTCTCCTGTGAGTCCAGTTGTGGATTCCGATGCTTCACTTCAGGTTTACTGTATCCCTTGGACCTTCTTATTGACGATGAAACACAGAAATTACATCCGAATTTAAAACAAATGGCACATTGCCGACTTTAGTGCAAGAGGACTGACACTCTCACTTTCTACGATTTGAACCTCTCCTGTGAGTTCAGTTTTAGTTTCCGATGCTTCACTTCAGGTTTACTGTATCCTTTGGACCTTCTTATTGACGATGAAGCACAGAAATTGCATCCGAATTTAATACAAAATGCACAATGCCGGCTTAAGTACAAGAGGACTGACACTCTCACTTTCTACGATTTGAACCTCTCCTGTGAGTCCAGTTTTAGATTCCGATGCTTCACTTCAGGTTTACTGTATACCTTTCACCTTCTTATTGACGATGAAACACAGAAATTGCATCCGAATTTAATACAAAAGGCACAATGCCGACTTAAGTACAAGAGGACTGACACTCTCATTTTCTATGATTTGAACCCCTCCTGTGTGTCCAGTTTTAGATTCCGATGCTTCTCTTCAGGTTTACTGTATACCTTGCATCTTCTTATTGACGATGAAACACAGAAATTGCATCCGAATTTAATACAAAAGGCACAATGGCGACTTAAGTACAAGAGGTCTGACACTCTCACTCTCTATGATTTGAACCTCTACTGTGCTTCCAATTTAGATTCCGATGCTTCACTTCAGGTTCACTGTATACCTTGCACCTTCTTATTGACGATGAAACACAGAAATTGCATCTGAATTTAATACAAAAGGCACAATTCCGACTTAAGTACAAGAGGACTGACACTCTCACTCTCTATGATTTTAACCTCTCCTGTGATTCCAATTTAGATTCCGATGCTTCAATTCAGGTTTACTGTATACCTTGCACCGTCTTATTGACGATGAAACACAAAAATTGCATCGGAATTAAATTCAAAAGGCACAATGCCTACTTAAGTACAAGAGGACTGACACTCGCACTTTCTACGATTTGAAATTCTCCTGTGAGTCCAGTTTTAGATTGCGATGCTTCACTTCAGGTTTACTGTATACCTTGCACCATCTTATTGACGATGAAACACAGAAATTGCATCCGAATTTAATACAAAATGCATAATGCCGGCTTAAGTACAAGAGGACTGACACTCTCACTTTCTACGATTTGAACCTCTCCTGTGAGTCCAGTTTTAGATTCCGATGCTTCACTTCAAGTTCACTGAATCCCTTGGACCTTCTTATTGACGATGAAACACAGAAATTGCATCCGAATTCAATACAAAAGGCACAATCCCGACTTAAGTACAAGAGGACTGACACTCTCATTTTCTGTGATTTGAACCTCTCCTGTGTGTCCAGTTTTAGATTCCGATGCTTCACTTCAGATTTACTGTATACCTTGCACCTTCTTATTGACGATGGAACACAGAAATTGCATCATAATTTAATACACCAGGCACAATTACGACTTAAGTACAAGAGGACTGACACTCTCACTCTCTATGATTTGAACCTCTCCTGTGATTCCAATTTAGATTCCGATGCTTCAATTCAGGTTTACTGTATACCTTGCACCTTCTTATTGACGATGAAACACAGAAATTGCATCTGAATTTAATACAAAAGGCACAATTCCGACTTAAGTACAAGAGGACTGACACTCTCACTCTCTATGATTTGAACCTCTCCTGTGATTCCAATTTAGATTCCGATGCTTCAATTCAGGTTTACTGTATACCTTGCACTGTCTTATTGACGATGAAACACAAAAATTGCACCGGAATTAAATTCAAAAGGCACAATGCCAACTTAAGTACAAGAGGACTGACACTCGCACTTTCTACTATTTGAACCTCTCCTGTGAGTCCAGTTTTAGATTGCGATGCTTCACTTCAGGTTTACTGTATACCTTGCACCATCTTATTGACGATGAAACACAGAAATTGCATCCGAATTTAATACAAAATTCATAATGCCGGCTTAAGTACAAGAGGACTGACACTCTCACTTTCTACGATTTGAATCTCTCCTGTGAGTCCAGTTTTAGATTCCTATGCTTCACTTCAGGTTTACTGTATACCTTTCACCATCTTATTGACGACGAAACACAGAAATTGCATCCGAATTTAATACAAAAATCACAATGCCTACTTAAGTACAAGAGGACTGACACTCTCACTTTCTACGATTTGAACCTCTCCTGTGAGTCCAGTTTTAGATTCCGATGCTTCACTTCAAGTTCACTGTATCCCTTGGACCTTCTTATTGACGATGAAACACAGACATTGCATCCGAATTCAATACAAAAGGCACAGTGCTGACTTAAGTACAAGAGGACTGACACTCTCATTTTCTATGATTTGAACCTCTCCTGTGTGTCCAGTTTTAGATTCCGATGCTTCACTTCAGATTTACTGTATACCTTGCACCTTCTTTTGACGATGAAACACAGAAATTGCATCCGAATTTAATACAAAAGGCACAATGGCGACTTAAGTACAAGAGGACTGACACTCTCACTCTCTATGATTTGAACCTCTCCTGTGATTCCAATTTAGATTCCGATGCTTCAATTCCGGTTTACTGTATACCTTGCACCATCTTATTAACGATGAAACTCAGAAATTGCATCCGAATTTAATACAAAATGCACAATGCCGACTTAGGTACAAGTGGACTGACACTTTCACTTTCTACGATTTGAACCTCTCCTGTGAGTCCAGTTTTAGATTCCGATGCTTCACTTCAGGTTTACTGTATATCTTTCACCTTCTTATTGACGATGAAACACAGAAATTGCATCCGAATTTAATACAAAAGGCACATTGCCGACATAAGTACAAGAGGACTGACACACTCACTTTCTACGATTTGAACCTCTTCTGTGAGTCCAGTTTTAGTTTCCGATGCTTCACTTCAGGTTTACTGTATACCTTGCACCTTCTTATTGACGATGAAACACAGAAATTGCATCCGAATTTAATACAAAAGGCACAATGCCGACTTAAGTACAGGAGGACTGACACTCTCACTTTCTATGATTTGAACCTCTCCTGTGAGTCCAGTTTTAGATTCCGATGCTTCACTTCGGGTTTACTGTATCCCTTGGACCTTCTTGTTGGCGATGAAACACAGAAATTGCATCCGAATTTAATACAAAAGCCACTAGTCACTTGAATCGGCAGTTGTCTTGTGACAGCCAGAGCGAGAGCACCAGCAGCAGCGAGTACTGTTTGTATAAAGCGTTTTTGTACTTATTTGCTGCGCTTAGCTTTCTAATAGTTTTTCTGGGATAAACTAGCGTAGTTTTCACGTCTCGTATTTCAGTGAGTGTTTCTTGATTATCAGAGTATCTCATCAGAAGATTATCTTGGGAATTTGTCACCGTATAGAGTATGGTAAACATAGTCATGTGTAGGGACTGTGGTTGTTGTGAGCGGACGCATGGAGAATTGGCCACTCTTCGGGGGCAGGTGGAGGCTTTGTCTGTTAGGCTCATCGAGCTCGAGGCGCAGGCGTCGGCTCGTAGTGGCGTTGGAGCAACTGTGGTGAGACCTATGCCTACTTCGGTGGCCTTGGAATCACATGGAACCCCTCATGTCGCTGCGTCTTCCGGCAGTGAGCATCTTACCGGTCAGCCATCACTCCAGGGTGAATGGCGGACAGTGGTGGGCTCGCGCGTGCCTGGCCGAAAGGCGAAGGTGGGATCTGGCCGCGTGGCAGCTGCCTTACCCCTTTCCAACAGGTACGGGGTGCTTCCTAGTGGTGATGACATCGTTTCCGAGCCACCACAGGATGCCTCGCCTGTTGGGCCAGTGGCCGATTCTCCGGCAAGGTCCCGACAGTCACAGAGGGCGGGCCTATTAGTTATAGGGAGCTCCAACGTTAGGCGGGTTATGGAGCCCCTTAGGAAAATAGCGGGTAGGTCGGGGAAGAATGCCAGTGTGCACTCGGTGTGCTTGCCGGGGGGTCTCGTCCGTAATGTGGAGGAGGCCCTTCCGGCAGCTATTGAACGCACTGGGTGTGACCGGCTGCAGATAGTAGCACATGTCGGAACGAATGACGCCTGCCGCTTGGGTTCTGAGGCCATCCTTGGTTCCTTCCGACGGCTGGCTGATTTGGTGAAGACAACCAGCATCGCATGCGGAGTGCAAGCTGAGCTTAATATCTGCAGCATAGTGCCCAGAGTCGATCGCGGTCCTCTGGTTTGGAGCCGTGTGGAGGGTCTAAACCAGAGGCTCAGACGACTCTGCGACTATAATGGTTGCAAATTCATCGACCTCCGTTATTGTGTGGAGAACTGTAGGGCCCCCCTAGACAGGTCAGGCGTGCACTACACACCGGAAGAAGCTACTAGGGTAGCAGAGTACGTGTGGCGTGCACACGGGGGTTTTTTAGGTTAGAGGGACCCCCCCTTGGGCGAAACGATAAAATACCTGACGGCTTACCAGAGAGGACATTATCATCGTTGATAAAGAACGTCCGTCCTCAGAGACCAAAAACAGGAAAAGTTAACGTAATATTGGTAAACTGCAGGAGTATCCAGGGCAAGGTTCCTGAATTAGTATCTCTTATTGAAGGAAATAGTGCGTATATAGTATTAGGAACGGAAAGTTGGTTAAAACCGGAAGTGAACAGTAACGAAATCCTAGACACAGAATGGAATATATACCGCAAGGATAGGATAAACGCCAATGGTGGAGGAGTATTTATAGCAGTAAGGAATTCAATAATATCCAGTGAAGTTATTAGCGAATGCGAATGTGAAATAATCTGGGTTAAGTTAAGTATCAAAGGTGGGTCAGATATGATAGTCGGATGCTTCTATAGACCACCTGCATCAGTAACCGTAGTAGTTGAGCGCCTCAGAGAGAACCTGCAGAACGTCGTGAAGAAGTTTCGTGATCATACTATTGTAATAGGGGGAGACTTCAATCTACCAGGTATAGAATGGGATAGTCACACAATCAGAACTGGAGCCAGGGACAGAGACTCTTGTGACATTATCCTGACTGCCTTGTCCGAGAATTACTTCGAGCAGATAGTTATAGAACCAACTCGTGAAGCTAACGTTTTAGACCTCATAGCAACAAATAGACCGGAAATTTTCGACTCCGTGAATGTAGAAGAGGGTATCAGTGATCATAAGTCAGTGGTTGCATCAATGACTACAAGTGTAATAAGAAATGCCAAGAAAGGAAGGAAAATATATTTGCTTAACAAGAGTGATAGGGCACAAATCGCAGAATATCTGAGTGACCACCATCAAACGTTCATTTCTGAGGAAGAGGATGTGGAACAAAAATGGAAAAAATTCAGAAACATCGTCCAGTACGCCTTAGATAAGTTCGTACCGACTAAGGTCCAAAGCGAGGAGAAAGATCCACCGTGGTATAACAATCATGTACGAAAGGTACTACGGAAACAAAGAATGCTTCATCATAGGTTTAAGAGTAGTCGAATCATAGCTGATAAGGAAAAGCTGAACGAAGCGAAAAAGAGCGTAAAGAGAGCAATGAGAGAAGCATTCAACGAATTCGAACATAAAACATTGGCAAACAATCTAAACAAGAACCCTAAAATTTTTTGGTCATATGTAAAATCGGTAAGCGGATCTTAATCCCCTATCCAGTCACTCGCTGACCACGATGGCACCGAAACAGAGGACGACCGAAGAAAGGCAGAAATACTGAATTCAGTGTTCCGAAACTGTTTCACTGCGGAAAATCGTAACACGGTCCCTGACTTAAGCCGTCGCACAGACGCCAAAATGGAAAATATTGAAATAAACGATATCGGAATTGAAAAACAACTGCTATCACTTAGTAGCGGAAAAGCATCCGGACCAGACGAGATACCCTTAAGATTCTACAGTGATTATGCTAAAGAACTTGCCCCCTTTCTATCAGCAATTTATCGTAGATCGCTGAAAGAACGTAAAGTACCTAGCGACTGGAAGAAAGCGCAGGTCGTTCCCATTTTCAAGAAGGGTCATAAATCAGATGCGAATAATTATAGGCCTATTTCGCTTACGTCAATCTGTTGTAGAATAATGGAACATGTTTTGTGTTCTCGTATTATGACGTACTTAGATAATACAAATCTCCTTCATCATAACCAACATGGATTCCGCAAACAGAGATCATGTGAAACTCAGCTCGCCCTATTTGCCCAAGAAATTCACAGTGCCGTAGACACTGGCGAGCAGATTGATGCCGTATTCCTGGACTTCAGGAAGGCATTTGATACGGTTCCGCACTTACGTTTAGTGAAAAAAATACGAGCTTACGGAATATCGGACCAGGTTTGTGATTGGATTCAGGATTTCCTAGAAGAAAGAACACAACATGTCATTCTTAACGGTTCAAAATCTGCAGATGTAGAGGTAATTTCGGGAGTACCACAGGGAAGCGTGATAGGACCTTTATTGTTTACAATATACATAAATGACTTAGTTGACAACATCGGTAGCTCCGTGAGGCTATTTGCAGATGACACGGTTGTCTACAAGAAAGTAGCAACATCAGAAGACTCGTACGTACTCCAGGAGTACCTGCAGAGGATTAATGCATGGTGTGACAGCTGGCAGCTTTCCCTAAACGTAGATTAATGTAATATAATGCGCATACATAGGGGCAGAAATCCATTCCAGTACGATTATGCCATAGGTGGTAAATCAATGGAAGCGGTAACGACCGTAAAATACTTAGGAGTTACTATCCGGAGCGATCTTAAGTGGAATGATCACATAAAACAAATAGTGGGAAAAGCAGGCGCCAGGTTGAGATTCATAGGAAGAATTCTAAGAAAATGTGACTCATCGACGAAAGAAGTAGCTTACAAAACGCTTGTTCGTCCGATTCTTGAGTACTGCTCATCAGTATGGGACCCTTACCAGGTTGGATTAATAGAAGAGATAGACATGATCCAGCGAAAAGCTGCGCGATTCGTCATGGGTACATTTAGTCAGCGCGAGAGCGTTACGGAGATGCTGAACAAGCTCCAGTGGCGGACACTTCAAGAAAGGCGTTACGCAATACGGAGAGGTTTATTATCGAAATTACGAGAGAGCACATTCCGGGAAGAGATGGGCAACATATTACTACCGCCCACATATATCTCGCGTAATGATCACAACGAAAAGATCCGAGAAATTAGAGCAAATACGGAGACTTACAAGCAGTCGTTCTTCCCACGCACAATTCGTGAATGGAACAGGGAACGGGGGATCAGATAGTGATACAATAAGTACCCTCCGCCACACACCGTAAGGTAGCTCGCGGAGTATAGATGTAGATGTAGATGTAGAGGTACAAGAGGACTGACACTCTCACTTTCTATGATTTGAACCTCTCCTGTGGACCAGTTTTAGATTCCGATGCTTCACTTTAGGTTTACTGTATACCTTCTACCTTCTTCTTGACGATGAAACACAGAAATTGCATCCGAATTTAATACAAAAGGCACAATGCAGACTTAAGTACAAGAGGACTGACACTCTCACTTTCTACGATTTGAACCTCTCCTGTGAGTCCAGTTTCAGATTCCGATGCTTCACTTCGGGTTTACTGTATACCTTGCACCTTCTTATTGACGATGAAGCACAGAAATTGCATCCGAATATCATACAAAAGGCACAATGCTGACTTAAGTACAAGAGGACTGACACTCTCACTTTCTATGATTTAAACCTCTCCTGTGTGTCCAGTTTTAGATTCCGATGCTTCACTTCAGGTTTACTGTATACCTTGCACCTTCTTATTGACGATGAAACATAGAAATTGCATCCGAATTTAATACAAAAGGCACATTGCCGACTTAAGTACAAGAGGACTGACACTCTCACTTTCTACGATTTGAACCTCTCCTGTGAGTCCAGTTTTAGATTCCGATGCTTCACGTCAAGATTACTGTATACCTTGCACCTTCTTATTGTCGATGGAACACAGAAATTGCATCCGAATTTAATACAAAAGGCACAATGCCGACTTAAGTACAAGAGGACTGACACTCTCACTCTCTATGATTTGAACCTCTCCTGTGATTCCAATTTAGATTCCGATGCTTCACTTCAGGTTTACTGTATACCTTGCACCGTCTTATTGACTATGAAACACAAAAATTGCATCGGAATTAAATTCAAAAGGCACAAGGCCTACTTAGGTAAAAGAGGTCTGACACTCTCACTTTCTACGATTTGAACCTCTCCTGTGAGTCCAGTTTTAGATTCCGATGCTTCACTTTAGGTATACTGTATACCTTGCACCATCTTATTGACGATGAAACACAGAAATTGCATCCGAATTTAATCCAAAATGCACAATGCCGACTTAAGTACAAGAGGACTGACACTCTCACTTTCTACGATTTGAACCTCTCCTGTGAGTCCAGTTTCAGATTCCGATGCTTCACTTCAGGTTTACTGTATACCTTGCACCTTCTTATTGACGATGAAACACAGAAATTGCATTCGAATTTAATACAAAAGGCACAATGCCGACTTAAGTACAAGGGGACTGACACTCTCACCTTCTACGATTTGAACCTCTCCTGTGAGTCCAGTTTTAGATTCCGATGCTTCACTTCAGGTTTACTGTATCGCTTGGACCTTCGTATTGACGACGAAACACATAAATTGCATCCGAGTTTAATGCAAAAGGCACAATGCCGACTTAAGTAAAAGAGGACTGACACTCTCACTTTCTGCGATTTGAACCTTTCCTATGAGTCCAGTTTTAGATTCCGATGCTTCACTTCAGGTTTAATGTATACCTTGGACCTTCTTATTGACGATGAGACACAGATATTCCATCCGAATTTAATACAAAAGGCACAATGCCGACTTAAGTACAAGATGACCGACACTCTAACTGTCTATGTTTTGAATCTCTCCTGTGAGTCCAGTTTTAGATTCCGATGCTTCACTTCAGGTTTACTGTATCCCTTGGACCTTCTTATTTACGATGAAACACAGAGTTTGCATCCGAATTTAATACAAAGTGCACAATGCCGACTTAAGCGCAAAACGAATGACATTCTAAGTTTCTATGATTTGAATCTCCTGTGAATCCAGTTTTAGATTCCGATGTTTCACTTCGGGTTTACTGTATCCCTTGGACCTTCTAGGTGACGATAAAACACAGAAATTGCATCCGAATTTAATACAAAAGTCATAGTGCCGACTTAAGTACAAGAGGACTGACACACTCACTTTCTATGTTATGAACCTCTCCTGTGGACCAGTTTTAGAATCCGATGCTTCACTTTAGGTTTACTGTATACCTTGGACCTTCTTATTGGCGATGAAACACAGAACATGCATCCCAATTTTATACAAAAAGCACAATGCCGACTTAAGTAAAAGAGGGCTGACACTCTCACTTTCTGTGATTTGAACCTCTCCTGTGAGTAGCGATTTAGATTCCGATGCTTCACTTCAGGTTTACTGTATACCTTGCACCTTTTCATTGACGATGAAACACAGAAATTGCATCGGAATTAAATTCAAAGGTCACAATTCCGACTTAAGTACGAGAGGACTGACACTCTCACTCTCTATGATTTGAACCTCTCCAGTGATTCCAATTTAGATTCCGATGCTTCACTTCAGGTTTACTGTATACCTTGCACCGTCTTATTGACTATGAAACACAAAAATTGCATCGGAATTAAATTCAAAAGGCACAAGGCCTACTTAGGTAAAAGAGGTCTGACACTCTCACTTTCTACGATTTGAACCTCTCCTGTGAGTCCAGTTTTAGATTCCGATGCTTCACTTTAGGTATACTGTATACCTTGCACCATCTTATTGACGATGAAACACAGAAATTGCATCCGAATTTAATCCAAAATGCACAATGCCGACTTAAGTACAAGAGGACTGACACTCTCACTTTCTACGATTTGAACCTCTCCTGTGAGTCCAGTTTCAGATTCCGATGCTTCACTTCAGGTTTACTGTATACCTTGCACCTTCTTATTGACGATGAAACACAGAAATTGCATCCGAATTTAGTACAAAAGGCACAATGCCGACTTAACTACAAGAGGACTGACACTCTCATTTTCTATGGTATGAACCTCTCCTGTGAGCCCAGTTTTAGATTCCGATGCCTCACTTCAGGTTTACTGTATCCCTTACACCTTCTTATTGACGATAAAACACAGAAATTGCATCCGAATTTAATACAAAAGGCACAATGCCGACATAAGTAAAAGAGGACTGACACTCACTTTCTATGATTTGAACTTCTCCTGTGAGTCCAGTTTTAGATTCCGATGCGTCACTTCAGGTTTACCGTATACCGTGCACCTTCTTATTGACGATGAAACACAGAAATTGCATCGGAATTTAATACAAAAGGCACAGTGCCGACATAAGTACAAGAAGACTGACACTCTAACTTTCTATGAATTGAACCTCCCTGGGAGGCCAGTTTTAGATTCCGATGCTTCACTTCAGGTTTACTGTATCCCTTGGACCTTCTTATTTACGATGAAACACAGAGTTTGCATCCGAATTTATTACAAAATGCACAATGCCTTCTTAAGTACAAGAGGACCGACACTATAACTTTCAATGATTTGAACCTCTCCTGTGAGTCCAGTTTTAGATTCTGATGCTTCACTTCAGGTTTACTGTTTCCCTTGGACCTTCTTATTGACGATGAAACACAGAAATTGCATCCGAATTTAATACAAAAGGCACAATGCTGACTTGAGTTAAAGCGAACTGATACTCTCTCTTTCTATGATTTGAACCACTCCTGTGAGTCCAGTTTTAGATTCCGATGCTTCATTTCAGGTTTACTGTATATCTTGCACCTTCTTATTGACCATGAAACACAGAAATTGTATCGGAATTAAATTCAAAAGGCACAAAGCCGACTTAAGTACAAGAGGACTGACACTCTCTAACTTTCTATGATTAGAACCTCTCCTGTGAGTCCAGTTTTGGATTCCGATGCTTCACTTCAGGTTTACCGTATCTCTTGGACCTTCTTATTGACGATGAAACACAGACGTTGCATCCGAATTTAACACAAGAGGCACAATGCCGACTTAAGTCAAGAGGACTGACACTCTAACTTTCTATGAATTGAACCTCTCCTGTGAGTCCAGTTTTAGATTCCGATGCTTCAATTCAGGTTTACTGTATACCTTGGACTTTCTTATTGACAATGGAACACACTGAAATTGCATCCGAATTTAATACAAAAGGCACAATGCCGACTTATGTACAAGAGGACTGACACCCTAACTTTCAATGATTTGAACATCTCCTGTGAGTCCAGTTTTACATTCCGATGCTTCACTTCAGGTTTACTGTTTCCCCTGGACCTTCGTATTGACGATGAAACACAGAAATTGCATCCGACTTTAATACAAAATGCACAATGCCGATTTAAGTACAAGAGGACTGACACTCTCACTTTCTATGTTTTGAACCTCTCCTGTGAGTCCAGTTTTAAATTCCGATGCTTCACTTCAGGTTTACTGTATCCCTTGGACCTTCTTATTGACGATGAAACACAGAAATTGCATCCGAATTTAATACAAAAGGCACAATGCTGACTTATGTTAAAGCGAACTGATACTCTCTCTTTCTATGATTTGAACCTCTCCTGTGAGTCCAGTTCTAAATTCCGATGCTTCACTTCAGGTTTACTGTATACCTTGCACCATCTTATTGACCATGAAAAACAGAAATTTCATCGGAATTAAATTCAGAAGCACAATGCCGACTTAAGTACAAGAGGACTGACACTCTCTAACTTTCTATGATTAGAACCTCTCCTGTGAGTCCAGTTTAAGATTCCGATGCTTCACTTCAGGTTTACTGTATATCTTGCACCTTCTTATTGACCATGAAACACAGAAATTGTATCGGAATTAAATTCAAAAGGCACAATGCCGACTTAAGTACAAGAGGACTGACACTCTAACTTTCTACGATTTGAACCTCTCCTATGAGTCCAGTTTTAGATTCCGATGCTTCACTTCAGGTTTACTGTATGCCTTGGGCATTCTTATTGACAATGAAACACAGAAATTGCATCCGAAATTAATACAAAAGGCACAATGCCGACTTAAGTACAAGAGGACTGACACTCTAACTTTCAATAATTTGAACATCTCCTGTGAGTCCAGTTTTAGATTCCGATGCTTCACTTCAGGTTTACTGTATCCCCTGGACCCTCGTGTTGACGATGAAACACAGAAATTGCATCCGAATTTTATACAAAAGGCACAATGCCGACTTAAGTACAAGAGGACTGACACTCTCACCTTCTATGATTTGAACCACTCCTGTGAGTCCAGTTTTCGATTCCGATGCTTCACTTCAGGATTACTGTATATCTTGGACCTTCTCATTGACGATGAAACACAGATATTGCATCCGAATTTAATACAAAAGGCACAATGCCGACTTAAGTACAAGAGGACTGACACTCTAACTTTCTATGATTTGAACTTCTCCTGTGAGTCCAGTTTTAGATTCCGATGCTTCACTTCAGGTTTACTGTATCCCCTGGACCTTCTTATTGACGATGAAATACAGAAATTGCATCCGAATTTATTACAAAAGGCACAATGCTGACTTAAGTACAAGACGACTGACACTCTCATTTTCTATGATTTGAACCTCTACTGTGAGTCCAGTTTTAGATTCCGATGCTTCATTTCAGGTTTACTATATACCTTGGACCTTCGTATTGACGATGAAACACAGAAATTACATAGGAATTAAATTCAAAAGGCACAATGCCGACTTAAGTACAAGAGGACTGACACTTTAACCTTCAATGATTTGAACCTCTCCTGTGAGTCCAGTTTTAGATTCCGATGCTTCACTTCAGGTTTACTGTATCCCTTGGGCTTCTTATTGACGATGAAACACAGATATTGAATCCGAATTTAATACAAAAGGCACAATGCCGACTTGAGCACAAGATGACTGACACTCTCACTATCTATGATTTCAACCTCTCCTGTGAGTCCAGTCTTAGATTCCGATGCTTCACTTCAGGCTCTCTGTATACCTTGCACCTTCTTACTGACGATGAAACACAGAAGTTGCATAGGAAATTAATACAAAAGGCACAATGCCGACTTAAGTACAAGAGGTCTGACACTCTCACTTTCTATGATTTGAATCTCTCCTGTGAGTCCAGTTTTCGATTCCGATGCTTCACTTCAGGATTACTGTGTTACTTGGACCTTCTTATTGACGATGAAACACAGAAGTTGCTTCCGAATTTAATACAAAAGGCACTATGCCGACTTAAGTACAAGAGGACTGACACTCTAACTTTCTATGATTTGAACCTCTCCTGTGAGTCCAGTTTTAGATTCCGATGCTTCACTTCAGGTTTACTGTATCCCTTGGGCATTCTTATTGACAATGAAACACAGAAATTGCATCCGAATTTAATACAAAAGGCACAATGCCTACTTAAGTACAAGAGGACTGACACTCTAACTTTCAATGATTTGAACATCTCCTGTGAGTCCAGTTTTAGATTCCGATGCTTCACTTCAGGTTTACTGTATCCCCTGGACCCTCGTATTGACGATGAAACACAGAAATTGCATCCAAATTTAATACAAAAGGCACAATGCCGACTTAAGTACAAGAGGACTGACACTCTCACCTTCTATGATTTGAACCTCTCCTGTGAGACCAGTTTCAGATTCCGATGCTTCACTTCAGGATTACTGTATCTCTTGGACCTTCTTATTGACGATGAAACAGAGAGATTGCATCCGAATTTAATACAAAAGGCACAATGTCGACTTAAGTACAAGAGGACTTACACTCTAACTTTCTATGATTTGAACCTCTCCTGTGAGTCCAGTTTTAGATTCCGATGATTCACTTCTTGTTTACTGTATCCCTTGGACCTTCTTAGTGACGATGAAACACAGAAATTGCATCCGAATTTAATACAAAAGGTACAATGCCGACCTAAGTACAAGAGGACTGACACTCTAACTTTCAATGATTTGAACCTCTCCTGTGAGTCCAGTTTTAGATTCCGATGCTTCATTTCTGGTTTACTGTATCCCTTGGACCTTCTTATTGACGATGAAACACAGAACTTGCATCCGAATTTAATACAAAAGGCACAATGCCGACTTAAGTACAAGAGGACTGACACTCTAACTTTCTATGATTTGAACCTCTCCTGTGAGTCCAGTTTTAGATTCCGACGGTTCACTTCAGGTTTACTGTATACCTTGGATCTTCTTATTGACGATGAAACACAGAAATTGCATAGGAATTAAATTCAAAATGCACAATGCCGACTTAAGTACAAGAGGACTGACACTTTAACCTTCTATGATGTGAACCTCTCCTGTGAGTCCAGTTTTAGATTCCGATTCTTCACTTCAGATTTACTGTATCCCTTAGACATCTTATTGACGATGAAACACAGAATTTGTGTCCGAATTTAATACAAAAGGCACAATGCCGAGTTAAGTACTAGAGGACTGACACTCTAACTTTCTATGATTTGAACCTCTCCAGTGAGTGCAGTTTTAGATTCCGAAGCTTCACTTCAGGTTTACTGTATCCCTTGGACCTTCATATCGACAATGAAACACAGAAATTGCATCCGAAATTAATACAAAAGTCACAATGCCGACGTAAGTACAAGAGGACTGACACTCTAACTTTCTATGATTTGAACCTCTCCTGTGAGTCCAGTTTTGGATTCCGATGCTTCTCTTAAGGTTTACTGTATCCCTTGGACTTTCTTATTGACGATGAAACACAGAAATTGCATCCGAATTTAATACAAAAGGCACAATGCCGACTTAAGTACAAGAGGACTGACACTTTAACTTTCAATGATTTGAACCTCTCCTGTGAGTCCAGTTTTAGATTCCGGTGATTCACTTCAGGTTTACTGCATCCCTTGGACCTTCTCATTAACGATGAAACACAGAAATTGCATCCGAATTTAATAGAATAGGCATAATACCGACTTAAGTAAAAGAGGAGTGACACTCTAAAACTCTATGATTTGAACCTCTCCTGTGAGTCCAGTTTTAGATTCCGATGCTTGACTTCAGGTTTACTGTATCCCTTGGGCCTTCTTATTGACGGTGAAACACAGAAATTGCATCCGAATTTAATACAAAAGGCACAATGCCGACTTAGGTACATGAGGACTGACATTCACAATTTCTATGATTTGAACCTCTCTTGAGAGTCCAGTTTTAGATTCCGAAGCTTCACTTCAGGTTTACTGTTTCCCATGGACATTCATATTGACGATGAAACACAGAAGCTGCATCCAAATTTAATACAAAAGGCACAATGCCGACTTAAGTAAATGAGGACTGGCACTCTCATTTTCTATGATTTGAACCTCTCCTCTGAGTCCAGTTTTAGATTCCGATGTGTCACTTCAGGTTTACTGTATACCTTGCACCTTCTTATTGACGATGAGACACAGAAATTGCATCGGAATTTAATACAAAAGGCACAATGCCGACATAAGTACAAGCGGACTGACCCTCTCACTTTCTATGAAGTGAACCTCTCCTGTGATTCCAGTTTTAGATTCCGATGCTTCACTTCAGGTTTAATGTATCCCTTTGACCTTCCTATTGACGATGAAACACAGAAACTGCATCCGAATTTAATTCAAAGCACAATGCCAACTTAAGTAAAAGAGGATTCACACTCTCTCTTTTTATGATTTGAGCCTCCCCTGTGAGTCCAGTTTTAGATTCCGATGCGTCACTTCAGGTTTACTGTATACCTTGCACCTTCTTATTGACGATGAAACACAGAAATTGCATCGGAATTAAATTCAAAAGGAACAATGCCGACTTAAGTACAAGTGGACTGACACTCTAACTCTCTACGATTTGAACCTCTCCTGTGAGTCTAGTTTTATATTCCGAAGCTTCACTTCAGGTTTACTGTATACCTTGCACCTTCTTATTGACGATGAAACACAGAAATTGCATCGTATTAAATCCAAAAGGAACAATGCCGACTTAAGTACAAGTGGACTGACACTCTAACTCTCTACGATTTGAACCTCTCCTGTGAGTCTAGTTTTATATTCCGAAGCTTCACTTCACGTTTACTGTATCCCTTGGACTTTCTAATTGACGATGAAACACAGTAATTGCATCCGAATTTAATACAATAGGCACAATGCCGACTTAAGTACAGGAGGACAGACACTCTAACTTTCTATGATTTGAACCTCTACTGTGAGTCCAGTTTTAGATTCCGATGCTTCACTTCAGGTTTACTGTATACCTTGCACCTTCTTATTGACGATGAAACACAGAAATTGCATTCGAATTTAATACAAATGGCACAATGCCGACTCATGTACAAGGGGACTGACACTCTCACTTTCTATGATTTGAACCTCTCCTGTGTGTCCAGTGTTAGATTCCGATGCTTCACTTCAGGTTTACTGTATCCCTTGGACCTTCTTATTGACGATGAAACACAGAAATTGCATCTGGATTTGATACAAAAGGCACAATGCCGACTTATGTAAAAGTGGACTGACACTCTCTCTTTCTATGATTTGAGCCTCTCCTGTGAGTCCAGTTTGAGATTCCGATGCTTCACTTCAGGTTTACTGTAAACCTTGCACCTTCTTATTGACGACGAAACACAGAAATTGCATCCGAATTTAATACAAAAGGCACAATGCCGACTTAAGTACAAGAGGACTGACACTCTCACTTTCTATGATTTGAACCTCTCCTGTGAGTCCATTTTTATATTCCGATGCTTCACTTCAGGTTTACCCCATCCCCTGGACCTTCTTATTGACGATGAAATACAGAAATTGCATCCGAATTTAATACGAAAGGCACAATGCCGACTTAAGTACAAGCGGACTGACACTCTTCCCTTCTATGATTTGAACCTCTCCTGTGAGTCCAGTTTTAGATTCCGATGCTTCACTTCAGCTTTACTGTATCCCTTTGACATTCTTATTGACGATGAAACACAGAAATTGCATCCGAATTTGATACAAATGGCACAATGCCGACTTAAGTAAAAGAGGACCGACACTCTCTCTTACTATGATTAGAACCTCTCCTGTGAGTCCAGTTTTAGATTCCGATGCTTCACTTCAGGTTTACTGTATACTTTGCACCTTCATATTGACGATGAAACACAGAAATTTCATCGGAATTTAATACTAAAGGCACAATGCCGATTTAAGGAAAAGCGGACTGACACTCTCATTTTCTATGATTTCAACCTCTCCTGTGAGTCCAGTTTTAGTTTCCGATGCATCACTTCAGGTTTACTGTATACCTTGCACATTCTTATTGACGATGAAACACAGAAATTGCATCCGAATTTAGTACAAAAGGCACAACGCCGACTTAAGTACAAGTGGACTGACACACTAACTTTCTATGATTTGAACCTCTCCTGTGACTCCAGTTTTAGATTCCGGTGTTTCACTTCAGGTTTACTGCATCCCTTGGACCTTCTTATTAACGATGAAACACAGAAATTGCATCCGAATTTAATAGAATAGGCACAATACCGACTTAAGTAAAAGAGGAGTGATACTCTAAAACTCTATGATTTGAACCTCTCCTGTGAGTCCAGTTTTAGTTTCCGATGCTTGACTTCAGGTTTACTGTATCCCTTGGGCCTTCTTATTGACGGTGAAACACAGAAATTGCATCCGAATTTAATACAAAAGGCACAATGCCGACTTAAGCAAAAGAGGACTGACACTCTCATTTTTTTTTTCATTTGAACCTCTCCTGTGAGTCCAGTTTTAGATTCCGATGCCTCACTTCAGGTTTTCCGTATACCTTGCACCTTCGTATTGACGATGAACCACAGAAATTGCATCGGAATTAAATTCAAAAGGCACAATACCGACTTAAGTACAAGGGGACTGACAAACAAACTTTCTAAGATTTGAACCCCTCCTGCGAGTCCACTTTTAGATTCCGATGCTTCACATCAGGTTTACTGCATACCTTGCACCTTCTTATTGACGGTGACACACACAAATTGCATCCGCATTTAATACAAAAAGCACAATGCCGACTTAAGTACATGCGGACTGACACTCTCACTTTCTATGTTTGAACCTCTCCTGTGAGTCCAGTTTTAGATTCCGATGCTTCACTTCATGTTTACTGTATCCCTTGGACCTTCTTATTGACGATGAAACACAGAAATTGCATCCGAATTTACTACAAAAGGCACAATGCCGACTTAAGTACAAGAGGACTGACACTCTCACTTTCTATGATTTGAACCTCTCCTGTGAGTCCAGTTTCAGATTCCGATGCATCACTTCAGGTTAACTGTATACCTTGCACCTTCTTATTGACGATCAAACACAGAAATTGCATCCGAATTTAAAACAAAACACACATTGCCGACTTAACTGCAAGAGGACTGATACTCTCGCTTTATACGATTTGAACCTCTCCTGTGAGTCCAGTTGTAGATTCCGATGCTTCACTTCAGGTTTACTGTATCCCTTGGACCTTCTTATTGACGATGAAACACATAAATTGCATCCGAATTTAATACAAAAGTCACAATGCAGACTTAAGTACATGAGGAACGACACCTTAACTTTCTATGATTTGAACCTCTCCTGTGAGTCCAGTTTTAGATTCCGATGCTTGACTTCAGGTTTACTGTATCCCTTGGGCCTTCTTATTGACGGTGAAACACAGAAATTGCATCCGAATTTAAGACAAATGGCACAATGCCGACTTAATCAAAAGTGGACTGACACTCTCACTTTCTTTCATTCGAACCTCTCCTGTGAGTCCAGTTTAAGATTCTGATGCCTCACTTCAGGTTTACTGTATACCTTGCACCTTCGTATTGACGATGAACCACAGAAATTGCATCGGAATTAAATTCAAAAGGCACAATACCGACTTAAGTACAAGGGGACTGACACACTAAATTTCTAAGATTTGAACCCCTCCTGCGAGTCCACTTTTAGATTCCGATGCTTCACATCAGGTTTACTGTATACCTTGCACCTTCTAATTGACGGTGACACACAGAAATTTCATCCGCATTTCATACAAAAGGCACAATGCCAACTTAAGTACAAGCGGACTGACACTCTCACTTTCTAAGTTTGAACCTCTCCTGTGAGTCCAGTTTTAGATTCCGATGTTTCACTTCATGTTTACTGTATCCCTTGGACCTTCTTATTGACGATGAAACACAGAAATTGCATCCGAATTTATTACAAAAGGCACAATGGCGACTTAAGTACAAGAGAACTGCCACTTTCACTTTCTATGATTTGAACCTCTCCTGTGAGTTCAGTTTTAGATTCCAATGCTTCACTTCAGGTTTACTGTATACCTTTCACCTTCTTATTGACGATGAAACACAGAAATTACATCCGAATTTAAAACAATTGGCACATTGCCGACTTCAGTGCAAGAGGACTGACACTCTCACTTTCTACGATTTGAACCTCTCCTGTGAGTTCAGTTTTAGATTCCGATGCTTCACTTCATGTTTACTGTACCCTTTCGACCTTCTTATTGACGATGAAGCACAGAAATTGCATCCGAATTTAATACAAAATGCACAATGCCGACTTAAGTACAAGAGGACTGACACTCTCACTTTCTACGATTTGAACCACTCCTGTGAGTCCAGTTTTAGATTCCAATGCTTCACTTCAGGTTTACTGTATACCTTTCACCTTCTTATTGACGATGAAACACAGAAATTGCATCTGGATTTGATACAAAAGGCACAATGCCGACTTATGTAAAAGTGGACTGACACTCTCTCTTTCTATGATTTGAGCCTCTCCTGTGAGTCCAGTTTGAGATTCCGATGCTTCACTTCGGGTTTACTGTAAACCTTGCACCTTCTTATTGACGACGAAACACAGAAATTGCATCCGAATTTAATACAAAAGGCACAATGCCGACTTAAGTACAAGAGGACTGACACTCTCACTTTCTATGATTTGAACCTCTCCTGTGAGTCCATTTTTATATTCCGATGCTTCACTTCAGGTTTACTCCATCCCCTGGACCTTCTTATTGACGATGAAATACAGAAATTGCATCCGAATTTAATACGAAAGGCACAATGCAGACTTAAGTACATGAGGACTGACACCTTAACTTTCTATGATTTGAACCTCTCCTGTGAGTCCAGTTTTAGATTCCGATGCTTCACTTCAGCTTTACTGCATCCCTTTGACATTCTTATTGACGATGAAACACAGAAATTGCATCCGAATTTGATACAAATGGCACAATGCCGACTTAAGTAAAAGAGGACCGACACTCTCTCTTACTAGGATTTGAACCTCTCCTGTGAGTCCAGTTTTAGATTCCGATGCTTCACTTCAGGTTTACTGTATACTTTGCACCTTCATATTGACGATGAAACACAGAAATTTCATCGGAATTTAATACTAAAGGCACAATGCCGATTTAAGGAAAAGCGGACTGACAGTCTCATTTTCTATGATTTGAACCTCTCCTGTGAGTCCAGTTTTAGTTTCCGATGCATCACTTCAGGTTTACTGTATACCTTGCACCTTCTTATTGACGATGAAACACAGAAATTGCATCCGAATTTAGTACAAAAGGCACAACGCCGACTTAAGTACAAGTGGACTGACACACTAACTTTCTATGATTTGAACCTCTCCTGTGAGTCCAGTTTTAGATTCCGGTGTTTCACTTCAGGTTTACTGCATCCCTTGGGCCTTCTTATTGACGGTGAAACACAGAAATTGCATCCGAATTAAATACAAAAGGCACAATGCCGACTTAAGCAAAAGAGGACTGACACTCTCATTTTTTTTTTCATTTGAACCTCTCCTGTGAGTCCAGTTTTAGATTCCGATGCCTCACTTCAGGTTTTCCGTATACCTTGCACCTTCGTATTGACGATGAACCACAGAAATTGCATCGGAATTAAATTCAAAAGACACAATACCGACTTAAGTACAAGGGGACTGACAAACAAACTTTCTAAGATTTGAACCCCTCCTGCGAGTCCACTTTTAGATTCCGATGCTTCACATCAGGTTTACTGCATACCTTGCACCTTCTTATTGACGGTGACACACAGAAATTGCATCCGCATTTAATACAAAAGGCACAATGCCGACTTAAGTACATGCGGACTGACACTCTCACTTTCTATGTTTGAACCTCTCCTGTGAGTCCAGTTTTAGATTCCGATGCTTCACTTCATGTTTACTGTATCCCTTGGACCTTCTTATTGACGATGAAACACAGAAATTGCATCCGAATTTATTACAAAAGGCACAATGCCGACTTAAGTACAAGAGGACTGACACTCTCACTTTCTATGATTTGAACCTCTCCTGTGAGTCCAGTTTCAGATTCCGATGCATCACTTCAGGTTAACTGTATACCTTGCACCTTCTTATTGACGATCAAACACAGAAATTGCATCCGAATTTAAAACAAAAGACACATTGCCGACTTAACTGCAAGAGGACTGATACTCTCGCTTTATACGATTTGAACCTCTCCTGTGAGTCCAGTTGTAGATTCCGATGCTTCACTTCAGGTTTACTGTATCCCTTGGACCTTCTTATTGACGATGAAACACATAAATTGCATCCGATTTTAATACAAAAGTCACAATGCAGACTTAAGTACATGAGGACTGACACTCTAACTTTCTATGATTTGAACCTCTCCTGTGAGTCCAGTTTTAGATTCCGATGCTTGACTTCAGGTTTACTGTATCCCTTGGGCCTTCTTATTGACGGTGAAACACAGAAATTGCATCCGAATTTAAGACAAATGGCACAATGCCGACTTAATCAAAAGAGGACTGACACTCTCACTTTCTTTCATTCGAACCTCTCCTGTGAGTCCAGTTTAAGATTCTGATGCCTCACTTCAGGTTTACTGTATACCTTGCACCTTCGTATTGACGATGAACCTCAGAAATTGCATCGGAATTAAATTCAAAAGGCACAATACCGACTTAAGTACAAGGGGACTGACACACTAAATTTCTAAGATTTGAACCTCTCTTGCGAGTCCACTTTTAGATTCCGATGCTTCACATTAGGTTTACTGTATACCTAGCACCTTCTAATTGACGGTGACACACAGAAATTGCATCCGCATTTCATACAAAAGGCACAATGCCGACTTAAGTACAAGCGGACTGACACTCTCACTTTCTATGTTTGAACCTCTCCTGTGAGTCCAGTTTTAGATTCCGATGTTTCACTTCATGTTTACTGTATCCCTTGGACCTTCTTATTGACGATGAAACACAGAAATTGCATCCGAATTTATTACAAAAGGCACAATGGCGACTTGAGTACAAGAGGACTGCCACTTTCACTTTCTATGATTTGAACCTCTCCTGTGAGTCCAGTTTCAGATTCCGATGCTTCACTTCAGGTGAACTGTATACCTTGCACCTTCTTATTGACGATCAAACACAGAAATTGCATCCGAATTGAAAACAAAAGGCACAATGCCGACTTAAGTGCAAGAGGACTGACCCTCTCGCTTCCTACGATTTGAACCTCTCCTGTGAGTCCAGTTGTGGATTCCGATGCTTCACTTCAGGTTTACTGTATCCCTTGGACCTTCTTATTGACGATGAAACACAGAAATTACATCCGAATTTAAAACAAATGGCACATTGCCGACTTTAGTGCAAGAGGACTGACACTCTCACTTTCTACGATTTGAACCTCTCCTGTGAGTTCAGTTTTAGATTCCGATGCTTCACTTCAGGTTTACTGTATCCTTTGGACCTTCTTATTGACGATGAAGCACAGAAATTGCATCCGAATTTAATACAAAATGCACAATGCCGGCTTAAGTACAAGAGGACTGACACTCTCACTTTCTACGATTTGAACCTCTCCTGTGAGTCCAGTTTTAGATTCCGATGCTTCACTTCAGGTTTACTGTATACCTTTCACCTTCTTATTGACGATGAAACACAGAAATTGCATCTGAATTTAATACAAAAGGCACAATTCCGACTTAAGTACAAGAGGACTGACACTCTCACTCTCTATGATTTGAACCTCTCCTGTGATTCCAATTTAGATTCCGATGCTTCAATTCACGTTTACTGTATACCTTGCACTGTCTTATTGACGATGAAACACAAAAATTGCACCGGAATTAAATTCAAAAGGCACAATGCCAACTTAAGTACAAGAGGACTGACACTCGCACTTTCTACTATTTGAACCTCTCCTGTGAGTCCAGTTTTAGATTGCGATGCTTCACTTCAGGTTTACTGTATACCTTGCTCCATCTTATTGACGATGAAACACAGAAATTGCATCCGAATTTAATACAAAATTCATAATGCCGGCTTAAGTACAAGAGGACTGACACTCTCACTTTCTACGATTTGAATCTCTCCTGTGAGTCCAGTTTTAGATTCCTATGCTTCACTTCAGGTTTACTGTATACCTTTCACCATCTTATTGACGACGAAACACAGAAATTGCATCCGAATTTAATACAAAAATCACAATGCCTACTTAAGTACAAGAGGACTGACACTCTCACTTTCTACGATTTGAACCTCTCCTGTGAGTCCAGTTTTAGATTCCGATGCTTCACTTCAAGTTCACTGTATCCCTTGGACCTTCTTATTGACGATGAAACACAGACATTGCATCCGAATTCAATACAAAAGGCACAGTGCTGACTTAAGTACAAGAGGACTGACACTCTCATTTTCTATGATTTGAACCTCTCCTGTGTGTCCAGTTTTAGATTCCGATGCTTCACTTCAGATTTACTGTATACCTTGCACCTTCTTTTGACGATGAAACACAGAAATTGCATCCGAATTTAATACAAAAGTCACAATGGCGACTTAAGTACAAGAGGACTGACACTCTCACTCTCTTTGATTTGAACCTCTCCTGTGATTCCAATTTAGATTCCGATGCTTCAATTCCGGTTTACTGTATACCTTGCACCATCTTATTAACGATGAAACTCAGAAATTGCATCCGAATTTAATACAAAATGCACAATGCCGACTTAGGTACAAGTGGACTGACACTTTCACTTTCTACGGTTTGAACCTCTCCTGTGAGTCCAGTTTTAGATTCCGATGCTTCACTTCAGGTTTACTGTATATCTTTCACCTTCTTATTGACGATGAAACACAGAAATTGCATCCGAATTTAATACAAAAGGCACATTGCCGACATAAGTACAAGAGGACTGACACACTCACTTTCTACGATTTGAACCTCTTCTGTGAGTCCAGTTTTAGTTTCCGATGCTTCACTTCAGGTTTACTGTATACCTTGCACCTTCTTATTGACGATGAAACACAGAAATTGCATCCGAATTTAATACAAAAGGCACAATGCCGACTTAAGTACAGGAGGACTGACACTCTCACTTTCTATGATTTGAACCTCTCCTGTGAGTCCAGTTTTAGATTCCGATGCTTCACTTCGGGTTTACTGTATCCCTTGGACCTTCTTGTTGGCGATGAAACACAGAAATTGCATCCGAATTTAATACAAAAGCCACTAGTCACTTGAATCGGCAGTTGTCTTCTGACAGCCAGAGCGAGAGCACCAGCAGCAGCGAGTACTGTTTGTATAAAGCGTTTTTGTACTTATTTGATGCGCTTAGCTTTCTAATAGTTTTTCTGGGATAAACTAGCGTAGTTTTCACGTCTCGTATTTCAGTGAGTGTTTCTTGATTATCAGAGTCTCATCAGAAGATTATCTTGGGAATTTGTCACCGTATAGAGTATGGTAAACATAGTCATGTGTAGGGACTGTGGTTGTTGTGAGCGGACGCAGGGAGAATTGGCCACTCTTCGGGGGCAGGTGGAGGCTTTGTCTGTTAGGCTCATCGAGCTCGAGGCGCAGGCGTCGGCTCGTAGTGGCGTTGGAGCAACTGTGGTGAGACCTATGCCTACTTCGGTGGCCTTGGAATCACATGGAACCCCTCATGTCGCTGCGTCTTCCGGCAGTGAGCATCTTACCGGTCAGCCATCACTCCAGGGTGAATGGCGGACAGTGGTGGGCTCGCGCGTGCCTGGCCGAAAGGCGAAGGTGGGATCTGGCCGCGTGGCAGCTGCCTTACCCCTTTCCAACAGGTACGGGGTGCTTCCTAGTGGTGATGACATCGTTTCCGAGCCACCACAGGATGCCTCGCCTGTTGGGCCAGTGGCCGATTCTCCGGCAAGGTCCCGACAGTCACAGAGGGCGGGCCTATTAGTTATAGGGAGCTCCAACGTTAGGCGGGTTATGGAGCCCCTTAGGAAAATAGCGGGTAGGTCGGGGAAGAATGCCAGTGTGCACTCGGTGTGCTTGCCGGGGGGTCTCGTCCGTAATGTGGAGGAGGCCCTTCCGGCAGCTATTGAACGCACTGGGTGTGACCGGCTGCAGATAGTAGCACATGTCGGAACGAATGACGCCTGCCGCTTGGGTTCTGAGGCCATCCTTGGTTCCTTCCGACGGCTGGCTGATTTGGTGAAGACAACCAGCATCGCATGCGGAGTGCAAGCTGAGCTTAATATCTGCAGCATAGTGCCCAGAGTCGATCGCGGTCCTCTGGTTTGGAGCCGTGTGGAGGGTCTAAACCAGAGGCTCAGACGACTCTGCGACTATAATGGTTGCAAATTCATCGACCTCCGTTATTGTGTGGAGAACTGTAGGGCCCCCCTAGACAGGTCAGGCGTGCACTACACACCGGAAGAAGCTACTAGGGTAGCAGAGTACGTGTGGCGTGCACACGGGGGTTTTTTAGGTTAGAGGGACCCCCCCTTGGGCGAAACGATAAAATACCTGACGGCTTACCAGAGAGGACATTATCATCGTTGATAAAGAACGTCCGTCCTCAGAGACCAAAAACAGGAAAAGTTAACGTAATATTGGTAAACTGCAGGAGTATCCAGGGCAAGGTTCCTGAATTAGTATCTCTTATTGAAGGAAATAGTGCGTATATAGTATTAGGAACGGAAAGTTGGTTAAAACCGGAAGTGAACAGTAACGAAATCCTAGACACAGAATGGAATATATACCGCAAGGATAGGATAAACGCCAATGGTGGAGGAGTATTTATAGCAGTAAGGAATTCAATAATATCCAGTGAAGTTATTAGCGAATGCGAATGTGAAATAATCTGGGTTAAGTTAAGTATCAAAGGTGGGTCAGATATGATAGTCGGATGCTTCTATAGACCACCTGCATCAGTAACCGTAGTAGTTGAGCGCCTCAGAGAGAACCTGCAGAACGTCGTGAAGAAGTTTCGTGATCATACTATTGTAATAGGGGGAGACTTCAATCTACCAGGTATAGAATGGGATAGTCACACAATCAGAACTGGAGCCAGGGACAGAGACTCTTGTGACATTATCCTGACTGCCTTGTCCGAGAATTACTTCGAGCAGATAGTTATAGAACCAACTCGTGAAGCTAACGTTTTAGACCTCATAGCAACAAATAGACCGGAAATTTTCGACTCCGTGAATGTAGAAGAGGGTATCAGTGATCATAAGTCAGTGGTTGCATCAATGACTACAAGTGTAATAAGAAATGCCAAGAAAGGAAGGAAAATATATTTGCTTAACAAGAGTGATAGGGCACAAATCGCAGAATATCTGAGTGACCACCATCAAACGTTCATTTCTGAGGAAGAGGATGTGGAACAAAAATGGAAAAAATTCAGAAACATCGTCCAGTACGCCTTAGATAAGTTCGTACCGACTAAGGTCCAAAGCGAGGAGAAAGATCCACCGTGGTATAACAATCATGTACGAAAGGTACTACGGAAACAAAGAATGCTTCATCATAGGTTTAAGAGTAGTCGAATCATAGCTGATAAGGAAAAGCTGAACGAAGCGAAAAAGAGCGTAAAGAGAGCAATGAGAGAAGCATTCAACGAATTCGAACATAAAACATTGGCAAACAATCTAAACAAGAACCCTAAAATTTTTTGGTCATATGTAAAATCGGTAAGCGGATCTTAATCCCCTATCCAGTCACTCGCTGACCACGATGGCACCGAAACAGAGGACGACCGAAGAAAGGCAGAAATACTGAATTCAGTGTTCCGAAACTGTTTCACTGCGGAAAATCGTAACACGGTCCCTGACTTAAGCCGTCGCACAGACGCCAAAATGGAAAATATTGAAATAAACGATATCGGAATTGAAAAACAACTGCTATCACTTAGTAGCGGAAAAGCATCCGGACCAGACGAGATACCCTTAAGATTCTACAGTGATTATGCTAAAGAACTTGCCCCCTTTCTATCAGCAATTTATCGTAGATCGCTGAAAGAACGTAAAGTACCTAGCGACTGGAAGAAAGCGCAGGTCGTTCCCATTTTCAAGAAGGGTCATAAATCAGATGCGAATAATTATAGGCCTATTTCGCTTACGTCAATCTGTTGTAGAATAATGGAACATGTTTTGTGTTCTCGTATTATGACGTACTTAGATAATACAAATCTCCTTCATCATAACCAACATGGATTCCGCAAACAGAGATCATGTGAAACTCAGCTCGCCCTATTTGCCCAAGAAATTCACAGTGCCGTAGACACTGGCGAGCAGATTGATGCCGTATTCCTGGACTTCAGGAAGGCATTTGATACGGTTCCGCACTTACGTTTAGTGAAAAAAATACGAGCTTACGGAATATCGGACCAGGTTTGTGATTGGATTCAGGATTTCCTAGAAGAAAGAACACAACATGTCATTCTTAACGGTTCAAAATCTGCAGATGTAGAGGTAATTTCGGGAGTACCACAGGGAAGCGTGATAGGACCTTTATTGTTTACAATATACATAAATGACTTAGTTGACAACATCGGTAGCTCCGTGAGGCTATTTGCAGATGACACGGTTGTCTACAAGAAAGTAGCAACATCAGAAGACTCGTACGTACTCCAGGAGTACCTGCAGAGGATTAATGCATGGTGCGACAGCTGGCAGCTTTCCCTAAACGTAGATTAATGTAATATAATGCGCATACATAGGGGCAGAAATCCATTCCAGTACGATTATGCCATAGGTGGTAAATCAATGGAAGCGGTAACGACCGTAAAATACTTAGGAGTTACTATCCGGAGCGATCTTAAGTGGAATGATCACATAAAACAAATAGTGGGAAAAGCAGGCGCCAGGTTGAGATTCATAGGAAGAATTCTAAGAAAATGTGACTCATCGACGAAAGAAGTAGCTTACAAAACGCTTGTTCGTCCGATTCTTGAGTACTGCTCATCAGTATGGGACCCTTACCAGGTTGGATTAATAGAAGAGATAGACATGATCCAGCGAAAAGCTGCGCGATTCGTCATGGGTACATTTAGTCAGCGCGAGAGCGTTACGGAGATGCTGAACAAGCTCCAGTGGCGGACACTTCAAGAAAGGCGTTACGCAATACGGAGAGGTTTATTATCGAAATTACGAGAGAGCACATTCCGGGAAGAGATGGGCAACATATTACTACCGCCCACATATATCTCGCGTAATGATCACAACGAAAAGATCCGAGAAATTAGAGCAAATACGGAGACTTACAAGCAGTCGTTCTTCCCACGCACAATTCGTGAATGGAACAGGGAACGGGGGATCAGATAGTGATACAATAAGTACCCTCCGCCACACACCGTAAGGTAGCTCGCGGAGTATAGATGTAGATGTAGATGTAGAGGTACAAGAGGACTGACACTCTCACTTTCTATGATTTGAACCTCTCCTGTGGACCAGTTTTAGATTCCGATGCTTCACTTTAGGTTTACTGTATACCTTCTACCTTCTTCTTGACGATGAAACACAGAAATTGCATCCGAATTTAATACAAAAGGCACAATGCAGACTTAAGTACAAGAGGACTGACACTCTCACTTTCTACGATTTGAACCTCTCCTGTGAGTCCAGTTTCAGATTCCGATGCTTCACTTCGGGTTTACTGTATACCTTGCACCTTCTTATTGACGATGAAGCACAGAAATTGCATCCGAATATCATACAAAAGGCACAATGCTGACTTAAGTACAAGAGGACTGACACTCTCACTTTCTATGATTTAAACCTCTCCTGTGTGTCCAGTTTTAGATTCCGATGCTTCACTTCAGGTTTACTGTATACCTTGCACCTTCTTATTGACGATGAAACATAGAAATTGCATCCGAATTTAATACAAAAGGCACATTGCCGACTTAAGTACAAGAGGACTGACACTCTCACTTTCTACGATTTGAACCTCTCCTGTGAGTCCAGTTTTAGATTCCGATGCTTCACGTCAAGATTACTGTATACCTTGCACCTTCTTATTGTCGATGGAACACAGAAATTGCATCCGAATTTAATACAAAAGGCACAATGCCGACTTAAGTACAAGAGGACTGACACTCTCACTCTCTATGATTTGAACCTCTCCTGTGATTCCAATTTAGATTCCGATTCTTCACTTCAGGTTTACTGTATACCTTGCACCTTCTTATTGACGATGAAACACAGAAATTGCATCCGAATATAATACAAAATATACAATGCCGACTTAAGTACAAGAGGACTGACACTCTCACTTTCTATGATTTGAACCTCTCCTGTGAGTCCAGTTTTAGATTCCGATGCTTCACTTCAGGTTTACTGTATCGCTTGGACCTTCGTATTGACGACGAAACACATAAATTGCATCCGAGTTTAATGCAAAAGGCACAATGCCGACTTAAGTAAAAGAGGACTGACACTCTCACTTTCTGCGATTTGAACCTTTCCTGTGAGTCCAGTTTTAGATTCCGATGCTTCACTTCAGGTTTAATGTATACCTTGGACCTTCTTATTGACGATGAGACACAGATATTCCATCCGAATTTAATACAAAAGGCACAATGCCGACTTAAGTACAAGATGACCGACACTCTAACTGTCTATGTTTTGAATCTCTCCTGTGAGTCCAGTTTTAGATTCCGATGCTTCACTTCAGGTTTACTGTATCCCTTGGACCTTCTTATTTACGATGAAACACAGAGTTTGCATCCGAATTTAATACAAAGTGCACAATGCCGACTTAAGCGCAAAACGAATGACATTCTAAGTTTCTATGATTTGAATCTCCTGTGAATCCAGTTTTAGATTCCGATGTTTCACTTCGGGTTTACTGTATCCCTTGGACCTTCTAGTTGACGATAAAACACAGAAATTGCATCCGAATTTAATACAAAAGTCATAGTGCCGACTTAAGTACAAGAGGACTGACACACTCACTTTCTATGTTATGAACCTCTCCTGTGGACCAGTTTTAGAATCCGATGCTTCACTTTAGGTTTACTGTATACCTTGGACCTTCTTATTGGCGATGAAACACAGAACATGCATCCCAATTTTATACAAAAAGCACAATGCCGACTTAAGTAAAAGAGGGCTGACACTCTCACTTTCTGTGATTTGAACCTCTCCTGTGAGTAGCGATTTAGATTCCGATGCTTCACTTCAGGTTTACTGTATACCTTGCACCTTTTCATTGACGATGAAACACAGAAATTGCATCGGAATTAAATTCAAAGGTCACAATTCCGACTTAAGTACGAGAGGACTGACACTTTAACTTTCTAAGATTTGAACCTCACCTGTGAGTCCAGTTTTAGATTCCGATGCTTCACTTCAGGTTTACTGTATCCCTTGGACTTTCTTTTTGACGATGAAACACAGAAATTGCATCCGAATTTAGTACAAAAGGCACAATGCCGACTTAACTACAAGAGGACTGACACTCTCATTTTCTATGGTATGAACCTCTCCTGTGAGCCCAGTTTTAGATTCCGATGCCTCACTTCAGGTTTACTGTATCCCTTACACCTTCTTATTGACGATAAAACACAGAAATTGCATCCGAATTTAATACAAAAGGCACAATGCCGACATAAGTAAAAGAGGACTGACACTCACTTTCTATGATTTGAACTTCTCCTGTGAGTCCAGTTTTAGATTCCGATGCGTCACTTCAGGTTTACCGTATACCGTGCACCTTCTTATTGACGATGAAACACAGAAATTGCATCGGAATTTAATACAAAAGGCACAGTGCCGACATAAGTACAAGAAGACTGACACTCTAACTTTCTATGAATTGAACCTCCCTGGGAGGCCAGTTTTAGATTCCGATGCTTCACTTCAGGTTTACTGTATCCCTTGGACCTTCTTATTTACGATGAAACACAGAGTTTGCATCCGAATTTATTACAAAATGCACAATGCCTTCTTAAGTACAAGAGGACCGACACTATAACTTTCAATGATTTGAACCTCTCCTGTGAGTCCAGTTTTAGATTCTGATGCTTCACTTCAGGTTTACTGTTTCCCTTGGACCTTCTTATTGACGATGAAACACAGAAATTGCATCCGAATTTAATACAAAAGGCACAATGCTGACTTGAGTTAAAGCGAACTGATACTCTCTCTTTCTATGATTTGAACCACTCCTGTGAGTCCAGTTTTAGATTCCGATGCTTCATTTCAGGTTTACTGTATATCTTGCACCTTCTTATTGACCATGAAACACAGAAATTGTATCGGAATTAAATTCAAAAGGCACAAAGCCGACTTAAGTACAAGAGGACTGACACTCTCTAACTTTCTATGATTAGAACCTCTCCTGTGAGTCCAGTTTTGGATTCCGATGCTTCACTTCAGGTTTACCGTATCTCTTGGACCTTCTTATTGACGATGAAACACAGACGTTGCATCCGAATTTAACACAAGAGGCACAATGCCGACTTAAGTCAAGAGGACTGACACTCTAACTTTCTATGATTTGAACCTCTCCTGTGAGTCCAGTTTTAGATTCCGATGCTTCAATTCAGGTTTACTGTATACCTTGGACTTTCTTATTGACAATGGAACACACTGAAATTGCATCCGAATTTAATACAAAAGGCACAATGCCGACTTATGTACAAGAGGACTGACACCCTAACTTTCAATGATTTGAACATCTCCTGTGAGTCCAGTTTTACATTCCGATGCTTCACTTCAGGTTTACTGTTTCCCCTGGACCTTCTTATTGACGATGAAACACAGAAATTGCATCCGACTTTAATACAAAATGCACAATGCCGATTTAAGTACAAGAGGACTGACACTCTCACTTTCTATGTTTTGAACCTCTCCTGTGAGTCCAGTTTTAAATTCCGATGCTTCACTTCAGGTTTACTGTATCCCTTGGACCTTCTTATTGACGATGAAACACAGAAATTGCATCCGAATTTAATACAAAAGGCACAATGCTGACTTATGTTAAAGCGAACTGATACTCTCTCTTTCTATGATTTGAACCTCTCCTGTGAGTCCAGTTCTAGATTCCGATGCTTCACTTCAGGTTTACTGTATACCTTGCACCATCTTATTGACCATGAAAAACAGAAATTTCATCGGAATTAAATTCAGAAGCACAATGCCGACTTAAGTACAAGAGGACTGACACTCTCTAACTTTCTATGATTAGAACCTCTCCTGTGAGTCCAGTTTAAGATTCCGATGCTTCACTTCAGGTTAACTGTATTACTTGGACCTTCTTATTGACGATGAAACACAGAAGTTGCATCCGAATTTAATACAAAAGGCACAATGCCGACTTAATTACAAGAGGACTGACACTCTAACTTTCTACGATTTGAACCTCTCCTGTGAGTCCAGTTTTAGATTCCGATGCTTCACTTCAGGTTTACTGTATCCCTTGGGCATTCTTATTGACAATGAAACACAGAAATTGCATCCGAAATTAATACAAAAGGCACAATGCCGACTTAAGTACAAGAGGACTGACACTCTAACTTTCAATAATTTGAACATCTCCTGTGAGTCCAGTTTTAGATTCCGATGCTTCACTTCAGGTTTACTGTATCCCCTGGACCCTCGTGTTGACGATGAAACACAGAAATTGCATCCGAATTTAATACAAAAGGCACAATGCCGACTTAAGTACAAGAGGACTGACACTCTCACCTTCTATGATTTGAACCACTCCTGTGAGTCCAGTTTTAGATTCCGATGCTTCACTTCAGGATTACTGTATCTCTTGGACCTTCTTATTGACGATGAAACACAGATATTGCATCCGAATTTAATACAAAAGGCACAATGCCGACTTAAGTACAAGAGGACTGACACTCTAACTTTCTATGATTTGAACCTCTCCTGTGAGTCCAGTTTTGGATTCCGATGCTTCACTTCAGGTTTACTGTATCCCCTGGACCTTCTTATTGACGATGAAATACAGAAATTGCATCCGAATTTATTACAAAAGGCACAATGCTGACTTAAGTACAAGACGACTGACACTCTCATTTTCTATGATTTGAACCTCTACTGTGAGTCCAGTTTTAGATTCCGATGCTTCATTTCAGGTTTACTATATACCTTGGACCTTCGTATTGACGATGAAACACAGAAATTACATAGGAATTAAATTCAAAAGGCACAATGCCGACTTAAGTACAAGAGGACTGACACTTTAACCTTCAATGATTTGAACCTCTCCTGTGAGTCCAGTTTTAGATTCCGATGCTTCACTTCAGGTTTACTGTATCTCTTGGGCTTCTTATTGACGATGAAACACAGATATTGAATCCGAATTTAATACAAAAGGCACAATGCCGACTTGAGCACAAGATGACTGACACTCTCACTATCTATGATTTCAACCTCTCCTGTGAGTCCAGTCTTAGATTCCGATGCTTCACTTCAGGCTCTCTGTATACCTTGCACCTTCTTACTGACGATGAAACACAGAAGTTGCATAGGAAATTAATACAAAAGGCACAATGCCGACTTAAGTACAAGAGGTCTGACACTCTCACTTTCTATGATTTGAATCTCTCCTGTGAGTCCAGTTTTCGATTCCGATGCTTCACTTCAGGATGACTGTGTTACTTGGACCTTCTTATTGACGATGAAACACAGAAGTTGCATCCGAATTTAATACAAAAGGCACAATGCCGACTTAAGTACAAGAGGACTGACACTCTAACTTTCTATGATTTGAACCTCTCCTGTGAGTCCAGTTTAGATTCCGATGCTTCACTTCAGGTTTACTGTATCCCTTGGGCATTCTTATTGACAATGAAACACAGAAATTGCATCCGAATTTAATACAAAAGGCACAATGCCTACTTAAGTACAAGAGGACTGACACTCTAACTTTCAATGACTTGAACATCTCCTGTGAGTCCAGTTTTAGATTCCGATGCTTCACTTCAGGTTTACTGTATCCCCTGGACCCTCGTATTGACGATGAAACACAGAAATTGCATCCAAATTTAATACAAAAGGCACAATGCCGACTTAAGTACAAGAGGACTGACACTCTCACCTTCTATGATTTGAACCTCTCCTGTGAGACCAGTTTCAGATTCCGATGCTTCACTTCAGGATTACTGTATCTCTTGGACCTTCTTATTGACGATGAAACAGAGAGATTGCATCCGAATTTAATACAAAAGGCACAATGTCGACTTAAGTACAAGAGGACTTACACTCTAACTTTCTATGATTTGAACCTCTCCTGTGAGTCCAGTTTTAGATTCCGATGATTCACTTCTTGTTTACTGTATCCCTTGGACCTTCTTATTGACGATGAAACACAGAAATTGCATCCGAATTTAATACAAAAGGCACAATGCCGACCTAAGTACAAGAGGACTGACACTCTAACTTTCAATGATTTGAACCTCTCCTGTGAGTCCAGTTTTAGATTCCGATGCTTCATTTCTGGTTTACTGTATCCCTTGGACCTTCTTATTGACGATGAAACACAGAACTTGCATCCGAATTTAATACAAAAGGCACAATGCCGACTTAAGTACAAGAGGACTGACACTCTAACTTTCTATGATTTGAACCTCTCCTGTGAGTCCAGTTTTAGATTCCGACGGTTCACTTCAGGTTTACTGTATACCTTGGATCTTCTTATTGACGATGAAACACAGAAATTGCATAGGAATTAAATTCAAAATGCACAATGCCGACTTAAGTACAAGAGGACTGACACTTTAACCTTCTATGATGTGAACCTCTCCTGTGAGTCCAGTTTTAGATTCCGATTCTTCACTTCAGATTTACTGTATCCCTTAGACATCTTATTGACGATGAAACACAGAATTTGTGTCCGAATTTAATACAAAAGGCACAATGCCGAGTTAAGTACTAGAGGACTGACACTCTAACTTTCTATGATTTGAACCTCTCCAGTGAGTGCAGTTTTAGATTCCGAAGCTTCACTTCAGGTTTACTGTATCCCTTGGACCTTCATATCGACAATGAAACACAGAAATTGCATCCGAAATTAATACAAAAGTCACAATGCCGACGTAAGTACAAGAGGACTGACACTCTAACTTTCTATGATTTGAACCTCTCCTGTGAGTCCAGTTTTGGATTCCGATGCTTCTCTTAAGGTTTACTGTATCCCTTGGACTTTCTTATTGACGATGAAACACAGAAATTGCATCCGAATTTAATACAAAAGGCACAATGCCGACTTAAGTACAAGAGGACTGACACTTTAACTTTCAATGATTTGAACCTCTCCTGTGAGTCCAGTTTTAGATTCCGATGCTTCACTTCTGGTTTACTGTATCCCTTGGACCTTCTTATTGACGATGAAACACAGAACGTGCATTCGAATTTAATACAAAAGGCACAATGCCGACTTAAGTACAAGAGGACTGACACTCTAACTTCCTATGATTTGCACCTCTCCTGTGAGTCCAGTTTTAGATTCCGATGCTTCACTTCTGGTTTACTGTATCCCTTGGACCTTCTTATTGACGATGAAACACAGAACTTGCATTCGAATTTAATACAAAAGGCACAATGCTGACTTAAGTTAAAGCGAACTGACACTCTCTCTTTCTATGATTTGAACCTTTCCTGTGAGTCCAGTTTTAGATTCCGATGCTTCACTTCAGGTTTACTGTATACCTTGCACCTTCTTATTGACCATGAAACACAGAAATTGCATCGGAATAAAATTCAGAAGGCACAGTGCCGACTTAAGTACAAGAGGACTGATACTCTAACTTTCTATGATTTGAACCTCAACTGTGAGTCCAGTTTTAGATTCCGATGCTTCACTTTAGGTTTACTGTATCCCTTGGGCATTCTTATTGACAATGAAACACAGAAATTGCATCCGAAATTAATACAAAAGGCACAATGCCGACTTAAGTACAAGAGGACTGACACTCTAACGTTCAATGATTTGAACATCTCCTGTGAGCCCAGTTTTAGATTCCGATGCTTCACTTCAGGTTTACTGTATCCCTTGGACCTTCTTATTGACAGTGAAACACAGAAATTGCATCTGAATTTAATACAAAAGGCACAATGCCCACCTAAGTACAAGAGGACTTACACTCTAACTTTCAATGATTTGAACCTCTCCTGTGAGTCCAGTTTTAGATTCCGATGCTTCACTTTAGGTTTACTGTATCCCTTGGGCTTTCTTATTGACGATGAAATACAGATATTGCATCCGAATTTAATACAAAAGGCACAATGCCGACTTAAGTACAAGAGGACTGGCACTCTAACTTTCAATGATTTCAACATCTCCTGTGAGTCCTGTTTTAGATTCCGATGCTTCACTTCAGGTTTACTGTATCCATTGGACCTTCTTATTGACGATGAAATACAGAAATTGCATCCGAATTTATTACAAAAGGCACAATGCCGACTTAAGTACAAGACGACTGACACTCTCATTTTCTATGATTTGAACCTCTACTGTGAGTCCAGTTTTAGATTCCGATGCTTCATTTCAGGTTTACTATATACCTTGGACCTTCGTATTGACGATGGAACACAGAAATTACATAGGAATTAAATTCAAAAGGCACAATGCCGACTTAAGTACAAGAGGACTGACACTTTAACCTTCAATGATTTGAACCTCTCCTGTGAGTCCAGTTTTAGATTCCGATGCTTCACTTCAGGTTTACTGTATCCCTTGGGCTTTCTTATTGACGATGAAACACAGATATTGAATCCGAATTTAATACAAAAGGCACAATGCCGTCTTAAGCACAAGATGACTGACACTCTCACTATCTATGATTTCAACCTCTCCTGTGAGTCCAGTCTTAGATTCCGATGATTCACTTCAGGCTCTCTGTATACCTTGCACCTTCTTACTGACGATGAAACACAGAAATTGCATAGGAAATTAATACAAAAGGCACAATGCCGACTTAAGTACAAGAGGTCTGACACTCTCACTTTCTATGATTTGAACCTCTCCTGTGAGTCCAGTTTTAGATTCCGATGCTTCACTTCAGGTTTACTGTATACCTTGCACCTTCTTATTGACCATGAAACACAGAAATTGTATCGGAATTAAATTCAAAAGGCACAATTTCGACTTAAGTACAAGAGGACTGACGCTCTCTAACTTTCTATGATTAGAACCTCTCCTGTGAGTCCAGTTTTAGATTCCGATGCTTCACTTCAGGTTAACTGTGTTACTTGGACCTTCTTATTGACGATGAAACACAGAAGTTGCATCCGAATTTAATACAAAAGCCACAATGCCGACTTAAGTACAAGAGGACTGACACTCCAACTTTCTATGATTTGAACCTCTCCTGCGAGTCCAGTTTTAGAATCCGATGCTTCACTTCAGGTTAACTGTATCCCTTGGGCATTCTTATTGACAATGAAACACAGAAATTGCATCCGAATTTAATACAAAAGGCACAATGCCGACTTAAGTACAAGAGGACTGACACTCTAACTTTCAATGATTTGAACATCTCCTGTGAGTCCAGTTTTAGATTCCGATGCTTCACTTCAGGTTTACTTTATCCCCTGGACCCACGTATTGACGATGAAACACAGAAATTGCATCCGAATTTAATACAAAAGGCACAATGCCGACTTAAGTACAAGAGGACTGACACTCTCACCTTCTATGATTTGAACCTCTCCTGTGAGTCCAGTTTCAGATTCCGATGCTTCACTTCAGGATTACTGTATCTCTTGGACCTTCTTTTTGACGATGAAACAGAGAGATTGCATCCGAATTTAATACAAAAGGCACAATGTCGACTTAAGTACAAGAGGACTTACACTCTAAATTTCTATGATTTGAACCTCTCCTGTGAGTCCAGTTTTAGATTCCGATGATTCACTTCTTGTTTACTGTATCCCTTGGACCTTCTTATTGACGATGAAACACAGAAATTGCATCCGAATTTAATACAAAAGGCACAATGCCGAAGTAAGTACAAGAGGACTGACACTCTAACTTTCAATGATTTGAACCTCTCCTGTGAGTCCAGTTTTAGATTCCGATGCTACATTTCTGATTTACTGTATCCCTTGGACCTTCTTATTGACGATGAAACACAGAACTTGCATCCGAATTTAATACAAAAGGCACAATGCCGACTTAAGTACAAGGGGACTGACACTCTAACTTTCTATGATTTGAACCTCTCCTGTGAGTCCAGTTTTAGATTCCGACGGTTCACTTCAGGTTTACTGTATACCTTGGATCTTCTTATTGACGATGAAACACAGAAATTGCATAGGAATTAAATTCAAAATGCACAATGCCGACTTAAGTACAAGAGGACTGACACTTTAACCTTCTATGATGTGAACCTCTCCTGTGAGTCCAGTTTTAGATTCCGATTCTTCACTTCAGATTTACTGTATCCCTTAGACATCTTATTGACGATGAAACTCAGAATTTGTGTCCGAATTTAATACAAAAGGCACAATGCCGAGTTAAGTACTAGAGGACTGACACTTTAACTTTCAATGATTTGAACCTCTCCTGTGAGTCCAGTTTTAGATTCCGATGATTCACTTCTGGTTTACTGTATCCCTTGGACCTTCTTATTGACGATGAAACACAGAACTTGCATTCGTATTTAATACAAAAGGCACAATGCTGACTTAAGTTAAAGCGAACTGACACTCTCTCTTTCTATGATTTGAACCTTTCCTGTGAGTCCAGTTTTAGATTCCGATGCTTCACTTCAGGTTTACTGTATACCTTGCACCTTCTTATTGACCATGAAACACAGAAATTGCATCGGAATTAAATTCAGAAGGCACAGTGCCGACTTAAGTACAAGAGGACTGACACTCTAACTTTCTATGATTTGAACCTCTCCTGTGAGTCCAGTTTTAGATTCCGATGCTTCACTTCAGGTTTACTGTATCCCTTGGGCATTCTTATTGACAATGAAACACAGAAATTGCATCCGAAATTAATACAAAAGGCACAATGCCGACTTAAGTACAAGAGGACTGACACTCTAACGTTCAATGATTTGAACATCTCCTGTGAGCACAGTTTTAGATTCCGATGCTTCACTTCAGGTTTACTGTATCCCTTGGACCTTCTTATTGACGATGAAACACAGAAATTGCATCCGAATTTAATACAAAAGGCACAATGCCGACCTAAGTACAAGAGGACTTACACTCTAACTTTCAATGATTTGAACCTCTCCTGTGAGTCCAGTTTTAGATTCCGATGCTTCACTTTAGGTTTACTGTATCCCTTGGGCTTTCTTATTGACGATGAAATACAGATATTGCATCCGAATTTAATACAAAAAGCACAATGCCGACTTAAGTACAAGAGGACTGGCACTCTAACTTTCAATGATTTGAACATCTCCTGTGAGTCCTGTTTTAGATTCCGATGCTTCACTTCAGGTTTACTGTATCCATTGGACCTTCTTATTGACGATGAAATACAGAAATTGCATCCGAATTTATTACAAAAGGCACAATGCCGACTTAAGTACAAGACGACTGACACTCTCATTTTCTATGATTTGAACCTCTACTGTGAGTCCAGTTTTAGATTCCGATGCTTCATTTCAGGTTTACTATATACCTTGGACCTTCGTATTGACGATGGAACACAGAAATTACATAGGAATTAAATTCAAAAGGCACAATGCCGACTTAAGTACAAGAGGACTGACACTTTAACCTTCAATGATTTGAACCTCTCCTGTGAGTCCAGTTTTAGATTCCGATGCTTCACTTCAGGTTTACTGTATCCCTTGGGCTTTCTTATTGACGATGAAACACAGATATTGAATCCGAATTTAATACAAAAGGCACAATGCCGACTTAAGCACAAGATGACTGACACTCTCACTATCTATGATTTCAACCTCTCCTGTGAGTCCAGTCTTAGATTCCGATGCTTCACTTCAGGCTCTCTGTATACCTTGCACCTTCTTACTGACGATGAAACACAGAAATTGCATATGAAATTAATACAAAAGGCACAATGCCGACATAAGTACAAGAGGTCTGACACTCTCACTTTCTATGATTTGAACCTCTCCTGTGAGTCCAGTTTTAGATTCCGATGCTTCACTTCAGGTTTACTGTATCCCTTGGACCTTCTTATTGACGATGAAACACAGAAATTGCATCCGACTTTAATACAAAAGGCACAATGCTGACTTAAGTTAAAGCGAACTGACACTCTCTCTTTCTATGATTTGAACCTCTCCTGTGAGTCCAGTTTTAGATTCCGATGCTTCACTTCAGGTTTACTGTATACCTTGCACCTTCTTATTGACCATGAAACACAGAAATTGTATCGGAATTAAATTCAAAAGGCACAATTTCGACTTAAGTATAAGAGGACTGACGCTCTCTAACTTTCTATGATTAGAACCTCTCCTGTGAGTCCAGTTTTAGATTCCGATGCTTCACTTCAGGTTAACTGTGTTACTTGGACCTTCTTATTGACGATGAAACACAGAAGTTGCATCCGAATTTAATACAAAAGGCACAATGCCGACTTAAGTACAAGAGGACTGACACTCTAACTTTCTATGATTTGAACCTCTCCTGTGAGTCCAGTTTTAGAATCCGATGCTTCACTTCAGGTTTACTGTATCCCTTGGACCTTCTTATTGACGATGAAACACAGAAATTGCATCCGAATTTAATACAAAAGGCACAATGCCGACCTAAGTACAAGAGGACTTACACTCTAACTTTCAATGATTTGAACCTCTCCTGTGAGTCCAGTTTTAGATTCCGATGCTTCACTTTAGGTTTACTGTATCCCTTGGGCTTTCTTATTGACGATGAAATACAGATATTGCATCCGAATTTAATACAAAAGGCACAATGCCAACTTAAGTACAAGAGGACTGGCACTCTAACTTTCAATGATTTGAACATCTCCTGTGAGTCCTGTTTTAGATTCCGATGCTTCACTTCAGGTTTACTGTATCCATTGGACCTTCTTATTGACGATGAAATACAGAAATTGCATCCGAATTTATTACAAAAGGCACAATGCCGACTTAAGTACAAGACGACTGACACTCTCATTTTCTATGATTTGAACCTCTACTGTGAGTCCAGTTTTAGATTCCGATGCTTCATTTCAGGTTTACTATATACCTTGGACCTTCGTATTGACGATGGAACACAGAAATTACATAGGAATTAAATTCAAAAGGCACAATGCCGACTTAAGTACAAGAGGACTGACACTTTAACCTTCAATGATTTGAACCTCTCCTGTGAGTCCAGTTTTAGATTCCGATGCTTCACTTCAGGTTTACTGTATCCCTTGGGCTTTCTTATTGACGATGAAACACAGATATTGAATCCGAATTTAATACAAAAGGCACAATGCCGACTTAAGCACAAGATGACTGACACTCTCACTATCTATGATTTCAACCTCTCCTGTCAGTCCAGTCTTAGATTCCGATGCTTCACTTCAGGCTCTCTGTATACCTTGCACCTTCTTACTGACGATGAAACACAGAAATTGCATAGGAAATTAATACAAAAGGCACAATGCCGACTTAAGTACAAGAGGTCTGACACTCTCACTTTCTATGATTTGAACCTCTCCTGCGAGTCCAGTTTTAGATTCCGATGCTTCACTTCAGGTTTACTGTATCCCTTGGACCTTCTTATTGACGATGAAACACAGAAATTGCATCCGACTTTAATACAAAAGGCACAATGCTGACTTAAGTTAAAGCGAACTGACACTCTCTCTTTCTATGATTTGAACCTCTCCTGTGAGTCCAGTTTTAGATTCCGATGCTTCACTTCAGGTTTACTGTATACCTTGCACCTTCTTATTGACCATGAAACACAGAAATTGTATCGGAATTAAATTCAAACTCACAATGTCGACTTAAGTACAAGAGGACTGACGCTCTCTAACTTTCTATGATTAGAACCTCTCCTGTGAGTCCAGTTTTAGATTCCGATGCTTCACTTCAGGTTAACTGTGTTACTTGGACCTTCTTTTTGACGATGAAACAGAGAGATTGCATTTGAATTTAATACAAAAGGCACAATGTCGACTTAAGTACAAGAGGACTTACACTCTAACTTTCTATGATTTGAACCTCTCCTGTGAGTCCAGTTTTGGATTCCGATGCTACTCTTAAGGTTTACTGTATCCCTTGGACTTTCTTATTGACGATGAAACACAGAAATTGCATCCGAATTTAATACAAAAGGCACAATGCCGACTTAAGTACAAGAGGACTGACACTTTAACTTTCAATGATTTGAACCTCTCCTGTGAGTCCAGTTTTAGATTCCGATGCTTCACTTCTGGTTTACTGTATCCCTTGGACCTTCTTATTGACGATGAAACACAGATCTTGAATTCGAATTTAATACAAAAGGCACAATGCCGACTTAAGTACAAGAGGACTGACACTCTAACTTTCTATGATTTGAACCTCTCCTGTGAGTCCAGTTTTAGATTCCGACGGTTCACTTCAGGTATACTGTATACCTTGGGTCTTCTTATTGACGATGAAACACAGAAATTGCATAGGAATTAAATTCAAAAGGCACAATGTCAACTTAAGTACAAGAGGACTGACACTTCAACCTTCTATGATTTGAACCTCTCCTGTGGGTCCAGTTTTAGATTCCGATTCTTCACTTCAGATTTACTGTATCCCTTAGACATCTTATTGACGATGAAACACAGAATTTGTGTCCGAATTTAATACAAAAGGCACAATGCCGACTTAAGTACCAGAGGACTGACACTTTAAATTTCAATGATTTGAACCTCTCCTCTGAGTCCAGTTTTAGATTCCGATGCTTCACTTTAGGTTCACTGTATCCCTTAGACCTTCTTATTGACGATATAACACAGAAATTGCATCCGAATTTAATACAAAAGGCACAATGCTGACTTAAGTTAAAGCGAACTGACACTCTCTCTTTCTATGATTTGAACCTTTCCTGTGAGTCCAGTTTTAGATTCCGATGCTTCACTTCAGGTTTACTGTATACCTTGCACCTTCTTATTGACCATAAAACACAGAAATTGCATCGGAATTAAATTGAGAAGGCACAATGCCGACTTAAGTACAAGAGGACTGACACTCTAACTTTCAATGATTTGAACCTCTCCTGTGAGTCCAGTTTTAGATTCCGATGCTTCACTTCAGGTTTACTGTATCCCTTGGGCTTTCTTATTGACGATGAAATACAGATATTGCATCCGAATTTAATACAAAAGGCACAATGCCGACTTAAGCACAAGATGACTGACACTCTAACTTTCAATTATTTGAACCTCTCCTGTTAGTCCAGTTTTAGATTCCGATGGTTCACTTTAGGTTTACCGTATACATTGGACCTTCTTATTGACAATGAAACACAGAAATTGCATCGGAATTAAATTCAGAAGGCACAATGCCGACTTAAGTACAAGAGGATTGACACTCTAACTTTCAATGATTTGAACCTCTCCTGTGAGTCCACATTGATTCCGATGCTTCGCTTCAGGTTTACTGTATCCCTAGAACCTTAATGACGACGAAACACAGAAATTGCATCCGAATTTAATACAAAAGGCACAATGCCGACTTAAGTAAAAGAGGACTGACACTCTCACTATCTATGATTTGAACCTCTCCTGTGAGTCCAGTCTTAGATTCCGATGCTTCACTTCAGGTTTACTGTATACCTTGCACCTTCTTATTGACCATGAAACACAGAAATTGTATCGGAATTAAAATCAAAAGGCACAATTTCGACTTAAGTACAAGAGGACTGACGCTCTCTAACTTTCTATGATTAGAACCTCTCCAGTGAGTCCAGTTTTAGATTCCGATGCTTCACTTCAGGTTAACTGTATTACTTGGACCTTCTTATTGACGATGAAACACAGAAGTTGCATCCGAATTTAATACAAAAGGCACAATGCCGACTTAAGTACAAGAGGACTGACACTCTAACTTTCTATGATTTGAACCTCTCATGTGAGTCCAGTTTTAGATTCCGATGCTTCACTTCAGGTTCACTGTATCCCTTGGGCATTCTTATTGACAATGAAACACAGAAATTGCATCCGAATTTAATACAAAAGGCACAATGCCGACTTAAGTACAAGAGGACTGACACTCTAACTTTCAATGATTTGAACATCTCCTGTGAGTCCAGTTTTAGATTCCGATGCTTCACTTCAGGTTTACTGTATCCCCTGGCCCCTCGTATTGACGATGAAACACAGAAATTGCATCCGAATTTAATACAAAAGGCACAATGCCGACTTAAGTACAAGAGGACTGACACACTCACCTTCTATGATATGAACCTCTCCTGTGAGTCCAGTTTCAGATTCCGATGCTTCACTTCAGGATTACTGTATCTCTTGGACCTTCTTATTGACGATGAAAGTGAGAGATTGCATCCGAATTTAATACAAAAGGCACAATGCCGACTTAAGTACAAGAGGACTGACACTCTAACTTTCTGTGATTTGAACCTCTCCTGTGAGTCCAGTTTTAGATTCCGATGATTCACTTCTTGTTTACTGTATCCCTTGGACTTTCTTATTGACGATGAAACACAGAAATTGCATCCGAATTTAATACAAAAGGCACAATGCCGACTTAAGTACAAGAGGACTGACACTTTAACTTTCAATGATTTGAACCTCTCCTGTTAGTCCAGTTTTAGATTCCGATGCTTCACTTCTGGTTTACTGTATCCCATGGACCTTCTTATTGACGATGAAGCACAGAACTTGCATCCGAAATTAATGCAAAAGGCACAATGCCGACTTAAGTACAAGAGGACTGACACTCAAACTTTCTATGATTTGAACCTCTCCTGTGAGTCCAGTTTTAGATTTCGACGGTTCACTTCAGGTTTACTGTATACCTTGGGTCTTCTTATTGACGATGAAACACAGAAATTGCATAGGAATTAAATTGAAAAGGCACAATGTCGACTTAAGTACAAGAGGACTGACACTTTAACCTTCTATGATTTGAACCTCTCCTGTGAGTCCAGTTTCAAATTCCGATTCTTCACCTCTGATTTACTGTATCCCTTAGACATCTTATTGACGATGAATCACAGAATTTGTGTCCGAATTTAATACAAAAGGCACAATGCCGACTTAAGTACAAGAGGACTGACACTCTAACTTTCTATGATTTGAACCTTTCCTGTGAGTCCAGTTTCAGATTCCGATGCTTCACTTAAGGTTTACTGTATCCCTTGGACTTTCTTATTGACGATGAAACACAGAAATTGCATCCGAATTTAATACATAAGGCACAATGCCGACTTAAGTACAAGAGGACTGACACTTTAAATTTCAATGATTTGAAACTCTCCTCTGAGTCCAGTTTTAGATTCCGATGCTTCACTTTAGGTTCACTGTATCCCTTAGACATTCTTATTGACGATATAACACAGAAATTGCATCCGAATTTAATACAAAAGGCACAATGCCGACTTAAGCACAAGATGACTGACACTCTAACTTTCTATTATTTGAAAATCTCCTGTGAGTCCAGTTTTAAATTCCGATGCTTCACTTCAGGTTTACTGTATCCCTTGGACTTTCTTATTGACGATGAAACACAGAAATTGCAATCGAATTTAATACAAAAGGCACAATGCCGACTTAAGTGCAAGGGGACTGACACTCTAATTTTTAATAAATTGAACCTCTCCTGTGAGTCCAGTTATAGATTCCGATGCTTCACTTCAGGTTTACTGTATCCCTTGGACCTTCTTATAGACGACGAAACACAGAAATTGCATCTGAATTTATTACTAAAAGGCACAATGCCGACGTAAGTACAAGAGGACTGACACTCTCACTTTCTATGAATATAACCTCTCCTGTGAGTCCAGTTTTAGATTCCGATGGTTCACTTCTGGTTTACTGTATACCTTGGACCTTCTTATTGACGATGAAACACAGAAATTGCATCGGAATTGAATTCAAAAGGCACAATGCTGACTTAAGTACAAGAGGACTGACACTTTAACCTTCAATGATTTGAACCTATCCTGTGAGTCCAGTTTTAGATTCCGATTCTTCACTTCAGGTTTACTGTATCCCTTGTACATCTTATTGACGATGAAACACAGAATTTGTATCCGAATTTAATACAAAAGGCACAATGCCGACTTAAGTACAAGAGGACTGACACTCTAACTTTCTATGATTTAAACCTCTCCAGTGAGTACAGTTTTAGATTCCGAAGCTTCACTTCAGGTTTACTGCATCACTTGGACCTTCATATTGACGATGAAACACAGAGATTGCTTCCGAAATCAATACAAAAGTCACAATGCCGACGTAAGTACAAGAGGACTGACACTCTAACTTTCTGTGATTTGAACCTCGCCTGTGAGTCCAGTTTTAGATTCCGATGCTTCACTACAGGTACTGCATCCCTTGGACCTTCTTATTGACGATGAAACACAGAAATTGCATCCGAATTTAATACAAAAGGCACAATGCCGACTTAAGCACAAGATGACTGACACTTTAACTTTCAATTATTTGAACCTCTCCTGTTAGTCCAGTTTTAGATTCCGATGGATCACTTTGGGATTACCGTATACATTGGACCTTCTTATTGACGATGAAACACAGAAATTGCATCGGAATTAAATTCAGAAGACACAATGCCGAGTTAAGTACAAGAGGATTGACACTCTAACTTTCATTGATTTGAACCTCTCCTGTGAGTCCAGTTATAGATTCCGATGCTTCACTTCAGGTTTACTGTATACCTTGCACCTTATTATTGACCATGAAACACAGAAATTGTATCGGAATTAAATTCAAAAGGCACAATGCCGACTTAAGTACAAGAGGACTGACACTCTCTAACTTTCTATGATTAGAACTTCTCCTTTGAGTCCAGTTTTAGATTCCGATGCTTCACTTTAGGTTTGCTGTATCTCTTGGACCTTCTTATTGACGATGAAACACAGACGTTGCATCCGAATTTAATACAAAAAGCACAATGCCGACTTAAGTACAAGAGGATTGGCACTCTAACTTTCAATGATTTGAACCTCTCCTGTGAGTCCAGTTTTAGATTCCGATGCTTCAGTTCAGGTTTACTGTATCCCTTGGACCTACTTATAGACGATGAAACACAGAAATTGCATCTGAATATAATACAAAAGGCACAATGCCGACGTAAGTACAAGAGGACTGACACTCTCACTTTCTATGATTTGAACATCTCCTGTGAGTCCAGTTTTAGATTCCGATGCTTCACTTCAGGTTTACTGTATCTCTTGGACCTTCATATTGACGATGAAACACAGACGTTGCATCCGAATTTAATACAAAAGGCACAATGCCGACTTAAGTCAAGAGGACTGACACTCTAACTTTCTATGATTTGAACCTCTCCTGGGAGTCCAGTTTTAGATTTCGATGCTTGAATTCAGGTTTACTGTATACCTTGGGCTTTCTTATTGACAATGAAACACAGAAATTGCATCCGAATTGAATACAAATGGCACAATGCCGACTTAAGCCCAAGATGACTGACACTCTAACTTTCTATTATTTGAAAATCTCCTGTGAGTCCAGTTTTAAATTCCGATGCTTCACTTCAGGTTTACTGTATCCCTTGGACTTTCTTATTGACGATGAAACACAGAAATTGCAATCGAATTTAATACAAAAGGCACAATGCCGACTTAAGTGCAAGGGGACTGACACTCTAATTTTTAATGAATTGAACCTCTCCTGTGAGTCCAGTTTTGGATTCCGATGCTTCACTTCAGGTTTACTGTATCCCTTGGACCTTCTTATAGACGACGAAACACAGAAATTGCATCTGAATTTATTACTAAAAGGCACAATGCCGACGTAAGTACAAGAGGACTGACACTCTCACTTTCTATGAATATAACCTCTCCTGTGAGTCCAGTTTTAGATTCCGATGGTTCACTTCTGGTTTACTGTATACCTTGGACCTTCATAATGACGATGAAACACAGAAATTGCATCGGAATTGAATTCAAAAGGCACAATGCTGACTTAAGTACAAGAGGACTGACACTTTAACCTTCAATGATTTGAACCTATCCTGTGAGTCCAGTTTTAGATTCCGATTCTTCACTTCAGGTTTACTGTATCCCTTGTACATCTTATTGACGATGAAACACAGAATTTGTATCCGAATTTAATACAAAAGGCACAATGCCGACTTAAGTACAAGAGGACTGACACTCTAACTTTCTATCATTTGAACCTCTCCAGTGAGTACAGTTTTAGTTTCCGAAGCTTCACTTCAGGTTTACTGCATCCCTTGGACCTTCATATTGACGATGAAACACAGAGATTGCTTCCGAAATCAATACAAAAGTCACAATGCCGACGTAAGTACAAGAGGACTGACACTCTAACATTCTGTGATTTGAACCTCGCCTGTGAGTCCAGTTTTAGATTCCGATGCTTCACTACAGGTACTGCATCCCTTGGACCTTCTTATTGACGATGAAACACAGAAATTGCATCCGAATTTAATACAAAAGGCACAATGCCGACTTAAGCACATGATGACTGACACTCTAACTTTCAATTATTTGAACCTCACCTGTTAGTCCAGTTTTAGATTCCGATGGATCACTTCGGGATTACCGTATACATTGGACCTTCTTATTGACGATGAAACACAGAAATTGCATCGGAATTAAATTCAGAAGACACAATGCCGAGTTAAGTGCAAGAGGATTGACACTCTAACTTTCATTGATTTGAACCTCTCCTGTGAGTCCAGTTTTAGCTTCCGATGCTTCGCTTCAGGTTTACTGTATCCCTAGAACCTTATTGACGATGAAACACAGAAATTGAATCCAAATTTAATACAAGAGGCACAATGCCGACTTAAGTAAAAGAGGACTGACACTCTCACTATCTATGATTTGAACCTCTCCTGTGAGTCCAGTTTTAGATTCTGATGCTTCACTTCAGGTTTACTGTATCCCTTGAACCTTCTTATTGACGATGAAACACAGAAATTGCATCCGAATTTAATACAAAAGGCACAATGCTGACTTAAGTAAAAGCGAACTGATACTCTCTCTTTCTATGATTTGAACCTCTCCTGTGAGTCCAGTTTTAGATTCCGATGCTTCACTTCAGGTTTACTGTATACCTTGCACCTTATTATTGACCATGAAACACAGAAATTGTATCGGAATTAAATTCAAAAGGCACAATGCCGACTTAAGTACAAGAGGACTGACACTCTCTAACTTTCTATGATTAGAACTTCTCCTTTGGGTCCAGTTTTGAATTCCGATGCTTAACTTTAGGTTTGCTGTATCTCTTGGACCTTCTTATTGACGATGAAACACAGACGTTGCATCCGAATTTAATACAAAATGCACAATGCCGACTTAAGTACAAGAGGATTGGCACTCTAACTTTCAATGATTTAAACCTCTCCTGTGAGTCCAGTTTTAGATTCCGATGCTTCAGTTCAGGTTTACTGTATCCCTTGGACCTACTTATAGACGATGAAACACAGAAATTGCATCTGAATATAATACAAAAGGCACAATACCGACGGAAGTACAAGAGGACTGACACTCTCACTTTCTATGATTTGAACATCTCCTGTGAGTCCAGTTTTAGATTCCGATGCTTCACTTCAGGTTTACTGTATCCCCTGGACCTTCTTATTGACGATGAAACACAGAAATTGCATCCGAATTTAATACAAAAGGCACAATGCCGACTTAAGCACAAGATGACTGACACTCTAACTTTCTATTATTTGAAACTCTCCTGTGAGTCCAGTTTTACATTCCGATGCTTCACTTCAGGTTTACTGTATCCCTTGGACTTTCTTATTGACGATGAAACACAGAAATTGCATTCGACTTTAATACAAAAGGTACAATGCTGACTTAAGTTAAAGCGAACTGACACTCTCTCTTTCTATGATTTAAACCTCTCCTGTGAGTCCAGTTTTAGATTCTGATGCTTCACTTCAGGTTTACTGTATACCTTGCACCTTCTTATTGCCCATGAAACACAGAAATTGTATCGGAATTAAAATCAAAAGGCACAATTTCGACTTAAGTACAAGAGGACTGACGCTCTCTAACTTTCTATGATTAGAACCTCTCCAGTGAGTCCAGTTTTAGATTCCGATGCTTCACTTCAGGTTAACTGTATTAATTGGACCTTTTTATTGACGATGAAACACAGAAGTTGCATCCGAATTTAATACAAAAGGCACAGTGCCGACTTAAGTACAAGAGGACTGACACTCTCACCTTCTATGATTTGAACCTCTCCTGTGAGTCCAGTTTCAGATTCCGATGCTTCACTTCAGGATTACTGTATCTCTTGGACCTTCTTATTGACGATGAAACTGAGAGATTGCATCCGAATTTAATACAAAAGGCACAATGACGACTTAAGTACAAGAGGACTGACACTCTAACTTTCTGTGATTTGAACCTCTCCTGTGAGTCCAGTTTTAGATTCCGATGATTCACTTCTTGTTTACTGTATCCCTTGGACTTTCTTATTGACGATGAAACACAGTAATTGCATCCGAATTTAATACAAAAGGCACAATGCCGACTTAAGTACAAGAGGACTGACACTTTAACTTTCAATGATTTGAACCTCTCCTGTGAGTCCAGTTTTAGATTCCGATGCATCACTTCTGGTTTACTGTATCCCATGGACCTTCTTATTGACGATGAAACACAGAACTTGCATCCGAATTTAATACAAAAGGCACAATGCCGACTTAAGTACAAGAGGACTGACACTCAAACTTTCTATGATTTGAACCTCTCCTGTGAGTCCAGTTTTAGATTCCGACGGTTCACTTCAGGTTTACTGTATACCTTGGGTCTTCTTATTGACGATGAAACACAGAAATTGTATAGGAATTAAATTCAAAAGGCACAATGTCGACTTAAGTACAAGAGGACTGACACTTTAACCTTCTATGATTTGAACCTCTCCTGTGAGTCCAGTTTTAAATTCCGATTCTTCACCTCAGATTTACTGTATCCCTTAGACATCTTATTGACGATGAAACACAGAATTTGTGTCCGAATTTAATACAAAAGGCACAATGCCGACTTAAGTACAAGAGGACTGACACTCTAACTTTCTATGATTTGAACCTCTCCAGTTAGTACAGTTTTAGATTCCGAAGCTTCACTTCAGGTTTACTGTATCCCTTGGACCTTCATATTGTCAACGAAACACAGAAATTGCATCCGAATTTAATACAAAAATCACAATGCCGACGTAAGTACAAGAGGACTGACACTCTAACTTTCTATGATTTGAACCTTTCCTGTGAGTCCAGTTTCAGATTCCGATGCTTCACTTAAGGTTTACTGTATCCCTTGGACTTTCTTATTGACGATGAAACACAGAAATTGCATCCGAATTTAATACATAAGGCACAATGCCGACTTAAGTACAAGAGGACTGACACTTTAAATTTCAATGATTTGAAACTCTCCTCTGAGTCCAGTTTTAGATTCCGATGCTTCACTTTAGGTTCACTGTATCCCTTAGACATTCTTATTGACGATATAACACAGAAATTGCATCCGAATTTAATACAAAAGGCACAATGCCGACTTAAGCACAAGGTGACTGACACTCTAACTTTCTATTATTTGAAAATCTCCTGTGAGTCCAGTTTTAAATTCCGATGTTTCACTTCAGGTTTACTATATCCCTTGGACTTTCTTATTGACGATGAAACACAGAAATTGCAATCGAATTTAATACAAAAGGCACAATGAGGACTTAAGTGCAAGGGGACTGACACTCTAATTTTTAATGAATTGAACCTCTCCTGTGAGTCCAGTTTTAGATTCCGATGCTTCACTTCAATTTTACTGTATCCCTTGGACCTTCTTATAGACGACGAAACACAGAAATTGCATCTGAATTTATTACTAAATGGCAGAATGCCGACGTAAGTACAAGAGGACTGACACTCTCACTTTTTATGAATATAACCTCTCCTGTGAGTCCAGTTTTAGATTCCGATGGTTCACTTCTGGTTTACTGTATACCTTGGACCTTCTTATTGACGATGAAACACAGAAATTGCATCGGAATTGAATTCAAAAGGCACAATGCTGACTTAAGTACAAGAGGACTGACACTTTAACCTTCAATGATTTGAACCTATGCTGCGAGTCCAGTTTTAGATTCCGATTCTTCACTTCAGGTTTACTGTATCCCTTGTACATCTTATTGACGATGAAACACAGAATTTGTATCCGAATTTAATACAAAAGGCACAATGCCGACTTAAGTACAAGAGGACTGACACTCTAACTTTCTATGATTTAAACCTCTCCAGTGAGTACAGTTTTAGATTCCGAAGCTTCACTTCAGGTTTACTGTATCCCTTGGTCCTTCATATTGACGATGAAACACAGAGATTGCTTCCGAAATCAATACAAAAGTCACAATGCCGACGTAAGTACAAGAGGACTGACACCCTAACTTTCCGTGATTTGAACCTCGCCTGTGAGTCCAGTTTTAGATTCCGATGCTTCACTACAGGTACTGTATCCCTTGGACCTTCTTATTGACGATGAAACACAGAAATTGCATCCGAATTTAATACAAAAGGCACAATGCCGACTTAAGCACAAGATGACTGACACTCTAACTTTCAATTATTTGAACCTCTCCTGTTAGTCCAGTTTTAGATTCCGATGGATCACTTTGGGATTACCGTATACATTGGACCTTCTTATTGACGATGAAACACAGAAATTGCATCGGAATTAAAATCAGAAGACACAATGCCGAGTTAAGTGCAAGAGGATTGACACTCTAACTTTCATTGATTTGAACCTCTCCTAAGAGTCCAGTTTTAGCTTCCGATGCTTCGCTTCAGGTTTACTGTATCCCTAGAACTTTATTGACGATGAAACACAGAAATTGAATCCAAATTTAATACAAGAGGCACAATGCCGACTTAAGTAAAAGAGGACTGACACTCTCACTATCTATGATTTGAACCTCTCCTGTGAGTCCAGTTTTAGATTCCGATGCTTCACTTCAGGTTTACTGTATCCCTTGAACCCTCTTATTGACGATGAAACACAGAAATTGCATCCGAATTTAATACAAAAGGCACAATGCTGACTTAAGTAAAAGCGAACTGATCCTCTCTATTTCTATGATTTGAACCTCTCCTGTGAGTCCAGTTTTAGATTCCGATGCTTCACTTCAGGTTTACTGTATACCTTGCACCTTCTTATTGACCATGAAACACAGAAATTGTATCGGAATTAAATTCAAAAGGCACAATGCCGACTTAAGTACAAGAGGACTGACACTCTCTAAATTTCTATGATTAGAACTTCTCCTTTGAGTCCAGTTTTAGATTCCAATGCTTCACTTTAGGTTTGCTGTATCTCTTGGACCTTCTTATTGACGATGAAACACAGACGTTGCATCCGAATTTAATACAAAATTCACAATGCCGACTTAAGTACAAGAGGATTGGCACTCTAACTTTCAATGATTTGAACCTCTCCTGTGAGTCCAGTTTTAGATTCCGATGCTTCAGTTCAGGTTTACTGTATCCCTTGGACCTACTTATAGACGATGAAACACAGAAATTTCATCTGAATATAATACAAAAGGCACAATGCCGACGTAAGTACAAGAGGACTGACACTCTCACTTTCTATGATTTGAACCTCTCCTGTGAGTCCAGTTTTAGATTCCGATGCTTCACTTCAGGTTTACTGTATCTCTTGGACCTTCATATTGACGATGAAACACAGACGTTGCATCCGAATTTAATACAAAAGGCACAATGCCGACTTCAGTCAAGAGGACTGACACTCTAACTTTCTATGATTTGAACCTCTCCTGTGAGTCCAGTTTTAGATTTCAATGCTTGAATTCGGGTTTACTGTATACCTTGGGCTTTCTTTTTGACAATGAAACACAGAAATAGCATCCGAATTTAATACAAATTTCACAATGCCGACTTAAGTACAAGAGGACTGACACTCTAACTTTTAATGATTTGAACATCTCCTGTGAGTCCAGTTTTAGATTCCGATGCTTCACTGCAGGTTTACTGTATCCCCTGGACCTTCTTATTGACGATGAAACACAGAAATTACATCCGAATTTAATACGTAAGGCACAATGCCAACTTAAGTACAAGAGGACTGACACTTTAAATTTCAATGATTTGAAACTCTCCTCTGAGTCCAGTTTTAGATTCCGATGCTTCACTTTAGGTTCACTGTATCCCTTAGACCTTCTTATTAACGATATAACACAGAAATTGCATCCGAATTTAATACAAATGGCACATTGACGACTTAAGCACAAGATGACTGACACTCTAACTTTATATTATTTGAAACTCTCCTGTGAGTCCAGTTTTACATTCCGATGCTTCACTTCTGGTTTACTGTATACCTTGGACCTTCTTATTGACGATGAAACACAGAAATTGCATCGGAATTGAATTCCAAAGGCACAATGCTGACTTAAGTACAAGAGGACTGACACTTTAACCTTCAATGATTTGAACCTATGCTGTGAGTCCAGTTTTAGATTCCGATTCTTCACTTCAGGTTTACTGTATCCCTTGTACATCTTATTGACGATGAAACACAGAATTTGTATCCGAATTTAATACAAAAGGCACAATGCCGACTTAAGTACAAGAGGACTGACACTCTAACTTTCTATGATTTAAACCTCTCCAGTGAGTACAGTTTTAGATTCCGAAGCTTCACTTCAGGTTTACTGTATCCCTTGGACCTTCATATTGACGATGAAACACAGAGATTGCTTCCGAAATCAATACAAAAGTCACAATGCCGACGTAAGTACAAGAGGACTGACACCCTAACTTTCTGTGATTTGAACCTCGCCTGTGAGTCCAGTTTTAGATTCCGATGCTTCACTACAGGTACTGTATCCCTTGGACCTTCTTATTGACGATGAAACACAGAAATTGCATCCGAATTTAATACAAAAGGCACAATGCCGACTTAAGCACAAGATGACTGACACTCTAACTTTCAATTATTTGAACCTCTCCTGTTAGTCCAGTTTTAGATTCCGATGGATCACTTTGGGATTACCGTATACATTGGACCTTCTTATTGACGATGAAACACAGAAATTGCATCGGAATTAAAATCAGAAGACACAATGCCGAGTTAAGTGCAAGAGGATTGACACTCTAACTTTCATTGATTTGAACCTCTCCTAAGAGTCCAGTTTTAGCTTCCGATGCTTCGCTTCAGGTTTACTGTATCCCTAGAACTTTATTGACGATGAAACACAGAAATTGAATCCAAATTTAATACAAGAGGCACAATGCCGACTTAAGTAAAAGAGGACTGACACTCTCACTATCTATGATTTGAACCTCTCCTGTGAGTCCAGTTTTAGATTCCGATGCTTCACTTCAGGTTTACTGTATCCCTTGAACCCTCTTATTGACGATGAAACACAGAAATTGCATCCGAATTTAATACAAAAGGCACAATGCTGACTTAAGTAAAAGCGAACTGATCCTCTCTATTTCTATGATTTGAACCTCTCCTGTGAGTCCAGTTTTAGATTCCGATGGATCACTTCAGGATTGCCGTATACATTGGACCTTCTTATTGACGATGAAACACAGAAATTGCATCGGAATTAAATTCAGAAGACACAATGCCGACTTAAGTGCAAGAGGATTGACACTCTAACTTTCATTGATTTGAACCTCTCCTGTGAGTCCAGATATAGATTCCGATGCTTCACTTCAGGTTTACTGTATCCCTTGAACCTTCTTATTGACGATGACACACAGACATTGCATCCGAATTTATTACAAAAGGCACAATGCTGACTTAAGTAAAGGCGAACTGATACTCTCTCTTTCTATGATTTGAACCTCTCCTGTGAGTCCAGTTTTAGATTCCGATGCTTCACTTCAGGTTTACTGTATACCTCGCTCCTTATTATTGACCATGAAACACAGAAATTGTATCGGAATTAAATTCAAAAGGCACAATGCCGACTTAAGTACAAGAGGACTGACACTCTCTAACTTTCTATGATTAGAACTTCTCCTTTGAGTCCAGTTTTAGATTCCGATGCTTCACTTTAGGTTTGCTGTATCTCTTGGACCTTCTTATTGACGATGAAACACAGACGTTGCATCCGAATTTAATACAAAAGGCACATTGCCGATTTAAGTACAAGAGAATTGACACTCTAACTTTCAATGATTTGAACCTCTCCTGTGAGTCCAGTTTTAGCTTCCGATGCTTCACTTCAGGTTTACTGTATCCCTTGGACTTACTTATTGACGATGAAACACAGAAATTGCAATCGAATTTAATACAAAAGGCACAATGCCCACTTAAGTGCAAGAGGACTGACACTCTAATTTTAATGATTTGAACCTCTCCTGTGAGTCCAGTTTTAGATTCCGATGCTTCAGTTCAGGTTTACTGTATCCCTTGGACCTACTTACAGACGATGAAACACAGAAATTGCATCTGAATATGATACAAAAGGCACAACGCCGGCGTAAGTACAAGAGGACTGACACTCTCACTTTCTATGATTTGAACCTCTCCTGTGAGTCCAGTTTTAGATTCCGATGCTTCACTTCAGGTTTACTGTATCTCTTGGACCTCCATATTGACGATGAAACACAGACGTTGCATCCGAATTCAATACAAAAGGCACAATGCCGACTTAAGTGAAGAGGACTGATACTCTAACTTTCTATGATTTGAACCTTTCCTGTCAGTCCAGTTTTAGATTTCGATGCTTGAATTCAGGTTTACTGTATACCTTGGGCTTTCTTATTGACAATGAAACACAGAAATTGCATCCGAATTTAATACAAATGGCACAATGCCGACCTAAGTACAAGATTACTGACACTCTAACTTTTAATGATTTGAACATCTCCTGTGAGTCCAGTTTTAGATTCCGATGCTTCACTTCAGGTTTACTGTATCCCCTGGACCTTCTTATTGACGATGAAACACAGAAATTGCATCCGACATTAATACAAAAGGCACAATGCCGATTTACGTACAAGAGGACATACACTCTCTCTCTCTATGATTTGAACATCTCCTGTGAGTCCAGTTTTAGATTCCGATGATTCACTTCAGGTTTACTGTATCCCATGGACCTTCTTATTGACGATGAAACACAGAAATTGCATCCGAATTTAATACAAAAGGCACAATGCTGACCTAAGTACAAGAGGACTGACACTCTAACTTTCAATGATTTGAACCTCTCCTGTGAGTCCAGTTTTAGATTCCGATGCTTTACTTCAGGTTTACTGTATCTCTTGGACCTTCTTATTGACGATGAAACACAGAAATGGCAACCGAATTTAATACAAAAGGCACAATGCCGACTTAAGTACTAGAGGACCGACACTCTAACTTTCTATGATTTGAACCTCTCCTGTGAGTCCAGTTTTAGATTCCGATGCATCACTTCAGGTTTACTGTATCTCTTGGACCTTCTTATTGACGATGAAACACAGAAATTGCATCCGAATTTAATACAAAAGGCTCAATCCCGACTTAAGTACAAGATGACTGACACTCTAACTTTCAATGATTTGAACCTCTCCTGTGAGTCCAGTCATAGATTCCGATGCTTCACTTCAGGCTCTCTGTATACCTTGCACCTTCTTATTGACGATGAAACACAGAAAATGCAGAGGAAATTAATACAAAAGGCACAATGCCGACTTAAATACATGAGGTCTAGCAATCTCACTTTCTATGATTTGAACCTCTCCTGTGAGTCCAGTTTTAGATTCCGATGCTTCACTTCAGGTTTACTGTATCCCTTGGACCTTCTTATTGACGATGAAACACAGAAATTGCATCCGAATTTAATACAAAAGGCACAATGCTGACTTAAGTTAAAGGGAAATAACACTCTCTCTTTCTATGATTTGAACCTCTCCTGTGAGTCCAGTTTTAGATTCCGATGCTTCACTTCAGTTTTACTGTATACCTTGCACCATCTTATTGACCATGAAACACAGAAATTGTATCGGAATTAAATTCAAAAGGAACAATGCCGACTTAAGTACAAGAGGACTGACACTCTCTAACTTTCTATGATTAGAACCTCTCCTGTGAGTCCAGTTTTAGTTTCCGATGCTTCACTTCAGGTTTACTGTATCCCTTGGGCTTTCTTGTTGACAATGAAACACAGAAATTGCATCCGAATTTAATACAAGAGGCACAATGCCGACTTAAGTACAAGAGTACTGAAACTCTAACTTTCAATGATTTGAACATCACCTGTGAGTCCAGTTTTAGATTCCGATGCTTCAATTCAGGTTTACTGTATTCCCTGGACCTTCGCATTGACGATGAAACACAGAAATTTCATCCGAATTTAATACAAAAGGCACAATGCCGACTTAAGTACAAGAGGACTGACACTCTCGCGTTCTATGATTTGAACTTCTCCTGTGAGTCCAGTTTTAGATTCCGATGCTTCACTTCAGGATTACTGTATCTCTTGGACCTTCTTATTGACGATGAAACACAGAAATTGCATCGGAATTAAATTCAAAAGGCACAATGCCGACTTAAGTACAAGAGGACTGACACTCTCTAACTTTCTATGATTAGAACCACTCCTGTGAGTCCAGTTTTAGATTCCGATGCTTCACTTCAGGTTTACTGTTTCCCTTGGACCTTTTTATTGACAATGAAACACAGAAATTGCATCCGAATTTAATACAAAAGGCACAATGCCGACTTAAGTACAGAAGGACTGACACTCTAACTTTTAGTGATTTGAACATCTCCATTGAGTCCAGTTTTAGATTCCGATGATTCACTTCAGGTTTACTGTATCCCCTGGACCTTCTTATTGACGATGAAACACAGAAATTGCATCCGACTTTAATACAAAAGGCACAATGCCGATTTAAGTACAAGAGGACATACACTCTCACTTTCTATGATTTGAACCTCTCCTGTGAGTCCAGTTTTAGACTCCGATGCTTCACTTCAGGATTACTGTATCTCTTGGACCTTCTTATTGACGATGAAAGACTGAAATTGCATCCGAATTTAATACAAAAGGCAAGATGCCGACTTAAGTACAAGAGGACTGTCACTTTAACTTTCTGTGATTTGAACCTTTCCTGTGAGTCCAGTTTTAGATTCCGATGATTCACTTCAGGTTTACTGTATCCCATGGACCTTCTTATTGACGATGAAACACAGAAATTGCATCCGAATTTAATACAAACGGCACAATGCTGACCTAAGTACAAGAGGACTGACACTCTAACTTTCAATGATTTGATCCTCTCCTGTGAGTCCAGTTTTAGATTCCGATGCTTCACTTCTGGTTTACTGTATCCCTTGGACCTTCTTATTGACGATGAAACATAGAAATTGCTTCCGAATTTAATACAAAAGGCGCAATGCTGACTTAAGTCAAAGCGGACTGACACTCTCTTTTTCTATGATTTGAACCTCTCCTGTGAGTTCAGTTTTCGATTCCGATGCTTCACTTCACGTTTACTGTATACCTTGCATCTTCTTATTGACCATGAAACACAGAAATTATATCGGAATTAAATTCAAAAGGCACAATGCCGACTTAAGTACAAGAGGACTGACAATCTCTAACTTTCTATGATTATAACCTCTCCTGTGAGTCCAGTTTTAGATTCCGATGCTTCACTTCAGGTTTACTGTATCTCTTGGACCATCTTATTGACGATGAAACACAGAAATGGCATCCGAATCTAATACAAAAGGCACAATGCCGACTTAAGTACTAGAGGACCGACACTCTAACTTTCTATGATTTGAACCTCTCCTGTGAGTCCAGTTTTAGATTCCGATGCTTCACTTCAGGTTTACTGTATCCCCTGGACCTTCTTAATGACGATGAAATACAGAAATATCATCCGAATCAATTACAAAAGGCACAATGCCGACTTAAGTACAAGAGGACCGACACTCTCATTTTCTATGATTTGAACCTCTCCTGTGAGTCCAGTTTTTAGATTCCGATGCTTCACTTCAGGTTTACTATATACCTTGGACCTTCTTATTGACGATGAAACACAGAAATTGCATAGGAATTAAATTCAAAAGGCACAATGCCGACTTAAGTACAAGAGGACTGACACTTTAACCTTCAATGATTTGAACCTCTCCTGTGAGTCCAGTTTTAGATTCCGATTCTTCACTTCAGGTTTACTGTATCCCTTGGACATCTTATTGACGAAGAAATACAGAATTTGTATCCGAATTTAATACAAAAGGCACAATGCCGACTTAAGTACTAGAGGACCGACACTCTAACTTTCTATGATTTGAACCTCTCCTGTGAGTCCAGTTTTAGATTCCGAAGCTTCACATCAGGTTTACTGTATCCCTTGGACCTTCATATTGACGATGAAACACAGAAATTGCATCCGAAATTAATACAAAAGTCACAATGCCGACGTAAGTACAAGAGGACTGACACTCTAACTTCCTACAATTTGAACCTCTCCTGTGAGTCCAGTTTTAGATTCCGATGCTTCACCTAAGGTTTACTGTATCCCTTGGACTTTCATATTGACGGTGAAACACAGAAATTGCATCCGAATTTAATACGAAGGTTCAATCCCGACTTAAGTATAAGATGACTGACACTCTAACTTTCAATGATTTGAACCTCTCCTGTGAGTCCAGTTTTAGATTCCGATGCTTCACTACAGGTTTACTGTATCCCTTGGACCTTCCTACTGACGAATAAAAACACAGAAATTGCTTCCGAATTTAATACAAAAGGCACAATGCCGACTTAAGCACAAGATGACTGACACTCTCACTATCTATGATTTGAACCTCTCCTGTGAGTCCAGTCACAGATTCCGATGCTTCACTTCAGGCTCTCTAAATACCTTGCACCTTCTTATTGACGATGAAACACAGAAAATGCAGAGGAAATTAATACAAAAGGCACAATGCCGACTTAAGTACAAGAGGTCTAGCACTCTCACTTTTTATGATTTGAACCTCTCCTGTGAGTCCAGTTTTAGATTCCGATGCTTCACTTCAGGTTTACTGTATCCCTTGGACCTTCTTATTGACGATGAAACACAGAAATTGCATCCGAATTTAATACAAAAGGCACAATGCTGACTTAAGTTAAAGGGAACTGACACTCTCTCTTTCTATGATTTGAACCTCTCCTGTGAGTCCAGTTTTAGATTCCGATGCTTTACTTCAGTTTTACTGTATCCCTTGCACCTTCTTATTGACCATGAAACGCAGAAATTGTATCGGAATTAAATTCAAAAGGCACAATGCCGACTTAAGTACAAGAGGACTGACACTCTCTAACTTTCTATGATTAGAAACTCTCCTGTGAGTCCAGTTTTAGATTCCGATGCTTCACTTCAGGTTAACTGTATCACTTGGACCTTCTTATTGACGATGAAACACAGAAGATGCATCAGAATTTAATACAAAAGGCACAATGCCGACTTAAGTACAAGAGGACTGACACTCTAACTTTCAATGATTTGAACCTCTGCTGTGAGTCCAGTTTTAGATTCCGACGGTTCACTTCAGGTTTACTGTATACCTTGGATCTTCTTATTGACGATGAAACACAGAAATTGCATAGGAATTAAATTCAAAAGGCACAATGCCGACTTATGTACAAGAGGACTGACACTTTAACCTTCTATGATTTGAACCTCTCCTGTGAGTCCAGTTTTACATTCCGATTCTTCACTTCAGGTTTACTGTATCCCTTGGACATCTTATTGACGATGAAACACAGAATTTGTGTCCGAATTTAATACAAAAGGCACAATGCCAACTTAAGTAGAAGAGGACTGACAATCTAATTTTCTATGATTTGAACCTCTCCAATGAGTACAGTTTTAGATTCCGAAGCTTCGCTTCAGATTTACTGTATCCCTTGGACCTTCATATTGACCATGAAACACAGAAATTGCATCCGAAATTAATACAAAAGTAACAATGCCGACGTAAGTACAAGAGGACTGACTCTCTAACTTTCAATGATTTGCACCTCTCCTGTGAGTCCAGTTTTAGATTCCGATGCTTCACTTAAGGTTTACTGTATCCCTTGGACTTTCTTATTGACGATGAAACACAGAAATTGCATCCGAATTTAATACAAAAGACACAATGCCGACTTAAGTACAACAGGACTGACACTCTAACTTTCAATGATTTGCACCTCTCCTGTGAGTCCAGTTTTAGATTCCGATGCTTCACTTCAGGTTTACTGTATCCCTTGGACCTTCTTATTGACGATGAAACACAGAAATTGCATCCGAAATTAATACAAAAGGCACAATGCCGACTTAAGTACAAGAGGACTGACAATCTCTAACTTTCTATGATTATAACCTCTCCTGTGAGTCCAGTTTTAGATTCCGATGCTTCACTTCAGGTTTACTGTATCTCTTGGACCATCTTATTGACGATGAAACACAGAAATGGCATCCGAATCTAATACAAAAGGCACAATGCCGACTTAAGTACTAGAGGACCGACACTCTAACTTTCTATGATTTGAACCTCTCCTGTGAGTCCAGTTTTAGATTCCGATGCTTCACTTCAGGTTTACTGTATCCCCTGGACCTTCTTAATGACGATGAAATACAGAAATATCATCCGAATCAATTGCAAAAGGCACAATGCCGACTTAAGTACAAGAGGACCGACACTCCCATTTTCTATGATTTGAACCTCTCCTGTGAGTCCAGTTTTTAGATTCCGATGCTTCACTTCAGGTTTACTATATACCTTGGACCTTCTTATTGACGATGAAACACAGAAATTGCATAGGAATTAAATTCAAAAGGCACAATGCCGACTTAAGTACAAGAGGACTGACACTTTAACCTTCAATGATTTGAACCTCTCCTGTGAGTCCAGTTTTAGATTCCGATTCTTCACTTCAGGTTTACTGTATCCCTTGGACATCTTATTGACGAAGAAATACAGAATTTGTATCCGAATTTAATACAAAAGGCACAATGCCGACTTAAGTACTAGAGGACCGACACTCTAACTTTCTATGATTTGAACCTCTCCTGTGAGTCCAGTTTTAGATTCCGAAGCTTCACATCAGGTTTACTGTATCCCTTGGACCTTCATATTGACGATGAAACACAGAAATTGCATCCGAAATTAATACAAAAGTCACAATGCCGACGTAAGTACAAGAGGACTGACACTCTAACTTCCTACAATTTGAACCTCTCCTGTGAGTCCAGTTTTAGATTCCGATGCTTCATCTAAGGTTTACTGTATCCCTTGGACTTTCATATTGACGATGAAACACAGAAATTGCATCCGAATTTAATACAAAGGTTCAATCCCGACTTAAGTATAAGATGACTGACACTCTAACTTTCAATGATTTGAACCTCTCCTGTGAGTCCAGTTTTAGATTCCGATGCTTCACTACAGGTTTACTGTATCCCTTGGACCTTCCTACTGACGAATAAAAACACAGAAATTGCTTCCGAATTTAATACAAAAGGCACAATGCCGACTTAAGCACAAGATGACTGACACTCTCACTATCTATGATTTGAACCTCTCCTGTGAGTCCAGTCACAGATTCCGATGCTTCACTTCAGGCTCTCTAAATACCTTGCACCTTCTTATTGACGATGAAACACAGAAAATGCAGAGGAAATTAATACAAAAGGCACAATGCCGACTTAAGTACAAGAGGTCTAGCACTCTCACTTTTTATGATTTGAACCTCTCCTGTGAGTCCAGTTTTAGATTCCGATGCTTCACTTCAGGTTTACTGTATCCCTTGGACCTTCTTATTGACGATGAAACACAGAAATTGCATCCGAATTTAATACAAAAGGCACAATGCTGACTTAAGTTAAAGGGAACTGACACTCTCTCTTTCTATGATTTGAACCTCTCCTGTGAGTCCAGTTTTAGATTCCGATGCTTTACTTCAGTTTTACTGTATCCCTTGCACCTTCTTATTGACCATGAAACGCAGAAATTGTATCGGAATTAAATTCAAAAGGCACAATGCCGACTTAAGTACAAGAGGACTGACACTCTCTAACTTTCTATGATTAGAAACTCTCCTGTGAGTCCAGTTTTAGATTCCGATGCTTCACTTCAGGTTAACTGTATCACTTGGACCTTCTTATTGACGATGAAACACAGAAGATGCATCAGAATTTAATACAAAAGGCACAATGCCGACTTAAGTACAAGAGGACTGACACTCTAACTTTCAATGATTTGAACCTCTGCTGTGAGTCCAGTTTTAGATTCCGACGGTTCACTTCAGGTTTACTGTATACCTTGGATCTTCTTATTGACGATGAAACACAGAAATTGCATAGGAATTAAATTCAAAAGGCACAATGCCGACTTATGTACAAGAGGACTGACACTTTAACCTTCTATGATTTGAACCTCTCCTGTGAGTCCAGTTTTACATTCCGATTCTTCACTTCAGGTTTACTGTATCCCTTGGACATCTTATTGACGATGAAACACAGAATTTGTGTCCGAATTTAATACAAAAGGCACAATGCCAACTTAAGTAGAAGAGGACTGACAATCTAATTTTCTATGATTTGAACCTCTCCAATGAGTACAGTTTTAGATTCCGAAGCTTCGCTTCAGATTTACTGTATCCCTTGGACCTTCATATTGACCATGAAACACAGAAATTGCATCCGAAATTAATACAAAAGTAACAATGCCGACGTAAGTACAAGAGGACTGACTCTCTAACTTTCAATGATTTGCACCTCTCCTGTGAGTCCAGTTTTAGATTCCGTTGCTTCACTTAAGGTTTACTGTATCCCTTGGACTTTCTTATTGACGATGAAACACAGAAATTGCATCCGAATTTAATACAAAAGACACAATGCCGACTTAAGTACAACAGGACTGACACTCTAACTTTCAATGATTTGCACCTCTCCTGTGAGTCCAGTTTTAGATTCCGATGCTTCACTTCAGGTTTACTGTATCCCTTGGACCTTCTTATTGACGATGAAACACAGAAATTGCATCCGAAATTAATACAAAAGGCACAATGCCGACTTAAGCACAAGATGACTGACTCTCTAACTTTCTATTATTTTAACCTCTCCTGTGAGTCCAGTTCTAGATTCCGATGCTGCACTTCAGGTTTACTGTATCCCTTGGACTTTCTTATTGACGCTGAAACACAGAAATGGCATCTGAATTTAATACAAAAGGCACAATGCCGACGTAAGTACAAGAGGACTGACACTCTCAATTTCTATGATTTGAACCTATCCTGTTAGCCCAGTTTTAGATTCCGATGCTTCACTTCACGTTTACTGTATCCCTTGGACCTCCTTATTGACGATGAAACACTGAAATTGCATCTGAATTTAATACAAAAGGCACAATGCCGACGTAAGTACAAGAGGACTGACACTCTCACTTTCTATGATTTGAACCTCTCCTGTTAGTCCACTTTTAGATTCCGATGGTTCACATCAGGTTTACCGTATACATTGGACCTTCTTATAGACGATGAAACACAGAAATTGAATCCGAATTAAATACAAATGGCACAATGCCGACTTAAGGAAGAGAGGACTGACACTCTCACTATCTATGATTTGAACCTCTCCTGTGAGTCCAGTCTTAGATTCCGATGCTTCACTTCAGGCTTACTGTATACCTTGCACCTTCTTATTGACGATGAAACACAGAAATTGCAGCGGAAATTAATACAAAAGGCACAATGCCGACTTAAGTACAAGAGGACTGACACGCTCACTTTCTATGATTTGAACCTCTCCTGTGAGTCCATTTTTAGATTCCGATGCTTCACTTCAGGTTTACTGTATCCCTTGGACCTTCTTATTGACGATGAAACACAGACATTGCATCCAAATTTAATACAAAAGGCATAATGCTGACTTAAGTTAAAGCGGACTGACACTCTCTCTTTCTATGATCTGAACCTCTCCTGTGAGTCCAGTTTTAGATTCCGATGCTTCATTCAGGTTAACTCTATACCTTGCACCTTCTTATTGACCATGAAACACAGAAATTTTATCGGAATTAAATTCAAAATGCACAATGCCGACTTAAGTACAAGAGGACTGACACTCTCTAACTTTCTATGATTAGAACCTCTTCTGTGAGTCCAGTTTTACATTCCGATGGTTCACTTCAGGTTTACTGTATCCCTTGGGCTTTTTTATTGACGATGAAACACAGAAATTGCATCCGAATTTAACACAAAAGGCACAATGCCGACTTATGTACAGGAGGACTGACACTTTAACTTTCTATGATTTGAACCTCACCTGTGAGTCCAGTTATAGATTCCGATGCTTCACTTCAGGATTACTGTATCTCGTGGACCTTCTTATTGACGATGAAACACAGAAATTGTATCCGAATTTAATACAAAAGGCACAATGCCGACTTAAGTACAAGAGGACTGACACTCTAACTTTCTATGATTTGAACCTCTCCTGTGAGTCCAGTTTTAGATTCCGATGATTCACTTCACGTTTACTGTATCCCTTGAACCTTCTTATTGACGATGAAACACAGAAATTGCATCCGAATTTAATACAAAAGGCACAATGCCGACTTAAGTAAAAGAGGACTGACTCTCTAACGTTCAATGATTTGAACCTCTCCTGTGAGTACAGTTTTAGATTCCAATGCTTCACTTCTGGTTTACTGTATCCCTTGGACCTTCTTATTGACGATGAAACACAGAAATTGCACCCGAATTTAATACAAAAGGCACAATGTCGACTTAAGTACAAAAGGACTTACACTCTCACTTTCTATGATTTGAACCTCTCCTGTCAGTCCAGTTTTAGATTCCGATGCTTCACTTTAGGTTTACTGTCTACCTTGGACCTTCTTATTGACGATGAAACACAGACATTGCATCCAAATCTAATACAAAAGGCACAATGCTGACTTAAGTTAAAGTGGACTGACACTCTCTCTTTCTATGATTTGAACCTCTCCTGTGAGTCCAGTTTTAGATTCCGATGCTTCATTCAGGTTAACTGTATACCTTGCACCTTCTTAATGACCATGAAACACAGAAATTGTATCGGAATTAAATTCAAAATGCACAATGCCGACTTAAGTACAAGAGGACTGACACTCTCTAACTTTCTATGATTAGAACCTCTTCTGTGAGTCCAGTTTTACATTCCGATGCTTCACTTCAGGATTACTGTATCTCGTGGACCTTCTTATTGACGATGAAACACAGAAATTGTATCCGAATTTAATACAAAAGGCACAATGCCGACTTAAGTACAAGATGACTGACACTCTAACTTTCTATGATTTGAACCTCTCCTGTGAGTCCAGTTTTAGATTCCGATGATTCACTTCACGTTTACTGTATCCCTTGAACCTTCTTATTGACGATGAAACACAGAAATTGCATCCGAATTTAATACAAAAGGCACAATGCCGACTTAAATAAAAGGGGACTGACTCTCTAACGTTCAATGATTTGAACCTCTCCTGTGAGTACAGTTTTAGATTCCAATGCTTCACTTCTGGTTTACTGTATCCCTTGGACCTTCTTATTGACGATGAAACACAGAAATTGCACCCGAATTTAATACAAAAGGCACAATGTCGACTTAAGTACAAAAGGACTGACACTCTCACTTTCTATGATTTGAACCTCTCCTGTCAGTCCAGTTTTAGATTCCGATGCTTCACTTTAGGTTTACTGTCTACCTTGGACCTTCTTATTGACGATGAAACACAGAAATTGCATAAGAATTAAATTCAAAAGGCACAATGCCGACTTAAGTACAAGAGGACTGACACTTGAACCTTCTATGATTTGAACCTCTCCTGTGAGTCCAGTTTTAGATTCCGATTCTTCACTTCAGGTTTACTGTATCCCTTGGACATCTTATTGACGATGAAACACACAATTTGTATCCGAATGTAATACAAAAGGCACAATGCCGACTTAAGTACAAGAGGACCGACACTGTAACTTTCTATGATTTGAACCTCTCCTGTGAGTCCAGTTATAGATTCCGATGCTTCACTTCAGGTTTACTGTATCCCTTGGACCTTCTCTTTGACGATGAAACACAGAAATGGCATCCGAATTTAATACAAAAGGCACAATGCCGACTTAAGCACAAGATGACTGACTCTCTAACTTTCTATTAATTGAACCTCGACTGTGAGCCCAGTTTTAGATTCCGATGCTTAACTTCAGGTTTACTATATACCTTGGACCTTCGTATTGACGATGAAACACAGAAATTGCATCGGAATTAAAGTCAGAAGACACAATGCCGACTTAAGTACAAGAGGATTGACACTCTAACTTTCAATTATTTGAACCTCTCCTGTGAGTCCAGATTTAGATTCCGATGCTTCACTTAAGGTTTACTGTATCCCTTGCACCTTATTGACGATGAAACACAGAAATTGAATATGAATTCAATACAAAAGGCACAATGCCGACTTAAGTAAAAGAGGACTGACACTCTCACTATCTATGATTTGAACCTCTCCTGTGAGTCCTGTTTTAGATTCCGATGCTTCACTTCAGGCTTACTGTATAACTTGCACCTTCTTATTGACGATGAAAGACAGAAATTGCATCGGAATTTAAACAAAAGGCACAATGCCGGCTTAAGTACAAGAGGACTGTCACTCTCACTTTCTATGATTTGAACCGCTCCTGTGAGTCCAGTTTTAGATTCCGATGCTTCACTTCAGGTTTACTGTATCCCTTGGACCTTCTTATTGACGATGAAACACAGAAATTGCATCCGAATTTAATACAAAAGGCACAATGCTGACTTAAGTAAGGGCGGACTGACACTTTCTCTTTCTATGATTTAAACATCTCCTGTGAGTCCAGTTTTAGATTCCGATGCTTAACTTCAGGTTTACTATATACCTTGGACCTTCGTGTTGACGATGAAACACAGAAATTCAATCGGAATTAAATTCAGAAGGCACAATGCCGACTTAAGAACAAGAGGATTGACAGTCTAACGTTCAATGGTTTGAACCTCTCCTGTGAGTCCAGTTTTAGATTCCGATGCTTCAATTCAGATTTACTGTATCCCTTGGACCTTCTTATTGACGATGAGACACAGATATTGTATCCGAATGTAATAAAAAATGCACAATGCCGACTTAAGTACAAGAAGACTGACACTCTTTTTATGATTTGAACCTCTCCTGTGAGTCCAGTTTTAGATTCCGAAGCTTCACTTCTGGTTTACTGTATCCCTTGGACCTTCTTATTAACGATGAAACACAGAAATTGCTTCCGAAATTAATACAAAAGGCACATGCCGTGTTAAGTACAAGAGGACTGACACTCTAACGTTCTATGATTTGAACCTCTCCTGTGAGTCCCGTTTTAGATTCCGAAGCTTCACTTCCGGTTTACTGTATACCTTGAACCTACTTATTGACAGTGAAAAACAGAAATTGCATCCGAAATTAATACAAAACGCACAATGCTGTCTTAAGTGCAAGAGGACTGACACTACTACTTTCTATGATTTAAACCTCTCCTGTGAGTCCAGTTTTAGATTCCCATGCTTCACTTCAGGTTTACTGTATCCCTTGGACCTTCTTATTGACGATTAAACACAGAAATTGCATCCGAATTTAATACAAATGGCACAATGCCGACTTAAGTACAAGAGGACTGACACTCTAACTTTCTATGATTTGAACCTCTCCTGTGAGTCCAGTTTTAGAATCCGATGCTTCACTTCAGGTTTACTGTATCACTTGGACCTTCTTGTTGTCGATGAAACACAAAAATTGCATCCGAATTTAATACAAAAGGCACAATGCCGACTTAAGTGCAAGTGGACTGACACTCTAACTGTCAATGGTTTGAACCACTCCTGTGGGTCCAGTTTTAGATTACGATGCTTCACTTCAGGTGTACTGTATCCCTTGGACCTTATTGACGATGAAACACAGAAATTAAATCCAAATTTAATACAAAAGGCACAATGCCGACTTATGTAAAGGAGGACTGACACTCTTTCTATGATTTGAACCTCTCCTGTGACTCCAGTTTTAGATTCCGAAGCTTCACTTCAGGTTTACTGTATCCCTTGGACCTTCTTATTGACGATGAAACACAGAAATTGCATCCGAATTTAATACAAAAGGCACATGCCGTCTTAAGTACAAGAGGACTGACACTCTAACGTTCTATGATATGAACCTCTCCTGTGAGTCCCGTTTTAGATTCCGATGCTTCACTTCAGGTTTACTGTATACCTTGAACCTACCTATTGACAATGAAAAACAGAAATTGAATCCGAAATTAATACAAAAGGCACAATGCTGTCTTAAGTGCAAGAGGACTGACACTCCTACTTTCTATGATTTAAACCTCTCCTGTGAGTCCAGTTTTAGATTACGATGCTTCACTTCAGGTTTACTGTATCCCTTGGACCTTCTTATTGACGATGAAACACAGAAATTGCAAACGAATTTAATACAAAGAGCGCAATGCCGTCTTAAGTACAAGTGGAATGACATTCTAACTTTCCATGATTTGAACTCCTTCTGTGAGTCCAGTTTGAGATTCCGATGCTTCACTTCAGGTTTACTGTATCCCTTGGACCTTCTTATTGACGATGAAACACAGAAATTGCATCAAAAATAAATTCAGAAGGCACAATGCCGAGTTAAGTACAAGAGGATTGACACTCTAACTTTCAATGATTTGAACCTCTCCTGTGAGTCCAGTTTTAGATTCCGATGCTTCACTTCAGGTTTACTGTATCCCTTGCACCTTATTGACGATGAAACACAGAAATTGAATCTGAATTTAATACAAAAGGCACAATGCCGACCTAAGTAAAAGAGGACTTACACTCTCACTATCTATGATTTGAACCTCTCCTGTGAGTCCAGTTTTAGATTCCGATGCTTCACTTCAGGCTTACTGTATACCTTGCTCCTTCTTACTGTCGATGAAACACAGAAATTGCATCGGAATTTAAACAAAAGGCACAATGCCGGCTTAAGTACAAGAGGACTGTCACTCTCACTTTCTATGATTTGAACCTCTCCTGTGAGTCCAGTTTTAGATTCCGATGCTTCACTTCAGGTTTACTGTATCCCTTGGACCTTCTTATTGACGATGAAACACAGAAATTGCATCCGAATTTAATACAAATGGCACAATGCTGACTGAAGTTAAAGCGGATTGACACTTTCTCTTTCTATGATTTGAACATCTCCTGTGAACCCAGTTTTAGATTCCGATGCTTAACTTCAGGTTTACTATATACCTTGGACCTTCGTGTTGACGATGAAACACAGACATTCCATCGGAATTAAATTCAGAAGGCACAATGCCGACTTAAGTACAAGAGGATTGACACTCTACCATTCAATGATTTGAACCTCTCCTGTGAGTCGAGTTTTAGATTCCGATGCTTCACTTCAGGTTTACCGTATCCCTTGGACTTCTTATTGACGATGAAACACTGATATTGTATCCGAATTTAATACAAAATGCACAATGCCGACTTAAGTACAAAAAGACTGACACTCTTTTTATGATTTGAACCTCTCATGTGAGTCCAGTTTTAGATTTCGAAGCTTCACTTCAGGTTTACTGTATCCCTTGGACCTCCTTATTGACGATGAAACACAGAAATTGCATCCGAATTTAATACAAAAGGCACATGCCGTCTTAAGTACAAGTGGAATGACGCTCTAACGTTTTATGATTTGAACCTCTCCTGTGAGACCCGTTTTTGATTCCGATGCTTCACTTCAGGTTTACTGTATACCTTGAACCTACTTATTGACAATGAAACACAGAAATTGCATCCGAAATTAATTCAAAAGGCAAAATGCTGTCTTAAGTGCAAGAGGACTGACACTCTAACTTTCAATGATTTGAACCTCTCCTGTGAGTCCAGTTTTAGATTCCGATGCTTCACTTCAGGTTTACTGTATCCCTTGGACCTTCGTATTGACGATGAAACACAGATATTGTATCCGAATTTAATACAAAATGCACAATGCCGACTTAACTAAGTACAAGAGGACTGACACTCTTTCTATGATTTGAACCTCTCCTGTGAGTCCAGTTTTAGATTCCGAAGCTTCACTTCAGGTTTACTGTATCCCTTGGACCTTCTTATTGACGATGAAACACAGAAATTGCATCCGAATTTAATACAAAAGGCACATGCCGTCTTAAGTACAAGAAGACTGACACTCTAACGTTTTATGATTTGATACTCTCCTGTGAGACCCATTTTAGATTCCGATGCTTCACTTCAGGTTTACTGTATACCTTGAACCTACTTATTGACAATGAAACACAGAAATTGCATCCGAAATTAATACAAAAGGCACAATGCTGTCTTAAGTGCAAGAGGACTGACACTCCTACTTTCTATGATTTGAACCTCTCCTGTGAGTCCAGTTTTAGATTCCGATGCTTCACGTCAGGTTTACTGTATCCCTTGGACCTTCTTATTGACGATGAAACACAGAAATTGCATCCGAATTTAATACAAAAGGCACAATGCCGTCTTAAGTATAAGAAGACTGACACTCTAACTTTCTATGATTTGAACCTCTCCTGTGAGTCCAGTTTTAGATTCCGATGCTTCACTTCAGGTTTACTGTATCCCTTGGACCTTCTTTTTGACGATGAAACACAGAAGTTGCATCGGAATTAAATTCAGAAGGCACAATGCCGACTTAAGTACAAGAGGATAGACACTCTAACTTTCAATGATTTGAACCTCTCCTGTGAGTCCAGTTTTAGATTCCGATGCTTCACTTCAGGTTTACTGTATCCCTTGCACCTTATTGACGATGAAACACAGAAATTGAATCTGAATTTAATATAAAAGGCACAATGCCGACTTAAGTAAAGGAGGACTGACACTCTCACTATCTATGATTTGAATCTCTCCTGTGACTCCATTTTTAGATTCCGATGCTTCACTTCAGGCTACTGTATACCTTGCACCTTCTTATGGACGATGAAACACAGTAATTGCATCGGAATTTAAACAAAAGGCACAATGCCAGCTTAAGTACAAGAGGACTGTCACTCTCACTTTCTATGATTTGAACCTCTCCTGTGAGTCCAGTTTTAGATTCCGATGCTTCACTTCAGGTTTACTGTATACCTTGGCCCTTCTTATTGACGATGAAACACAGAAATTGCATCCGAATTTAATACCAAAGGCACAATGCCGACTTAAGTTAAAGCGGACTGACACATTCTCTTTCTATGATTTGAACATCTCCTGTGAGTTCAGTTTTAGAATCCGATGCTTAACTTTAGGTTTACTATATACCTTGGACCTTCGTATTGACGATGACACACAGAAATTGCATCGGAATTAAATTCAGAAGGCACAATGCCGACTTAAGTACAAGAGGATTGACACTCTAAATTTCAATGATTTGAACCTCTCCTGTGAGTCCAGTTTTAGATTCCGATGCTTCACTTCAGGTTTACTGTATCCCTTGGACCTTCTTATTGACGATGAAACACAGATATTGTATCCGAATTTAATACAAAATGCACAATGCCGACTTTAGTACAAGAGGACTGACACTCTTTCTATGATTTGAACCTCTCCTGTGAAGCCAGTTTTAGATTCCGAAGCTTCACTTCAGGTTTACTGTATCCCTTGGACCCTCTTATTGACGATGAAACACAGAAATTGCATCCGAATTTAATACAAAAGGCACACGCCGTCTTAAGTACAAGAGGACTGACACTCTAACGTTTTATGATTTGAACCTCTCCTGTGAGACCCGTTTTAGATTCCGATGCTTCACTTCAGGTTTACTGTATACCTTGAACCTACTTATTGACAATGAAACACACAAATTGCATCCGAAATTAATACAAAGGGCACAATGCCGTCTTAAGCGCAATGGGACTGACACTCCTACTTTCTATGATTTGAACCTCTCCTGTGCGTCCAGTTTTAGATTCCGATGCTTCACTTCTGGTTTACTGTATCCCTTGGACCTTCTTATTGACGATGAAACACAGAAATTGCATCCGAATTTAATACAAAAGGCACAATGCCGTCTTAAGTACAAGAGGACTGACACTCTAACTTTCCATGATTTGAACCTCTCCAGTGAGTCCAGTTTGAGATTCCGATGCTTCACTTCAGGTTTACTGTATCCCTTGGACCTTCTTATTGACGATTAAGCACAGAAATTGCATCCGAATTCATTACAAAAGGCACAATGCCGACTTAAGTACAAGAGGACTGACACTCTAACTTTCTATGATTTGAAGCTCTCCTGTGAGTCCAGTTTTAGATTCCGATGCTTCACTTCAGGTTTACTGTACCACTTGGACCTTCTTATCGTCGATGAAACACAGATATTGCATCCGAATTTAATACAAAAGGCACAATGCCGACTTAAGTAACAGAGGACTGACACTCTAACTTTCAATGGTTTGAACCTCTCCTGTGAGTCCAGTTTTAGATTCCGATGCTTCACTTCAGGTTTACTGTATCCCTTGGACCGTCTTAATGACGATGAAACACAGAAATTGCATCCGAATTTAATACAAAAGGCACAATGCTGACTTAAGTTAAAGTGGACTGACACTCTCTCTTTCTATGATTTGAACCTCTCGTGTGAGTCCAGTTTTAGATTCCGATGCTTCACTTCAGGTTTACTGTATACCTTGCACCTTCTTATTGACGATGAAACACAGAAATTGCATCGGAATTAATTTCAAAAGCTACAATGCCGACGTAAGTACAAGAGGACTGACACTCTAACTATCAATGGTTTGAACCTCTCCTGTGAGTCCAGTTTTAGATCCCGATGCTTCACTTCAGGTTTCCTGTATCCCTTGGACCTTCTTATTGACGATTAAACACAGAAATTGCATCCGAATTTAATACATAAGGCACAATGCCGACTTCAGTACAAGAGGACTGACACACAAACTTTCTATGATTTGAACCTCTCCTGTGAGTTGTGATGTTACAAAATAAAAGTGATGTTGTTATTCAATGGAAAGTTGGAAATTGAGATTTAGCTTACTGTTTTATCAATCGCAATTGGCGTAAGAATCGTGGATTGACCATTGTCATAAAATATTGCATTATGAGTGTGAATAGTTTCTACTTGCAGTTTCGCGTGGCTTGAGGCAGTCTCAACTACCTCGCCATTGATTAAGAAATTGCGTTATCGTCATTCTAATTACTTCATGATCGTAGATACGATCATACCCGGTTGTGAAGTTATTGTTATGACAAAACAATTTCCTAAGGGACCAGAAAGTTCTTAAGGGCGCAAACACTTCAGTAACATCACACAAAAGGGAAATTCGATATTAAAGCTGATGCAAGAAGACGATAAAACAGTTTTCTTTATATCAATGTAACACGCACATTAGACTGCTGATCTTGGTGTCTGTAATATTAGCAAAGTGCATAATTAAAATGAAAATAATACTGAGGAGATAATAGGAATGAGCACTGCTAAATGATTCAGCATTCCCAGAACAAATATTTATTATAACTAAAACATATATCGTACCTTAAGCTTAATACAACAATGACGGTAGATTTTTATGTCCGTATCATGTCCATTTAGCGCTCTTTTATATAGCCATTGTCTTCTTTGAGTCGCTCGTGCGTCGTCACGGTAAGTTATAACAGTTCTTTACACTTCACTCAACTCAGACATACACGTTTTTATACATTTAGTAAAAATTAGATCAGACTGCCACAAATCTGCGTCCGTCTTACTTCAGAAAAACAGTACAAGTCTTCTTAGCGCTCCAGGCTTCATTTGTTCTCCAGCGAACAAAATAGTGAAGGATCGTATATCTATCCGTATTTTTCTGTTTTTATTGCCGCCCAAAGACGACAAATTACATCACTAGAAAATTCCACCGTCGCTATGCGACGCCTCATTATACATTAATCATTATTTACAAACAAGTATTTGCCTTCTGGCTGAAAGTATTAACTACTCGTATTTGCTGTTTTAATGAAGTCAAAAATAGCGAATATCTCATTGCCTCCCATGAGGAGAGAGGGAATGCCGAAGGATTTCCTCGATCCTCATGTCCTCATGAGATATTCGTGATTTTTGGTGTGACATTTACATAATGTTACTGGCGTACTATGTACTTAAATTGAAATTACATTTATAAACATATATCAGATATTTATCATTTTTCAAAATAAAGTTTTTCATTCTATGTTCATCAGTCACTTCATTCCATAATACCAAGACTAACATTTATGTGCATTTTTAAGTTTGGTCCATATTTGCTTATAACAAGAAGTGAACGTTCATTTCGCTCTTCAGGGGATAGAATTCAGAAATTACTTTCTCTTGAGCTTAACAACTAATACATGAGTACAGTGAGTGCTTATTTTCACTAAACTAGAGTGGACAATGTTCGAGCATCTGTTGACTCATTGTGGTTCAATTACAGTTTAATAACGTAGCACTACACTTCGTGATGCTTTCACTTTCTGTGTTAGCTGTCTACGGCGTTCATCATGCAGTACATCTGTCCTTTCCACTGTGGTGCCAGGAATTCAAGTGGCTTCCCGGGTTTTTATTTACAATATGAAACAGAAGAAATTGTAAATTATCAGTATAACTTACAACCTATTGGATACATTTTTTAAGGATCGGGACTGGTCTGGAGTTTAGGGTCTTCCTATAGTGCACATTCATTTTCTTTGTCCATCAAGAGACAGGATTATGATTCATTTTAGCAGTGTTCAGGAGTGCCGGTATTAATGGCTTTAAGGTCTGAGTTATCTAACAATCTACTTCTCACTCATCTTAACTTCCACTCAAGAAAATCGCTTAACTTACATATGAAGATGTAGTCACACAAGTGTACAAATGTCTTTCCTCCAGTATGTACGATGGAAGTCATGGCGGTTAGCAGTTTAAAGTTTGGATTGTTTCGACACCCACACGTCAGCCACTCACAGCGGCTGCACAGTGTTGCGTGAGCTCCAACACTCAGTATCCGTTCGCGCTCAGGCTGTAACAGAGCTGCTGGTCGTCGAGTGCTCCTTTTTTTTTTTTGTGAACTTCGTATCTCACGAGTGCATCGATACAAACACCTCGCGCGCGTTTTCCATCGGAGGAGCCAGACACTGAAGCTGCCTCCATACTTCTCTGTGAACTGCCTCCCATGAGGCTCACAGGTAAGTGACGACGAATGTTTTAGCTGTCGCTGCACTTAGAACAACACTGAACTTTGCGTTGCACCTGTTGTCGTAGCCTTGACTTCTTTTTACACTTGCAGTACAACACTACCACTGATATACAGTGAACAGTTACTTTTATTATGCACGTCGCACTTTAGTGTGCATCTTCACACAGCATTCGTGCTTAGTTCCTTCGCCGATAGAGTTCATTTACAAAACAACCCATTTTGCAGGTTTCCTCCATTGGTACAGAAAGACTTATATTCTACTATTTACAAAAGATCACTTACGAGCTAATATTTACAATTAATGGTCACTCCTTTTGTTAAGTCAAGTGAACAACTGCTCTATGAATGGACTCTTTATATCTCAAGGTTTACTTTCACTAGTGAACCTAAAAATATTCTTTCAAACTTTCTTTTAAGGGCTCATCTCCTCATTATGAGAACTACAGGTTTCGCAACACTCGTTGCATTTATTCTTTAGTGCACCCAAGATCATTTTCTACTGCCACGCAGCATATCTACTACTTAACGAGTATGCATTTAACGCTGAATCTTTTTTTTATATATATTTGAGGGCAGACTGGATAACAATAGATCTCCCTCTTCGCTTCATGTACTCAGCAATCGTTCTCTGTTTAAAAAAAAAAATAGGGTAACGCGTGTCTACTTTTTTTTCGCATGAATGGAATTACCGACAGTTCACTGGGTTTACGCAACCGGTCCCTAACAAACATTACCAAAGCTAGCGAAGTTTATCACGCTACGTGTCTCATTTCTCATAAGCACTGCTTTGCCTCGAAGCACACGTGCCTTTTACAAGTCGACCCTTGGTCTGGGTTAATGAACCAGGATCAAAAGGAACGGGCACAAGGAAAATGGATTTCATAAGAGGAGTGTCTTAGGAGACATTTTTACAATAAAATCTGCATGTGAATAAAATTATCATAATAAACATAGGCACATATATAAATTTCAACGTCCTTCATTACAGCATGCTTTGCTACTTCTACGTCTTACTCTGGTTATAGTCAGTATTAAGTTTAAATATCACTGAATTGCTTGTTCTTTGGATTAGCCTTCAATTAGGGTATTGAATGGTCGCTAGATTACACTACAAATCTTCTGAAGATCTTTACTTGGACTTATTTATGATACAGGGGGCTTGCTGTGTGGTTATTTAGTACCTTTATTCTACTGAAATCAATTCGTCAGCTAACATTCCTCATATACTCTTTACATTGGGCTCAGATCACAGGGAAATAGTTTACTTTCATAGCAATTACTGGCCTCGTGGAGTACTTACGCTACATTATTGATGCTTCATGGTTTGCCTCTATTTGTACTGTGTTTCACCTCACTTAGTTTACTACAGCTTATTGTCTCCTTGCGTGAACGCATGTGGGTTACCACTTGTTTTTCCATTTAACAGCACGCTTTAACTGAACTTTAAGCTATTTCTTCTACTCCTGTCCACTGTCTGCACTGTTTGACCATGTACATTTTTTTTTTAAGCATGTAATTTGGGCTTTTACAACAGAACTTCAAGTACTTACATTACTAAAAATAAATCTATCTTCTTGTACCTTGAGAGAAGTGCTTATTTACGCATCCTTCTCCATTTCTCACCTTTACATATTTATATACCTCCGGGCAATCGCCTCGCAAGCACTTTTTTTTTTAATACTAACTTAAAATTAAATTGAAATTCTTGGTGCAACCCCAATTTCCTGCTTCAGCTTGTTGAAGAAATATCAGTTCAATGTCCATCACTATAAACAATTTTTTCATACATAGCATTTAATACTTAAAGTTTACATGTAATAGCCGTTACCATGTAGTCAGTGCGCTGTTCAACACAATACTTCTCATTAACAGTTCACACAAGGAAATTTCCAGTAAGCAAGAATTCATTTCCACGACAGTATTTAACCACTACCATTATAAAATTTCTTTAAGTCTTGGTGGTGAAATAAGCCTTTTACTCTCTCCGTAGCCGGGTCAGTTAATAAATAACTCCCTATGTGTGGTTTCCTTAAAATAAGGTAAGGACCTTGGTACATATGTTGCCACTTGCGATTTTTCTTACATATTAATGATGGCTTGAAATGAGTCTTCAGTAATACCTTTTCACCTACATGGTAATTTACAACTTTGTTTACTTTTTTATCATAGCCTTTCTTCCTTAATTGAGCATTGGTGGTAATGGAACTTAAAGCTTCTCGAATTTTGACATCTTGATCTACCTCAGGGATAGGTATCTTGGGAAGAGGATCAACCCACTCATTCTGATCCTTCTTTCGAGATATCAACTCGTGTGGAGTAAAACCTGTGGAAGTGTGTGGCAAATTATTAACTATCTCCTCAAAAGGTGTCACAAAATCAGCCCAACGAGTTTGCTTTGCAGAACGTTGAGTGGGGAAGCACTTCCATTTTATACTCGAACCCTTTTATTACTCCCGGTTTCGGGCGCCAAGTGTGATGTTACAAAATAAAAGTAATGTTGTCATTCAATGAAAAGTTGGAAATTGAGATTTAGCTTACTGTTTTATCATTCGCAATTGGCGTAAGAATCATGGATTGACCATTGTCATAAAATATTGCATTATGAGATGTGAATAGTTTCTACTTGCAGTTTCGCGTGGCTTGAGGCAGTCTCAACTAGCGTGCTATTGATTAAGAAATTGCGTGATCGTCTTTCTAATTACTTCATGATCGTAGATACGATCATACCCGGTTGTGAAGTTATTGTTATGACAAAACAATTTCCTAAGGGACCAGAAAGTTCTTAAGGGCGCTAAAACAACTGTAACATCACACAAAAGGGAAATTCGATATTAAAGCTGATGCAAGAAGACGATAAAACAGTTTTCTTTATATCAATGTAACACGCACATTAGACAGCTGATCTTGGTGTCTGTAATATTAGCAAAGTGCATAATTAAAATGAAAATATTACTGAGGAGATAATAGGAATGAGCACTGCTAAATGATTCAGTATTCCCAGAACAAATATTTATTATAACTAAAACATATATCGTACCTTAAACTTAATACAACAATGATGGTAGATTTTTATGTAGGTATCATGTCCATTTAGGGCTCTTTTATATAGCCATTGTCTTCTTTGAGTCGCTCGTACGTCGTCACGGTAAGTTATGACAGTTCTTTACACTTCACTCAACTCAGACATACACGTTTTTATACATTTAGTAAAAATTAGATCAGACTGCCACAAATCTGCGTCCGTCTTACTTCAGAAAAACAGTACAAGTCTTCTTAGCGCTCCAAGCTTCATTTGTTCTCCAGCGAACAAAATAGTGAAGGATCGTATATCTATCCGTATTTTTCTGTTTTTATTGCCGCCCAAAGACGACAAATTACATCATTAGAAAATTCCACCGTCGCTATGCGACGCCTCATTATACATTAATCATTATTTACAAACAAGTATTTGCCTTCTGGCTGAAAGTATTAACTACTCGTATTTGCTGTTTTAATTAAGTCAAAAATAGCGAATATCTCAGAGTCCAGCTTTTAGATTCCGATGCTTCACTTCAGGTTTACTGTATCCCTTGGACCTTCATATTGTCGATGAAACACAGAAATTGCATGCGAATTTAATACAAAAGTCACAAGGCCGACTTAAGTACAAGAGGACTGACACTCTAACTTTCTATGATTTGAGCCTCTATTGTGAGTCCAGTTTTAGATTCCGATGCTTCACTTTAGGTTTTCTGTATCCCTAGGACCTTCTTATTGACGATGAAACACAGAAATTGAATCCGACTTTAATACAAAAGGCACAATGCCGACTGAAGTAAAAGAGGACTGACACTCTCACTATCTATGATTTGAACCTCTCCTGTGAGTCCAGTTTTAGATTCCGATGGTTCACCTCAGGTTTACTGTATACCTTGGACCTTCTTATTGACGATGAAACACAGAAATTGCATCGGAATTAAATTCAAAAGCACAATGCCGACTTAAGTACAAGAGGACTGACACTCTAAATTTCTATGATTTCAACCTCTCCTGTGAGTCCAGTTTTAAATTCCGATGCTTCACTTTGGGTTTACTGTATACCTTGGACCTTCGTATTGACGATGAAACACAAAAATTGCATCAGAATTTAATACAGAAGTCAAAATGCCGACTTAAGTGCAAGAGGACTGACACTCTACCTATCAATGATTTGAGCCTCTCCTATGAGTCCAGTTTTAGATTCCGATGATTCACTTTGGGTTTACTGTATACCTTGGACCTTCGTATTGACGATGAAACACAGAAATTGCATCAGAATTTAATACAGAAGTCAAAATGCCGACTTAAGTGCAAGAGGACTGACACTCTACCTATCAATGATTTGAACCTCTCCTGTGAGTCCAGTTTTAGATTCCGATACTTAACTTCAGGTTTACTGTATACCTTGGACCTTCGTATTGACGATGAAACACAGAAATAGCATCGGAAGTAAAGTCAAAAGGCACAATGCCGACTTAAGTACAACAGGACTGACACTCTAACTTTCTATGATTTGAACCTCACCTGTGAGTCCAGTTTTAGATTCCGATGCGTCACTTCAGGTTTACTGTATCCCTTGGACCATCATATTGACGATGAAACACTGAAATTGCATCCGAATTTAATACAAAAGGCACAATGAAAACTTAAGTACAAGAGGACTGACACTCCTACTTTCTATGATTTGAACCTCTCCTGTGAGTCCAGTGTTAGATTCCGATGCTTCACTTCAGGTTTACTGTATCCTTGGACCTTCTTAATGACGATGAATCACAGAAATTGCATCCGAATTTAGTACAAATGGCACAATGCCGACTTACGTACAAGAGGACTGACACCCCTACTTTCTATGATTTTAACCTTTCCTGTGAGTCCAGTTTTAGATTCCGATGCTTCACTTCAGGTTTACTGTATCCCTTGGACCTTCTTATTGACGATGAAACACAGAAATTGCATCTGAATTTAGTACAAAAGGCACAATGCAGTCTTAAGTACAAGAAGACTGAGACTCTAACATTCTATGATTTGAACGTCTCCTGTGAGTCCAGTTTTAGATTCCGATGCTTCACTTCAGGTTTACTGTATCCCTTGGACCTTCTTATTGACGATGAAACACAGAAATTGAATCCGTTTTTATACAAAAGGCACAATGCCGACTGAAGTAAAAGAGGACTGACACTCTCACTATCTATGATTTGAACCTCTCCTGTGAGTCCAGTTTTAGATTCCGATGGTTCACCTCAGGTTTACTGTACACCTTGGACCTTCTTATTGACGATGAAACACAGAAATTGCATCGGAATTAAGTTCAAAAGGCATAATGCCGACTTAAGTACAAGTGGACTGACACCCTAACTTTCAATGATTTGAACCTCTCCTGCGAGTCCAGTTACAGATTCCGATGCTTCACTTTAGGTTTACTGTATACCTTGGACCTTCTTATTGACGATGAAACACAGAAATTGCATCCGAATTTAATACAAAAGGCACAATGCCGACTGAAGTAAAAGAGGTCTGACACTCTCAATATCTATGACTTGAACATCGCCTGTGAGTCCAGTTTTAAATTCCGATGATTCACCTCAGGTTTACTGTATACCTTGGACCTTCTTATTGACGATGAAACACAGAAATTGCATCGGAATTAAATTCAAAAGCACAATGCCGACATAAGTACAAGAGGACTGACACTCTAACTTTCTATGATTTGAACCTCTGCTGTGAGTCCAGTTTTAGATTCCGATCCTTCACTTCAGGTTTACTGTATCTCTTGGACCTTCTTATTGACGATGAGTCACAGAAATTGAATCGGTATTTAATACAAAAGGCACAATGCCGACTTAAGTAAAAGAGGACTTTCACTCTCACTATCTATGATTTGAACCTCTCCTGCGAGTCCAGTTACAGATTCCCATGCGTCACTTTAGGTTTACTGTATCCCGTGGACCTTCTTATTGACGATGAAACACAGAAATTGCATCCGAATTTAATACAAAAAGCACAATGCCGACTTAAGTACAAGAGGACTGACACTCTCACTTTCTATGATTTGAACCTCTCCTGTGAGTCCAGTTTTTGATTTCGATGCTTCACTTCAGGTTTACTGTATACGATGCACCTTCTTATTGACGATCAAACACAGAATTTGCATCCGAATTTAATACGTAAGGCACAGTGCCGAATTAAGTACAAGAGGACTGACACTCTCACTTTCTATGATTTGAACCTCTCCTGTGAGTCCGGTTTTAGAATCCGATGCTTCACTTCAGGTTTACTGTATCCCTTGGACCTTCTTATTGACGATGAAACACAGAAATTGCATCCGAATTTAATACAAAAGGCACAATGCCGACTTAAGTAAAAGAGGACTGACACTCTCTCTTTCTATGACTCGAACCTCTCCTGTGAGTCCAGATTTAGATTCTGATGCTTCACTTCAGGTTTACTGTATACCTTGCACCTTCTTACTGACGATGAAATACCGAAACAGTCTTAAGTACAAGAAGACTGACACTCTAACATTCTATGATTTGAACGTCTCCTGTGAGTTCAGTTTTAGATTCCGATGCTTCACTTCAGGTTTACTGTATCCCTTGGACCTTCTTATTGACGATGAAACACAGAAATTGAATCCGTTTTTATACAAAAGGCACAATGCCGACTGAAGTAAAAGAGGACTGACACTCTCGCTATCTATGATTTGAACCTCTCCTGTGAGTCCAGTTTTAGATTCCGATGGTTCACCTCAGGTTTACTGTACACCTTGGACCGTCTTATTGACGATGAAACACAGAAATTGCATCGGAATTAAGTTCAAAAGGCATAATGCTGACTTAAGTACAAGAGGACTGACACCCTAAGTTTCTATGATTTGAACCTCTCCTGCGAGTCCAGTTACAGATTCCGATGCTTAACTTCAGGTTTACTGTATCCCTTGGACCTTCTTATTGACGATGAAACACAGAACTTGAATCCGAATTTGTTACAAAAGGCACAATGCCGACTGAAGTAAAAGAGGACTGACACTCTCGCTATCTATGACTTGCACCTCTAATGTGAGTCCAGTTTTAGATTCCGATGATTCACCTCAGGTTTACTCTATACCTTGGAGCTTCTTATTGACGATGAAACACAGAAATTGCATCGGAATTAAATTCAAAAGCACAATGCCGACATAAGTACAAGAGGACTGACACTCTAACTTTCTATGATTTGAACCTCTCCTGTGAGTCCAGTTTTAGATTCCGATGCTTCACTTCAGGTTTACTGTATACCTTGCACCTTCTTATTGACGATGAAACACAGAAATTGCATCGGAATTAATTTCAAAAGCCACAATGCCGACGTAAGTACAAGAGGACTGACACTCTAACTATCAATGGTTTGAACCTCTCCTGTGAGTCCAGTTTTAGATCCCGATGCTTCACTTCAGGTTTCCTGTATCCCTTGGACCTTCTTATTGACGATTAAACACAGAAATTGCATCCGAATTTAATACAAAAGGCACAATGCCGACTTAAGTACAAAAGGACTGACACTCTCACTTTCTATGATTTGAACCTCTCCTGTGAGTCCAGTTTTGGATTCCGATGCTTCGCTTCAGGTTTACTGTATCCCTTGGACCTTCCTATTGACGATGAAATACAGAAATTGCATCCGAATTTAATACAAAAGTCACAATGCCGACTTAAGTAAAAGAGGACTGACACTCTCTCTTTCTATGACTCGAACCTCTCCTGTGAGTCCAGATTTAGATTCTGATGCTTCACTTCAGGTTTACTGTACACCTTGCACCTTCTTACTGACGATGAAATACCGAAATTGCGTCGGAATTAAGTTCAAAAGGCATAATGCCGACTTAAGTACAAGAGGACTGACAATCTAACTTTCTACGATTTGAACCTCTCCTGTGAGACCAGTTTTAGATTCCGATGCTTTACTTTAGGTTTACTGTATCCCTTTTACCTTCTTATTGACAATGAAACACAGAAATTGCATCCGAATTTAATACAAAAGGCACAATGCCGACTTATGTACAAGGGACTGACACTCTCACTTTCTATGGTTTGAACCTCTCCTGTGAGTCCAGTTTTAGTTTCCGATGCTTCACATCAGGTTTACTGTATACCATGCCCCCTTCTTATTGACGATGTAACACAGAAATCGCATCCGAAATTAATACAAAAGGCACAATGCCGACATAAGTACAAGAGGACTGACTCTCTCACTTTCTATGATTTGAACCTCTGCTGTGAGTCCAGTTTTAGATTCCGATGCTCCACTTCAGGGTTAATGTATCCCTCGGACCTTCTTATTGACGATTAAACAAAGAAATTACATCCGAGTTTAATACAAAAGGCACAATGCAGACTTAAATACAAGAGGACTGACACTCTCACTTTCTATGATTTGAACCTCTCCTGTGAGTCCAGTTTTAGATTCCGATGCTTCACTTCAGGTTTACTGTATCCCTTGGACCATGTTATTGACGATGAGACACAGAAATTGAATCCAAATTTAACACAAAAGGCACAATGTTGACTTAAGTAATAGAGGACTGAATCTCTCACTATGTATGATTTGAACCTCTCCTGTGAGTCCAGTTTTAGATTCCGATGCTTCACTTCAGGCTTACTGTATACCTTACACCTTCTTTTTGACGATAAAACACAGAAATTGCATAAGAATTTAATGTAAAAGGCACAATGCCGACTTAAGTACAAGAGGACCGACACTCTCACTTTCTATGATTTGAACCTCTCCTGTGAGTCCAGTTTTGGATTCCGATGCTTCACTTCAGGTTTACTGTATACCGTGGACCTTCTTATTGACGATGAAACAGAAATTTGCATCGGAAATGAAATCAAAAGGCACAACGCCGACTTAAGTACAAGAGGACTTACACTCTAATTTTCTATGATTTGAGCCTCTCCTGTAAGTCCAGTTTTAGATTCGGATGCTTCACTTTAGGTTTTCTGTATCCCTTGGACCTTCTTATTGACGATGAAACACAGAAATTGAATCCGAATTTAATACAAAAGGCACAATGCCGACAGAAGTAAAAGAGGACTGACTCTCTCACTATCTATGATTTGAACCTCTCCAGTGAGTCCAGTTTTAGATTCCGATGGTTCACCTCGGGTTAACTGTATACCTTTTACCTTCTTATTGACTATAAAACACAGAAATTGCATCGGAATTAAATTCAAAAGCACAATGCCGACTTAAGTACAAGAGGACTGACACTCCAACTTTCTATGATTTCAACCTCTCCTGTGAGTCCAGTTTTAAATTCCGATGCTTCAATTCAGGTTTTCTGTATCTCTTGGACCTTCTTATTGACGATGAAACACAGAAATTGTATCCGAATTTAATACAAAATGCACAATGTCGACTAACGTACAAGAGGACTGACACTCTAACTTTCTATTATGTGAACCTCTCCTGTGAGTCCCGTTTTAGATTCCGATGCTTCACTTCAGATTTAATGTATCCCTTGGACCTTCTTATTGACGATTAAACACAGAAATTGTATCCGAATTTAATACAAAAGGCACAATGCAGACTTACATACAAGAGGACTGACACTCTCACTTTCTATGATTTGAACCTCTCCTGTGAGTCCAGTTTTAGATTCCGATGCTTCAGTTCAGGTTTACTGTATCCCTTGGACACTCTTATTGACGATGAGACACAGAAATTGAATCCAAATTTAACACAAAAGGCACAATGTTGACTTAAGTAATAGAGGACTGACACTCTCACTATGTATGATTTGAACCTCTTGTGTGAGTCCAGTTTTAGTTTCCGATGCTTCACTTTAGGATTACTGTATACCTTACACCTTCTTTTTGACGATAAAACACAGAAATTGCATAAGAATTTAATGCAAAAGGCACAATGCCGACATAAGTACAAGAGGACTGACACTCTCACTTTCTATGATTTGAATCTCTCCTGTGAGTCCAGTTTTGGATTCCAATGCTTCACTTCAGGTTTACTGTATACCTTGTACCATCTTATTGACGATGAAACACAGAAATTGCGTCCGAACTTAATACAAAAGGCACAACGCCGACTTAAGTACAAGAGGACTGACACTCTCACTTTCTATGATTTGAACCTTTCCTGTGAGTATTGTTTTAGATTCCGATGCTTCACGTCAGGTTTACTGTATGCCTTGGACCTTCGTATTGACGATGAAACAGAAATTTGCACCGGAAATAAATTCAAAAGGCACAATGCCGACTTAAGTACAAGAGGACTTACACTCTTATTTTCTATGATTTGAGCCTCTCCTGTGAGTCCAGTTTTAGATTCCGATGCTTCTCTTTAGGCTTTCTCTATCCCTTGGACCTTCTTATTGACGATGAAACACAGAAATTGAATCCGAATACAATACAAAGGGCACAATGCCGACAGAAGTACAAGAGGACTGACACTCTCACTATCTATGATTTGAACCTCTCCTGTGAGTCCAGTTTTAGATTCCGATGGTTCACCTCAGGTTAACTGTATACCTTGGACCTTCTTATTGACTTTAAAACACAGAAATTGCATCGGAATTAAATTCAAAAGCACAATGCTGACTTAAGTACAAGAGGACTGACACTCCAACTTTCTATGATGTGAACCTCTCCTGTGAGTCCAGTTTTAGATTCCGATGCTTCACTTCAGGTTTAATGTATCCCTTGGACCTTGTTATTGACGATTAAACACAGAAATTGCATCCGAATTTAATACAAAAGGCACAATGCAGACTTATACAAGAGGACTGACACTCTCACTTTCTATGATTTGAACCTCTCCTGTGAGTCCAGTTTTAGATTCCGATGCTTCACTTCAGGCTTACTGTATACCTTAAACCTTCTTTTTGACCATAAAACACAGAAACTGCATAAGAATTTAATGCAAAAGGCACAATGTCGACTTAAGTACAAGAGGACTGACACTCTCACTTTCTATGATTGGAACCTCTTCTGTGAGTCCAGTTTTGGATTCCGATGTTTCACTTCAGGTTTACTGTATACCTTGTACCATCTTATTGACGATGAAACACATAAATTGCATCCAAACTTAATACAAAAGGCACAATGCCGATTTAAGTACAAGAGGACTGACACTCTAACTTTCTATGATTTGAACCTCTCCTGTGAGTCCAGTTTTAGATTCCGATGCTTCACTTCAGGTTTACTGTATACCATGCACCTTCTTATTGACGATGAAACACAGAAATTGCATCCGAACTTAATACAAAAGGCACAATGCCGACTTAAGTACAAGTGGACTGACACTCTCACTTTCTATGATTTGAACCTTTCCTGTGAGTATAGTTTTAGATTCCGATGCTTCACTTCAGGTTTACTGTATACCTTGGACCTTCTTATTGACGATGAAACAGAAATTTGCATCGGAAATAAATTCAAAAGGCACAATGCCATCTTAAGTACAAGAGGACTTACACTCTTATTTTCTATGATTTGATCCTCTCCTGTGAGTCCAGTTTTAGATTCCGATGCTTCTCTTTAGGTTTTCTCTATCCCTTGGACCTTCTTATTGACGATGAAACACAGAAATTGAATCCGAATACAATACAAAGGGCACAATGCCGACAGAAGTACAAGAGGACTGACACTCTCACTATCTATGATTTGAACCTCTCCTAAGAGTCCAGTTTTAGATTCCGATGGTTCACCTCAGGTTAACTGTATACCTTGGACCTTGTTATTGACTTTAAAACACAGAAATTGCATCGGAATTAAATTCAATAGCACAATGCTGACTTAAGTACAAGAGGACTGACACTCCAACTTTCTATGATGTGAACCTCTCCTGTGAGTCCAGTTTTAGATTCCGATGGTTCACCTCAGGTTTACTGTATACCTTGGACCTTCTTATTGACGATGAAACACAGAAATTGCATCGGAATTAAATTCAAAAGCACAATGCCGACTTAAGTACAAGAGGACTGACACTCTAAATTTCTATGATTTCAACCTCTCCTGTGAGTCCAGTTTTAAATTCCGATGCTTCACTTTGGGTTTACTGTATACCTTGGACCTTCGTATTGACGATGAAACACAAATATTGCATCAGAATTTAATACAGAAGTCAAAATGCCGACTTAAGTGCAAGAGGACTGACACTCTACCTATCAATGATTTGAGCCTCTCCTATGAGTCCAGTTTTAGATTCCGATGCTTCACTTTGGGTTTACTGTATACCTTGGACCTTCGTATTGACGATGAAACACAGAAATTGCATCAGAATTTAATACAGAAGTCAAAATGCCGACTTAAGTGCAAGAGGACTGACACTCTACCTATCAATGATTTGAACCTCTCCTGTGAGTCCAGTTTTAGATTCCGATACTTAACTTCAGGTTTACTGTATACCTTGGACCTTCGTATTGACGATGAAACACAGAAATAGCATCGGAAGTAAAGTCAAAAGGCACAATGCCGACTTAAGTACAACAGGACTGACACTCTAACTTTCTATGATTTGAACCTCACCTGTGAGTCCAGTTTTAGATTCCGATGCGTCACTTCAGGTTTACTGTATCCCTTGGACCATCATATTGACGATGAAACACTGAAATTGCATCCGAATTTAATACAAAAGGCACAATGAAAACTTAAGTGCAAGAGGACTGACACTCCTACTTTCTATGATTTGAACCTCTCCTGTGAGTCCAGTGTTAGATTCCGATGCTTCACTTCAGGTTTACTGTATCCTAGGACCTTCTTAATGACGATGAATCACAGAAATTGCATCCGAATTTAGTACAAAAGGCACAATGCCGACTTACGTACAAGAGGACTGACACCCCTACTTTCTATGATTTTAACCTTTCCTGTGAGTCCAGTTTTAGATTCCGATGCTTCACTTCAGGTTTACTGTATCCCTTGGACCTTCTTATTGACGATGAAACACAGAAATTGCATCCGAATTTAGTACAAAAGGCACAATGCAGTCTTAAGTACAAGAAGACTGAGACTCTAACATTCTATGATTTGAACGTCTCCTGTGAGTCCAGTTTTAGATTCCGATGCTTCACTTCAAGTTTACTGTATCCCTTGGACCTTCTTATTGACGATGAAACACAGAAATTGAATCCGTTTTTATACAAAAGGCACAATGCCGACTGAAGTAAAAGAGGACTGACACTCTCACTATCTATGATTTGAACCTCTCCTGTGAGTCCAATTTTAGATTCCGATGGTTCACCTCAGGTTTACTGTACACCTTGGACCTTCTTATTGACGATGAAACACAGAAATTGCATCGGAATTAAGTTCAAAAGGCATAATGCCGACTTAAGTACAAGTGGACTGACACCCTAACTTTCAATGATTTGAACCTCTCCTGCGAGTCCAGTTACAGATTCCGATGCTTCACTTTAGGTTTACTGTATACCTTGGACCTTCTTATTGACGATGAAACACAGAAATTGCATCCGAATTTAATACAAAAGGCACAATGCCGACTGAAGTAAAAGAGGTCTGACACTCTCAATATCTATAACTTGAACATCGCCTGTGAGTCCAGTTTTAAATTCCGATGATTCACCTCAGGTTTACTGTATACCTTGGACCTTCTTATTGACGATGAAACACAGAAATTGCATCGGAATTAAATTCAAAAGCACAATACCGACATAAGTACAAGAGGACTGACACTCTAACTTTCTATGATTTGAACCTCTGCTGTGAGTCCAGTTTTAGATTCCGATCCTTCACTTCAGGTTTACTGTATCTCTTGGACCTTCTTATTGACGATGAGTCACAGAAATTGAATCGGAATTTAATACAAAAGGCACAATGCCGACTTAAGTAAAAGAGGACTTTCACTCTCACTATCTATGATTTGAACCTCTCCTGCGAGTCCAGTTTTAGATTCCGATGCTCCACTTCAGGTTTACTGTATACCTTGCACTTTCTTACTGACGACGAAACACAGAAATTGCGTCGGAATTAAGTTCAAAAGGCATAATGCCGACTTAAGTACAAGAGGACTGACACTCTAAATTTCTATGATTTGAACCTCTCCTGCGAGTCCAGTTACAGATTCCCATGCGTCACTTTAGGTTTACTGTATCCCGTGGACCTTCTTATTGACGATGAAACACAGAAATTGCATCCGAATTTAATACAAAAAGCACAATGCCGACTTAAGTACAAGAGGACTGACACTCTCACTTTCTATGATTTGAACCTCTCCTGTGAGTCCAGTTTTTGATTTCGATGCTTCACTTCAGGTTTACTGTATACGATGCACCTTCTTATTGACGATCAAACACAGAATTTGCATCCGAATTTAATACGTAAGGCACAGTGCCGAATTAAGTACAAGAGGACTGACACTCTCACTTTCTATGATTTGAACCTCTCCTGTGAGTCCGGTTTTAGAATCCGATGCTTCACTTCAGGTTTACTGTATCCCTTGGACCTTCTTATTGACGATGAAACACAGAAATTGCATCCGAATTTAATACAAAAGGCACAATGCCGACTTAAGTAAAAGAGGACTGACACTCTCTCTTTCTATGACTCGAACCTCTCCTGTGAGTCCAGATTTAGATTCTGATGCTTCACTTCAGGTTTACTGTATACCTTGCACCTTCTTACTGACGATGAAATACCGAAACAGTCTTAAGTACAAGAAGACTGACACTCTAACATTCTATGATTTGAACGTCTCCTGTGAGTTCAGTTTTAGATTCCGATGCTTCACTTCAGGTTTACTGTATCCCTTGGACCTTCTTATTGACGATGAAACACAGAAATTGAATCCGTTTTTATACAAAAGGCACAATGCCGACTGAAGTAAAAGAGGACTGACACTCTCGCTATCTATGATTTGAACCTCTCCTGTGAGTCCAGTTTTAGATTCCGATGGTTCACCTCAGGTTTACTGAACACCTTGGACCGTCTTATTGACGATGAAACACAGAAATTGCATCGGAATTAACTTCAAAAGGCATAATGCTGACTTAAGTACAAGAGGACTGACACCCTAAGTTTCTATGATTTGAAACTCTCCTGCGAGTCCAGTTACAGATTCCGATGCTTAACTTCAGGTTTACTGTATCCCTTGGACCTTCTTATTGACGATGAAACACAGAACTTGAATCCGAATTTGTTACAAAAGGCACAATGCCGACTGAAGTAAAAGAGGACTGACACTCTCGCTATCTATGACTTGCACCTCTCCTGTGAGTCCAGTTTTAGATTCCGATGATTCACCTCAGGTTTACTCTAAACCTTGGAGCTTCTTATTGACGATGAAACACAGAAATTGCATCGGAATTAAATTCAAAAGCACAATGCCGACATAAGTACAAGAGGACTGACACTCTAACTTTCTATGATTTGAACCTCTCCTGTGAGTCCAGTTTTAGATTCCGATGCTTCACTTCAGGTTTACTGTATCCCTTGGACCTTCTTATTGACGATGAGTCACAGAAATTGAATCGGAATTTAATACAAAAGGCACCATGCCGACTTAAGTAAAAGAGGACTGACACTCTCACTATCTATGATTTGAACCTCTCCTGTGAGTCCAGTTTTAGATTCCGATGCTTCACTTCAGGCTTACTTTATACCTTGCACCTTCTTGTTAACGATAAAACACAGAAATTGCATCCGAATTTAATACAAAAGGCACAATGCCGACTTAAGTACAAAAGGACTGACACTCTCACTTTCTATGATTTGAACCTCTCCTGTGAGTCCAGTTTTGGATTCCGATGCTTCGCTTCAGGTTTACTGTATCCCTTGGACCTTCCTATTGACGATGAAATACAGAAATTGCATCCGAATTTAATACAAAAGTCACAATGCCGACTTAAGTAAAAGAGGACTGACACTCTCTCTTTCTATGACTCGAACCTCTCCTGTGAGTCCAGATTTAGATTCTGATGCTTCACTTCAGGTTTACTGTACACCTTGCACCTTCTTACTGACGATGAAATACCGAAATTGCGTCGGAATTAAGTTCAAAAGGCATAATGCCGACTTAAGTACAAGAGGACTGACAATCTAACTTTCTATGATTTGAACCTCTCCTGTGAGACCAGTTTTAGATTCCGATGCTTTACTTTAGGTTTACTGTATCCCTTTTACCTTCTTATTGACGATGAAACACAGAAATTGCATCCGAATTTAATACAAAAGGCACAATGCCGACTTATGTACAAGGGACTGACACTCTCACATTCTATGGTTTGAACCTCTCCTGTGAGTCCAGTTTTAGTTTCCGATGCTTCACATCAGGTTTACTGTATACCATGCCCCCTTCTTATTGACGATGTAACACAGAAATCGCATCCGAAATTAATACAAAAGGCACAATGCCGACATAAGTACAAGAGGACTGACTCTCTCACTTTCTATGATTTGAACCTCTGCTGTGAGTCCAGTTTTAGATTCCGATGCTCCACTTCAGGTTTAATGTATCCCTCGGACCTTCTTATTGACGATTAAACAAAGAAATTACATCCGAGTTTAATACAAAAGGCACAATGCAGACTTAAATACAAGAGGACTGACACTCTCACTTTCTATGATTTGAACCTCTCCTGTGAGTCCAGTTTTAGATTCCGATGCTTCACTTCAGGTTTACTGTATCCCTTTTACCTTCTTATTGACGATGAGACACAGAAATTGAATCCAAATTTAACACAAAAGGCACAATGTTGACTTAAGTAATAGAGGACTGAATCTCTCACTATGTATGATTTGAACCTCTCCTGTGAGTCCAGTTTTAGATTCCGATGCTTCACTTCAGGCTTACTGTATACCTTACACCTTCTTTTTGACGATAAAACACAGAAATTGCATAAGAATTTAATGTAAAAGGCACAATGCCGACTTAAGTACAAGAGGACCGACACTCTCACTTTCTATGATTTGAACCTCTCCTGTGAGTCCAGTTTTGGATTCCGATGCTTCACTTCAGGTTTACTGTATACCGTGGACCTTCTTATTGACGATGAAACAGAAATTTGCATCGGAAATGAAATCAAAAGGCACAACGCCGACTTAAGTACAAGAGGACTTACACTCTAATTTTCTATGATTTGAGCCTCTCCTGTAAGTCCAGTTTTAGATTCGGATGCTTCACTTTAGGTTTTCTGTATCCCTTGGACCTTCTTATTGACGATGAAACACAGAAATTGAATCCGAATTTAATACAAAAGGCACAATGCCGACAGAAGTAAAAGAGGACTGACTCTCTCACTATCTATGATTTGAACCTCTCCAGTGAGTCCAGTTTTAGATTCCGATGGTTCACCTCGGGTTAACTGTATACCTTTTACCTTCTTATTGACTATAAAACACAGAAATTGCATCGGAATTAAATTCAAAAGCACAATGCCGACTTAAGTACAAGAGGACTGACACTCCAACTTTCTATGATTTCAACCTCTCCTGTGAGTCCAGTTTTAAATTCCGATGCTTCAATTCAGGTTTTCTGTATCTCTTGGACCTTCTTATTGACGATGAAACACAGAAATTGTATCCGAATTTAATACAAAATGCACAATGTCGACTAACGTACAAGAGGACTGACACTCTAACTTTCTATGATGTGAACCTCTCCTGTGAGTCCCGTTTTAGATTCCGATGCTTCACTTCAGATTTAATGTATCCCTTGGACCTTCTTATTGACGATTAAACACAGAAATTGTATCCGAATTTAATACAAAAAGGCACATTGCAGACTTACATACAAGAGGACTGACACTCTCACTTTCTATGATTTGAACCTCTCCTGTGAGTCCAGTTTTAGATTCCGATGCTTCAGTTCAGGTTTACTGTATCCCTTGGACACTCTTATTGACGATGAGACACAGAAATTGAATCCAAATTTAACACAAAAGGCACAATGTTGACTTAAGTAATAGAGGACTGACACTCTCACTATGTATGATTTGAACCTCTTGTGTGAGTCCAGTTTTAGTTTCCGATGCTTCACTTTAGGCTTACTGTATACCTTACACCTTCTTTTTGACGATAAAACACAGAAATTGCATAAGAATTTAATGCAAAAGGCACAATGCCGACATAAGTACAAGAGGACTGACACTCTCACTTTCTATGATTTGAATCTCTCCTGTGAGTCCAGTTTTGGATTCCAATGCTTCACTTCAGGTTTACTGTATACCTTGTACCATCTTATTGACGATGAAACACAGAAATTGCGTCCGAACTTAATACAAAAGGCACAACGCCGACTTAAGTACAAGAGGACTGACACTCTCACTTTCTATGATTTGAACCTTTCCTGTGAGTATTGTTTTAGATTCCGATGCTTCACGTCAGGTTTACTGTATGCCTTGGACCTTCGTATTGACGATGAAACAGAAATTTGCACCGGAAATAAATTCAAAAGGCACAATGCCGACTTAAGTACAAGAGGACTTACACTCTTATTTTCTATGATTTGAGCCTCTCCTGTGAGTCCAGTTTTAGATTCCGATGCTTCTCTTTAGGTTTTCTCTATCCCTTGGACCTTCTTATTGACGATGAAACACAGAAATTGAATCCGAATACAATACAAAGGGCACAATGCCGACAGAAGTACAAGAGGACTGACACTCTCACTATCTATGATTTGAACCTCTCCTGTGAGTCCAGTTTTAGATTCCGATGGTTCACCTCAGGTTAACTGTATACCTTGGACCTTCTTATTGACTTTAAAACACAGAAATTGCATCGGAATTAAATTCAAAAGCACAATGCCGACCTAAGTACAAGAGGACTGACACTCCAACTTTCTATGATCTGAACCTCTCCTGTGAGTCCAGTTTTAGATTCCGATGCTTCACTTCAGGTTTAATGTATCCCTTGGACCTTCTTATTGACGATTAAACACAGAAATTGCATCCGAATTTAATACAAAAGGCACAATGCAGACTTATACAAGAGGACTGACACTCTCACTTTCTATGATTTGAACCTCTCCTGTGAGTCCAGTTTTAGATTCCGATGCTTCACTTCAGGCTTACTGTATACCTTAAACCTTCTTTTTGACCATAAAACACAGAAACTGCATAAGAATTTAATGCAAAAGGCACAATGTCGACTTAAGTACAAGAGGACTGACACTCTCACATTCTATGATTGGAACCTCTTCTGTGAGTCCAGTTTTGGATTCCGATGTTTCACTTCAGGTTTACTGTATACCTTGTACCATCTTATTGACGATGAAACACACAAATTGCATCCAAACTTAATACAAAAGGCACAATGCCGATTTAAGTACAAGAGGACTGACACTCTAACTTTCTATGATTTGAACCTCTCCTGTGAGTCCAGTTTTAGATTCCGATGCTTCACTTCAGGTTTACTGTATACCATGCACCTTCTTATTGACGATGAAACACAGAAATTGCATCCGATCTTAATACAAAAGGCACAATGCCGACTTAAGTACAAGTGGACTGACACTCTCACTTTCTATGATTTGAACCTTTCCTGTGAGTATAGTTTTAGATTCCGATGCTTCACTTCAGGTTTACTGTATACCTTGGACCTTCTTATTGACGATGAAACAGAAATTTGCATCGGAAATAAATTCAAAAGGCACAATGCCATCTTAAGTACAAGAGGACTTACACTCTTATTTTCTATGATTTGAGCCTCTCCTGTGAGTCCAGTTTTAGATTCCGATGCTTCTCTTTAGGTTTTCTCTATCCCTTGGACCTTCTTATTGACGATGAAACACAGAAATTGAATCCGAATACAATACAAAGGGCACAATGCCGACAGAAGTACAAGAGGACTGACACTCTCACTATCTATGATTTGAACCTCTCCTGTGAGTCCAGTTTTAGATTCCGATGGTTCACCTCAGGTTAACTGTATACCTTGGACCTTGTTATTGACTTTAAAACACAGAAATTGCATCGGAATTAAATTCAAAAGCACAATGCTGACTTAAGTACAAGAGGACTGACACTCCAACTTTCTATGATGTGAACCTCTCCTGTGAGTCCAGTTTTAGATTCCGATGCTTCACTTCAGGTTTAATGTATCCCTTGGACCTTCTTATTGACGATGAAACACAGAAATTGAATCCGATTTTAATACAAAAAGCACAATGCCGACAGAAGTAAAAGAGGACTGGCACTCTCACTATCTATGATTAGAATCTCTCCTGTGAGTCCAGTTTTAGATTCCGATGGTTCACCTCAGTATAACTGTATACCTTGGACCTTCTTATTGACGATAAAACACAGAAATTGCATCGGAATTAAATTCAAAAGCACAATGCCGACTTAAGTACAAGAGGACTGACACTCCAACTTTCTATGATTTCAACCTCTCCTGTGAGTCCCGTTTTAGATTCCGATGCTTCACTTCAGGTTTACTGTATCCCTTGGACCTTCATATTGTCGATGAAACACAGAAATTGCATGCCAATTTAATACAAAAGTCACAATGCCGACTTGAGTACAAGATGACTGACACTCTAACTTTCTATGATTTGAGCCTCTCCTATGAGTCCAGTTTAAGATTCCGATGCTTCACTTTAGGTTTACTGTATGCCCTCGACCTTCGTATTGACGATGAAACACAGAAATAGAATCGGAAGTAAATTCAAAAGGCACAATGCCGACTTAAGTACAACAGGACTGACACTCCAACTTTCTATGATTTGAACCTCTCCTGTGAGTCCAGTTTTAGATTCCGATGCTTCACTTCAGGTTAACTGTATCCCTTGGACCTTCTTATTGACGATGAAACACTGGAATTGCATCCGAATTTAATACAAAAGGCACAATGCCAACTTAAGTACAAGAGGACTGACACTCCTACTTTCTATGATTTGAACCTCTCCTGTGAGTCCAGTGATAGATTCCGATTCTTCACTTCAGGTATACTGTATCCGTGGACCTTCTTATTGACGATGTATCACAGAAATTGCATCAGAATTTAGTACAAAAGGCACAATGCCGACTTAAGTACAAGAGGACTGACAGTCCTACTTTCTATGATTTTAACCTCTCCTGTGAGTCCAGTTTTACATTCCGATGCTTCACTTCAGGTTTACTGTATCCCTTAATCGTTCTTATTGACGATGAAACTCAGAAATTGCATCCGAATTTAATACAAAGGGCACAACGCAGTCTTAAGTACAAGAGGACTGACACTCTAACATTCTATGATTTGAACGTCTCCTGTGAGACCAGTTTCAGATTCCGATGCTTCACTTCAGGTTTTCTGTATCCCTTGGACCATCTTATTGACGATGCAACACCGAAATTGAATCCGAATTTAATACAAAAGGCACAATGCCGACAGAAGTAATAGAGGACTGACACTCACACTATCTATGAATTGAACCTCTCTTGTGAGTCCAGTTTTAGATTCCGATGGTTCACCTCAGGTTAACTGTATACCTTGGACCTTCTTATTGACGATAAAACACAGAAATTGCATCGGAATTAAGTTCAAAAGCACAATGCCGACTTAAGTACAAGAGGACTGACACTCCAAATTTCTATGATTTCAAATTCTCCTGTGAGTCCAGTTTTAAATTCCGATGCTTCACTTCAGGTTTACTGTATCTCTTGGACCATCTTATTGACGATGAAACACAGAAATTGTATCCGAATTTAATACAAAATGCACAATGTCGACTTACGTACAAGAGGACTGACACTCTAACTATCTATGATGTGAACCTCTCCTGTGAGTCTCGTTTTAGATTCCGAAGCTTTACTTCAGGTTTACTGTATCCCTTGGACCTTCATATTGTCGATGAAACACAGAAATTGCATGCCAATTTAATACAAAAGTCACAATGCCGACTTAAGTACAAGAGGACTGACATTCTAACTTTCTATGATTTGAGCCTCACCTGTGAGTCCAGTTTTAGATTCCGATGCTTAACTTCAGGTTTACTGTGTGCCTTGGACCTTCGCATTGACGATGAAACACAGAAATAGAATCGGAATTAAGTTCAAAAGGCTTAATGACGACTTAAGTACAAGAGGACTGACACTCTAACTTTCTATGATTTGAACCTCTCCTGTGAGTCCAGTTTTAGATTCCGATGCTTCACTTTAGGTTTTCTGTATCCCTTGGAACTTCTTATTGACGATGAAACACAGAAATTGCATCCGAATGTAATACAAAAAGCACAATGCCGACTTAAGTACAAGAGGATTGACACTCTCACTTTCTATGATTTGAACCTCTCCTGTGAGTCCAGTATTAGTTTCCGATGATTCACCTCAGGTTTACTGAATACCTTGGACCTTCTAATTGACGATGAAACACAGAAATTGCATCGTAATTAAATTATGAAGCACAATGCCGACATAAGTACAAGAGGACTGACACTCTAACTTTCTATGATTTGAACCTCTCCTGTGAGGCCAGTTTTAGATTCCGATGCTTCACTTCAGGTTTACTGTATCCCTTAGATCTTCTTATTGACGATGAGACACAGAAATTGAATCCGAATTTAATACAAAAGGCACAATGCTGACTTAAGTAAAAGAGGACTGACACACTCACTATCAATGATTTGAACCTCTCCTGTGAATCCAGTTATAGATTCCGATGCTTCACTTCAGGCTTACTGTATCCCTTGCACTTTCTTATTGACGATAAAACACAGAAATTGCATCCGAATTTAATACAAAAGGCACAATGCCGTCTTAAGTACAAAAGGACTGACACTCTCACTTTCTACGATTTGAACCTCTCCTGTGGGTCCAGTTTTAGATTCCGATGCTTCACTTCAGGTTTACTGTATACCTTGGACCTTCTTATTGACGATGAAACACATAAATTGCATCCGAATTTAATACAAAAGGCACAATGCCGACTTAAGTACAAGAGGACTGACACTCTCACTTTCTATGATTTGCACCTCTCCTGTGAGTCCAGTTTTAGATTCCGATGCTTCACTTCAGGTTTACTGTATACCATGCAGCTTCTTATTGACGATGCAACACAGAAATTGCATCTGAATTTAATACAAAAGGCACAATGCCGACTTAAGTACAAGAGGACTGACACTCTCACTTTCTATGATTTGAACCTTTCCTGTGATTCCAGTTTTAGATTCTGATGCTTCACTTCAGGTTTACTGTATACCTTGGACCTTCTTATTGACGATGAAACACAGAAATTTGCATCGGAATTAAATTTAAAAGGCACAATGCCGACTTAAGTACAAGAGGACTTACACTCTAAATTTCTATGATTTGAACCACTCCTGGGAGTCCAGTTTTAGATTCCGATGCTTAATTTCAGGTTTACTGTATCCCTTGGAACTTCTTATTGACGATGAATGACAGAAATTGTATCCGAATTTAATACAAATGGCACAATGCCGACTTAAGTACAAGAGGACTGACACTCTAACTTTCTATGATTTGAACCTCTCCTGTGAGTCCAGTTTTAGATTCCGATGCTTCACTTCAGGTTTACTGTATACCTTAGACCTTCATATTGTCGATGAAACACAGAAATTGCATGCCAATTTAATACAAAAGTCACAATGCCGACTTAAGTACAAGAGGACAGACACTCTAACTTTCTATGATTTGAGCCTCTCCTGTGAGTCCAGTTTTAGGTTCCGATGCTTAACTTCAGGTTTACTGTATGCCTTGGACCTTCGTATTGACGATGAAACACCGAAATAGAATCGGAATTAAGTTCAAAAGGCTTAATGACGACTTAAGTACAAGAGGACTGACACTCTAACTTTCTATGATTTGAACCTCTCCTGTGAGTCCAGTTTTAGATTCCGATGCGTCACTTTAGGTTTTCTGTATCCCTTGGACCTTCTTATTGACGATGAAACACAGAAATTGCATCCGAATTTAATACAAAAGGCACAATGCCGACTTAAGTACAAGAGGACAGACACTCTCACTTTCTATGATTTGAACCTCTCCTGTGAGTCCAGTATTAGATTCCTATGCTTCACTTCAGGTTTACTGTATACCATGCACCTTCTCATTGACGATGAAACTCAGAAATTGCATCCGAATTTCATACATAAGGCACAATGCCGAATTAAGTACAAGAGGACTGACACTCTCACTTTCTATGATTTGAACCTCTCCTGTGAGTCCAGTTTTTGATTCCGATGCTTCACTTCACGTTTACTGTATCCCTTGGACCTTCTTATTGACGATTAAACACAGAAATTGCATCCGAATTTAATACAAAAGGCACAATGCCGTCTTAAGTACAAGAGGACTGACACTCTAACTTTTTATTTTTTGAACCACTCCTGTGAGTCCAGTTTTAGATTTAGATGCTTAACTTCAGGTTTACTGTATCCCTTGGACCTTCTTATTGACGATGAAACGCAGAAATTGAATCCGAATTTAATACAAAAGGCACAATGCCGACTGAAGTAAAAGATGACTGATCCTCTCGCTATATATGATTTGAACCTCTCCTGTGAGTCCAGTTTTAGATTCCGATGATTCACCTCAGGTTTACTGTATACCTTGGACCTTCTTATTGACGATGAAACACAGAAATTGCATCGGAATTAAATTCAAAAGCACAATGCCGACATAAGTACAAGAGGACTGACATTCTAACTTTCTATGATTTGAACCTCTCCTGTGAGGCCAGTTTTAAATTCCGATGCTTCACTTCAGGTTTACTGTATCCCTTAGATCTTCTTATTGACGATGAGACACAGAAATTGAATCCGAATTTAATACAAAAGGCACAATGCTGACTTAAGTAAAAGAGGACTGACACACTCACTATCTATGATTTGAGCCTCTCCTGTGAGTCCAGTTTTAGATTCCGATGCTTCACTTCAGGTTTACTGTATACCATGCAGCTTCTTATTGACGATGCAACACAGAAATTGCATCCGAATTTAATACAAAAGGCACAATGCCGACTTAAGTACAAGAGGACTGACACTCTCACTTTCTATGATTGGAACCTTTCCTGTGAGTCCAGTTTTAGATTCCGATGCTTCACTTCAGGTTTACTGTATAGCTTGGACCTTCTTATTGACGATGAAACACAGAAATTTGCATCGGAATTAAATTTAACAGGCACAATGCCGACTTAAGTACAAGAGGACTTACACTCTAACTTTCTATGATTTGAACCTCTCCTGGGAGTCCAGTTTTAGATTCCGATGCTTGATTTCAGGTTTACTGTATCCCTTGGAACTTCTTATTGACGATGAATGACAGAAATTGTATCCGAATTTAATACAAATGGCACAATGCCGACTTAAGTACAAGAGGACTGACACTCTAACTTTCTATGATTTGAACCTCTCCTATGAGTCCAGTTTTAGATTCCGATGCTTCACTTCAGGTTTACTGTATACCTTAGACCTTCTTAATGAAGATGAAACACATAAATTGCATCCGAATTTATTACGAAAGGCATAATGACGACTTAAGTACAAGAGGACTGACACTCTCACTTTCTATGATTTGAACCTCTCCTGTGAGTCCAGTTTTATATTCCGATGCTTCACTTCAGGTTTACTGTATACCATGCACCTTCTTATTGACGATGAAACACAGAAATTGCATCCGAATTTATTACAAAAGTCACAATGCCGACTCAAGTACTAGAGGACTGACACTCCCACTTTCTATGATTTGAACCTTTCCTGTGAGTCCAGTTTTAGAATCCGATGCTTCACTTCAGGTTTACTGTATACCTTGGACCTTCTTATTGACGATGAAACACAGAAATTTGCATCAGAATTAAATTCAAAAGGCACAATGCCGACTCAAGTACAAGAGGACTTACACTCTAACTTTCTATGATTTGAACCACTCCTGTGAGTCCAGTTTTAGATTTAGATGCTTCACTTCAGGTTTACTGTATCCCTTGGACCTTCTTATTGACGATGAAACACAGAAATTGAATCCGAATTTAATACAAAAGGCACAATGCCGACTGAAGTAAAAGATGACTGACCCTCTCGCTATATATGATTTGAACCTCTCCTGTGAGTCCAGTTTTAGATTCCGATGATTCACCTCAGGTTTACTGTATACCTTGGACCTTCTTATTGACGATGAAACACAGAAATTGCATCGGAATTAAATTCAAAAGCACAATGCCGACATAAGTACAAGAGGACTGACATTCTAACTTTCTATGATTTGAACCTCTCCTGTGAGGCCAGTTTTAAATTCCGATGCTTCACTTCAGGTTTACTGTATCCCTTAGATCTTCTTATTGACGATGAGACACAGAAATTGAATCCGAATTTAATACAAAAGGCACAATGCCGACTTAAGTACAAGAGGACTGACACTCTCACTTTCTATGATTGGAACCTTTCCTGTGAGTCCAGTTTTAGATTCCGATGCTTCACTTCAGGTTTACTGTATAGCTTGGACCTTCTTATTGACGATGAAACACAGAAATTTGCATCGGAATTAAATTTAAAAGGCACAATGCCGACTTAAGTACAAGAGGACTTACACTCTAACTTTCTATGATTTGAACCTCTCCTGGGAGTCCAGTTTTAGATTCCGAAGCTTGATTTCAGGTTTACTGTATCCCTTGGAACTTCTTATTGACGATGAATGACAGAAATTGTATCCGAATTTAATACAAATGGCACAATGCCGACTTAAGTACAAGAGGACTGACACTCTAACTTTCTATGATTTGAACCTCTCCTGTGAGTCCAGTTTTAGATTCCGGTGCTTCACTTCAGGTTTACTGTATACCTTAGACCTTCTTAATGAAGATGAAACACATAAATTGCATCCGAATTTATTACGAAAGGCATAATGCCGACTTAAGTACAAGAGGACTGACACTCTCACTTTCTATGATTTGAACCTCTCCTGTGAGTCCAGTTTTATATTCCGATGCTTCACTTCAGGTTTACTGTATACCATGCACCTTCTTATTGACGATGAAACACAGAAATTGCATCCGAATTTATTACAAAAGTCACAATGCCGACTCAAGTACAAGAAGACTGACACTCCCACTTTCCATGATTTGAACCTTTCCTGTGAGTCCAGTTTTAGAATCCGATGCTTCACTTCAGGTTTACTGTATACCTTGGACCTTCTTATTGACGATGAAACACAGAAATTTGTATCAGAATTAAATTCAAAAGGCACAATGCCGACTCAAGTACAAGAGGACTGACACTCAAACTTTCTACGATTTGAACCTCTCCTGTGAGTCCAGTTTTAGATTCCGATGCTTGACTTCAGGTTTAGTGTATCCCTTGGAACTTCTTATTGACGATGAAACACAGAAATTGTCTCCGAATTTAATACAAAAGTCACAATGCTGACATAGGTACAAGAGGACTGACACTCTCACTTTCTATGATTTGAACCTTTCCTGTGAGTCCAGTTTTAGATTCCGATGCTTCACTTCACGTTTACTGTATCCCTTGGACCTTCTTATTGACGATTAAACACAGAAATTGCATCCGAATTTAATACAAAAGGCACAATGCCGACTTAAGTACAAGAGGACTGACACTCTAACTTTCTATGATTTGAACCACTCCTGTGAGTCCAGTTTTAGATTTAGATGCTTCACTTCAGGTTTACTGTATCCCTTGGACCTTCTTATTGACGATGAAACACAGAAATTGAATCCGAATTTAATACAAAAGGCACAATGCCGACTGAAGTAAAAGATGACTGACCCACTCGCTATATATGATTTGAACCTCTCCTGTGAGTCCAGTATAGATTCCGATGATTCACCTCAGGTTTACTGTATACCTTGGACCTTCTTATTGACGATGAAACACAGAAATTGCATCGGAATTAAATTCAAAAGCACAATGCCGACATAAGTACAAGAGGACTGACATTCAAACTTTCTATGATTTGAACCTCTCCTGTGAGGCCAGTTTTAAATTCCGATGCTTCACTTCAGGTTTACTGTATCCCTTAGATCTTCTTATTGACGATGAGACACAGAAATTGAATCCGAATTTAATACAAAAGGCACAATGCTGACTTAAGTAAAAGAGGACTGACACACTCACTATCTATGATTTGAGCCTCTCCTGTGAGTCCAGTTTTAGATTCCGATGCTTCACTTCAGGTTTACTGTATACCATGCAGCTTCTTATTGACGATGCAACACAGAAATTGCATCCGAATTTAATACAAAAGGCACAATGCCGACTTAAGTACAAGAGGACTGACACTCTCACTTTCTATGATTTGAACCTCTCCTGTGAGTCCAGTTTTATATTCCGATGCTTCACTTCAGGTTTACTGTATACCATGCACCTTCTTATTGACGATGAAACACAGAAATTGCATCCGAATTTATTACAAAAGTCACAATGCCGACTCAAGTACAAGAGGACTGACACTCCCACTTTCTATGATTTGAACCTTTCCTGTGAGTCCAGTTTTAGAATCCGATGCTTCACTTCAGGTTTACTGTATACCTTGGACCTTCTTATTGACGATGAAACACAGAAATTTGCATCAGAATTAAATTCAAAAGGCACAATGCCGACTCAAGTACAAGAGGACTTACACTCAAACTTTCTACGATTTGAACCTCTCCTGTGAGTCCAGTTTTAGATTCCGATGCTTGACTTCAGGTTTACTGTATCACTTGGAACTTCTTATTGACGATGAAACACAGAAATTGTCTCCGAATTTAATACAAAAGTCACAATGCTGACTTAGGTACAAGGGGACTGACACTCTCACTTTCTATGATTTGAACTTTTCCTGTGAGTCCAGTTTTAGATTCCGATGCTTCACTTCACGTTTACTGTATCCCTTGGACCTTCTTATTGACGATTAAACACAGAAATTGCATCCGAATTTAATACAAAAGGCACAATGCCGACTTAAGTACAAGAGGACTGACACTCTAACTTTCTATGATTTGAACCACTCCTGTGAGTCCAGTTTTAGATTTAGATGCTTCACTTCAGGTTTACTGTATCCCTTGGACCTTCTTATTGACGATGAAACACAGAAATTGAATCCGAATTTAATACAAAAGGCACAATGCCGACTGAAGTAAAAGATGACTGACCCTCTCGCTATATATGATTTGAACCTCTCCTGTGAGTCCAGTTTTAGATTCCGATGATTCACCTCAGGTTTACTGTATACCTTGGACCTTCTTATTGACGATGAAACACAGAAATTGCATCGGAATTAAATTCAAAAGCACAATGCCGACATAAGTACAAGAGGACTGACATTCTAACTTTCTATGATTTGAACCTCTCCTGTGAGGCCAGTTTTAAATTCCGATGCTTCACTTCAGGTTTACTGTATCCCTTAGATCTTCTTATTGACGATGAGACACAGAAATTGAATCCGAATTTAATACAAAAGGCACAATGCTGACTTAAGTAAAAGAGGACTGACACACTCACTATCTATGATTTGAACCTCTCCTGTGAGTCCAGTTTTAGATTCCGATGCTTCACTTCAGGTTTACTGTATACCATGCAGCTTCTTATTGACGATGCAACACAGAAATTGCATCCGAATTTAATACAAAAGGCACAATGCCGACTTAAGAACAAGAGGACTGACACTCTCACTTTCTATGATTGGAACCTTTCCTGTGAGTCCAGTTTTAGATTCCGATGCTTCACTTCAGGTTTACTGTATAGCTTGGACCTTCTTATTGACGATGAAACACAGAAATTTGCATCCTAATTAAATTTAAAAGGCACAATGCCGACTTAAGTACAAGAGGACTTACACTCTAACTTTCTATGATTTGAACCTCTCCTGGGAGTCCAGTTTTAGATTCCGATGCTTGATTTCAGGTTTACTGTATCCCTTGGAACTTCTTATTGACGATGAATGACAGAAATTGTATCCGAATTTAATACAAATGGCACAATGCCGACTTAAGTACAAGAGGACTGACACTCTAACTTTCTATGATTTGAACCTCTCCTGTGAGTCCAGTTTTAGATTCCGATGCTTCACTTCAGGTTTACTGTATACCTTAGACCTTCTTAATGAAGATGAAACACATAAATTGCATCCGAATTTAATACGAAAGGCATAATGCCGACTTAAGTACAAGAGGTATGACACTCTCACTTTCTATGATTTGAACCTCTCCTGTGAGTCCAGTTTTATATTCCGATGCTTCACTTCAGGTTTACTGTATACCATGCACCTTCTTATTGACGATGAAACACAGAAATTGCATCCGAATTTATTACAAAAGTCACAATGCCGACTCAAGTACAAGAGGACTGACACTCCCACTTTCTATGATTTGAACCTTTCCTGTGAGTCCAGTTTTAGAATCCGATGCTTCACTTCAGGTTTACTGTATACCTTGGACCTTCTTATTGACGATGAAACACAGAAATTTGCATCAGAATTAAATTCAAAATGCACAATGCCGACTCAAGTAAAAGAGGACTTACACTCAAACTTTCTACGATTTGAACCTCTCCTGTGAGTCCAGTTTTAGATTCCGATGCTTGACTTCAGGTTTACTGTATCCCTTGGAACTTCTTATTGACGATGAAACACAGAAATTGTCTCCGAATGTAATACAAAAGTCACAATGCTGACTTAGGTACAAGAGGACTAACACTCTCACTTTCTATGATTTGAACCTTTCCTGTGAGTCCAGTTTTAGATTCCGATGCTTCACTTCAGGTTTACTGTATACCATGCAGCTTCTTATTGACGATGCAACATAGAAATTGCATCCGAATTTAATACAAAAGGCACAATGCCGACTTAAGTACAAGAGGACTGACACTCTCACTTTCTATGATTTGAACCTTTCCTGTGACTCCAGTTTTAGATTCCGATGCTTCACTTCAGGTTTACTGTATACCTTGGGCCTTCTTATTGACGATGAAACACAGAAATTTGCATCGGAATTAAATTCAAAAGGCACAATGCCGACTTAAGTACAAGAGGACTTACACTCTAACTTTCTATGATTTGAACCTCTCCTGGGAGTCCAGTTTTAGATTCCGATGCTTGATTTCAGGTTTACTGTATCCCTTGGAACTTCTTATTGACGATGAATGACAGAAATTGTATCCGAATTTAATACAAATGGCACAATGCCGACTTAAGTACAAGAGGACTGACACTCTAACTTTCTATGATTTGAACCTCTCCTATGAGTCCAGTTTTAGATCCGAAGCCTCACTTCAGGTTTACTGTATACGTTGGACCTTCATATTGACGATGAAACACAGAAATTGCATCCGAATTTAATACAAAAGTCACAATGCCGACTTAGTACAAGAGGACTGACACTCTCACTTTCTATGATTTGAGCCTCTCCTGTGAGTCCAGTTTTATATTCCGATGCTTCACTTCAGATTTACTGTATACCATGCACCTTCTTATTGACGATGAAACACAGAAATGGCATCCGAATTTATTACAAAAGTCACAATGCCGACTTAAGTACAAGAGGACTGGCACTCTCACTTTCTATGATTTGAGCCTCTCCTGTGAGTCCAGTTTTAAATTCCGATGCTTCACTTCAGGTTTACTTTATCCCTTGGACCTTCTTATTGACGATGAAACACAGAAATTGCGTCCGAATGTAATACAAAAGTCAAAAAGCCGACTTAAGTACTAGAGGACTGACACTCTAATTTTCAATGATTTGAACCTCACCTGTCAGTCCAGTTTTACATTCAGATGCTTAACTTCAGGTTTACAGTATACCTTGGACCTTCGTATTGACGATGAAACACAGAAATTGCATCGGAATTACATTCAGAAGGCACAATGCCAACATAAGTATAAGAGGATTGACACTCTAACTTTCTGTGATATGAACCTCTTGTGTGAGTCCAGTTTTAGATTCCGATGCTTCACTTCAGGTTTACTGTATACCTTGCACCTTCTTATTGACAATGAAACACAGAAATTGCAGCCAAATTTAATACAAAAGGCACAATGTCGACTTAAGTACAAGAGGACTGACACTCTCACTTTCTATGATTTGAACCTCTCCTGTGAGTCCAGTTTTAGATTCCGATGCTTCACTTCAGGCTTACTGTATACCTAGCACCTTCTTGTTGACAATGAAACACAGAAATTGCATCGGAATTTACTACAAAATGCACAATGCCTATTTAAGTACAAGAGGACTGACACTCTAACTTTCTATGATTTGAACCTCTCCTGTGAGTCCAGTTTTAGATTCCGACTGTTCACATCAGGTTTACAGTATACCTTACACCATCTTATTGACGATGAAACACAGATATTGCATCCGAATTTAATACACATGGCACATTGCCGACATAAGTACAAGAGGACTGACACTCTCACTTTCTATGATTTCAACCTCTCCTGTGAGTCCAGTTTTAGATTTCGATGCTTCACTTCAGGTTTACTGTATACCTTGCACCTTTTTATTGACGATGAAACACAGAAATTGCATCGGGATTAAATTCAAAAGGCCAAATGCCGACTTAATTACAAGAGGACTGACACTCTAACTCTCTATGATTTGAACCTCTCCTGTGAGTCCAGTTTTAGATTCCGATGCTACACGTCAGGTTTACTGTATACCTTGCACCTTCTTATTGACGATGAAACACAGAAATTGCATCGGAATTAAAATCAAAAGGCACAATGCCGACTTAAGTACAAGATGACTGACACTCTCTAACTTTCTATGATTAGAACCTCTCCTGTGAGTCTAGTTTTAGATTCCGATGCTTCACTTCGTGTTTACTGTATCCCTTGGACCTTCTTATTGACGTTGAAACACAGAAATTGAATCCGAATTTAATACAAAAGGCACAATGCCGACTTAAGTAAAAGAGGGCTGACACTCTCACTATCTATGATTTGAACCTCTCCTGTGAGTCCAGTTTTAGATTCCGATGGTTCATCTCAGGTTTACTGCATACTTTGGACCTTCTTATTGACGATGAAACACAGAAATTGCATCGGAATTAAATTCAAAATTCACAAAGCCGACTTAAGTACAAGAGGACTGACACTCTAATTTTCTATGATTTGAACCTCTCCTGTGAGTCCAGTTTTACCTTCCGATGCTTAAGTTCTGGTTTACTGTATACCTTGAACCTTCGAATTGACGATGAAACACAGAAATTGCATCGGAATTACATCAGAAGGCACAACGCCAACTTAAGTATAAGAGGATTGACACTCTAACATTCTATGATATGAACCTTTCCTGTGAGTCCAGTTTTAGATTCCGATGCTTCACTTCAGGTTTACTGTATACCATGCAGCTTCTTATTGACGATTCAACATAGAAATTGCATCCGAATTTAATACAAAAGGCACAATGCCGACTTAAGTACAAGAGGACTGACACTCTCACTTTCTATGATTTGAACCTTTCCTGTGACTCCAGTTTTAGATTCCGATGCTTCACTTCAGGTTTACTGTATACCTTGGACCTTCTTATTGACGATGAAACACAGAAATTTGCATCGGAATTAAATTCAAAAGGCACAATGCCGACTTAAGTACAAGAGGACTTACACTCTAACTTTCTATGATTTGAACCTCTCCTATGAGTCCAGTTTTAGATTCCGAAGCCTCACTTCAGGTTTACTGTATCCGTTGGACCTTCATATTGACGATGAAACACAGAAATTGCATCCGAATGTAATACAAAAGTCACAATGCCGACTTAGTACAAGAGGACTGACACTCTCACTTTCTATGCGTTGAGCCCCTGCTGTGAGTCCAGTTTTAGATTCCGATGCATCACTTCAGGTTTACTGTATCCCTTGGACCATCTTATTGACGATGAGACACATAAATTGCATCCAAATGTAATACAAAAGGCACAATGCCGACTTAAGTACAAGAGTACTGACACTCTCACTTTCTATGATTTGAACCTCTCCTGTGAGTCCAGTTTTATATTCCGATGCTTCACTTCAGATTTACTGTATACCATGCACCATCTTATTGACGATGAAACACAGAAATGGCATCCGAATTTATTACAAAAGTCACAATGCCGACTTAAGTACAAGAGGACTGACACTCTCACTTTCTATGATTTGAGCCTCTCCTGTGAGTCCAGTTTTAAATTCCGATGCTTCACATCAGGTTTACTTTATCCCTTGGACCTTATTATTGACGATGAAACACAGAAATTGCGTCCGAATGTAATACAAAAGTCAAAAAGCCGACTTAAGTACTAGAGGACTGACACTCTAATTTTCAATGATTTGAACCTCACCTGTCAGTCCAGTTTTACATTCAGATGCTTAACTTCAGGTTTACAGTATACCTTGGACCTTCGTATTGACGATGAAACACAGAAATTGCATCGGAATTACATTCAGAAGGCACAATGCCAACTTAAGTATAAGAGGATTGACACTCTAACTTTCTGTGATATGAGCCTCTTGTGTGAGTCCAGTTTTAGATTCCGATGCTTCACTTCAGATTTACTGTATACCTTGCACCTTCTTATTGACAATGAAACACAGAAATTGCAGCCAAATTTAATACAAAAGGCACAATGTCGACTTAAGTACAAGAGGACTGACACTCTCACTTTCTATGATTTGAACCTCTCCTGTGAGTCCAGTTTTAGATTCCGATGCTTCACTTCAGGCTTACTGTATACCTAGCACCTTCTTATTGACAATGAAACACAGAAATTGCATCGGAATTTACTACAAAATGCACAATGCCTATTTAAGTACAAGAGGACTGACACTCTAACTTCCTATGATTTGAACCTCTCCTGTGAGTCCAGTTTTAGATTCCGATTGTTCACATCAGGTTTACAGTATACCTTACACCATCTTATTGACGATGAAACACAGATATTGCATCCGAATTTAATACACATGGCACATTGCCGACATAAGTACAAGAGGACTGACACTCTGACTTACTATGATTTGAACCTCTCCTGTGAGTCCAGTTTTGGATTCCAATGCATCACTTCAGGTTCACTCTATCCCTTGGACCTTCTAATTGACGATGAAACACAGAAATTGCATCCGAATTTGATACAAAAAGCACATTGCCGACTTAAGTAAAAGACGACTGACAGTCTCACATTCTATGATTTGAACCGCTCCTGTGAGTCCAGTTTTAGATTCCGATTCTTTACTTCAGGTTTACTGTACACCTTGCACCTTCTTATTGACGATCAAACACAGAAATTGCATCGGGATTAAATTCAAAAGGCCAAATGCCGACTTAATTACAAGAGGACTGACACTCTAACTCTCTATGATTTGAACCTCTCCTGTGAGTCCAGTTTTAGATTCCGATGCTACACTTCAGGTTTACTGTATACCTTGCACCTTCTTATTGACGATGAAACACAGAAATTGCATCGGAATTAAAATCAAAAGGCACAATGCCGACTTAAGTACAAGATGACTGACACTCTCTAACTTTCTATGATTAGAACCTCTCCTGTGAGTCTAGTTTTAGATTCCGATGCTTCACTTCGTGTTTACTGTATCCCTTGGACCTTCTTATTGACGGTAAAACACAGAAATTGAATCCGAATTTAATACAAAAGGCACAATGCCGACTTAAGTAAAAGAGGGCTGACACTCTCACTATCTATGATTTGAACCTCTCCTGCGAGTCCAGTTTTAGATTCCGATGGTTCATCTCAGGTTTACTGCATACTTTGGACCTTCTTATTGACGATGAAACACAGAAATTGCATCGGAATTAAATTCAAAATTCACAAAGCCGACTTAAGTACAAGAGGACTGACACTCTAATTTTCTATGATTTGAACCTCTCCTGTGAGTCCAGTTTTACCTTCCGATGCTTAACTTCTGGTTTACTGTATACCTTGAACCTTCGAATTGACGATGAAACACAGAAATTGCATCGGAATTACATCAGAAGGCACAACGCCAACTTAAGTATAAGAGGATTGACACTCTAACATTCTATGATATGAACCTCTCCTGTGAGTCCAGTTTTAGATTCCGATGCTTCACTTCAGGTTTACTGTATACCTTGCACCTTCTTATTGACGATGAAACACAGAAATTGCAGCCAAATTTAATACAAAAGGCACAATGTCGACTTAAGTACAAGAGGACTGACACTCTCACTTTCTATGATTTGAACCTCCCCTGTGAGTCCAGTTTTAGATTCCGATGCTTCACTTCAGGCTTACTGTATACCTAGCACCTTCTTATTGACGATGAAACACTGAAATTGCATCGGAATTTAATACAAAAGGCACAATGCCGAGTTAAGTACAAGAGGACTGACACTCTCACTTTCTATGATTTGAACCTCTCCTGTGAGTCCAGTTTTAGATTCCGATGCTTCACTTCAGGTTTACTGTATCCCTCGGACCTTCTTATTGACGATTAAACACAGAAATTGCATCCGAATTTAATACAAAAGGCACAATGCCGACTTAAATACAAGAGGACTGACTAACTTTCTATGATTTGAACCTCTCCTGTGAGTCCAGTTTTTGATTCCGATGCATCACCTCAGGTTTACTGTATCCCTTGGACCATCTTATTGGCGATGAGACACAGAAATTGAATCCAAATTTAATACAAAAGGCACAATGCCGACTTAAGTAAAAGAGGACTGACACTCTCACTATCTATGATTTGAACCTCTCCTGTGAGTCCAGTTTTAGATTCCGATGCTTCACTTCAGGTTTACCGTATACCTTGGACCTTCTTATTGACGATGAAACACAGAAATTGCATCCGAATTTAATACAAAAGGCACAATGCCGACTTAAGTACAAGAGGACTGACACTCTCATTTTCTACGATTTGAACCTCTCCTGTGAGTCCAGTTTTAGATTCCGATGCTTGACTTCAGGTTTACTGTATCCCTTGGAACTTCTTATTGACGATGAAACACAGAAATTGTATCCGAATTTAATACAAAAGGCACAATGCCGACTTAAGTACAAGAGGACTGACACTCTAACTTTCTATGATTTCAACCTCTAATATGAGTCCAGTTTTAGATTCCGAAGCTTCACTTCAGGTTTACTGTATCCGTTGGACCTTCATATTGACGATGAAACACAGAAATTGCATCCGAATTTAATACAAAAGTCACAATGCTGACTTAGGTACAAGAGGACTGACACTCTCACTTTCTATGATTTGAGCCTCTCCTGTGAGTCCAGTTTTAAATTCCATTGCTTCACTTCTGGTTTACTTTATCCCTTGGACCTTCTTATTGACGATGAAACACATAAATTGCATCCGAATTTAATACAAAAGTCACAATGCCGACTTCAGTACAAGAGGTCTGACACTCTCACGTTCTAAGATTTGAACCTCTCCTGTGAGTCCAGTTTTAGATTCCGATGTTTCACTTCAGGTATACTGTATACCATGCAGCTTCTTATTGACGATGAAACACAGAAATTGCATCCGAATTAAATACAAAAGTCACAATGCCGACTTAGTACAAGAGGACTGACACTCTCACTTTCTATGATTTGAGCCTCTGCTGTGAGTCCAGTTTTAAATTCCGATGCTTCACTTCAGGTTTTCTGTATCCCTTGGACCTTCTTATTGACGATGAAACACAGAAACTGCATCCGAATTTAATACAAAAGGCACAATGCCGACTTAAATACAAGAGGACTGACTAACTTTCTATGATTTGAATCTCTCCTGTGAGTCCAGTTTTAGATTCCGATTCATCACTTCAGGTTTACTGTATCCCTTGGACCATCTTATTGACGATGAGACACAGAAATTGAATCCAAATTTAATATAAAAGGCACAATGCCGAATTAAGTAAAAGAGGACTGACACTCTCACTATCTATGATTTGAACCTCTCCTGTGAGTCCAGTTTTAGATTCCGATGCTGCACTTCAGGTTAACTGTATACCTTAGACCTTCTTATTGACGATGAAACACATAAATTGCATCCGAATTTAATACGAAAGGCACAATGCCGACTTAAGTACAAGAGGACTGACACTCTCACTTTCTATGATTTGAACCTCTCCTGTGAGTCCAGTTTTATATTCCGATGCTTCACTTCAGGTTTACTGTATACCATGCACATTCTTATTGACGATGAAACACAGAAATTGCATCCGAATTTATTACAAAAGTCACAATGAATACTTAAGTACAAGAGGACTGACACTCTCACTTTCTATGATTTGAGCCTCTCCTGTGAGTCCAGTTTTAGATTCCGATGCTTCACTTCATGTTTACTGTATACCTTGGACCTTCGTATTGACGATGAAACACAGAAATTGCATCGGAATTACATTCAGAAGGCACAACGCCAACTTAAGTATAAGAGGATTGACACTCTAACTTTCTGTGATATGAACCTCTCCTGTGAGTACAGTTTTAGATTCCGATGCTTCACTTCAGGTTTACTGTATACCTTGCACCTTCTTATTGACAATGAAGCACAGAAATTGCAGACAAATTTAATACAAAAGGCACAATGTCGACTTAAGTCCAAGAGGACTGACACTCTCACTTTCTATGATTTGGACCTCTCCTGTGAGTCCAGTTTCAGATTCCGATGCTTCACTTCAGGCTTACTGTATACCTAGCACCTTCTTATTGACGATGAAACACAGAAATTGCATCGGAAATAACTACAAAATGCACAATGCCTATTTAAGTACAAGAGGACTGACACTCTAACTTTCTGTGATTTGAACCACTCCTGTGAGTCCAGTTTTAGATTCCGATTGTTCACATCAGGTTTACAGTATACCTTACACCATCTTATTGACGATGAAACACAGACATTGTATCCGAATTTAATACACATGGCACATTGCCGACATAAGTACAAGAGGACTGACACTCTAACTTACTATGATTTGAACCTCTCCTGTGAGTCCAGTTTTGGATTCCAATGCATCACTTCAGGTTCACTCTATCCCTTGGACCTTCTTATTGACGATGAAACACAGAAATAGCATCCGAATTCGATACACAAAGCACATTGCCGACTTAAGTAAAAGACGACTGACAGTCTCACATTCTATGATTTGAACCTCTCCTGTGAGTCCAGTTTTAGATTCCGATGCTTCACTTCAGGTTTACTGTACACCTTGCATCTTCTTATTGACGATCAAACACAGAAATTTCAGCCAAATTTAATACAAAAGGCACAATGTCGATTCAAGTACAAGAGGACTGACACTCTCACTTTCTATGATTTCAACCTCTCCTGTGAGTCCAGTTTTAGATTTCGATGCTTCACTTCAGGTTTACTGTATACCTTGCACCTTTTTATTGACGATGAACCACAGAAATTGCATCGGGATTAAATTCAAAAGGCCAAATGCCGACTTAATTACAAGAGGACTGACACTCTAACTCTCTATGATTTGAACCTCTCCTTTGAGTCCAGTTTTAGATTCCGATGCTTCACTTCAGGTTTACTGTATACCTTGCACCTTCTTATTGACGATGAAACACAGAAATTGCATCGGAATTAAAATGAAAAGGCACAATGCCGACTTAAGTACAAGATGACTGACACTCTCTAACTTTCTATGATTAGAACCTCTCCTGTGAGTCTAGTTTTAGATTCCGATGCTTCACTTCAGCTTTACTGTATCCCTTGGACCTTCTTATTGACGATGAAACACAGAAATTGCATCCGAATTTAATACAAATGGCACAATGCTGACTTAAGTACAAGAGGACTGACACTCTAACTTTCTATGATTTGTACCTCTCCTGTGGGTCCAGATTTAGTTTCCGATGCTTCACTTCGTGTTTACTGTATCCGTTGGACCTTCTTATTGACGTTGAAACACAGAAATTGAATCCGAATTTAATACAAAAGGCACAATGCCGACTTAAGTAAAAGAGGGCTGACACTCTCACTATCTATGATTTGAACCTCTCCTGTGAGTCCAGTTTTAGATTCCGATGGTTCATCTCAGGTTTACTGCATACCTTGGACCTTCTTATTGACGATGAAACACAGAAATTGCATCGGAATTAAATTCAAAAGGCACAATGCCGACTTAAGTACAAGAGGACTGACACTCTAACTTTCTATGATTTCAACCTCTCCTATGAGTCCAGTTTTAGACTCCGAAGCTTCACTTCAGGTTTACTGTATCCGTTGGACCTTCATATTGACGATGAAACACAGAAATTGCATCCGAATTTAATACAAAAGTCACAATGCTGACTTAGGTACAAGAGGACTGACACTCTCACTTTCTATGATTTGAGCCTCTCCTGTGAGTCCAGTATTAAATTCCGTTGCTCCACTTCTGGTTTACTTTATCCCTTGGACCTTCTTATTGACGATGAAACACATAGATTGCATCCGAATTTAATACAAAAGGCGCAATGCCGACTTCAGTACAAGAGGACTGACACTCTCACGTTCTAAGATTTGAACCTCTCCTGTGAGTCCAGTTTTAGATTCCGATGTTTCACTTCAGGTTTACTGTATACCATGCAGCTTCTTATTGACGATGCAACACAGAAATTGCATCCGAATTTAATACAAAAGGCACAATGCCGACTTATGTACATGAGGACTGACACTCTAACTTTCTATGTTATGAACCTCTCCTGTGAGTCCAGTTTTAGATTCCGATGCTTCACTTCAGGTTTACTGTATACCTTGCACCTTCTTATTGACGATGAAACACAGATATTGCAGCCAAATTTAATACAAAAGGCACAATGCCGACTTAAGTACAAGAGGACTGACACTCTCACTTTCTATGATTTGAACCTCTCCTGTGAGTCCAGTTTTAGATTCCGATGCTTCACTTCAGGCTTACTGTATTCCTAGCACCTTCTTATTGACGATGAAACACTGAAATTGCATCGGAATTTAATACAAAAGGCACAATGCCGACTTAACTACAAGAGGACTGACACTCTCACTTTCTATGATTTGTACCTCTCCTGTGAGTCCAGTTTTAGATTCCGATGCTTCAAATCAGGTTTACTGTATCCCTTGGACCTTCTTATTGACGATTAAACACAGAAATTGCATCCGAATTTAATACCAATGGCACAATGCCGACTTAAATACAAGAGGACTGACTAACTTTCTATGATTTGAACCTCTCCTGTGAGTCCAGTTTTAGATTCCGATGCATCACTTGAGGTTTACTGTATCCCTTGGACCATCTTATTGACGATGAGACACAGAAATTGAATCCAAATTTAATACAAAAGGCTCAATACCGACTTAAGTAAAAGCGGACTGACACTCTCACTATCTATGATTTGAACCTCTCCTGTGAGTCCACTTTTAGATTCCGATGCTTTACTTCATGTTTACTGTATACCTTGGACCTCCTTATTGACGATGAAACACATAAATTGCATCCGAATTTAATACAAAAGGCACAATGCCGAGTTAAGTACAAGAGGACTGACACTCTTACTTTCTATGATTTGAACCTCTCCTGTGAGTCCAGTTTTAGATTCCGATGCTTCACTTCAGGTTTACTGTATACCATGCACCTTCTTATTGACGATGAAACACAGAAATTGCATCCGAATTTAATACAAACGGCACAATGCCGACTTAAGTACAAGAGGACTGACACTCTCACTTTCTATGATTTGAACCTTTCCTGTGAGTCCAGTTTTAGATTTTGATGCTTCACTTCCGGTTTACTGTATACCTTGGACCTTCTTACTGACGATGAAACACAGAAATTTGCATCGGAATTAAGTTCAAAAGGCACAATGCCGACTTAAGTACAAGAGGACTTACACTCAAACTTTCTATGATTTGAACCTCTCCTGTGAGTCCAGTTTTAGATTCCAATGCTTGACTTCAGGTTTACTGTATCCCTTGGAACTTCTTATTGACGATGAAACACAGAAATTGTATCCGAATTTAATACAAAAGGCACAATGCCGACTTAAGTACAAGAGGACTGACACTCTAATTTTCTATGATTTCAACCTCTCCTATGAGTCCAGTTTTAGATTCCGAAGCTTCACTTCAGGTTTACTGTATCCGTTGGACCTTCATATTGACGATGAAACACAGAAATTGCATCCGAATTTGATACAAAAAGCACATTGCCGACTTAAGTAAAATAGGACTGACAGTCTCACATTCTATGATTTGAGCCGTTCCTGTGTGTCCAGTTTTAGATTCCGATGATTCACTTCAGGTTTACTGTACACCTTGCATCTTCTTATTGACGATGAAACACAGAGATTTCAGCCAAATTTAATACAAAAGGCACAATGTCGACTCAAGTACAAGAGGACTGACACTCTCACTTTCTATGATTTGAACCTCTCCTGTGAGTCCAGTTTTAGATTTAGATGCTTCACTTCAGGTTTACTGTATACCTTGCACCTTCGTATTGACGATGAAACACAGAAATTGCATCGGGATTAAATTCAAAAGGCAAAATGCCGACTTAATAACAAGAGGACTGACACTCTAACTCTCTATGATTTGAACCTCTCCTGTGAGTCCAGTTTTAGATTCCGATGCTTCACTTCAGGTTTACTGTATACCTTGCACCTTCTTATTGACGATGAAACACAGAAATTGCATCGGAATTAAAATCAAAAGGCACAATGCCGACTTAAGTACAAGAGGACTGACACTCTCTAACTTTCTATGATTAGAACCTCTCCTGTGAGTCCAGTTTTAGATTCCAATGCTTCACGTCAGGTTTATTGTATCCCTTGGACCTTCTTATTGACGATGAAACACAGAAATTGCATCCGAATTTAATACAAAAGGCACAATGCTGACTTAAGTACAAGAGGACTGACACTCTAACTTTCTATGATTTGTACCTCTAATGTGCGTCCAGTTTTAGTTTCCGATGCTTCACTTCGTGTTTACTGTATCCGTTGGACCTTCTTATTGACGTTGAAACACAGAAATTGAATCCGAATTTAATACAAAAGGCACAATGCCGACTTAAGTAAAAGAGGGCTGACACTCTCACTATCTACGATTTGAACCTCTCCTGTGAGTCCAGTTTTAGATTCCGATGGTTCATCTCAGGTTTACTGCATACCTTGGACCTTCTTATTGACGATGAAACACAGAAATTGCTTCGGAATTAAATTCAAAAGGCACAATGCCGACTTAAGTACAAGAGGACTTACACTCTAACTTTCTACGATATGAACCTCTCCTGTGGGTCCAGTTTTAGATTCCGATGCTTCACTTCAGGTTTACTGTATACCTTGCACCATATTATTGACGATGAAACACAGAAATTGCAGCCAAATTTAATACAAAAGGCACAATGCCGACTAAAGTACAAGAGGACTGACACTCTCACTTTCTATGATTTGAACCTCTCCTGTGAGTCCAGTTTTAGATTCCGATGCTTCCCTTCAGGCTTACTGTATACCTAGCACCTTCTTATTGACGGTGAAACACTGAAATTGCATCGGAATTTGATACAAAAGTCACAATGCCGACTTAAGTACAGGAGGACTGGCACTCTCTCTTTCTATGATTTGAATCTCTCCTGTGAGTCCAGTTTTAGATTCCGATGCTTCACTTCAGGTTCACTGTATCCCTTGGACCTTCTTATTGACGATTAAACACAGAAATTGCATCCGAATTTAATACAAAAGGCACAATGGCGACTTAAATACAAGAGGACTGACTAACTTTCTATGACTTGAACCTCTCCTGTGAGTCCAGTTATAGATTCCGATGCATCACTTCAGGTTTACTGTATCACTTGGACCATCTTATTGACGATGAGACACAGAAATTGAATCCAAATTTGATACAAAAGGCACAATGCCGACTTAAGTGAAAGAGGACTGACACTCTCACTATCTATGATTTGAACCTCTCCTTTGAGTCCAGTTTTAGATTCCGATGCTTCACTTCAGGTTTACTGTATACCTTGGACCTTATTATTGACGATGAAACACATAAATTGCAACCTATTTTAATACAAAAGGCACAATGCCGACTTAAGTACACGAGGACTGACACTCTCACTTTCTATGATTTGAACCCTTCCTGTGAGTCCAGTTTTAGATTCCGATTCTTCACTTCAGGTTTACTGTATACCTTGGACCTTCTTATTGACGATGAAACACAGAAATTTGCATCGGAATTAAATTCAAAAGGCACAATGCCGACTTAAGTACAAGAGGACTTACACTCAAACTTTCTATGATTTGAACCTCTCCTGTGAGTCCAGTTTTAGATTCCTTGCTTGACTTCAGGTTCACTGTATCCCTTGGAACTTCTTATTGACGATGAAACACAGAAATTGTATCCGAATTAAATACAAATGGCACAATGCCGATTTAAGTGCAAGAGGACTGACACTCTATCTTTCTATGATTTCAACCTCTCCTATGAGTCCAGTTTTAGATTCCGAAGCTTCACTTCAGGTTTACTGTATCCGTTGGACGTCATATTGACGATGAAACACAGAAATTGCATCCGAATTTAATACAAAAGTCACAATGCTGACTTAGGTAAAAGTGGACTGACACTATCACTTTCTATGATTTGAGCCGCTCCTGTGAGTCCAGTTTTAAATTCCGATGCTTCACTTCAGGTTTACTTTATCCCTTGGACCACCTTATTGACGATGAAACACAGAAATTGCGTCCGAATTAAATACGAAAGTCACAAAGCCGACTTAAGTACTAGAGGACTGACACTCTAATTTTCAATGATTTGAACCTCTCCTGTGAGTCCAGTTTTACATTCCGATGCTTAACTTCAGGTTTACTGTATACCTTGGACCTTCGTATTGACGATGAAACACAGAAATAGCATCGGAATTACATTCCGAAGGCACAACGCCAACTTAAGTATAAGAGGATTGACACTCTAACTTTCTATGATATGAACCTCTCCTGTGGGTCCAGTTTTAGATTCCGATGCTTTACTTCAGGTTTACTGTATACTTTGCACCTTATTATTGACGATGAAACACATAAATTGCAGCCAAATTTAATACAAAAGGCACAATGTCGACTTAAGTACAAGAGGACTGACACTCTCACTTTCTATGATTTGAACCTCTCCTGTGAGTCCAGTTTTAGATTCCGATGCTTCCCTTCAGGCTTACTGTATACCTAGCACCTTCTTATTGACGATGAAACACTGAAATTGCATCGGAATTTAATACAAAAGGCACATTGCCGACATAAGTACAAGAGGACTTACACTCTCTCTTTCTATGATTTGAACCCCTCCTGTGAGTCCAGTTTTAGATTCCGATGCTTCACAACAGGTTTACTGAATCCCTTGGACCTTCTTATTGATGATTAAACACAGAAATTGCATCCGAATTTAATACAAAAGGCACAACGCTGACATAAATACAAGAGGACTGACTAACTTTCTACGATTTCAACCTCTCCTGTGAGTCCAGTTTTAGATTCCGATGCATCAATTCAAGTTTACTGTATCACTTGGACCATCTTATTGACGATGAGACACAGAAATTGAATCCAAATTTAATACAAAAGGCACAATGCCGACTTAAGTAAAAGAAGACTGACACTCTCACTAACTATGATTTGAACCTCTCCTGTGAGTCCAGTTTTAGATTCCGATTCTTCACTTCAGGTTTACAGTATACCTTGGACCTTCTTATTGACGATGAAACACATAAATTGCATCCTAATTTAATACAAAAGGCACAATGCCGACTTAAGTACAAGAGGACTGACACTCTCACTTTCTATGATTTGAACCTCTCCTGTGAGTCCAGTTTTAGATTCCGATGCTTCACTTCAGGTTTACTGTATACCATGCACCTTCTTATTGACGATGAAACACAGAAATTGCATCCGAATTTAATACAAAAGGCACAATGATGACTTAAGTACAAGGGGACTGACACTCTCACTTTCTATGATTTGAACCTTTCCTGTGAGTCCAGTTTTAGATTTTGATGCTTCACTTCTGGTTTACTGTATACCTTGGACCTCCTTATTGACGATGAAACACAGAAATTTGCATCGGAATTAAATTCAAAAGGCACAATGCCGACTTAAGTACAAGAGGACTTACACTCAAACTTCTATGATTTGAACCTCTCCTGTGAGTCCAGTTTTAGATTCATTGCTTGACTTCATTTTTACTGTATCCCTTGGAACTTCTTATTGACGATGAAACACAGAAATTGTATTCGAATTTAATACAAATGGCACAATGCCGACTTAAGTACAAGAGGACTGACACTCTAACTTCCTATGATTTCAACCTCTCCTATGAGTCCAGTTTTAGATTCCGAAGCTTCACCTCAGGTTTACTGTATCCGTTGGACTACATATTGACGATGAAACACAGAAATTGCATCCGAATTTAATACAAAAGTCACAATGCTGACTTAGGTACAAGAGGACTGACACTCTCACTTTCTATGATTTGAGCCTCTCCTGTGAGTCCAGTTTTAAATTCCGATGCTTCACTTCAGGTTTACTTTATCCCTTGGACCGTCTTATTGACGATGAAACACAGAAATTGCGTCCGAATTTAATACAAAAGTCACAAAGCCGACTTAAGTACTAGAGGACTGACACTCTCACTTTCTATGATTTGAACCTCTCCTGTGAGTCCAGTTTTACATTCCGATGCTTAACTTCAGGTTTACTGTATACCTTGCACCTTCTTATTGACAATGAAACATAGAAATTGCAGCCAAATTTATTACAAAAGGCACAATGTCGACTTAAGTACAAGAGGACTGACACTTTCACTTTCTATTATTTATACCTCTCCAGTGAGTCCAGTTTTAGATTCCGATGCTTCACTTCAGGCTTACTGTATACCTAGCACCTTCTTATTGACGATTAAACTCAGAAATTGCATCGGAATTTAATACAAAAGGCACAATGCCGACTTAAGTACAAGAGGACTGACACTCTAACTGTCTATGATTTGAATCTCTCCTGTGAGTCCAGTTTTAGATTCCGATTGTTCACTTCAGGTTTACAGTATACCTTACACCATCTTATTGACGATGAAACACAGATATTGCATCCGAATTTAGTACAAAAGGCACAATGCCGACTTAAGTACAAGAGGACAGACACTCTAATTTTCTATTATTTGAACCTCTCCTGTGAGTCCAGTTTTAGATTCCGATGCTTGATTTCAGGTTTACTGTATCCTTGGAACTTCTTATTGACGATGAATCACAGAAATTGTATCCGAATTTAATACAAAAGTCACAAAGCCGACTTAAGTACAAGAGGACTGTCACTCTCTAACTTTCTATGATTAGAACCTCTCCTGTGAGTCCAGTTTTAGATTCCGATGCTTCACTTCAGGTTTACTGTATCCCTTGGAACTTCTTACTGACGATGAAACACAGAAAGTGCATCCGTAATTAATACAAGAGGCACAATGCTGACTTAAGTACAAGAGGACTGACACTCTAACCTTCTATGATTTGTACCTCTCCTGTGAGTCCAGTTTTAGTTTCCGATGCTTCACTTCGTGTTTACTGTATCCCTTGGACCTTCTTATTGACGTTGAAACACAGAAATTGAATCCGATGTTAATACAAAAGGCACAATGCCGACTTAAGTAAAAGAGGGCTGACACTCTCACTATCTATGATTTGAACCTCTCCTGTGAGTCAGTTTTAGATTCCGATGGTTTATCTCAGGTTTACTGCATACCTTGGACCTTCTTATTGACGATGAAACACAGAAATTGCATCGGAATTAAATTCAAAAGGCACAATGCCGACTTAAGTACAAGAGGACTTACAGTCTAACTTTCTATGATTTGAACCTCTCCTGTGAGTCCAGTTTTAGATTCCGATGCTTGATTTCAGGTTTACTGTATCCCTTGGAACTTCTTATTGACGATGAATCACAGAAATTGTATCCGAATTTAATACAAAAGTCACAAAGCCGACTTAAGTACAAGAGGACTGACACTCTAATTTTCTATGATTTGAACCTCTCCTGTGAGTCCAGTTTTACATTCCGATGCTTAACTTCAGGTTTACTGTATACCGTGGACCTTCTTATTGACGATGAAACACAGAATTTGCATCGGAATTAAAATCAAAAGGCACAATGCCGACTTAAGTACAAGAGGACTGGCACTCTCTAACTTTCTATGATTAGAACCTCTCCTGTCAGTTCAGTTTTAGATTCCGATGCTTCACTTCAGGTTTACTGTATCCCTTGGAACTTCTTATTGACGATGAAACACAGAAATTGCATCCGTGTTTAATACAAAAGGCACAATGCTGACTTAAGGACAAGAGGAATGACACTCTAATTTTCTATGATTTGTACCTATCCTGTGATTCCAGTTTTAGTTCCCGATGCTTCACTTCGTGTTTACTGTATCCCTGGGACCTTCTTATTGACGTTGAAACACAGAAATTCAATCCGAATTTAATACAAAAGGCACAATGCCGACTTAAGTAAAATAGGTCTGACACTCTCACTATCTATGATTTGAACCTCTCCTGTGAGTCCAGTTTTAGATTCCGATGGTTCATCTCATGTTTACTGCATACCTTGGACTTTCTTATTGACGATGAAACACAGAAATTGCATCGGAATTAAATTCAAAAGGCACAATGCCGACTTAAGTACAAGAGGACTTACACTCTAACTTCCTATGATTTGAACCACTCCTGTGAGTCCAGTTTTAGATTCCGATGCTTGATCTCATGTTTACTGTATCCCTTGGAACTTCTTATTGACGATGAATCACAGAAATTGTATCCGAATTTAATACAAATGGCACAATGCCGACTGAAGTAGAAGAGGACTGACACTATAACTTTCTATGATTTGAACCTCTCCTATGAGCCCAGTTTTAGATTCCGAAGCTTCACTTCAGGTTTACTGTATCCGTTGGACCTTCATATTGACGATGAAACACAGAAATTGCATCCGAATTTAATACAAAAGTCACAATGCCGACTTAAGTACAAGAGGACTGACACTCTCACTTTCTATGATTTGAGCCGCTCCTGTGAGTCCAGTTTTAAATTCCGATGCTTCACTTCAGGTTTACTGTATCCCTTGGACCTTCTTATTGACGATGTAACACAGAAATTGCATCCGAATTTAATACAAAGGTCACAAAGCCGACTTAAGTACAGAGGACTGACACTCTAATTTTCTATGATTTGAACCTCTCCTGTGAGTCCAGTTTTACATTCCGATGCTTCACTTCAGGTTTACTGTATCCCTTGGACCTTCTTATTGACGATTAAACACAGAAATTGCATCCGAATTTAATACAAAAGGCACAATGCCGACTTAAGTACAAGAGGACTCACTAACTTTCTATGTTTTGAACCTCTCCTGTGAGTCCAGTTTTAGATTCCGATGCTTCACTTCAGGTTTACTGTATACCATGCACCTTCTTATTGACGATGAAACACAGAAATTGCATCCGAATTTAATACAAAAGGCACAATGCCGACTTAAGTACAAGGGGACTGACACTCTCACTTTCTATGATTTGAACCTTTCCTGTGAGTCCAGTTTTAGATTTTGATGCTTCACTTCTGGTTTACTGTATACCTTGGACCTTCTTATTGACGATGAAACACAGAAATTTGCATCGGAATTAAATTCAAAAGGCACAATGCCGACTTAAGTACAAGAGGACTTACACTCAAACTTCTATGATTTGAACCTCTCCTGTGAGTCCAGTTTTAGATTCATTGCTTGACTTCAGGTTTACTGTATCCCTTGGAACTTCTTATTGACGATGAAACACAGAAATTGTATTCGAATTTAATACAAATGGCACAATGCCGACTTAAGTACAAGAGGACTGACACTCTAACTTCCTATGATTTCAACCTCTCCTATGAGTCCAGTTTTAGATTCCGAAGCTCCACCTCAGGTTTACTGTATCCGTTGTACTACATATTGACGATGAAACACAGAAATTGCATCCGAATTTAATACAAAAGTCACAATGCTGACTTAGGTACAAGAGGACTGACACTCTCACTTTCTATGATTTGAGCCTCTCCTGTGAGTCCAGTTTTAAATTCCGATGCTTCACTTCAGGTTTACTTTATCCCTTGGACCGTCTTATTGACGATGAAACACAGAAATTGCGTCCGAATTTAATACAAAAGTCACAAAGCCGACTTAAGTACTAGAGGACTGACACTCTCACTTTCTATGATTTGAACCTCTCCTGTGAGTCCAGTTTTACATTCCGATGCTTAACTTCAGGTTTACTGTATACCTTGCACCTTCTTATTGACAATGAAACATAGAAATTGCAGCCAAATTTATTACAAAAGGCACAATGTCGACTTAAGTACAAGAGGACTGACACTTTCACTTTCTATTATTTATACCTCTCCTGTGAGTCCAGTTTTAGATTCCGATGCTTCACTTCAGGCTTACTGTATACCTAGCACCTTCTTATTGACGATTAAACTCAGAAATTGCATCGGAATTTAATACAAAAGGCACAATGCCGACTTAAGTACAAGAGGACTGACACTCTAACTGTCTATGATTTGAATCTCTCCTGTGAGTCCAGTTTTAGATTCCGATTGTTCACTTCAGGTTTACAGTATACCTTACACCATCTTATTGACGATGAAACACAGATATTGCATCCGAATTTAGTACAAAAGGCACAATGCCGACTTAAGTACAAGAGGACAGACACTCTAATTTTCTATTATTTGAACCTCTCCTGTGAGTCCAGTTTTAGATTCCGATGCTTGATTTCAGGTTTACTGTATCCTTGGAACTTCTTATTGACGATGAATCACAGAAATTGTATCCGAATTTAATACAAAAGTCACAAAGCCGACTTAAGTACAAGAGGACTGTCACTCTCTAACTTTCTATGATTAGAACCTCTCCTGTGAGTCCAGTTTTAGATTCCGATGCTTCACTTCAGGTTTACTGTATACCATGCACCTTCTTATTGACGATGAAACACAGAAATTGCATCCGAATTTAATACCAATGGCACAATGCCGACTTAAATACAAGAGGACTGACTAACTTTCTATGATTTGAACCTCTCCTGTGAGTCCAGTTTTAGATTCCGATGCATCACTTGAGGTTTACTGTATCCCTTGGACCATCTTATTGACGATGAGACACAGAAATTGAATCCAAATTTAATACAAAAGGCTCAATACCGACTTAAGTAAAAGCGGACTGACACTCTCACTATCTATGATTTGAACCTCTCCTGTGAGTCCACTTTTAGATTCCGATGCTTTACTTCATGTTTACTGTATACCTTGGACCTCCTTATTGACGATGAAACACATAAATTGCATCCGAATTTAATACAAAAGGCACAATGCCGAGTTAAGTACAAGAGGACTGACACTCTTACTTTCTATGATTTGAACCTCTCCTGTGAGTCCAGTTTTAGATTCCGATGCTTCACTTCAGGTTTACTGTATACCATGCACCTTCTTATTGACGATGAAACACAGAAATTGCATCCGAATTTAATACAAACGGCACAATGCCGACTTAAGTACAAGAGGACTGACACTCTCACTTTCTATGATTTGAACCTTTCCTGTGAGTCCAGTTTTAGATTTTGATGCTTCACTTCCGGTTTACTGTATACCTTGGACCTTCTTACTGACGATGAAACACAGAAATTTGCATCGGAATTAAGTTCAAAAGGCACAATGCCGACTTAAGTACAAGAGGACTTACACTCAAACTTTCCATGATTTGAACCTCTCCTGTGAGTCCAGTTTTAGATTCCAATGCTTGACTTCAGGTTTACTGTATCCCTTGGAACTTCTTATTGACGATGAAACACAGAAATTGTATCCGAATTTAATACAAAAGGCACAATGCCGACTTAAGTACAAGAGGACTGACACTCTAATTTTCTATGATTTCAACCTCTCCTATGAGTCCAGTTTTAGATTCCGAAGCTTCACTTCAGGTTTACTGTATCCGTTGGACCTTCATATTGACGATGAAACACAGAAATTGCATCCGAATTTGATACAAAAAGCACATTGCCGACTTAAGTAAAATAGGACTGACAGTCTCACATTCTATGATTTGAGCCGTTCCTGTGTGTCCAGTTTTAGATTCCGATGCTTCACTTCAGGTTTACTGTACACCTTGCATCTTCTTATTGACGATGAAACACAGAGATTTCAGCCAAATTTAATACAAAAGGCACAATGTCGACTCAAGTACAAGAGGACTGACACTCTCACTTTCTATGATTTGAACCTCTCCTGTGAGTCCAGTTTTAGATTTAGATGCTTCACTTCAGGTTTACTGTATACCTTGCACCTTCGTATTGACGATGAAACACAGAAATTGCATCGGGATTAAATTCAAAAGGCAAAATGCCGACTTAATAACAAGAGGACTGACACTCTAACTCTCTATGATTTGAACCTCTCCTGTGAGTCCAGTTTTAGATTCCGATGCTTCACTTCAGGTTTACTGTATACCTTGCACCTTCTTATTGACGATGAAACACAGAAATTGCATCGGAATTAAAATCAAAAGGCACAATGCCGACTTAAGTACAAGAGGACTGACACTCTCTAACTTTCTATGATTAGAACCTCTCCTGTGAGTCCAGTTTTAGATTCCAATGCTTCACGTCAGGTTTATTGTATCCCTTGGACCTTCTTATTGACGATGAAACACAGAAATTGCATCCGAATTTAATACAAAAGGCACAATGCTGACTTAAGTACAAGAGGACTGACACTCTAACTTTCTATGATTTGTACCTCTAATGTGCGTCCAGTTTTAGTTTCCGATGCTTCACTTCGTGTTTACTGTATCCGTTGGACCTTCTTATTGACGTTGAAACACAGAAATTGAATCCGAATTTAATACAAAAGGCACAATGCCGACTTAAGTAAAAGAGGGCTGACACTCTCACTATCTACGATTTGAACCTCTCCTGTGAGTCCAGTTTTAGATTCCGATGGTTCATCTCAGGTTTACTGCATACCTTGGACCTTCTTATTGACGATGAAACACAGAAATTGCTTCGGAATTAAATTCAAAAGGCACAATGCCGACTTAAGTACAAGAGGACTTACACTCTAACTTTCTATGATATGAACCTCTCCTGTGGGTCCAGTTTTAGATTCCGATGCTTCACTTCAGGTTTACTGCATACCTTGCACCATATTATTGACGATGAAACACAGAAATTGCAGCCAAATTTAATACAAAAGGCACAATGCCGACTTAAGTACAAGAGGACTGACACTCTCACTTTCTATGATTTGAACCTCTCCTGTGAGTCCAGTTTTAGATTCCGATGCTTCCCTTCAGGCTTACTGTATACCTAGCACCTTCTTATTGACGGTGAAACACTGAAATTGCATCCGAATTTAATACAAAAGGCACAATGGCGACTTAAATACAAGAGGACTGACTAACTTTCTATGACTTGAACCTCTCCTGTGAGTCCAGTTATAGATTCCGATGCATCACTTCAGGTTTACTGTATCACTTGGACCATCTTATTGACGATGAGACACAGAAATTGAATCCAAATTTGATACAAAAGGCACAATGCCGACTTAAGTGAAAGAGGACTGACACTCTCACTATCTATGATTTGAACCTCTCCTTTGAGTCCAGTTTTAGATTCCGATGCTTCACTTCAGGTTTACTGTATACCTTGGACCTTATTATTGACGATGAAACACATAAATTGCAACCTATTTTAATACAAAAGGCACAATGCCGACTTAAGTACACGAGGACTGACACTCTCACTTTCTATGATTTGAACCCTTCCTGTGAGTCCAGTTTTAGATTCCGATTCTTCACTTCAGGTTTACTGTATACCTTGGACCTTCTTATTGACGATGAAACACAGAAATTTGCATCGGAATTAAATTCAAAAGGCACAATGCCGACTTAAGTACAAGAGGACTTACACTCAAACTTTCTATGATTTGAACCTCTCCTGTGAGTCCAGTTTTAGATTCCTTGCTTGACTTCAGGTTCACTGTATCCCTTGGAACTTCTTATTGACGATGAAACACAGAAATTGTATCCGAATTTAATACAAATGGCACAATGCCGAATTAAGTACAAGAGGACTGACACTCTATCTTTCTATGATTTCAACCTCTCCTATGAGTCCAGTTTTAGATTCCGAAGCTTCACTTCAGGTTTACTGTATCCGTTGGACGTCATATTGACGATGAAACACAGAAATTGCATCCGAATTTAATACAAAAGTCACAATGCTGACTTAGGTAAAAGTGGACTGACACTATCACTTTCTATGATTTGAGCCGCTCCTGTGAGTCCAGTTTTAAATTCCGATGCTTCACTTCAGGTTTACTTTATCCCTTGGACCACCTTATTGACGATGAAACACAGAAATTGCGCCCGAATTAAATACGAAAGTCACAAAGCCGACTTAAGTACTAGAGGACTGACACTCTAATTTTCAATGATTTGAACCTCTCCTGTGAGTCCAGTTTTACATTCCGATGCTTAACTTCAGGTTTACTGTATACCTTGGACCTTCGTATTGACGATGAAACACAGAAATAGCATCGGAATTACATTCCGAAGGCACAACGCCAACTTAAGTATAAGAGGATTGACACTCTAACTTTCTATGATATGAACCTCTCCTGTGGGTCCAGTTTTAGATTCCGATGCTTTACTTCAGGTTTACTGTATACTTTGCACCTTATTATTGACGATGAAACACATAAATTGCAGCCAAATTTAATACAAAAGGCACAATGTCGACTTAAGTACAAGAGGACTGACACTCTCACTTTCTATGATTTGAACCTCTCCTGTGAGTCCAGTTTTAGATTCCGATGCTTCCCTTCAGGCTTACTGTATACCTAGCACCTTCTTATTGACGATGAAACACTGAAATTGCATCGGAATTTAATACAAAAGGCACATTGCCGACTTAAGTACAAGAGGACTTACACTCTCTCTTTCTATGATTTGAACCTCTCCTGTGAGTCCAGTTTTAGATTCCGATGCTTCACAACAGGTTTACTGAATCCCTTGGACCTTCTTATTGATGATTAAACACAGAAATTGCATCCGAATTTAATACAAAAGGCACAACGCTGACATAAATACAAGAGGACTGACTAACTTTCTACGATTTCAACCTCTCCTGTGAGTCCAGTTTTAGATTCCGATGCATCAATTCAAGTTTACTGTATCACTTGGACCATCTTATTGACGATGAGACACAGAAATTGAATCCAAATTTAATACAAAAGGCACAATGCCGACTTAAGTAAAAGAAGACTGACACTCTCACTAACTATGATTTGAACCTCTCCTGTGAGTCCAGTTTTAGATTCCGATTCTTCACTTCAGGTTTACAGTATACCTTGGACCTTCTTATTGACGATGAAACACATAAATTACATCCTAATTTAATGCAAAAGGCACAATGCCGACTTAAGTACAAGAGGACTGACACTCTCACTTTCTATGATTTGAACCTCTCCTGTGAGTCCAGTTTTAGATTCCGATGCTTCACTTCAGGTTTACTGTATACCATGCACCTTCTTATTGACGATGAAACACAGAAATTGCATCCGAATTTAATACAAAAGGCACAATGCCGACTTAAGTACAAGGGGACTGACACTCTCACTTTCTATGATTTGAACCTTTCCTGTGAGTCCAGTTTTAGATTTTGATGCTTCACTTCTGGTTTACTGTATACCTTGGACCTTCTTATTGACGATGAAACACAGAAATTTGCATCGGAATTAAATTCAAAAGGCACAATGCCGACTTAAGTACAAGAGGACTTACACTCAAACTTCTATGATTTGAACCTCTCCTGTGAGTCCAGTTTTAGATTCATTGCTTGACTTCATTTTTACTGTATCCCTTGGAACTTCTTATTCACGATGAAACACAGAAATTGTATTCGAATTTAATACAAATGGCACAATGCCGACTTAAGTACAAGAGGACTGACACTCTAACTTCCTATGATTTCAACCTCTCCTATGAGTCCAGTTTTAGATTCCGAAGCTTCACCTCAGGTTTACTGTCTCCGTTGGACTACATATTGACGATGAAACACAGAAATTGCATCCGAATTTAATACAAAAGTCACAATGCTGACTTAGGTACAAGAGGACTGACACTCTCACTTTCTATGATTTGAGCCTCTCCTGTGAGTCCAGTTTTAAATTCCGATGCTTCACTTCAGGTTTACTTTATCCCTTGGACCGTCTTATTGACGATGAAACACAGAAATTGCGTCCGAATTTAATACAAAAGTCACAAAGCCGACTTAAGTACTAGAGGACTGACACTCTCACTTTCTATGATTTGAACCTCTCCTGTGAGTCCAGTTTTACATTCCGATGCTTAACTTCAGGTTTACTGTATACCTTGCACCTTCTTATTGACAATGAAACATAGAAATTGCAGCCAAATTTATTACAAAAGGCACAATGTCGACTTAAGTACAAGAGGACTGACACTTTCACTTTCTATTATTTATACCTCTCCAGTGAGTCCAGTTTTAGATTCCGATGCTTCACTTCAGGCTTACTGTATACCTAGCACCTTCTTATTGACGATTAAACTCAGAAATTGCATCGGAATTTAATACAAAAGGCACAATGCCGACTTAAGTACAAGAGGACTGACACTCTAACTGTCTATGATTTGAATCTCTCCTGTGAGTCCAGTTTTAGATTCCGATTGTTCACTTCAGGTTTACAGTATACCTTACACCATCTTATTGACGATGAAACACAGATATTGCATCCGAATTTAGTACAAAAGGCACAATGCCGACTTAAGTACAAGAGGACAGACACTCTACTTTTCTATTATTTGAACCTCTCCTGTGAGTCCAGTTTTAGATTCCGATGCTTGATTTCAGGTTTACTGTATCCTTGGAACTTCTTATTGACGATGAATCACAGAAATTGTATCCGAATTTAATACAAAAGTCACAAAGCCGACTTAAGTACAAGAGGACTGTCACTCTCTAACTTTCTATGATTAGAACCTCTCCTGTGAGTCCAGTTTTAGATTCCGATGCTTCACTTCAGGTTTACTGTATCCCTTGGAACTTCTTACTGACGATGAAACACAGAAAGTGCATCCGTAATTAATACAAAAGGCACAATGCTGACTTAAGTACAAGAGGACTGACACTCTAACCTTCTATGATTTGTACCTCTCCTGTGAGTCCAGTTTTAGTTTCCGATGCTTCACTTCGTGTTTACTGTATCCCTTGGACCTTCTTATTGACGTTGAAACACAGAAATTGAATCCGATGTTAATACAAAAGGCACAATGCCGACTTAAGTAAAAGAGGGCTGACACTCTCACTATCTATGATTTGAACCTCTCCTGTGAGTCAGTTTTAGATTCCGATGGTTTATCTCAGGTTTACTGCATACCTTGGACCTTCTTATTGACGATGAAACACAGAAATTGCATCGGAATTAAATTCAAAAGGCACAATGCCGACTTAAGTACAAGAGGACTTACAGTCTAACTTTCTATGATTTGAACCTCTCCTGTGAGTCCAGTTTTAGATTCCGATGCTTGATTTCAGGTTTACTGTATCCCTTGGAACTTCTTATTGACGATGAATCACAGAAATTGTATCCGAATTTAATACAAAAGTCACAAAGCCGACTTAAGTACAAGAGGACTGACACTCTAATTTTCTATGATTTGAACCTCTCCTGTGAGTCCAGTTTTACATTCCGATGCTTAACTTCAGGTTTACTGTATACCGTGGACCTTCTTATTGACGATGAAACACAGAATTTGCATCGGAATTAAAATCAAAAGGCACAATGCCGACTTAAGTACAAGAGGACTGACACTCTCTAACTTTCTATGATTAGAACCTCTCCTGTCAGTTCAGTTTTAGATTCCGATGCTTCACTTCAGGTTTACTGTATCCCTTGGAACTTCTTATTGACGATGAAACACAGAAATTGCATCCGTGTTTAATACAAAAGGCACAATGCTGACTTAAGGACAAGAGGAATGACACTCTAATTTTCTATGATTTGTACCTCTCCTGTGATTCCAGTTTTAGTTCCCGATGCTTCACTTCGTGTTTACTGTATCCCTGGGACCTTCTTATTGACGTTGAAACACAGAAATTCAATCCGAATTTAATACAAAAGGCACAATGCCGACTTAAGTAAAATAGGTCTGACACTCTCACTATCTATGATTTGAACCTCTCCTGTGAGTCCAGTTTTAGATTCCGATGGTTCATCTCATGTTTACTGCATACCTTGGACTTTCTTATTGACGATGAAACACAGAAATTGCATCGGAATTAAATTCAAAAGGCACAATGCCGACTTAAGTACAAGAGGACTTACACTCTAACTTCCTATGATTTGAACCACTCCTGTGAGTCCAGTTTTAGATTCCGATGCTTGATCTCATGTTTACTGTATCCCTTGGAACTTCTTATTGACGATGAATCACAGAAATTGTATCCGAATTTAATACAAATGGCACAATGCCGACTGAAGTAGAAGAGGACTGACACTCTAACTTTCTATGATTTGAACCTCTCCTATGAGCCCAGTTTTAGATTCCGAAGCTTCACTTCAGGTTTACTGTATCCGTTGGACCTTCATATTGACGATGAAACACAGAAATTGCATCCGAATTTAATACAAAAGTCACAATGCCGACTTAAGTACAAGAGGACTGACACTCTCACTTTCTATGATTTGAGCCGCTCCTGTGAGTCCAGTTTTAAATTCCGATGCTTCACTTCAGGTTTACTGTATCCCTTGGACCTTCTTATTGACGATGTAACACAGAAATTGCATCCGAATTTAATACAAAGGTCACAAAGCCGACTTAAGTACAGAGGACTGACACTCTAATTTTCTATGATTTGAACCTCTCCTGTGAGTCCAGTTTTACATTCCGATGCTTCACTTCAGGTTTACTGTATCCCTTGGACCTTCTTATTGACGATTAAACACAGAAATTGCATCCGAATTTAATACAAAAGGCACAATGCCGACTTAAGTACAAGAGGACTCACTAACTTTCTATGTTTTGAACCTCTCCTGTGAGTCCAGTTTTAGATTCCGATGCTTCACTTCAGGTTTACTGTATACCATGCACCTTCTTATTGACGATGAAACACAGAAATTGCATCCGAATTTAATACAAAAGGCACAATGCCGACTTAAGTACAAGGGGACTGACACTCTCACTTTCTATGATTTGAACCTTTCCTGTGAGTCCAGTTTTAGATTTTGATGCTTCACTTCTGGTTTACTGTATACCTTGGACCTTCTTATTGACGATGAAACACAGAAATTTGCATCGGAATTAAATTCAAAAGGCACAATGCCGACTTAAGTACAAGAGGACTTACACTCAAACTTCTATGATTTGAACCTCTCCTGTGAGTCCAGTTTTAGATTCATTGCTTGACTTCAGGTTTACTGTATCCCTTGGAACTTCTTATTGACGATGAAACACAGAAATTGTATTCGAATTTAATACAAATGGCACAATGCCGACTTAAGTACAAGAGGACTGACACTCTAACTTCCTATGATTTCAACCTCTCCTATGAGTCCAGTTTTAGATTCCGAAGCTCCACCTCAGGTTTACTGTATCCGTTGGACTACATATTGACGATGAAACACAGAAATTGCATCCGAATTTAATACAAAAGTCACAATGCTGACTTAGGTACAAGAGGACTGACACTCTCACTTTCTATGATTTGAGCCTCTCCTGTGAGTCCAGTTTTAAATTCCGATGCTTCACTTCAGGTTTACTTTATCCCTTGGACCGTCTTATTGACGATGAAACACAGAAATTGCGTCCGAATTTAATACAAAAGTCACAAAGCCGACTTAAGTACTAGAGGACTGACACTCTCACTTTCTATGATTTGAACCTCTCCTGTGAGTCCAGTTTTACATTCCGATGCTTAACTTCAGGTTTACTGTATACCTTGCACCTTCTTATTGACAATGAAACATAGAAATTGCAGCCAAATTTATTACAAAAGGCACAATGTCGACTTAAGTACAAGAGGACTGACACTTTCACTTTCTATTATTTATACCTCTCCTGTGAGTCCAGTTTTAGATTCCGATGCTTCACTTCAGGCTTACTGTATACCTAGCACCTTCTTATTGACGATTAAACTCAGAAATTGCATCGGAATTTAATACAAAAGGCACAATGCCGACTTAAGTACAAGAGGACTGACACTCTAACTGTCTATGATTTGAATCTCTCCTGTGAGTCCAGTTTTAGATTCCGATTGTTCACTTCAGGTTTACAGTATACCTTACACCATCTTATTGACGATGAAACACAGATATTGCATCCGAATTTAGTACAAAAGGCACAATGCCGAAATAAGTACAAGAGGACAGACACTCTAATTTTCTATTATTTGAACCTCTCCTGTGAGTCCAGTTTTAGATTCCGATGCTTGATTTCAGGTTTACTGTATCCTTGGAACTTCTTATTGACGATGAATCACAGAAATTGTATCCGAATTTAATACAAAAGTCACAAAGCCGACTTAAGTACAAGAGGACTGTCACTATCTAACTTTCTATGATTAGAACCTCTCCTGTGAGTCCAGTTTTAGATTCCGATGCTTCACTTCAGGTTTACTGTATCCCTTGGAACTTCTTACTGACGATGAAACACAGAAAGTGCATCCGTAATTAATACAAAAGGCACAATGCTGACTTAAGTACAAGAGGACTGACACTCTAACCTTCTATGATTTGTACCTCTCCTGTGAGTCCAGTTTTAGTTTCCGATGCTTCACTTCGTGTTTACTGTATCCCTTGGACCTTCTTATTGACGTTGAAACACAGAAATTGAATCCGATGTTAATACAAAAGGCACAATGCCGACTTAAGTAAAAGAGGGCTGACACTCTCACTATCTATGATTTGAACCTCTCCTGTGAGTCAGTTTTAGATTCCGATGGTTTATCTCAGGTTTACTGCATACCTTGGACCTTCTTATTGACGATGAAACACAGAAATTGCATCGGAATTAAATTCAAAAGGCACAATGCCGACATAAGTACAAGAGGACTTACAGTCTAACTTTCTATGATTTGAACCTCTCCTGTGAGTCCAGTTTTAGATTCCGATGCTTGATTTCAGGTTTACTGTATCCCTTGGAACTTCTTATTGACGATGAATCACAGAAATTGTATCCGAATTTAATACAAAAGTCACAAAGCCGACTTAAGTACAAGAGGACTGACACTCTAATTTTCTATGATTTGAACCTCTCCTGTGAGTCCAGTTTTACATTCTGATGCTTAACTTCAGGTTTACTGTATACCGTGGACCTTCTTATTGACGATGAAACACAGAATTTGCATCGGAATTAAAATCAAAAGGCACAATGCCGACTTAAGTACAAGAGGACTGACACTCTCTAACTTTCTATGATTAGAACCTCTCCTGTCAGTTCAGTTTTAGATTCCGATGCTTCACTTCAGGTTTACTGTATCCCTTGGAACTTCTTATTGACGATGAAACACAGAAATTGCATCCGTGTTTAATACAAAAGGCACAATGCTGACTTAAGGACAAGAGGAATGACACTCTAATTTTCTATGATTTGTACCTCTCCTGTGATTCCAGTTTTAGTTCCCGATGCTTCACTTCGTGTTTACTGTATCCCTGGGACCTTCTTATTGACGTTGAAACACAGAAATTCAATCCGAATTTAATACAAAAGGCACAATGCCGACTTAAGTAAAATAGGTCTGACACTCTCACTATCTATGATTTGAACCTCTCCTGTGAGTCCAGTTTTAGATTCCGATGGTTCATCTCATGTTTACTGCATACCTTGGTCCTTCTTATTGACGATGAAACACAGAAATTGCATCGGAATTAAATTCAAAAGGCACAATGCCGACTTAAGTACAAGAGGACTTACACTCTAACTTCCTATGATTTGAACCACTCCTGTGAGTCCAGTTTTAGATTCCGATGCTTGATCTCATGTTTACTGTATCCCTTGGAACTTCTTATTGACGATGAATCACAGAAATTGTATCCGAATTTAATACAAATGGCACAATGCCGACTGAAGTAGAAGAGGACTGACACTCTAACTTTCTATGATTTGAACCTCTCCTATGAGCCCAGTTTTAGATTCCGAAGCTTCACTTCAGGTTTACTGTATCCGTTGGACCTTCATATTGACGATGAAACACAGAAATTGCATCCGAATTTAATACAAAAGTCACAATGCCGACTTAAGTACAAGAGGACTGACTAACTTTCTATGTTTTGAACCTCTCCTGTGAGTCCAGTTTTAGATTCCGATGCTTCACTTCAGGTTTACTGTATCTCTTGGACCATGTTATTGACGATGAGACACAGAAATTGAATCCATATTTAATACAAAAGGCACAATGCCGACTTAAGTAAAAGAGGACTGACACTCTCACTATCTATGATTTGAACCTCTCCTGTGAGTCCAGTTTTAGATTCCGATGCTTCACTTCAGGTTTACTGTATACCATGCACCTTCTTATTGACGATGAAACACAGAAATTGCATCCGAATTTAATACAAAAGGAACAATGCCGACTTAAGTACAAGAGGACTGACACTCTAACTTTCTATGATTTGTACCTCCCCTGAGAGTCCAGTTTTAGTTTCCGATGCTTCACTTCGTGTTTACTGTATCCCTGGGACCTTCTTATTGACGTTGAAACACAGAAATTCAATCCGAATTTAATACAAAAGGCACAATGCCGACTTAAGTAAAAGAGATCTGACACTCTCACTATCTGTGATTTGAACCTCTCCTGTGAGTCCAGTTTTAGATTCCGATGGTTCATCTCAGGTTTACTGCATACCTTGGACCTTCTTATTGACGATGAAACACAGAAATTGCATCGGAATTAAATTCAAAAGGCACAATGCCGACTTAAGTACAAGAGGACTTACACTCTAACTTTCTATGATTTGAACCTCTCCTGTGAGTCCAGTTTTAGATTCCGATGCTTGATCTCAGGTTTACTGTATCCCTTGGAACTTCTTATTTACGTTGAATCACAGAAATTGTATCCGAATTTAATACAAATGGCACAATGCCGACTTAAGTACAAGAGGACTGACACTCTCACTTTCTATGATTTGAGCCTCTCCTGTGAGTCCAGTTTTAAATTCCGATGCTTCACTTCAGGTTTAATGTATCCCTCGGACCTTCTTATTGACGATGAAACACAGAAATTGCATCCGAATTTAATACAAAGGTCACAAGGCCGACTTAAGTACAAAAGGACTGACACTCTAATTTTCTATGATTTGAACCTCTCCTGTGAGTCCAGTTTTAGATTCCGATGCTTAACTTCAGGTTTACTGTATACCTTGGACCTTCGTCTTGACGATGAAACACAGAAATTGCATAGGAATTACATTCAGAAGGCACAACGCCAACTTAAGTGTAAGAGGATTGACACTCTAACTTTCCATGATATGAACCTCTCCTGTGAGTCCAGTTTTAGATTCCGATGCTTCACTTCAGGTTTTCTGTATACCTTGCACATTCTTATCGACGATGAAACACAGAAATTGCAGCCAAATTTAATACAAAAGGCACAATGTCGACTAAAATACAAGAGGACTGACACTCTCACTCTCTATGATTTGAACCTCTCCTGTGAGTCCAGTTTTAGATTCCGATGCTTCACTTCAGGCTTACTGTATACCTAGCACCTTCTTATTGACGATGAAACACTGAAATTGCATCGGAATTTAATACAAAATGCACAATGCCGACTTAAGTACAAGAGGACTGACACTCTCACTTTCTATGATTTGAACCACTCCTGTGAGTCCAGTTTTAGATTCCGATGCTTCACTTCAGGTTTACTTTATCCCTTGGACCTTCTTATTGACGATTAAACACAGAAATTGCATCCGAATTTAATACAAGAGGCACAAAGCCGACTTAAATACAAGAGGACTGACTAACTTTCTATGTTTTGAACCTCTCCTGTGAGTCCAGTTTTAGATTCCGATGCATCACTTCAGGTTTACTGTATCTCTTGGACCATCTTATTGACGATGAGACACAGAAATTGAATCCATATTTAATACAAAAGGCACAATGCCGACTTAAGTAAAAGAGGACTGACACTCTCACTATCTATGATTTGAACCTCTCGTGTGAGTCCAGTTTTAGATTCCGATGCTTCACTTCAGGTTTACTGTATACCTTGGACCTTCTTATTGACGATGAAACACAGAAATTTGCATCGGAACTAAATTCAAAAGGCACAATGCCGACTTAAGTACAAGAGGACTTACACTCAAACTTTCTATGATTTGAACCTCTCCTGTGAGTCCAGTTTTAGATTCCGATGTTTGACTTCAGGTTTACTGTATACCTTGCACCTTCTTATTGACGATGAAACCCAGAAATTGCATCAGAAATTAACACAAAAGTCACAATGCCGACATAAGCACAAGAGGACTGACACTCTAACTTTCTATGATTTGAACCTCTCCTGTGAGACCAGTTTTAGATTTCGATGCTTCACTTCTGGTTTACTGTATCCCTTGGACCTTCTTATTGACGATGAATCACAGAAATTGATTCCGAATTTAATGCCGTCTTAAGTATAAGAGGACTGACACTCTCACTATCTATGATATGAACCTCTCCTGTGAGTCCAGTTTTAGATTCCGATGCATCACTTCAGGTTAACTGTATCACTTGGACCATCTTATTGACGATGAGACACAGAAATTGAATCCAAATTTAATACAAAAGGCACAACGCCGACTTAAGTAAAAGAGGACTGACACTCTCACTATCTATGATTTGAACCTCTCCTGTGAGTCCAGTTTTAGATTCCGATGCTTCACTTCAGGTTTACTGTATACCTTGGACCTTCTTATTGACGATGAACCACATAAATTGCATCCGAATTTAATACAAAAGGCACAATGCCGACTTATGTACAAGAGGACTGACACTCTCACTTCTATGATTTGAACCTCTCCTGTGAATCCAGTTTTAGATTCCGATGCTTCACTTCAGGTTTACTGTATAACATGCACCTTCTTATTGACGATGAAACACAGAAATTGCATAAGAATTTCATACAAAAGGCACAATGCCGACTTAAGTACAAGAGGACTGACACTCTCACTTTCTATGAATTGAATCTTTCCTGTGAGTCCAGTTTTAGATTCCGATGCTTCACTTCAGGTTTACTGTATACCTTGGACCTTCTTACTGACGATGAAACACAGAAATTTGCATCGGAATGAAATTCAAAAGGCACAATGCCCACTTAAGTACAAGTGGACTTACACTCAAACTTTCTATGATTTGAACCTCTCCTGTGAGTCCAGTTTTAGATTCCGATGCTTGACTTCAGGTTTACTGTATCGCTTGGAACTTCTTATTGACGATGAAACACAGAAATTGTATCTGAATTTAATACAAATGGCACAATGCCGACTTAAGTACAAGAGGACTGACACACTAACTTTATAAGATTTCAACGTCTCCTATGAGTCCAGTTTTAGATTCCGAAGCTTCACTTCAGGTTTACTGTATCCGTTTTACCTTCATATTGACGATGAAACACAGAAATTGCATCCGAATTTAATACAATAGTCACGATGCTGACTTCGGTACAAGAGGACTGACACTCTCACTTTCTATGATTTGAGCCTCTCCTGTGAGTCCAGTTTTAAATTCCGATGCTTCAATTCAGGTTTACTTTCTCCCTTGGACCTTCTTATTGACGATGAAACACAGAAATTGCGTCCGAATTTGATACAAAAGTCACAATGCCGACTTAAGTACTAGAGGACTGACACTCTAATTTTCAGTGATTTGAACCTCTCCTGTGAGTCCAGTTTTACATTCCGATGCTTACCTTCAGGTTTACTGTATACCTTGGACCTTCGTATTGACGATGAAACACAGATATTGCATCGGAATTACATTCAGAAGGCACAACGCCAACTTAAGTATAAGAGGATTGACACTCTAACTTTCTATGATATGAACCTCTCCTGTGAGTCCAGTTTTAGATTCCGATGCTTCACTTCAGGTTTACTGTATACCTTGCACCTTCTTATTGACAATGAAACACAGAAATTGCAGCCAAATTTAATACAAAAGGCACAATGTCGACATAAGTACAAGAGGACTGACACTCTCACTTTCCATGATTTGAACCTCTCCTGTGAGTCCAGTTTTAAATTCCGATGCTTCACTTCAGGTTTACTGTATACCCTGCACCTTCTTATTGACGATGAAACACAGAAAATGCATCGGAATTAAAATCAAAAGGCACAATGCCGCCTTAAGTACAAGTGGACTGACACTCTCTAACTTTCTATGATTAGAACCTCTCCTGTGAGTCCAGTTTTAGATTCCGATGCTTCACTTCAGGTATACTGTATCCCTTGGACCTTCTTATTGACGTTGAAACACAGAAATTGAATCCAAATTTAATACAAAAGGCACAATGCCCACTTAAGTAAAAGAGGGCTGACACTCTCACTATCTATGATTTGAACCTCTCCTGTGACTCCAGTTTTAGATTCCGATGGTTCATCTCAGGTTTACTGCATTCCTTGGACCTTCTTATTGACGATGAAACACAGAAATTGCATCGGAATTGAATTCTAAAGGCACAATACCGACTTCAGTACAAGAGGACTGACACTCTAAATTTCTACGATTTGAGCCTCTCCTGTGAGTCCACTTTTAGATTCCGATGCTTCACTTCAGGTTTACTGTATCCCTTGGACCTTCTTATTGACGATGAAACCCAGAAATTGCATCAGAAATTAACACAATAGTCACAATGCCGACATAAGCACAAGAGGACTGACACTCTAACTTTCTATGATTTGAACCTCTCCTGTGAGTCCAGTTTTAGATTCCGATGCTTCACTTCAGGGTTACTGTATCCCTTGGACCTTCTTATTGACGATTAAACACAGATATTGCATCCGAATTTAATACAAAAGGCACAATGCCGACTTAAATACATGTGGACTGACTAACTTTCTATGATTTGAACCTCTCCTGTGAGTCCAGTTTCAGATTCCGATGCATCACTTCAGGTTTACTGTATCACTTGGACCATCTTATTGACGATGAGACACAGAAATTGAATCCAAATTTAATACAAAAGGCACAATGCTTACTTAAGTAAAAGAGGACTGACACTCTCACTATCTATGATTTGAACCTCTCCTGTGAGTCCAGTTTTAGATTCCAATGCTTCACTTCAGGTTTACTGTATACCTTGGACCTTCTTATTGACGATGAACCACATAAATTGCATCCGAATTCAATACAAAAGGCACAATGCCGACTTAAGTACAAGAGAACTGACACTCTCACTTCTATGATTTGAACCTCTCCTGTGAATCCAGTTTTAGATTCCGATGCTTCACTTCAGGTTTACTGTATGCCATGCACCTTCTTATTGACGATGAAACACAGAAATTGCATCCGAATTTAATACAAAAGACACAATGCCGACTTAAGTTCAAGAGGACTGACACTCTCACTTTCTATGATTTGAATCTTTCCTGTGAGTCCAGTTTTAGATTCCGATGCTTCACTTCAGGTTTACTGTATACCTTGGACCTTCTTATTGACGATGAAACACAGAAATTTGCATCGGAATGAAATTCAAAAGGCACAATGCCCACTTAAGTACAAGTGGACTTACACTCAAACTTTCTATGATTTGAACCTCTCCTGTGAGTCCAGTTTTAGATTCCGATGCTTGACTTCAGGTTTACTGTATCGCTTGGAACTTCTTATTGACGATGAAACACAGAAATTGTATCTGAATTTAATACAAATGGCACAATGCCGACTTAAGTACAAGAGGACTGACACACTAACTTTATAAGATTTCAACGTCTCCTATGAGTCCAGTTTTAGATTCCGAAGCTTCACTTCAGGTTTACTGTATCCGTTTTACCTTCATATTGACGATGAAACACAGAAATTGCATCCGAATTTAATACAAAAGTCACGATGCTGACTTCGGTACAAGAGGACTGACACTCTCACTTTCTATGATTTGAGCCTCTCCTGTGAGTCCAGTTTTAAATTCCGATGCTTCAATTAAGGTTTACTTTATCCCTTGGACCTTCTTATTGACGATGAAACACAGAAATTGCGTCCGAATTTGATACAAAAGTCACAATGCCGACTTAAGTACTAGAGGACTGACACTCTCACTTTCCATGATTTGAACCTCTCCTGTGAGTCCAGTTTTAAATTCCGATGCTTCACTTCAGGCTTACTGTATACCTAGCACCCTCTTATTGACGATGAAACACAGAAATTGCATCGGAATTTAATACAAAAGGCACAATGCCGACTTAAGTACAAGAGGACTGACACTCTAAATTTCTATGATTTGAACTTCTCCTGTGAGTCCACTTTTAGATTCCGATGCTTCACTTCAGGTTTACTGTATCCCTTGGACCTTCTTATTGACAATGAAACCCAGAAATTGCATCAGAAATTAACACAAAAGTTACAATGCCAACATAAGCACAAGAGGACTGACACTCTAACTTACTATGATTTGAACCTCTCCTGTGAGTCCAGTTTTGGATTCCAATGCATCACTTCAGGTTTACTCTATCCCTTGGACCTTCTTATTGACGATGAAACACAGAAATTGCATCGGGATTAAATTCAAAAGGCAAAATGCAGACTTAATTACAAGAGGACTGACACTCTAACTCTCTATGATTTGAACCTCTCCTGTGAGTCCAGTTTTAGATTCTGATGCTTCACTTCAGGTTTACTGTATCCCTTGGACCTTCTTATTGACGTTGAAACACAGAAATTGAATCCGATTTTAATACAAAAGGCACTATGCCCACTTAAGTAAAAGAGGGCTGACACTCTCAATATCTATGATTTGAACCTCTCCTGTGAGTCCAGTTTTAGATTCCGATGGTTCATCTCAGGTTTACTGCATACCTTGGACCTTCTTATTGACGATGAAACACAGAAAATGCATCGGAATTTAATACAAAATGCACAATGCCGACTTAAGTACAAGAGGACTGACACTCTCACTTTCTATGATTTGAACCACTCCTGTGAGTCCAGTTTTAGATTCCGATGCTTCACTTGAGGTTTACTTTATCCCTTGGACCTTCTTATTGACGATTAAACACAGAAATTGCATCCGAATTTAATACAAGAGGCACAAAGCCGACTTAAATACAAGAGGACTGACTAATTTTCTATGTTTTGAACCTCTCCTGTGAGTCCAGTTTTAGATTCCGATGCATCACTTCAGGTTTACTGTATCACTTGGACCGTCTGATTGACGATGAGACACAGAAATTGAATCCATATTTAATACAAAAGGCACAATGCCGACTTAAGTAAAAGAGGACTGACACTCTCACTATCTATGATTTGAACCTCTCCTGTGAGTCCAGTTTTAGATTCCGATGCTTCACTTCAGGTTTACTGTATCCCTTGGAGCTTCTTATTGACGATGAAACACAGAAATTGTGTCCGAAATTAATACAAATGGCACAATGCTGACTTAAGTACAAGAGGACTGACACTCTAATTTTCTATGATTTCAACGTCTCCTATGAGTCCAGTTTTAGATTCCGAAGCTTCACTTCAGGTTTACTGTATCCGTTTTACCTTCATATTGACGATGAAACACAGAAATTGCATCCGAATTTAATACAAAAGTCACAATGCTGACTTCGGTACAGGAGGACTGACACTCTCACTTTCTATGATTTGAGCCTCTCCTGTGAGTCCAGTTTTAAATTCCGATGCTTCACTTCAGGTTTACTTTATCCCTTGGACCTTCTTATTGACGATGAAACACAGAAATTGCGTCCGAATTTGATACAAAAGTCACAATGCCGACTTAAGTACTAGAGGACTGACACTCTAATTTTCAGTGATTTGAACCTCTCCTGTGAGTCCAGTTTTACATTCCGATGCTTAACTTCAGGTTTACTGTATACCTTGGACCTTCGTATTGACGATGAAACACAGAAATTGCATCGGAATTACATTCAGAAGGCACAACGCTAACTTAAGTTTAAGAGGATTGACACTCTAACTTTCTATGATATGAACCTCTCCTGTGAGTCCTGTTTTAGATTCCGATGCTTCACTTCAGGTTTACTGTATACCTTGCACCTTCTTATTGATAATGAAACACAGAAATTGCAGCCAAATTTAATACAAAAGGCACAATGTCGACTTAAGTACAAGAGGACTGACACTCTCACTCTCTGTGATTTGAACCTCTCCTGTGAGTCCAGTTTTAGATTCCGATGCTTCACTTCAGGCTTACTGTATACCTAGCACTTTCTTATTGACGATGAAACACTGAAATTGCATCGGAATTTAATACAAAAGGCACAATGCCGACTTAAGTACAAGAGGACTGACAGTCTCACTTTCTATGATTTGAACCACTCCTGTGAGTCCAGTTTTAGATTCCGATGCTTCACTTCTGGTTTACTGTATCCCTGGGACCTTCTTATTGACGATTAAACACAGAAATTGCATCCGAATTTAATACAAAAGGCACAATGCCGACTTAAGTACAAGAGGACTGACTAACTTTCTATGTTTTGAACCTCTCCTGTGAGTCCAGTTTTAGATTCCGATGCTTCACTTCAGGTTTACTGTATCTCTTGGACCATGTTATTGACGATGAGACACAGAAATTGAATCCATATTTAATACAAAAGGCACAATGCCGACTTAAGTAAAAGAGGACTGACACTCTCACTATCTATGATTTGAACCTCTCCTGTGAGTCCAGTTTTAGATTCCGATGCTTCACTTCATGTTTACTGTATACCTTGGACCTTCTTACTGACGATGAAACACATAAATTGCATCCTAATTTAATACAAAAGGCACAATGCCGACTTAAGTACAAGAGGACTGACACTCTCACTTTCTATGATTTGAACCTCTCCTGTGAGTCCAGTTTGAGATTCCGATGCTTCACTTCAGGTTTACTGTATACCATGCACCTTCTTATTGACGATGAAACACAGAAATTGCATCCGAATTTAATACAAAAGGAACAATGCCGACTTAAGTACAAGAGGACTGACGCTCTAACTTTCTATGACTTGTACCTCCCCTGTGAGTCCAGTTTTAGTTTCCGATGCTTCACTTCGTGTTTACTGTATCCCTGGGACCTTTTTATTGACGTTGAAACACAGAAATTCAATCCGAATTTAATACAAAAGGCACAATCACGACTTAAGTAAAAGAGATCTGACACTCTCACTATCTATGATTTGAACCTCTCCTGTGAGTCCAGTTTTAGATTCCGATGGTTCATCGCAGGTTTACTGCATACCTTGGACCTTCTTATTGACGATGAAACACAGAAATTGCATCGGAATTAAATTCAAAAGGCACAATGCCGACTTAAGCACAAGAGGACTTACACTCTAACTTTCTATGATTTGAACCTCTCCTGTGAGTGCAGTTTTAGATTCCGATGCTTGATCTCAGCTTTACTGTATCCCTTGGAACTTCTTATTTACGTTGAATCACAGAAATTGTATCCGAATTTAATACAAATGGCACAATGCCGACTTAAGTACAAGAGGACTGACACTCTAAATTTCTATGATTTGAACTTCTCCTGTGAGTCCACTTTTAGATTCCGATGCTTCACTTCAGGTTTACTGTATCCCTTGGACCTTCTTATTGACAATGAAACCCAGAAATTGCATCAGAAATTAACACAAAAGTTACAATGCCAACATAAGCACAAGAGGACTGACACTCTAACTTACTATGATTTGAACCTCTCCTGTGAGTCCAGTTTTGGATTCCAATGCATCACTTCAGGTTTACTCTATCCCTTGGACCTTCTTATTGACGATGAAACACAGAAATTGCATCGGGATTAAATTCAAAAGGCAAAATGCAGACTTAATTACAAGAGGACTGACACTCTAACTCTCTATGATTTGAACCTCTCCTGTGAGTCCAGTTTTAGATTCTGATGCTTCACTTCAGGTTTACTGTATCCCTTGGACCTTCTTATTGACGTTGAAACACAGAAATTGAATCCGATTTTAATACAAAAGGCACAATGCCCACTTAAGTAAAAGAGGGCTGACACTCTCAATATCTATGATTTGAACCTCTCCTGTGAGTCCAGTTTTAGATTCCGATGGTTCATCTCAGGTTTACTGCATACCTTGGACCTTCTTATTGACGATGAAACACAGAAAATGCATCGGAATTTAATACAAAATGCACAATGTCGACTTAAGTACAAGAGGACTGACACTCTCACTTTCTATGATTTGAACCACTCCTGTGAGTCCAGTTTTAGATTCCGATGCTTCACTTGAGGTTTACTTTATCCCTTGGACCTTCTTATTGACGATTAAACACAGAAATTGCATCCGAATTTAATACAAGAGGCACAAAGCCGACTTAAATACAAGAGGACTGACTAATTTTCTATGTTTTGAACCTCTCCTGTGAGTCCAGTTTTAGATTCCGATGCATCACTTCAGGTTTACTGTATCACTTGGACCGTCTGATTGACGATGAGACACAGAAATTGAATCCATATTTAATACAAAAGGCACAATGCCGACTTAAGTAAAAGAGGACTGACACTCTCACTATCTATGATTTGAACCTCTCCTGTGAGTCCAGTTTTAGATTCCGATGCTTCACTTCAGGTTTACTGTATCCCTTGGAGCTTCTTATTGACGATGAAACACAGAAATTGTGTCCGAAATTAATACAAATGGCACAATGCTGACTTAAGTACAAGAGGACTGACACTCTAATTTTCTATGATTTCAACGTCTCCTATGAGTCCAGTTTTAGATTCCGAAGCTTCACTTCAGGTTTACTGTATCCGTTTTACCTTCATATTGACGATGAAACACAGAAATTGCATCCGAATTTAATACAAAAGTCACAATGCTGACTTCGGTACAGGAGGACTGACACTCTCACTTTCTATGATTTGAGCCTCTCCTGTGAGTCCAGTTTTAAATTCCGATGCTTCACTTCAGGTTTACTTTATCCCTTGGACCTTCTTATTGACGATGAAACACAGAAATTGCGTCCGAATTTGATACAAAAGTCACAATGCCGACTTAAGTACTAGAGGACTGACACTCTAATTTTCAGTGATTTGAACCTCTCCTGTGAGTCCAGTTTTACATTCCGATGCTTAACTTCAGGTTTACTGTATACCTTGGACCTTCGTATTGACGATGAAACACAGAAATTGCATCGGAATTACATTCAGAAGGCACAACGCTAACTTAAGTTTAAGAGGATTGACACTCTAACTTTCTATGATATGAACCTCTCCTGTGAGTCCAGTTTTAGATTCCGATGCTTCACTTCAGGTTTACTGTATACCTTGCACCTTCTTATTGATAATGAAACACAGAAATTGCAGCCAAATTTAATACAAAAGGCACAATGTCGACTTAAGTACAAGAGGACTGACACTCTCACTCTCTGTGATTTGAACCTCTCCTGTGAGTCCAGTTTTAGATTCCGATGCTTCACTTCAGGCTTACTGTATACCTAGCACTTTCTTATTGACGATGAAACACTGAAATTGCATCGGAATTTAATACAAAAGGCACAATGCCGACTTAAGTACAAGAGGACTGACAGTCTCACTTTCTATGATTTGAACCACTCCTGTGAGTCCAGTTTTAGATTCCGATGCTTCACTTCAGGTTTACTGTATCCCTGGGACCTTCTTATTGACGATTAAACACAGAAATTGCATCCGAATTTAATACAAAAGGCACAATGCCGACTTAAGTACAAGAGGACTGACTAACTTTCTATGTTTTGAACCTCTCCTGTGAGTCCAGTTTTAGATTCCGATGCTTCACTTCAGGTTTACTGTATCTCTTGGACCATGTTATTGACGATGAGACACAGAAATTGAATCCATATTTAATACAAAAGGCACAATGCCGACTTAAGTAAAAGAGGACTGACACTCTCACTATCTATGATTTGAACCTCTCCTGTGAGTCCAGTTTTAGATTCCGATGCTTCACTTCATGTTTACTGTATACCTTGGACCTTCTTATTGACGATGAAACACATAAATTGCATCCTAATTTAATACAAAAGGCACAATGCCGACTTAAGTACAAGAGGACTGACACTCTCACTTTCTATGATTTGAACCTCTCCTGTGAGTCCAGTTTGAGATTCCGATGCTTCACTTCAGGTTTACTGTATACCATGCACCTTCTTATTGACGATGAAACACAGAAATTGCATCCGAATGTAATACAAAAGGAACAATGCCGACTTAAGTACAAGAGGACTGACGCTCTAACTTTCTATGATTTGTACCTCCCCTGTGAGTCCAGTTTTAGTTTCCGATGCTTCACTTCGTGTTTACTGTATCCCTGGGACCTCTTTATTGACGTTGAAACACAGAAATTCAATCCGAATTTAATACAAAAGGCACAATCACGACTTAAGTAAAAGAGATCTGACACTCTCACTATCTATGATTTGAACCTCTCCTGTGAGTCCAGTTTTAGATTCCGATGGTTCATCGCAGGTTTACTGCATACCTTGGACCTTCTTATTGACGATGAAACACAGAAATTGCATCGGAATTAAATTCAAAAGGCACAATGCCGACTTAAGCACAAGAGGACTTACACTCTAACTTTCTATGATTTGAACCTCTCCTGTGAGTGCAGTTTTAGATTCCGATGCTTGATCTCAGCTTTACTGTATCCCTTGGAACTTCTTATTTACGTTGAATCACAGAAATTGTATCCGAATTTAATACAAATGGCACAATGCCGACTTAAGTACAAGAGGACTGACACTCTAACTTTCTATGATTTGAACCTCTCCTATGAGTCCAGTTTTAGATTCCGAAGCTTCACTTCAGGTTTACTGTATCCGTTGGACCTTCATATTGACGATGAAACACAGAAATTGCATCCGAATTTAATACAAAAGTCACAATGCCGACTTAAGTACAAGAGGACTGACACTCTCACTTTCTACGATTTGAGCCTCTCCTGTGAGTCCAGTTTTAAATTCCGATGCTTCACTTCAGGTTTACTGTATCCCTTGGACCTTCTTATTGACGATGAAACACAGAAATTGCATCCGAAATTAATACAAAGGTTACAAAGCCGACTTAAGTACAAGAGGACTGACACTCTAATTTTCTATGATTTGAACCTCTCCTGTGAGTCCAGTTTTACATTCCGATGCTTAACTTCAGGTTTACTGTATACCTTGGACCTTCGTCTTGACGATGAAACACAGAAATTGCATCGGAACTACATTCAGAAGGCACAACGCCAACTTAAGTATAAGAGGATTGACACTCTAACTTTCCATGATATGAACCTCTCCTGTGAGTCCAGTTTTAGATTCCGATGCTTCACTTCAGGTTTTCTGTATCCCTTGCACATTCTTATTGACGATGAAACACAGAAATTGCAGCCAAATTTAATACAAAAGGCACAATGTCGACTTAAATACAAGAGGACTGACAATCTCACTCTCTATGATTTGAACCTCTCCTGTGAGTCCAGTTTTAGATTCCGATGCTTCACTTCAGGCTTACTGTATACCTAGCACCTTCTTATTGACGATGAAACACTGAAATTGCATCGGAATTTAATACAAAATGCACAATGCCGACTTAAGTACAAGAGGACTGACACTCTCACTTTCTATGATTTGAACCACTCCTGTGAGTCCAGTTTTAGATTCCGATGCTTCACTTCAGGTTTACTTTATCCCTTGGACCTTCTTATTGACGATTAAACACAGAAATTGCATCCGAATTTAATACAAGAGGCACAAAGCCGACTTAAATACAAGAGGACTGACTAACTTTCTATGTTTTGAACCTCTCCTGTGAGTCCAGTTTTAGATTCCGATGCATCACTTCAGGTTTACTGTATCTCTTGGACCGTCTTATTGACGATGAGACACAGAAATTGAATCCATATTTAATACAAAAGGCACAATGCCGACTTAAGTAAAAGAGGACTGACACTCTCACTATCTATGATTTGAACCTCTCCTGTGAGTCCAGTTTTAGATTCCTATGCTTCACTTCAGGTTTACTGTATACCTTGGACCTTATTATTGACGATGAAACACATAAATTGCATTCTAATTTAATACAAAAGGCACAATGCCGACTTAAGTACAAGAGGACTGACACTCTCACTTTCTATGATTTGAACCTCTCCTGTGATCCAGTTTTAGATTCCGATGCTTCACTTCAGGTTTACTGTATACCATGCTTCTTCTTATTGACGATGAAACACAGAAATTGCATCCGAATTTAATACAAAAGGAACAATGCCGAATAAGTACAAGAGGACTGACACTCTCACTTTCTATGATTTGAACCTTTCATGTGAGTCCAGTTTTAGATTCCGATGCTTCACTTCAGGTTTACTGTATACCTTGGCCCTTCTTATTGACGATGAAACACAGAAATTTGCATCGGAACTAAATTCAAAAGGCACAATGCCGACTTAAGTACAAGAGGACTTACACTCAAACTTTCTATGATTTGAACCTCTCCTGTGAGTCCAGTTTTAGATTCCGATGCTTGACTTCAGGTTTACTGTATACCTTGAAACTTCTTATTGACGATGAAACACAGAAATTGTATGTGAATTTAATAAAATGGCACAATGCCGACTTACGTACAAGAGGACCGACACTCTAACATTCTATGATTTCAACCTCTCCTATGAGTCCAGTTTTAGATTCCGAAGCTTCACTTCAGGTTTACTGTATCCGTTGGACTTCATATTGGCGATGAGACACAGAAATTGCATCCGAATTTAATACAAAAGTCACAATGCTGACTTCGGTACAAGAGGACTGACACTCTCACTTTCTATGATTTGAGCCTCTCCTGTGAGTCCAGTTTTAAATTCCGATGCTTCACTTCAGGTTTACTTTATCCCTTGGACCTTCTTATTGACGATGAAACACAGTAATTGCGTCCGAATTTGATACAAAAAGCACAATGCCGTCTTAAGTAAAAGAGGACTGACAGTCTCACATTCTATGATTTGAACCTCTCCTGTGAGTCCAGTTTTAGATTTCGATGCTTCACTTCAGGTTTACTGTATACCTTGTACCTTCTTATTGACGATGAAACACAGAAATTGCATCGGAATTAAAATCAAAAGGCACAATGCCGACTTAAGTATAAGAGGACTGACACTCTCTAACTTTCTATGATTAGAACCTCTCCTGTGAGTCCAGTTTCAGATTCGGATGCTTCACTTCAGGTTTACTGTATCCCTTGGACCTTCTTATTGACGATGAAACACAGAAATTGCGTCCGAATTTAATACAAAAGGCACAATGCTGACTTAAGTACAAGAGAACTTACACTCTAACTTTCTATGATTTGTACCTCTCCTGTGAGTCCAGTTTTAGTTTCCGATGCTTCACTTCGTGTTTACTGTATCCCTTGGACCTTCTTATTGACGTTGAAACACAGAAATTGTATCCGAATTTAATACAAAAGGCACAATGCCCACTTAAGTAAAAGAGGGCTGACACTCTCACTATCTATGATTTGAACCTCTCTTGTGAGTCCAGTTTCAGATTCCGATGGTTCATCTCAGGTTTACTGCATACCTTGGACCTTCTTATTGACGATGAAACACAGAAATTGCATCGGAATTGAATTCTAGAGGCACAATGCCGACTTAAGTACAAGAGGACTGACACTCTAAATTTCTATGATTTGAGCCTCTCCTGTGAGTCCACTTTTAGATTCCGATGCTTCACTTCAGGTTTACTGTATCCCTTGGACCTTCTTATTGACGATGAAACCCAGAAATTGCGTCAGAAATTAACACAAAAGTCACAATGCCGACATAAGCACAAGAGGACTTACACTCTAACTTTCTATGATTTGAACCTCTCCTGTGAGACCAGTTTTAGATTTCGATGCTTCACTTCTGGTTTACTGTGTCCCTTGGACCTTCTTATTGACGATGAATCACAGAAATTGATTCCGAATTTAATGCCGTCTTAAGTATAAGAGGACTCACACTCTCACTATCTATGATATGAACCTCTCCTGTTAGTCCAGTTTTAGATTCCGATGCTTCACTTCAGGTTTACTGTATACCTTGCACCTTCTCACTGACGATGAAACACAGAAATTGCAGCCAAATTTAATACAAAAGGCACAATGTCGACTTAAGTACAAGAGGACTGACACTCTCACTTTCTATGATTTGAACCTCTCCTGTGAGTCCAGTTTTAGATTCCGATGCATCACTTCAGGCTTACTGTATACCTAGCACCGTCTTATTGATGATGAAACACTGAAATTGAATCGGAATTTAATACAAAAGGCACAATGCCGACTTCAGTACAAGAGGAATGACACTCTCACTTTGTATGATTTGAACCTCTCCTGTGAGTCCAGTTTTAGATTCCGATGCTTCACTTCAGGTTTACTGTATCCCTTGGACCTTCATATTGACGATGAAACACATAAATTGCATCCGAATTTAATACAAAAGGCACAATGCCGACTTATGTACAAGAGGACTGACACTCTCACTTCTATGATATGAACCTCTCCTGTGAATCCAGTTTTAGATTCCGATGCTTCACTTCAGGTTTACTGTATAACATGCACCTTCTTATTGACGATGAAACACAGAAATTGCATAAGAATTTCATACAAAAGGCACAATGCCGACTTAAGTACAAGAGGACTGACACTCTCACTTTCTATGATTTGAATCTTTCCTGTGAGTCCAGTTTTAGATTCCGATGCTTCACTTCAGGTTTACTGTATACCTTGGACCTTCTTATTGACGATGAAACACAGAAATTTGCATCGGAATGAAATTCAAAAGGCACAATGCCCACTTAAGTACAAGTGGACTTACACTCAAACTTTCTATGATTTGAACCTCTCCTGTGAGTCCAGTTTTAGATTCCGATGCTTGACTTCTGGTTTACTGTATCCCTTGGAACTTCTTATTGTCGATGAAACACAGAAATTGTATCCGATATTAATACAAATGGCACAATGCCGACTTAAGTACAAGAGGACTGACACTCTAACTTTCTATGATTTCAACGTCTCCTATGAGTCCAGTTTTAGATTCCGAAGCTTCACTTCAGGTTTACTGTATCCGTTGGACCTTCATATTGACGATGAAACACAGAAAATGCATCCGAATTTAATACAAAAGTCACAATGCCGACTTCGGTACAAGAGGACTGAGACTCTCACTTCTATGATATGAACCTCTCCTGTGAATCCAGTTTTAGATTCCGATGCTTCACTTCAGGTTTACTGTATAACATGCACCTTCTTATTGACGATGAAACACAGAAATTGCATAAGAATTTCATACAAAAGGCACAATGCCGACTTAAGTACAAGAGGACTGACACTCTCACTTTCTATGATTTGAGCCTCTCCTGTGAGTCCAGTTTTAAATTCCGATGCATCACTTCAGGTTTACTTTATCCCTTGGACCTTCTTATTGACGATGAAACACAAAAATGGCGTCCGAATTTGATACAAAAGTCACAATGCCGACTTAAGTACTAGAGGACTGACACTCTAATTTACAGTGATTTGAACCTCTCCTGTGAGTCCAGTTTTACATTCCGATGCTTAACTTCAGGTTTACTGTATACCTTGGACCTTCGTATTGACGATGAAACACAGAAATTGCATCGGAATTACATTCAGAAGGCACAACGCCAACTTAAGTATAAGAGGATTGACACTCTAACTTTCTATGATATGAACCTCTCCTGTGAGTACAGTTTTAGATTCCGATGCTTCACTTCAGGTTTACTGTATACCTTGCACCTTCTTATTGACAATGAAACACAGAAATTGCAGCCAAATTTAATACAAAAGGCACAATGTCGACATAAGTACAGGAGGACTGACACTCTCACTTTCTATGATTTGAACCTCTCCTGTGAGTCCAGTTTCAAATTCCGATGCTTCACATCAGGCTTACTGTATACCTTGCACCTTCTTATTGACGATGAAACACAGAAATTGCATCGGGATTAAATTCAAAAGGCAAAATGCAGACTTAATTACAAGAGGACTGACACTCTAACTCTCTATGATTTGAACCTCTCCTGTGAGTCCAGTTTTAGATTCCGATGCTTCACTTCAGGTTTACTGTATACCTTGCACCTTCTTATTGACGATGAAACACAGAAAATGCATCGGAATTAAAATCAAAAGGCACAATGCCGCCTTAAGTACAAGTGGACTGACACTCTCTAACTTTCTATGATTAGAACCTCTCGTGTGAGTCCAGTTTTAGATTCCGATGCTTCACTTCAGGTATACTGTATCCCTTGGACCATCTTATTGACGTTGAAACACAGAAATTGAATCCAAATTTAATACAAAAGGCACAATGCCCACTTAAGTAAAAGAGGGCTGACACTCTCACTATCTATGATTTGAACCTCTCCTGTGAGTCCAGTTTTAGATTCCGATGGTTCATCTCAGGTTTACTGCATTCCTTGGACCTTCTTATTGACGATGAAACACAGAAATTGCATCGGAATTGAATTCTAAAGGCACAATGCCGACTTAAGTACAAGAGGACTGACACTCTAAATTTCTACGATTTGAGCCTCTCCTGTGAGTCCACTTTTAGATTCCGATGCTTCCCTTCAGGTTTACTGTATCCCTTGGACCTTCTTATTGACGATGAAACCCAGAAATTGCATCAGAAATTAACACAAAAGTCACAATGCCGACATAAGCACAAGAGGACTGACACTCTAACTTTCTATGATTTGAACCTCTCCTGTGAGTCCAGTTTTAGATTCCGATGGTTCATCTCAGGTTTACTGCGTACCTTGGACCTTCTTATTGTCGATGAAACACAGAAAATGCATCGGAATTGAATTCTAAAGGCACAATGCCGACTTATGTACAAGAGGACTGACACTCTAAATTTCTATGATTTGAACTTCTCCTGTGAGTCCACTTTTAGATTCCGATGCTTCACTTCAGGTTTACTGTATCCCTTGGACCTTCTAATTGACGATGAATCCCAGAAATTGCATCAGAAATTAACACAAAACTTACAATGCCGACATAAGCACAAGAGGACTGACACTCTAACTTTCTATGATTTGAACCTCTCCTGTGAGACCAGTTTTAGATTTCGATGCTTCACTTCTGGTTTACTGTATCCCTTGGACCTTCTTATTGACGATGAAACACAGAAATTGAATCCGAATTTAATACAAAAGGCACAATGGCGTCTTAAGTAAAAGAGGACTGACTCTCTCACTATCTAAGATTTGAACCTCTCCTGTGAATCCAGTTTTAGATTCCGATGCTTCACTTCAGGTTTACTGTATACCATGCACCTTCTTATTGACGATGAAACACAGAAATTGCATCCGAATTTAATACAAAAGACACAATGCCGACTTAAGTACAAGAGGACTGACACTCTCACTTTCTATGATTTGAATCTTTCCTGTGAGTCCAGTTTTAGATTCCGATGCTTCACTTCAGGTTTACTGTATACCTTGGACCTTCTTATTGACGATGAAACACAGAAGTTTGCATCGGAATGAAATTCAAAAGGCACAATGCCCACTTAAGTACAAGTGGACTTACACTCAAACTTTCTATGATTTGAACCTCTCCTGTGAGTCCAGTTTTAGATTCCGATGCTTGACTTCAGGTTTACTGTATCCCTTGGAACTTCTTATTGACGATGAAACACAGAAATTGCGTCCGAATTTAATACAAATGGCACAATGCCGACTTAAGTACAAGAGGACTGACACTCTAATTTTCTATGATTTCAACGTCTCCTATGAGTCCAGTTATAGATTCCGAAGCTTCTCTTCAGGTTTACTGTATCCGTTTTACCTTCATATTGACGATGAAACACAGAAATTGTATCCGAATTTAATACAAAAGTCACAATGCTGACTTCGGTACAGGAGGACTGACACTCTCACTTTCTATGATTCGAGCCTCTCCTGTGAGTCCAGTTTTAAATTCCGATGCTTCACTTCAGGTTTACTTTATCCCTTGGACCTTCTTATTGACGATGAAACACAGAAATTGCGTCCGAATTTGATACAAAAGTCACAATGCCGCCTTAAGTACTAGAGGACTGACACTGTAATTTTCAGTGATTTGAACCTCTCCTGTGAGTCCAGTTTTACATTTCGATGCTTAACTTCAGGTTTACTGTATACCTTGGATCTTCGTATTGACGATGAAACACAGAAATTGCATCGGAATTACATTCAGAAGGCACAACGCTAACTTAAGTTTAAGAGGATTGACACTCTAACTTTCTATGATATGAACCTCTCCGGTGAGTCCAGTTTTAGATTCCGATGCTTCACTTCAGGTTTACTGTATACCTTGCACCTTCTTATTGATAATGAAACACAGAAATTGCAGCCAAATTTAATACAAAAGGCACAATGTCGACATAAGTACAAGAGGACTGACACTCTCACTTTCTATGATTTGAACCTCTCCTGTGAGTCCAGTTTTAAATTCCGATGCTTCACTTCAGGTTTACTGTATACCTAGCACCTTCTTATTGACGATGAAACACAGAAATTGCATCCGAATTTAATACAAAAGGCACAATGCCGACTTAAGTACAAGAGGACTGACACTCTAACTTTCTATGATTTGAACCTCTCCTGTGAGTGCAGTTTTAGATTCCGATAGTTCACTTCAGGTTTACAGTATACCTTACACCATCTTATTGACGATGAAACACAGATGTTGCATCCGAATTTAATACACATGGCACATTGCCGCATAAGTACAAGAGGACTGGCACTCTAACTTACTATGATTTGAACCTCTCCTGTGAGTCCAGTTTTGGATTCCAATGCATCACTTCAGGTTTACTCTATCCCTTGGTCCTTCTTATTGACGATGAAACACAGAAATTGCATCCGAATTTGATACAAAAAGCACAATGCCGACTTAAGTAAAAGAGGACTGACAGTCTCACATTCTACGATTTGAACCTCTCCTGTGAGTTCAATTTTAGATTCCGTTGCTTCACTTCAGGTATACTGTATACCTTGCACCTTCTTATTGACGATGAAACACAGAAATTGCATCGGAATTGAATTCTAAAGGCACAATGCCGACTTAAGTACAAGAGGACTGACACTCTAAATTTCTATGATTTGAGCCTCTCCTGTGAGTCCACTTTTAGATTCCGATGCTTCACTTCAGGATTACTGTATCCCTTGGACATTCTTATTGATGATTAAAAACTGATATTGCATCCGAATTTAATACAAAAGGCACAATGCCGAATTAAATACAAGAGGACTGACTAACTTTCTATGACTTGAACCTCTCCTGTGAGTCCAGTTTTACATTCCGATGCATCACTTCAGGTTTACTGTATCACTTGGACCATCTTATTGACGATGAGACACAGAAATTGAATCCAAATTTAATACAAAAGGCACAATGCCGACTTAAGTAAAAGAGGACTGACGCTCTCACTATCTATGATTTGAACCTCTCCTGTGAGTCCAGTTTTAGATTCCGATGCTTCACTTCAGGTTTACTGTATACTTTGGACCTTCTTATTGACGATGAACCACATAAATTGCATCCGAATTTAATACAAAAGGCACAATGCCGACTTAAGTACAAGAGGACTGACACTCTCACTTCTATGATTTGAACCTCTCCTATGAGTCCAGTTTTAGATTCCGATGCTTCACTTCAGGTTTACTGTATACCATGCACCTTCTTATTGACGATGAAACACAGAAATTGCATCCGAATTTAATACAAAAGGCACAATGCCGACTTAAGTACAAGAGGACTGACACTCTCACTTTCTATGATTTGAATCTTTCCTGTGAGTCCAGTTTTAGATTCCGATGCTTCACTTCAGGTTTACTGTATACCTTGGACCTTCTTATTGACGACGAAACACAGAAACTGCATCGGGATTAAATTCAAAAGGCAAAATGCCGACTTAATTACAAGAGGACTGACACTCTAACTCTCTATGATTTGAACCTCTATTGTGAGTCCAGTTTTAAATTCCGATGCTTCACTTCTGGTTTACTGTATACCTTGCACCTTCTTATTGACCATGAAACACAGAAATTGCATCGGAATTAAAATCAAATGGCACAATGCCGTCTTAAGTACAAGAGGTCTAACACTCTCTAACTTTCTATGATTAGAACCTCTCCTGTGAGTCCAGTTTTAGATTCCGATGCTTCACTTCAGGTTTACTGTATCCCTTGAACCTTCTAATTGACGATGAAACACAGAAATTGCATCCGAATTTAATACAAAAGTCACAATGCTGACTTCGGTACAAGAGGACTGACACTCTCACTTTCTATGATTTGAGCCTCTCCTGTGAGTCCAGTTTTAAATTCCGATGCTTCACTTCAGGTTTACTTTATCCCTTGGACCTTCTTATTGACGATGAAACACAGAAATTGCGTCCGAATTTGATACAAAAGTCACAATGCCGACTTAAGTACTAGAGGACTGACACTCTAATTTTCAGTGATTTGAACCTCTCCTGTGAGTCCAGTTTTACATTCCGATGCTTAACTTCAGGTTTACTGTATACCTTGGACCTTCGTATTGACGATGAAACACAGAAATTGCATCGGAATTACATTCAGAAGGCACAACGCCAACTTAAGTATAAGAGGATTGACACTCTAAGTTTCTATGATATGAACCTCTCCTGTGAGTCCAGTTTTAGATTCCGATGCTTCACTTCAGGTTTACTGTATACCTTGCACCTTCTTATTGACAATGAAACACAGAAATTGCAGCCAAATTTAATACAAAAGGCACAATGTCGACATAAGTACAAGAGGACAGACACTCTCACTTTCTATGATTTGAACCTCTCCTGTGAGTCCAGTTTTAAATTCCGATGCTTCACTTCAGGCTTACTGTATACCTAGCACCTTCTTATTGACGATGAAACACAGATATTGCATCGGAATTCAATACAAAAGGCACAATGCCGACTTAAGTACAAGAGGACTGACACTCTAACTTTCTATGATTTGAACCTCTCCTGTGAGTCCAGTTTTATATTCCGATTGTTCACTTCAGGTTTACAGTATACCTTACGCCATCTTATTGACGATGAAACACAGATATTGCATCCGAATTTAATACACATGGCACATTGCCGCATAAGTACAAGAGGACTGACACTCTAACTTACTATGATTTGAACCTCTCCTGTGAGTCCAGTTTTGGATTCCAATGCATCACTTCAGGTTTACTCTATCCCTTGGACCTTCTTATTGACGAAAGACACAGAAATTGCATCCGAATTTGATACAAAAAGCACAATGCCGACTTAAGTAAAAGAGGACTGACAGTCTCACATTCTATGATTTGAACCTCTCCTGTGAGTACAGTTTTAGATTCCGTTGCTTCACTTCAGGGTTACTGTACACCTTGCACCTTCTTATTGACGATGAAATACAGAAATTTCAGCCAAATTTAATACAAAAGGCACAATGTCGACTTAAGTACAAGAGGACTGACACTCTAACTTTCTATCATTTCAACCTCTCCTGTGAGTCCAGATTTAGATTCCGATGCTTCACTTCAGGTTTACTGCATACCTTGCACCTTCTTATTGACGATGAAACACAGAAATTGCATCGGGATTAAATGCAAAAGGCAAAATGCAGACTGAATTACAAGAGGACTGACACTCTAACTCTCTATGATTTGAACCCCTCCTGTGAGTCCAGTTTTAGATTCCGATGCTTCACTTCAGGTTTACTGTATACCTTGCACCTTCTTATTGACGATGAAACACAGAAATTGCATCGGAATTAAAATCAAAAGGCACAATTCCGCCTTAAGTACAAGAGGACTGACTCTCTCTAACTTTCTATGATTAGAACCTCTCCTGTGAGTCCAGTTTTAGATTCCAATGCTTCACTTCCTGTTTACTGTATCCCTTGAACCTTCTTATTGACGATGAAACACAGAAAATGCATCGGAATTAAAATCAAAAGGCACAATGCCGCCTTAAGTACAAGTGGACTGACACTCTCTAACTTTCTATGATTAGAACCTCTCGTGTGAGTCCAGTTTTAGATTCCGATGCTTCACTTCAGGTATACTGTATCCCTTGGACCATCTTATTGACGTTGAAACACAGAAATGGAATCCGAATTTAATACAAAAGGCACAATGTCGACTTAAGTAAAAGAGGGCTGACACTCTCACTATCTATGATTTGAACCTCTCCTGTGAGTCCAGTTTTAGATTCCGATGGTTCATCTCAGGTTTACTGCATAGCTTGGACCTTCTTATTGACGATGAAACACAGAAATTGCATCCGAATTTAATACAAAAGGCACAATGCCAACATAAGTACAAGAGGACTGACACTCTCACTCTCTATGATTTGAGCCTCTCCTGTGAGTCCAGTTTTAAATTCCGATGCTTCACTTCAGGTTTACTTTATCCCTTGGACCTTCTTATTGACGATGAAACACAGAAATTGCGTCCGAATTTGATACAAAAGTCACAATGCCGACTTAAGTACTAGAGGACTGACACTCTAATTTTCAGTGATTTGAACCTCTCCTGTGAGTCCAGTTTTACATTCCGATGCTTAACTTCAGGTTTACTGTATACCTTGGACCTTCGTATTGACGATGAAACACAGAAATTGCATCGGAATTACATTCAGAAGGCACAACGCCAACTTAAGTATAAGAGGATTGACACTCTAACTTTCTATGATATGAACCTCTCCTGTGAGTCCAGTTTTAGATTCCGATGCTTCACTTCAGGTTTACTGTATACCTTGCACCTTCTTATTGACAATGAAACACAGAAATTGCAGCCAAATTTAATACAAAAGGCACAATGTCGACATAAGTACAAGAGGACAGACACTCTCACTTTCTATGATTTGAACCTCTCCTGTGAGTCCAGTTTTAAATTCCGATGCTTCACTTCAGGCTTACTGTATACCTAGCACCTTCTTATTGACGATGAAACACAGATATTGCATCGGAATTTAATACAAAAGGCACAATGCCGACTTAAGTACAAGAGGACTGACACTCTAACTTTCTATGATTTGAACCTCTCCTGTGAGTCCAGTTTTATATTCCGATTGTTCACTTCAGGTTTACAGTATACCTTACGCCATCTTATTGACGATGAAACACAGATATTGCATCCGAATTTAATACACATGGCACATTGCCGCATAAGTACAAGAGGACTGACACTCTAACTTACTATGATTTGAACCTCTCCTGTGAGTCCAGTTTTGGATTCCAATGCATCACTTCAGGTTTACTCTATCCCTTGGACCTTCTTATTGACGAAAGACACAGAAATTGCATCCGAATTTGATACAAAAAGCACAATGCCGACTTAAGTAAAAGAGGACTGACAGTCTCACATTCTATGATTTGAACCTCTCCTGTGAGTCCAGTTTTAGATTCCGTTGCTTCACTTCAGGTTTACTGTACACCATGCACCTTCTTATTGACGATGAAACACAGAAATTTCAGCCAAATTTAATACAAAAGGCACAATGTCGACTCAAGTACAAGAGGACTGACACTCTAACTTTCTATCATTTCAACCTCTCCTGTGAGTCGAGATTTAGATTCCGATGCTTCACTTCAGGTTTACTGCATACCTTGCACCTTCTTATTGACGATGAATCACAGAAATTGCATCGGGATTAAATGCAAAAGGCAAAATGCAGACTGAATTACAAGAGGACAGACACTCTAACTCTCTATGATTTGAACCCCTCCTGTGAGTCCAGTTTTAGTTTCCGATGCTTCACTTCAGGTTTACTGTATACCTTGCACCTTCTTATTGACGATGAAACACAGAAATTGCATCGGAATTAAAATCAAAAGGCACAATTCCGCCTTAAGTACAAGAGGACTGACTCTCTCTAACTTTCTATGATTAGAACCTCTCCTGTGAGTCCAGTTTTAGATTCCGATGCTTCACTTCAGGTTTACTGTATCCCTTGAACCTTCTTATTGACGATGAAACACAGAAATTGCATCCGAATTTAATACAAAAGGCACAATGCTGACTTAAGTACAAGAGGACTGACACTTTAACATTCTATGATTTGTACCTCTCCTGTGAGTCCAGTTTTAGTTTCCGATGCTTCACTTCGTGTTTACTGTATCCCTTGGACCTTTTTATTGACGTTGAAACACAGAAATGGAATCCGAATTTAATACAAAAGGCACAATGTCGACTTAAGTAAAAGAGGGCTGACACTCTCACTATCTATGATTTGAACCTCTCCTGTGAGTCCAGTTTTAGATTCCGATGGTTCATCTCAGGTTTACTGCATACCTTGGACCTTCTTATTGACGATGAAACACAGAAATTGCATCGGAATTGAATTCAAAAGGCACAATGCCGACTTAAGTACAAGAGGACTGACACTCTAAATTGCTATGATTTGAGCCTGTCCTGTGAGTCCACTTTTAGATTCCGATGCTTCACTTCAGGTTTACTGTAACCCTTGGACCTTCTTATTGACGATGAAACCCAGAAATTGCATCAGAAATTAACACAAAAGTCACAAAGCCGACATAAGCACAAGAGGACTGACACTCTAACTTTCTATGATTTGAACCTGTCCTGTGAGTCCAGTTTTAGATTCCGATTGTTCACTTCAGGTTTACAGTATACCTTACACCATCTTATTGACGATGAAACACAGATATTGCATCAGAATTTAATACACATGGCACATTTCCGACATAAGTACAAGAGGACTGACACTCTAACTTACTATGATTTGAACCTCTCCTGTGAGTCCAGTTTTAGATTCCGATGCTTCACTTCAGGTTTACAGTATACCTTGCACCTTCTTATTGACGATGAAACACAGAAACTGCATCAGGATTAAATTCAAAAGGCAAAATGCCGACTTAATTACAAGAGGACTGAAACTCTAACTCTCTATGATTTGAACCTCTCCTGTGAGTCCCGTTTTATATTCCGATGCTTCACTTCTGGTTTACTGTATACCTTGCACCTTCTTATTGACCATGAAACACAGAAATTGCATCGGAATTAAAATCAAATGGCACAATGCCGTCTTAAGTACAAGAGGTCTGACACTCTCTAACTTACTATGATTAGAACCTCTCCTGTGAGTCCAGTTTTAGATTCCGATGCTTCACTTCAGGTTTACTGTATCCCTTGGACCTTCTTATTGACGATGAAACCCAGAAATTGCATCTGAAATTAACACAAAAGTCACAATGCCCACATAAGCACAGGAGGACTGACACTCTAACTTTCTATGATTTGAACCTTTCCAGTGAGTCCAGTTTTAGATTTCGATGCTTCACTTCTGGTTTACTGTATCCCTTGGACCTTCTTATTGACGATGAAACACAGAAATTGAATCCGAATTTAATACAAAAGGCGCAATGCCGTCTTAAGTAAAAGAGGACAGACACTCTCACTATCTATGATTTGAACCTCTCCTGTGAGTCCAGTTTTAGTTTCCGATGCTTCACTTCAGGCTTACTGTACACCTTGCACCTTCCTATTGACGATGACACACAGAAATTGCATCTGAATATAATACAAAAGGCACAATGCCGACTTAAGTACAAGTGGACTGACACCCTCACTTTCCAAAATTTGAACCTCTCCTGTGAGTCCAGTTTTGGATTCCGATGCTTCACTTCAGGTTTACTTTATCCCTTGGATGTTCTTTTTGACGATGAAACACAGAAATTGCATCCGAATTCAATACACAAGGCACGATGCCGACTTAAGTAAAAGAGGACTGACACTCTCTCTTTCTATGATTCGAACCTCTCCTGTGAGTCCAATTTTTGATTCCGATGCTTCACTTCAGGTTTACTGTATAACTTGCATCTTCTTACTGACGATGAAACACAGAAATTGCATCCGAATTTAATTCAAAAGGCATAATGCCGACTTAAGCACAAGAGGACTGACACTCTAACTTTCTATGATTTGAACCTCTCCTGTGAGTCCAGTTTTAGATTCCGATGCTTCACTTCAGGTTTACTGTATACCATGCACCTTCTTATTGACGATGAAACACAGATTTTGCATCCGAATTTAATACAAAAGGCACAATGCCGACTTAAGTACAAGAGGACTGACACTCTCACTTTCTATGATTTAAACCTCTCCTGTGAGTCCAGTTTTAGATTCCGATGCTTCACTTCAGGTTTACTGTATACTTTGGACCTTCTTATTGACGATGAACCACATAAATTGCATCCGAATTTAATACAAAAGGCACAATGCCGACTTAAGGACAAGAGGACTGACACTCTCACTTCTATGATTTGAACCTCTCCTGTGAGTCCAGTTTTAGATTCCGATGCTTCCCTTCAGGTTTACTGTATACCATGCACCTTCTTATTGACCATGAAACACAGAAATTGCATCGGAATTAAAATCAAATGGCACAATGCCGTCTTAAGTACAAGAGGTCTGACACTCTCTAACTTACTATGATTAGAACCTCTCCTGTGAGACCAGTTTTAGATTCCGATGCTTCACTTCAGGTTTACTGTATCCCTTGGACCTTCTTATTGACGATGAAACCCAGGAATTGCATCTGAAATTAACACAAAAGTCACAATGCCCACATAAGCACAAGAGGACTGACACTCTAACTTTCTATGATTTGAACCTTTCCAGTGAGTCCAGTTTTAGATTTCGATGCTTCACTTCTGGTTTACTGTATCCCTTGGACCTTCTTATTGACGATGAAACACAGAAATTGAATCCGAATTTAATACAAAAGGCGCAATGCCGTCTTAAGTAAAAGAGGACAGACACTCTCACTATCTATGATTTGAACCTCTCCTGTGAGTCCAGTTGTAGTTTCCGATGCTTCACTTCAGGCTTACTGTACACCTTGCACCTTCCTATTGACGATGACACACAGAAATTGCATCCGAATATAATACAAAAGCACAATGCCGACTTAAGTACAAGAGGACTGACACTCTCACTTCTATGATTTGAACCTCTCCTGTGAGTCCAGTTTTAGATTCCGATGCTTCACTTCAGGTTTACTGTATACCATGCACCTTCTTATTGACGATGAAACACAGAAATTGCATCCGAATTTAATACAAAAGGCACAATGCCGACTTAAGTCCAAGAGGACTGACACTGTCACTTTCTATGATTTGAATCTTTCCTGTGAGTCCAGTTTTAGATTCCGATGCTTCACTTCAGGTTTACTGTTTACCTAGGACCTTCTTATTGACGATGAAACACAGAAATTTGCATCGGAATGAAATTCAAAAGGCACAATGCCCACTTAAGTACAAGTGGACTTACACTCAAACTTTCTGTGATTTGAACCTCTCCTGTGAGTCCAGTTTTAGATTCCGATGGTTCACTTCAGGCTTACTGTATACCTAGCACCTTCTTATTGATGATGAAACACAGAAATTGAATCCAAATTTAATACAAAAGGCACAATGCCGACTTAAGTAAAAGAGGACTGACGCTCTCACTATCTATGATTTGAACCTCTCCTGTGAGTCCAGTTTTAGATTCCGATGCTTCACTTCAGGTTTACTGTATACTTTGGACCTTCTTATTGACGATGAACCACATAAATTGCATCCGAATTTAATACAAAAGGCACAATGCCGACTTAAGTACAAGAGGACTGACACTCTCACTTCTATGATTTGAACCTCTCCTGTGAGTCCAGTTTTAGATTCCGATGCTTCACTTCAGGTTTACTGTATACCATGCACCTTCTTATTGACGATGAAACACAGAAATTGCATCCGAATTTAATACAAAAGGCACAATGCCGACTTAAGTACAAGAGGACTGACACTCTCACTTTCTATGATTTGAATCTTTCCTGTGAGTCGAGTTTTAGATTCCGATGCTTCACTTCAGGTTTACTGTATACCTTGGACCTTCTTATTGACCATGAAACACAGAAATTGCATCGGAATTAAAATCAAATGGCACAATGCCGTCTTAAGTACAAGAGGTCTAACACTCTCTAACTTTCTATGATTAGAACCTCTCCTGTGAGTCCAGTTTTAGATTCCGATGCTTCACTTCAGGTTTACTGTATCCCTTGAACCTTCTAATTGACGATGAAACACAGAAATTGCATTCGAATTTAATACAAAAGTCACAATGCTGACTTCGGTACAAGAGGACTGACACTCTCACTTTCTATGATTTGAGCCTCTCCTGTGAGTCCAGTTTTAAATTCCGATGCTTCACTTCAGGTTTACTTTATCCCTTGGACCTTCTTATTGACGATGAAACACAGAAATTGCGTCCGAATTTGATACAAAAGTCACAATGCCGACTTAAGTACTAGAGGACTGACACTCTAATTTTCAGTGATTTGAACCACTCCTGTGAGTCCAGTTTTACATTCCGATGCTTAACTTCAGGTTTACTGTATACCTTGGACCTTCGTATTGACGATGAAACACAGAAATTGCATCGGAATTACATTCAGAAGGCACAACGCCAACTTAAGTATAAGAGGATTGACACTCTAAGTTTCTATGATATGAACCTCTCCTGTGAGTCCAGTTTTAGATTCCGATGCTTCACTTCAGGTTTACTGTATGCCTTGCACCTTCTTATTGACAATGAAACACAGAAATTGCAGCCCAATTTAATACAAAAGGCACAATGTCGACATAAGTACAAGAGGACAGACACTCTAACTTTATATGATTTTAACCTCTCCTGTGAGTCCAGTTTTATATTCCGATTGTTCACTTCAGGTTTACAGTATACCTTACGCCATCTTATTGACGATGAAACACAGATATTGCATCCGAATTTAATACACATGGCACATTGCCGCATAAGTACAAGAGGACTGACGCTCTAACTTACTATGATTTGAACCTCTCCTGTGAGTCCAGTTTTGGATTCCAATGCATCACTTCAGGTTTACTCTATCCCTTGGACCTTCTTATTGACGAAAGACACAGAAATTGCATCCGAATTTGATACAAAAAGCACAATGCCGACTTAAGTAAAAGAGGACTGACAGTCTCACATTCTATGATTTGAACCTCTCCTGTGAGTCCAGTTTTAGATTCCGTTGCTTCACTTCAGGGTTACTGTACATCTTGCACCTTCTTATTGACGATGAAACACAGAAATTTCAGCCAAATTTAATACAAAAGGCACAATGTCGACTTAAGTACAAGAGGACTGACACTCTAACTTTCTATCATTTCAACCTCTCCTGTGAGTCCAGTTTTAGATTCCGATGCTTCACTTCAGGTTTACTGTATCCCTTGAACCTTCTAATTGACGATGAAACACAGAAATTGCATTCGAATTTAATACAAAAGTCACAATGCTGACTTCGGTACAAGAGGACTGACACTCTCACTTTCTATGATTTGAGCCTCTCCTGTGAGTCCAGTTTTAAATTCCGATGCTTCACTTCAGGTTTACTTTATCCCTTGGACCTTCTTATTGACGATGAAACACAGAAATTGCGTCCGAATTTGATACAAAAGTCACAATGCCGACTTAAGTACTAGAGGACTGACACTCTAATTTTCAGTGATTTGAACCACTCCTGTGAGTCCAGTTTTACATTCCGATGCTTAACTTCAGGTTTACTGTATACCTTGGACCTTCGTATTGACGATGAAACACAGAAATTGCATCGGAATTACATTCAGAAGGCACAACGCCAACTTAAGTATAAGAGGATTGACACTCTAAGTTTCTATGATATGAACCTCTCCTGTGAGTCCAGTTTAGATTCCGATGCTTCACTTCAGGTTTACTGTATACCTTGCACCTTCTTATTGACAATGAAACACAGAAATTGCAGCCCAATTTAATACAAAAGGCACAATGTCGACATAAGTACAAGAGGACAGACACTCTCACTTTCTATGATTTGAACCTCTCCTGTGAGTCCAGTTTTAAATTCCGATGCTTCACTTCAGGCTTACTGTATACCTAGCACCTTCTTATTGACGATGAAACACAGATATTGCATCGGAATTTAATACAAAAGGCACAATGCCGACTTAAGTACAAGAGGACTGACACTCTAACTTTCTATGATTTTAACCTCTCCTGTGAGTCCAGTTTTATATTCCGATTGTTCACTTCAGGTTTACAGTATACCTTACGCCATCTTATTGACGATGAAACACAGATATTGCATCCGAATTTAATACACATGGCACATTGCCGCATAAGTACAAGAGGACTGACGCTCTAACTTACTATGATTTGAACCTCTCCTGTGAGTCCAGTTTTGGATTCCAATGCATCACTTCAGGTTTACTCTATCCCTTGGACCTTCTTATTGACGAAAGACACAGAAATTGCATCCGAATTTGATACAAAAAGCACAATGCCGACTTAAGTAAAAGAGGACTGACAGTCTCACATTCCATGATTTGAACCTCTCCTGTGAGTCCAGTTTTAGATTCCGTTGCTTCACTTCAGGGTTACTGTACACCTTGCACCTTCTTATTGACGATGAAACACAGAAATTTCAGCCAAATTTAATACAAAAGGCACAATGTCGACTTAAGTACAAGAGGACTGACACTCTAACTTTCTATCATTTCAACCTCTCCTGTGAGTCCAGTTTTAGATTCCGTTGCTTCACTTCACGTATACTGTATACCTTGCACCTTCTTATTGACGATGAAACACAGAAATTGCATCGGAATTGAATTCTAAAGGCACAATGCCGACTTAAGTACAAGAGGACTGACACTCAAAATTTCTATGATTTCAGCCTCTCCTGTGAGTCCACTTTTAGATTCCGATGCTTCACGTCAGGATTACTGTATCCCTTTGACCTTCTTATTGACGATGAAACCCAGAAATTGCATCAGAAATTAACACAAAAGTTACAATGCCGACATAAGCACAAGAGGACTGACACTCTTACTTTCTATGATTTGAACCTCTCCTGTGAGACCAGTTTTAGATTTCGATGCTTCACTTCTGGTTTACTGTATCCCTTGGACCTTCTTATTGACGATGAAACACAGAAATTGAATCCGAATTGAATACAAAAGGCACAATGCCGTCTCAAGTAAAAGAGGACTGACTTTCTCACTATCTATGATATGAACCACTCCTGTGAGTCCAGTTTATATTCCGATGCTTCACTTCAGGTTTACTGTATACCTTGCACCTTCTTATTGACGATGAAACACAGAAATTGCAGCCAAATTTAATACAAAAGGCACAATGTCGACTTAAGTACAAGAGGACTGACACTCTCACTTTCTATGATTTGAACCTCTCCTGTGAGTCCAGTTTTAGATTCCGATGCTTCCCTTCAGGCTTACTGTATACCTAGCACCTTCTTATTGATGATGAAACACTGAAATTGAATCGGAATTTAATACAAAAGGCACAATGCCGACTTCAGTACAAGAGGAATGACACTCTCACTTTCTATGATTTGAACCTCTCCTGTGAGTCCAGTTTTAGATGCCGATGCTTCACTTCATGTTTACTGTATCCCTTGGACCTTCTTATTGACGATTAAAAACTGATATTGCATCCGAATTTAATACAAAAGGCACAATGCCAACTTAAATACAAGAGGACTGACTAACTTTCTATGACTTGAACCTCTCCTGTGAATCCAGTTTTAGATTCCGATGCATCACTTCAGGTTTACTGTATCACTTGGACCATCTTATTGACGATGAGACACAGAAATTGAATACAAATTTAATACAAAAGGCACAATGCAGACTTAAGTAAAAGAGGACTGACACTCCCACTATCTATGATTTGAACCTCTCCTGTGAGTCCAGTTTTAGATTCCGATGCTTCACTTCAGGTTTACTGTATACCTTGGACCTTCTTATTGACGATGAACCACATAAATTGCATCCGAATTTAATACAAAAGGCACAATGCCGACTTATGTACAAGAGGACTGACACTCTCACTTCTATGATTTGAACCTCTCGTGTGAGTCCAGTTTTAGATTCCGATGCTTCACTTCAGGTTTACTGTATACCATGCACCTTCTTATTGACGATGAAACACAGATATTGCATCCGAATTTAATACAAAAGGCACAATGCCGACTTAAGTACAAGAGGACTGACACTCTCACTTTCCATGATTTGAATCTTTCCTGTGAGTCCAGTTTTAGATTCCGATGCTTCACTTCAAGTTTACTGTATACCTTGGACCTTCTTATTGACGATAAAACACAGAAATTTGCATCGGAATGAAATTCAAAAGGCACAATGCCCACATAAGTACAAGTGGACTTACACTCAAACTTTCTATGATTTGAACCTCTCCTGTGAGTCCAGTTTTAGATTCCGATGGTTCCCTTCAGGCTTACTGTATACCTAGCACCTTCTTATTGATGATGAAACACAGAAATTGAATCCAAATTTAATACAAAAGGCACAATGCCGACTTAAGTAAAAGAGGACTGACACTCTCATTAACTATGATTTGAACCTCTCCTGTGAGTCCAGTTTTAGATTCCGTGCTTCACTTCAGGTTTACTGTATACCTTGGACCTTCTTATTGACGATGAACCACATAAATTTCATCCGAATTTAATACAAAAGGCACAATGCCGACTTAAGTACAAGAGGACTGACACTCTCACTTCTATGATTTGAACCTCTCCTGTGAGTCCAGTTTTAGATTCCGATGCTTCACTTCAGGTTTACTGTATACCTTGGACCCTCTTATTGACGATGAACCACATAAATTTCATCCGAATTTAATACAAAAGGCACAATGCCGACTTAAGTACAAGAGGACTGACACTCTAACTTTCTATGATTTAAACCTCTCCTGTGAGTCCAGTTTTATATTCCGATTGTTCACTTCAGGTTTACAGTATACCTTACGCCATCTTATTGACGATGAAACACAGATATTGCATCCGAATTTAATACACATGGCACATTGCCGCATAAGTACAAGAGGACTGACGCTCTAACTTACTATGATTTGAACCTCTCCTGTGAGTCCAGTTTTGGATTCCAATGCATCACTTCAGGTTTACTCTATCCCTTGGACCTTCTTATTGACGAAAGACACAGAAATTGCATCCGAATTTCATACAAAAAGCACAATGCCGACTTAAGTAAAAGAGGACTGACAGTCTCACATTCTATGATTTGAACCTCTCCTGTGAGTCCAGTTTTAGATTCCGTTGCTTCACTTCAGGGTTACTGTACACCTTGCACCTTCTTATTGACGATGAAACACAGAAATTTCAGCCAAATTTAATACAAAAGGCACAATGTCGACTTAAGTACAAGAGGACTGACACTCTAACTTTCTATCATTTCAACCTCTCCTGTGAGTCCAGTTTTAGATTCCGTTGCTTCACTTCACGTATACTGTATACCTTGCACCTTCTTATTGACGATGAAACTTAGAAATTGCATCGGAATAGAATTCTAAAGGCACAATGCCGACTTAAGTACAAGAGGACTGACACTCAAAATTTCTATGATTTCAGCCTCTCCTGTGAGTCCACTTTTAGATTCCGATGCTTCACTTCAGGATTACTGTATCCCTTTGACCTTCTTATTGACGATGAAACCCAGAAATTGCATCAGAAATTAACACAAAAGTTACAATGCCGACATAAGCACAAGAGGACTGACACTCTAACTTTCTATGATTTGAACCTCTCCTGTGAGACCAGTTTTAGATTTCGATGCTTCACTTCTGGTTTACTGTATCCCTTGGACCTTCTTATTGACGATGAAACACAGAAATTGAATCCGAATTGAATACAAAAGGCACAATGCCGTCTCAAGTAAAAGAGGACTGACTTTCTCACTATCTATGATATGAACCACTCCTGTGAGTCCAGTTTATATTCCGATGCTTCACTTCAGGTTTACTGTATACCTTGCACGTTCTTATTGACGATGAAACACAGAAATTGCAGCCAAATTTAATACAAAAGGCACAATGTCGACTTAAGTACAAGAGGACTGACACTCTCACTTTCTATGATTTGAACCTCTCCTGTGAGTCCAGTTTTAGATTCCGATGCTTCCCTTCAGGCTTACTGTATACCTAGCACCTTCTTATTGATGATGAAACACTGAAATTGAATCGGAATTTAATACAAAAGGCACAATGCCGACTTCAGTACAAGAGGAATGACACTCTCACTTTCTATGATTTGAACCTCTCCTGTGAGTCCAGTTTTAGATGCCGATGCTTCACTTCATGTTTACTGTATCCCTTGGACCTTCTTATTGACGATTAAAAACTGATATTGCATCCGAATTTAATACAAAAGGCACAATGCCGACTTAAATACAAGAGGACTGACTAACTTTCTATGACTTGAACCTCTCCTGTGAATCCAGTTTTAGATTCCGATGCATCACTTCAGGTTTACTGTATCACTTGGACCATCTTATTGACGATGAGACACAGAAATTGAATACAAATTTAATACAAAAGGCACAATGCAGACTTAAGTAAAAGAGGACTGACACTCTCACTATCTATGATTTGAACCTCTCCTGTGAGTCCAGTTTTAGATTCCGATGCTTCACTTCAGGTTTACTGTATACCTTGGACCTTCTTATTGACGATGAACCACATAAATTGCATCCGAATTTAATACAAAAGGCACAATGCCGACTTATGTACAAGAGGACTGACACTCTCACTTCTATGATTTGAACCTCTCGTGTGAGTCCAGTTTTAGATTCCGATGCTTCACTTCAGGTTTACTGTATACCATGCACCTTCTTATTGACGATGAAACACAGATATTGCATCCGAATTTAATACAAAAGGCACAATGCCGACTTAAGTACAAGAGGACTGACACTCTCACTTTCCATGATTTGAATCTTTCCTGTGAGTCCAGTTTTAGATTCCGATGCTTCACTTCAAGTTTACTGTATACCTTGGACCTTCTTATTGACGATGAAACACAGAAATTTTCATCGGAATGAAATTCAAAAGGCACAATGCCCACTTAAGTACAAGTGGACTTACACTCAAACTTTCTATGATTTGAACCTCTCCTGTGAGTCCAGTTTTAGATTCCGATGGTTCACTTCAGGCTTACTGTATACCTAGCACCTTCTTATTGATGATGAAACACAGAAATTGAATCCAAATTTAATACAAAAGGCACAATGCCGACTTAAGTAAAAGAGGACTGACACTCTCACTAACTATGATTTGAACCTCTCCTGTGAGTCCAGTTTTAGATTCCGTGCTTCACTTCAGGTTTACTGTATACCTTGGACCTTCTTATTGACGATGAACCACATAAATTTCATCCGAATTTAATACAAAAGGCACAATGCCGACTTAAGTACAAGAGGACTGACACTCTCACTTCTATGATTTGAACCTCTCCTGTGAGTCCAGTTTTAGATTCCGATGCTTCACTTCAGGTTTACTGTATACCATGCAACTTCTTATTGACGATGAAACACAGAAATTGCATCCGAATTTAATACAAAAGGCACAATGCCAACTTAAGTACAAGAGGACTGACACTCTCACTTTCTATGATTTGAGCCTCTCCTGTGAGTCCAGTTTTAAATTCCGATGCTTCACTTCAGGTTTACTTTATCCCTTGGACCTTCTTATTGACGATGAACCACAGAAATTGCGTCCGAATTTGATACAAAAGTCACAATGCCGACTTAAGTACTAGAGGACTGACACTCTAATTTTCAGTGATTTGAACCTCTCCTGTGAGTCCAGTTTTACATTCCGATGCTTAACTTCAGGTTTACTGTATACCTTGGACCTTCGTATTGACGATGAAACACAGAAATTGCATCGGAATTACATTCAGAAGGCACAACGCCAACTTAAGTATAAGAGGATTGACAATCTAACTTTCTATGATATGAACCTCTCCTGTGAGTCCAGTTTTAGATTCCGATGCTTCACTTCAGGTTTACTGTATACCTTGCACCTTCTTATTGACAATGAAACACAGAAATTGCAGCCAAATTTAATACAAAAGGCGCAATGTCGACATAAGTACAAGAGGACAGACACTCTCACTTTCTATGATTTGAACCTCTCCTGTGAGTCCAGTTTTAAATTCCGATGCTTCACTTCAGGCTTACTGTATACCTAGCACCTTCTTATTGACGATGAAACACAGATATTGCATCGGAATTTAATACAAAAGGCACAATGCCGACTTAAGTACAAGAGGACTGACACTCTAACTTTCTATGATTTGAACCTCTCCTGTGAGTCCAGTTTTATATTCCGATTGTTCACTTCAGGTTTACAGTATACCTTACGCCATCTTATTGACGATGAAACACAGATATTGCATCCGAATTTAATACACATGGCACATTGCCGCATAAGTACAAGAGGACTGACACTCTAACTTACTATGATTTGAACCTCTCCTGTGAGTCCAGTTTTGGATTCCAATGCATCACTTCAGGTTTACTCAATCCCTTGGACCTTCTTATTGACGAAAGACACAGAAATTGCATCCGAATTTGATACAAAAAGCACAATGCCGACTTAAGTAAAAGAGGACTGACAGTCTCACATTCTATGATTTGAACCTCTCCTGTGAGTCCAGTTTTAGATTCCGTTGCTTCACTTCAGGTTTACTGTACACCTTGCACCTTCTTATTGACGATGAAACACAGAAATTTCAGCCAAATTTAATACAAAAGGCACAATGTCGACTCAAGTACAAGAGGACTGACACTCTAACTTTCTATCATTTCAACCTCTCCTGTGAGTCCAGATTTAGATTCCGATGCTTCACTTCAGGTTTACTGCATACCTTGCACCTTCTTATTGACGATGAAACACAGAAATTGCATCGGGATTAAATGCAAAAGGCAAAATGCAGACTGAATTACAAGAGGACTGACACTCTAACTCTCTATGATTTGAACCCCTCCTGTGAGTCCAGTTTAAGATTCCGATGCTTCACTTCAGGTTTACTGTATACCTTGCACCTTCTTATTGACGATGAAACACAGAAATTGCATCGGAATTAAAATCAAAAGGCACAATTCCGCCTTAAGTACAAGAGGACTGACTCTCTCTAACTTTCTATGATTAGAACCTCTCCTGTGAGTCCAGTTTTTAGATTCCGATGCTTCACTTCAGGTTTACTGTATCCCTTGAACCTTCTTATTGACGATGAAACACAGAAATTGCATCCGAATTTAATACAAAAGGCACAATGCTGACTTAAGTACAAGAGGACTGACACTTTAACATTCTATGATTTGTACCTCTCCTGTGAGTCCAGTTTTAGTTTCCGATGCTTCACTTCGTGTTTACTGTATCCCTTGGACCTTTTTATTGACGTTGAAACACAGAAATGGAATCCGAATTTAATACAAAAGGCACAATGTCGACTTAAGTAAAAGAGGGCTGACACTCTCACTATCTATGATTTGAACCTCTCCTGTGAGTACAGTTTTAGATTCCGATGGTTCATCTCAGGTTTACTGCATACCTTGGACCTTCTTATTGACGATGAAACACAGAAATTGCATCGGAATTGAATTCAAAAGGCACAATGCCGACTTAAGTACAAGAGGACTGACACTCTAAATTGCTATGATTTGAGCCTGTCCTGTGAGTCCACTTTTAGATTCCGATGCTTCACTTCAGGTTTACTGTAACCCTTGGACCTTCTTATTGACGATGAAACCCAGAAATTGCATCAGAAATTAACACAAAAGTCACAAAGCCGACATAAGCCCAAGACGACTGACACTCTAACTTTCTATGATTTGAACCTGTCCTGTGAGTCCAGTTTTAGATTCCGATTGTTCACTTCAGGTTTACAGTATACCTTACACCATCTTATTGACGATGAAACACAGATATTGCATCACATGTGCACATGGCACATTTCCGACATAAGTACAAGAGGACTGACACTCTAACTTCCTATGATTTGAACCTCTCCTGTGAGTCCAGTTTTAGATTCCGATGCTTCACTTCAGGTTTACAGTATACCTTGCACCTTCTTATTGACGATGTAACACAGAAACTGCATCAGGATTAAATTCAAAAGGCAAAATGCCGACTTAATTACAAGAGGACTGACACTCTAACTCTCTATGATTTCAACCTCTCCTGTGAGTCCAGTTTTATATCCGATGCTTCACTTCTGGTTTACTGTATACCTTGCACCTTCTTATTGACCATGAAACACAGAAATTGCATCGGAATTAAAATCAAATGGCACAATGCCGTCTTAAGTACAAGAGGTCTGACACTCTCTAACTTACTATGATTAGAACCTCTCCTGTGAGTCCAGTTTTAGATTCCGACGCTTCACTTCTGGTTTACTGTATCCCTTGGACCTTCTTATTGACGATGAAACCCAGAAATTGCATCTGAAATTAACACAAAAGTCACAATGCCCACATAAGCACAAGAGGACTGACACTCTAACTTTCTATGATTTGAACCTTTCCAGTGAGTCCAGTTTTAGATTTCGATGCTTCACTTTTGGTTTACTGTATCCCTTGGACCTTCTTATTGACGATGAAACACAGAAATTGAATCCGAATTTAATACAAAAGGCGCAATGCCGTCATAAGTAAAAGAGGACAGACACTCTCACTATCTATGATTTGAACCTCTCCTGTGAGTCCAGTTTTAGTTTCCGATGCTTCACTTCAGGCTTACTGTACACCTTGCACCTTCCTATTGACGATGACACACAGAAATTGCATCCGAATATAATACAAAAGGCACAATGCCGACTTAAGTACAAGTGGACTGACACCCTCACTTTCCATAATTTGAACCTCTCCTGTGAGTCCAGTTTTGGATTCCGATGCTTCACTTCAGGTTTACTGTATCCCTTGGATGTTCTTTTTGACGATGAAACACAGAAATTGCATCCGAATTCAATACACAAGGCACGATGCCGACTTAAGTAAAAGAGGACTGACACTCTCTCTTTCTATGATTCGAACCTCTCCTGTGAGTCCAATTTTTGATTCCGATGCTTCACTTCAGGTTTACTGTATAACTTGCATCTTCTTACTGACGATGAAACACAGAAATTGCATCAGAATTTAATTCAAAAGGCATAATGCCGACTTAAGCACAAGAGGACTGACACTCTAACTTTCTATGATTTGAACCTCTCCTGTGAGTCCAGTTTTAGATTCCGATGCTTCACTTCAGGTTTACTGTATACCTTCGACCTTCTTATTGACGATGAAACACAGAGATTGCATCGGAATTAAATTCAAAAAGCACAATGCCGACTTAAGTACAAGAGGACTGACACTCTAATGTTCTATGATTTGAACCTCTCCTGTGAGTCCAGTTTTAGATTCCGTTGCTTCACTTCAGGTTTACTGTATCCCTTGGACCTTCTTATTGGCGATTAAACACAGAAGATGTATCCGAATTAAATACAAAAGGCACAATGCCTACTTAAGTACAAGAGGACTGACACTCTAACTTTCTATGCTTTGTACCTCTCCTGTGAGTCCAGTTTTAGATTCCGAAGCTTCACTTCAGGTTTACTGTATACCTTGGACCTTCATATTGACGATGAAACACAGAAATTGCATCCGAATTTAATACAAAAGTCACAATGCCGACTTTAGTACAAGAGGACTGACACTCTACCTTTCTATGACTTGAACCTCTCCTGTGAGTCCAGTTTTAGATTCCGATGCTTCACTTCAGGTTTACAGCATACCTTGCACCTTCTTATTGACGATGAAACACAGAAATTGCATCCGAATTTAATACAAAAGGCACAATGGCGACTTAAGTAAAAGAGGAATGACACTCTCACTTTCTATGATTCGAACCTGTCCTGTGAGTCCAGTTTTAGATTCCGATGCTTCACTTCAGGTTTACTGTATACCTTGCACCTTCTTATTGACGATGAAACACAGAAATTGCATCGGAATTAAATTCAAAAGGCACAATGCCGACTTAAGTACAAGAGGACTGACTCTCTCTAACCTTCTATGATTAGAACCTCTCCTGTGAGTCCAATTTTACATTCCGATGCTTCACTTCAGGTTTACTGTATCCCTTGGACCTTCTTATTGACGATGAAACACAGAAATTGCATCCGAATTTAATACAAAAGGCACAATGCCGACTTAAGTACAAGAAGACTGACACTCTCACTTTCTATGATTTGAACCTCTCCTCGGAGTCCAGTTTTAGATTCCGATGGTTCACTTCAGGTATAATGTATACCTTGGACCTTCTTATTGACGATGAAAAACAGAAATTGCATCGGAATTAATTTCGAAAGGCACAATGCCGACATAAGTACAAGAGGACTGACACTCTAACTTACTATGATTTGAACCTCTCCTGTGAGTCCAGTTTTAGATTCCGATGCTTCACTTCAGGTATACAGTATACCTTGCACCTTCTTATTGATGATGAAACACAGAAACTGCATCAGGATTAAATTCAAAAGGCAAAATGCCGACTTAATTACAAGAGGACTGACACTCTAACTCCCTATGATTTGAACCTCTCCTGTGAGTCCAGTTTTATATTCCGATGCTTCACTTCTGGTTTACTGTATACCTTGCACCTTCTTATTGACCATGAAACACAGAAATTGCATCGGAATTAAAATCAAATGGCATAATGCCGACTTAAGCACAAGAGGACTGACACTCTAACTTTCTATGATTTGAACCTCTCCTGTGAGTCCAGTTTTAGATTTCGATGCTTCACTTCTGGTTTACTGTATCCCTTGGACCTTCTTATTGACGATGAAACACAGAAATTGAATCCGAATTTAATACAAAAGGCGCAATGCCGTCTTAAGTAAAAGAGGACAGACACTCTCACTATCTATGATTTTAACCTCTCCTGTGAGTCCAGTTTTAGTTTCCGATGCTTCACTTCAGGCTTACTGTACACCTTGCACCTTCCTATTGACGATGACACACAGAAATTGCATCCGAATATAATACAAAAGGCACAATGCCGACTTAAGTACAAGTGGACTGACACCCTCACTTTCCATAATTTGAACCTCTCCTGTGAGTCCAGTTTTGGATTCCGATGCTTCACTTCAGGTTTACTGTATCCCTTGGATGTTCTTTTTGACGATGAACCACAGAAATTGCATCCGAATTCAATACACAAGGCACGATGCCGGCTTAAGTAAAAGAGGACTGACACTCTCTCTTTCTATGATTCGAACCTCTCCTGTGAGTCCAATTTTTGATTCCGATGCTTCACTTCAGGTTTACTGTATAACTTGCATCTTCTTACTGACGATGAAACACAGAAATTGCATCAGAATTTAATTCAAAAGGCATAATGCCGACTTAAGCACAAGAGGACTGACACTCTAACTTTCTATGATTTGAACCTCTCCTGTGAGTCCAGTTTTAGATTCCGATGCTTCACTTCAGGTTTACTGTATACTTTGGACCTTCTTATTGACGATGAACCACATAAATTGCATCCGAATTTAATACAAAAGGCACAATGCCGACTTAAGTACAAGAGGACTGACACTCTCACTTCTATGATTTGAACCTCTCCTGTGAGTCCAGTTTTAGATTCCGATGCTTCACTTCAGGTTTACTGTATACCATGCACCTTCTTATTGACGATGAAACACAGAAATTGCATCCGAATTTAATACAAAAGGCACAATGCCGACTTAAGTACAAGAGGACTGACACTCTCACTTTCTATGATTTGAACCTCTCCTGAGAGTCCAGTTTTAGATTCCGATGCTTCACTTCAGGTTTACTGTATACTTTGGACCTTCTTATTGACGATGAACCACATAAATTGCATCCGAATTTAATACAAAAGGCACAATGCCGACTTAAGTACAAGAGGACTGACACTCTCACTTCTATGATTTGAACCTCTCCTGTGAGTCCAGTTTTAGATTCCGATGCTTCACTTCAGGTTTACTGTATACCATGCACCTTCTTATTGACCATGAAACACAGATATTGCATCGGTATTAAAATCAAATGGCACAATGCCGTCTTAAGTACAAGAGGTCTGACACTCTCTAACTTACTATGATTAGAACCTCTCCTGTGAGTCCAGTTTTAGATTCCGATGCTTCACTTCAGGTTTACTGTATCCCTTGGACCTTCTTATTGACGATGAAACCCAGAAATTGCATCTGAAATTAACACAAAAGTCACAATGCCCACATAAGCACAAGAGGACTGACACTCTAACTTTCTATGATTTGAACCTTTCCAGTGAGTCCAGTTTTAGATTTCGATGCTTCACTTCTGGTTTACTGTATCCCTTGGACCTTCTTATTGACGATGAAACACAGAAATTGAATCCGAATTTAATACAAAAGGCGCAATGCCGTCTTAAGTAAAAGAGGACAGACACTCTCACTATCTATGATTTGAACCTCTCCTGTGAGTCCAGTTTTAGTTTCCGATGCTTCACTTCAGGCTTACTGTACACCTTGCACCTTCCTATTGACGATGACACACAGAAATTGCATCCGAATATAATACAAAAGGCACAATGCCGACTTAAGTAGAAGAGGACTGACACTCTCACTTCTATGATTTGAACCTCTCCTGTGAGTCCAGTTTTAGATTCCGATGCTTCACTTCAGGTTTACTGTATACCATGCACCTTCTTATTGACGATGAAACACAGAAATTGCATCCGAATTTAATACAAAAGGCACAATGCCGACTTAAGTCCAAGAGGACTGACACTGTCACTTTCTATGATTTGAATCTTTCCTGAGAGTCCAGTTTTAGATTCCGATGCTTCACTTCAGGTTTACTGTTTACCTAGGACCTTCTTATTGACGATGAAACACAGAAATTTGCATCGGAATGAAATTCAAAAGGCACAATGCCCACTTAAGTACAAGTGGACTTACACTCAAACTTTCTGTGATTTGAACCTCTCCTGTGAGTCCAGTTTTAGATTCCGATGGTTCACTTCAGGCTTACTGTATACCTAGCACCTTCTTATTGATGATGAAACACAGAAATTGAATCCAAATTTAATACAAAAGGCACAATGCCGACTTAAGTAAAAGAGGACTGACGCTCTCACTATCTATGATTTGAACCTCTCCTGTGAGTCCAGTTTTAGATTCCGATGCTTCACTTCAGGTTTACTGTATACTTTGGACCTTCTTATTGACGATGAACCACATAAATTGCATCCGAATTTAATACAAAAGGCACAATGCCGACTTAAGTACAAGAGGACTGACACTCTCACTTCTATGATTTGAACCTCTCCTGTGAGTCCAGTTTTAGATTCCGATGCTTCACTTCAGGTTTACTGTATACCATGCACCTTCTTATTGACGATGAAACACAGAAATTGCATCCGAATTTAATACAAAAGGCACAATGCCGACTTAAGTACAAGAGGACTGACACTCTCACTTTCTATGATTTGAATCTTTCCTGTGAGTCCAGTTTTAGATTCCGATGCTTCACTTCAGGTTTACTGTATACCTTGGACCTTCTTATTGACGATGAAACACAGAAACTGCATCGGGATTAAATTCAAAAGGCAAAATGCCGACTTAATTACAAGAGGACTGACACTCTAACTCTCTATGATTTGAACCTCTATTGTGAGTCCAGTTTTATATTCCGATGCTTCACTTCTGGTTTACTGTATACCTTGCACCTTCTTATTGACCATGAAACACAGAAATTGCATCGGAATTAAAATCAAATGGCACAATGCCGTCTTAAGTACAAGAGGTCTAACACTCTCTAACTTTCTATGATTAGAACCTCTCCTGTGAGTCCAGTTTTAGATTCCGATGCTTCACTTCAGGTTTACTGTATCCCTTGAACCTTCTAATTGACGATGAAACACAGAAATTGCATCCGAATTTAATACAAAAGTCACAATACTGACTTCGGTACAAGAGGACTGACACTCTCACTTTCTATGATTTGAGCCTCTCCTGTGAGTCCAGTTTTAAATTCCGATGCTTCACTTCAGGTTTACTTTATCCCTTGGACCTTCTTATTGACGATGAAACACAGAAATTGCGTCCGAATTTGATACAAAAGTCACAATGCCGACTTAAGTACTAGAGGACTGACACTCTAATTTTCAGTGATTTGAACCTCTCCTGTGAGTCCAGTTTTACATTCCGATGCTTAACTTCAGGTTTACTGTATACCTTGGACCTTCGTATTGACGATGAAACACAGAAATTGCATCGGAATTACATTCAGAAGGCACAACGCCAACTTAAGTATAAGAGGATTGACACTCTAAGTTTCTATGATATGAACCTCTCCTGTGAGTCCAGTTTTAGATTCCGATGCTTCACTTCAGGTTTACTGTATACCTTGCACCTTCTTATTGACAATGAAACACAGAAATTGCAGCCAAATTTAATACAAAAGGCACAATGTCGACATAAGTACAAGAGGACAGACACTCTCACTTTCTATGATTTGAACCTCTCCTGTGAGTCCAGTTTTAAATTCCGATGCTTCACTTCAGGCTTACTGTATACCTAGCACCTTCCTATTGACGATGAAACACAGATATTGCATCGGAATTTAATACAAAAGGCACAATGCCGACTTAAGTACAAGAGGACTGACACTCTAACTTTCTATGATTTGAACCTCTCCTGTGAGTCCAGTTTTATATTCCGATTGTTCACTTCAGGTTTACAGTATACCTTACGCCATCTTATTGACGATGAAACACAGATATTGCTTCCGAATTTAATACACATGGCACATTGCCGCATAAGTACAAGAGGACTGACACTCTAACTTACTATGATTTGAACCTCTCCTGTGAGTCCAGTTTTGGATTCCAATGCATCACTTCAGGTTTACTCTATCCCTTGGACCTTCTTATTGACGAAAGACACAGAAATTGCATCCGAATTTGATACAAAAAGCACAATGCCGACTTAAGTAAAAGAGGACTGACAGTCTTACATTCTATGATTTGAACCTCTCCTGTGAGTCCAGTTTTAGATTCCGTTGCTTCACTTCAGGGTTACTGTACACCTTGCACCTTCTTATTGACGATGAAACACAGAAATTTCAGCCAAATTTAATACAAAAGGCACAATGTCGACTTAAGTACAAGAGGACTGACACTCTAACTTTCTATCATTTCAACCTCTCCTGTGAGTCCAGTTTTAGATTCCGTTGCTTCACATCACGTATACTGTATACCTTGCACCTTCTTATTGACGATGAAACACAGAAATTGCATCGGAATTGAATTCTAAAGGCACAATGCCGACTTAAGTACAAGAGGACTGACACTCAAAATTTCTATGATTTCAGCCTCTCCTGTGAGTCCACTTTTAGATTCCGATGCTTCACTTCAGGATTACTGTATCCCTTTGACCTTCTTATTGACGATGAAACCCAGAAATTGCATCAGAAATTAACACAAAAGTTACAATGCCGACATAAGCACAAGAGGACTGACACTCTAACTTTCTATGATTTGAACCTCTCCTGTGAGACCAGTTTTAGATTTCGATGCTTCACTTCTGGTTTACTGTATCCCTTGGACCTTCTTATTGACGATGAAACACAGAAATTGAATCCGAATTGAATACAAAAGGCACAATGCCGTCTCAAGTAAAAGAGGACTGACTTTCTCACTATCTATGATATGAACCACTCCTGTGAGTCCAGTTTTAGATTCCGATGCTTCACTTCAGGTTTACTGTATACCTTGCACCTTCTTATTGACGATGAAACACAGAAATTGCACCCAAATTTAATACAAAAGGCACAATGTCGACTTCAGTACAAGAGGACTGACACTCTCACTTTCTATGATTTGAACCTCTCCTGTGAGTCCAGTTTTAGATTCCGATGCTTCCCTTCAGGCTTACTGTATACCTAGCACCTTCTTATTGATGATGAAACACTGAAATTGAATCGGAATTTAATACAAAAGGCACAATGCCGACTTCAGTACAAGAGGAATGACACTCTCACTTTCTATGATTTGAACCTCTCCTGTGAGTCCAGTTTTAGATGCCGATGCTTCACTTCATGTTTACTGTATCCCTTGGACCTTCTTATTGACGATTAAAAACTGATATTGCATCCGAATTTAATACAAAAGGCACAATGCCGACTTAAATACAAGAGGACTGACTAACTTTCTATGACTTGAACCTCTCCTGTGAATCCAGTTTTAGATTCCGATGCATCACTTCAGGTTTACTGTATCACTTGGACCATCTTATTGACGATGAGACACAGAAATTGAATACAAATTTAATACAAAAGGCACAATGCAGACTTAAGTAAAAGAGGACTGACACTCTCACTATCTATGATTTGAACCTCTCCTGTGAGTCCAGTTTTAGATTCCGATGCTTCACTTCAGGTTTACTGTATACCTTGGACCTTCTTATTGACGATGAACCACATAAATTGCATCCGAATTTAATACAAAAGGCACAATGCCGACTTATGTACAAGAGGACTGACACTCTCACTTCTATGATTTGAACCTCTCCTGTGAGTCCAGTTTTAGATTCCGATGCTTCACTTTAGGTTTACTGTATACCATGCACCTTCTTATTGACGATGAAACACAGATATTGCATCCGAATTTAATACAAAAGGCACAATGCCGACTTAAGTACAAGAGGACTGACACTCTCACTTTCCATGATTTGAATCTTTCCTGTGAGTCCAGTTTTAGATTCCGATGCTTCACTTCAAGTTTACTGTATACCTTGGACCTTCTTATTGACGATGAAACACAGAAATTTGCATCGGAATGAAATTCAAAAGGCACAATGCCCACTTAAGTACAAGTGGACTTACACTCAAACTTTCTATGATTTGAACCTCTCCTGTGAGTCCAGTTTTAGATTCCGATGGTTCACTTCAGGCTTACTGTATACCTAGCACCTTCTTATTGATGATGAAACACAGAAATTGAATCCAAATTTAATACAAAAGGCACAATGCCGACTTAAGTAAAAGAGGACTGACACTCTCACTAACTATGATTTGAACCTCTCCTGTGAGTCCAGTTTTAGATTCCGTGCTTCACTTCAGGTTTACTGTATACCTTGGACCTTCTTATTGACGATGAACCACATAAATTTCATCCGAATTTAATACAAAAGGCACAATGCCGACTTAAGTACAAGAGGACTGACACTCTCACTTCCATGATTTGAACCTCTCCTGTGAGTCCAGTTTTAGATTCCGATGCTTCACTTCAGGTTTACTGTATACCATGCACCTTCTTATTGACGATGAAACACAGAAATTGCATCCGAATTTAATACAAAAGGCACAATGCCGACTTAAGTACAAGAGGACTGACACTCTCACTTTCTATGATTTGAACCTCTCCTGTGAGTCCAGTTTTAGATTCCGATGCTTCACTTCAGGTTTACTGTATACTTTGGACCTTCTTATTGACGATGAACCACATAAATTGCATCCGAATTTAATACAAAAGTCACAATGCCGACTTAAGTACAAGAGGACTGACACTCTCACTTCTATGATTTGAACCTCTCCTGTGAGTCCAGTTTTAGATTCCGATGCTTCACTTCAGGTTTACTGTATACCATGCACCTTCTTATTGACCATGAAACACAGATATTGCATCGGTATTAAAATCAAATGGCACAATGCCGTCTTAAGTACAAGAGGTCTGACACTCTCTAACTTACTATGATTAGAACCTCTCCTGTGAGTCCAGTTTTAGATTCCGATGCTTCACTTCAGGTTTACTGTATCCCTTGGACCTTCTTATTGACGATGAAACCCAGAAATTGCATCTGAAATTAACACAAAAGTCACAATGCCCACATAAGCACAAGAGGACTGACACTCTAACTTTCTATGATTTGAACCTTTCCAGTGAGTCCAGTTTTAGATTTCGATGCTTCACTTCTGGTTTACTGTACACCTTGCACCTTCCTATTGACGATGACACACAGAAATTGCATCCGAATATAATACAAAAGGCACAATGCCGACTTAAGTAGAAGAGGACTGACACTCTCACTTCTATGATTTGAACCTCTCCTGTGAGTCCAGTTTTAGATTCCGATGCTTCACTTCAGGTTTACTGTATACCATGCACCTTCTTATTGACGATGAAACACAGAAATATCATCCGAATTTAATACAAAAGGCACAATGCCGACTTAAGTCCAAGAGGACTGACACTGTCACTTTCTATGATTTGAATCTTTCCTGAGAGTCCAGTTTTAGATTCCGATGCTTCACTTCAGGTTTACTGTTTACCTAGGACCTTCTTATTGACGATGAAACACAGAAATTTGCATCGGAATGAAATTCAAAAGGCACAATGCCCACTTAAGTACAAGTGGACTTACACTCAAACTTTCTGTGATTTGAACCTCTCCTGTGAGTCCAGTTTTAGATTCCGATGGTTCACTTCAGGCTTACTGTATACCTAGCACCTTCTTATTGATGATGAAACACAGAAATTGAATCCAAATTTAATACAAAAGGCACAATGCCGACTTAAGTAAAAGAGGACTGACGCTCTCACTATCTATGATTTGAACCTCTCCTGTGAGTCCAGTTTTAGATTCCGATGCTTCACTTCAGGTTTACTGTATACTTTGGACCTTCTTATTGACGATGAACCACATAAATTGCATCCGAATTTAATACAAAAGGCACAATGCCGACTTAAGTACAAGAGGACTGACACTCTCACTTCTATGATTTGAACCTCTCCTGTGAGTCCAGTTTTAGATTCCGATGCTTCACTTCAGGTTTACTGTATACCATGCACCTTCTTATTGACGATGAAACACAGAAATTGCATCCGAATTTAATACAAAAGGCACAATGCCGACTTAAGTACAAGAGGACTGACACTCTCACTTTCTATGATTTGAATCTTTCCTGTGAGTCCAGTTTTAGATTCCGATGCTTCACTTCAGGTTTACTGTATACCTTGGACCTTCTTATTGACGATGAAACACAGAAACTGCATCGGGATTAAATTCAAAAGGCAAAATGCCGACTTAATTACAAGAGGACTGACACTCTAACTCTCTATGATTTGAACCTCTATTGTGAGTCCAGTTTTATATTCCGATGCTTCACTTCTGGTTTACTGTATACCTTGCACCTTCTTATTGACCATGAAACACAGAAATTGCATCGGAATTAAAATCAAATGGCACAATGCCGTCTTAAGTACAAGAGGTCTAACACTCTCTAACTTTCTATGATTAGAACCTCTCCTGTGAGTCCAGTTTTAGATTCCGATGCTTCACTTCAGGTTTACTGTATCCCTTGAACCTTCTAATTGACGATGAAACACAGAAATTGCATCCGAATTTAATACAAAAGTCACAATACTGACTTCGGTACAAGAGGACTGACACTCTCCCTTTCTATGATTTGAGCCTCTCCTGTGAGTCCAGTTTTAAATTCCGATGCTTCACTTCAGGTTTACTTTATCCCTTGGACCTTCTTATTGACGATGAAACACAGAAATTGCGTCCGAATTTGATACAAAAGTCACAATGCCGACTTAAGTACTAGAGGACTGACACTCTAATTTTCAGTGATTTGAACCTCTCCTGTGAGTCCAGTTTTACATTCCGATGCTTAACTTCAGGTTTACTGTATACCTTGGACCTTCGTATTGACGATGAAACACAGAAATTGCATCGGAATTACATTCAGAAGGCACAACGCCAACTTAAGTATAAGAGGATTGACACTCTAAGTTTCTATGATATGAACCTCTCCTGTGAGTCCAGTTTTAGATTCCGATGCTTCACTTCAGGTTTACTGTATACCTTGCACCTTCTTATTGACAATGAAACACAGAAATTGCAGCCAAATTTAATACAAAAGGCACAATGTCGACATAAGTACAAGAGGACAGACACTCTCACTTTCTATGATTTGAACCTCTCCTGTGAGTCCAGTTTTAAATTCCGATGCTTCACTTCAGGCTTACTGTATACCTAGCACCTTCTTATTGACGATGAAACACAGATATTGCATCGGAATTTAATACAAAAGGCACAATGCCGACTTAAGTACAAGAGGACTGACACTCTAACTTTCTATGATTTGAACCTCTCCTGTGAGTCCAGTTTTATATTCCGATTGTTCACTTCAGGTTTACAGTATACCTTACGCCATCTTATTGACGATGAAACACAGATATTGCTTCCGAATTTAATACACATGGCACATTGCCGCATAAGTACAAGAGGACTGACACTCTAACTTACTATGATTTGAACCTCTCCTGTGAGTCCAGTTTTGGATTCCAATGCATCACTTCAGGTTTACTCTATCCCTTGGACCTTCTTATTGACGAAAGACACAGAAATTGCATCCGAATTTGATACAAAAAGCACAATGCCGACTTAAGTAAAAGAGGACTGACAGTCTTACATTCTATGATTTGAACCTCTCCTGTGAGTCCAGTTTTAGATTCCGTTGCTTCACTTCAGGGTTACTGTACACCTTGCACCTTCTTATTGACGATGAAACACAGAAATTTCAGCCAAATTTAATACAAAAGGCACAATGTCGACTTAAGTACAAGAGGACTGACACTCTAACTTTCTATCATTTCAACCTCTCCTGTGAGTCCAGTTTTAGATTCCGTTGCTTCACATCACGTATACTGTATACCTTGCACCTTCTTATTGACGATGAAACACAGAAATTGCATCGGAATTGAATTCTAAAGGCACAATGCCGACTTAAGTACAAGAGGACTGACACTCAAAATTTCTATGATTTCAGCCTCTCCTGTGAGTCCACTTTTAGATTCCGATGCTTCACTTCAGGATTACTGTATCCCTTTGACCTTCTTATTGACGATGAAACCCAGAAATTGCATCAGAAATTAACACAAAAGTTACAATGCCGACATAAGCACAAGAGGACTGACACTCTAACTTTCTATGATTTGAACCTCTCCTGTGAGACCAGTTTTAGATTTCGATGCTTCACTTCTGGTTTACTGTATCCCTTGGACCTTTTTATTGTCGATGAAACACAGAAATTGAATCCGAATTGAATACAAAAGGCACAATGCCGTCTCAAGTAAAAGAGGACTGACTTTCTCACTATCAATGATATGAACCACTCCTGTGAGTCCAGTTTTAGATTCCGATGCTTCACTTCAGGTTTACTGTATACCTTGCACCTTCTTATTGACGATGAAACACAGAAATTGCACCCAAATTTAATACAAAAGGCACAATGTCGACTTCAGTACAAGAGGACTGACACTCTCACTTTCTATGATTTGAACCTCTCCTGTGAGTCCAGTTTTAGATTCCGATGCTTCCCTTCAGGCTTACTGTATACCTAGCACCTTCTTATTGATGATGAAACACTGAAATTGAATCGGAATTTAATACAAAAGGCACAATGCCGACTTCAGTACAAGAGGAATGACACTCTCACTTTCTATGATTTGAACCTCTCCTGTGAGTCCAGTTTTAGATGCCGATGCTTCACTTCATGTTTACTGTATCCCTTGGACCTTCGTATTGACGATTAAAAACTGATATTGCATCCGAATTTAATACAAAAGGCACAATGCCGACTTAAATACAAGAGGACTGACTAACTTTCTATGACTTGAACCTCTCCTGTGAATCCAGTTTTAGATTCCGATGCATCACTTCAGGTTTACTGTATCACTTGGACCATCTTATTGACGATGAGACACAGAAATTGAATACAAATTTAATACAAAAGGCACAATGCAGACTTAAGTAAAAGAGGACTGACACTCTCACTATCTATGATTTGAACCTCTCCTGTGAGTCCAGTTTTAGATTCCGATGCTTCACTTCAGGTTTACTGTATACCTTGGACCTTCTTATTGACGATGAACCACATAAATTGCATCCGAATTTAATACAAAAGGCACAATGCCGACTTATGTACAAGAGGACTGACACTCTCACTTCTATGATTTGAACCTCTCCTGTGAGTCCAGTTTTAGATTCCGATGCTTCACTTCAGGTTTACTGTATACCATGCACCTTCTTATTGACGATGAAACACAGATATTGCATCCGAATTTAATACAAAAGGCACAATGCCGACTTAAGTACAAGAGGACTGACACTCTCACTTTCCATGATTTGAATCTTTCCTGTGAGTCCAGTTTTAGATTCCGATGCTTCACTTCAAGTTTACTGTATACCTTGGACCTTCTTATTGACGATGAAACACAGAAATTTGCATCGGAATGAAATTCAAAAGGCACAATGCCCACTTAAGTACAAGTGGACTTACACTCAAACTTTCTATGATTTGAACCTCTCCTGTGAGTCCAGTTTTAGATTCCGATGGTTCACTTCAGGCTTACTGTATACCTAGCACCTTCTTATTGATGATGAAACACAGAAATTGAATCCAAATTTAATACAAAAGGCACAATGCCGACTTAAGTAAAAGAGGACTGACACTCTCACTAACTATGATTTGAACCTCTCCTGTGAGTCCAGTTTTAGATTCCGTGCTTCACTTCAGGTTTACTGTATACCTTGGACCTTCTTATTGACGATGTACCACATAAATTTCATCCGAATTTAATACAAAAGGCACAATGCCGACTTAAGTACAAGAGGACTGACACTCTCACTTCCATGATTTGAACCTCTCCTGTGAGTCCAGTTTTAGATTCCGATGCTTCACTTCAGGTTTACTGTATACCATGCAACTTCTTATTGACGATGAAACACAGAAATTGCATCCGAATTTAATACAAAAGGCACAATGCCAACTTAAGTACAAGAGGACTGACACTCTCACTTTCTATGATTTGAGCCTCTCCTGTGAGTCCAGTTTTAAATTCCGATGCTTCACTTCAGGTTTACTTTATCCCTTGGACCTTCTTATTGACGATGAAACACAGAAATTGCGTCCGAATTTGATACAAAAGTCACAATGCCGACTTAAGTACTAGTGGACTGACACTCTAATTTTCAGTGATATGAACCTCTCCTGTGAGTCCAGTTTTACAATCCGATGCTTAACTTCAGGTTTACTGTATACCTTGGACCTTCGTATTGACGACGAAACACAGAAATTGCATCGGAATTACATTCAGAAGGCACAACGCCAACTTAAGTATAAGAGGATTGACACTCTAACTTTCTATGATATGAACCTCTCCTGTGAGTCCAGTTTTAGATTCCGATGCTTCACTTCAGGTTTACTGTATACCTTCCACCTTCTTATTGACAATGAAACACAGAAATTGCAGCCAAATTTAATACAAAAGGCACAATGTCGACATAAGTACAAGAGGACAGACACTCTCACTTTCTATGATTTGAACCTCTCCTGTGAGTCCAGTTTTAAATTCCGATGCTTCACTTCAGGCTTACTGTATACCTAGCACCTTCTTATTGACGATGAAACACAGATATTGCATCAGAATTTAATACAAAAGGCACAATGCCGACTTAAGTACAAGAGGACTGACACTCTAACTTTCTATGATTTGAACCTCTCCTGTGAGTCCAGTTTTATATTCCGATTGTTCACTTCAGGTTTACAGTATACCTTACGCCATCTTATTGACGATGAAACACAGATATTGCATCCGAATTTAATACACATGGCACATTGCTGCATAAGTACAAGAGGACTGACACTCTAACTTACTATGATTTGAACCTCTCCTGTGAGTCCAGTTTTGGATTCCAATGCATCACTTCAGGTTTACTCTATCCCTTGGACCTTCTTATTGACGAAAGACACAGAAATTGCATCCGAATTTGATACAAAAAGCACAATGCCGACTTAAGTAAAAGAGGACTGACAGTCTCACATTCTATGATTTGAACCTCTCCTGTGAGTCCAGTTTTAGATTCCGTTGCTTCACTTCAGGTTTACTGTACACCTTGCACCTTCTTATTGACGATGAAACACAGAAATTTCAGCCAAATTTAATACAAAAGGCACAATGTCGACTCAAGTACAAGAGGACTGACACTCTAACTTTCTATCATTTCAACCTCTCCTGTGAGTCCAGATTTAGATTCCGATGCTTCACTTCAGGTTTACTGCATACCTTGCACCTTCTTATTGACGATGAAACACAGAAATTGCATCGGGATTAAATGCAAAAGGCAAAATGCAGACTGAATTACAAGAGGACTGACACTCTAACTCTCTATGATTTGAACCCCTCCTGTGAGTCCAGTTTTAGATTCCGATGCTTCACTTCAGGTTTACTGTATACCTTGCACCTTCTTATTGACGATGAAACACAGAAATTGCATCGGAATTAAAATCAAAAGGCACAATTCCGCCTTAAGTACAAGAGGACTGACTCTCTCTAACTTTCTATGATTAGAACCTCTCCTGTGAGTCCAGTTTTAGATTCCGATGCTTCACTTCAGGTTTACTGTATCCCTTGAACCTTCTAATTGACGATGAAACACAGAAATTGCATCCGAATTTAATACAAAAGGCACAATGCTGACTTAAGTACAAGAGGACTGACACTTTAACATTCTATGATTTGTACCTCTCCTGTGAGTCCAGTTTTAGTTTCCGATGCTTCACTTCGTGTTTACTGTATCCCTTGGACCTTTTTATTGACGTTGAAACACAGAAATGGAATCCGAATTTAATACAAAAGGCACAATGTCGACTTAAGTAAAAGAGGGCTGACACTCTCACTATCTATGATTTGAACCTCTCCTGGGAGTCCAGTTTTAGATTCCGATAGTTCATCTCAGGTTTACTGCATACCTTGGACCTTCTTATTGACGATGAAACACAGAAATTGCATCGGAATTGAATTCAAAAGGCACAATGCCGACTTAAGTACAAGAGGACTGACACTCTAAATTGCTATGATTTGAGCCTGTCCTGTGAGTCCACTTTTAGATTCCGATGCTTCACTTCAGGTTTACTGTAACCCTTAGACCTTCTTATTGACGATGAAACCCAGAAATTGCATCAGAAATTAACACAAAAGTCACAAAGCCGACATAAGCACAAGAGGACTGACACTCTAATTTTCTATGATTTGAACCTGTCCTGTGAGTCCAGTTTTAGATTCCGATTGTCCACTTCAGGTTTACAGTATACCTTACACCATCTTATTGACGATGAAACACAGATATTGCATCAGAATTTAATACACATGGCACATTTCCGACATAAGTACAAGAGGACTGACACTCTAACTTACTATGATTTGAACCTCTCCTGTGAGTCCAGTTTTAGATTCCGATGCTTCACTTCAGGTTTACAGTATACCTTGCACCTTCTTATAGACGATGAAACACAGAAACTGCATCAGGATTAAATTCAAAAGGCAAAATGCCGACTTAATTACAAGAGGACTGACACTCTAACTCTCTATGATTTGAACCTCTCCTGTGAGTCCAGTTTTATATTCCGATGCTTCACTTCTGGTTTACTGTATACCTTGCACCTTCTTATTGACCATGAAACACAGAAATTGCATCGGAATTAAAATCAAATGGCACAATGCCGTCTTAAGTACAAGAGGTCTGTCACTCTCTAACTTACTATGATTAGAACCTCTCCTGTGAGTCCAGTTTTAGATTCCGATGCTTCACTTCAGGTTTACTGTATCCCTTGGACCTTCTTATTGACGATGAAACCCAGAAATTGCATCTGAAATTAACACAAAAGTCACAATGCCCACATAAGCACAAGAGGACTGACACTCTAATTTTCTATGATTTGAACCTTTCCAGTGAGTCCAGTTTTAGATTTCGATGCTTCACTTCTGGTTTACTGTATCCCTTGGACCTTCTTATTGACGATGAAACACAGAAATTGAATCCGAATTTAATACAAAAGGCGCAATGCCGTCTTAAGTAAAAGAGGACAGACACTCTCACTATCTATGATTTGAACCTCTCCTGTGAGTCCAGTTTTAGTTTCCGATGCTTCACTTCAGGCTTACTGTACACCTTGCACCTTCCTATTGACGATGACACACAGAAATTGCATCCGAATATAATACAAAAGGCACAATGCCGACTTAAGTACAAGTGGACTGACACCCTCACTTTCCATAATTTGAACCTCTCCTGTGAGTCCAGTTTTGGATTCCGATGCTTCACTTCAGGTTTACTGTATCCCTTGGATGTTCTTTTTGACGATGAAACACAGAAATTGCATCCGAATTCAATACACAAGGCACGATGCCGACTTAAGTAAAAGGGGACTGACACTCTCTCTTTCTATGATTCGAACCTCTCCTGTGAGTCCAATTTTTGATTCCGATGCTTCACTTCAGGTTTACTGTATAACTTGCATCTTCTTACTGACGATGAAACACAGAAATTGCATCAGAATTTAATTCAAAAGGCATAATGCCGACTTAAGCACAAGAGGACTGACACTCTAACTTTCTATGATTTGAACCTCTCCTGTGAGTCCAGTTTTAGATTCCGATGCTTCACTTCAGGTTTACTGTATACCTTCGACCTTCTTATTGACGATGAAACACAGAGATTGCATCGGAATTAAATTCAAAAAGCACAATGCCGACTTAAGTACAAGAGGACTGACACTCTAATGTTCTATGATTTGAACCTCTCCTGTGAGTGCAGTTTTAGATTCCGTTGCTTCACTTCAGGTTTACTGTATCCCTTGGACCTTCTTATTGGCGATTAAACACAGAAGATGTATCCGAATTAAATACAAAAGGCACAATGCCTACTTAAGTACAAGAGGACTGACACTCTAACTTTCTATGCTTTGTACCTCTCCTGTGAGTCCAGTTTTAGATTCCGAAGCTTCACTTCAGGTTTACTGTATCCCTTGGACCTTCATATTGACGATGAAACACAGAAATTGCATCCGAATTTAATACAAAAGTCACAATGCCGACTTTAGTACAAGAGGACTGACACTCTACCTTTCTATGACTTGAACCTCTCCTGTGAGTCCAGTTTTAGATTCCGATGCTTCACTTCAGGTTTACAGTATACCTTGCACCTTCTTATTGACGATGAAACACAGAAATTGCATCCGAATTTAATACAAAAGGCACAATGGCGACTTAAGTAAAAGAGGAATGACACTCTCACTTTCTATGATTCGAACCTGTCCTGTGAGTCCAGTTTTAGATTCCGATGCTTCACTTCAGGTTTACTGTATACCTTTTACCTTCTTATTGACGATGAAACACAGAAATGGCATCCAAATTTGATACAAAACCACAATGCCGACTTAAGTACAAGAGGACTGACGCTCTCACTTTCTATGATTTGAACCTCACCTGTGAGTCCAGTTTTAGATTCCGATGCTTCACTTCAGGTTTACTGTATACCTTGCACCTTCTTATTGACGATGAAACACAGAAATTGCATCGGAATTAAATTCAAAAGGCACAATGCCGACTTAAGTACAAGAGGACTGACTCTCTCTAACCTTCTATGATTAGAACCTCTCCTGTGAGTCCAATTTTACATTCCGATGCTTCACTTCAGGTTTACTGTATCCCTTGGACCTTCTTATTGACGATGAAACACAGAAATGGTATTCGAATTTAAAAAAAAGGCACAATGCCGACTTAAGTACAAGAGGACTGACACTCTAACTTTCTATGATTTGAACCTCTCCTGTGATTTTAGTATTAGATTCCGAAGCTTCACTTCAGGTTTACTGTATCCCTTGGACCTTCATATTGACGATGAAACACAGAAATTGCATCCGAAATTAATAAAAATGTCACAATGCCGACTCAAGTACAAGAGGACTGATACTCTCACTTTCTATGATTTGAACCTCACCTGTGAGTCCAGTTTTAGATTCCGATGCTTCACTTCAGGTTTACTGTATACCTTGGACCTTCTTATTGACGATGAGACACAGAAATTGCATCCGAATTTAATACAAAAGGCATAATGCCTTCTTAAGTAGAAGAGGACCGACACTCTCACTTTCTATGATTTGAACCTCTCCTGTGAGTCTAGTTTTAGATTCCGATGGTTCACTTCAGGTTTACTGTATACCTTGGACCTTCTTATTGACGATGCAACACAGAAATTGCATCGGATTTAAATTCAAAAGGCACAATGCCGACTTAGGTACAAGAGGACTGACATTCTAACTTTTTTGACTTGAACCTCTCCAGTGAGTCCAGCTTTAGATTCCGATGCTACACTTCAGGTGTACTGTATCTCTTGGACCTTCATATTGACGATGAAACACAGAAGTTGTATCCGAATTTAATACAAAAGGGACAATGCCGTCATAAGTACAAGAGGACTGACACTCTAACTTTCTATGATTTGAACCCCTCCTGTGAGTCCAGTTTTAGATTCCGATGCTTCACTTCAGATTTACTGAATCCCTTGGACTTTCTTATTGACGATGAAACACAGAATTTGCATCTAAATTTAATTCAAAAGGCACAATGCCGACTTAAGTACAAGAGGACCGACACGCTAACTTTCAATGATTTTAACCTCTCCTGTGAGTTCAGTTTAGGATTCCGATGCTTCACTTCAGGTTTACTGTATCCCTTGGACCTTCTTATTGACGATGAAATACAGAAATTGCATCCGAATTTAATACAAAAGGCACAATGCAGACTTAAGTACAAGAGGACTGACACTCTCACTTTCTATGATTTGAACCTCTCCAGTGAGTCCAATTTTAGATTCCGATGGTTCACTTCAGGTTTACTGTATACCTTGGACCTTCTTATTTGCGATAAAACACAGAAATTGCATCGGATTTAAATTCAAAAGGCTCAATGCCGACTTAAGTACAAGAGGACTGACACTCTCTAACCTTATATGATTAGAACCTCTCCTGTGAGTCCAATTTTTCATTCCGATGCTTCACTTCAGGTTTACTGTATGCTTTGGACCATCTTATTGACGATGAAACACAGAAATGGTATCCAAATTTAATAAAAAAGGCACAATGCCGACTTAAGTACAATAGGACTGACATTCTAACTTTCAATGATTTGAACCTCTCCTGTGAGTCCAGTTTTAGATTCCAATGCTTCACTTCAGGTTTACTGTATACCTTGCACCTTCGTATTGACGATGAAACACAGAAATTGCATCGGAATTAAATTCAAAAGGCATAATGCCGACTTAAGTACAAGAGGACTGACACACTAACTTTCTATGATTTGAACCTCTTCTGTGAGTCCAGTTTTAGATTCCGATGCATCACTTCAGGTTTACTGTATACCTTGCACCATCGTATTGACGATGAAACACAGAAATTGCATCGGAATTAAATTCAAAAGGCACAATGCCGACTTAAGTACAAGAGGACTGACTCTCTCTATCTTTCTATGATTAGAACCTCTCCTGTGAGTCCAATTTTACATTCCAATGCTTCACTTCAGGTTTACTGTATTCCTTGGACCTTCTTATTGACGATGAAACACAGAAATGGTATCCGAATTTAATAAAAAAGGCACAATGCTGACTTAAGTACAAGAGGACTGACACTCTAATTTTCTATGATTTGAACCTCTCCTGTGAGTACAGTATTAGTTTCTGAAGCATCACTTCAGGTTTACTGTATCCCTTGGACCTTCATATTGACGATGAAACACAGAAATTGCATCCGAAATTAATAAAAATGTCACAATGCCGACTTAAGTACAAGTGGACTGACACTCTAACTTTCAATGATTTGAACCTCTCCCGTGAGTCCTGTTTTAGATTCCGATGCGTCACTTCAGGTTTACTGAATCCCTTGGACCTTCCTATTGACGATGAAACACAGATTTTGCATCCGAATTTAATACAAAAGGCATAATGCCTTCTTAAGTAGAAGAGGACTGACATTCTAACTTTCTATGACTTGAACCTCTCCTATGAGTCCAGTTTTAGATTCCGTTGCTACACTTCAGGTTTACTGTATCTCTTGGACCTTCATATTGACGATGAAACAAAGAAGTTGCATCCGAATTTAATACAAAAGGCACAATGCCGACATAAGTACAAGAGGACTGACACTCTAACTTTCAATGATTTGAACCTCTCCTGTTAGTCCAGTTTTAGATTCCGATGCTTCACTTCAGGTTTACTGTATCCCTTGGACTTTCTTATTGACGATGAAACACAGAATTTGCATCTAAATTTAATACAAAAGGCACAATGCCGACTTAAGTACAGGAGGACTGACACTCTAACTTTCAATGATTTGAACCTCTCCTGTTAGTCCAGTTTTAGATTCCGATGCTTCACTTCAGGTTTACTGTATCCCTTGGACCTTCTTATTGACGATGAAATACAGAAATTGCATCCGAATTTAATACGAGAGGCACAATGCCGACTTAAGTACAAGAGGACTGACACTCTCACTTTCTATGATTTGAACGTTTCCTGTGAGTCCAGTTTTAGATTCCGATGGTTCACTTCATGTATAATGTATACCTTGGACCCTCTTATTGACGATGAAACACAGAAATGGTATCCGAATTTAATAAAAAAGGCACAATGCCGACTTAAGTACAAGCGGACTGACATTCTAACTTTCTATGATTTGAACCTCTCCTGTGAGTCCAGTTTTTGATTCCAATGATTCACTTCCGGTTTACTGAATACCTTGCACCTTCTTATTGACGATGAAACACAGAAATTGCATCGGAATTAAATTCAAAAGGCATAATGCCGACTTAAGTACAAGAGGACTGACACACTAACTTCCTATGATTTGAACCCCTCCTGTGAGTCTAGTTTTAGATTCCGATGCATCACTTCAGGTTTACTGTATACCTTGCACCTTCTTATTGTCGATGAAACACAGAAATTGCATCGGAATTAAATTCAAAAGGCACAATGCCGACTTAAGTAAAAGAGGACTGACTCTCTCTACCTTTCTATGATTACAACCTCTCCTGTGAGTCCAATTTTACATTCCGATGCTTCACTTCAAGTTTACTGTATCCCTTGGACCTTCGTATTGACGATGAAACACAGAAATGGTATCCGAATTTAATAAAAGAGGCACAATGCCGACTTAAGTACAAGAGGACTGACACTCTAACTTTCTATGATTTGAACCTCTCCTGTGAGTACCGTATTAGATACCGAAGCTTCACTTCAGGATTACTGTATCCCTTGGACCTTCATATTGACGATGAAACACAGAAACTGCATCCGAAATTAATAAAAATGTCACAATGCCGACTTAAGTACAAGAGGACTGACACTCTAACTTTCAATGATTTGAACCTCTCCCGTGAGTCCAGTTTTAGATTCCGATGCGTCACTTCAGGTTTACTGTATCCCTTGGACCTTCCTATTGACGATGAAACACAGAAATTGCATCCGAATTTTATACAAAAGGCATATAGCCTTCTTAAGTAGAAGAGGACTGAAACTCTCACTTTCTATGATTTGAACCTCTCCTGTGAGTCCAGTTTTAGATTCCGATGGTTCACTTCAGGTTTACTGTATACCTTGGACCTTCTTATAGACGATGCAACACAGAAATTGCATCGGAATTAAATTCAATAGGCACAATGCCGACTTAAGTACAAGAGGACTGACATTCTAACTTTCTATGACTTGAACCTCACCTGTGAGTCCAGTTTTAGATTCCGATGCTACACTTCAGGTTTACTGTATCTCTTGGACCTTCATATTGACGATGAAACACAGAAGTTGTATCCGTATTTAATACAAAAATCACAATGCCGACATAAGTACAAGAGGACGGACACTCTAACTTTCTATGATTTGAACCCCTCCTGTGAGTCCAGTTTTAGATTCCGATGCTTCACTTCAGGTTTACTGTATCCCTTGGACTTTCTTATTGACGATGAAACACAGAATTTGCTTCTAAATTTAATACAAAAGGCACAATGCCGACTTAAGTACAAGAGGACTGACACTCTAACTTTCAATGATTTGAACCTCTCCTGTGAGTCCAGTTTTAGATTCCGATGGTCCACTTCAGGTATAATGTATACCTTGGACCTTCTTATTGACGATGAAACACAGAAATTGATCGGAATTGATTTCAAAAGACACAATGCCGACTTAAGTACAAGGGGACTGACACTCTAACTTTCTATGATTTGAACCTGTCCTGTGAGTCCAGTTTTACATTCCGATGCTTTACTTCAGGTTTACTGTATCCCGTGGACTATCTTATTGACGATGAAACACAGAATTTGCATCCGAATTTAATCCAAAAAGCACAATGCCGACTTCAGTACAAGTGGACTGAGACTCTAACTTTCAATGATTTGAGCCTCTCCTGTGATTCCAGTTTTAGATTCCGATGCTTCACTTCAGGTTTGCTGTAATTCTTGGACCTTCTTATTGACGATGAAACACAGAAATTGCATCTGAATTTAATACAAAAGGCACAATGCCGACTTAAGTACTAGAGGACTGACACTCTAATTTTCAGTGATTTGAACCTCTCCTGTGAGTCCAGTTTTAGATTCCGATGCTTCACTTCAGGTTAACTGTATCCCTTGCACCTTCCTATTGACGATGAAACACAGAAATTGCATCGGAATTATATTCAAAAGGCACAATGCCGACTTAATTACAAGAGGACTGACACTTTAACTCTCTATGATTTGAACCACTCCTGTGAGTCCGGTTTTAGATTCCGATGCATCACTTCAGGTTTACTGTATACCTTGCACCTTCTTATTGACGATGAAACACAGAAATTGCATCGGAATTAAATTCAAAAGGCACAATGCCGGATTAAGTACAAGAGGACTGACTCTCTCTAACCTTCTATGATTAGAACCTCTCCTGTGAGTCCAATTTTACATTCCGATGCTTCACTTCAGGTTTACTGTATCCCTTGGACCTTCTTATTGACGATGAAACACAGAAATGGTATTCGATTTTAAAAAAAAGGCACAATGCCGACTTAAGTACAAGAGGACTGACACTCTAACTTTCTATGATTTGAACCTCTCCTGTGATTTTAGTATTAGATTCCGAAGCTTCACTTCAGGTTTACTGTATCCCTTGGACCTTCATATTGACGATGAAACACAGAAATTGCATCGGAATTATATTCAAAAGGCGCAATGCCGACTTAATTACAAGAGGACTGACACCTTAACTCTCTATGATTTGAACCACTCCTGTGAGTCCAGTTTTAGATTCCGATGCATCACTTCAGGTTTACTGTATACCTTGCACCTTCTTATTGACGATGAAACACAGAAATTGCATCGGAATTAAATTCAAAAGGCACAATGCCGGATTAAGTACAAGAGGACTGACTCTCTCTAACCATCCATGATTAGAACCTCTCCTGTGAGTCCAGTTTTAGACTCCGATGCTTCACTTCAGGTTTACTGTATCCCTTGAACCTTCTTATTGTCGATGAAACACAGAAATTGCATCCGAATGTAATACAAAAGGCACAATGCCGACTTAAGTACAAGAGGACTGACACTCTTTCTTTCTATTATTTGAACCTCTCCTGTGAGTCCAGTTTTAGATTCCAATGCTTCACTTCAGGTTTACTGTGTACCGTGGTCCTTCTTATTAAAGATGAAACACAGAAATTGCATCCGAATTTAATACAAAAGGCACAATGCCGACTTAAGTACAAGAGGACTGACCCTCTCACTTTCTATGATTTGAACCTCTCCTGTGAGTCCAGTTTTAGATTCCGATGGTCCACTTCAGGTATAATGTATACCTTGGACCTTCTTATTGACGATGAAACACAGAAATTGATCGGAATTGATATCAAAAGACACAATGCCGACTTAAGTACAAGAGGACTGATACTCTCACTTTCTATAATTTGAACCTCTCCTGTGAGTTCAGTTTTAGATTCCGATGCTTCACTTCAGGTTTACTGTATCCCTTGCACCTTCCTATTGACGATGAAACACAGAAATTGCATCGGAATTATATTCAAAAGGCACAATGCCGACTTAATTTCAAGAGGACTGACACTTTAACTCTCTATGATTTGAACCACTCCTGTGAGTCCAGTTTTAGATTCCGATGCATCACTTCAGGTTTACTGTATACCTTGCACCTTCTTATTGACGATGAAACACAGAAATTGCATCGGAATTAAATTCAAAAGGCACAATGCCGGATTAAGTGCATGAGGACTGACTCTCTCTAACCTTCTATGATTAGAACCTCTCCTGTGAGTCCAGTTTTAGATTCAGATGCATCACTTCAGGTTTACTGTATACCTTGCACCTTCTTATTGACGATGAAACACAGAAATTGCGTCGGAATTAAATTCAAAAGGCACAATGCCGGATTAAGTACATGAGGACTGACTCTCTCTAACCTTCTATGATTTAAACCTCTCCTGTGAGTACAGTTTTAGATTCCGATGCTTCACTTCGGGTTTACTTTATACCTTGGACCTTCTTATTGACGATGTAGCACAGAAATTGCATCCGAATGTAATACAAAAAGCACAATGCCGACTTAAGTACGAGAGGACTGACACTCTAACTTTCTATGATTTGAACCTCTCCTGTTAGTCCAGTTTTAGATTCCGATGCCTCACTTCTGGTTTACTATATCCCTTGGACCTTCTTATTGACGATGAAAAACAGAAATTGCATCCGAATTTAATACAAAAGGCAAAATGCCAACTTAAGTACAAGAGGACAGACACGCTATCTTTCCATGATTCGAAACTCTCCTGTGAGTCCAGTTTTAGATTCCGATGCTTCACTTCAGGTTTACTGTATACCTTGGACCTTCTTATTGACGATCAAACACAGAAATTGCATCCGAATTTAATACAAAAGTCACAATGCCGACTTAAGTACATGGGGGCTGACACTCTAACTTTTTATGATTTGAACCTCTCCTGTGAGTCCAGTTTTAGATTCCGATGCTTCACTTCAGGTGTACTGTATACCTTGGACCTTGTCACTGACGATGAAACACAGCTATTGCATCCGAATTTAATACAAAAGGCACAATGCCGACTTAAGGACAAGAGGACTGACACTCTAACTTTCTATGATTTGAACCTCTCCTTTGGGTCCAGTTTTAGGTTCCGATGCTTCACTTCAGGTTTACTGTATCCCTTGGACCTTCTTATTGACGATGAAACACAGAAATTGCAACCGAATGTAGTACAAAAGGCACAATGCCGACTTAAATACAAGTGGACTGACACTCTAACTTTCTATGATTTGAACCTCTCCTGTGAGTCCAGTTTTCGATTCCAATGCTTCACTTCAGGTCTACTGTATCACTTGGACCTTCTTATTGACGATGAAAGACAGAAATTCCATCTGAATTTAATACAAAAGGCACAATGCCGACCTAAGGACAAGAGGCCTGACACTCTAACTTTCTATGATTTGAACCTCTCCTGTGAGTCCAGTTTTAGACTCCGATGCTTCACTTCAGGTTTACTGTATCCCTTGCACCTTCTTATTGACGATAAAACACAGAAATTGCATCCGTATGTAATACAAAAGGCACAATGCCGACTTAAGTACACGAGGACGGACACTTTTTCTTTCTATAATTTGAACCTCTCCTGTGAGTTCAGTTTTAGATTCCGATGCTTCACTTCAGGTTTACTTTATACCTTGGACCTTCTTATTGACGATGTAGCACAGAAATTGCATCCAAATTTAATACAAAAACACAATGCCGACTTAAGTACAAGAGGACTGACACTCTAACTTTCTATGATTTGAACGTCTCCTGAGAGTCCAGTTTTAGATTCCGATGCTTCACTTCTGGTTTACTGTATCCTTTGCACCTTCTTATTGACGAAGAGAAACAGAAATTGCATCCGAATTTAATGCAAAAGGCACAATGCCGACTTAAGTACAAGAGGACTGACACTATAACTTTCTATGATTTGAACCTTTCCTGTGAGTCCAGTTTTAGTTTCCGATGCTTCACTTCAGGTTTACTGTATCCCTTGGACCTTCTTATTGACGATGAAACACAGAAATCGCATCCAAATTTAATACAAAAGGCACAATGCCTACTTAAGTACAAGAGGACTGACACTCTATTATTCTATGATTTGAAACTCTCCTGTGAGTTTGGGTTTAGTTTCCGATGCTTCACTTCTGGTTTACTGTATACCTAGGACCATCTTATTGACGATGAAACACAGATATTGCTTCCGAATTTAATACAAAAGGCACAATGCCGACATAAGTACAAGAGGACTGAATCTCTAACTTTCTATGATTTGAACCTCTCCTGTGAGTCCAGTTTTAGTTTCCGATGCTTCACTTCAGGTTTACTGTATCCCTTGGACCTTCTTATTGACGATGAAACACAGAAATTCTATCCGAATTTAATCAAAAGGCACAATGCCGACTTAAATACAAGAGGACTGACACTCTAACTTTCTATGATTTGAACCTCACCAGTAAGTCCAGTTTTAGACTCCGATGCTTCACTTCAGGTTTACTGTATCCCTTGGACCTTCTTATTGACGATGAAAAACGGAAATTGCATCCGAATCTAATACAAAAGGCACAATGCCGGCTTAAGTAAAAGAGGACTGACACCCTTTCTTTCTATGATTTGAACCTCTCCTGTGAATCCAGTTTTAGATTCCGATGCTTCACTTCAGGTTTACTGTATCCCTTGGACCTTCTCATTGATGATGAAGCACATACACTGCATTCGAATTTATTACAAAAGGGCTAATGCCGACTTATGTACAAGAGGACTGACACTCCAACTTTCTATGATTTGAACACCTCCTGCGAGTCCAGTTTTAGATTCCGATGCTTCACTTCAGGTTTACTGTATACCTTGGACCTTCTTATTGACGATGAAACACAGAAATTACATCCGAATTTAATACAAATGCACAATGACGACTTAAGTACAAGAGGACTGACACTCTAACTTTCTGTGATTTGAACCTCTCCTGTGAGTCCAGTTTTAGTTTCCGATGCTTCACTTCAGGTTTACTGTATCTCTTGGACCTTCTAATTGACGATGAAACACAGAAATTGCATCCGAATTTAATACAATAGGCACAATGCCGACTTAAGTACAAGAGGACTGACACTCCAACTTTCTATGATTTGAACCCCTCCTGCGAGTCCAGTTTTAGATTCCGATGCTTCACTTCAGGTTTACTGTATACCTTGGACCTTCTTATTGACGATGAAACACAGAAATTACATCCGAATTTAATACAAATGCACAATGCCGACTTAAGTACAAGAGGACTGACACTCTAACTTTCTGTGATTTGAACCTCTCCTGTGAGTCCAGTTTCAGTTTCCGATGCTTCACTTCAGGTTTACTGTATCCCTTGGACCTTCTTATTGACGATGAAACACAGAAATTGCATCCGAATTTAATAAAAAAGGTACAATGCCGAATGAAGTACAAGGAGACCGACACTCTATGATTTGAACCCCTCCTTCGAGTCCAGTTTTAGATTCCGATGCTTCACTACAGGTGTACTGTATACCTTGGACCTTCTTATTGACAATGAAACACAGAAATTTCATCTGAATTTAATACAAATGCACAATGCCGATTTAAGTGCAAGAGGACTGACACTCTAACTTTCTCTGATTTGAACCTCTCCTTTGAGTCCAGTCTTAGTTTCCGATGCTTCACTTCAGGTTTACTGTATCCCTTGGACCTTCTTATTGACGAAGAAACACAGAAACTGCATCCGAATTTAATACAAAAGGCACAATGCCGACTTAAGCACTACAGGACTGACACTCTAAGTTTCTATGATTTGAACCTCTGCTGTGAGTCCAGTTTTAGTTTCCGATGCTTCACTTCAGGTTTACTGTATCACTTGGACCTTCTTATTGACGATCAAACACAGAAATTGTATCCGAATTTAATAAAAAAGGCATAATGCCGACTTAAGTACAAGAGGACTGATACTCTAACTTTCTATGATTTGAACCCCTCCTGTGAGTCCAGTTTTAGATTCCGATGCTTAGCTTCAGGTTTACTGTATCCCTTGGACCTTCTAATTGACGATGAAACACAGAAATTGCATCCGAATTTAATACAAAAGGCACAATGCCGACTTAAGTACAAGAGGTCAGATACTCTAACTTTCTATGATTTGAACCTCTCCTGTGAGTCCGGTTTTAGATCCCGATGCTTCACTTCAGGTTTACTGTATCCCTTGGACCATTTTATTGACGATGAAACACAGAAATTGCATCCGAATTTAAAACAAAAGTCACAATGCCGACTTAAGTACAAGAGGACTGAAACTCTAACTCTCTATGATTTCAACCTCTTCTGTGGGTCCAGTTTTCGTTTCCGATGCTTCACTTCAGGTTTACTGTATCCCTTGAACCTTCTTATTGACGATGAAAGACAGAAATTCCATCTGAATTTAATACAAAAGGCACAATGCCGACTTAAGGACAAGCGGCCTGCCACTCTAACTTTCTATGATTTAAACCTCTCCTGTAAGTCCAGATTTAGACTCCGATGCTTCACTTCTGGTTTACTGTATCCCTTGGACCTTCTTATTGACGATGAAACACAGAAATTGCATCCGAATTGAATACAAAAGGCACAATGCCGGCTTAAGTACAAGAGGACTGACACTCTTTCTTTCTATGATTTGAACCCCTCCTGTGAATCCAGTTTTAGATTCCGATGCTTCACTTGAGGTTTACTGTATCCCTTGGACCTTCTTATAGACGATGAAACACAGAAATTGCATCCGAATTTAATACAAAAGGCACAATGCCGACTTAAGTACAAGAGGACAGACACGCTATCTTTCTATGATTTGAACCTCTCCTGTGAGTCTTGTCTTAGATTCCGATGCTTCTCTTCAGGTTTACTGTATGCCTTGGACCTTCTTATTGACGATGAAACACAGAAATTACACCCGAATTTAATACAAAAGGCACAATGCCGACTTAAGTACAAGAGGACAGACACGCTATCTTTCTATGATTTGAACCTCTCCTGTGAGTCTTGTCTTAGATTCCGATGCTTCTCTTCAGGTTTACTGTATGCCTTGGACCTTCTTATTGACGATGAAACACAGAAATTACACCCGAATTTAATACAGAAGGCACAATGCCGACTTATGTACAAGAGGACTGACACTCTAACTTTTTATTATTTGAACTTCTCCTGTGAGTCCAGCTTTACTTTCCGATGCTTCAGTTGAGCTTTACTGTATACCTTCCACCTTTGTATTGACGATGAATCACAGAAATTGCATCCGAATTTAATACAAAAGGCACAATGCCGACTTATGTACAAGAGGACTGACACTCTATATTTCTATGATTTGAACCTCTCCTGTGAGTCCAGTTTTAGTTTCCGATGCTTCACTTCAGGTTTACTGTATACCTTGGACCTCCTAATTGACGATGAAACACAGAAATTGCATCCGAATTTAATACAAAAGGCACAATGCCGACTTAAGTACAAAAGGACTGATACTCCAACTTTCTATGATTTGAACCCCTCCTGCGAGTCCAGTATTAGTTTCCGATGATTCGCTTCAGGTTCAATGTATCCCTTGGACCTTCTTATTGACGATGAAACACAGAAATTGCATCCGAATTTAATACAAAAGGCACAATGCCGACTTAAGTACTAGAGGACTGACACTCTAACTTTCTCTGCTTTGAACCTCTCCTGTGAGTCCAGTCTTAGTTTCCGATGCTTCACTTCAGGTTTACTGTATCCCTTGGACCTTCTTATTGACGATGAAACACAGAAATTGCATCCGAAATTAATACAAAAGGCACAATGCCGACTTAAGTACAAGTGGACTGATACTCTAACTTTCTATGATTTCAACCTCTCCTGTGAGTCCAGTTTTAGTTTCCGATGCTTCACTTCAGGTTTACTGTATCCCTTGGACCTTCTTATTGACGAAGAAACACAGTAACTGCATCCGAATTTAATACAAAAGGCACAATGCCGACTTAAGCACTACAGGACCCACACTCTAACTTTCTATGATGTGAACCTCTGCTGTGAGTCCAGTTTTAGCTTCTGATGCTTTACTTCAGATTTACTGTATCACTTGGACCTTCTTATTGACGATGAAACACAGAAATTGCATCCGAAGTTAAAACAAAAGCACAATGCCGACTTAGGTACTAGAGGACTGAAACTCTAACTCTCTATCATTTGAACCTCTGCTGTGGGTCCAGTTTTAGTTTCCGATGCTTCACTTCAGGTTTACTGTATCCCTTGGACCTTCTTATTGACGATGAAACACAGAAATTGCATCCGAACTTAATACAAATGGCACAATGCTGACTTAAGTACGAGAGGACTGACACTCTAACTTTAGATAATTTGAACCACTCCTGTGAGTCCAGTTTTAGTTTCCGATGCTTCACTTCAGGTTTACTGTATCCCTTGGACCTTCTAATTGACGATGAAACACAGAAATTGCATCCGAATTTAATAAAAAAGGCACAATGCCGAATGAAGTACAAGAGGACTGACACTCTAACTTTCTATGATTTGAACCTCACCTGTGAGTCCAGTTTTAGATTCCGATGCTTCACTTCAGGTGTACTGTATACCTTGGACCTTATTATTAATGTTGAAACACAGAAATTTCATCCGAATTTAATACAAATGCACAAAGCCGACTTAAGTACAAGAGGACTGACACTCTAACTTTCTATGATTTGAACCCCTCCTGCGAGTCCACTTTTAGATTCCGATGCTTCACTTCAGGTGTACTGTATACCTTGGACCTTCTTATTGACGATGAAACACAGAAATTTCATCTGAATTTAATACAAATGCACAATTCCGACTTAAGTACAAGAGGACTGACACTCTAACTTTCTCAGTTTTGAACCTCTCCTGTGAGGCCAGTCTTAGTTTCCGATGCTTCACTTCAGGTTTACTGTATCCCTTGGACCTTCTTATTGACGAAGAAACACAGAAATTGCATCCGAATTTAATACAAAAGGCACAATGCCGACTTAAGTACAAGAGGACAGAAACTCTAACTTTCTATGATTTGAACCTCTGCTGTGAGTCCAGTTTTAGTTTCCGATGCTTCACTTCAGGTTTACTGTATCCCTTGGACCTTCATATTGACGATGAAACACAGAAATTGCATACGAATTTAATAAAAAAGGCACAATGCCGACTTAAGTGCAAGAGGACAGACACGCTATCTTTCTATGATTTGAACCTCTCCTGTGAGTCCTGTCTTAGATTCCGATGCTTCTCTTCAGGTTTACTGTATGCCTTGGACCTTCTTATTGACGATGAAACACAGAAATTACACCCGAATTTAATACAGAAGGCACAATGCCGACTTAAGTACAAGAGAACTGACACTCTAACTTTCTATTATTTGAACTTCTCCTGTGAGTCCAGCTTTACTTTCCGATGCTTCAGTTGAGGTTTACTGTATACCTTCGACCTTTGTATTGACGATGAATCACAGAAATTGCATCCGAATTTAATACAAAAGGCACAATGCCGACTTATGTACACGAGGACTGACACTCTATATTTCTATGATTTGAACCTCTCCTGCGAGTCCAGTTTTAGATTCCGATGCTTCACGTCAGGTTAACTGTATACCTTGGACCTTCTTATTGACGATGAAACACAGAAATTACATCTGAATTTAATACAAATGCACAATTCCGACTTAAGTTCAAGAGGACTGACACTCTAATTTTCTGTGATTTGAACCTCTCCTGTGAGTCCAGTCTTAGTTTCCGATGCTTCACTTCAGGTTTACTGTATCCCTTGGACCTTCTTATTGACGAAGAAACACAGAAATTGCATCCGAGTTTAATACAAATGGCACAATGCCGACTTAAGCACTACAGGACTGACACTCTAATTTTCTATGATTTGAACCTCTGCTGCGAGTCCAGTTTTAGTTTCCGATGCTTCACTTCAGGTTTACTGTATCCCTTGGACCTTCTTATTGACGATGAAACACAGAAATTGCATACGAATTTAATGTAAAAGGCACAATGCCGACATAAGTACAAGAGGACTGATACTCTAACTTTCTATGATTTGAACCCCTCCTGTGAGTCCAGTTTTAGATTCCGATGCTTAACTTCAGGTTTACTGTATCCCTTGGACCTTCTTATTGACGATGAAACACAGAAATTGCATCCGAAATTAATACAAAAGGCACAATGCCGACTTAAGTACAAGAGGACTGATACTCTAACTATCTGTGATTTGAACCTCTCCTGTGAGTCCAGTTTTAGTTTCCGATGCTTCACTTCAGGTTTACTGTATCCCTTGGACCTTCTTATTGACGAAGAAACACAGTAACTGCATCCGAATTTAATACAAAAGGCACAATGCCGACTTAAGCACTACAGGACTGACACTCTAACTTTCTATGATGTGAACCTCTGCTGTGAGTCCAGTTTTAGTTTCCGATGCTTTACTTCAGATTTACTGTATCACTTGGACCTTCTTATTGACGATGAAACACAGAAATTGCATCCGAATTTAAAACAAAAGCACAATGCCGACTTAAGTACAAGAGGACTGAAACTCTAACTCTCTATCATTTGAACCTCTGCTGTGGGTCCAGTTTTAGTTTCCGATGCTTCACTTCAGGTTTACTGTATCCCTTGGACCTTCTTATTGACGATGAAACACAGAAATTGCATCCGAAATTAATACAAATGGCACAATGCTGACTTAAGTACTAGAGGACTGACACTCTAACTTTCGATGATTTGAACCACTCCTGTGAGTCCAGTTTTAGTTTCCGATGCTTCACTTCAGGTTTACTGTATCCCTTGGACCTTCTAATTGACGATGAAACACAGAAATTGCATCCGAATTTAATACAAAAGGCACAATGCCGACTTAAGTAGAAGAGGACTGATACTCCAACTTTCTATGATTTGAACCCCTCCTGCGAGTCCAGTTTTAGATTCCGATGCTTCACGTCGTGTTATCTGTATACCTTGGACCTTCTTATTGACGATAAAACAGAGAAATTACATCAGAATTTAATACAAATACACAATTCCGACTTAAGTAAAAGAGGACTGACACTCTAATTTTCTGTGATTTGAACCTCTCCTGTGAGTCCAGTTTTAGTTTCCGATGCTTCACTTCAGGTTTAATGTATCCCTTGGACCTTCTTATTGACGATGAAACACAGAAATTACATCCGAATTTAATACAAAAGGCAAAATGCCTACTTAAGTACTAGAGGACTGACACTCTAACTGTCTATGATTTGAACCTCTCCTGTGAGTCCAGTTTTAGTTTCCGATGCTTCACTTCTGGTTTACTGTATCCCTTGGACCTTCTAATTGACGATGAAACACAGAAATTGCATCCGAATTTAATAAAAAAGGCACAATAGCGAATGAATTACAAGAGGACTGACACTCTAACTTTCTATGATTTGAACCTCACCTGTGAGTCCAGTTTTAGATTCCGATGCTTCACTTCAGGTGCACTGTATACCTTCGACCTTTGTATTGACGATGAATCACAGAAATTGCATCCGAATTTAATACAAAAGGCACAATGCCGACTTATGTACAAGAGGACTGACACTCTATATTTCTATGATTTGAACCTCTCCTGCGAGTCCAGTTTTAGATTCCGATGATTCACGTCAGGTTAACTGTATACCTTGGACCTTCTTATTGACGATGAAACACAGAAATTACATCTGAATTTAATACAAATGCACAATTCCGACATAAGTACAAGAGGACTGACACTCTAATTTTCTGTGATTTGAACCTCTCCTGTGAGTCCAGTCTTAGTTTCCGATCCTTCACTTCAGGTTTACTGTATCCCTTGGACCTTCTTATTGACGAAGAAACACAGAAATTGCATCCTAGTTTAATACAAATGGCACAATGCCGACTTAAGCACTACAGGACTGACACTCTAATTTTCTATGATTTGAACCTCTGCTGCGAGTCCAGTTTTAGTTTCCGATGCTGCACTTCAGGTTTACTGTATCCCTTGGACCTTCTTATTGACGATGAAACACAGAAATTGCATACGAATGTAATATAAAAGGCACAATGCCGACATAAGTACAAGAGGACTGATACTCTAACTTTCTATGATTTGAACCCCTCCTGTGAGTCCAGTTTTAGATTCCGATGCTTAACTTTAGGTTTACTGTATCCCTTGGACCTTCTTATTGACGATGAAACACAGAAATTGCATCCGAAATTAATACAAAAGGCACAATGCCGACTTAAGTACAAGAGGACTGATACTTTAACTTTCTATGATTTGAACCTCTCCTGTGAGTCCAGTTTTAGTTTCCGATGCTTCACTTCAGGTTTACTGTATCCCTTGGACCTTCTTATTGACGAAGAAACACAGTAACTGCATCCGAATTTAATACAAAAGGCACAATGCCGACTTAAGCACTACAGGACTGACACTCTAACTTTCTATGATGTGAACCTCTGCTGTGAGTCCAGTTTTAGTTTCCGATGCTTTACTTCAGATTTACTGTATCACTTGGACCTTCTTATTGACGATGAAACACAGAAATTGCATCCGAATTTAAAACAAAATCACAATGCCGACTTAAGTACAAGAGGACTGAAACTCTAACTCTCTATCATTTGAACCTCTGCTGTGGGTCCAGTTTTAGTTTCCCATGCTTCACTTCAGGTTTACTGTATCCCTTGGACCTTCTAATTGACGATGAAACACAGAAATTGCATCCGAATTTAATACAAAAGGCACAATGCCGACTTAAGTAGAAGAGGACTGATACTCCAACTTTCTATGATTTGAACCCGTCCTGCGAGTCCAGTTTTAGATTCCGATGCTTCACGTCGTGTTATCTGTATACCTTGGACCTTCTTATTGACGATGAAACACAGAAATTACATCAGAATTTAATACAAATACACAATTCCGACTTAAGTAAAAGAGGACTGACACTCTAATTTTCTGTGATTTGAACCTCTCCTGTGAGTCCAGTTTTAGTTTCCGATGCTTCACTTCAGGTTTAATGTATCCCTTGGACCTTCTTATTGACGATGAAACACAGAAATTACATCCGAATTTAATACAAAAGGCTAAATGCCTACTTAAGTACTAGAGGACTGACACTCTAACTGTCTATGATTTGAACCTCTCCTGTGAGTCCAGTTTTAGTTTCCGATGCTTCACTTCTGGTTTACTGTATCCCTTGGACCTTCTAATTGACGATGAAACACAGAAATTGCATCCGAATTTAATAAAAAAGGCACAATGCCGAATGAATTACAAGAGGACTGACACTCTAACTTTCTATGATTTGAACCTCACCTGTGAGTCCAGTCTTAGATTCCGATGCTTCACTTCAGGTGCACTGTATACCTTCGACCTTTGTATTGACGATGAATCACAGAAATTGCATCCGAATTTAATACAAAAGGCACAATGCCGACTTATGTACAAGAGGACTGACACTCTATATTTCTATGATTTGAACCTCTCCTGCGAGTCCAGTTTTAGATTCCGATGCTTCACGTCAGGTTAACTGTATACCTTGGACCTTCTTATTGACGATGAAACACAGAAATTACATCTGAATTTAATACAAATGCACAATTCCGACATAAGTACAAGAGGACTGACACTCTAATTTTCTGTGATTTGAACCTCTCCTGTGAGTCCAGTCTTAGTTTCCGATCCTTCACTTCAGGTTTACTGTATCCCTTGGACCTTCTTATTGACGAAGAGACACAGAAATTGCATCCGAGTTTAATACAAATGGCACAATGCCGACTTAAGCACTACAGGACTGACACTCTAATTTTCTATGATTTGAACCCCTCCTGTGAGTACAGTTTTAGATTCCGATGCTTAACTTCAGGTTTACTGTATCCCTTGGACCTTCTTATTGACGATGAAACACAGAAATTGCATCCGAAATTAATACAAAAGGCACAATGCCGACTTAAGTACAAGAGGACTGATACTCTAACTTTCTATGATTTGAACCTCTCCTGTGAGTCCAGTTTTAGTTTCCGATGCTTCACTTCAGGTTTACTGTATCCCTTGGACCTTCTTATTGACGAAGAAACACAGTAACTGCATCCGAATTTAATACAAAAGGCACAATGCCGACTTAAGCACTACAGGACTGACACTCTAACTTTCTATGATGTGAACCTCTGCTGTGAGTCCAGTTTTAGTTTCCGATGCTTTACTTCAGATTTACTGTATCACTTGGACCTTCTTATTGACGATGAAACACAGAAATTGCATCCGAATTAAAAACAAAAGCACAATGCCGACTTAAGTACAAGAGGACTGAAACTCTAACTCTCTATCATTTGAACCTCTGCTGTGGGTCCAGTTTTAGTTTCCGATGCTTCACTTCAGGTTTACTGTATCCCGTGGACCTTCTTATTGACGATGAAACACAGAAATTGCATCCGAAATTAATACAAATGGCAGAATGCTGACTTAAGTACTAGAGGACTGACACTCTAACTTTCGATGATTTGAACCACTCCTGTGAGTCCAGTTTTAGTTTCCGATGCTTCGCTTCAGGTTTACTGTATCCCTTGGACCTTCTAATTGACGATGAAACACAGAAATTGCATCCGAATTTAATACAAAAGGCACAATGCCGACTTAAGTAGAAGAGGACTGATACTCCAACTTTCTATGATTTGAACCCCTCCTGCGAGTCCAGTTTTAGATTCCGATGCTTCACGTCGTGTTATCTGTATACCTTGGACCTTCTTATTGACGATGAAACACAGAAATTACATCAGAATTTAATACAAATACACAATTCCGTCTTAAGTAAAAGAGGACTGACACTCTAATTTTCTGTGATTTGAACCTCTCCTGTGAGTCCAGTTTTAGCTTCCGATGCTTCACTTCAGGTTTAATGTATCCCTTGGACCTTCTTATTGACGATGAAACACAGAAATTACATCCGAATTTAATACAAAAGGCAAAATGCCTACTTAAGTACTAGAGGACTGACACTCTAACTGTCTATGATTTGAACCTCTCCTGTGAGTCCAGTTTTAGTTTCCGATGCTTCACTTCTGGTTTACTGTATCCCTTGGACCTTCTAATTGACGATGAAACACAGAAATTGCATCCGAATTTAATAAAAAAGGCACAATGCCGAATGAATTACAAGAGGACTGACACTCTAACTTTCTATGATTTGAACCTCACCTGTGAGTCCAGTTTTAGATTCCGATGCTTCACTTCAGGTGCACTGTATACCTTGGACCTTATTATTGACGTTGAAACACAGAAATTTCATCCGAATTTCATACAAATGCACAAAGCCGACTTAAGTACAAGAGGACTGACACTCTAACTTTCTATGATTTGAGCCCCTCCTGCGAGTCCACTTTTAGATTCCGATGCTTCACTTCAGGTGTACTGTATACCTTGGACCTTCTTATTGACGATGAAACACAGAAATTTCATCTGAATTTAATACAAATGCACAATTCCGACTTAAGTACAAGAGGACTGACACTCTAACTTTCTATGATTTGAACCTCTGCTGTGAGTCCAGTTTTAGTTTCCGATGCCTCACTTCAGGTTTACTGTATCACTTGGACCTTCTTAATGTCGATGAAACACAGAAATTGCATCCGAATTTAATAAAAAAGGCACAATGCCGACTTAAGTACAAGAGGACTGATACTCTAACTTTCTATGATTTGAACCCCTCCTGTGTGTCCAGTTTTAGATTCCGATGCTTAGCTTCAGGTTTACTGTATCCCTTGGACCTTCTTATTGACGATGAAACACAGAAATTGCATCCGAATTTAATACAAAAGGCACAATGCCGACTTAAGTACAAGAGGGCAGATACTCTAACTCTCTATGATTTGAACCCCTCCTGTGAGTCCGGTTTTAGATTCCGATGCTTCACTTCAGGTTTACTGTATCCCTTGGACCCTCTTATTGACGATGAAACACAGAAATTGCATCCGAATTTAAAACAAAAAGCACAATGCCGACTTAAGTACAAGAGGACTGAAACTCTAACTCTCTATGAATTGAACCTCTGATGTGGGTCCAGATTTAGATTCCGATGCTTCACTTCAGGTTTACCGTATCCCTTGGACCTTCTTATTGACGATGAAAGACAGAAATTCCATCTGAATTTAATACAAAAGGCACAATGCCGACTTAAGGACAAGAGGCCTGCCACTCTAACTTTCTATGATTTGAACCTCTCCTGTAAGTCCAGATTTAGACTCCGATGCTTCACTTCTGGTTTACTGTGTCCTTTGGACCTTCTTATTGACGATGAAACTTAGAAGTTGCATCCGAATTGAATACAAAAGACACAATGCCGGCTTAAGTACAAGAGGACTGACACGCTTTCTTTCTATGAATTGAACCTCTCCTGTGAACCCAGTTTTAGATTCCGATGCTTCACTTCAGGTTTACTGTATCCCTTGGACCTTCCCATTGATGATGAAGCACAGAAATTGCATCCGAATGTAATACAAAAGGTTCAATGCCGGCTTATGTACAAGAGGACTGAAACTCAAACTTTCTATGATTTGAACCTCTCCTGTGAGTCCAGTTTTCGATTACGATGCTTCACTTCAGGTTTACTGTATCCCTTGGACCTTCTTATAGACGATGAAACACAGAAATTGCATCCGAATTTAATACAAAAGGCACAATGCCGACTTAAGTACAAGAGGACAGACACGCTATCTTTCTATGATTTGAACCTCTCCTGTGAGTCCTGTCTTAGATTCCGATGCTTCACTTCAGGTTTACTGTATATCTTGGACCTTCTTATTGACGATGAAACATAGAAATTACACCCGAATTTAATACAGAAGGCACAATGCCGACTTAAGTACAAGAGGACTGACACTCTAACTTTCTATTATTTTAACTTCACCTGTGAGTCCAGTTTTAGTTTCCGATGCTTCAGTTGAGGTTTACTGTATACCTTGGACCTTCGTATTGACGATGAATCACAGAAATTGCATCCGAATTTAATACAAAAGGCACAATGCCGACTTATGTACAAGAGGACTGACACTCTATATTTCTATGATTTGAACCTCTCCTGTGAGTCCAGTTTTAGTTTCCGATGCTTCACTTCAGGTTTACTGTATACCTTGGACCTTCTTATTGACGATGAAACTTAGAAATTGCATCCGAATTGAATACAAAAGGCACAATGCCGGCTTAAGTACAAGAGGACTGACACTCTTTCTTTCTATGAATTGAACCTCTCCTGTGAACCCAGTTTTAGATTCCGATGCTTCACTTCAGGTTTACTGTATCCCTTGGACCTTCCCATTGATGATGAAGCACAGAAATTGCATCCGAATTTAATACAAAAGGTTCAATGCCGACTTATGTACAAGAGGACTGAAACTCTAACTTTCTATGATTTGAACCTCTCCTGTGAGTCCAGTTTTCGATTACGATGCTTCACTTCAGGTTTACTGTATCCCTTGGACCTTCTTATAGGCGATGAAACACAGAAATTGCATCCGAATTTAATACAAAAGGCACAATGCCGACTTAAGTACAAGAGGACTGAAACTCTAACTTTCCATGATTCGAACCTCTCCTGTGAGTCCAATTTTAGTTTCCGATTCTTGACTTCAGGTTTACTGTATCCCTTGGACCTTCTTATTGACGATGAAACACAGAAATTTCATCTGAATTTAATACAAATGCACAATTCCGACTTAAGTACAAGAGGACTGACACTCTAACTTACTCTGTTTTGAACCTCTCCTGTGAGTCCAATCTTAGTTTCCGATGCTTCACTTCAGGTTTACTGTATCCTTGGACCTTCTTATTGACGAAGAAACACAGAAATTGCATCCTAATTTAATGCAAAAGGCACAATGCCGACTTAAGCACTACAGGACTGACACTCCAACTTTCTATGATTAGGACCTCTGCTGTGAGTCCAGTTTTAGTTTCCGATGCTTCACTTCAGGTTTACTGTATCCCTTGGACCCTCTTATTGACGATGAAACACAGAAATTGCATCCGAATTTAAAACAAAAGGCACAATGCCGACTTAAGTACAAGAGGACTGAAACTCTAACTCTCTATGATTTGAACCTCTGCTGTGGGTCCAGTTTTAGTTTCCGATGCTTCACTTCAGGTTTACTGTGTCCCTTGGACCTTCTTATTGACGATGAAAGACAGAAATTCCATCTGAATTTAATACAAAGGGCACAATGCCGACTTATGAATAAGAGGCCTGCCACTCTAACTTTCTATGATTTGAACCTCTCCTGTAAGTCCAGATTTAGACTCCGATGCTTCACTTCTGGTTTACTGTATCCCTTGGACCTTCTTATTGACGATGAAACTTAGAAATTGCATCCGAATTGAATACAAAAGGCACAATGCCGGCTTAAGTACAAGAGGACTGACACTCTTTCTTTCTATGAATTGAACCTCTCCTGTGAACCCAGTTTTAGATTCCGATGCTTCACTACAGGTTTACTGTATCCCTTGGACCTTCTAATTGACGATGAAACACAGAAAGTGCATCCGAATTTAATACAAAAGGCACAATGCCGACTTAAGTACAAGAGGACTGATACTCCAACTTTCTATGATTTGAACCCCTTCAGCGAGCCAGTTTTAGATTCCGATGCTTCACGTCAGGTTAACTGTATACCTTGGACCTTCTTATTGACGATGAAACACAGAAATTACATCAGAATTTAATACAAATGCACAATTCCGACTTACGTACAAGAGGACTGACACTCTAATTTTCTGTGATTTGAACCTCTCCTGTGAGTCCAGTTTTAGTTTCCGATGCTTCACTTCAGGTTTAATGTATCCCTTGGACCTTCTTATTGACGATGGAACACAGAAATTACATCCGAATTTAATACAAAAGGCAAAATGAAGAACTTAAGTACTAGAGGACTGACACTCTAACTTTCTATGATTTGAACCTCTCCTGTGAGTCCAGTTTTAGTTTCCGATGCTTCACTTCTGGTTTACTGTATCCCTTGGACCTTCTAATTGACGAAGAAACACAGAAATTGCATCCGAATTTAATAAAAAAGGCACAATGCCGAATGAAGTACAAGAGGACTGACACTCTAACTTTCTGTGATTTGAACCTCACCTGTGAGTCCAGTTTTAGATTCCGATGCTTCACTTCAGGTGTACTGTATACCTTGGACCTTATTATTGACGTTGAAACACAGAAATTTCATCCGAATTTAATACAAATGCACAAAGCCGACTTAAGTACAAGAGGACTGACACTCTAACTTTCTATGATTTGGACCCCTCCTGCGAGTCCACTTTTAGATTCCGATGCTTCACTTCAGGTGTACTGTATACCTTGGACCTTCTTATTGACGATGAAACACAGAAATTTCATCTGAATTTAATACAAATGCACAATTCCGACTTAAGTACAAGAGGACTGACACTCTAACTTTCTCTGTTTTGAACCTCTCCTGTGAGTCCAGTCTTAGTTTCCGATGCTTCACTTCAGGTTTACTGTATCCATTGGACCTTCTTACTGACGAAGAAACACAGAAATTGCATCCGAATTTAATACAAGAGGCACAATGCCGACTTAAGCACTACAGGACTGACACTCCAATTTTCTATGATTTGAACCTCTGCTGTGAGTCCAGTTTTAGTTTCCGATGCTTCACTTCAGGTTTACTGTATCCCTTGGACCTTCATATTGACGATGAAACACAGAAATTGCATACGAATTTAATAAAAAATGTACAATGCCGACTTAAGTACAAGAGGACTGATACTCTAACTTTCTATGATTTGAACCCCTCCTGTGAGTCCAGTTTTAGATTCCGATGCTTAACTTCAGGTTTACTGTATCCCTTGGACCTTCTTATTGACGATGAAACACAGAAATTGCATCCGAAATTAATACAAAAGGCACAATGCCGACTTAAGTACAAGAGGACTGATACTCTAACTTACTATGATTTGAAACTCTCCTGTGAGTCCAGTTTTAGTTTCCGATGCTTCACATCAGGTTTACTGTATCCCTTGGACCTTCTTATTGACGAAGAAACACAGTAACTGCATCCGAATTTAATACAAAAGGCACAATGCCGACTTAAGCACTACAGGACTGACACTCTAACTTTCTATGATGTGAACCTCTGCTGTGAGTCCAGTTTTAGTTTCCGATGCTTGACTTCAGATTTACTGTATCACTTGGACCTTCTTATTGACGATGAAAGACAGAAATTCCATCTGAATTTAATACAAAAGGAACAATGCCGACTTAAGGACAAGAGGCCTGCCACTCTAACTTTCTATGATTTGAACCTCTCCTGTAAGTCCAGATTTAGACTCCAATGCTTCACTTCTGGTTTACTGTATCCCTTGGACCTTCTTATTGACGATGAAACTTAGAAATTGCATCCGAATTGAATACAAAAGGCACAATGCCGGCTTAAGTACAAGAGGACTGACACTCTTTCTTTCTATGAATTGAACCTCTCCTGTGAACCCAGTTTTAGATTCCGATGCTTCACTTCAGGTTTACTGTATCCCTTGGACCTTCCCATTGATGATGAAGCACAGAAATTGCATCCGAATTTAATACAAAAGGCTCAATGCCGACTTATGTACAAGAGGACTGAAACTCTAACTTTCTATGATTTGAACCTCTCCTGTGAGTCCAGTTTTCGATTACGATGCTTCACTTCAGGTTTACTGTATCCCTTGGACTTTCTTATAGACGATGAAACACAGAAATTGCATCAGAATTTAATACAAAAGGAACAATGCCGACTTAAGTACAAGAGGACTGACACTCTAACTTTCTATTATTTGAACTTCTCCTGTGAGTCCAGTTTTAGTTTCCGATGCTTCGCTTCAGGTTTACTGTATACCTTGGACCTTCTTATTGACGATGAAACACAGAAATTACACCCGAATTTAATACAGAAGGCACAATGCCGACTTAAGTACAAGAGGACTGACACTCTAACTTTCTATTATTTGAACTTCTCCTGTGAGTCCAGTTTTAGTTTCCGATGCTTCGCTTCAGGTTTACTGTATACCTTGGACCTTCTTATTGACGATGAAACACAGAAATTGCATCCGAATTTAATACAAAAGGCACAATGCCGACTTAAGTACAAGAGGACTGGAACTCTAACTTTCTATGATTTGAACCTCTCCTGTGAGTCCAATTTTAGTTTCCGAATCTTGACTTCAGGTTTACTGTATCCCTTGGACCTTCTTATTGACGATGAAACACAGAAATTGCATCCGAATTTAATACAAAAGGCACAATGCCGACTTAAGTACGAGAGGACTGACACTCTAACTTTCTATGATTTGAACCTCTCCTGTGAGTCCAGTTTTAGTTTCCGATGCTTCACTTCAGGTTTACTGTATCCCTTGAACCTTCGTATTGACGATGAAACACAGAAATTGCATCCCAACTTAATAAAAAAGCACAATGCCGAATGAAGTTCAAGAGGACTGACACTCTAACTTTCTATGATTTGAACCTCACCTGTGAGTCGAGTTTTAGATTCCGATGCTTCACTTCAGGTGTACTGTATACCTTGGACCTTATTATTGGCGATGAAACACAGAAATTTCATCCGAATTTAATACAAATGCACAATGCCGACTTAAGTACAAGGGGACTGACACTCAAACTTACTCTGTTTTGAACCTCTCCTGTGAGTCCAGTCTTAGTTTCCGATGCTTCACTTCAGGTTTACTGTATCCCTTGGACCTTCTTATTGACGAAGAAACACAGAAATTGCATCCTAATTTAATGCAAAAGGCACAATGCCGACTTAAGCACTACAGGACTGACACTCTAACTTTCTATGATTTGAACCTCTGCTGTGAGTCCAGTTTTAGTTTCCGATGCTTCACTTCAGGTTTACTGTATCCCTTGGACCTTCTTATTGACGATGAAACACAGAAATTGCATCCGAATTTAATAAAAAAGGCACAATGCCGACTTGAGTACAAGAGGACTGATACTCTAACTTTCTATGATTTGAACCCCTCCTGTGAGTCCAGTTTTAGATTCCGATGCTTAGCTTCAGGTTTACTGTATCCCTTGGACCTTCTTATTGACGATGGAACACAGAAATTACATCCGAATTTAATACAAAAGGCAAAATGAAGAACTTAAGTACTAGAGGACTGACACTCTAACTTTCTATGATTTGAACCTCTCCTGTGAGTCCAGTTTTAGTTTCCGATGCTTCACTTCTGGTTTACTGTATCCCTTGGACCTTCTAATTGACGAAGAAACACAGAAATTGCATCCGAATTTAATAAAAAAGCACAATGCCGAATGAAGTACAAGAGGACTGACACTCTAACTTTCTATGATTTGAACCTCACCTGTGAGTCCAGTTTTAGATTCCGATGCTTCACTTCAGGTGTACTGTATACCTTGGACCTTATTATTGACGTTGAAACACAGAAATTTCATCCGAATTTAATACAAATGCACAAAGCCGACTTAAGTACAAGAGGACTGACACTCTAAATTTCTATGATTTCGACCCCTCCTGCGAGTCCACTTTTAGATTCCGATGCTTCACTTCAGGTGTACTGTATACCTTGGACCTTCTTATTGACGATGAAACACAGAAATTTCATCTGAATTTAATACAAATGCACAATTCCGACTTAAGTACAAGAGGACTGACACTCTAACTTTCTCTGTTTTGAACCTCTCCTGTGAGTCCAGTCTTAGTTTCCGATGCTTCACTTCAGGTTTACTGTATCCATTGGACCTTCTTACTGACGAAGAAACACAGAAATTGCATCCGAATTTAATACAAGAGGCACAATGCCGTCTTAAGCACTACAGGACTGACACTCCAATTTTCTATGATTTGAACCTCTGCTGTGAGTCCAGTCTTAGTTTCCGATGCTTCGCTTCAGGTTTACTGTATACCTTGGACCTTCTTATTGACGATGAAACACAGAAATTGCATCCGAATTTAATACAAAAGGCACAATGCCGACTTAAGTACAAGAGGACTGGAACTCTAACTTTCTATGATTTGAACCTCTCCTGTGAGTCCAATTTTAGTTTCCGAATCTTGACTTCAGGTTTACTGTATCCCTTGGACCTTCTTATTGACGATGAAACACAGAAATTGCATCCGAATTTAATACAAAAGGCACAATGCCGACTTAAGTACGAGAGGACTGACACTCTAACTTTCTATGATTTGAACCTCTCCTGTGAGTCCAGTTTTAGTTTCCGATGCTTCACTTCAGGTTTACTGTATCCCTTGAACCTTCGTATTGACGATGAAACACAGAAATTGCATCCGAACTTAATAAAAAAGCACAATGCCGAATGAAGTACAAGAGGACTGACACTCTAACTTTCTATGATTTGAACCTCACCTGTGAGTCGAGTTTTAGATTCCGATGCTTCACTTCAGGTGTACTGTATACCTTGGACCTTATTATTGGCGATGAAACACAGAAATTTCATCCGAATTTAATACAAATGCACAATGCCGACTTAAGTACAAGAGGACTGACACTCTAACTTACTCTGTTTTGAACCTCTCCTGTGAGTCCAGTCTTAGTTTCCGATGCTTCACTTCAGGTTTACTGTATCCCTTGGACCTTCTTATTGACGAAGAAACACAGAAATTGCATCCTAATTTAATGCAAAAGGCACAATGCCGACTTAAGCACTACAGGACTGACACTCTAACTTTCTATGATTTGAACCTCTGCTGTGAGTCCAGTTTTAGTTTCCGATGCTTCACTTCAGGTTTACTGTATCCCTTGGACCTTCTTATTGACGATGAAACACAGAAATTGCATCCGAATTTAATAAAAAAGGCACAATGCCGACTTGAGTACAAGAGGACTGATACTCTAACTTTCTATGATTTGAACCCCTCCTGTGAGTCCAGTTTTAGTTTCCGATGCTTCACTTCAGGTTTAATGTATCCCTTGGACCTTCTTATTGACGATGGAACACAGAAATTACATCCGAATTTAATACAAAAGGCAAAATGAAGAACTTAAGTACTAGAGGACTGACACTCTAACTTTCTATGATTTGAACCTCTCCTGTGAGTCCAGTTTTAGTTTCCGATGCTTCACTTCTGGTTTAGTGTATCCCTTGGACCTTCTAATTGACGAAGAAACACAGAAATTGCATCCGAATTTAATAAAAAAGGCACAATGCCGAATGAAGTACAAGAGGACTGACACTCTAACTTTCTATGATTTGAACCTCACCTGTGAGTCCAGTTTTAGATTCCGATGCTTCACTTCAGGTGTACTGTATACCTTGGACCTTATTATTGACGTTGAAACACAGAAATTTCATCCGAATTTAATACAAATGCACAAAGCCGACTTAAGTACAAGAGGACTGACACTCTAACTTTCTATGATTTGGACCCCTCCTGCGAGTCCACTTTTAGATTCCGATGCTTCACTTCAGGTGTACTGTATACCTTGGACCTTCTTATTGACGATGAAACACAGAAATTTCATCTGAATTTAATACAAATGCACAATTCCGACTTAAGTACAAGAGGACTGACACTCTAACTTTCTCTGTGTTGAACCTCTCCTGTGAGTCCAGTCTTAGTTTCCGATGCTTCACTTCAGGTTTACTGTATCCATTGGACCTTCTTACTGACGAAGAAACACAGAAATTGCATCCGAATTTAATACAAGAGGCACAATGCCGACTTAAGCACTACAGGACTGACACTCCAATTTTCTATGATTTGAACCTCTGCTGTGAGTCCAGTTTTAGTTTCCGATGCTTCACTTCAGGTTTACTGTATCCCTTGGACCTTCATATTGACGATGAAACACAGAAATTGCATACGAATTTAATAAAAAATGTACAATGCCGACTTAAGTACAAGAGGACTGATACTCTAACTTTCTATGATGTGAACCTCTGCTGTGAGTCCAGTTTTAGTTTCCGATGCTTGACTTCAGATTTACTGTATCACTTGGACCTTCTTATTGACGATGAAAGACAGAAATTCCATCTGAATTTAATACAAAAGGAACAATGCCGACTTAAGGACAAGAGGCCTGCCACTCTAACTTTCTATGATTTGAACCTCTCCTGTAAGTCCAGATTTAGACTCCAATGCTTCACTTCTGGTTTACTGTATCCCTTGGACCTTCTTATTGACGATGAAACTTAGAAATTGCATCCGAATTGAATACAAAAGGCACAATGCCGGCTTAAGTACAAGAGGACTGACACTCTTTCTTTCTATGAATTGAACCTCTCCTGTGAACCCAGTTTTAGATTCCGATGCTTCACTTCAGGTTTACTGTATCCCTTGGACCTTCCCATTGATGATGAAGCACAGAAATTGCATCCGAATTTAATACAAAAGGCTCAATGCCGACTTATGTACAAGAGGACTGAAACTCTAACTTTCTATGATTTGAACCTCTCCTGTGAGTCCAGTTTTCGATTACGATGCTTCACTTCAGGTTTACTGTATCCCTTGGACCTTCTTATAGACGATGAAACACAGAAATTGCATCCGAATTTAATACAAAAGGAACAATGCCGACTTAAGTACAAGAGGACTGACACTCTAACTTTCTATTATTTGAACTTCTCCTGTGAGTCCAGTTTTAGTTTCCGATGCTTCGCTTCAGGTTTACTGTATACCTTGGACCTTCTTATTGACGATGAAACACAGAAATTACACCCGAATTTAATACAGAAGGCACAATGCCGACTTAAGTACAAGAGGACTGACACTCTAACTTTCTATTATTTGAACTTCTCCTGTGAGTCCAGTTTTAGTTTCCGATGTTTCGCTTCAGGTTTACTGTATACCTTGGACCTTCTTATTGACGATGAAACACAGAAATTGCATCTGAATTTAATACAAAAGGCACAATGCCGACTTAAGTACAAGAGGACTGGAACTCTAACTTTCTATGATTTGAACCTCTCCTGTGAGTCCAATTTTAGTTTCCGAATCTTGACTTCAGGTTTACTGTATCCCTTGGACCTTCTTATTGACGATGAAACACAGAAATTGCATCCGAAGTTAATACAAAAGGCACAATGCCGACTTAAGTACGAGAGGACTGACACTCTAACTTTCTATGATTTGAACCTCTCCTTTGAGTCCAGTTTTAGTTTCCGATGCTTCACTTCAGGTTTACTGTATCCCTTGGACCTTCGTATTGACGATGAAACACAGAAATTGCATCCGAACTTAATAAAAAAGCACAATGCCGAATGAAGTACAAGAGGACTGACACTCTAACTTTCTATGATTTGAACCTCACCTGTGAGTCGAGTTTTAGATTCCGATGCTTCACTTCAGGTGTACTGTATACCTTGGACCTTATTATTGGCGATGAAACACAGAAATTTCATCCGAATTTAATACAAATGCACAATGCCGACGTAAGTACAAGAGGACTGACACTCTAACTTACTCTGTTTTGAACCTCTCCTGTGAGTCCAGTCTTAGTTTCCGATGCTTCACTTCAGGTTTACTGTATCCCTTGGACCTTCTTATTGACGAAGAAACACAGAAATTGCATCCTAATTTAATGCAAAAGGCACAATGCCGACTTAAGCACTACAGGTCTGACACTCTAACTTTCTATGATTTGAACCTCTGCTGTGAGTCCAGTTTTAGTTTCCGATGCTTCACTTCAGGTTTACTGTATCCCTTGGACCTTCTTATTGACGATGAAACACAGAAATTGCATCCGAATTTAATAAAAAAGGCACAATGCCGACTTGAGTACAAGAGGACTGATACTCTAACTTTCTATGATTTGAACCCCTCCTGTGAGTCCAGTTTTAGATTCCGATGCTTAGCTTCAGGTTTACTGTATCCCTTGGACCTTCTTATTGACGATGAAACACAGAAATTGCATCCGAATTTAATACAAAAGGCACAATGCCGACTTAAGTACAAGAGGGCAGATACGCTAACTTTCTATGATTTGAACCCCTCCTGTGAGTCCGGTTTTAGATTCCGATGCTTCACTTCAGGTTTATTGTATCCCTTGGACCCTCTTATTGACGATGAAACACGGAAATTGCATCCGAATTTAAAACAAAGGGCACAATGCCGACATAAGTACAAGAGGACTGAAACTCTAACTCTCTATGATTTGAACCTCTGCTGTGGGTCCAGTTTTAGTTTCCAATGCTTCACTTCAGGTTTAATGTATCCCTTGGACCTTCTTATTGACGATGAAAGACAGAAATTCCATCTGAATTTAATACAAAAGGCACAACGCCGACTTAAGGACAAGAGGCCTGCCACTCTAACTTTCTATGATTGAACCTCTCCTGTAAGTCCAGATTTAGACTCCGATGCTTCACTTCTGGTTTACTGTATCCCTTGGACCTTCTTATTGACGATGAAACACAGAAATTGCATCCGAATTTAATACAAAAGGCACAATGCTGGCTTAAGTACAAGAGGACTGACACTCTTTCTTTCTATGAATTGAACCTCTCCTGTGAACCCAGTTTTAGATTCCGATGCTTCACTTCAGGTTTACTGCATCCCTTGGACCTTCCCATTGATGATGAAGCACAGAAATTGCATCCGAATTTAATACAAAAGGCTCAATGCCGACTTACGTACAAGAGGACTGAAACTCTAACTTTCTATGATTTGAACCTCTCCTGTGAGTCCAGTTTTCGATTACGATGCTTCACTTCAGGTTTACTGTATCCCTTGGACCTTCTTATAGACGATGAAACACAGAAATTGCGTCCGAATTTAATACAAAAGGCACAATGCCGACTTAAGTACAAGAGGACAGACACGCTATCTTTCTATGATTTGAACCTCTCCTGTGAGTCCTGTCTTAGATTCCGATGCTTCACTTCAGGTTTACTGTATCACTTGGACCTTCTTATTGACGATGAAACACAGAAATTGCATTCGAATTTAATAAAAAAAGGCTCAATGCCGACTTAAGTACAAGTGGACTGATACTCTAACTTTCTATGATTTGAACCCCTCCTGTGAGTCCAGTTTTAGATTCCGATGCTTAGCTTCAGGTTTACTGTATCCCTTGGACCTTCTTATTGACGATGAAACACAGAAATTGCATCCGAATTTAATACAAAAGGCACAATGCCGACTTAAGTACAAGAGGGCATATACTCTAACTTCCTATGATTTGAACCCCTCCTGTGAGTCCGGTTTTAGATGCCGATTCTTCACTTCAGGTTTACTGTATCCCTTGGACCCTCTTATTGACGATGAAACACAGAAATTGGATCCGAATTTAAAACAAAAGGCACAATGCCGACTTAAGTACAAGAGGACTGAAACTCTAACTCTCTATGATTTGAACCTCTGCTGTGGGTCCAGTTTTAGTTTCCGATGCTTCACTTCAGGTTTACTGTATCCCTTGGACCTTCTTATTGACGATGAAAGACAGAAATTCCATCTGAATTAATACAAAAGGCACAATCCCGACTTAAGGACAAGAGGCCTGCCACTCTAACTTTCTATGATTTGAACCTCTCCTGTAAGTCCAGATTTAGACTCCGATGCTTCACTTCTGGTTTACTCTATCCCTTGGACCTTCTTATTGACGATGAAACTTAGAAATTGCATCCGAATTGAATACAAAAGGCACAATGCCGGCTTAAGTACAAGAGGACTGACACTCTTTCTTTCTATGATTTGAACCTCTCCTGTGAGTCCAGTTTTAGTTTCCGATGCTTCACTTCAGGTTTACTGTATACCTTGGACCTTCTTATTGACGATGAAACACAGAAATTGCATCCGAATTTAATACAAAAGGCACAATGCCGACTTAAGTACAAGAGGACTGAAACTCTAACTTCCTATGATTTGAACCTCTCCTGTGAGTCCAATTTTAGTTTCCGATGCTTGACTTCAGGTTTACTGTATCCCTTGGACCTTCTTATTGACGATGAAACACAGAAATTGCATCCGAATCTAATACAAAAGTCACAATGCCGACTTAAGTACTTGAGGACTGACCCTCTAACTCTCTATGATTTGAACCTCTCCTGTGAGTCCAGTTTTAGTTTCCGATGCTTCACTTCAGGTTTACTGTATCCCTTGGACCTTCTTATTGACGATGAAACACAGAAATTGCATCCGAATTTAATAAAAAAGCACAATGCCGAATGAAGTACAAGAGGACTGACACTCTAACTTTCTATGATTTGAACCTCACCTGTGAGTCCAGTTTTAGATTCCGATGCTTCACTTCAGGTGTACTGTATACCTTGGACCTTATTATTGGCGATGAAACACAGAAATTTCATCCGAATTTAATGCAAATGCACAATTCCGACTTAAGTACAAGAGGAATGACACTCTAACTTACTCTGTTTTGAACCTCTCCTGTGAGTCCAGTCTTAGTTTCCGATGCTTCACTTCAGGTTTACTGTACCCCTTGGACCTTCTTATTGACGAAGAAACACAGAAATTGCATTCTAATTTAATGCAAAAGGCACAATGCCGACTTAAATACAAGAGGACTGACACTCTAACTTTCTGTGATTTGAACCTCTCCTGTAAGTCCAGTTTTAGACCCCGATGCTTCACTTCGGGTTTACTGTATCCCTTGGACCTCCTTATTGACGATGAAACACGGAAATTGCATCCGAATTTAATACAAAAGGCACAATGCCGGCTTAAGTAAAAGAGGACTGACACTCTTTCTTTCTATGATTTAAAACTCTCCTGTGAATCCAGTTTTAGATTCCGATGCTTCACTTCAGGTTTACTGTATCCCTTGGACCTTCTCATCGATGATGTAGCACAGAAATTGCATCCGAATTTAATAAAAGAGCACAATGCCGAATGAAGTACAAGAGGACTGACACTCTAACTTTCTATGATTTGAACCTCACCTGTGAGTCCAGTTTTAGATTCCGATGCTTCACTTCAGGTGTACTGTATACCTTGGACCTTATTATTGGCGATGAAACACAGAAATTTCATCCGAATTTAATGCAAATGCACAATTCCGACTTAAGTACAAGAGGAATGACACTCTAACTTACTCTGTTTTGAACCTCGCCTGTGAGTCCAGTCTTAGTTTCCGATGCTTCACTTCAGGTTTACTGTACCCCTTGGACCTTCTTATGGACGATGAAACACAGAAATTACATCCGAATTTAATACTAATGCACAATGCCGACTTAAGTACAAGAGGACTGACACTCTAACTTTCTGTGATTTGAACCTCTCCTGTGAATCCAGTTTTAGTTTCCGATGCTTCACTTCAGGTTTACTGTATTACTTGGACCTTCTTATTGACGATGAAACACAGAAATTGCATCCGAATTTAATACATAAGGCACAATGCCGACTTAAGTACTAGAGGACTGACACCCTAACTTTCTATGACTTGAACCTCTCCTGTGAGTCCAGTTTTAGTTTCCGATGCTTCACTTCAGGTTAACTGTATCCTTTGGACCTTCTTATTTACGATGAAACACAGAAATTGCATCCGAATTTAATAAAAAAGGCACAATGCCGACTTAAGTACAAGAGGACTGATACTCTAGCTGTCTATGATTTGAACCCCTCCTGTTAGTCCAGTTTTAGATTCCGATGCTTCACTTCAGGTTTACTGTATCCCTTGGACCCTCTTATTGACGATGAAACACAGTAATTGCATCCGAATTTAATACAAAAGGCACAATGCCGACTTAAGTACAAGTGGACTGACACTCAAACTTTCTATGATTTGAACCTTTCCTGTGAGTCCAGTTTTAGATTCCGATGCTTCACTCCAGGTGTACTGTATACCTTGGTCCTTCTTATTGACGATGAAACACAGGAATTTCATCCTAATTTAATACAAATGCACAATGACGACTTAAGTACAAGAGGACTGAAACTCTAACTTTCTATGATTCGAACCTCCACTGTGAGTCCAGTTTTGGTTTCCGATGCTTCACTTCAGGTTTACTGTATCCCTTGGACCTTCTTATTGACGATGAAACACAGAAATTGCATCCGAATATAATACAAAAGGCACAATGCCGAGTTAAGTACAAGAGTACTGATACTCTAGCTTTGTATGATTTGAACCTCTGCTGTGAGTCCAGTTTTAGTTTCCGATGCTTCACTTCAGGTTTACTGTATCCCTTGGACCTTCTTATTGACGATGAAACACAGAAATTGCCTCCGAATTTAATAAAAAAGGCACAATGCCGACTTAAGTACAAGAGGACTGATACTCTAACTTTCTATGATTTGAACCCCCCCTGTGAGTCCAGTTTTAGATTCCGATGCTTAACTTCAGGTTTACTGTATCCCTTGGACCCTCTTATTGACGATGAAACACAGATTTTGCATCCGAATTTAAAACAAAAGGCTCAATGCCGATTTAAGTACAAGAGGACTGAAACTCTAACTTTCTATGATTTGATACTCTGCTGTGAGTCCAGTTTTAGTTTCCGATGCTTCACTTCAGGTTTACTGTATCCCTTGGACCTTCTTATTGACGATGAAACACAGAAATTGCATCCGAATTTAATACAAAAGGCACAATGCCGACTTAAGTACAAGAGGACAGAAACTCTAACTTTCTATGATTTGAACCTCTGCTGTGAGTCCAGTTTTAGTTTGCGATGCTTCACTTCAGGTGTACTGTATACCTTGGACCTTATTATTGGCAATGAAACACAGAAATTTCATCCGAATTTAATACAAATGCACAATTCCGACTTAAGTACAAGAGGACTGACACTCTAACTTACTCTGTTTTGAACCTCTCCTGTGAGTCCAGTCTTAGTTTCCGATGCTTCACTTCAGGTTTACTGTATCCCGTGGACCTTTTTTATTGACGAAGAAACACAGAAATTGCATTCTAATGTAATGCAAAAGGCAAGAATGCCGACTTAAGCACTACAGGTCTGACACTCTAATTTTCTATGATTTGAACCTCTGCTGTGGGTCCAGTTTTAGTTTCCGATTCTTCACTTCAGGTTTATTGTATCCCTTGGACTTTCTTATTGACGATGAAACACAGAAATTGCATCCGAATGTACTAAAAATGGCACAAAGCCGACTTAAGTACAAGAGGACTGATACTCTAACTTTCTATGATTTGAACCCCTCCTGTGGGTCGAGCTTTGGATTCCGATGCTTAACTTCAGGTTTACTGTATCCCTTGGTCCTTCTTATTGACGACGAAACACAGAAATTGCATCCGAAATTAATACAAAAGGCACAATGCCGACTTAAATACAAGAGGACTGACACTCTAACTTTCTGTGATTTGAACCTCTCCTGTGAGTCCAGTTTTCGATTACAATGCTTCACCTCAGGTTTTCTGTATCCCTTGGACATTCTTATTGACGATAAAAGACAGAAATTCCATCTGAATTTAATACAAAAGGCACAATGCCGACTTAAGGACAAGAGGCTTGCCACTCTAACTTCCTATGATTTGAACCTCTCCTGTAAGTCCAGTTTTAGACTCCGATGCTTCACTTCAGATTTACTGTATCCCTTGGACCTTCTTATTGACGATGAAACACGGAAATTGCATCCGAATTTAATACAAAAGGCACAATGCCGGCTTAAGTACAAGAGGACTGACACTCTAACTTTCTGTGATTTGAACCTCTCCTGTGAGTCCAGTTTTAGTTTCCGATGCTTCACTTCAGGTTTACTGTATTACTTGGACGTTCTTATTGACGATGAAACACAGAAATTGCATCCGAATTTTATACATAAGGCACAATGCCGACTTAAGTACTAGAGGACTGACACCCTAACTTTCTATGCCTTGAACCTCTCCTGTGAGTCCAGTTTTAGTTTCCGATGCTTCACTTCAGGTTAACTGTATCCCTTGGACCTTCTTATTTACGATGAAACACAGAAATTGCATCCGAATTTAATAAAAAAGGCACAATGCCGACTTAAGTACAAGAGGACTGATACTCTAACAGTCTATGATTTGAACCCCTCCTGTTAGTCCAGTTTTAGATTCCGATGCTTCACTTCAGGTTTACTGTATCCCTTGGAAACTCTTATTGACGATGAAACACAGTAATTGCATCCGAATTTAATACAAAAGGCACAATGCCGACTTAAGTACAAGTGGACTGACACTCAAACTTCCTATGATTTGAACCTCTCCTGTGAGTCCAGTTTTAGATTCCGATGCTTCACTCCAGGTGTACTGTATACCTTGGTCCTTCTTATTGACGATGAAACACAGGAATTTCATCCGAATTTAATACAAATTCACAATGACGACTTAAGTACAAGAGGACTGAAACTCTAACTTTCTATGATTTGAACCTCCACTGTGAGTCCAGTTTTAGTTTCCGATGCTTCACTTGAGGTTTACTGTATGCCTTGGACCTTCTTATTGACGATGAAACACAGAAATTGCATCCGAATATAATACAAAAGTCACAATGCCGAGTTAAGTACAAGAGGACTGATACTCTAACTTTGTATGATTTGAACCTCTGCTGTGAGTCCAGTTTTAGTTTCCGATGCTTCACTTCAGGTTTACTGTATCCCTTGGACTTTCTTATTGACGATGAAACACAGAAATTGCCTCCGAATTTAATAAAAAAGGCACAATGCCGACTTAAGTACAAGAGGACTGATACTCTAACTTTCTATGATTTAAACCCCCCCTGTGAGTCCAGTTTTAGATTCCGATGCTTTACTTCAGGTTTACTGTATCCCTTGGACCCTCTTATTGACGATGAAACACAGATTTTGCATCCGAATTTAAAACAAAAGGCACAATGCCGACTTAAGTACAAGAGGACTGAAACTCTAACTTTCTATGATTTGATCCTCTGCTGTGAGTCCAGTTTTAGTTTCCGATGCTTCACTTCAGGTTTACTGTATCCCTTGTACCTTCTTATTGACGATGATACACAGAAATTGCATCCGAATTTAATACAAAAGGCACAATGCCGACTTAAGTACAAGAGGACTGAAACTCTAGCTTTCTATGATTTGAACCTCTGCTGTGAGTCCAGTTTTAGTTTGCGATGCTTCACTTCAGGTTTACTGTATCCCTTGGACCTTCTTATTGACGATGAAATTCAGAAATTGCATCTGTATTTAATACAAAAGGCACAATGCCGACTTATGTACAAGAGGACTGATACTCTAACTTTTTATGATTTGAACCTCTGCTGTGAGTCCAGTTTTAGTTTCCGATGCTTCTCTTCAGGTTTGCTGTATCCCTTGGACCTTCTTATCGACGATGAAACACAGAAATTGCATCCGAATTTAATAAAAAAGGCACAATGCCGACTTAAGTACAAGAGGACTGAAACTCTAGCTTTCTATGATTTGAACCTCTGCTGTGAGTCCAGTTTTAGTTTGCGATGCTTCACTTCAGGTTTACTGTATCCCTTGGACCTTCTTATTGACGATGAAATTCAGAAATTGCATCTGTATTTAATACAAAAGGCACAATGCCGACTTATGTACAAGAGGACTGATACTCTAACTTTTTATGATTTGAACCTCTGCTGTGAGTCCAGTTTTAGTTTCCGATGCTTAACTTCAGGTTTACTGTATCCCTTGGACCTTCTTATTGACGATGATTTACAGAAATTGCATCCGAAATTAATACAAAAGGCACAATGCCGACTTAAGTACAACAGGACTAAAACTCTAACTTTCTATGATTTGAACCTCTGCTGTGAGTCCAGTTTTAGTTTCCGATGCTTCACTTCAGGTTTACTGTATCCCTTGGACCCTCTTATTGATGATGAAACAAAGAAATTGTATCCGAATTTAAAACAAAAGGCACAATGCCGACTTAAGTACAAGAGGACTGAAACTCTAACTTTCTATGATTTGAACCTCTCCTGTGAGTCTAGTTTTAGATTCCGATGCTTTACTTCAGGTTTACTGTATCACTTGAACCCTCTTATTGACGATGGAACACAGAAATTGCATCCGAATTTAAAACAAAAGGCACAATGCTGACTTAAGTACAACAGGACTGAAACTCTAACTTTCTATGATTTGAACCTCAGCTGTGAGTCCAGTTTTAGTTTCCGATGCTTCACTTCAGGTTTTTTGTATCCCTTGGACCTTCTTATTGACTATACAACACAGAAATTGCATCCGAATTTAATACAAAAGGCACAATGCCGACTTAAGTACAACAGGACTGAAACTCTAAATTTCTATGATTTGAACCTCTGCTGTGAGTCCAGTTTTAGTTTCCGATGCTTCACTTCAGGTTTACTGTATCCCTTGGACATTCTTATTGACGATGAAATTCAGAATTTGCATCCGTATTTAATACAAAAGGCACAATGCCGACTTAAACACAAGAGGACTGACACTCTAACTTTCTGTGATTTGAACCTCTCCTGTGAGTCCAGTTTTCGATTACAATGCTTCACCTCAGGTTTTCTGTATCCCTTGCACATTCTTATTGACGATAAAAGACAGAAATTCCATCTGAATTTAATACAAAAGGCACAATGCCGACTTAAGGACAAGAGGCTTGCCACTCTAACTTTCTATGATTTGAACCTCTCCTGTAAGTCCAGTTTTAGACTCCGATGCTTCACTTCAGGTTCACTGTATCCCTTGGACCTTCTTATTGACGATGAAACACGGAAATTGCATCCGAATTTAATTTAAAAGGCACAATGCCGGCTTACGTAAAAGAGGACTGACACTCTTTCTTTCTATGATTTAAAACTCTCCTGTGAGTCCAGTTTTAGATTCCGATGCTTCACTTCAGGTTTACTGTATCCCTTGGACCTTCTCATTGATGATGAAGCACAGAAATTGCATCCGAATTTAATACAAAAGGCACAATGCCGACTTATGTACAAGAATACTGACACTCTAACTTTCTATGATGTGAACCTCTCCTGTGAGTCCAGTTTTAGGATCCGATGCTTCACTTCAGGTTTACTGTATACCTTGGACCATCTTATTGGCGATGAAACACAGAAATTGCATCCGAATTTAATACAAAAGGCACAATGCCGACTTAAGTACTAGAGGACTGACACCCTAACTTTCTATGACTTGAACCTCTCCTGTGAGTCCAGTTTTAGTTTCCGATGCTTCACTTCAGGTTAACTGTATCCCTTGGACCTTCTTATTTACGATGAAACACAGAAATTGCATCCGAATTTAATAAAAAAGGCACAATGCCGACTTAAGTACAAGAGGACTGATACTCTAACTGTCTATGATTTGAACCCCTCCTGTTAGTCCAGTTTTAGATTCCGATGCTTCACTTCAGGTTTACTGTATCCCTTGGACCCTCTTATTGACGATGAAACACAGTAATTGCGTCCGAATGTAATACAAAAGGCACAATGCCGACTTAAGTACAAGTGGACTGACACTCAAACTTTCTATGATTAGAACCTCACCTGTGAGTCCAGTTTTAGATTCCGATGCTTCACTCCAGGTGTACTGTATACCTTGGTCCTTCTTATTGACGATGAAACACAGGAATTTCATCCGAATTGAATACAAATGCACAATGACGACTGAAGTACAAGAGGACTGAAACTCTAACTTTCTATGATTTGAACCTCCACTGTGAGTCCAGTTTTAGTTTCCGATGCTTCACTTCATGTTTACTGTATCCCTTGGACCTTCTTATTGACGATGAAACACAGAAATTGCATCCGAATATAATACAAAAGGCACAATGCCGAGTTAAGTACAAGAGGACTGACACTCTAACTTTCTGTGATTTGAACCTCTCCTGTGAGTCCAGTTTTAGTTTCCGATGCTTCACTTCAGGTTTACTGTATTACTTCGACCTTCTTATTGACGTTGAAACACAGAAATTGCATCCGAATTTAATACATAAGGCACAATGCCGACTTAAGTACTAGAGGACTGACACCCTAACTTTCTATGACTTGAACCTCTCCTGTGAGTCCAGTTTTAGTTTCCGATGCTTCACTTCAGGTTAACTGTATCCCTTGGACCCTCTTATTGACGATGAAACACAGATTTTGCATCCGAATTTGAAACAAAAGGCACAATGCCGACTTAAGTACAAGAGGACTGAAACACTAACTTTCTATGATTTGATCCTCTGCTGTGAGTCCAGTTTTAGTTTCCGATGCTTTACTTCAGGTTTACTGTATCCCTTGGACCTTCTTATTGACGATGAAACACAGAAATTGCATCCGAATTTAATACAAAAGGCACAATGCCGACTTACGTACAAGAGGACTGAAACTCTAACTTTCTATGATTTGAACCTCTGCTGTGAGTCCAGTTTTAGTTTGCGATGCTTCACTTCATGTTTACTGTATCCTTTGGACCTTCTTATTGACGATGAAATTCAGAAATTGCATCTGTATTTAATACAAAAGGCACAATGCCGACTTATGTACAAGAGGACTGATACTCTAACTTTTTATGATTTGAACCTCTCCTGTGAGTCCAGTTTTAGATTCCGATGCTTCACGTCAGGTGTACTGTCTACCTTGGACCTTCTTATTGACCATGAAACACAGAAATTTCATCTCAGTTTAATACAAATGCACAATTCCGACCTGAGTACAAGAGGACTGACACTCCAACTTTCTCTGATTTGAACCTCTCCTGTGAGTCCAGTCTTAGCTTCCGATGCTTCACTTCAGGTTTACTGTATCCCTTGGACCTTCTTATTGACGAAGAAACACAGATATTGCATCCGAATTTAATACAAAAGGCACAATGCCGACTTAAGCACTACAGGTCTGACACTCTAACATTCTATGATTTGAACCTCTGCTGTGAGTCCAGTTTTAGTTTCCGATGCTTCACTTCAGGTTTACTGTATCCCTTGGACCTTCTTATCAACGATGAAACACAGAAATTGCATCCGAATTTAATAAAAAAGGCACAATGCCGACTTAAGTACAAGAGGACTGATACTCTAACTTTCTATGATTTGAACCCGTCCTGTGGGTCCAGTTTTAGATTCCGATGCTTAACTTCAGGTTTACTGTATCCCTCGGACCTTCTTATTGACGATGATTTACAGAAATTGCATCCGAATTTAATACAAAAGGCACAATGCCGACTTAAGTACAACAGGACTGAAACTCTAACTTTCTATGATTTGAACCTCTGCTGTGAGTCCAGTTTTAGTTTCCGATGCTTCACTTCAGGTTTACTGTATCCCTTGGACCTTCTTATTGACGATGAAATTCAGAAATTGCATCCTTATTTAATACAAAAGGCACAACGCCGACTTAAGTACAAGAGGACTGATACTCAAACTTTTCATGATTTGAACCTCTCCTGTGAGTCACGTTTTAGTTTCCGATGCCTCACTTCAGGTTTACTGTATCCTTGGACCTTCTTATTGACGATGAAGCACAGAAAATGCATCCGAATTTGATACAAATGCTTAATGCCGACTTAAGCCTAAGAGGACTGTTAATCTAACTTTCTATGATTTGAACCCCTCCTGTGAGTCCAGTTTTAGATTCCGATGCTCCACTTCAGTTGTACTGCATACCTTGGACCTTCTTATTGACGATGAAACACAGAAATTTCATCCGAATTTAATACAAAAGGCACAATGCCATCTTAAGTACAAGAGGACTGACACTCTATCTTTCTATGATTTGAACCTCTCCTGTGTGTCCAGTTTTAGTTTCCGATGCTTCACTTCAGGTTTACTGTATACCTTGGACCTTCTTATTGACGATGAAAGTCAGAAATTGCATCCGGATTTAATACGAAAGAAACAATGCCGACTTAATTACAACAGGACTGATACTCTAACTTTCTATGATTTGAACCACCCCTGTGAGTCACGTTTCAGTTTCCGTTGCTTCACTTCAGGTTTACTGTATCCTTGGTCCTTCTTATTGACGATGAAACACAGGAATTTCACCCGAATTTAATACAAATGCACAATGACGACTTAAGTACAAGAGGACTGAAACACTAACTTTCTATGATTTGAACCTCTGCTGTGAGTCCAGTTTTAGTTTCCGATGCTTCACTTCAGGTTTACTGTATCCCTTGGACCTTCTTATTGACGATGAAACACAGAAATTGCATCCGAATTTAATACAAAAGGCACAATGCCGACTTAAGTACAAGAGGACTGTAACTCTAACTTTCTATGATTTGAACCTCTGCTGTGAGTCCAGTTTTAGTTTGCGATGCTTCACTTCAGGTTTACTGTATCCCTTTAACCTTCTTATTGACGATGAAATTCAGAAATTGCATCTGTATTTAATACAAAAGGCACAATGCCGACTTATGTACAAAAGGACTGATACTCAAACTTTTTATGATTTGAACCTCTCCTGTGAGTCCAGTTTTAGATTCCGATGCTTCACGTCAGGTGTACTGTATACCTTGGACCTTCTTATTGACCATGAAACACAGAAATTTCATCTCAATTTAATACAAATGCACAATTCCGACCTGAGTACAAGAGGACTGACACTCCAACTTTCTCTGATTTGAACCACTCCTGTGAGTCCAGTCTTAGCTTCCGATGCTTCACTTCAGGTTTACTGTATCCCTTGGACCATCTTATTGACGAAGAAACACAGATATTGCATCCGAATTTAATACAAAAGGCACAATGCCGACTTAAGCACTACAGGTCTGACACTCTAACATTCTATGATTTGAACCTTTGCTGTGAGTCCAGTTTTAGTTTCCGATGCTTCACTTCAGGTTTACTGTATCCCTTGGACCTTCTTATCGACGATGAAACACAGAAATTGCATCCGAATTTAATAAAAAAGGCACAATGCCGACTTAGGTACAAGAGGACTGATACTCTAACTTTCTATGATTTGAACCCGTCCTGTGGGTCCAGTTTTAGATTCCGATGCTTAACGTCAGGTTTACTGTATCCCTTGGACCTTCTTATTGACGATGATTTACAGAAATTGCATCCGAAATTAATACAAAAGGCACAATGCCGACTTAAGTACAAGAGGACTGATACTCTAACTTTCTATGATTTGAACCTCTCCTGTGAGTCTAGTTTTAGATTCCGATGCTTTACTTCAGGTTTACTGTATCCCTTGGACCCTCTTATTGACGATGAAACACAGAAATTGCATCCGAATTTAAAACAAAAGCACAATGCCGACTTAAGTACAAGAGGACTGAAACTCTAACTTTCTATGATTTGAACCACTGCTGTGAGTCCAGTTTTAGTTTCCGATGCTTCACTTCAGGTTTTTTGTATCCCTTGGACCTTCTTATTGACGATACAACACAGAAATTGCATCCGAAATTAATACAAAAGGCACAATGCCGACTTAAGTACAACAGGACTGAAACTCTAACTTTCTATGATTTGAACCTCTGCTGTGAGTCCAGTTTTAGTTTCCGATGCTTCACTTCAGGTTTACTGTATCCCCTGGACCTTCTTATTGACGATGAAATTCAGAAATTGCATCCGTATTTAATACAAAAGGCACAACGCCGACTTAAGTACAAGAGGACTGATACTCAAACTTTTCTTGATTTGAACCTCTCCTGTGAGTCACGTTTTAGTTTCCGATGCTTCACTTCAGGTTTACTGTATCCTTGGACCTTCTTATTGACGATGAAACGCAGAAATTGCATCCGAATTTGATACAAATGCACAATGCCGACTTAAGCACAAGATTACTGTTAATCTAACTTTCTATGATTTGAACCCCTTCTGTGAGTCCAGTTTTAGATTCCGATGCTTCACTCAGGTGTACTGTATACCATGGACCCTCTTATTGACGATGAAACACAGAAATCTCATCCGAATTTAATACAAAAGGCACAATGCCGGCTTAAGTACAAGAGGACTGACACTCTAACTTTCTGTGATTTGAACCTCTCCTGTGAGTCCAGTTTTAGTTTCCGATGCTTCACTTCAGGTTTACTGTATTACTTGGACCTTCTTATTGACGATGAAACACAGAAATTGCATCCGAATTTTATACATAAGGCACAATGCCGACTTAAGTACTAGAGGACTGACACCCTAACTTTCTATGCCTTGAACCTCTCCTGTGAGTCCAGTTTTAGTTTCCGATGCTTCACTTCAGGTTAACTGTATCCCTTGGACCTTCTTATTTACGATGAAACACAGAAATTGCATCCGAATTTAATAAAAAAGGCACAATGCCGACTTAAGTACAAGAGGACTGATACTCTAACAGTCTATGATTTGAACCCCTCCTGTTAGTCCAGTTTTAGATTCCGATGCTTCACTTCAGGTTTACTGTATCCCTTGGAAACTCTTATTGACGATGAAACACAGTAATTGCATCCGAATTTAATACAAAAGGCACAATGCCGACTTAAGTACAAGTGGACTGACACTCAAACTTCCTATGATTTGAACCTCTCCTGTGAGTCCAGTTTTAGATTCCGATGCTTCACTCCAGGTGTACTGTATACCTTGGTCCTTCTTATTGACGATGAAACACAGGAATTTCATCCGAATTTAATACAAATTCACAATGACGACTTAAGTACAAGAGGACTGAAACTCTAACTTTCTATGATTTGAACCTCCACTGTGAGTCCAGTTTTAGTTTCCGATGCTTCACTTGAGGTTTACTGTATCCCTTGGACCTTCTTATTGACGATGAAACACAGAAATTGCATCCGAATATAATACAAAAGGCACAATGCCGAGTTAAGTACAAGAGGACTGATACTCTAACTTTGTATGATTTGAACCTCTGCTGTGAGTCCAGTTTTAGTTTCCGATGCTTCACTTCAGGTTTACTGTATCCCTTGGACCTTCTTATTGACGATGAAACACAGAAATTGCCTCCGAATTTAATAAAAAAGGCACAATGCCGACTTAAGTACAAGAGGACTGATACTCTAACTTTCTATGATTTGAACCCCCCCTGTGAGTCCAGTTTTAGATTCCGATGCTTTACTTCAGGTTTACTGTATCCCTTGGACCCTCTTATTGACGATGAAACACAGATTTTGCATCCGAATTTAAAACAAAAGGCACAATGCCGACTTAAGTACAAGAGGACTGAAACTCTAACTTTCTATGATTTGATCCTCTGCTGTGAGTCCAGTTTTAGTTTCCGATGCTTCACTTCAGGTTTACTGTATCCCTTGTACCTTCTTATTGACGATGATACACAGAAATTGCATCCGAATTTAATACAAAAGGCACAATGCCGACTTAAGTACAAGAGGACTGAAACTCTAGCTTTCTATGATTTGAACCTCTGCTGTGAGTCCAGTTTTAGTTTGCGATGCTTCACTTCAGGTTTACTGTATCCCTTGGACCTTCTTATTGACGATGAAATTCAGAAATTGCATCTGTATTTAATACAAAAGGCACAATGCCGACTTATGTACAAGAGGACTGATACTCTAACTTTTTATGATTTGAACCTCTGCTGTGAGTCCAGTTTTAGTTTCCGATGCTTCTCTTCAGGTTTACTGTATCCCTTGGACCTTCTTATCGACGATGAAACACAGAAATTGCATCCGAATTTAATAAAAAAGGCACAATGCTTACTTAAGTACAAGAGGACTGATACTCTAACTGTCTATGATTTGAACCCGTCCTGTGGGTCCAGTTTTAGATTCCGATGCTTAACTTCAGGTTTACTGTATCCCTTGGACCTTCTTATTGACGATGATTTACAGAAATTGCATCCGAAATTAATACAAAAGGAACAATGCCGACCTAAGTACAACAGGACTAAAACTCTAACTTTCTATGATTTGATCCTCTGCTGTGAGTCCAGTTTTAGTTTCCGATGCTTCACTTCAGGTTTACTGTATCCCTTGGACCCTCTTATTGACGATGAAACAAAGAAATTGTATCCGAATTTAAAACAAAAGGCACAATGCCGACTTAAGTACAAGAGGACTGAAACTCTAACTTTCTATGATTTGAACCTCTCCTGTGAGTCTAGTTTTAGATTCCGATGCTTTACTTCAGGTTTACTGTATCACTTGAACCCTCTTATTGACGATGGAACACAGAAATTGCATCCGAATTTAAAACAAAAGGCACAATGCTGACTTAAGTACAACAGGACTGAAACTCTAACTTTCTATGATTTGAACCTCTGCTGTGAGTCCAGTTTTAGTTTCCGATGCTTCACTTCAGGTTTTTTGTATCCCTTGGACCTTCTTATTGACTATACAAATCAGAAATTGCATCCGAATTTAATACAAAAGGCACAATGCCGACTTAAGTACAACAGGACTGAAACTCTAAATTTCTATGATTTGAACCTCTGCTGTGACTCCAGTTTTAGTTTCCGATGCTTCACTTCAGGTTTACTGTATCCCTTGGACATTCTTATTGACGATGAAATTCAGAATTTGCATCCGTATTTAATACAAAAGGCACAATGCCGACTTAAACACAAGAGGACTGACACTCTAACTTTCTGTGATTTGAACCTCTCCTGTGAGTCCAGTTTTCGATTACAATGCTTCACCTCAGGTTTTCTGTATCCCTTGCACATTCTTATTGACGATAAAAGACAGAAATTCCATCTGAATTTAATACAAAAGGCACAATGCCGACTTAAGGACAAGATGCTTGCCACTCTAACTTTCTATGATTTGAACCTCTCCTGTAAGTCCAGTTTTAGACTCCGATGCTTCACTTCAGGTTCACTGTATCCCTTGGACCTTCTTATTGGCGATGAAACACGGAAATTGCATCCGAATTTAATTTAAAAGGCACAATGCCGGCTTACGTAAAAGAGGACTGACACTCTTTCTTTCTATGATTTAAAACTCTCCTGTGAGTCCAGTTTTAGATTCCGATGCTTCACTTCAGGTTTACTGTATCCCTTGGACCTTCTCATTGATGATCAAGCACAGAAATTGCATCCGAATTTAATACAAAAGGCACAATGCCGACTTATGTACAAGAATACTGACACTCTAACTTTCTATGATGTGAACCTCTCCTGTGAGTCCAGTTTTAGGATCCGATGCTTCACTTCAGGTTTACTGTATACCTTGGACCATCTTATTGGCGATGAAACACAGAAATTGCATCCGAATTTAATACAGAAGGCACAATGCCGACTTCAGTACAAGAGGACTGAAACTCTAACTTTCTATGATTTGAAGCCCTCCTGCGAGTCCAGTTTTAGATTCCGATGCTTCAATTCAGGTTTACTGTATACCTTGTACCTTCTTATCGACGATGAAACACAGAAATTACATCCGAATTTAATACTAATGCACAATGCCGACTTAAGTACAAGAGGACTGACACTCTAACTTTCTGTGATTTGAACCTCTCCTGTGAGTCCAGTTTTAGTTTCCGATGCTTCACTTCAGGTTTACTGTATTACTTCGACCTTCTTATTGACGTTGAAACACAGAAATTGCATCCGAATTTAATACATAAGGCACAATGCCGACTTAAGTACTAGAGGACTGACACCCTAACTTTCTATGACTTGAACCTCTCCTGTGAGTCCAGTTTTAGTTTCCGATGCTTCACTTCAGGTTAACTGTATCCCTTGGACCTTCTTATTTACGATGAAACACAGAAATTGCATCCGAATTTAATAAAAAAGGCACAATGCCGACTTAAGTACAAGAGGACTGATACTCTAACTGTCTATGATTTGAACCCCTCCTGTTAGTCCAGTTTTAGATTCCGATGCTTCACTTCAGGTTTACTGTATCCCTTGGACCCTCTTATTGACGATGAAACACAGTAATTGCGTCCGAATTTAATACAAAAGGCACAATGCCGACTTAAGTACAAGTGGACTGACACTCAAACTTTCTATGATTAGAACCTCACCTGTGAGTCCAGTTTTAGATTCCGATGCTTCACTCCAGGTGTACTGTATACCTTGGTCCTTCTTATTGACGATGAAACACAGGAATTTCATCCGAATTGAATACAAATGCACAATGACGACTGAAGTACAAGAGGACTGAAACTCTAACTTTCTATGATTTGAACCTCCACTGTGAGTCCAGTTTTAGTTTCCGATGCTTCACTTCATGTTTACTGTATCCCTTGGACCTTCTTATTGACGATGAAACACAGAAATTGCATCCGAATATAATACAAAAGGCACAATGCCGAGTTAAGTACAAGAGGACTGACACTCTAACTTTCTGTGATTTGAACCTCTCCTGTGAGTCCAGTTTTAGTTTCCGATGCTTCACTTCAGGTTTACTGTATTACTTCGACCTTCTTATTGACGTTGAAACACAGAAATTGCATCCGAATTTAATACATAAGGCACAATGCCGACTTAAGTACTAGAGGTCTGACACCCTAACTTTCTATGACTTGAACCTCTCCTGTGAGTCCAGTTTTAGTTTCCGATGCTTCACTTCAGGTTAACTGTATCCCTTGGACCCTCTTATTGACGATGAAACACAGATTTTGCATCCGAATTTGAAACAAAAGGCACAATGCCGACTTAAGTACAAGAGGACTGAAACACTAACTTTCTATGATTTGATCCTCTGCTGTGAGTCCAGTTTTAGTTTCCGATGCTTTACTTCAGGTTTACTGTATCCCTTGGACCTTCTTATTGACGATGAAACACAGAAATTGCATCCGAATTTAATACAAAAGGCACAATGCCGACTTAAGTACAAGAGGACTGAAACTCTAACTTTCTATGATTTGAACCTCTGCTGTGAGTCCAGTTTTAGTTTGCGATGCTTCACTACATGTTTACTGTATCCTTTGGACCTTCTTATTGACGATGAAATTCAGAAATTGCATCTGTATTTAATACAAAAGGCACAATGCCGACTTATGTACAAGAGGACTGATACTCTAACTTTTTATGATTTGAACCTCTCCTGTGAGTCCAGTTTTAGATTCCGATGCTTCACGTCAGGTGTACTGTCTACCTTGGACCTTCTTATTGACCATGAAACACAGAAATTTCATCTCAGTTTAATACAAATGCACAATTCCGACCTGAGTACAAGAGGACTGACACTCCAACTTTCTCTGATTTGAACCTCTCCTGTGAGTCCAGTCTTAGCTTCCGATGCTTCACTTCAGGTTTACTGTATCCCTTGGACCTTCTTATTGACGAAGAAACACAGATATTGCATCCGAATTTAATACAAAAGGCACAATGCCGACTTAAGCACTACAGGTCTGACACTCTAACATTCTATGATTTGAACCTCTGCTGTGAGTCCAGTTTTAGTTTCCGATGCTTCACTTCAGGTTTACTGTATCCCTTGGACCTTCTTATCAACGATGAAACACAGAAATTGCATCCGAATTTAATAAAAAAGGCACAATGCCGACTTAAGTACAAGAGGACTGATACTCTAACTTTCTATGATTTGAACCTGTCCTGTGGGTCCAGTTTTAGATTCCGATGCTTAACTTCAGGTTTACTGTATCCCTCGGACCTTCTTATTGACGATGATTTACAGAAATTGCATCCGAAATTAATACAAAAGGCACAATGCCGACTTAAGTACAAGAGGACTGATACTCTAACTTTCTATGATTTGAACCTCTCCTGTGAGTCTAGTTTTAGATTCCGATGCTTTACTTCAGGTTTACTGTATTCCTTGGACCCTCTTATTGACGATGAAACACAGAAATTGCATCCGAATTTAAAACAAAAGGCACAATGCCGACTTAAGTACAAGAGGACTGAAACTCTCACTTTCTATGATTTGAACCTCTGCTGTGAGTCCAGTTTTAGTTTCCGATGTTTCACTTCAGGTTTTTTGTATCCCTTGGACCTTCTTATTGACGATACAACACAGAAATTGCATCCGAATTTAATACAAAAGGCACAATGCCGACTTAAGTACAACAGGACTGAAACTCTAACTTTCTATGATTTGAACCTCTGCTGTGAGTCCAGTTTTAGCTTCCGATGCTTCACTTCAGGTTTACTGTATCCCTTGGACCTTCTTATTGACGATGAAATTCAGAAATTGCATCCTTATTTAATACAAAAGGCACAACGCCGACTTAAGTACAAGAGGACTGATACTCAAACTTTTCATGATTTGAACCTCTCCTGTGAGTCACGTTTTAGTTTCCGATGCCTCACTTCAGGTTTACTGTATCCTTGGACCTTCTTATTGACGATGAAGCACAGAAAATGCATCCGAATTTGATACAAATGCTTAATGCCGACTTAAGCCTAAGAGGACTGTTAATCTAACTTTCTATGATTTGAACCCCTCCTGTGAGTCCAGTTTTAGATTCCGATGCTTCACTTCAGGTGTACTGCATACCTTGGACCTTCTTATTGACGATGAAACACAGAAATTTCATCCGAATTTAATACAAAAGGCACAATGCCATCTTAAGTACAAGAGGACTGACACTCTATCTTTCTATGATTTGAACCTCTCCTGTGTGTCCAGTTTTAGTTTCCGATGCTTCACTTCAGGTTTACTGTATACCTTGGACCTTCTTATTGACGATGAAAGTCAGAAATTGCATCCGGATTTAATACGAAAGAAACAATGCCGACTTAATTACAACAGGACTGATACTCTAACTTTCTATGATTTGAACCACCCCTGTGAGTCACGTGTCAGTTTCCGTTGCTTCACTTCAGGTTTACTGTATCCTTGGTCCTTCTTATTGACGATGAAACACAGGAATTTCATCCGAATTTAATACAAATGCACAATGACGACTTAAGTACAAGAGGACTGAAACACTAACTTTCTATGATTTGAACCTCTGCTGTGAGTCCAGTTTTAGTTTCCGATGCTTCACTTCAGGTTTACTGTATCCCTTGGACCTTCTTATTGACGATGAAACACAGAAATTGCATCCGAATTTAATACAAAAGGCACAATGCCGACTTAAGTACAAGAGGACTGTAACTCTAACTTTCTATGATTTGAACCTCTGCTGTGAGTCCAGTTTTAGTTTGCGATGCTTCACTTCAGGTTTACTGTATCCCTTGGACCTTCTTATTGACGATGAAATTCAGAAATTGCATCTGTATTTAATACAAAAGGCACAATGCCGACTTATGTACAAAAGGACTGATACTCAAACTTTTTATGATTTGAACCTCTCCTGTGAGTCCAGTTTTAGATTCCGATGCTTCACGTCAGGTGTACTGTATACCTTGGACCTTCTTATTGACCATGAAACACAGAAATTTCATCTCAATTTAATACAAATGCACAATTCCGACCTGAGTACAAGAGGACTGACACTCCAACTTTCTCTGATTTGAACCACTCCTGTGAGTCCAGTCTTAGCTTCCGATGCTTCACTTCAGGTTTACTGTATCCCTTGGACCATCTTATTGACGAAGAAACACAGATATTGCATCCGAATTTAATACAAAAGGCACAATGCCGACTTAAGCACTACAGGTCTGACACTCTAACATTCTATGATTTGAACCTTTGCTGTGAGTCCAGTTTTAGTTTCCGATGCTTCACTTCAGGTTTACTGTATCCCTTGGACCTTCTTATCGACGATGAAACACAGAAATTGCATCCGAATTTAATAAAAAAGGCACAATGCCGACTTAGGTACAAGAGGACTGATACTCTAACTTTCTATGATTTGAACCCGTCCTGTGGGTCCAGTTTTAGATTCCGATGCTTAACGTCAGGTTTACTGTATCCCTTGGACCTTCTTATTGACGATGATTTACAGAAATTGCATCCGAAATTAATACAAAAGGCACAATGCCGACTTAAGTACAAGAGGACTGATACTCTAACTTTCTATGATTTGAACCTCTCCTGTGAGTCTAGTTTTAGATTCCGATGCTTTACTTCAGGTTTACTGTATCCCTTGGACCCTCTTATTGACGATGAAACACAGAAATTGCATCCGAATTTAAAACAAAAGCACAATGCCGACTTAAGTACAAGAGGACTGAAACTCTAACTTTCTATGATTTGAACCACTGCTGTGAGTCCAGTTTTAGAATCCGATGCTTCACTTCAGGTTTTTTGTATCCCTTGGACCTTCTTATTGACGATACAACACAGAAATTGCATCCGAAATTAATACAAAAGGCACAATGCCGACTTATGTACAACAGGACTGAAACTCTAACTTTCTATGATTTGAACCTCTGCTGTGAGTCCAGTTTTAGTTTCCGATGCTTCACTTCAGGTTTACTGTATCCCCTGGACCTTCTTATTGACGATGAAATTCAGAAATTGCATCCGTATTTAATACAAAAGGCACAACGCCGACTTAAGTACAAGAGGACTGATACTCAAACTTTTCTTGATTTGAACCTCTCCTGTGAGTCACGTTTTAGTTTCCGATGCTTCACTTCAGGTTTACTGTATCCTTGGACCTTCTTATTGACGATGAAACGCAGAAATTGCATCCGAATTTGATACAAATGCACAATGCCGACTTAAGCACAAGATTACTGTTAATCTAACTTTCTATGATTTGAACCCCTTCTGTGAGTCCAGTTTTAGATTCCGATGCTTCACTTCAGGTGTACTGTATACCATGGACCCTCTTATTGACGATGAAACACAGAAATCTCATCCGAATTTAATACAAAAGGCACAATGCCGACTTAAGTACAAGTGGACTGACATTCTAACTTTCTATCATTTGAACCCCTCCTGTGAGTCCTGTTTAGTTTCCGATGCTTCACTTCAGGTTTACTGTATCCCTTGGACCTTCTTATTGACGATGAAATACAGAAATTGCATCCGAATTTAATACAAAAGACACAATGCTGACTTAAATACTAGAGGACTGACACTCGAACTTTCTATGATTTTAACCTCTCCTGTGAGTCCAGTTTTAGTTTCCGATGCTTCACTTCAGGTTACTGTATGCGTTGGACCTTCTTATTGACGATGAAACACAGAAATTGCATCCGAATGTATACAAAAGGCAGAATGCCGACTTAGGTACAAGAGGACAGACACTCTAACTTTCTATGATTTGAACCCCGCCTGTGAGTCCAGTTTCAGATTCCGATGCTTCACTTCAGGTGTACTGTATACCTTGGACCTTCTTATTGACGATGAAACACAGAAATTGCATCCGAATTTAATACAAAAGGCACAATGCGGACATATGTACAAGAATACTGACACACTAACTTTCTATGATTTGAACCTCTCCTGTGAGTCCTGTTTTAGTTTCCGATGCTTCACTTCAGGTTTACTGTTTACCATGGACCTTCTTATTGGCGATGAAACACAGAAATTGCATCCGAATTTAATACAAAAGGTACAATGCCGACACAAGTACATGAGGACTGAAACTCTAACTTTCTATGATTTGAACCCCTCCTGCGAGTCCAGTTTTAGATTCTGATGCTTCACTTCAGGTTTACTGTATACCTTGGACCTTCTTATCGACGATGAAACACAGAAATTCCATCCGAATTTAATACAAATGCACAATGCCGACTTAAGTACAAGAGGACTGACACTCTAACTTTCTGTGATTTGAACCTCTGCTGTGAGTCCAGTTTTAGTTTCCGATGCTTCACTTCAGGTTTACTGTATCCCCTGGACCTTCTTATTGACGATGAAACACAGAAATTGCATCCGAATTTAATACAAAAGGCACAATGCCGACTTAAGTACTAGAGGACTGACACCCTAACTTTCTATGATTTTTACCTCTCTTGTGAGTCCGGTATTAGTTTCCGATGATTCAATTCAGGTTTACTGTATCCCTTGGACCTTCTTATTGACGATGAAACACAGAAATTGCATCCGAATTTAATAAAAAAAGGCACAATGCCGACTTAAGTACAAGAGGACTGATACTCTAACTTTCTATGATTTGAACCCCTCCTGTGAGTCCAGTTTTAAATTCCGAAGCTTACCTTCAGGTTTACTGTATCCCTTGGACCCTCTTATTGACGATGAAACACCGAAATTGCATCCGAATTTAATACAAAAGGCACAATGCCGACTTAAGTACAAGAGGACTGACACTCTAACTTTCTACCATTTGAACCTCTCCTGTGAGTCCAGTTTTAGATTCCGATGCTTCACTTCAGGTGTACTGTATCCCTTGGACCTTCTTATTGACGATGAAACACAGAAATTTCATCCGAATTTAATACAAATGCACAATGCCGACTTAAGTACAAGCGGACTGAAATTCTAACTTTCTATGATTTGAACCTCCGCTGTGAGTCCAGTTTTAGTTTCCGATGCTTCACTTCAGGTTTACTGTATCCCTTATAAATTCTTATTGACAATAAAGCACAGAAATTGCATTCGAATTAAATACAAAAGGCACAATGCCGAGTTAAGTACAAGTGGACTAATACTCTAACTTTCTATGATTTGAACCACTGCTGAGAGTCCAGTTTTAGTTTCCGATGCTTAACTTCAGGTTTACTGTATCCCTTGGACCTTCTTATTGACGATGAAACACAGAAATTGCATCCGAATTTACTACAAAGGCACAATGCCGACTTAACTACAAGAGGACTAAAATTCTAACTCTCTACGATTTGAACCTCTGCTGTGAGTCCAGTTTTAGTTTACGATGCTTCACTTCAGGTTTACTGTATTCTTTGGACCTTCTTATTGACGATGAAACACAGAAATTGCATCCGAATTTAATAAAAAAGGCACAATGCCGACTTAAGTACAAGAGGACTGATACTCTAACTTTCTATGATTTGAACCCCTCCTGTGAGTCCAGTTTTAGTTTCCGATGCTTCACTTCAGGTTTACTGTATCCCTTGGACCTTCATATTGACGATGAAACACAGAAATTGCATCCGAATTTAATACAAAATGCACAATACCGACTTAAGTACAAGAGGACTGATACTCTAACTTTCTATGATTTGAACCTCTGCTGTGAGTCCAGTTTTAGTTTCCGATGCTTCACTTCAGGTTTACTGTATCCCTTGGACCTTCTTACTGACGATGAAACACAGAAATTACATCCAAATTTAATAAAAAAGGCACAATGCCTACTTAAGTACAAGAGGTCTGATACTCTAACTTTCTATGATTTGAACCTCTCCTGTGAGTCCAGTTTTAGATTCCGATGCTTAACTTCAGGTTTACTGTATCCCTCGGACCTTCTTATTGACGATGAAACACAGAAATTGCATCCGAATTTAATACAAAAGCACAATGCCGAATGAAGTACAAGAGGACTGACACTCTTACTTTCTATGATTTGAACCATTCCTGTGAGTCCAGTTTTAATTTCCGATGCTTCACTTCAGGTGCACTGTATACCTTAGACCTACCATTTGACGATGAAACACAGAAATTTCATCCGAATTTAATACAAATGCACAAAGTCGACTTAAGTACAAGAGGACTGACACTCTAATTTTCTATGATTTGAACCTCTGCTGTGAGTCCAGTTTTAGATTCCGATGCTTCACTTCAGGTGTACTGTATACCTTGGTCCTTCTTATTGACGATGAAACACAGAAATTTCATCCAAATTTAATAAAAAAGGCACAATGCCGACTTATGTACAAGAGGACTGATACTCTAACTTTCTATGATTTGAACCCCTCCTGTGAGTTCAGTTTTAGATTCTGATGCTTTACTTCAGGTTTACTGTATCCCTTGGACCTTCTTATTGACGATGAATCACAGAAATTGCATCCGAATTTAATACATAAGGCACAATGTCGACTTAAGTACTAGAGGAGTGACACCCTAACTTTCTATGATTTGAACCTCTCCTGTGAGTCCAGTTTTAGTTTCCGATTTTTCACTTCAGGTTAACTGTATCCCTTGGACCTTCTTATTGACGATGAAACACAGAAATTGCATCCGAATTTAATAAAAAAGGCACAATGCCGACTTAAGTACAAGAGGACTGATACTCTAACTTTCTATGATTTGAACCCCTCCTGTGAGTCCTGTTTTAGATTCCGATGCTTCGCTTCAGGTTTACTGTATTCCTTGGACCCTCTAATTGACGATGAAACACAGAAATTGCATCCGAATTTAATACAAAAGGCACAATGCCGTCTTAAGTACAAGTGGACTGACACTCTAACTTTCTATGATTTGAACCTCTCCTGTGAGTCCAGTTTTAGATTCCGATGCTTCACTTCAGGTGTACTGTATACCTTGGTCCTTCTTATTGACGATGAAACACAGAAATTTCTTCCCAATTTAATACAAATGCACAATGCCGACTTAAGTACAAGAGGACTGAAACTCTAACTTTCTATGATTTGAACCTCCGCTGTGAGTCCAGTTTTAGTTTCCGATGCTTGACTTCAGGTTTACTGTATCCCTTGGACCTTCTTATTGACGATGAAACACAGAAATTACATCCGAATTTAATACAAAATGCACAATGCCGAGTTAAGTACAAGAGGACTGATACTCTAACTTTGTATGATTTGAACCTTTGCTGTGGGTCCAGTTTTAGTTTCCGATGCTTCACTTCAGGTTTACTGTATCCCTTGGACCTTCTTATTGACGATGAAACACAGAAATTGCATCCGAATTTAATAAAAGAGGCACAATGCCGACTTCAGTACAAGAGGACTGATACTCTAACGTTCTATGATTTGAACCCCTCCTGTGAGTCCAGTTTTAAATTCCGATGCTTAACTTTAGGTTTACTGTATCTCTTGGACCTTCTTATTGACGATGAAACACAGAAATTGCATCCGAAGTTAATACAAAAGGCACAATGCCGACTTAACTAGAAGAGGACTGAAACTGTAACTTTCTATGATTTGAACCTCTGCTGTGATTCCAGTTTTAGTTTACGATGCTTCACTTCAGGTTTACTGTATCCTTTGGACCTTCATATTGACGATGAAACACAGAAATTGCATCCGAATTTAATACAAAATACACAATGCCGACTTAAGTACAAGAGGACTGATACTCTAAATTTCTATGATTTGAACCTCTGCTGTGAGTCCAGTTTTAGTTTCAGATGCTTCACTTCAGGTTTACTGTATCCCTTGGAACTTCTTACTGACGATGAAACACAGAAATTACATCCAAATTTAATAAAAAAGGCACAACGCCTACTTAAGTACAAGAGGACTGATACTCTAACTGTCTATGATTTGAACCTCTCCTGTGAGTCCAGTTTTAGATTCCGATGCTTAACTTCATTTTTACTGTATCCCTTGGACCCGCTTATTGACGATGAAGCACAGAAATTGCATCCGAATTTAATACAAAAGGAACAATGCAGACATAAGTACAAGAGGACTGACACTCTAACTCTCTATGATATGAACCTCTGCTGTGAGTCCAGTTTTAGATTCCGATGCTTCACTTCAGGTGTACTGTATACCTTGGTCCTTCTTATTGACGATGAAACACAGAAATTTCATCCGAATTTAATACAAATGAACAATGCCGACTTAAGCACAAGAGGACTAAAACTCTAACTTTCTATGAATTGAACCTCCGCTGTGAGTCCAGTTTTAGTTTCCGATGCTTAAGTTCAGGTTTACTGTATCCCTTGGACCTTCGTATTGACGATGAAACACAGAAATTGCATCCGAATTTGATACAAAAGGCACAATTCCGAGGTAAGTACAAGAGGACAGATACTCTAACTTTGTATGATTTGAACCTCTGCTGTGAGTCCAGTTCTAGTTTCCGATGCTTCACTTCAGGTTTACTGTATCCCTTGGACCTTCTTATTGACGATGAAACACAGATATTGCATCCGAATTTAATAAAAAAGGCACAATGCCGACTTAAGTACAAGAGGACTGATACTCTAACTTTCTATGTTTTGAACCCCTCCTGTGAGTCCAGTTTTAGATTCTGATGCTTAACTTCAGGTTTACTGTATCCTTTGGACCTTCTTATTGACGATGAAACACAGAAAATGCATCCGAATTTAATACAAAAGGCACAATGCCGACTTAACTACAAGAGGACTGAAACTCTAACTTTCTATGATTTGAACCTCTGCTGTGATTCCAGTTTTAGTTTACGATGCTTCACTTCAGGTTTACTGTATCCTTTGGACCTTCATATTGACGATGAAACACAGAAATTGCATCCGAATTTAATACAAATGCACAATACCGACTTAAGTACAAAAGGACTGACACTCTAACTTTCTGTGATTTGAACCTCTCCTGTGAGTCCAGTTTTAGTTTCCGATGCTTCACTTCAGGTTTACTGTATCCCTTGGACCTTCTTATTGACGATGAAACACAGAAGTTGCATCCGAATTTAATACATAAGGCACAATGCCGACTTAATTACTAGAGGACTGACACGCTAACTTTCTATGATTTGATCCTCTCCTGTGAGTCCAGTTTTAGTTTCCGATGCTTCACTTCAGGTTAACTGTATCCCTTGGACCTTCTTATTGACGATGAAACACAGAAATTGCATCCGAATTTAATAAAAAAGGCACAATGCCGACTTAAGTACAAGAGGACTGATACTCTAACTTTCTATGATTTTAACCCCTCCTGTGAGTCCAGTTTTAAATTCCGATGCTTCACTTCAGGTTTACTGTATTCCTTGGACCCTCTCATTGACGATGAAACACAGAAATTGCATCCGAATTTAATACAAAAGGCACAATGCCGACTTAAGTACAAGTGGACTGACACTCTAACTTTCTATGATTTGAACCTCTCCTGTGAGTCCAGTTTTAGATTCCGATGCTTCACTTCAGGTGTACTGTATACCTTGGTCCTTCTTATTGACGATGAAACACAGAAATTTCTTCCGAATTTAATACAAATGCACAATGCCGACTTAAGTACAAGAGGACTGAAACTCTAACTTTCTATGATTTGAACCTCCGCTGTGAGTCCAGTTTTAGTTTCCGATGCTTCACTTCAGGTTAACTGTATCCCTTGGACCTTCTTATTGACGATGAAACACAGAAATTACATCCAAATTTAATAAAAAAGGCACAATGCCTACTTAAGTACAAGAGGACTGATACTCTAACTTTCTATGATTTGAACCCCTCCTGCGAGTCCAGTTTTAGATTCCGATGCTTCACTTCAGGTTTACTGTATACCTTGGACCTTCTTATCGACGATGAAACACAGAAATTACGTCCGAATTTAATACAAATGCACAATGCCAACTTAAGTACAAGAGGACTGACACTCTAACCTTCTGTGATTTGAACCCCTCCTGTGAGTCTAGTTTTAGTTTCCGATGCTTCACTTCAGGTTTACTGTATCCCTTGGACCTTCTTATTGACGATGAAACACAGAAATTGTATCCGAATTTAATACATAAGGCACAATGCCGACATAAGTTATAGAGGACTGACACCCTAACTTTCTATGATTTGAACCTCTCCTGTGAGTCCAGTTTTAGTTTCCGTTGCTTCACTTCAGGTTAACTGTATCCCTTGGACCTTCTTATTGACGATGAAACAGAGAAATTGCATCCGAACTTAATAAAAAAGGCACAATGCCGACTTAAGTACAAGTGGACTGACACTCTAACTCTCTATGATTTGAACCTCTCCTGTAAGTCCAGTTTTAGATTCCGATGCTTCAATTCAGGTGTACTGTATACCTTGGTCCTTCTTATTGACGATGAAACACAGAAATTTCATCCCAATTTAATAAAAAAGGCACAATGCCGACTTAAGTACAAGAGGACTGATACTCTAACTTTCTATGATTTGAACCCCTCCTGTGAGTCCAGTTTTAGATTCTGATGCTTAACTTCAGGTTTACAGTATCCCTTAAACCTTCTTATTGACGATGAAACACAGAAATTGCATCCGAATTTAATACAAAAGGCACAATGCCGACTTAACTACAAGAGGACTGATACTCTAACTTTCTATGATTTGAACCTCTGCTGTGATTCCAGTTTTAGTTTACGATGCTTCACTTCAGGTTTACTGTATCCTTTGGACCTTCATATTGACGATGAAACACAGAAATTGCATCCGAATTTAATGCAAAGGCACAATGCCGACTTAAGTACAAGAGGACTGACACTCTAACTTTCTGTGATTTGCACCTCTCCTGTGAGTCCAGTTTTAGTTTCCGATGCTTCACTTCAGGTTAACTGTATCCCTTGGACCTTCTTATTGACGATGGAACACAGAAATTGCATCCGAATTTAATAAAAAAGGCACAATGCCGACTTAAGTACAAGAGGACTGATACTCTAACTTTCTATGATTTGAACCCCTCCTGTGAGTCCAGTTTTAGATTCCGATGCTTCACTTCAGGTTTACTGTATTCCTTGGACCCTCTCATTGACGATGAAACACAGAAATTGCGTCCGAATTTAATACAAAAGGCACAATGCCGACTTAAGTACAAGTGGACTGACACTCTAACTTTCTATGATTTGAACCTCTCCTGTGAGTTCAGTTTTAGATTCCGATGCTTCACTTCAGGTGTACTGTATACCTTGGTCCTTCTTATTGACGATGAAACACAGAAATATCATCCGAATTTAATACAAATGCACAATGCCGACTTAAGTACAAGAGGACTGAACCTCTAACTTTCTATGATTTGAACCTCCACTGTGAGTCCAGTTTTAGTTTCCGATGCTTCACTTCAGGTTTACTGTATCCCTTGGACCTTCTTATTGACGATGAAACACAGAAATTGCATCCGAATTTAATACAAAATGCACAATGCCGAGTTAAGTACAAGAGGACTGATACTCTAACTTTGTGTGATTTGAACCTTTGCTGTGAGTCCAGTTTTAGTTTCCGATGCTTCACTTCAGGTTTACTGTATCCCTTGGACCTTCTTATTGACGATGAAACACAGAAATTGCATCCGAATTTAATAAAAGAGGCACAATGCTGACTTCAGTACAAGAGGACTGATACTCTAACTTTCTATGATTTGAACCCCTCCTGTGAGTCCAGTTTTAGATTCCGATGCTTAACTTTAGGTTTACTGTATTCCTTGGACCTTCTTATTGACGATGAAACACAGAAATTGCATCCGAATTTAATACAAAAGGCACAATGCCGACTTAACTACAAGAGGACTGAAACTCTAACTTTCTATGATTTGAACCTCTGCTGTGCTTCCAGTTTTAGTTTACGATGCTTCACTTGAGGTTTACTGTATCCTTTGGACCTTCATATTGACGATGAAACACAGAAATTGCATCCGAATTTAATACAAAATACACAATGCCGACTTAAGTACAAGAGGACTGATACTCTAAATTTCTATGATTTGAACCTCTGCTGTGAGTCCAGTTTTAGTTTCCGATGCTTCACTTCAGGTTTACTGTATCCCTTGGACCTTCTTATTGACGATGAAACACAGAAATTGTATCCGAATTTAATACATAAGGCACAATGCCGACTTAAGTTATAGAGGACTGACACCCTAACTTTCTATGATTTGAACCTCTCCTGTGAGTCCAGTTTTAGTTTCCGTTGCTTCACTTCAGGTTAACTGTATCCCTTGGACCTTCTTATTGACGATGAAACAGAGACATTGCATCCGAACTTAATAAAAAAGGCACAATGCCGACTTAAGTACAAGAGGACTGATACTCTAACTTTCTATGACTTGAACCCCTCCTGTGAGTCCAGTTTTAGATTCCGATGCTTCACTTCAGGTTTACTGTATCCCTTGGACCCTCTTATTGACGATGCAACACAGAAATTGCATCCGAATTTAATACAAAAGGAACAATGCCGACTTAAGTACAAGTGGACTGACACTCTAACTCTCTATGATTTGAACCTCTCCTGTAAGTCCAGTTTTAGATTCCGATGCTTCAATTCAGGTGTACTGTATACCTTGGTCCTTCTTATTGACGATGAAACACAGAAATTTCATCCCAATTTAATAAAAAAGGCACAATGCCGACTTAAGTACAAGAGGACTGATACTCTAACTTTCTATGATATGAACCCCTCCTGTGAGTCCAGTTTTAGATTCTGATGCTTAACTTCAGGTTTACTGTATCCCTTAAACCTTCTTATTGACGATGAAACACAGAAATTGCATCCGAATTTAATACAAAAGGCACAATGCCGACTTAACTACAAGAGGACTGATACTCTAACTTTCTATGATTTGAACCTCTGCTGTGATTCCAGTTTTAGTTTACGATGCTTCACTTCAGGTTTATTGTATCCTTTGGACCTTCATATTGACGATGAAACACAGAATATGCATCCGAATTTAATGCAAATGCACAATGCCGACTTAAGTACAAGAGGACTGACACTCTAACTTTCTGTGATTTGAACCTCTCCTGTGAGTCCAGTTTTAGTTTCCGATGCTTCACTTCAGGTTAACTGTATCCCTTGGACCTTCTTATTGACGATGGAACACAGAAATTGCATCCGAATTTAATAAAAAAGGCACAATGCCGACTTAAGTACAAGAGGACTGATACTCTAACTTTCTATGATTTGAACCCCTCCTGTGAGTCCAGTTTTAGATTCCGATGCTTCACTTCAGGTTTACTGTATTCCTTGGACCCTCTCATTGACGATGAAACACAGAAATTGCGTCCGAATTTAATACAAAAGGCACAATGCCGACTTAAGTACAAGTGGACTGACACTCTAACTTTCTATGATTTGAACCTCTCCTGTGAGTCCAGTTTTAGATTCCGATGCTTCACTTCAGGTGTACTGTATACCTTGGTCCTTCTTATTGACGATGAAACACAGAAATTTCATCCGAATTTAATACAAATGCACAATGCCGACTTAAGTACAAGAGGACTGAACCTCTAACTTTCTATGATTTGAACCTCCACTGTGAGTCCAGTTTTAGTTTCCGATGCTTCACTTCAGGTTTACTGTATCCCTTGGACCTTCTTATTGACGATGAAACACAGAAATTGTATCCGAATTTAATAAAAGAGGCACAATGCTGACTTCAGTACAAGAGGACTGATACTCTAACTTTCTATGATTTGAACCCCTCCTGTGAGTCCAGTTTTAGATTCCGATGCTTAACTTTAGGTTTACTGTATTCCTTGGACCTTCTTATTGACGATGAAACACAGAAATTGCATCCGAATTTAATACAAAAGGCACAATGCCGACTTAACTACAAGAGGACTGAAACTCTAACTTTCTATGATTTGAACCTCTGCTGTGATTCCAGTTTTAGTTTACGATGCTTCACTTCAGGTTTACTGTATCCTTTGGACCTTCATATTGACGATGAAACACAGAAATTGCATTCGAATTTAATACAAAATACACAATGCCGACTTAAGTACAAGAGGACTGATACTCTAAATTTCTATGATTTGAACCTCTGCTGTGAGTCCAGTTTTAGTTTCCGATGCTTCACTTCAGGTTTACTGTATCCCTTGGAACTTCTTACTGACGATGAAACACAGAAATTACATCCAAATTTAATAAAAAAGGCACAATGCCTACTTAAGTACAAGAGGACTAACGCTGTCACTATCTATGATTTGAACCCCTCCTGTGAGTCCAGTTTTAGATTCCGATGCTTAACTTTAGGTTTACTGTATTCCTTGGACCTTCTTATTGACGATGAAACACAGAAATTGCATCCGAATTTAATACAAAAGGCACAATGCCGACTTAACTACAAGAGGACTGAAACTCTAACTTTCTATGATTTGAACCTCTCCTGTGAGTCCAGTTTTAGATTCCGATGCCTAACATCAGGTTTACTGTATCCCTTGGACCTTCTTATTGACGATGAAACACAGAAATTGCATCCGAATTTAATACAATAGCACAATGCCGACTTAAGTACAAGAGGACTGAAACTCTAACATTCTATGATTTGAACCTCTGCTGTGAGTCCAGTTTTAGTTTCCGATGCTTAACTTCAGGTTTACTGTATCCCTTGGACCTTCTTATTGACTATGAAACACAGAAATTGCATCCGAATTTAATAAAAAAGGCACAATGCCGAATGAAGTACAAGAGGACTGACACTCTTACTTTCTATGATTTGAACCATTCCTGTGAGTCCAGTTTTAAATTCCGATGCTTCACTTCAGGTGTACTGTATACCTTAGACCTACCTTTTGACGATGAAACACAGAAATTTCATCCGAATTTAATACAAATGCACAATGTCGACTTAAGTACAAGAGGACTGACACTCTAACTTTCTATGATTTGAACCCCTCCTGCGTGTCCAGTTTAAGATTCCGATGCTTCACTTCAGGAGTACTGTATACCTTGGACCTTCTTATTGACCATGAAACACAGAAATTTCATCTCAGTTTAATACAAATGCACAATTCCGACTTGAGTACACGAGGACTGACACTCTAACTTTCTCTGATTGAACCTCTCCTGTGAGTCCAGTCTTAGTTTCCGATGCTTCACTACAGGTTCACTGGATCCCTTGGACCTTCTTATTAACGAAGAAACACAGAAATTGCATCCGAATTTAATACAAAAGGCACAATGCCGACTTAAGCACTACAGGTCTGACACTCTAACTTTCTATGATTTGAACCTCTGCTGTGAGTCCAGTTTCAGTTTCCGATGCTTCACTTCAGGTTTACTGTATCCCTAGGACCTTCTTATTGACGGTGAAACACAGAAATTGCATCCGAATTTAATAAAAAAGGCACAATGCCGACTTAAGTACAAGAGGACTGATACTCTGACTTTCTATGATTTGAACCCCTCCTGTGAGTCCAGTTTTGGATTCCGATGCTTAACTTCAGGTTTACTGTATCCCTTGGACCTTCTTATTGACGATGAAACACAGAAATTGCATCCGAAATTAATACAAAAAACACAATGCCGACTTAAGTACAAGAGGACTGATACTCTAACTTTCTATGATATGAACCTCTCCTGTGAGTCCAGTCTTAGTTTCCGATGCTTCACTTCAGGTTCACTGTATCCCTTGGACCTTCTTATTGACGAAGAAACACAGAAATTGCATCCGAATTTAATACAAAAGGCACAATGCCGACTTAAGTACAAGAGGACTGAAACTCTAAGTTTCTATGATTTGAACCTCTGCTGTGAGTCCAGTTTTATTTTCCGATGCTTCACTTCAGGTTTACTGTATCCCTTGGACCTTCTTATTGACGATGAAACACAGAAATTGCATCCGAATTTAATACAAAAGGCACAATGCCGACTTAACTACAAGAGGACTAAAACTCTTACTCTCTATGATTTGAACCTCTGCTGTGAGTCCAGATTTAGTTTACGATGCTTCACTTCAGGTTTACTGTATCCCTTGGACCTTCTTATTGACGATGAAACAAAGAAATTGCATCCGAATTTAATAAAAAAGGCACAATGCCGACTTAAGTAAAAGTGGACTGACACTCTAACTCTCTATGATTTGAACCTCTCCTGTAAGTCCAGTTTTAGATTCCGATGCTTCACTTCAGGTGTACTGTATACCTTGGTCCTTCTTATTGACGATGAAACACAGAAATTTCATCCGAATTTAATAAAAAAGGCACAATGCCGACTTAAGTACAAGAGGACTGATACTCTAACTTTCTATGATTTGAACCCCTCCTGTGAGTCCAGTTTTAGATTCCGATGCTTAACTTCAGGATTTCTGTATCCCTTGGACCTTCTTATTGACGATGAAACACAGAAATTGCATCCGAATTTAATACAAAAATCACAATGCCAACTTAAGTACAAGAGGACTGAAACTCTAACTCTTTATGATTTGAACCTCTGCTGTGAGTCCAGTTTTAGTTTCCGATGCTTAACTTCAGGTTTACTGTATCCCTTGGACCTTCTCATTGATCATGAAGCACAGAAATTGCATCCGAATTTAATACAAAAGGCACAATGCCGACTTATGTACAAGATTACAGACACTCCAACTTTCTATGATTTGAACCCCTCTTGCGAATCCAGTTTCAGATTCCGATGCTTCACTTCAGGTTTACTGTATACCTTGGACCTTCTTATCGACGATGAAACACAGAAATTACGTCCGAATTTAATACAAACGCACAATGCCGACTTAAGTACAAGAGGACTGACACTCTAACCTTCTGTGATTTGAACCCCTCCTGTGAGTCCAGTTTTAGTTTCCGATGCTTCACTTCAGGTTTACTGTATCCCTTGGACCTTCTTATTGACGATGAAACACAGAAATTGTATCCGAATTTAATACATAAGGCACAATGCCGACTTAAGTACTAGAGGACTGACACCCTAACTTTCTATGATTTGAACCTCTCCTGTGAGTCCAGTTTTAGTTTCCGTTGCTTCACTTCAGGTTAACTGTATCCCTTGGACCTTCTTATTGACGATGAAACAAAGAAATTGCATCCGAATTTAATAAAAAAGGCACAATGCCGACTTAAGTAAAAGTGGACTGACACCCTAACTCTCTATGATTTGAACCTCTCCTGTAAGTCCAGTTTTAGATTCCGATGCTTCACTTCAGGTGTACTGTATACCTTGGTCCTTCTTATTGACGATGAAACACAGAAATTTCATCCGAATTTAATAAAAAAGGCACAATGCCGACTTAAGTACAAGAGGACTGATACTCTAACTTTCTATGATTTGAACCCCTCCTGTGAGTCCAGTTTTAGATTCTGATGCTTAACTTCAGGTTTACTGTATCCCTTGGACCTTCTTATTGACGATGAAACACAGAAATTGCATCCGAATTTAATACAAAAGGCACAATGCCGACTTAACTACAAGAGGACTGAAACTCTAACTTTCTATGATTTGAACCTCTGCTGTGATTCCAGTTTTAGTTAACGATGCTTCACTTCAGGTTTACTGTATCCTTTGGACCTTCATATTGACGATGAAACACAGAAATTGCATCCGAATTTAATGCAAATGCACAATGCCGACTTAAGTACAAGAGGACTGACACTCTAACTTTCTGTGATTTGAACCTCTCCTGTGAGTCCAGTTTTAGTTTCCGATGCTTCACTTCAGGTTTACTGTATCCCTTGGACCTTCTTATTGACGATGAATCACAGAAATTGCATCCGAATTTAATACATAAGGCACAATGCCGACTTAAGTACTAGAGGAGTGACACCCTAACTTTCTGTGATTTGAACCTCAACTGTGAGTCCAGTTTTAGTTTCCGATTTTTCACTTCAGGTTAACTGTATCCCTTGGACCTTCTTATTGACGATGAAACACAGAAATTGCATCTGAATTTAATACAAAATGCACAATGCCGAGTTAAGTACAAGAGGACTGACACTCTAACTTTGTATGATTTGAACCTTTGCTGTGAGTCCAGTTTTAGTTTCCGGTGCTTCACTTCAGGTTTACTGTATCCCTTGGACCTTCTTATTGACGATGAAACACAGAAATTGCATCCGAATTTAATAAAAGAGGCACAATGCCGACTTCAGTACAAGAGGACTGATACTCTAACTTCCTATGGTTTGAACCACTCCTGTGAGTCCAGTTTTAGATTCCGATGCTTAACTTTAGGTTTACTGTATCCCTTGGACCTTCTTATTGACGATGAAACACTGAAATTGCATCCGAATTTAGTACAAAAGGCACAATGCCGACTTAACTACAAGAGGACTGAAACTCTAACTTTCTATGATTTGAACCTCTGCTGTGATTCCAGTTTTAGTTTACGATGCTTCACTTCAGGTTTACTGTATCCCTTGGAACTTCTTACTGACGATGAAACACAGAAATTACATCCAAATTTAATAAAAAAGGCACAATGCCTACTTAAGTACAAGAGGACTGATACTCTAACTTTCCATGATTTGAACCTCTCCTGTGAGTCCAGTTTAAGATTCCGATGCTTAACTTCAGGTTTACTGTATCCCTTGGACCTTCTTATTGACGATGAAACACAGAAATTGCATCCGAATTTAATACAAAAGCACAATGCCACCTTAAGTACAAGAGGACTGAAACTCCAACATTCTATGATTTGAACCTCTGCTGTGAGTCCAGTTTTAGTCTCCGATGCTTAACTACAGGTTTACTGTATCCCTTGGACCTTCTTATTGACTATGAAACACAGAAATTTCATCCGAATTTAATACAAATGCACAATGTCGACTTAAGTACAAGAGGACTGACACTCTAACTTTCTATGATTTGAACCCCTCCTGCGTGTCCAGATTTAGATTCCGATGCTTCACTTCAGGAGTACTGTATACCTTGGACCTTCTTATTGACCATGAAACACAGAAATTTCATCTCAGTTTAATACAAATGCACAATTCCGACTTGAGTACAAGAGGACTGACACTCTAACTTTCTCTGATTAAAACCTCTCCTGTGAGTCCAGTCTTAGTTTCGGATGCTTCACTTCAGGTTTACTGTATCCCTTGGACCTTCTTATTGACGATGAAACACAGAAATTGCATCCGAATTTAATAAAAAAGGGACAATGCCGACTTAAGTACAAGAGGACTGATACTCTGACTTTCTATGATTTGAACCCCTCCTGTGAGTCCAGTTTTGGATTCCGATGCTTAACTTCAGGTTTACTGTATCCCTTGGACCTTCTTATTGACGATGAAACACAGAAAGTGCATCCGAATTTAATACAAAAGGCACAATTCCGACTTAAGTACAAGAGGACTGAAACTCTAAGTTTCTATGATTTGAACCTCTGCTGTGAGTCCAGTTTTAGTTTCCGATGCTTCACTTCAGGTTTACTGTATCCCTTGGACCTTCTTATTGACGATGAAACACAGAAATTGCATCCGAATTTAATACAAAAGGCACAATTCCGACTTAACTACAAGAGGACTGAAACTCTAACTTTCTAAGATTTGAACCTCTGCTGTGATTCCAGTTTTAGTCTACGATGCTTCACTTCAGGTTTACTGTATCCTTTGGACCTTCATATTGACGATGAAACACAGAAATTGCATCCGAATTTAATACAAATGCACAATGCCGACTTTAGTCCAAGAGGACTGACACTCTAACTTTCGGTGATTTGAACCTCTCCTGTGAGAACAGTTTTAGTTTCCGATGCTTCACTTCAGGTTTACTGTATCCCTTGGACCTTCTTATTGACGATGAAACACAGAAATTGCATCCGAATTTAATACATAAGGCAAAATGCCGACTTAAGTACTAGAGGACTGACACCCTAACTTTCTATGATTTGAACCTCTCCTGTGAGTCCAGTTTTAGTTTCCGATGCTTCACTTCAGGTTAACTGTATCCCTTGGACCATCTTATTGACGATGAAACACAGAAATTGCATCCGACTTTAATAAAAAAGGCACAATGCCGACTTAAGTACATGAGGACTGATACTCTAACTTTCTATGATTTGAACCCTTCCTGTGAGTCCAGTTTTAGTTTCCGATGCTTCACTTCAGGTTTACTGTAATCCTTGGACCCTCTTATTGACGATGAAACACAGAAATTGCATCCGAATTTAATACAAAAGGCACAATGCCGACATAAGTACAAGTGGACTGACACTCTAACTTTCTATGATTTGAACCTCTCCTGTGAGTCCAGTTTTAGATTCCGATGCTTCACTTCAGGTGTACTGTATACCTTGGTCCTTCTTATTGACGATGAAACACAGAAATTTCATCCGAATTTAATACAAATGCACAATGCCGACTTAAGTACAAGAGGACTGAATTTCTAACTTTCTATGATTTGAACCTCCGCTGTGAGTCCAGTTTTAGTTTCCGATGCTTCACTTCAGGTTTACTGTATCCCTTGGACCTTCTTATTGACGATGAAACAAAGAAATTGCATCCGAATTTAATACAAAAGGCACAATGCCGAGTTAAGTACAAGAGGACTGATACAATAACTTTGTATGATTTGAACCTCTGCTGTGAGTCCAGTTTTAGTTTCCGATGCTTCACTTCAGGTTTACTGTATCCCTTGGACCTTCTTATTGACAATGAAACACAGAAATTGCATCCGAATTTAATAAAAAAGGCACAATGCCGACTTAAGTACAAGAGGACTGATACTCTAACTCTCTATGATTTGAACCCCTCCTGTGAGTCCAGTTTTAGATTCCGATTCTTAACTTCAGGTTTACTGTATCCCTTGGACCTTCTTATTGACGATGAAACACAGAAATTGCATCCAAATTTAATACAAAAGGCACAATGCCGACTTAACTACAAGAGGACTGAAACTCTAACTTTCTATGATTTGAACCTCTGCTGTGAATCTAGTTTTAGTTTACGATGCTTCACTTCAGGTTTGCTGTATCCTTTGCACCTTCATAGTGACGATGAAACACAGAAATTGCATCCGAATTTAATACAAAATGCACAATGCCGACTTAAGTACTAGAGGACTGATACTCTAACTTTCTATGATATGAACCTCTGCTGTGAGTCCAGTTTTAGTTTCCGATGCTTAACTTTAGGTTTACTGTATCCCTTGGACCTTCTTACTGACGATGAAACACAGAAATTGCATACCAATTTAATAAAAAAGGCACAATGCCGACTTAAGTGCAAGAGGACTGAAACTCTAACATTCTGTGATTTGAACCTCTGCTGTGAGTCCAGTATTAGTTTCCGATGCTTCACTTAAGGTGTACTGTATACCTTAGACCTTCTTATTGACGATGAAACACAGAAATTGCATCCGAATTTAATACAAAAGAACAATGCCGACTTAAGTACAAAAGGACTGAAACTCTAAAATTCTATGATTTGAACCTCTGCTGTGAGTCCAGTTTTAGTTTCCGATGCTTAACTTGAGGTTTACTGTATCCCTTGGACCTTCTTATTGACGATGAAACACAGAAATTGCATCCGAATTTAATAAAAAAGGCACAATGCCGAATGAAGTACAAGAGGACTGACACTCTAACTTTCTATGATTTTAACCATTCCTGTGAGTCCAGTTTTAATTTCCGATGCTTCACTTCAGGTGTACTGTAATCCTTAGACCTTCTTATTGTCGATGAAACACACAAATTTCATCCCAATTTAATACAAAAGGCACAATGCCGACTTAAGTACAAGAGGTTTGACACTCTAACTTTCTGAGATTTGAACCTCTGCTGTGAGTCCAGTCTTAGTTTCCCATGCTTCACTTTAGGTTTACTGTATCCCTTGGACCTGCTTATTGACGATGAAACACAGAAATTGCATCCGAATTTAATAAAAAAGGCACAATGCCGACTTAATTACAAGAGGACTGAAACTCTAACTTTCTATGATTTGAACCTCTGCTGTGATTCCAGTTATAGTTTACGATGCTTCACTTCAGGTTTATTGTATCCTTTGGACCTTCATATTGACGATGAAAGACAGAAATTGCATCCGAATTTAATACAAAATGCACAATGCCGACTTAAGGGCAAGAGGACTGATACTCTAACTTTCTATGATTTGAACCTCTGCTGTGAGTCCAGTTTTAGTTTCCGATGCTTCACTTCAGGTTTACTGTATCCCTTGGACCTTCTTACTGACGATGAAACACAGACATTACATCCGAATTAAATAAAAAAGGCACAATGCCTACTTAAGTACAAGAGGACTGATACTCTAACTTTCTATGATTTGAACCTCTCCTGTGAGTCCAGTTTTAGATTCCGATGCTTATCTTCAGGTTCACTGTATCCCTTGGACCTTCTTATTGACGATGAAACACAGAAATTGCATCCGAATTTAATACAAAAGCACAATGCCGACTTAAGTACAAGAGGACTGAAACTCTAACATTCTATGATTTGAACCTCTGCTGTGAGTCCAGTTTTAGTTTCCGATGCTTAACTTCAGGTTTACTGTATCCCTTGGACCTTCTTATTGACGATGAAACACAGAAATTGCATCCGAATTTAATAAAAAAGGCACAATGCCGACTTAAGTACAAGAGGACTGATACTCTGACTTTCTATGATTTGAACCTCTGCTGTGAGTCCAGTTTTGGATTCCGATGCTTCACTTCAGGTTTACTGTATCCCTTGGACCTTCTTATTGACGATGAAACACAGAAATTGCATCCGAGTTTAATACAAAAGGCACAATGCCGACTTAAGTACAAGAGGACTGAAACTCTAAGTTTCTATGATTTGAACCTCTGCTGTGAGTCCAGTTTTAGTTTCCGATGCTTCACTTCAGGTTTACTGTATCCCTTGGACCTTCTTATTGACGATGAAACACAGAAATTGCGTGCGAATTTAATACAAAAGGCACAATGCCGACTTAACTACAAGAGGACTGAAACTCTAACTTTCTATGATTTGAACCTCTGCTGTGATTCCAGTTTTAGTTTACGATGCTTCACTTCAGGTTTACTGTATCCCTTGGACCTTCTTATTGACGATGTAACACAGAAATTGCATCCGAATTTAATACAAAAGGCACAATGCCGAGTTAAGTACAAGAGGACTGATACTCTAACATTGTATGATTTGAACCTCTGCTGTGAGTCCAGTTTTAGTTTCAGATGCTTCACTTCAGGTTTACTGTATCCCTTGGACCTTCTTATTGACGATGAAACACAGAAATTGCATCCGAATTTAATAAAAAAGGCACAATGCCGACTTAAGTACAAGAGGTCTGATACTCTAACTTTCTATGATTTGAACCCCTCCTGTGAGTCCAGTTTTAGATTCCGATGCTTAACTTCAGGTTTACTGTTTCCCTTGGACCTTCTTATTGACGATGAAACACAGAAATTGCATCCGAATTTAATACAAAAGGCACAATGCCGACTTAACTACAAGAGGACTGAAACTCTAACTTTCTATGATTTGAACCTCTGCTGTGATTCCAGTTTTAGTTTACGATGCTTCACTTCAGGTTTGCTGTATCCTTTGGACCTCCATATTGACGATGAAACACAGAAATTGCATCCGAATTTAATACAAAATGCACAATAACGACTTAAGTACAAGAAGACTGATACTCTAACTTTCTATGATTTGAACCTCTGCTGTGAGTCCAGTATTAGTTTCCGATGCTTAACTTCAGGTTTACTGTATCCTTGGACCTTCGTATTGACAATGAAGCACAGAAAATGCATCCGAATTTGATACAAATGCACAATGCCGACTAAAGCCTAAGAGGACTGTTAATCTAACTATCTATGATTTGAACCCCTCCTGTGAGTCCTGTTTTGGATTCCGATGGTTCACTTCAGGTGTACTGCATTCCTTGGACCTTCTTATTGACGATGAAACACAGAAATTTCATCCGAATTTAATACAAAAGGCACAATCCTGACTTGAGTACAAGAGGACTGACACTCTAACTTTCTATGATTTGAACCTCTCCTGTGTGTCCAGTTTTAGTATCCGATGCTTGACTTCAGGTTTACTGTATACCTTGGACCTTCTTATTGACGATGAAAGTCAGAAATTCCATCCGTATTTAATACAAAAGAAACAATGCCCACTTAAGTACAAGAGGTCTGACACTCTAACTTTCTATGATTTGAACCACTACTGTGAGTCACGTTTTAGTTTCCGATGCTTCACTTCAGGTTTACTGTATCCCTTGGACCTTCTAATTGACGATGAAACACAGAAATTGCATCCGAATTTAATACAAAAGGCACAATGCCGACTTAACTACAAGAGGACTGAAACTCTAACTTTCTATGATTTGAACCTCTGCTGTGATTCCAGTTTTAGTTTACGATGCTTCACTTCAGGTTTACTGTATCCCTTGGACCTTCTTATTGACGATGTAACACAGAAATTGCATCCGAATTTAATACAAAAGGCACAATGCCGACTTAAGTACTAGAGGACTGACACTCTAACTATCTATTATTTGAACTTCTCCTGTGAGTCCAGTTTTACTTTTCGATGCTTCACTTGAGATTTACTGTATACCTTGGACCTTCTTATTGACGATGAAACACAGAAATTGCATTCGAATTGAATACAAAAGCCACAATGCCGACTTATGTACAAGAATACTGACACTCTAACTTTCTATGATTTGAACCTCTCCTGTGAGTCCAGTTTTAGTTTCCGATGCTTCACTTCATTTTTACTGTATCCCTTGGACCTTCTAATTGACGATGAAACACAGAAATTGCATCCGAATTTATTAAAAAAGGCACAATGCCGACTTAAGTACAAGAGGACTGATGCTCTAACTTTCTATGATTTGAACCCCTGCTGTGAGTCCGGTTTTAGTTTCCGATGCTTCACTTCAGGTTTACAGTATCCCTTGGACCCTCTTATTGACGATGAAACACAGAAATTGCATCCGAATTTAATACAAAAGGCACAATGCCGACGTAAGTACAAGAGGCCTGCCACTCTAACTTTCTATGATTAGAACCTCTCCTGTAAGTCCAGCTTTAGACTCCGATGCTTCGCTTCAGGTTTACTGTCTCCCTTGGACCTTCTTATTGACGATGAAAGACGGAAATGGCATCCGAATTTAATACAAAAGGCACAATGCCGGCTTAAGTAAAAGAGGACTGACACTCTTTCTTTCTATGATTTGAACCTCTCCTGTGAATCCAGTTTTAGATTCCGATGCTTCACTTCAGGTTTACTGTATCCCTTGGACCTTCTCATTGATGATGAAGCACAGAAATTGCATCCGAATTTAATACAAAAGGCACAATGCCGGCTTATGTACAAGAATACTGACACTCTAACTTTCAATGATTTGAACCTCTCCTGTGAGACCAGTTTTAGTTTCCGATGCTTCACTTAAGGTTTACTGTATACCTTGGACCTTCTTATTGGCGATGAAACACAGAAATTGCATCCGAATTTAATACATAAGGCACAATGCCGACTTAAGTGCAACAGGACTGAAACTCTAACTTTCTATGATTTGAACCCCTCCTGCGAGTCCAGTTTTAGATTCCGATGCTTAACTTCAGGTTCACTGTATCCCATGAACCTTCTTATTGACGATGAAAGACAGATATTGCATCCGAATTTAATACAAAAGGCACAATGCCGACTTAAGTACAATAGGACTGATACTCTAACTTTCTATGATTTGAACCTGTGCTGTGAGTCCAGTTTTTGTTTCCGATGCTTCACTTCAGGTTTACTGTATCCCTTGGACCTTCTTATTGACGATGAAATACAGAAATTGCATCCGAATTTAATACAAAAGGCACAATGCCGACTTATGTACAAGAGGACTGACACTCTAACTTTCTATGATTTGAACCACTACTGTGAGTCACGTTTTAGTTTCCGATGCTTCACTTCAGGTCTACTGTATCCTTGGACCTTCTTATTGACGATGTAGCACAGAAATTGCATCCGAATATGATACAAATGCACAATGCCGACTTAAGCACAAGACGACTGTTAATCTAACTTTCTATGATTTGAACCCCTCCTGTGAGTCCAGTTTTAGATTCCGATGCTTCACTTCAGGTGTACTGCATACCTTGGACCTTCTTATTGACAATGTAACACAGAAATTGTATCCGAATTAAATACAAAAGGCACAATGCCGACTTAAGTACTAGAGGACTGACACTCGAACTTGCTATGATTTTAACCTCTCCTGTGAGTCAAGTCTTAGTTTCCGATGCTTCACTTCAGGTAACTGTATGCCTTGGACTTTCTTATTGACGATGAAACACAGAAATTGCATCTGAATGTATACAAAAGGCAGAATGCCGACTTAGGTACAAGAGGACTGACACTCGAATTTTCTATGATTTGAACCCCTCCTGTGAGTCCAGTTTCAGATTCCGATGCTTCACTTCAGGTGTACTGTATACCTTGGACCTTCTAATTGACGATGAAACACAGAAATTGCATCCGAATTTATTAAAAAAGGCACAATGCCGACTTAAGTACAAGAGGCCTGCCACTCTAACTTTCTATGATTAGAACCTCTCCTGTAAGTCCAGCTTTAGACTCCGATGCTTAACTTCAGGTTTACTGAACCCCATGAACCTTCTTATTGACGATGAAAGACAGATATTGCATCCGAATTTAATACAAAAGGCACAATGCCGACTTAAGTACAATAGGACTGATACTCTAACTTTCTATGATTTGAACCTGTGCTGTGAGTATAGTTTTAGATTCCGATGCTTCACTTCAGGTTTACTGTATCCCTTGGACCTTCTTATTGACGATGAAACACAGAAAATGCATCCGAATTTAATACAAAAGGCACAATGCCGACTTAAGTACAAGAGGACTGAAACTCTAACTTTCTATGATTTGAACCCCTCCTGTGAGTCCAGTTTTAGTTTCCGATGTTTCACTTCAGGTTTACTGTATCCCTTGGACCTTCTTATTGACGATGAAACACAGAAATTGCATCCGAATTTAATAAAAAAGGCACAATGCCGACTTAAGTACAAGAGGATTGATACTTTAACTTTCTATGATTTGAACCCCTCCTGTGAGTCCAGTTTTAGATTCCGATGCTTAACTCCTGGTCTACTGTATCCCTTGGACCTTCTTATTGACGATGAAACACAGAAATTGCATCCGAATTTAATACAAAAGGCACAATGCCGACTTAAGTACAAGAGGACTGATACTCTAACTTTCTATGATTTGAACCTCTCCTGTGAGTCCAGTTTTAGTTTCCGATGCTTCCTTCAGGTTTACTGTATCCCTTGGACCTTCTTATTGACGATGAAACACGGAAATTACATCCGAATTTAATACAAAAGGCACAATGCCGACTTAAGTACAAGAGGACTGATACTCTATCTTTCTATGATTTGAACCCCTCCTGTGAGTCCTGTTTTAGATTCCGATGCTTAACTTCTGGTTTACTGTATCCCTTGGACCTTCTTATTGACGATGAAACACAGAAATTGCATCCGAATTTAATACAAAAGGCACAATGCCGACTTAAGTACAAGAGGACTGAAACTCTAACTTTCTATGATTTGAACCTCTGCTGTGAGTCCAGTTTTAGTTTCCGATGCTTCACTTCAGGTTTACTGTATCCCTTGGACCTTCTTATTGACGATGAAACACAGAAATTGCATCCGAATTTAAACAAAAGGCAGAATGCCGACTTAGGTACAAGAGGACTGACACTCTAACTTTCTATGATTTGAACCGCTCCTGTGAGTCCAGTTTCAGATTCCGATGCTTCACTTCAGGTGTACTGTATACCTTGGACCTTCTTACTGACGATGAAACACAGAAATTTCATCCGAATTTAATACAAAAGCACAATGCCGACTTAAGTACAAGAGGACTGACACTCTAACTATCTATTATTTGAACTTCTCCTGTGAGTCCAGTTTTACTTTTCGATGCTTCACTTGAGGTTTACTGTATACCTTGGACCTTCTTACTGACGATGAAACACAGAAATTGCATTCGAATTAAATACAAAAGCCACAATGCCGACTTATGTACAAGAATACTGACACTCTAACTTTCTATGATTTGAACCTCTCCTGTGAGTCCAGTTTTAGTTTCCGATGCTTCACTTCATTTTTACTGTATCCCTAGGACCTTCTTATTGACGGTGAAACACAGAAATTGCATTCGAATTGAATACAAAAGCCACAATGCCGACTTATGTACAAGAATACTGACACTCTAACTTTCTATGATTTGAACCTCTCCTGTGAGTCCAGTTTTAGTTTCCGATGCTTCACTTCATTTTTACTGTATCCCTTGGACCTTCTAATTGACGATGAAACACAGAAATTGCATCCGAATTTATTAAAAAAGGCACAATGCCGACTTAAGTACAAGAGGACTGATGCTCTAACTTTCTATGATTTGAACCCCTGCTGTGAGTCCGGTTTTAGTTTCCGATGCTTCACTTCAGGTTTACAGTATCCCTTGGACCCTCTTATTGACGATGAAACACAGAAATTGCATCCGAATTTAATACAAAAGGCACAATGCCGACGTAAGTACAAGAGGCCTGCCACTCTAACTTTCTATGATTAGAACCTCTCCTGTAAGTCCAGCTTTAGACTCCGATGCTTCGCTTCAGGTTTACTGTCTCCCTTGGACCTTCTTATTGACGATGAAAGACGGAAATGGCATCCGAATTTAATACAAAAGGCACAATGCCGGCTTAAGTAAAAGAGGACTGACACTCTTTCTTTCTATGATTTGAACCTCTCCTGTGAATCCAGTTTTAGATTCCGATGCTTCACTTCAGGTTTACTGTATCCCTTGGACCTTCTCATTGATGATGAAGCACAGAAATTGCATCCGAATTTAATACAAAAGGCACAATGCCGGCATATGTACAAGAATACTGACACTCTAACTTTCAATGATTTGAACCTCTCCTGTGAGACCAGTTTTAGTTTCCGATGCTTCACTTAAGGTTTACTGTATACCTTGGACCTTCTTATTGGCGATGAAACACAGAAATTGCATCCGAATTTAATACATAAGGCACAATGCCGACTTAAGTGCAACAGGACTGAAACTCTGACTTTCTATGATTTGAACCCCTCCTGCGAGTCCAGTTTTAGATTCCGATGCTTAACTTCAGGTTCACTGTATCCCATGAACCTTCTTATTGACGATGAAAGACAGATATTGCATCCGAATTTAATACAAAAGGCACAATGCCGACTTAAGTACAATAGGACTGATACTCTAACTTTCTATGATTTGAACCTGTGCTGTGAGTCCAGTTTTTGTTTCCGATGCTTCACTTCAGGTTTACTGTATCCCTTGGACCTTCTTATTGACGATGAAATACAGAAATTGCATCCGAATTTAATACAAAAGGCACAATGCCGACTTATGTACAAGAGGACTGACACTCTAACTTTCTATGATTTGAACCACTACTGTCAGTCACGTTTTAGTTTCCGATGCTTCACTTCAGGTTTACTGTATCCTTGGACCTTCTTATTGACGATGTAGCACAGAAATTGCATCCGAATATGATACAAATGCACAATGCCGACTTAAGCACAAGACGACTGTTAATCTAACTTTTTATGATTTGAACCCCTCCTGTGAGTCCAGTTTTAGATTCCGATGCTTCACTTCAGGTGTACTGCATACCTTGGACCTTCTTATTGACAATGAAACACAGAAATTGTATCCGAATTAAATACAAAAGGCACAATGCCGACTTAAGTACTAGAGGACTGACACTCGAACTTGCTATGATTTTAACCTCTCCTGTGAGTCACGTCTTAGTTTCCGATGCTTCACTTCAGGTAACTGTATGCCTTGGACTTTCTTATTGACGATGAAACACAGAAATTGCATCTGAATGTATACAAAAGGCAGAATGCCGACTTAGGTACAAGAGGACTGACACTCGAATTTTCTATGATTTGAACCCCTCCTGTGAGTCCAGTTTCAGATTCCGATGCTTCACTTCAGGTGTACTGTATACCTTGGACCTTCTAATTGACGATGAAACACAGAAATTGCATCCGAATTTATTAAAAAAGGCACAATGCCGACTTAAGTACAAGAGGCCTGCCACTCTAACTTTCTATGATTAGAACCTCTCCTGTAAGTCCAGCTTTAGACTCCGATGCTTAACTTCAGGTTTACTGAACCCCATGAACCTTCTTATTGACGATGAAAGACAGATATTGCATCCGAATTTAATACAAAAGGCACAATGCCGACTTAAGTACAATAGGACTGATACTCTAACTTTCTATGATTTGAACCTGTGCTGTGAGTATAGTTTTAGATTCCGATGCTTCACTTCAGGTTTACTGTATCCCTTGGACCTTCTTATTGACGATGAAACACAGAAAATGCATCCGAATTTAATACAAAAGGCACAATGCCGACTTAAGTACAAGAGGACTGAAACTCTAACTTTCTATGATTTGAACCCCTCCTGTGAGTCCAGTTTTAGTTTCCGATGTTTCACTTCAGGTTTACTGTATCCCTTGGACCTTCTTATTGACGATGAAACACAGAAATTGCATCCGAATTTAATAAAAAAGGCACAATGCCGACTTAAGTACAAGAGGATTGATACTCTAACTTTCTATGATTTGAACCCCTCCTGTGAGTCCAGTTTTAGATTCCGATGCTTAACTCCTGGTCTACTGTATCCCTTGGACCTTCTTATTGACGATGAAACACAGAAATTGCATCCGAATTTAATACAAAAGGCACAATGCCGACTTAAGTACAAGAGGACTGATACTCTAACTTTCTATGATTTGAACCTCTCCTGTGAGTCCAGTTTTAGTTTCCGATGCTTCCTTCAGGTTTACTGTATCCCTTGGACCTTCTTATTGACGATGAAACACGGAAATTACATCCGAATTTAATACAAAAGGCACAATGCCGACTTAAGTACAAGAGGACTGATACTCTATCTTTCTATGATTTGAACCCCTCCTGTGAGTCCTGTTTTAGATTCCGATGCTTAACTTCTGGTTTACTGTATCCCTTGGACCTTCTTATTGACGATGAAACACAGAAATTGCATCCGAATTTAATACAAAAGGCACAATGCCGACTTAAGTACAAGAGGACTGAAACTCTAACTTTCTATGATTTGAACCTCTGCTGTGAGTCCAGTTTTAGTTTCCGATGCTTCACTTCAGGTTTACTGTATCCCTTGGACCTTCTTATTGACGATGAAACACAGAAATTGCATCCGAATTTAAACAAAAGGCAGAATGCCGACTTAGGTACAAGAGGACTGACACTCTAACTTTCTATGATTTGAACCGCTCCTGTGAGTCCAGTTTCACATTCCGATGCTTCACTTCAGGTGTACTGTATACCTTGGACCTTCTTACTGACGATGAAACACAGAAATTTCATCCGAATTTAATACAAAAGGCACAATGCCGACTTAAGTACAAGAGGACTGACACTCTAACTATCTATTATTTGAACTTCTCCTGTGAGTCCAGTTTTATTTTTCGATGCTTCACTTGAGGTTTACTGTATACCTTGGACCTTCTTACTGACGATGAAACACAGAAATTGCATTCGAATTAAATACAAAAGCCACAATGCCGACTTATGTACAAGAATACTGACACTCTAACTTTCTATGATTTGAACCTCTCCTGTGAGTCCAGTTTTAGTTTCCGATGCTTCACTTCATTTTTACTGTATCCCTTGGACCTTCTAATTGACGATGAAACACAGAAATTGCATCCGAATTTATTAAAAAAGGCACAATGCCGGCTTAAGTACAAGAGGACTGATGCTCTAACTTTCTATGATTTGAACCCCTGCTGTGAGTCCAGTTTTAGTTTCCGATGCTTCACTTCAGGTTTACAGTATCCCTTGGACCCTCTTATTGAGGATGAAACACAGAAATTGCATCCGAATTTAATACAAAAGGCACAATGCCGACGTACGTACAAGAGGCCTGCCACTCTAACTTTCTATGATTAGAACCTCTCCTGTAAGTCCAGCTTTAGACTCCGATGCTTCGCTTCAGGTTTACTGTCTCCCTTGGACCTTCTTATTGACGATGAAACACGGAAATGGCATCCGAATTTAATACAAAAGGCACAATGCCGGCTTAAGTAAAAGAGGACTGACACTCTTTCTTTCTATGATTTGAACCTCTCCTGTGAATCCAGTTTTAGATTCCGATGTTTCACTTCAGGTTTACTGTATCCCTTGGACCTTCTCATTGATGATGAAGCACAGAAATTGCATCCGAATTTAATACAAAAGGCACAATGCCGGCTTATGTACAAGAATACTGACACTCTAACTTTCAATGATTTGAACCTCTCCTGTGAGACCAGTTTTAGTTTCCGATGCTTCACTTCAGGTTTACTGTATACCTTGGACCTTCTTATTGGCGATGAAACACAGAAATTGCATCCGAATTTAATACATAAGGCACAATGCCGACTTAAGTGCAACAGGACTGAAACTCTAACTTTCTATGATTTGAACCCCTCCTGCGAGTCCAGTTTTAGATTCCGATGCTTAACTTCAGGTTCACTGTATCCCATGAACCTTCTTATTGACGATGAAAGACAGATATTGCATCCGAATTTAATACAAAAGGCACAATGCCGACTTAAGTACAATAGGACTGATACTCTAACTTTCTATGATTTGAACCTGTGCTGTGAGTCCAGTTTTAGTTTCCGATGCTTCACTTCAGGTTTACTGTATCCCTTGGACCTTCTTATTGACGATGAAATACAGTAATTGCATCCGAATTTAATACAAAAGGCACAATGCCGACTTAAGTACAAGAGGACTGACACTCTAACTTTCTATGATTTGAACCACTACTGTGAGTCACGTTTTAGTTTCCGATGCTTCACTTCAGGTTTACTGTATCCTTGGACCTTCTTATTGACGATGTAGCACAGAAATTGCATCCGAATATGATACAAATGCACAATGCCGACTTAAGCACAAGACGACTGTTAATCTAACTTTCTATGATTTGAACCCCTCCTGTGAGTCCAGTTTTAGATTCCGATGCTTCACTTCAGGTGTACTGCATACCTTGGACCTTCTTATTGACGATGAAACACAGAAATTTCATCCGAATTTAATACAAAAGGCACAATGCTGACTTAAGTACATGAGGACTGACACTCTAACTTTCTATCATTTGAACCTCTCCTGTGAGTCCTGTTTTAGTTTCCGATGCTTCACTACAGGTGTACTGTATCCCTTGGACCTTCTTATTGACAATGAAACACAGAAATTGTATCCGAATTAAATACAAAAGGCACAATGCCGACTTAAGTACTAGAGGACTGACACTCGAACTTGCTATGATTGTAACCTCTCCTGTGAGTCAAGTCTTAGTTTCCGATGCTTCACTTCAGGTAACTGTATGCCTTGGACCTTCTTATTGACGATGAAACACAGAAATTGCATCCGAATTTATACAAAAGGCAGATTGCCGACTTAGGTACAAGAGGACTGACACTCGAATTTTCTATGATTTGAACCCCTCCTGTGAGTCCAGTTTCAGATTCCGATGCTTCACTTCAGGTGTACTGTATACCTTGGACCTTCTAATTGACGATGAAACACAGAAATTGCATCCGAATTTATTAAAAAAGGCACAATGCCGACTTAAGTACAAGAGGCCTGCCACTCTAACTTTCTATGATTAGAACCTCTCCTGTAAGTCCAGCTTTAGACTCCGATGCTTAACTTCAGGTTTACTGAATCCCATGAACCTTCTTATTGACGATGAAAGACAGATATTGCATCCGAATTTAATACAAAAGGCACAATGCCGACTTAAGTACAATAGGACTGATACTCTAACTTTCTATGATTTGAACCAGTGCTGTGAGTCCAGTTTTAGTTTCCGATGCTTCACTTCAGGTTTACTGTATCCCTTGGACCTTCTTATTGACGATGAAACACAGAAAATGCATCCGAATTTAATACAAAAGGCACAATGCCGACTTAAGTACAAGAGGACTGAAACTCTAACTTTCTATGATTTGAACCCCTCCTGTGAGTCCAGTTTTAGTTTCCGATGTTTCACTTCAGGTTTACTGTATCCCTTGGACCTTCTTATTGACGATGAAACACAGAAATTGCATCCGAATTTAATAAAAAAGGCACAATGCCGACTTAAGTACAAGAGGATTGATACTCTAACTTTCTATGATTTGAACCCCTCCTGTGAGTCCAGTTTTAGATTCCGATGCTTAACTCCTGGTCTACTGTATCCCTTGGACCTTCTTATTGACGATGAAACACAGAAATTGCATCCGAATTTAATACAAAAGGCACAATGCCGACTTAAGTACAAGAGGACTGATACTCTAACTTTCTATGATTTGAACCTCTCCTGTGAGTCCAGTTTTAGTTTCCGATGCTTCCTTCAGGTTTACTGTATCCCTTGGACCTTCTTATTGACGATGAAACACGGAAATTACATCCGAATTTAATACAAAAGGCACAATGCCGACTTAATTACAAGAAGACTGATACTCTATCTTTCTATGATTTGAACCCCTCCTGTGAGTCCTGTTTTAGATTCCGATGCTTAACTTCTAGTTTACTGTATCCCGTGGACCTTCTTATTGACGATGAAACACAGAAAATGCATCCGAATTTAATACAAAAGGCACAATGCCGACTTAAGTACAAGAGGACTGAAACTCTAACTTTCTATGATTTGAACCTCTGCTGTGAGTCCAGTTTTAGTTTCCGATGCTTCACTTCAGGTTTACTGTATCCCTTGGACCTTCTTATTGACGATGAAACACAGAAATTGCGTCCGAATTTAATACAAAAGGCACAATGCCGACTTAAGTAAAAGAGAACTGAAACTCTAACTTTCTATGATTTCAACCTCTGCTGTGAGTCCTGCTTTAGTTTCCGATGCTTCACTTCAGGTTTACTGTATCCCTTGGTCCTTCTTATTGACGATGAAACACAGATATTGCATCCGAATTTAATACGAAAGGCACAATGCCGACTTAAGTACAAGAGGACTGAAACTCTAACTTTCTACGATTTGAACCTCTGCTGTGAGTCCAGTTTAAGTTTCCGATGCTTCACTTCAGGTTTACTGTATCTATTGGACCTTCTTATTGACGACGAAACACAGAAATTGCATCCAAATTTAATACAAAAGGCACAATGCCGACTTAAGTACAAGGGGACTGATACTCTAACTTTCTACGATTTGAACCCTTCCTGTGAGTCCAGTTTTAGATTCCGATGCTTAACTTCAGGTTTACTGTATCCCTTGGACCTACTTATTGACGATGAGACACAGAAATTGCATCCGAATTTAATACAAAAGGCACAATGCCGACTTAAGTACAAGGCGACTAATACTCTAACTTTCTATGATTTGAACCTCTGCTGTGAGTCCAGTTTTAGATTCCGATGCTTCACTTCTGGTTTACTTTATCCATTGGACCCTCTTATTGACGATGAAACACAGAAATTGCATCTGAATTTAATACAAAAGGCACAATGCCGACTTAAGTATAAGAGGACTGAAACTCTAACTTTCTATGATTTGAACCTCTGCTGTGAGTCCAATTTCAGTTTCCGATGCTTCACTTCAGGTTTACTGTATCCCTTGGACCTTGTTATTGACGATGAAACACAGAAATTGCATCCGAATTTAATACAAAAGGCACAATGCCGACTTAAGTACAAGAGGACTGAAACTCTAACTTTCTATGATTTGAACCTCTGCTGTGAGTCCAGTTTCAGTTTCCGATGCTTCACTTCAGGTTTACTGTATCCCTTGGACCTTGTTATTGACGATGAAACACAGAAATTGCATCCGAATTTAATACAAAAGGTACAATGCCGACTTAAGTACAAGAGGACTGAAACTCTAACTTTCTATGATTTGAACTTCTGCTGTGAGTCCAGTTTTAGTTTCCGATGCTTCACTTCAGGTTTACTGTATCACTGGGACCTTCTTATTGACGATGAAACACAGAAATAGCATCCGAATTTAATAAAAGAGGCACAATGGCGACTTAAGTACAAGAGGACAGATACTCTAACTTTCTATGATTTGAACCCCTCCTGTGAGTCCAGTTTCAGATTCCGATGCTTAACTTCAGGTTTACTGCATCCCTTGGACCTTCTTATTGACGATGAAATACAGAAATTGCATCCGAACTTAATAAAAAAGGCACAATGCCGGCTTAAGTACAAGAGGACTGATACTCTAACTGTCTATGATTTGAACCCCTCCTGTGAGTCCAGATTTAGTTTCCGATGCTTAACTTCCAGGTTTACGGTATCCCTTGGACTTTCTTATTGACGATGAAACACTGAAATTTGATCCCAATTTAATACAAAAGGCTCAATGCCGACTTAAGTACAAGAGGACTGATACTCTAACTTTCTATGATTTGAACCTCTCCTGTGGGACCAGTTTTAGTTTCCGATGCTTCACGTCAGGTTTACTGTATCCCTTGGACCCTCTTATTGACGATGAAACACAGAAATTGCATCCGAATTTAATACAAAAGGCACAATGCCGAATTAAGTACAAGAGGACTGAAACTCTAACTTTCTATGAATTGAAAATCTGCTGTGAGTCCAGTTTTAGTTTCCCAGGCTTCACTTCAGGTTTACTGTATCCCTTGGACCTTCTTATTGACGATGAAACACAGAAATTGCATCCGAATTTAATACAAAAGGCACAATGCCGACTTAAGTACATGAGGACTGATACTCTAACTTTCTATGATTTGAACCTCTCCTGTGAGTCCAGTTTTAGTTTCCGATGCTTAACTTCAGGTTTACTGTATCCCTTGGACCTTCTTATTGACGATGAAACACAGAAATTGCATCCGAATTTAATACAAAAGGCACAATGCCGGCTTAAGTAAAAGAGGACTGACACTCTTTCTTTCTATGATTTGAACCTCTCCTGTGAATCCAGTTTTAGATTCCGATGTTTCACTTCAGGTTTACTGTATCCCTTGGACCTTCTCATTGATGATGAAGCACAGAAATTGCATCCGAATTTAATACAAAAGGCACAATGCCGGCTTATGTACAAGAATACTGACACTCTAACTTTCAATGATTTGAACCTCTCCTGTGAGACCAGTTTTAGTTTCCGATGCTTCACTTCAGGTTTACTGTATACCTTGGACCTTCTTATTGGCGATGAAACACAGAAATTGCATCCGAATTTAATACATAAGGCACAATGCCGACTTAAGTGCAACAGGACTGAAACTCTAACTTTCTATGATTTGAACCCCTCCTGCGAGTCCAGTTTTAGATTCCGATGCTTAACTTCAGGTTCACTGTATCCCATGAACCTTCTTATTGACGATGAAAGACAGATATTGCATCCGAATTTAATACAAAAGGCACAATGCCGACTTAAGTACAATAGGACTGATACTCTAACTTTCTATGATTTGAACCTGTGCTGTGAGTCCAGTTTTAGTTTCCGATGCTTCACTTCAGGTTTACTGTATCCCTTGGACCTTCTTATTGACGATGAAATACAGTAATTGCATCCGAATTTAATACAAAAGGCACAATGCCGACTTAAGTACAAGAGGACTGACACTCTAACTTTCTATGATTTGAACCACTACTGTGAGTCACGTTTTAGTTTCCGATGCTTCACTTCAGGTTTACTGTATCCTTGGACCTTCTTATTGACGATGTAGCACAGAAATTGCATCCGAATATGATACAAATGCACAATGCCGACTTAAGCACAAGACGACTGTTAATCTAACTTTCTATGATTTGAACCCCTCCTGTGAGTCCAGTTTTAGATTCCGATGCTTCACTTCAGGTGTACTGCATACCTTGGACCTTCTTATTGACGATGAAACACAGAAATTTCATCCGAATTTAATACAAAAGGCACAATGCTGACTTAAGTACATGAGGACTGACACTCTAACTTTCTATCATTTGAACCTCTCCTGTGAGTCCTGTTTTAGTTTCCGATGCTTCACTACAGGTGTACTGTATCCCTTGGACCTTCTTATTGACAATGAAACACAGAAATTGTATCCGAATTAAATACAAAAGGCACAATGCCGACTTAAGTACTAGAGGACTGACACTCGAACTTGCTATGATTGTAACCTCTCCTGTGAGTCAAGTCTTAGTTTCCGATGCTTCACTTCAGGTAACTGTATGCCTTGGACCTTCTTATTGACGATGAAACACAGAAATTGCATCCGAATTTATACAAAAGGCAGATTGCCGACTTAGGTACAAGAGGACTGACACTCGAATTTTCTATGATTTGAACCCCTCCTGTGAGTCCAGTTTCAGATTCCGATGCTTCACTTCAGGTGTACTGTATACCTTGGACCTTCTAATTGACGATGAAACACAGAAATTGCATCCGAATTTATTAAAAAAGGCACAATGCCGACTTAAGTACAAGAGGCCTGCCACTCTAACTTTCTATGATTAGAACCTCTCCTGTAAGTCCAGCTTTAGACTCCGATGCTTAACTTCAGGTTTACTGAATCCCATGAACCTTCTTATTGACGATGAAAGACAAATATTGCATCCGAATTTAATACAAAAGGCACAATGCCGACTTAAGTACAATAGGACTGATACTCTAACTTTCTATGATTTGAACCTGTGCTGTGAGTCCAGTTTTAGTTTCCGATGCTTCACTTCAGGTTTACTGTATCCCTTGGACCTTCTTATTGACGATGAAACACAGAAAACGCATCCGAATTTAATACAAAAGGCACAATGCCGACTTAAGTACAAGAGGACTGAAACTCTAACTTTCTATGATTTGAAATCCTCCTGTGAGTCCAGTTTTAGTTTCCGATGTTTCACTTCAGGTTTACTGTATCCCTTGGACCTTCTTATTGACGATGAAACACAGAAATTGCATCCGAATTTAATAAAAAAGGCACAATGCCGACTTAAGTACAAGAGGATTGATACTCTAACTTTCTATGATTTGAACCCCTCCTGTGAGTCCAGTTTTAGATTCCGATGCTTAACTCCTGGTCTACTGTATCCCTTGGACCTTCTTATTGACGATGAAACACAGAAATTGCATCCGAATTTAATACAAAAGGCACAATGCCGACTTAAGTACAAGAGGACTGATACTCTAACTTTCTATGATTTGAACCTCTCCTGTGAGTCCAGTTTTAGTTTCCGATGCTTCCTTCAGGTTTACTGTATCCCTTGGACCTTCTTATTGACGATGAAACACGGAAATTACATCCGAATTTAATACAAAAGGCACAATGCCGACTTAAGTACAAGAGGACTGATACTCTATCTTTCTATGATTTGAACCCCTCCTGTGAGTCCTGTTTTAGATTCCGATGCTTAACTTCTAGTTTACTGTATCCCGTGGACCTTCTTATTGACGATGAAACACAGAAAATGCATCCGAATTTAATACAAAAGGCACAATGCCGACTTAAGTACAAGAGGACTGAAACTCTAACTTTCTATGATTTGAACCTCTGCTGTGAGTCCAGTTTTAGTTTCCGATGCTTCACTTCAGGTTTACTGTATCCCTTGGACCTTCTTATTGACGATGAAACACAGAAATTGCGTCCGAATTTAATACAAAAGGCACAATGCCGACTTAAGTAAAAGAGAACTGAAACTCTAACTTTCTATGATTTCAACCTCTGCTGTGAGTCCTGCTTTAGTTTCCGATGCTTCACTTCAGGTTTACTGTATCCCTTGGTCCTTCTTATTGACGATGAAACACAGATATTGCATCCGAATTTAATACGAAAGGCACAATGCCGACTTAAGTACAAGAGGACTGAAACTCTAACTTTCTACGATTTGAACCTCTGCTGTGAGTCCAGTTTAAGTTTCCGATGCTTCACTTCAGGTTTACTGTATCTATTGGACCTTCTTATTGACGACGAAACACAGAAATTGCATCCAAATTTAATACAAAAGGCACAATGCCGACTTAAGTACAAGGGGACTGATACTCTAACTTTCTACGATTTGAACCCTTCCTGTGAGTCCAGTTTTAGATTCCGATGCTTAACTTCAGGTTTACTGTATCCCTTGGACCTACTTATTGACGATGAGACACAGAAATTGCATCCGAATTTAATACAAAAGGCACAATGCCGACTTAAGTACAAGGCGACTAATACTCTAACTTTCTATGATTTGAACCTCTGCTGTGAGTCCAGTTTTAGATTCCGATGCTTCACTTCTGGTTTACTTTATCCATTGGACCCTCTTATTGACGATGAAACACAGAAATTGCATCTGAATTTAATACAAAAGGCACAATGCCGACTTAAGTATAAGAGGACTGAAACTCTAACTTTCTATGATTTGAACCTCTGCTGTGAGTCCAATTTCAGTTTCCGATGCTTCACTTCAGGTTTACTGTATCCCTTGGACCTTGTTATTGACGATGAAACACAGAAATTGCATCCGAATTTAATACAAAAGGCACAATGCCGACTTAAGTACAAGAGGACTGAAACTCTAACTTTCTATGATTTGAACCTCTGCTGTGAGTCCAGTTTCAGTTTCCGATGCTTCACTTCAGGTTTACTGTATCCCTTGGACCTTGTTATTGACGATGAAACACAGAAATTGCATCCGAATTTAATACAAAAGGTACAATGCCGACTTAAGTACAAGAGGACTGAAACTCTAACTTTCTATGATTTGAACTTCTGCTGTGAGTCCAGTTTTAGTTTCCGATGCTTCACTTCAGGTTTACTGTATCACTGGGACCTTCTTATTGACGATGAAACACAGAAATAGCATCCGAATTTAATAAAAGAGGCACAATGGCGACTTAAGTACAAGAGGACTGATACTCTAACTTTCTATGATTTGAACCCCTCCTGTGAGTCCAGTTTCAGATTCCGATGCTTAACTTCAGGTTTACTGCATCCCTTGGACCTTCTTATTGACGATGAAATACAGAAATTGCATCCGAACTTAATAAAAAAGGCACAATGCCGGCTTAAGTACAAGAGGACTGATACTCTAACTGTCTATGATTTGAACCCCTCCTGTGAGTCCAGATTTAGTTTCCGATGCTTAACTTCCAGGTTTACGGTATCCCTTGGACCTTCTTATTGACGATGAAACACTGAAATTTGATCCCAATTTAATACAAAAGGCTCAATGCCGACTTAAGTACAAGAGGACTGATACTCTAACTTTCTATGATTTGAACCTCTCCTGTGAGACCAGTTTTAGTTTCCGATGCTTCACGTCAGGTTTACTGTATCCCTTGGACCCTCTTATTGACGATGAAACACAGAAATTGCATCCGAATTTAATACAAAAGGCACAATGCCGAATTAAGTACAAGAGGACTGAAACTCTAACTTTCTATGAATTGAAAATCTGCTGTGAGTCCAGTTTTAGTTTCCCAGGCTTCACTTCAGGTTTACTGTATCCCTTGGACCTTCTTATTGACGATGAAACACAGAAATTGCATCCGAATTTAATACAAAAGGCACAATGCCGACTTAAGTACATGAGGACTGATACTCTAACTTTCTATGATTTGAACCTCTCCTGTGAGTCCAGTTTTAGTTTCTGATGCTTCACTTCAGGTTTACGGTATCCCTTGGGCCAACGTATTGACGATGAAACACAGAAATTGCATCCGAATATAATACAAAAGGCACAATGCCAACTTACGTACAAGAGGACTGAAACTCTGACTTTCTATGATTTGAGCCTCTGCTGTGAGTCCAGTTTTAGTTTCCGATGCTTAACTTCAGGTTTACTGTATCCCTTGGACCTTCTTATTGACGATGAAACACAGAAATTGCATCCGAATTTAATACAAAAGGCACAATGCCGACTTAAGTACAAGAGGACTGAAACTCTAACCTTCTATGATTTGAACTTCTGCTGTGAGTCCAGTTTTAGTTTCCGATGCTTCACTTCAGGTTTACTGTATCCCTGGGACCTTCTTATTGACGATGAAACACAGAAATTGCATCCGAATTTAATAAAAGAGGCACAATGGCGACTTAAGTACAAGAGGACTGATACTCTAACTTTCTATGATTTGAACCCCTCCTGTGAGTCCAGTTTTAGATTCCGATGCTTAACTTCAGTTTTACTGTATCCCTTAGACCTTCTTATTGACGATGAAACACAGAAATTGCTTCCGAATTTAATAAAAAAGACACATTGCCGACTTAAGTACAAGATGACTGATACTCTAACTTTCTATGATTTGAACCCCTGCTGTGAGTCCAGTTTTAGATTCCGATGCTTAACTTCAGGTTTACGGTATCCCTTGGACCTTCTTATTGACGATGAAACACTGAAATTAGATCCGAATTTAATTCAAAAGGCACAATGCCGACTTAAGTACAAGAGGACTGATACTCTAACTTTCTATGATTTGAACCCCTCCTGTGAGTCCAGTTTTAGTTTCCGATGTTTCACTTCAGGTTTACTGTATCCCTTGGACCTTCTTATTGACGATGAAACACAGAAATTGCATCCGAATTTAATAAAAAAGGCACAATGCCGACTTAAGTACAAGAGGACTGGTACTCTAACTTTCTATGTTTTTGAACCCCTCCTGTGAGTCCAGTACTAGCTTCCGATGCTTAACTTCAGTTATACTGTATCCCTTGGACCTTCTTATTGACGATGAAACACAGAAATTGCATCCGAATTTAATGCAAAAGGCACAATGCCGACTTAAGTACAAGAGGACTGATACTCTAATTTTCTATGATTTGAACCACACCTGTGAGTCCAGTTTTAGATTCTGATGCTTCACTTCAGGTTTACTGTATCCCTTGGACCCTCTTATTGACGATGAAACACAGAAATTGCATCCGAATTTAGTAAAAAAGGCACAAAGCCGACTTAAGTACAAGAGAACTGATACTCTAACTTTCTATGATATGATCCAATCCTGTGAGTCAAGTTTTAGTTTCCGATGCTTAACTTCAGGTTTACTGTATCCCTTGGAACTTCTTATTGACGATGAAACACAGAAATTGCATCCGAATTTAATACAAAAGGCACAATGCCGACTTAAGTACAAGAGGACTGATACTCTAACTTTTCTATGATTGAACCCCTCCTGTGAGTCCAGTTTTAGATTCCGATGCTTAACTTCTGGTTCACTGTATCCCTTGGACATTCTTATTGACGATGAAACACAGAAATTGCATGCAAATTTAATAAAAAAGGCACAATGCCGACTTAAGTACAAGAGGACTGAAACTCTAACTTTCTATGATTTGAACCTCTGCTGTGAGTCCAGTTTTAGTTTCCGATGCTTCACTTCAAGTTTACTGTATCCCTTGGACCTTCTTATTGACGATGAAACACAGAAATTGCATCCGATTGTAATAAAAAAGGCACAATGCCGACTTAAGTACAAGAGGATTGATACTCTAACTTTCTATGATTTGAACCCCTCCTGTGAGTCCAGTTTTAGATTCCGATGCTTAACTTCTGGTCTACTGTATCCCTTGGACCTTCTTATTGGCGATGAAACACAGAAATTGCATCCGAATTTAATACAAAAGGCACAATGCCGACTTAAGTACAAGAGGACTGATACTCTAACTTTCTATGATTTGAATCTCTCCTGTGAGTCCAGTTTTAGTTTCCGATGCTTCCTTCAGGTTTACAGTATCCCTGGGACCTTCTTATTGACGATGAAACACGGAAATTACATCCGAATTTAATACAAAAGGCACAATGCCGACTTAAGTACAAGAGGACTGATACTCTATCTTTCTATGATTCGAACCCCTCCTGTGAGTCCTGTTTTAGATTCCGATGCTTAACTTCTGGTTTACTATATCCCTTGGACCTTCTTATTGACGATGAAACACAGAAATTGCATCCGAATTTAATACAAAAGGCACAATGCCGACTTAAGTACAAGAGGACTGAAACTCTAACTTTCTATGATTTGAACCTCTGCTGTGAGTCCAGTTTTAGTTTCCGATGCTTCACTTCAGGTTTACTGTATCCCTTGGACCTTCTTATTGACGATGAAACACAGAAATTGCGTCCGAATTTAATACAAAAGGCACAATGCCGACTTAAGTAAAAGAGAACTGAAACTCTAACTTTCTATGATTTCAACCTCTGCTGTGAGTCCTGCTTTAGTTTCCGATGCTTCACTTCAGGTTTACTGTATCCCTTGGTCCTTCTTATTGACGATGAAACACAGATATTGCATCCGAATTTAATACGAAAGGCACAATGCCGACTTCAGTACAAGAGGACTGAAACTCTAACTTTCTACGATTTGAACCTCTGCTGTGAGTCCAGTTTAAGTTTCCGATGCTTCACTTCAGGTTTACTGTATCTATTGGACCTTCTTATTGACGATGAAACACAGAAATTGCATCCAAATTTAATACAAAAGGCACAATGCCGACTTAAGTACAAGGGGACTGACACTCTAACTTTCCATGATTTGAACCCTTCCTGTGAGTCCAGTTTTAGATTCCGATGCTTAACTTCAGGTTTACTGTATCCCTTGGACCTACTTATTGACGATGAGACACAGAAATTGCATCCGAATTTAATACAAAAGGCACAATGCCGACTTAAGTACAAGGCGACTAATACTCTAACTTTCTATGATTTGAACCTCTGCTGTGAGTCCAGTTTTAGATTCCGATGCTTCACTTCAGGTTTACTGTATTCCTTGGACCCTCTCATTGACGATGAAACACAGAAATTGCGTCCGAATTTAATACAAAAGGCACAATGCCGACTTAAGTACAAGTGGACTGACACTCTAACTTTCTATGATTTGAACCCCTCCTGTGAGTCCAGTTTTAGATTCCGATGCTTCACTTCAGGTGTACTGTATACCTTGGTCCTTCTTATTGACGATGAAACACAGAAATTTCATCCGAATTTAATACAAATGCACAATGCCGACTTAAGTACAAGAGGACTGAACCTCTAACTTTCTATGATTTGAACCTCCACTGTGAGTCCAGTTTTAGTTTCCGATGCTTCACTTCAGGTTTACTGTATCCCTTGGACCTTCTTATTGACGATGAAACACAGAAATTGTATCCGAATTTAATAAAAGAGGCACAATGCTGACTTCAGTACAAGAGGACTGATACTCTAACTTTCTATGATTTGAACCCCTCCTGTGAGTCCAGTTTTAGATTCCGATGCTTAACATTAGGTTTACTGTATTCCTTGGACCTTCTTATTGACGATGAAACACAGAAAATGCAGAGGAAATTAATACAAAAGGCACAATGCCGACTTAAGTACAAGAGGTCTAGCACTCTCACTTTTTATGATTTGAACCTCTCCTGTGAGTCCAGTTTTAGATTCCGATGCTTCACTTCAGGTTTACTGTATCCCTTGGACCTTCTTATTGACGATGAAACACAGAAATTACATCCAAATTTAATAAAAAAGGCACAATGCCTACTTAAGTACAAGAGGACTGATACTCTAACTTTCTATGATTTGAACCTCTCCTGTGAGTCCAGTTTTAGATTCCGATGCCTAACTTCAGGTTTACTGTATCCCTTGGACCTTCTTATTGACGATGAAACACAGAAATTGCATCCGAATTTAATACAAAAGCACAATGCCGACTTAAGTACAAGAGGACTGAAACTCTAAATTTCTATGATTTGAACCTCTGCTGTGAGTCCAGTTTTAGTTTCCGATGCTTCACTTCAGGTTTACTGTATCCCTTGGAACTTCTTACTGACGATGAAACACAGAAATTACATCCAAATTTAATAAAAAAGGCACAATGCCTACTTAAGTACAAGAGGACTGATACTCTAACTTTCTATGATTTGAACCTCTCCTGTGAGTCCAGTTTTAGATTCCGATGCCTAACTTCAGGTTTACTGTATCCCTTGGACCTTCTTATTGACGATGAAACACAGAAATTGCATCCGAATTTAATACAAAAGCACAATGCCGACTTAAGTACAAGAGGACTGAAACTCTAACATTCTATGATTTGAACCTCTGCTGTGAGTCCAGTTTTAGTTTCCGATGCTTAACTTCAGGTTTACTGTATCCCTTGGACCTTCTTATTGACTATGAAACACAGAAATTGCATCCGAATTTAATAAAAAAGGCACAATGCCGAATGAAGTACAAGAGGACTGACACTCTTACTTTCTATGATTTGAACCATTCCTGTGAGTCCAGTTTTAAATTCCGATGCTTCACTTCAGGTGTACTGTATACCTTAGACCTACCTTTTGACGATGAAACACAGAAATTTCATCCGAATTTAATACAAATGCACAATGTCGACTTAAGTACAAGAGGACTGACACTCTAACTTTCTATGATTTGAACCCCTCCTGCGTGTCCAGTTTAAGATTCCGATGCTTCACTTCAGGAGTACTGTATACCTTGGACCTTCTTATTGACCATGAAACACAGAAATTTCATCTCAGTTTAATACAAATGCACAATTCCGACTTGAGTACACGAGGACTGACACTCTAACTTTCTCTGATTAGAACCTCTCCTGTGAGTCCAGTCTTAGTTTCCGATGCTTCACTACAGGTTCACTGGATCCCTTGGACCTTCTTATTAACGAAGAAACACAGAAATTGCATCCGAATTTAATACAAAAGGCACAATGCCGACTTAAGCACTACAGGTCTGACACTCTAACTTTCTATGATTTGAACCTCTGCTGTGAGTCCAGTTTCAGTTTCCGATGCTTCACTTCAGGTTTACTGTATCCCTAGGACCTTCTTATTGACGGTGAAACACAGAAATTGCATCCGAATTTAATAAAAAAGGCACAATGCCGACTTAAGTACAAGAGGACTGATACTCTGACTTTCTATGATTTGAACCCCTCCTGTGAGTCCAGTTTTGGATTCCGATGCTTAACTTCAGGTTTACTGTATCCCTTGGACCTTCTTATTGACGATGAAACACAGAAATTGCATCCGAAATTAATACAAAAAACACAATGCCGACTTAAGTACAAGAGGACTGATACTCTAACTTTCTATGATATGAACCTCTACTGTGAGTCCAGTCTTAGTTTCCGATGCTTCACTTCAGGTTCACTGTATCCCTTGGACCTTCTTATTGACGAAGAAACACAGAAATTGCATCCGAATTTAATACAAAAGGCACAATGCCGACTTAAGTACAAGAGGACTGAAACTCTAAGTTTCTATGATTTGAACCTCTGCTGTGAGTCCAGTTTTATTTTCCGATGCTTCACTTCAGGTTTACTGTATCCCTTGGACCTTCTTATTGACGAAGAAACACAGAAATTGCATCCGAATTTAATACAAAAGGCACAATGCCGACTTAACTACAAGAGGACTAAAACTCTTACTCTCTATGATTTGAACCTCTGCTGTGAGTCCAGATTTAGTTTACGATGCTTCACTTCAGGTTTACTGTGTCCCTTGGACCTTCTTATTGACGATGAAACAAAGAAATTGCATCCGAATTTAATAAAAAAGGCACAATGCCGACTTAAGTAAAAGTGGACTGACACTCTAACTCTCTATGATTTGAACCTCTCCTGTAAGTCCAGTTTTAGATTCCGATGCTTCACTTCAGGTGTACTGTATACCTTGGTCCTTCTTATTGACGATGAAACACAGAAATTTCATCCGAATTTAATAAAAAAGGCACAATGCCGACTTAAGTACAAGAGGACTGATACTCTAACTTTCTATGATTTGAACCCCTCCTGTGAGTCCAGTTTTAGATTCCGATGCTTAACTTCAGGATTTCTGTATCCCTTGGACCTTCTTATTGACGATGAAACACAGAAATTGCATCCGAATTTAATACAAAAATCACAATGCCAACTTAAGTACAAGAGGACTGAAACTCTAACTCTTTATGATTTGAACCTCTGCTGTGAGTCCAGTTTTAGTTTCCGATGCTTAACTTCAGGTTTACTGTATCCCTTGGACCTTCTCATTGATCATGAAGCACAGAAATTGCATCCGAATTTAATACAAAAGGCACAATGCCGACTTATGTACAAGATTACAGACACTCCAACTTTCTATGATTTGAACCCCTCCTGCGAATCCAGTTTTAGATTCCGATGCTTCACTTCAGGTTTACTGTATACCTTGGACCTTCTTATCGACGATGAAACACAGAAATTACGTCCGAATTTAATACAAACGCACAATGCCGACTTAAGTACAAGAGGACTGACACTCTAACCTTCTGTGATTTGAACCCCTCCTGTGAGTCCAGTTTTAGTTTCCGATGCTTCACTTCAGGTTTACTGTATCCCTTGGACCTTCTTATTGACGATGAAACACAGAAATTGTATCCGAATTTAATACATAAGGCACAATGCCGACTTAAGTACTAGAGGACTGACACCCTAACTTTCTATGATTTGAACCTCTCCTGTGAGTCCAGTTTTAGTTTCCGTTGCTTCACTTCAGGTTAACTGTATCCCTTGGACCTTCTTATTGACGATGAAACAAAGAAATTGCATCCGAATTTAATAAAAAAGGCACAATGCCGACTTAAGTAAAAGTGGACTGACACTCTAACTCTCTATGATTTGAACCTCTCCTGTAAGTCCAGTTTTAGATTCCGATGCTTCACTTCAGGTGTACTGTATACCTTGGTCCTTCTTATTGACGATGAAACACAGAAATTTCATCCGAATTTAATAAAAAAGGCACAATGCCGACTTAAGTACAAGAGGACTGATACTCTAACTTTCTATGATTTGAACCCCTCCTGTGAGTCCAGTTTTAGATTCTGATGCTTAACTTCAGGTTTACTGTATCCCTTGGACCTTCTTATTGACGATGAAACACAGAAATTGCATCCGAATTTAATACAAAAGGCACAATGCCGACTTAACTACAAGAGGACTGAAACTCTAACTTTCTATGATTTGAACCTCTGCTGTGATTCCAGTTTTAGTTAACGATGCTTCACTTCAGGTTTACTGTATCCTTTGGACCTTCATATTGACGATGAAACACAGAAATTGCATCCGAATTTAATGCAAATGCACAATGCCGACTTAAGTACAAGAGGACTGACACTCTAACTTTCTGTGATTTGAACCTCTCCTGTGAGTCCAGTTTTAGTTTCCGATGCTTCACTTCAGGTTTACTGTATCCCTTGGACCTTCTTATTGACGATGAATCACAGAAATTGCATCCGAATTTAATACATAAGGCACAATGCCGACTTAAGTACTAGAGGAGTGACACCCTAACTTTCTGTGATTTGAACCTCAACTGTGAGTCCAGTTTTAGTTTCCGATTTTTCACTTCAGGTTAACTGTATCCCTTGGACCTTCTTATTGACGATGAAACACAGAAATTGCATCTAAATTTAATACAAAATGCACAATGCCGAGTTAAGTACAAGAGGACTGACACTCTAACTTTGTATGATTTGAACCTTTGCTGTGAGTCCAGTTTTAGTTTCCGGTGCTTCACTTCAGGTTTACTGTATCCCTTGGACCTTCTTATTGACGATGAAACACAGAAATTGCATCCGAATTTAATAAAAGAGGCACAATGCCGACTTCAGTACAAGAGGACTGATACTCTAACTTCCTATGGTTTGAACCACTCCTGTGAGTCCAGTTTTAGATTCCGATGCTTAACTTTAGGTTTACTGTATCCCTTGGACCTTCTTATTGACGATGAAACACTGAAATTGCATCCGAATTTAATACAAAAGGCACAATGCCGACTTAACTACAAGAGGACTGAAACTCTAACTTTCTATGATTTGAACCTCTGCTGTGATTCCAGTTTTAGTTTACGATGCTTCACTTCAGGTTTACTGTATCCTTTGGACCTTCATATTGACGATGAAACACAGAAATTGCATCCGAATTTAATACAAAATACACAATGCCGACTTAAGTACAAGAGGACTGATACTCTAAATTTCTATGATTTGAACCTCTGCTGTGAGTCCAGTTTTAGTTTCCGATGCTTCACTTCAGGTTTACTGTATCCCTTGGAACTTCTTACTGACGATGAAACACAGAAATTACATCCAAATTTAATAAAAAAGGCACAATGCCTACTTAAGTACAAGAGGACTGATACTCTAACTTTCCATGATTTGAACCTCTCCTGTGAGTCCAGTTTAAGATTCCGATGCTTAACTTCAGGTTTACTGTATCCCTTGGACCTTCTTATTGACGATGAAACACAGAAATTGCATCCGAATTTAATACAAAAGCACAATGCCACCTTAAGTACAAGAGGACTGAAACTCTAACATTCTATGATTTGAACCTCTGCTGTGAGTCCAGTTTTAGTCTCCGATGCTTAACTACAGGTTTACTGTATCCCTTGGACCTTCTTATTGACTATGAAACACAGAAATTTCATCCGAATTTAATACAAATGCACAATGTCGACTTAAGTACAAGAGGACTGACACTCTAACTTTCTATGATTTGAACCCCTCCTGCGTGTCCAGATTTAGATTCCGATGCTTCACTTCAGGAGTACTGTATACCTTGGACCTTCTTATTGACCATGAAACACAGAAATTTCATCTCAGTTTAATACAAATGCACAATTCCGACTTGAGTACAAGAGGACTGACACTCTAACTTTCTCTGATTAAAACCTCTCCTGTGAGTCCAGTCTTAGTTTCGGATGCTTCACTTCAGGTTTACTGTATCCCTTGGACCTTCTTATTGACGATGAAACACAGAAATGGCATCCGAATTTAATAAAAAAGGGACAATGCCGACTTAAGTACAAGAGGACTGATACTCTGACTTTCTATGATTTGAACCCCTCCTGTGAGTCCAGTTTTGGATTCCGATGCTTAACTTCAGGTTTACTGTATCCCTTGGACCTTCTTATTGACGATGAAACACAGAAAGTGCATCCGAATTTAATACAAAAGGCACAATTCCGACTTAAGTACAAGAGGACTGAAACTCTAAGTTTCTATGATTTGAACCTCTGCTGTGAGTCCAGTTTTAGTTTCCGATGCTTCACTTCAGGTTTACTGTATCCCTTGGACCTTCTTACTGACGATGAAACACAGAAATTGCATCCGAATTTAATACAAAAGGCACAATTCCGACTTAACTACAAGAGGACTGAAACTCTAACTTTCTAAGATTTGAACCTCTGCTGTGATTCCAGTTTTAGTCTACGATGCTTCACTTCAGGTTTACTGTATCCTTTGGACCTTCATATTGACGATGAAACACAGAAATTGCATCCGAATTTAATACAAATGCACAATGCCGACTTTAGTCCAAGAGGACTGACACTCTAACTTTCGGTGATTTGAACCTCTCCTGTGAGAACAGTTTTAGTTTCCGATGCTTCACTTCAGGTTTACTGTATCCCTTGGACCTTCTTATTGACGATGAAACACAGAAATTGCATCCGAATTTAATACATAAGGCAAAATGCCGACTTAAGTACTAGAGGCCTGACACCCTAACTTTCTATGATTTGAACCGCTCCTGTGAGTCCAGTTTTAGTTTCCGATGCTTCACTTCAGGTTAACTGTATCCCTTGGACCTTCTTATTGACGATGAAACACAGAAATTGCATCCGACTTTAATAAAAAAGGCACAATGCCGACTTAAGTACATGAGGACTGATACTCTAACTTTCTATGATTTGAACCCTTCCTGTGAGTCCAGTTTTAGTTTCCGATGCTTCACTTGAGGTTTACTGTAATCCTTGGACCCTCTTATTGACGATGAAACACAGAAATTGCATCCGAATTTAATACAAAAGGCACAATGCCGACATAAGTACAGGTGGACTGACACTCTAACTTTCTATGATTTGAACCTCTCCTGTGAGTCCAGTTTTAGATTCCGATGCTTCACTTCAGGTGTACTGTATACCTTGGTCCTTCTTATTGACGATGAAACACAGAAATTTCATCCGAATTTAATACAAATGCACAATGCCGACTTAAGTACAAGAGGACTGAATTTCTAACTTTCTATGATTTGAACCTCCGCTGTGAGTCCAGTTTTAGTTTCCGATGCTTCACTTCAGGTTTACTGTATCCCTTGGACCTTCTTATTGACGATGAAACAAAGAAATTGCATCCGAATTTAATACAAAAGGCACAATGCCGAGTTAAGTACAAGAGGACTGATACAATAACTTTGTATGATTTGAACCTCTGCTGTGAGTCCAGTTTTAGTTTCCGATGCTTCACTTCAGGTTTACTGTATCCCTTGGACCTTCTTATTGACAATGAAACACAGAAATTGCATCCGAATTTAATAAAAAAGGCACAATGCCGACTTAAGTACAAGAGGACTGATACTCTAACTCTCTATGATTTGAACCCCTCCTGTGAGTCCAGTTTTAGATTCCGATTCTTAACTTCAGGTTTACTGTATCCCTTGGACCTTCTTATTGACGATGAAACACAGAAATTGCATCCAAATTTAATACAAAAGGCACAATGCCGACTTAACTACAAGAGGACTGAAACTCTAACTTTCTATGATTTGAACCTCTGCTGTGATTCTAGTTTTAGTTTACGATGCTTCACTTCAGGTTTGCTGTATCCTTTGCACCTTCATAGTGACGATGAAACACAGAAATTGCATCCGAATTTAATACAAAATGCACAATGCCGACTTAAGTACTAGAGGACTGATACTCTAACTTTCTATGATATGAACCTCTGCTGTGAGTCCAGTTTTAGTTTCCGATGCTTAACTTTAGGTTTACTGTATCCCTTGGACCTTCTTACTGACGATGAAACACAGAAATTGCATACCAATTTAATAAAAAAGGCACAATGCCGACTTAAGTGCAAGAGGACTGAAACTCTAACATTCTATGATTTGAACCTCTGCTGTGAGTCCAGTATTAGTTTCCGATGCTTCACTTAAGGTGTACTGTATACCTTAGACCTTCTTATTGACGATGAAACACAGAAATTGCATCCGAATTTAATACAAAAGAACAATGCCGACTTAAGTACAAAAGGACTGAAACTCTAAAATTCTATGATTTGAACCTCTGCTGTGAGTCCAGTTTTAGTTTCCGATGCTTAACTTGAGGTTTACTGTATCCCTTGGACCTTCTTATTGACGATGAAACACAGAAATTGCATCCGAATTTAATAAAAAAGGCACAATGCCGAATGAAGTACAAGAGGACTGACACTCTAACTTTCTATGATTTTAACCATTCCTGTGAGTCCAGTTTTAATTTCCGATGCTTCACTTCAGGTGTACTGTAATCCTTAGACCTTCTTATTGTCGATGAAACACACAAATTTCATCCCAATTTAATACAAAAGGCACAATGCCGACTTAAGTACAAGAGGTTTGACACTCTAACTTTCTGAGATTTGAACCTCTGCTGTGAGCCCAGTCTTAGTTTCCCATGCTTCACTTTAGGTTTACTGTATCCCTTGGACCTGCTTATTGACGATGAAACACAGAAATTGCATCCGAATTTAATAAAAAAGGCACAATGCCGACTTAATTACAAGAGGACTGAAACTCTAACTTTCTATGACTTGAACCTCTGCTGTGATTCCAGTTATAGTTTACGATGCTTCACTTCAGGTTTACTGTATCCTTTGGACCTTCATATTGACGATGAAAGACAGAAATTGCATCCGAATTTAATACAAAATGCACAATGCCGACTTAAGGGCAAGAGGACTGATACTCTAACTTTCTATGATTTGAACCTCTGCTGTGAGTCCAGTTTTAGTTTCCGATGCTTCACTTCAGGTTTACTGTATCCCTTGGACCTTCTTACTGACGATGAAACACAGACATTACATCCGAATTTAATAAAAAAGGCACAATGCCTACTTAAGTACAAGAGGACTGATACTCTAACTTTCTATGATTTGAACCTCTCCTGTGAGTCCAGTTTTAGATTCCGATGCTTATCTTCAGGTTCACTGTATCCCTTGGACCTTCTTATTGACGATGAAACACAGAAATTGCATCCGAATTTAATACAAAAGCACAATGCCGACTTAAGTACAAGAGGACTGAAACTCTAACATTCTATGATTTGAACCTCTGCTGTGAGTCCAGTTTTAGTTTCCGATGCTTAACTTCAGGTTTACTGTATCCCTTGGACCTTCTTATTGACGATGAAACACAGAAATTGCATCCGAATTTAATAAAAAAGGCACAATGCCGACTTAAGTACAAGAGGACTGATACTCTGACTTTCTATGATTTGAACCTCTGCTGTGAGTCCAGTTTTGGATTCCGATGCTTCATTTCAGGTTTACTGTATCCCTTGGACCTTCTTATTGACGATGAAACACAGAAATTGCATCCGAGTTTAATACAAATGGCACAATGCCGACTTAAGTACAAGAGGACTGAAACTCTAAGTTTCTATGATTTGAACCTCTGCTGTGAGTCCAGTTTTAGTTTCCGATGCTTCACTTCAGGTTTACTGTATCCCTTGGACCTTCTTATTGACGATGAAACACAGAAATTGCATGCGAATTTAATACAAAAGGCACAATGCCGACTTAACTACAAGAGGACTGAAACTCTAACTTTCTATGATTTGAACCTCTGCTGTGATTCCAGTTTTAGTTTACGATGCTTCACTTCAGGTTTACTGTATCCCTTGGACCTTCTTATTGACGATGTAACACAGAAATTGCATCCGAATTTAATACAAAAGGCACAATGCCGAGTTAAGTACAAGAGGACTGATACTCTAACATTGTATGATTTGAACCTCTGCTGTGAGTCCAGTTTTAGTTTCAGATGCTTCACTTCAGGTTTACTGTATCCCTTGGACCTTCTTATTGACGATGAAACACAGAAATTGCATCCGAATTTAATAAAAAAAGGCACAATGCCGACTTAAGTACAAGAGGTCTGATACTCTAACTTTCTATGATTTGAACCCCTCCTGTGAGTCCAGTTTTACATTCCGATGCTTAACTTCAGGTTTACTGTTTCCCTTGGACCTTCTTATTGACGATGAAACACAGAAATTGCATCCGAATTTAATACAAAAGGCACAATGCCGACTTAACTACAAGAGGACTGAAACTCTAACTTTCTATGATTTGAACCTCTGCTGTGATTCCAGTTTTAGTTTACGATGCTTCACTTCAGGTTTGCTGTGTCCTTTGGACCTTCATATTGACGATGAAACACAGAAATTGCATCCGAATTTAATACAAAATGCACAATAACGACTTAAGTACAAGAAGACTGATACTCTAACTTTCTATGATTTGAACCTCTGCTGTGAGTCCAGTATTAGTTTCCGATGCTTAACTTCAGGTTTACTGTATCCTTGGACCTTCTTATTGACAATGAAGCACAGAAAATGCATCCGAATTTGATACAAATGCACAATGCCGACTAAAGCCTAAGAGGACTGTTAATCTAACTATCTATGATTTGAACCCCTCCTGTGAGTCCTGTTTTGGTTTCCGATGGTTCACTTCAGGTGTACTGCATTCCTTGGACCTTCTTATTGACGATGAAACACAGAAATTTCATCCGAATTTAATACAAAAGGCACAATCCTGACTTGAGTACAAGAGGACTGACACTCTAACTTTCTATGATTTGAACCTCTCCTGTGTGTCCAGTTTTAGTATCCGATGCTTGACTTCAGGTTTACTGTATACCCTGGACCTTCTTATTGACGATGAAAGTCAGAAATTCCATCCGTATTTAATACAAAAGAAACAATGCCCACTTAAGTACAAGAGGTCTGACACTCTAACTTTCTATGATTTGAACCACTACTGTGAGTCACGTTTTAGTTTCCGATGCTTCACTTCAGGTTTACTGTATCCCTTGGACCTTCTAATTGACGATGAAACACAGAAATTGCATCCGAATTTAATACAAAAGGCACAATGCCGACTTAACTACAAGAGGACTGAAACTCTAACTTTCTATGATTTGAACCTCTGCTGTGATTCCAGTTTTAGTTTACGATGCTTCACTTCAGGTTTACTGTATCCCTTGGACCTTCTTATTGACGATGAAACACAGAAATTGCATCCGAATTTAATACATAAGGCACAATGCCGACTTAAGTACTAGAGGACTGACACCCTAACTTTCTATGATTTGAACCTCTCCTGTGAGTCCAGTTTTAGTTTCCGATGCTTCACTTCAGGTTAACTGTATCCCTTGGACCTTCTTATTGACGATGAAACACAGAAATTGCATCCGAATTTAATAAAAAAGGCACAATGCCGACTTAAGTACAAGAGGACTGATACTCCAACTTTCTATGATTTGAACCCCTCCTGTGGGTCCAGTTTTAGATTCCGATGCTTCACTTCAGGTTTACTGTATTCCTTGGACCCTCTTATTGACGATGAAACACAGAAATTGCATCCGAATTTAATACAAAACGCACAATGCCGACTTAAGTACAAGCCTACTGACACTCTAACTTTCTATGATTTGAACCTCTCCTGTGAGTCCAGTTTTAGATTCCGATGCTTCACTTCAGGTATGCTGTATACCTTGGTCCCTATTATTGAGGATGAAACACAGAAATTTCTTCCGAATTTAATACAAATGCACAGTGCCGACTTAAGTACAAGAGGACTGAATTTCTAACTTTCTATGATTTGAACCTCCGCTGTGAGTCCAGTTTTAGTTTCCGATGCTTCACTTCAGGTTTACTGTATCCCTTGGACCTTCTTATTGACGATGTAACACAGAAATTGCATCCGAATTTAATACAAAAGGCACAATGCCGAGTTAAGTACAAGAGGACTGATACTCTAACTTTGTATGATTTGAACCTCTGCTGTGAGTCCAGTTTTAGTTTCAGATGCTTCACTTCAGGATTACTGTATCCCTTGGACCTTCTTATTGACGATGAAACACAGAAATTGCATCCGAAATTAATAAAAAAGGCACAATGCCGACTTAAGTACAAGAGGTCTGATACTCTAACTTTCTATGATTTGAACCCCTCCTGTGAGTCCAGTTTTAGATTCCGATGCTTAACTTCAGGTTTATTGTTTCCCTTGGACCTTCTTATTGACGATGAAACACAGAAATTGCATCCGAATTTAATACAAAATGCACAATGCCGACTTAACTACAAGAGGACTGAAACTCTAACTTTCTATGATTTGAACCTCTGCTGTGATTCCAGTTTTAGTTTACGATGCTTCACTTCAGGTTTGCTGTATCCTTTGGACCTTCATATTGACGATGAAACACAGAAATTGCATCCGAATTTAATACAAAATGCACAATAACGACTTAAGTACAAGAGGACTGATACTCTAACTTTCTATGATTTGAACCTCTGCAATGAGTCCAGTTTTAGTTTCCGATGCTTAACTTCAGGTTTACTGTATCCTTGGACCTTCTTATTGACAATGAAGCACAGAAAATGCATCCGAATTTGATACAAATGCACAATGCCGACTATAGCCTAAGAGGACTGTTAATCTAACTTTCTATGATTTGAACCCCTCCTGTGAGTCCTGTTTTGGATTCCGATGGTTCACTTCAGGTGTACTGCATACCTTGGACCTTCTTATTGACGATGAAACACAGAAATTTTATCCGAATTTAATACAAAAGGCACAATGCTGACTTAAGTACATGAGGACTGACACTCTAACATTCTATCATTTGAACCTCTCCTGTGAGTCCTGTTTTAGTTTCCGATGCTTCACAACAGGTGTACTGTATCCCTTGGACCTTCTTATTGACGATGAAACACAGAAATTGTATCCGAATTTAATACCAAAGGCACAATGCCGACTTAAGTACTAGAGGACTGACACTCTAACTATCTATTATTTGAACTTCTCCTGTGAGTCCAGTTTTACTTTTCGATGCTTCACTTGAGATTTACTGTATACCTTGGACCTTCTTATTGACGATGAAACACAGAAATTGCATTCGAATTGAATACAAAAGCCACAATGCCGACTTATGTACAAGAATACTGACACTCTAACTTTCTATGATTTGAACCTCTCCTGTGAGTCCAGTTTTAGTTTCCGATGCTTCACTTCATTTTTACTGTATCCCTTGGACCTTCTAATTGACGATGAAACACAGAAATTGCATCCGAATTTATTAAAAAAGGCACAATGCCGACTTAAGTACAAGAGGACTGATGCTCTAACTTTCTATGATTTGAACCCCTGCTGTGAGTCCGGTTTTAGTTTCCGATGCTTCACTTCAGGTTTACAGTATCCCTTGGACCCTCTTATTGACGATGAAACACAGAAATTGCATCCGAATTTAATACAAAAGGCACAATGCCGACGTAAGTACAAGAGGCCTGCCACTCTAACTTTCTATGATTAGAACCTCTCCTGTAAGTCCAGCTTTAGACTCCGAAGCTTCGCTTCAGGTTTACTGTCTCCCTTGGACCTTCTTATTGACGATGAAAGACGGAAATGGCATCCGAATTTAATACAAAAGGCACAATGCCGGCTTAAGTAAAAGAGGACTGACACTCTTTCTTTCTATGATTTGAACCTCTCCTGTGAATCCAGTTTTAGATTCCGATGCTTCACTTCAGGTTTACTGTATCCCTTGGACCTTCTCATTGATGATGAAGCACAGAAATTGCATCCGAATTTAATACAAAAGGCACAATGCCGGCTTATGTACAAGAATACTGACACTCTAACTTTCAATGATTTGAACCTCTCCTGTGAGACCAGTTTTAGTTTCCGATGCTTCACTTAAGGTTTACTGTATACCTTGGACCTTCTTATTGGCGATGAAACACAGAAATTGCATCCGAATTTAATACATAAGGCACAATGCCGACTTAAGTGCAACAGGACTGAAACTCTAACTTTCTATGATTTGAACCCCTCCTGCGAGTCCAGTTTTAGATTCCGATGCTTAACTTCAGGTTCACTGTATCCCATGAACCTTCTTATTGACGATGAAAGACAGATATTGCATCCGAATTTAATACAAAAGGCACAATGCCGACTTAAGTACAATAGGACTGATACTCTAACTTTCTATGATTTGAACCTGTGCTGTGAGTCCAGTTTTTGTTTCCGATGCTTCACTTCAGGTTTACTGTATCCCTTGGACCTTCTTATTGACGATGAAATACAGAAATTGCATCCGAATTTAATACAAAAGGCACAATGCCGACTTATGTACAAGAGGACTGACACTCTAACTTTCTATGATTTGAACCACTACTGTGAGTCACGTTTTAGTTTCCGATGCTTCACTTCAGGTTTACTGTATCCTTGGACCTTCTTATTGACGATGTAGCACAGAAATTGCATCCGAATATGATACAAATGCACAATGCCGACTTAAGCACAAGACGACTGTTAATCTAACTTTCTATGATTTGAACCCCTCCTGTGAGTCCAGTTTTAGATTCCGATGCTTCACTTCAGGTGTACTGCATACCTTGGACCTTCTTATTGACAATGAAACACAGAAATTGTATCCGAATTAAATACAAAAGGCACAATGCCGACTTAAGTACTAGAGGACTGACACTCGAACTTGCTATGATTTTAACCTCTCCTGTGAGTCAAGTCTTAGTTTCCGATGCTTCACTTCAGGTAACTGTATGCCTTGGACTTTCTTATTGACGATGAAACACAGAAATTGCATCTGAATGTATACAAAAGGCAGAATGCCGACTTAGGTACAAGAGGACTGACACTCGAATTTTCTATGATTTGAACCCCTCCTGTGAGTCCAGTTTCAGATTCCGATGCTTCACTTCAGGTTTACTGTATCCCTTGGACCTTCTAATTGACGATGAAACACAGAAATTGCATCCGAATTTATTAAAAAAGGCACAATGCCGACTTAAGTACAAGAGGCCTGCCACTCTAACTTTCTATGATTAGAACCTCTCCTGTAAGTCCAGCTTTAGACTCCGATGCTTAACTTCAGGTTTACTGAACCCCATGAACCTTCTTATTGACGATGAAAGACAGATATTGCATCCGAATTTAATACAAAAGGCACAATGCCGACTTAAGTACAATAGGACTGATACTCTAACTTTCTATGATTTGAACCTGTGCTGTGAGTATAGTTTTAGATTCCGATGCTTCACTTCAGGTTTACTGTATCCCTTGGACCTTCTTATTGACGATGAAACACAGAAAATGCATCCGAATTTAATACAAAAGGCACAATGCCGACTTAAGTACAAGAGGACTGAAACTCTAACTTTCTATGATTTGAACCCCTCCTGTGAGTCCAGTTTTAGTTTCCGATGTTTCACTTCAGGTTTACTGTATCCCTTGGACCTTCTTATTGACGATGAAACACAGAAATTGCATCCGAATTTAATAAAAAAGGCACAATGCCGACTTAAGTACAAGAGGATTGATACTCTAACTTTCTATGATTTGAACCCCTCCTGTGAGTCCAGTTTTAGATTCCGATGTTTAACTCCTGGTCTACTGTATCCCTTGGACCTTCTTATTGACGATGAAACACAGAAATTGCATCCGAATTTAATACAAAAGGCACAATGCCGACTTAAGTACAAGAGGACTGATACTCTAACTTTCTATGATTTGAACCTCTCCTGTGAGTCCAGTTTTAGTTTCCGATGCTTCCTTCAGGTTTACTGTATCCCTTGGACCTTCTTATTGACGATGAAACACGGAAATTACATCCGAATTTAATACAAAAGGCACAATGCCGACTTAAGTACAAGAGGACTGATACTCTATCTTTCTATGATTTGAACCCCTCCTGTGAGTCCTGTTTTAGATTCCGATGCTTAACTCCTGGTTTACTGTATCCCTTGGACCTTCTTATTGACGATGAAACACAGAAATTGCATCCGAATTTAATACAAAAGGCACAATGCCGACTTAAGTACAAGAGGACTGAAACTCTAACTTTCTATGATTTGAACCTCTGCTGTGAGTCCAGTTTTAGTTTCCGATGCTTCACTTCAGGTTTACTGTATCCCTTGGACCTTCTTATTGACGATGAAACACAGAAATTGCATCCGAATTTAAACAAAAGGCAGAATGCCGACTTAGGTACAAGAGGACTGACACTCTAACTTTCTATGATTTGAACCGCTCCTGTGAGTCCAGTTTCAGATTCCGATGCTTCACTTCAGGTGTACTGTATACCTTGGACCTTCTTACTGACGATGAAACACAGAAATTTCATCCGAATTTAATACAAAAGGCACAATGCCGACTTAAGTACAAGAGGACTGACACTCTAACTATCTATTATTTGAACTTCTCCTGTGAGTCCAGTTTTACTTTTCGATGCTTCACTTGAGGTTTACTGTATACCTTGGACCTTCTTACTGACGATGAAACACAGAAATTGCATTCGAATTAAATACAAAAGCCACAATGCCGACTTATGTACAAGAATACTGACACTCTAACTTTCTATGATTTGAACCTCTCCTGTGAGTCCAGTTTTAGTTTCCGATGCTTCACTTCATTTTTACTGTATCCCTAGGACCTTCTTATTGACGGTGAAACACAGAAATTGCATTCGAATTGAATACAAAAGCCACAATGCCGACTTATGTACAAGAATACTGACACTCTAACTTTCTATGATTTGAACCTCTCCTGTGAGTCCAGTTTTAGTTTCCGATGCTTCACTTCATTTTTACTGTATCCCTTGGACCTTCTAATTGACGATGAAACACAGAAATTGCATCCGAATTTATTAAAAAAGGCACAATGCCGACTTAAGTATAAGAGGACTGATGCTCTAACTTTCTATGATTTGAACCCCTGCTGTGAGTCCGGTTTTAGTTTCCGATGCTTCACTTCAGGTTTACAGTATCCCTTGGACCCTCTTATTGACGATGAAACACAGAAATTGCATCCGAATTTAATACAAAAGGCACAATGCCGACGTAAGTACAAGAGGCCTGCCACTCTAACTTTCTATGATTAGAACCTCTCCTGTAAGTCCAGCTTTAGACTCCGATGCTTCGCTTCAGGTTTACTGTCTCCCTTGGACCTTCTTATTGACGATGAAAGACGGAAATGGCATCCGAATTTAATACAAAAGGCACAATGCCGGCTTAAGTAAAAGAGGACTGACACTCTTTCTTTCTATGATTTGAACCTCTCCTGTGAATCCAGTTTTAGATTCCGATGCTTCACTTCAGGTTTACTGTATCCCTTGGACCTTCTCATTGATGATGAAGCACAGAAATTGCATCCGAATTTAATACAAAAGGCACAATGCCGGCTTATGTACAAGAATACTGACACTCTAACTTTCAATGATTTGAACCTCTCCTGTGAGACCAGTTTTAGTTTCCGATGCTTCACTTAAGGTTTACTGTGTACCTTGGACCTTCTTATTGGCGATGAAACACAGAAATTGCATCCGAATTTAATACATAAGGCATAATGCCGACTTAAGTGCAACAGGACTGAAACTCTAACTTTCTATGATTTGAACCCCTCCTGCGAGTCCAGTTTCAGATTCCGATGCTTAACTTCAGGTTCACTGTATCCCATGAACCTTCTTATTGACGATGAAAGACAGATATTGCATCCGAATTTAATACAAAAGGCACAATGCCGACTTAAGTACAATAGGACTGATACTCTAACTTTCTATGATTTGAACCTGTGCTGTGAGTCCAGTTTTTGTTTCCGATGCTTCACTTCAGGTTTACTGTATCCCTTGGACCTTCTTATTGACGATGAAATACAGAAATTGCATCCGAATTTAATACAAAAGGCACAATGCCGACTTATGTACAAGAGGACTGACACTCTAACTTTCTATGATTTGAACCACTACTGTGAGTCACGTTTTAGTTTCCGATGCTTCACTTCAGGTTTACTGTATCCTTGGACCTTCTTATTGACGATGTAGCACAGAAATTGCATCCGAATATGATACAAATGCACAATGCCGACTTAAGCACAAGACGACTGTTAATCTAACTTTCTATGATTTGAACCCCTCCTGTGAGTCCAGTTTTAGATTCCGATGCTTCACTTCAGGTGTACTGCATACCTTGGACCTTCTTATTGACAATGAAACACAGAAATTGTATCCGAATTAAATACAAAAGGCACAATGCCGACTTAAGTACTAGAGGACTGACACTCGAACTTGCTATGATTTTAACCTCTCCTGTGAGTCAAGTCTTAGTTTCCGATGCTTCACTTCAGGTAACTGTATGCCTTGGACTTTCTTATTGACGATGAAACACAGAAATTGCATCTGAATGTATACAAAAGGCAGAATGCCGACTTAGGTACAAGAGGACTGACACTCGAATTTTCTATGATTTGAACCCCTCCTGTGAGTCCAGTTTCAGATTCCGATGCTTCACTTCAGGTGTACTGTATACCTTGGACCTTCTAATTGACGATGAAACACAGAAATTGCATCCGAATTTATTAAAAAAGGCACAATGCCGACTTAAGTACAAGAGGCCTGCCACTCTAACTTTCTATGATTAGAACCTCTCCTGTAAGTCCAGCTTTAGACTCCGATGCTTAACTTCAGGTTTACTGAACCCCATGAACCTTCTTATTGACGATGAAAGACAGATATTGCATCCGAATTTAATACAAAAGGCACAATGCCGACTTAAGTACAATAGGACTGATACTCTAACTTTCTATGATTTGAACCTGTGCTGTGAGTATAGTTTTAGATTCCGATGCTTCACTTCAGGTTTACTGTATCCCTTGGACCTTCTTATTGACGATGAAACACAGAAAATGCATCCGAATTTAATACAAAAGGCACAATGCCGACTTAAGTACAAGAGGACTGAAACTCTAACTTTCTATGATTTGAACCCCTCCTGTGAGTCCAGTTTTAGTTTCCGATGTTTCACTTCAGGTTTACTGTATCCCTTGGACCTTCTTATTGACGATGAAACACAGAAATTGCATCCGAATTTAATAAAAAAGGCACAATGCCGACTTAAGTACAAGAGGATTGATACTCTAACTTTCTATGATTTGAACCCCTCCTGTGAGTCCAGTTTTAGATTCCGATGCTTAACTCCTGGTCTACTGTATCCCTTGGACCTTCTTATTGACGATGAAACACAGAAATTGCATCCGAATTTAATACAAAAGGCACAATGCCGACTTAAGTACAAGAGGACTGATACTCTAACGTTCTATGATTTGAACCTCTCCTGTGAGTCCAGTTTTAGTTTCCGATGCTTCCTTCAGGTTTACTGTATCCCTTGGACCTTCTTATTGACGATGAAACACGGAAATTACATCCGAATTTAATACAAAAGGCACAATGCCGACTTAAGTACAAGAGGACTGATACTCTATCTTTCTATGATTTGAACCCCTCCTGTGAGTCCTGTTTTAGATTCCGATGCTTAACTTCTGGTTTACTGTATCCCTTGGACCTTCTTATTGACGATGAAACACAGAAATTGCATCCGAATTTAATACAAAAGGCACAATGCCGACTTAAGTACAAGAGGACTGAAACTCTAACTTTCTATGATTTGAACCTCTGCTGTGAGTCCAGTTTTAGTTTCCGATGCTTCACTTCAGGTTTACTGTATCCCTTGGACCCTTCTTATTGACGATGAAACACAGAATTGCATCCGAATTTAAACAAAAGGCAGAATGCCGACTTAGGTACAAGAGGACTGACACTCTAACTTTCTATGATTTGAACCGCTCCTGTGAGTCCAGTTTCAGATTCCGATGCTTCACTTCAGGTGTACTGTATACCTTGGACCTTCTTACTGACGATGAAACACAGAAATTTCATCCGAATTTAATACAAAAGGCACAATGCCGACTTAAGTACAAGAGGACTGACACTCTAACTATCTATTATTTGAACTTCTCCTGTGAGTCCAGTTTTACTTTTCGATGCTTCACTTGAGGTTTACTGTATACCTTGGACCTTCTTACTGACGATGAAACACAGAAATTGCATTCGAATTAAATACAAAAGCCACAATGCCGACTTATGTACAAGAATACTGACACTCTAACTTTCTATGATTTGAACCTCTCCTGTGAGTCCAGTTTTAGTTTCCGATGCTTCACTTCATTTTTACTGTATCCCTTGGACCTTCTAATTGACGATGAAACACAGAAATTGCATCCGAATTTATTAAAAAAGGCACAATGCCGACTTAAGTACAAGAGGACTGATGCTCTAACTTTCTATGATTTGAACCCCTGCTGTGAGTCCAGTTTTAGTTTCCGATGCTTCACTTCAGGTTTACAGTATCCCTTGGACCCTCTTATTGAGGATGAAACACAGAAATTGCATCCGAATTTAATACAAAAGGCACAATGCCGACGTAAGTACAAGAGGCCTGCCACTCTAACTTTCTATGATTAGAACCTCTCCTGTAAGTCCAGCTTTAGACTCCGATGCTTCGCTTCAGGTTTACTGTCTCCCTTGGACCTTCTTATTGACGATGAAACACGGAAATGGCATCCGAATTTAATACAAAAGGCACAATGCCGGCTTAAGTAAAAGAGGGCTGACACTCTTTCTTTCTATGATTTGAACCTCTCCTGTGAATCCAGTTTTAGATTCCGATGTTTCACTTCAGGTTTACTGTATCCCTTGGACCTTCTCATTGATGATGAAGCACAGAAATTGCATCCGAATTTAATACAAAAGGCACAATGCCGGCTTATGTACAAGAATACTGACACTCTAACTTTCAATGATTTGAACCTCTCCTGTGAGACCAGTTTTAGTTTCCGATGCTTCACTTCAGGTTTACTGTATACCTTGGACCTTCTTATTGGCGATGAAACACAGAAATTGCATCCGAATTTAATACATAAGGCACAATGCCGACTTAAGTGCAACAGGACTGAAACTCTAACTTTCTATGATTTGAACCCCTCCTGCGAGTCCAGTTTTAGATTCCGATGCTTAACTTCAGGTTCACTGTATCCCATGAACCTTCTTATTGACGATGAAAGACAGATATTGCATCCGAATTTAATACAAAAGGCACAATGCCGACTTAAGTACAATAGGACTGATACTCTAACTTTCTATGATTTGAACCTGTGCTGTGAGTCCAGTTTTAGTTTCCGATGCTTCACTTCAGGTTTACTGTATCCCTTGGACCTTCTTATTGACGATGAAATACAGTAATTGCATCCGAATTTAATACAAAAGGCACAATGCCGACTTAAGTACAAGAGGACTGACACTCTAACTTTCTATGATTTGAACCACTACTGTGAGTCACGTTTTAGTTTCCGATGCTTCACTTCAGGTTTACTGTATCCTTGGACCTTCTTATTGACGATGTAGCACAGAAATTGCATCCGAATATGATACAAATGCACAATGCCGACTTAAGCACAAGACGACTGTTAATCTAACTTTCTATGATTTGAACCCCTCCTGTGAGTCCAGTTTTAGATTCCGATGCTTCACTTCAGGTGTACTGCATACCTTGGACCTTCTTATTGACGATGAAACACAGAAATTTCATCCGAATTTAATACAAAAGGCACAATGCTGACTTAAGTACATGAGGACTGACACTCTAACTTTCTATCATTTGAACCTCTCCTGTGAGTCCTGTTTTAGTTTCCGATGCTTCACTACAGGTGTACTGTATCCCTTGGACCTTCTTATTGACAATGAAACACAGAAATTGTATCCGAATTAAATACAAAAGGCACAATGCCGACTTAAGTACTAGAGGACTGACACTCGAACTTGCTATGATTGTAACCTCTCCTGTGAGTCAAGTCTTAGTTTCCGATGCTTCACTTCAGGTAACTGTATGCCTTGGACCTTCTTATTGACGATGAAACACAGAAATTGCATCCGAATTTATACAAAAGGCAGATTGCCGACTTAGGTACAAGAGGACTGACACTCGAATTTTCTATGATTTGAACCCCTCCTGTGAGTCCAGTTTCAGATTCCGATGCTTCACTTCAGGTGTACTGTATACCTTGGACCTTCTAATTGACGATGAAACACAGAAATTGCATCCGAATTTATTAAAAAAGGCACAATGCCGACTTAAGTACAAGAGGCCTGCCACTCTAACTTTCTATGATTAGAACCTCTCCTGTAAGTCCAGCTTTAGACTCCGATGCTTAACTTCAGGTTTACTGAATCCCATGAACCTTCTTATTGACGATGAAAGACAGATATTGCATCCGAATTTAATACAAAAGGCACAATGCCGACTTAAGTACAATAGGACTGATACTCTAACTTTCTATGATTTGAACCTGTGCTGTGAGTCCAGTTTTAGTTTCCGATGCTTCACTTCAGGTTTACTGTATCCCTTGGACCTTCTTATTGACGATGAAACACAGAAAATGCATCCGAATTTAATACAAAAGGCACAATGCCGACTTAAGTACAAGAGGACTGAAACTCTAACTTTCTATGATTTGAACCCCTCCTGTGAGACCAGTTTTAGTTTCCGATGTTTCACTTCAGGTTTACTGTATCCCTTGGACCTTCTTATTGACGATGAAACACAGAAATTGCATCCGAATTTAATAAAAAAGGCACAATGCCGACTTAAGTACAAGAGGATTGATACTCTAACTTTCTATGATTTGAACCCCTCCTGTGAGTCCAGTTTTAGATTCCGATGCTTAACTCCTGGTCTACTGTATCCCTTGGACCTTCTTATTGACGATGAAACACAGAAATTGCATCCGAATTTAATACAAAAGGCACAATGCCGACTTAAGTACAAGAGGACTGATACTCTAACTTTCTATGATTTGAACCTCTCCTGTGAGTCCAGTTTTAGTTTCCGATGCTTCCTTCAGGTTTACTGTATCCCTTGGACCTTCTTATTGACGATGAAACACGGAAATTACATCCGAATTTAATACAAAAGGCACAATGCCGACTTAAGTACAAGAGGACTGATACTCTATCTTTCTATGATTTGAACCCCTCCTGTGAGTCCTGTTTTAGATTCCGATGCTTAACTTCTAGTTTACTGTATCCCTTGGACCTTCTTATTGACGATGAAACACAGAAATTGCATCCGAATTTAATACAAAAGGCACAATGCCGACTTAAGTACAAGAGGACTGAAACTCTAACTTTCTATGATTTGAACCTCTGCTGTGAGTCCAGTTTTAGTTTCCGATGCTTCACTTCAGGTTTACTGTATCCCTTGGACCTTCTTATTGACGATGAAAGACAGAAATTGCGTCCGAATTTAATACAAAAGGCACAATGCCGACTTAAGTAAAAGAGAACTGAAACTCTAACTTTCTATGATTTCAACCTCTGCTGTGAGTCCTGCTTTAGTTTCCGATGCTTCACTTCAGGTTTACTGTATCCCTTGGTCCTTCTTATTGACGATGAAACACAGATATTGCATCCGAATTTAATACGAAAGGCACAATGCCGACTTAAGTACAAGAGGACTGAAACTCTAACTTTCTACGATTTGAACCTCTGCTGTGAGTCCAGTTTAAGTTTCCGATGCTTCACTTCAGGTTTACTGTATCTATTGGACCTTCTTATTGACGATGAAACACAGAAATTGCATCCAAATTTAATACAAAAGGCACAATGCCGACTTAAGTACAAGGGGACTGATACTCTAACTTTCTACGATTTGAACCCTTCCTGTGAGTCCAGTTTTAGATTCCGATGCTTAACTTCAGGTTTACTGTATCCCTTGGACCTACTTATTGACGATGAGACACAGAAATTGCATCCGAATTTAATACAAAAGGCACAATGCCGACTTAAGTACAAGAGGACTGATACTCTAACTTTTCTATGATTGAACCCCTCCTGTGAGTCAAGTTTTAGATTCCGATGCTTAACTTCAGTTTTTATCCCTTAGACCTTCTTATTGACGATGAAACACAGAAATTGCTTCCGAATTTAATAAAAGAGGCACAATGGCGACTTAAGTACAAGAGGACTGATACTCTAACTGTCTATGATTTGAACCCCTCCTGTGAGTCCAGATTTAGTTTCCGATGCTTAACTTCCAGGTTTACGGTATCCCTTGGACCTTCTTATTGACGATGAAACACTGAAATTTGATCCCAATTTAATACAAAAGGCTCAATGCCGACTTAATTACAAGAGGACTGATACTCTAACTTTCTATGATTTGAACCTCTCCTGTGAGACCAGTTTTAGTTTCCGATGCTGCACGTCAGGTTTACTGTATCCCTTGGACCCTCTTATTGACGATGAAACACAGAAATTGCATACGAATTTAATACAAAAGGCACAATGCCGAATTAAGTACAAGAGGACTGAAACTCTAACTTTCTATGAATTGAAATCTGCTGTGAGTCCAGTTTTAGTTTCCCATGCTTCACTTCAGGTTTACTGTATCCCTTGGACCTTCTTATTGACGATGAAACACAGAAATTGCATCCGAATTTAATACAAAAGGCACAATGCCGACTTAAGTACATGAGGACTGATACTCTAACTTTCTATGATTTGAACCTCTCCTGTGAGGTCCAGTTTTAGTTTCTGATGCTTCACTTCAGGTTTACAGCATCCCTTGGGCCAACGTATTGACGATGAAACACAGAAATTGCATCCGAATATAATACAAAAGGCACAATGCCAACTTACGTACAAGAGGACTGAAACTCTGACTTTCTATGATTGAGCCTCTGCTGTGAGTCCAGTTTTAGTTTCCGATGCTTAACTTCAGGTTTACTGTATCCCTTGGACCTTCTTATTGACGATGAAACACAGAAATGCATCCGAATTTAATACAAAAGGCACAATGCCGACTTAAGTACAGAGGACTGAAACTCTAACCTTCTATGATTGAACTTCTGCTGTGAGTCCAGTTTTAGTTTCCGATGCTTCACTTCAGGTTTACTGTATCCCTGGGACCTTCTTATTGACGATGAAACACAGAAATTGCATCCGAATTTAATTAACAGAGGCACAATGGCGACTTAAGTACAAGAGGACTGATACGCTAACTTTCTATGATTTGAACCCCTCCTGTGAGTCCAGTTTTAGATTCCGATGCTTAACTTCAGTTTTACTGTATCCCTTAGACCTTCTTATTGACGATGAAACACAGAAATTGCTTCCGAATTTAATAAAAAAGACACATTGCCGACTTAGTACAAGATGACTGATACTCTAACTTTCTATGATTTGAACCCCTGCTGTGAGTCCAGTTTTAGATTCCGATGCTTAACTTCAGGTTTACGGTATCCCTTGGACCTTCTTATTGACGATGAAACACTGACATTAGATCCGAATTTATTCAAAAGGCACAATGCCGACTTAAGTACAAGGGGACTGATACTCTAACTTTCTATGATTTGAACCCCTCCTGTGAGTCCAGTTTTAGTTTCCGATGTTTCACTTCAGGTTTACTGTATCCCTTGGACCTTCTTATTGACGATGAAACACAGAAATTGCATCCGAATTTAATAAAAAAGGCACAATGCCGACTTAAGTACAAGAGGACTGATACTCTAACTATCTATGTTTTTGAACCCCTCCTGTGAGTCCAGTACTAGCTTCCGATGCTTAACTTCATTTATACTGTATCCCTTGCTTGGACCTTCTTATTGACGATGAAACACAGAAATTGCATCCGAATTTAATGCAAAAGGCACAATGCCGACTTAAGTACAAGAGGACTGATTCTCTAATTTTCTATGATTTGGAACACACCTGTGAGTCCAGTTTTAGATTCTGATGCTTCACTTCAGGTTTACTGTATCCTTGGACCCTCTATTGACGATGAAACACAGAAATTGCATCCGAATTTAGTAAAAAAGGCACAAGCCGACTTAAGTACAAGAGAACTGATACTCTAACTTTCTATGATATGATCCAATCCTGTGAGTCAAGTTTTAGTTTCCGATGCTTAACTTCAGGTTTACTGTATCCCTTGGAACTTCTTATTGACGATGAAACACAGAAATTGCATCCGAATTTAATACAAAAGGCACAATGCCGACTTAAGTACAAGAGGACTGATACTCTAACTTTTCTATGATTGAACCCCTCCTGTGAGTCAAGTTTTAGATTCCGATGCTTAACTTCTGGTTCACTGTATCCCTTGGACATTCTTATTGACGATGAAACACAGAAATTGCATGCAAATTTAATAAAAAAGGCACAATGCCGACTTAAGTACAAGAGGACTGAAACTCTAACTTTCTATGATTTGAACCTCTGCTGTGAGTCCAGTTTTAGTTTCCGATGCTTCACTTCAAGTTTACTGTATCCCTTGGACCTTCTTATTGACGATGAAACACAGAAATTGCATCCGATTGTAATAAAAAAGGCACAATGCCGACTTAAGTACAAGAGGATTGATACTCTAACTTTCTATGATTTGAACCCCTCCTGTGAGTCCAGTTTTAGATTCCGATGCTTAACTTCTGGTCTACTGTATCCCTTGGACCTTCTTATTGGCGATGAAACACAGAAATTGCATCCGAATTTAATACAAAAGGCACAATGCCGACTTAAGTACAAGAGACTGATACTCTAACTTTCTATGATTTGAATCTCTCCTGTGAGTCCAGTTTTAGTTTCCGATGCTTCCTTCAGGTTTACAGTATCCCTGGGACCTTCTTATTGACGATGAAACACGGAAATTACATCCGAATTTAATACAAAAGGCACAATGCCGACTTAAGTACAAGAGGACTGATACTCTATCTTTCTATGATTCGAACCCCTCCTGTGAGTCCTGTTTTAGATTCCGATGCTTAACTTCTGGTTTACTGTATCCCTTGGACCTTCTTATTGACGATGAAACACAGAAATTGCATCCGAATTTAATACAAAAGGCACAATGCCGACTTAAGTACAAGAGGACTGAAACTCTAACTTTCTATGATTTGAACCTCTGCTGTGAGTCAGTTTTAGTTTCCGATGCTTCACTTCAGGTTTACTGTATCCCTTGGACCTTCTTATTGACGATGAAACACAGAAATTGCGTCCGAATTTAATACAAAAGGCACAATGCAGACTTAAGTAAAAGAGAACTGAAACTCTAACTTTCTATGATTTCAACCTCTGCTGTGAGTCCTGCTTTAGTTTCCGATGCTTCACTTCAGGTTTACTGTATCCCTTGGTCCTTCTTATTGACGATGAAACACAGATATTGCATCCGAATTTAATACGAAAGGCACAATGCCGACTTCAGTACAAGAGGACTGAAACTCTAACTTTCTACGATTTGAACCCTTCCTGTGAGTCCAGTTTTAGATTCCGATGCTTAACTTCAGGTTTACTGTATCCCTTGGACCTACTTATTGACGATGAGACACAGAAATTGCATCCGAATTTAATACAAAAGGCACAATGCCGACTTAAGTACAAGGCGGACTAATACTCTAACTTTCTATGATTTGAACCTCTGCTGTGAGTCCAGTTTTAGATTCCGATGCTTCACTTCAGGTTTACTGTATCCCTGGGACCTTCGTATTGACGATGAAACACAGAAATTGCATCCGAATTTAATAAAAGACGCACAATGGCGACTTAAGTACAAGAGGACTGATACTCTAACTTTCTATGATTTGAACCCCTCCTGTGAGTCCAGTTTCAGATTCCGATGCTTAACTTCAGGTTTACTATATCCCTTGGACCTTCTTATTGACGATGAAACACAGAAATTGCATCCGAATTTAATAAAAAAGGCACAATGCCGGCTTAAGTACAAGAGGACTGATACTCTAACTGTCTATGATTTGAACCCCTCCTGTGAGTCCAGATTTAGTTTCCGATGCTTAACTTCAGGTTTACGGTATCCCTTGGACCTTCTTATTGACGATGAAACACTGAAATTTGATCCCAATTTAATACAAAAGGCTCAATGCCGACTTAAGTACAAGAGGACTGATACTCTAACTTTCTATGATTTGAACCTCTCCTGTGAGACCAGTTTAAGTTTCCGATGCTTCACGTCAGGTTTACTGTTTCCCTTGGACCCTCTTATTGACGATGAAACACAGAAATTGCATCCGAATTTAATACAAAAGGCACAATGCCGAATTAAGTACAAGAGGACTGAAACTCTAACTTTCTATGAATTGAAAATCTGCTGTGAGTCCAGTTTTAGTTTCCGATGCTTCACTTCAGATTTACTGTATCCCTTGGACCTTCTTATTGACGATGAAACACAGAAATTGCATCCGAATTTAATACAAAAGGCACAATGCCGACTTAAGTACAAGAGGACTGATACTCTAACTTTCTATGATTTGAACCTCTCCTGTGAGTCCAGTTTTAGTTTCTGATGCTTCACTTCAGGTTTACGGTATCCTTGGGCCAACTTATTGACGATGAAACACAGAAATTGCATCCGAATATAATACAAAAGGCACAATGCCAACTTACGTACAAGAGGACTGAAACTCTGACTTTCTATGATTTGAGCCTCTGCTGTGAGTCCAGTTTTAGTTTCCGATGCTTAACTTCAGGTTTACTGTATCCCTTGGACCTTCTTATTGACGATGAAACACAGAAATTGCATCCGAATTTAATATAAAAGGCACAATGCCGACTTAAGTACAAGAGGACTGAAACTCTAACTATCTATGATTTGAACTTCTGCTGTGAGTCCAGTTTTAGTTTCCGATGCTTCACTTCAGGTTTACTGTATCCCTGGGACCTTCTTATTGACGATGAAACACATAAATTGCATCCGAATTTAATAAAAGAGGCACAATGGCGACTTAAGTACAAGAGCACTGATACTCTAACTTTCTATGATTTGAACCCCTCCTGTGAGTCCAGTTTTAGATTCCGATGCTTAACTTCAGTTTTACTGTATCCCTTAGACCTTCTTATTGACGATGAAACACAGAAATTGCTTCCGAATTTAATAAAAAAGGCACAATGCCGACTTAAGTACAAGATGACTGATACTCGAACTTTCTATGATTTGAACCCCTCCTGTGAGTCCAGTTTTAGATTCCGATGCTTAACTTCAGGTTTACGGTATCCCTTGGACCTTCTTATTGACGATGAAACACTGAAATTAGATCCGAATTTAATTCAAAAGGCACAATGCCGACTTAAGTACAAGAGGACTGATACTCTAACTTTCTATGATTTGAACCCCTCCTGTGAGTCCAGTTTTAGTTTCGATGTTTCACTTCAGGTTTACTGTATCCCTTGGACCTTCTTATTGACGATGAAACACAGAAATTGCATCCGAATTTAATAAAAAAGGCACAATGCCGACTTAAGTACAAGAGGACTGATACTCTAACTTTCTATGTTTTTGAACCCCTCCTGTGAGTCCAGTACTAGCTTCCGATGCTTAACTTCAGTTATACTGTATCCCTTGGACCTTCTTATTGACGATGAAACACAGAAATTGCATCCGAATTTAATACAAAAGGCACAATGCCGACTTAAGTACAAGAGGACTGATACTCTAATTTTCTATGATTTGAACCACACCTGTGAGTCAGTTTTAGATTCTGATGCTTCACTTCAGGTTTACTGTATCCCTTGGACCCTCTTATTGACGATGAAACACAGATATTGCATCCGAATTTAATAAAAAAGGCACAAAGCCGACTTAAGTACAAGAGAACTGATACTCTAACTTTCTATGATATGATCCAATCCTGTGAGTCAAGTTTAGTTTCCGATGCTTAACTTCAGGTTTACTGTATCCCTTGGAACTTCTTATTGACGATGAAACACAGAAATTGCATCCGAATTTAATACAAAAGCACAATGCCGACTTAAGTACAAGAGGACTGATACTCTAACTTTTCTATGATTGAACCCCTCTGTGAGTCCAGTTTTAGATTCCGATGCTTAACTTCTGGTTCACTGTATCACTTGGACATTCTTATTGACGATGAAACACAGAAATTGCATGCGAATTTAATAAAAAAGGCACAATGCCGACTTAAGTACAAGAGAACTGAAACTCTAACTTTCTATGATTTGAACCTCTGCTGTGAGTCCAGTTTTAGTTTCCGATGCTTCACTTCAAGTTTACTGTATCCTTGGACCTTCTTATTGACGATGAAACACAGAAATTGCATCCGATTGTAATAAAAAAGGCACAATGCCGACTTAAGTACAAGAGGATTGATACTCTAACTTTCTATGATTTGAACCCCTCCTGTGAGTCCAGTTTTTGATTCCGATGCTTAACTTTCTGGTCTACTGTATCCCTTGGACCTTCTTATTGACGATGAAACACAGAAATTGCATCCGAATTTAATACAAAAGGCACAATGCCGACTTAAGTACAAGAGGACTGATACTCTAACCTTTTCTATGATTTGAACCCTCTCCTGTGAGTCCAGTTTTAGTTTCCGATGCTTCCTTCAGGTTTACTGTATCCCTGGGACCTTCTTATTGACGATGAAACACAGAAATTGCATCCGAATTTAATAAAAGAGGCACAATGGCGACTTAAGTACAAGAGGACTGATACTCTAACTTTCTATGATTTGAACCCCTCCTGTGAGTCCAGTTTCAGATTCCGATGCTTAACTTCAGGTTTACTGTATCCCTTGGACCTTCTTATTGACGATGAAACACAGAAATTGCATCCGAATTTAATAAAAAAGGCACAATGCCGGTTTAAGTACAAGAGGACTGATACTCTAACTGTCTATGATTTGAACCCCTCCTGTGAGTCCAGATTTAGGTTCCGATGCTTAACTTCAGGTTTACGGTATCCCTTGGACCTTCTTATTGACGATGAAATACTGAAATTTGATCCCAATTTAATACAAAAGGCTCAATGCCGACTTAAGTACAAGAGGACTGATACTCTAACTTTCTATGATTTGAACCTCTCCTGTGAGACCAGTTTTAGTTTCCGATGCTTCACGTCAGGTTTACTGTATCCCTTGGACCCTCTTATTGACGATGAAACACAGAAATTGCATCCGAATTTAATACAAAAGGCACAATGCCGAATTAAGTACAAGAGGACTGAAACTCTAACTTTCTATGAATTGAAAATCTGCTGTGAGTCCAGTTTTAGTTTCCGATGCTTCACTTCAGGTTTACTGTATCCCTTGGACCTTCTTATTGACGATGAAACACAGAAATTGCATCCGAATTTAATACAAAAGGCACAATGCCGACCTAAGTACAAGAGGACTGATACTCTAACTTTCTATGATTTGAACCTCTCCTGTGAGTCCAGTTTTAGTTTCTGATGCTTCACTTCAGGTTTACGGTATCCCTTGGGCCAACTTATTGACGATGAAACACAGAAATTGCATCCGAATATAATACAAAAGGCACAATGCCAACTTACGTACAAGAGGACTGAAACTCTGACTTTCTATGATTTGAGAATCTGCTGTGAGTCCAGTTTTAGTTTCCGATGCTTAACTTCAGGTTTACTGTATCCCTTGGACCATCTTATTGACGATGAAACACAGAAATTGCATCCGAATTTAATACAAAAGGCACAATGCCGACTTAAGTACAAGAGGACTGAAACTCTAACTTTCTATGATTTGAACTTCTGCTGTGGGTCCAGTTTTAGTTTCCGATGCTTCACTTCAGGTTTACTGTATCCCTGGGACCTTCTTATTGACGATGAAATACAGAAATTGCATCCGAATTTAATAAAAGAGGCACAATTGCGACTTAAGTACAAGAGGACTGATACTCTAACTTTCTATGATTTGAACCCCTCCTGTGAGTCCAGTTTTAGATTCCGATGCTTAACTTCAGTTTTACTGTATCCCTTAGACCTTCTTATTGACGATGAAACACAGAAATTGCTTCCGAATTTAATAAAAAAGGCACAATGCCGACTTAAGTACAAGATGACTGATACTCTAACTTTCTATGATTTGAACCCCTCCTGCGAGTCCAGTTTTAGATTCCGATGCTTAACTTCAGGTTTACGGTATCCCTTGGACCTTCTTATTGACGATGAAACAATGAAATTAGATCCGAATTTAATTCAAAAGGCACAATGCCGACTTAAGTACAAGAGGACTGATACTATAACTTTCTATGATTTGAACCCCTCCTGTGAGTCCAGTTTTAGTTTCCGATGTTTCACTTCTGGTTTACTGTATCCCTTGGACCTTCTTATTGACGATGAAACACAGAAATTGCATCCGAATTTAATAAAAAAGGCACAATGCCGACTTAAGTACAAGAGGACTGATACTCTAACTTTCTATGTTTTTGAACCCCTCCTGTGAGTCCAGTACTAGCTTCCGATGCTTAACTTCAGTTATACTGTATCCCTTGGACCTTCTTATTGACGATGAAACACAGAAATTGCATCCGAATTTAATACAAAAGGCACAATGCCGACTTAAGTACAAGAGGACTGATACTCTAATTTTCTATGATTTGAACCACACCTGTGAGTCCAGTTTTAGATTCTGATGCTTCACTTCAGGTTTACTGTATCCCTTGGACCCTCTTATTGACGATGAAACACAGAAATTGCATCCGAATTTAATAAAAAAGGCACAAAGCCGACTTTGGTACAAGAGGACTGATACTCTAACTTTCTATGATATGATCCAATCCTGTGAGTCAAGTTTTAGTTTCCGATGCTTAACTTCAGGTTTACTGTATCCCTTGGAACTTCATATTGACGATGAAACACAGAAATTGCATCCGAATTTAATACAAAAGGCACAATGCCGACTTAAGTACAAGAGGACTGATACTCTAACTTTCTATGATTTGAATCTCTCCTGTGAGTCCAGTTTTAGTTTCCGATGCTTCCTTCAGGTTTACAGTATCCCTGGGACCTTCTTATTGACGATGAAACACGGAAATTACATCCGAATTTAATACAAAAGGCACAATGACGACTTAAGTACAAGAGGACTGAAACTATTACTTTCTATGATTTGAACCTCTGCTGTGAGTCCAGTTTTACTTTACGATGCTTCACTTCATGTTTACTGTATCTGGTGGATCTTCTTATTGACGATGAAACACAAAAATTGCATCCGAATTTAATAAAAAAGGCACAATGCCGACTTAAGTACAAGAGGACTGATACTCTAATTTTCTATGGTTTGAACCCCTCCTGTGAGTCCAGTTTTAGATTCCGATGCTTAACTTCTGGTCTACTGTATCCCTTGGACCTTCTTATTGGCGATGAAACACAGAAATTGCATCCGAATTTAATACAAAAGGCACAATGCCGACTTAAGTACAAGAGGACTGATACTCTAACTTTCTATGATTTGAATCTCTCCTGTGAGTCCAGTTTTAGTTTCCGATGCTTCCTTCAGGTTTACAGTATCCCTGGGACCTTCTTATTGACGATGAAACACGGAAATTACATCCGAATTTAATACAAAAGGCACAATGCCGACTTAAGTACAAGAGGACTGATACTCTATCTTTCTATGATTCGAACCCCTCCTGTGAGTCCTGTTTTAGATTCCGATGCTTAACTTCTGGTTTACTGTATCCCTTGGACCTTCTTATTGACGATGAAACACAGAAATTGCATCCGAATTTAATACAAAAGGCACAATGCCGACTTAAGTACAAGAGGACTGAAACTCTAACTTTCTATGATTTGAACCTCTGCTGTGAGTCCAGTTTTAGTTTCCGATGCTTCACTTCAGGTTTACTGTATCCCTTGGACCTTCTTATTGACGATGAAACACAGAAATTGCGTCCGAATTTAATACAAAAGGCACAATGCAGACTTAAGTAAAAGAGAACTGAAACTCTAACTTTCTATGATTTCAACCTCTGCTGTGAGTCCTGCTTTAGTTTCCGATGCTTCACTTCAGGTTTACTGTATCCCTTGGTCCTTCTTATTGACGATGAAACACAGATATTGCATCCGAATTTAATACGAAAGGCACAATGCCGACTTCAGTACAAGAGGACTGAAACTCTAACTTTCTACGATTTGAACCCTTCCTGTGAGTCCAGTTTTAGATTCCGATGCTTAACTTCAGGTTTACTGTATCCCTTGGACCTACTTATTGACGATGAGACACAGAAATTGCATCCGAATTTAATACAAAAGGCACAATGCCGACTTAAGTACAAGGCGACTAATACTCTAACTTTCTATGATTTGAACCTCTGCTGTGAGTCCAGTTTTAGATTCCGATGCTTCACTTCAGGTTTACTGTATCCCTGGGACCTTCGTATTGACGATGAAACACAGAAATTGCATCCGAATTTAATAAAAGACGCACAATGGCGACTTAAGTACAAGAGGACTGATACTCTAACTTTCTATGATTTGAACCCCTCCTGTGAGTCCAGTTTCAGATTCCGATGCTTAACTTCAGGTTTACTATATCCCTTGGACCTTCTTATTGACGATGAAACACAGAAATTGCATCCGAATTTAATAAAAAAGGCACAATGCCGGCTTAAGTACAAGAGGACTGATACTCTAACTGTCTATGATTTGAACCCCTCCTGTGAGTCCAGATTTAGTTTCCGATGCTTAACTTCAGGTTTACGGTATCCCTTGGACCTTCTTATTGACGATGAAACACTGAAATTTGATCCCAATTTAATACAAAAGGCTCAATGCCGACTTAAGTACAAGAGGACTGATACTCTAACTTTCTATGATTTGAACCTCTCCTGTGAGACCAGTTTTAGTTTCCGATGCTTCACGTCAGGTTTACTGTATCCCTTGGACCCTCTTATTGACGATGAAACACAGAAATTGCATCCGAATTTAATACAAAAGGCACAATGCCGAATTAAGTACAAGAGGACTGAAACTCTAACTTTCTATGAATTGAAAATCTGCTGTGAGTCCAGTTTTAGTTTCCGATGCTTCACTTCAGATTTACTGTATCCCTTGGACCTTCTTATTGACGATGAAACACAGAAATTGCATCCGAATTTAATACAAAAGGCACAATGCCGACTTAAGTACAAGATGACTGATACTCGAACTTTCTATGATTTGAACCCCTCCTGTGAGTCCAGTTTTAGATTCCGATGCTTAACTTCAGGTTTACGGTATCCCTTGGACCTTCTTATTGACGATGAAACACTGAAATTAGATCCGAATTTAATTCAAAAGGCACAATGCCGACTTAAGTACAAGAGGACTGATACTCTAACTTTCTATGATTTGAACCCCTCCTGTGAGTCCAGTTTTAGTTTCCGATGTTTCACTTCAGGTTTACTGTATCCCTTGGACCTTCTTATTGACGATGAAACACAGAAATTGCATCCGAATTTAATAAAAAAGGCACAATGCCGACTTAAGTACAAGAGGACTGATACTCTAACTTTCTATGTTTTTGAACCCCTCCTGTGAGTCCAGTACTAGCTTCCGATGCTTAACTTCAGTTATACTGTATCCCTTGGACCTTCTTATTGACGATGAAACACAGAAATTGCATCCGAATTTAATACAAAAGGCACAATGCCGACTTAAGTACAAGAGGACTGATACTCTAATTTTCTATGATTTGAACCACACCTGTGAGTCCAGTTTTAGATTCTGATGCTTCACTTCAGGTTTACTGTATCCCTTGGACCCTCTTATTGACGATGAAACACAGATATTGCATCCGAATTTAATAAAAAAGGCACAAAGCCGACTTAAGTACAAGAGAATTGATACTCTAACTTTCTATGATATGATCCAATCCTGTGAGTCAAGTTTTAGTTTCCGATGCTTAACTTCAGGTTTACTGTATCCCTTGGAACTTCTTATTGACGATGAAACACAGAAATTGCATCCGAATTTAATACAAAAGGCACAATGCCGACTTAAGTACAAGAGGACTGATACTCTAACTTTTCTATGATTGAACCCCTCCTGTGAGTCCAGTTTTAGATTCCGATGCTTAACTTCTGGTTCACTGTATCACTTGGACATTCTTATTGACGATGAAACACAGAAATTGCATGCGAATTTAATAAAAAAGGCACAATGCCGACTTAAGTACAAGAGAACTGAAACTCTAACTTTCTATGATTTGAACCACTGCTGTGAGTCCAGTTTTAGTTTCCGATGCTTCACTTCAAGTTTACTGTATCCCTTGGACCTTCTTATTGACGATGAAACACAGAAATTGCATCCGATTGTAATAAAAAAGGCACAATGCCGACTTAAGTACAAGAGGATTGATACTCTAACTTTCTATGATTTGAACCCCTCCTGTGAGTCCAGTTTTTGATTCCGATGCTTAACTTCTGGTCTACTGTATCCCTTGGACCTTCTTATTGACGATGAAACACAGAAATTGCATCCGAATTTAATACAAAAGGCACAATGCCGACTTAAGTACAAGAGGACTGATACTCTAACTTTCTATGATTTGAACCTCTCCTGTGAGTCCAGTTTTAGTTTCCGATGCTTCCTTCAGGTTTACTGTATCCCTGGGACCTTCTTATTGACGATGAAACACAGAAATTGCATCCGAATTTAATAAAAGAGGCACAATGGCGACTTAAGTACAAGAGGACTGATACTCTAACTTTCTATGATTTGAACCCCTCCTGTGAGTCCAGTTTCAGATTCCGATGCTTAACTTCAGGTTTACTGTATCCCTTGGACCTTCTTATTGACGATGAAACACAGAAATTGCATCCGAATTTAATAAAAAAGGCACAATGCCGGTTTAAGTACAAGAGGACTGATACTCTAACTGTCTATGATTTGAACCCCTCCTGTGAGTCCAGATTTAGTTTCCGATGCTTAACTTCAGGTTTACGGTATCCCTTGGACCTTCTTATTGACGATGAAATACTGAAATTTGATCCCAATTTAATACAAAAGGCTCAATGCCGACTTAAGTACAAGAGGACTGATACTCTAACTTTCTATGATTTGAACCTCTCCTGTGAGACCAGTTTTAGTTTCCGATGCTTCACGTCAGGTTTACTGTATCCCTTGGACCCTCTTATTGACGATGAAACACAGAAATTGCATCCGAATTTAATACAAAAGGCACAATGCCGAATTAAGTACAAGAGGACTGAAACTCTAACTTTCTATGAATTGAAAATCTGCTGTGAGTCCAGTTTTAGTTTCCGATGCTTCACTTCAGGTTTACTGTATCCCTTGGACCTTCTTATTGACGATGAATCACAGAAATTGCATCCGAATTTAATACAAAAGGCACAATGCCGACCTAAGTACAAGAGGACTGATACTCTAACTTTCTATGATTTGAACCTCTCCTGTGAGTCCAGTTTTAGTTTCTGATGCTTCACTTCAGGTTTACGGTATCCCTTGGGCCAACTTATTGACGATGAAACACAGAAATTGCATCCGAATATAATACAAAAGGCACAATGCCAACTTACGTACAAGAGGACTGAAACTCTGACTTTCTATGATTTGAGAATCTGCTGTGAGTCCAGTTTTAGTTTCCGATGCTTAACTTCAGGTTTACTGTATCCCTTGGACCATCTTATTGACGATGAAACACAGAAATTGCATCCGAATTTAATACAAAAGGCACAATGCCGACTTAAGTACAAGAGGACTGAAACTCTAACTTTCTATGATTTGAACTTCTGCTGTGAGTCCAGTTTTAGTTTCCGATGCTTCACTTCAGGTTTACTGTATCCCTGGGACCATCTTATTGACGATGAAATACAGAAATTGCATCCGAATTTAATAAAAGAGGCACAATTGCGACTTAAGTACAAGAGGACTGATACTCTAACTTTCTATGATTTGAACCCCTCCTGTGAGTCCAGTTTTAGATTCCGATGCTTAACTTCAGTTTTACTGTATCCCTTAGACCTTCTTATTGACGATGAAACACAGAAATTGCTTCCGAATTTAATAAAAAAGGCACAATGCCGACTTAAGTACAAGATGACTGATACTCTAACTTTCTATGATTTGAACCCCTCCTGCGAGTCCAGTTTTAGATTCCGATGCTTAACTTCAGGTTTACGGTATCCCTTGGACCTTCTTATTGACGATGAAACAATGAAATTAGATCCGAATTTAATTCAAAAGGCACAATGCCGACTTAAGTACAAGAGGACTGATACTATAACTTTCTATGATTTGAACCCCTCCTGTGAGTCCAGTTTTAGTTTCCGATGTTTCACTTCAGGTTTACTGTATCCCTTGGACCTTCTTATTGACGATGAAACACAGAAATTGCATCCGAATTTAATAAAAAAGGCACAATGCCGACTTAAGTACAAGAGGACTGATACTCTAACTTTCTATGTTTTTGAACCCCTCCTGTGAGTCCAGTACTAGCTTCCGATGCTTAACTTCAGTTATACTGTATCCCTTGGACCTTCTTATTGACGATGAAACACAGAAATTGCATCCGAATTTAATACAAAAGGCACAATGCCGACTTAAGTACAAGAGGACTGATACTCTAATTTTCTATGATTTGAACCACACCTGTGAGTCCAGTTTTAGATTCTGATGCTTCACTTCAGGTTTACTGTATCCCTTGGACCCTCTTATTGACGATGAAACACAGAAATTGCATCCGAATTTAATAAAAAAGGCACAAAGCCGACTTTGGTACAAGAGGACTGATACTCTAACTTTCTATGATATGATCCAATCCTGTGAGTCAAGTTTTAGTTTCCGATGCTTAACTTCAGGTTTACTGTATCCCTTGGAACTTCATATTGACGATGAAACACAGAAATTGCATCCGAATTTAATACAAAAGGCACAATGCCGACTTAAGTACAAGAGGACTGATACTCTAACTTTTCTATGATTGAACCCCTCCTGTGAGTCCAGTTTTAGATTCCGATGCTTAACTTCTGGTTCACTGTATCCCTTGGACATTCTTATTGACGATGAGACACAGAAATTGCATCCGAATTTAATAAAAAAGGCACAATGCCGACTTAAGTACAAGAGGACTGAAACTCTAACTTCCTATGATTTGAACCTCTGCTGTGAGTCCAGTTTTAGTTTCCGATGCTTCACTTCAGGTTTACTGTGTCCCTTGGACCTTCGTATTGACGATGAAACACAGAAATCGCATCCGAATTTAATAAAAAAGTCACAATGCCGACTTAAATACAAGATTACGGATACTCTAACTTTCTATGCTTTTAACCCCTCCTGTGAGTCCAGTTTTAGATTCCGATGCTTAACTTCAGGTTTACTGTATCCCTTGTACCTTCTAATTGACGATGAGACACAGAAATTGCATCCGAATTTAATACAAAAGGCACAATGCCGACTTAAGTACAAGGCGACTGATACTCTAACTCTCTATGATTTGAAACTCTGCTGTGAGTCCAGTTTTAGTTTCCGATGCTTCACTTCAGGTTTACTGTATCCCTTGGACCTTCTTATTGACGATGAAACACAGAAATTGCATCCGAATTTAATAAAAAATGCACAATGGCTACTTAAGTACCATAGGACGGATACTCTAACTTTCTATGATTTGAACCCCTCCTGTGAGTCCAGTTTAAGTTTCCGATGCTTCACTTCAGGTTTACTGTATCCATTGGACCTTCTTGTTGACGATGAAACACAGAAATTGCATCCGAATTTAATGAAAAAGGCACAATGCCGACTTAAGTACAAGAGGACTGATACTCTAACTTTCTATGATTTGAACCCCTCCTGTGAGTCCAGTTTTAGTTTCCGATGCTTAACTTCTGATTTACTGTATTCCTTGGACCTTCTTATTGACGATGAAACACAGAAATTGCATCCGAATTTAATACGAAAGGCACAATGCCGACATAAGTACAAGAGGACTGATCCTCTAACATTCTATGATTTGAACCTCTCCAGTGAGTCCAGTTTTAGATTCCGATGCTTCACTTCGAGTTTACTATATCCCTTAAACCCTCTTATTGACGATGAAACATAGAAATTGCATCCGAATTTAATACAAAAGGCACATTGCCGACTTAAGTACAAGAGGACTGAAACTGTAACTTACTATGATATGAACCTCTGCTGTGAGTCCAGTTTTAGTTTCCGATGCTTCACATCAGGTTTACTGTATCCCTTGGACCTTCTTATTGACGATTGAACACAGAATTTGCATCCGAATTTAATACAAAAGGCACAATGCCGACTTACGTACAAGAGGACTGAAACTCTAACATTCTATGATTTGAGCCTCTGCTGTGAGTCCAGTTTTAGTTTCCGATGCTTAACTTTAGGTTTACTGTATCGCTTGGACCTTCTTATTGACGATGAAACACAGAAATTGCATCCGAATTTAATACAAAAGGCACAATGCCGACTTAAGTACAAGAGGACTGAAACTCTAACTTTCTATGATTTGAACTTCTGCTGTTAGTCCAGTTTTAGTTTCCGATGCTACACTTCAGGTTTACTGTATCCCTGGGACCTTCTTATTGACGATGAAACACAGAAATTGCATCCGAATTTAATAAAAAAGGCACAATTGCGACTTAAGTACAAAAGGACTGATACTCTAACTTTCTATGATTTGAACCCCTCCAGTGAGTCCAGTTTTAGATTCCGATGCTTAACTTCAGCTGTACTGTATCCCTTGGACCTTCTTAATGACGATGAAACACAGAAATTGCATCCGAATTTAATAAAAAAGGCACAATGCCGACTTAAGTACAAGAGGACTGATACTCTAACTTTCTATGATTTGAAACCCTCCTGTGAGTCCGGTCTTAGATTCCGATGCTTAACTTCAGGTTTACGGTATCCCTTGGACCTTCTTATTGACGATGAAACACTGAAATTGCATCCGAATTTAATACAAAAGGCACAATGCCGACTTAAGTACAAGAGGACTGATGCTCTAACTTTCTATGATTTGAACCTCTCCTGTGAGACCAGTTTTAGATTCCGATGCTTCACGTCAGGTTTACTGTATCCCTTGGACCCTCTTATTGACGATGAAACACAGAAATTGCATCCGAATGTAATACAAAAGGCACAATGTCGACTTAAGTACAAGAGGACTGAAACTCTAAATTTCTATGAATTGAACCTCTGCTGTGAGTCCAGTTTTAGTTTCCGATTCTTCACTTCAGGTTTACTGTATCCCTTGGACCTTCTTATTGACGATGAAACACAGAAATTGCATCCGAATTTAATACAAAAGGCACAATGCCGACTTAAGTACAAGAGGACTGAAACTCTAACTTTCTATGATTTGAACCCCTATTGTGAGTCCAGTCTTAGATTCCGATGCTTAACTTCAGGTTTTCTGTATCCCTTGGACCTTCTTATTGACCATGAAACACAGAAATTGCATCCGAATTTAAAAAAAAAGGCACAATGCCGACTTAAGTACAAGAGGACTGATACTCTAACTTCCTATGATTTGAACCCCTCCTGTGAGTCCAGTTTTAGATTCCGATGCTTAACTTCAGGTTTACTGTATCAATTGGACCATCTTATTGACGATGAAACACAGAAATTGCATCCGAATTTAATACAAAAGGCACAATGCCGACTTAAGTACAAGGCGACTGATACTCTAAATTTCTATGGTTAGAACCTCTCCTGTGAGTCCAGTTTTAGATTCTGATGCTTCAGTTCAGGTTTACTGTATCCCTTGGACCTTCTTATTGACGATGAAACACAGAAATTGCATCCGAATTTAATAAAAAAGGCACAATGCCAACTTAAGTACAAGAGGACTGATGCTCTAACATTCTATGATTTGAACCCCTCCTGTGGGTCCCGTTTTGGATTCCGATGCTTAACTTCAGGTTTACTGTATCCCTTGGACCTTCTTATTGACGATGAAACACAGAAATTGCATCCGAATGTAATACAAAAGGCACAAAGCCAACTTAAATACAAGAGGACTGATACTCTAACTTTCTATGATTTGAACCCCTCCTGTGAGTCCAGTTTTGGATTCCGATGCTTAACTTCAGGTTTACTGTATCCCTTGGACCTTCTTATTGACTATGAAACACAGAAATTGCAACCGAATTTAATAAAAAGGCACAATGCCGACTTAAGTACATGAGGACTGATACTCTAACTTTCTATGATTAGATTCCCTCCTGTGAGTCCAGTTTTAGTTTCCGATGCTTCACTTCAGGTTTACTGTATCCCTTGGACATTCTTATTGACGATGAAAGACAGAAATTGTATGCGAATTTAATACAAAAGGCACAATGCCGACTTAAGTACAAGAGGACTGAAACTCTAACTTTCTATGATTTGAACCTCTGCTGTGAGTCCAGTTTTAGTTTCCGATGCTTCACTTCAAGTTTACTGTATCCCTTGGACCTTCTTATTGAAGATGAAACACAGAAATTGCATCCGAATTTAATAAAAAAGGCACAATGCCGACTTAAGTACAAAAGGACTGATACTCTAACTTTCTATGATTTGAACGCTTCCTGTGAGTCCAGTTTTAGATTCCGTAGCTTAACTTCAGGTTTACTGTATGCCTTGGACATTCTAATTGACGATGAAACACAGAAATTGCATCTGACTTTAATAAAAAAGGCACAATGCCGACTTAAGTACAAGAGGACTGATACTCTAACTTTCTATGATTTGACCCCCTCCTGTTAGTCCAGTTTTAGTTTCAGATGCTTCACTTCAGGTTTACTGTATCCCTTGGACCTTCTTATTGACGATGAAACACAGAAATTGCATCCGAATTTAATAAAAAATGCACAATGCCGACTTAAGTACAAGAGGACTGATACTCTAACTCTCTATGTTTTGAACTCCTCCTGTGAGTAGAGTATTAGATTCTGATGCCTGACTTCAGGTTTACTGTATCCCTTGGACCTTCTTATTGACGATGAAACACAGAAATTGCATGCGAAGTCAATACAAAAGGCACAATGCCGGTTTAAGTACAAGGCGACTGATACTCTAACTTTCAATGATTTGAACTCCGCCTGTGAGTCCAGTTTTAGTATCCGATGCTTCACTTCAGGTTTACTGTATCCCTTGGACCTTCTTATTGACGATGAAACACAGAAATTTCATCCGAATTTAATACAAAAGGTACAATGCCGAATTAAGTACAAGAGGACTGAAACTCTAACTTTCTATGATTTGAACCTCCGCTGTGAGTCCAGTTTAAGTTTCCAATGTTTCACTTCAGGTTTACTGTATCCCTTGGACCTTCTTATTGACGAAGAAACACAGAAATTGCACCCGAATGTAATACAAAAGGCACAATGCCGACTTAAGTACAAGAGGACTGAAACTCTAAATTTCTATGAATTGAACCTCTGCTGTGAGTCCAGTTTTAGTTTCCGATTCTTCACTTCAGGTTTACTGTATCCCTTGGACCTTCTTATTGACGATGAAACACAGAAATTGCATCCGAATTTAATACAAAAGGCACAATGCCGACTTAAGTACAAGAGGACTGAAACTCTAACTTTCTATCATTTGAACCCCTATTGTGAGTCCAGTTTTAGATTCCGATGCTTAACTTCAGGTTTTCTGTATCCCTTGGACCTTCTTATTGACCATGAAACACAGAAATTGCATCCGAATTTAAAAAAAAAGGCACAATGCCGACTTAAATACAAGAGGACTGATACTCTAACTTCCTATGATTTGAACCCCTCCTGTGAGTCCAGTTTTAGATTCCGATGCTTAACTTCAGGTTTACTGTATCAATTGGACCATCTTATTGACGATGAAACACAGAAATTGCATCCGAATTTAATACAAAAGGCACAATGCCGACTTAAGTACAAGGCGACTGATACTCTAAATTTCTATGGTTAGAACCTCTCCTGTGAGTCCAGTTTTAGATTCTGATGCTTCAGTTCAGGTTTACTGTATCCCTTGGACCTTCTTATTGACGATGAAACACAGAAATTGCATCCGAATTTAATAAAAAAGGCACAATGCCAACTTAAGTACAAGAGGACTGATGCTCTAACATTCTATGATTTGAACCCCTCCTGTGGGTCCCGTTTTGGATTCCGATGCTTAACTTCAGGTTTACTGTATCCCTTGGACCTTCTTATTGACGATGAAACACAGAAATTGCATCCGAATGTAATACAAAAGGCACAATGCCAACTTAAATACAAGAGGACTGATACTCTAACTTTCTATGATTTGAACCCCTCCTGTGAGTCCAGTTTTGGATTCCGATGCTTAACTTCAGGTTTACTGTATCCCTTGGACCTTCTTATTGACTATGAAACACAGAAATTGCAACCGAATTTAATAAAAAGGCACAATGCCGACTTAAGTACATGAGGACTGATACTCTAACTTTCTATGATTAGATTCCCTCCTGTGAGTCCAGTTTTAGTTTCCGATGCTTCACTTCAGGTTTACTGTATCCCTTGGACATTCTTATTGACGATGAAAGACAGAAATTGTATGCGAATTTAATACAAAAGGCACAATGCCGACTTAAGTACAAGAGGACTGAAACTCTAACTTTCTATGATTTGAACCTCTGCTGTGAGTCCAGTTTTAGTTTCCGATGCTTCACTTCAAGTTTACTGTATCCCTTGGACCTTCTTATTGAAGATGAAACACAGAAATTGCATCCGAATTTAATAAAAAAGGCACAATGCCGACTTAAGTACAAAAGGACTGATACTCTAACTTTCTATGATTTGAACGCTTCCTGTGAGTCCAGTTTTAGATTCCGTAGCTTAACTTCAGGTTTACTGTATCCCTTGGACATTCTAATTGACGATGAAACACAGAAATTGCATCTGACTTTAATAAAAAAGGCACAATGCCGACTTAAGTACAAGAGGACTGATACTCTAACTTTCTATGATTTGACCCCCTCCTGTTAGTCCAGTTTTAGTTTCAGATGCTTCACTTCAGGTTTACTGTATCCCTTGGACCTTCTTATTGACGATGAAACACAGAAATTGCATCCGAATTTAATAAAAAATGCACAATGCCGACTTAAGTACAAGAGGACTGATACTCTAACTCTCTATGATTTGAACTCCTCCTGTGAGTAGAGTATTAGATTCTGATGCCTGACTTCAGGTTTACTGTATCCCTTGGACCTTCTTATTGACGATGAAACACAGAAATTGCATGCGAAGTCAATACAAAAGGCACAATGCCGGTTTAAGTACAAGGCGACTGATACTCTAACTTTCAATGATTTGAACTCCGCCTGTGAGTCCAGTTTTAGTATCCGATGCTTCACTTCAGGTTTACTGTATCCCTTGGACCTTCTTATTGACGATGAAACACAGAAATTTCATCCGAATTTAATACAAAAGGTACAATGCCGAATTAAGTACAAGAGGACTGAAACTCTAACTTTCTATGATTTGAACCTCCGCTGTGAGTCCAGTTTAAGTTTCCAATGTTTCACTTCAGGTTTACTGTATCCCTTGGACCTTCTTATTGACGAAGAAACACAGAAATTGCACCCGAATGTAATACAAAAGGCACAATGCTGACTTAAGTACAGGAGGACTGATACTCTAACTTTCTATGATTTGAACCTCTGCTGTGAGTCCAGTTTTAGTTTCCGATGATTCACTTCAGGTTTACTGTATCCCTTGGACCATCTTATTGACGATGAAACACAGAAATTGCATCCGAATTGAATAAAAAAGGCACAATGCCGACTTAAGTACAAGAGGACTGATACTCTAACTTTCTATGATTTGAACCCCTCCTGTGAGTCCAGTTATAGATTCCGTTGCTTAACTTCAGGTTTACTGTATCCCTTGGACCTTCTTATTGACGATGATACACAGAAATTGCATCCGAATTTAATACAACAGGCACAATGCCGACTTAAGTACAAAAGGACTGATACTCTAACTTTCTATGATTTGATCCACTCCTGTGAGTCCAGTTTTAGATTGCGATGCTTCACTTCAGGTTTACTGTATCCCTTGGACCTTCTTATTGACGATGAATCACAGAAATTGCATCCGAAGTCGATACAAAAGGCACAATGCCGACTTAAGTACAAGGCGACTGATACTCTAACTTTCTATGATTTGATCCTCTGCTGTGAGTCCAGTTTTAGTTTCCGATGCTTCACTTCCCGTTTACTGTATCCCTTGGACCTTCTTATTGACGATGAAACACAGAAATTGCATCCGAATTTAATACAAAAGGCACAATGCCGGCTTAAGTACAAGAGGACTGATACTCTAACTTTCTATGATTTGAACCTCTGCTGTGAGTCCAGTTTTAGTTTCCGATGTTTCACTTCAGGTTCACTGTATCCCTTGGACCTTCTTATTGTCGATGAAACACAGAAATTTTATCCGAATTTAATACAAAAGGCACAATGCCGACTTAAGTACAAGATTACTGAATCTCTAACTTCCTATGATTTGAACCTCTGCTGTGAGTCCAGTTTAAGTTTCCAATGTTTCACTTCAGGTTTACTGTATCCCTTGGACCTTCTTATTGACGATGAAACACAGAAATTGCATCCGAATTTAATACAAAAGACACAATGCCAACATAAGTACAAGAGGACTGACACTCTAACTTTCTATGATTTGAACCTCTGCTGTGAGTCCAGTTTTAGTTTCCGATGTTTCACTTCAGGTTTACTGTATCCCTTGGACCATCTTATTGACGTTGAAACACAGAAATTGCATCCGAATTTAATACAAAAGGCACAATGCCACCTTAAGTACAAGAGGACTGATACTCTAACTTTCTATGATTTGAACCCCTCCTGTGAGTCCAGTTTTACATTCCGATGCTTAACGTCAGGTTTACTGTATCCCTTGGACTTTCTTATTGACTATGAAACACAGAAATTTCATCCGAATTTAATACAAAAGGCACAATGCCGACTTAAGTACAAGAGGACTGAAACTCTAACTTTCTATGATTTGAACCTCTGCTGTGAGTCCAGTTTTAGTTTCCGATGCTTCACTTCAAGTTTACTGTATCCCTGGGACCTTCTTATTGACGATGAAACACAGAAATTGCATCCGAATTTAATAAAAAAGGCACAATGCCGACTTAAGTACAAAAGGACTGATACTCTAACTTTCTATGATTTGAACGCTTCCTGTGAGTCCAGTTTTAGATTCCGTAGCGTAACTTCAGGTTTACTGTATCCCTTGGACCTTCTTATTGACAATGAAACACAGAAATTGCATCTGACTTTAATAAAATAGGCACAATGCCGACTTAAGTACAAGAGGACTGATACTCTAACTTTCTATGATTTGACCCCCTCCTGTGAGTCCAGTTTTAGTTTCAGATGCTTCACTTCAGGTTTACTGTATCCCTTGGACCTTCTTATTGACGATGAAACACAGAAATTGCACCCGAATTTAATAAAAAATGCACAATGCCGACTTAAGTACAAGAGGACTGATACTCTAACTTTCTATGATTTGAACCCCTCCTGTGAGTACAGTATTAGATTCTGATGCCTAACTTCAGGTTTACTGCATCCCTTGGACCTTCGTATTAACGATGAAACACAGAAATTGCATCCGAAGTCAATACAAAAGGCACAATGCCGATTTAAGTACAAGGCGACTGATACTCTAACTTTCTATGATTTGAACCTCTGCTGAGAGTCCAGTTTTAGTTTCCGATGCTTCACTTCAGGTTTACTGTATCCCTTGGACCTTTTTATTGACGATGAAACACAGAAATTGCATCCGAATTTAATAAAAAGGCACAATGCCGACTTAAGTACAAGAGGACTGATACTCTAACTTTCTGTGATTTGAACTCATCCTGTGAGTCCAGTTTTAGTATCCGATGCTTCACTTCAGGTTTACTGTGTCCCTTGGACCTTCATATTGACGATGAAACACAGAAATTTCATCCGAATTTAATACAAAATGCACAATGCCGACTTAAGTACAAGAGGACTGAAACTCTAACTTTCTATTATTTGAACCTCTGCTGTGAGTCCAGTTTAAGTTTCCAATGTTTCACTTCAGGTTTACTGTATCCCTTGGACCTTCTTATTGACGAAGAAACACAGAAATTGCACCCGAATTTAATACAAAAGGCACAATGATGACTTAAGTACAAGAGGACTGATACTCTAACTTTCTATGATTTGAACCTCTGCTGTGGGTCCAGTTTTAGTTTCCGATGTTTCACTTCAGGTTTACTGTATCCCTTGGACCATCTTATTGACGATGAAACACAGAAATTGCATCCTAATTGAATAAAAAAGGCACAATGCCGACTTAAGTACAAGAGGACTGATACTCTAACTTTCTATGATTTGAACCCCTCCTGTGAGTCCAGTTATAGATTCCGTAGCTTAACTTCATGTTAACTGTATCCCTTGGACCTTCTTTTTGACGATGAAACACAGAAATTGCATCCGAATTTAATACAAAAGGCACAATGCCGACTTAAGTACAAAAGGACTGATACTGTAACTTTCTATGATTTGAACCACTCCTGTGAGTCCAGTTTTAGATTCCGATGCTTCACTTCAGGTTTACTCTATCCCTTGGACCTTCTTATTGACGATGAAACACAGAAATTGCATCCGAAGTCAATACAAAAGGCACAATGCCGACTTAAGTACAAGGCGACTGATACTCTAACTTTCTATGATTTGAACCTCTGCTGTGAGTCCAGTTTTAGTTTCCGATCCTTCACTTCAGGTTTACTGTATCCCTTGGACATTCTTATTGTCGATGAAACACAGAAATTGCATCCGAATTTAATAAAAAGGCACAATGCCGACTTAAGTACAAGAGGACTGATACTCTAACTTTCTGTGATTTGAACTCCGCCTGTGAGTCCAGTTTTAGTATCCGATGCTTCACTTCAGGTTTACTGTATCCCTTGGACTTTCTTATTGACGATGAAACACAGAAATTTCATCCGAATTTAATACAAAATGCACAATGCCGACTTAAGTACAAGAGGACTGAAACTCTAACTTTCTATGATTTGAACCTCTGCTGTGAGTCCAGTTTAAGTTTCCAATGTTTCACTTCAGGTTTACTGTATCCCTTGGACCTTCTTATTGACGAAGAAACACAGAAATTGCACCCGAATTTAATACAAAAGGCACAATGATGACTTAAGTACAAGAGGACTGATACTCTAACTTTCTATGATTTGAACCTCTGCTGTGGGTCCAGTTTTAGTTTCCGATGTTTCACTTCAGGTTTACTGTATCCCTTGGACCATCTTATTGACGATGAAACACAGAAATTGCATCCTAATTGAATAAAAAAGGCACAATGCCGACTTAAGTACAAGAGGACTGATACTCTAACTTTCTATGATTTGAACCCCTCCTGTGAGTCCAGTTATAGATTCCGTAGCTTAACTTCATGTTAACTGTATCCCTTGGACCTTCTTATTGACGATGAAACACAGAAATTGCATCCGAATTTAATACAAAAGGCACAATGCCGACTTAAGTACAAAAGGACTGATACTCTAACTTTCTATGATTTGAACCACTCCTGTGAGTCCAGTTTTAGATTCCGATGCTTCACTTCAGGTTTACTCTATCCCTTGGACCTTCTTATTGACGATGAAACACAGAAATTGCATCCGAAGTCAATACAAAAGGCACAATGCCGACTTAAGTACAAGGCGACTGATACTCTAACTTTCTATGATTTGAACCTCTGCTGTGAGTCCAGTTTTAGTTTCCGATGCTTCACTTCAGGTTTACTGTATCCCTTGGACATTCTTATTGTCGATGAAACACAGAAATTGCATCCGAATTTAATAAAAAGGCACAATGCCGACTTAAGTACAAGAGGACTGATACTCTAACTTTCTGTGATTTGAACTCCGCCTGTGAGTCCAGTTTTAGTATCCGATGCTTCACTTCAGGTTTACTGTATCCCTTGGACTTTCTTATTGACGATGAAACACAGAAATTGCATCCGAATTTAATACAAAATGCACAATGCCGACTTAAGTACAAGAGGACTGAAACTCTAACTTTCTATGATTTGAACCTCTGCTGTGAGTCCAGTTTAAGTTTCCAATGATTCACTTCAGGTTTACTGTATCCCTTGGACCTTCTTATTGACGAAGAAACACAGAAATTGCACCCGAATTTAATACAAAAGGCACAATGCCGACTTAAGTACAAGAGGACTGATACTCTAACTTTCTATGATTTGAACCTCTGCTGTGAGTCCAGTTTTATTTTCCGATGTTTCGCGTCAGGTTTACTGTATCCCTTGGACCATCTTATTGACGATGAAACACAGAAATTGCATCCGAATTGAATAAAAAAGGCACAATGCCGACTTAAGTACAAGAGGACTGATACTCTAACTTTCTATGATTTGAACCCCTCCTGTGAGTCCAGTTATAGATTCCGTTGCTTAACTTCATGTTTACTGTATCCCTTAGACCTTCTGATTGACGATGAAACACAGAAATTGCATCCGAATTTAATACAAAAGGCACAATGCCGACTTAAGTACAAAAGGACTGATACTCTAACTTTCTATGATTTGAACCACTCCTGTGAGTCCAGTTTTAGATTCCAATGCTTCACTTCAGGTTTACTCTATCCCTTGGACCTTCTTATTGACGATGAAACACAGAAATTGCATCCGAAGTCAATACAAAAGGCACAATGCCGACTTAAGTACAAGGCGACTGATACTCTAACTTTCTATGATTTGAACCTCTGCTGTGAGTCCAGTTTTAGTTTCCGATGCTTCACTTCAGGTTTACTGTATCCCTTGGACATTTTTATTGACGATGAAACACAGAAATTGCATCCGAATTTAATACAAAAGGCACAAAGCCGACTTAAGTACAAGAGGACTGATACTCTAACTTTCTATGATTTGAACCCCGCCTGTGAGTCCAGTTTTAGTTTCCGATGCTTCACTTCAGGTTTACTGTGTCTATTGGACCTTCTTATTGACGATGAAACACAGAAATTTCATCCGAATTTAATACAAAAGGCACAATGCCGACTTAAGTACAAGAGGACTGACACTCTAACTTTCTATGATTTGAACCTCTGCTGTGAGTCCAGTTTTAGTTTCCGATGTTTCACTTCAGGTTTACTGTATCCCTTGGACCATCTTATTGACGTTGAAACACAGAAATTGCATCCGAATTTAATACAAAAGGCACAATGCCACCTTAAGTACAAGAGGACTGATACTCTAACTTTCTATGATTTGAACCCCTCCTGTGAGTCCAGTTTTACATTCCGATGCTTAACGTCAGGTTTACTGTATCCCTTGGACTTTCTTATTAACTATGAAACACAGAAATTTCATCCGAATTTAATACAAAAGGCACAATGCCGACTTAAGTACAAGAGGACTGAAACTCTAACTTTCTATGATTTGAACCTCTGCTGTGAGTCCAGTTTTAGTTTCCGATGCTTCACTTCAAGTTTACTGTATCCCTGGGACCTTCTTATTGACGATGAAACACAGAAATTGCATCCGAATTTAATAAAAAAGGCACAATGCCGACTTAAGTACAAAAGGACTGATACTCTAACTTTCTATGATTTGAACGCTTCCTGTGAGTCCAGTTTTAGATTCCGATGTTTAACTTCAGGTTTACTGTATCCCTTGGACCTTCTTATTGACAATGAAACACAGAAATTGCATCTGACTTTAATAAAAAAGGCACAATGCCGACTTAAGTACAAGAGGACTGATACTCTAACTTTCTATGATTTGACCCCCTCCTGTGAGTCCAGTTTTAATTTCAGATGCTTCACTTCAGGTTTACTGTATCCCTTGGACCTTCTTATTGACGATGAAACACAGAAATTGCATCCGAATTTAATAAAAAATGCACAATGACGACTTAAGTACAAGAGGACTGATACTCTAACTTTCTATGATTTAAACCCCTCCTGTGAGTATAGTATTAGATTCTGATGCCTAACTTCAGGTTTACTGCATCCCTTGGACCTTCGTATTGACGATGAAACACAGAAATTGCATCCGAAGTCAATACAAAAGGCACAATGCCGATTTAAGTACAAGGCGACTGATACTCTAACTTTCTATGATTTGAACCTCTGCTGAGAGTCCAGTTTTAGTTTCCGATGCTTCACTTCAGGTTTACTGTATCCCTTGGACCTTTTTATTGACGATGAAACACAGAAATTGCATCCGAATTTAATAAAAAGGCACAATTCCGACTTAAGTACAAGAGGACTGAAACTCTAACTTTCTATTATTTGAACCTCTGCTGTGAGTCCAGTTTAAGTTTCCAATGTTTCACTTCAGGTTTACTGTATCCCTTGGACCTTCTTATTGACGAAGAAACACAGAAATTGCACCCGAATTTAATACAAAAGGCACAATGATGACTTAAGTACAAGAGGACTGATACTCTAACTTTCTATGATTTGAACCTCTGCTGTGGGTCCAGTTTTAGTTTCCGATGTTTCACTTCAGGTTTACTGTATCCCTTGGACCATCTTATTGACGATGAAACACAGAAATTGCATCCTAATTGAATAAAAAAGGCACAATGCCGACTTAAGTACAAGAGGACTGATACTCTAACTTCCTATGATTTGAACCCCTCCTGTGAGTCCAGTTATAGATTCCGTAGCTTAACTTCATGTTAACTGTATCCCTTGGACCTTCTTATTGACGATGAAACACGGAAATTGCATCCGAATTTAATACAAAAGGCACAATGCCGACTTAAGTACAAAAGGACTGATACTCTAACTTTCTATGATTTGAACCACTCCTGTGAGTCAGGTTTTAGATTCCGATGCTTCACTTCAGGTTTACTCTATCCCTTGGACCTTCTTATTGACGATGAAACACAGAAATTGCATCCGAAGTCAATACAAAAGGCACAATGCCGACTTAAGTACAAGGCGACTGATACTCTAACTTTCTATGATTTGAACCTCTGCTGTGAGTCCAGTTTTAGTTTCCGATGCTTCACTTCAGGTTTACTGTATCCCTTGGACATTCCTATTGTCGATGAAACACAGAAATTGCATCGGAATTTAATAAAAAGGCACAATGCCGACTTAAGTACAAGAGGACTGATACTCTAACTTTCTGTGATTTGAACTCCGCCTGTGAGTCCAGTTTTAGTATCCGATGCTTCACTTCAGGTTTACTGTATCCCTTGGACTTTCTTATTGACGATGAAACACAGAAATTTCATCCGAATTTAATACAAAATGCACAATGCCGACTTAAGTACAAGAGGACTGAAACTCTAACTTTCTATGATTTGAACCTCTGCTGTGAGTCCAGTTTAAGTTTCCAATGTTTCACTTCAGGTTTACTGTATCCCTTGGACCTTCTTATTGACGAAGAAACACAGAAATTGCACCCGAATTTAATACAAAAGGCACAATGCCGACTTAAGTACAAGAGGACTGATACTCTAACTTTCTATGATTTGAACCTCTGCTGTGAGTCCAGTTTTAGTTTCCGATGCTTCACTTCAAGTTTACTGTATCCCTGGGACCTTCTTATTGACGATGAAACACAGAAATTGCATCCGAATTTAATAAAAAAGGCACAATGCCGACTTAAGTACAAAAGGACTGATACTCTAACTTTCTATGATTTGAACGCTTCCTGTGAGTCCAGTTTTAGATTCCGATGTTTAACTTCAGGTTTACTGTATCCCTTGGACCTTCTTATTGACAATGAAACACAGAAATTGCATCTGACTTTAATAAAAAAGGCACAATGCCGACTTAAGTACAAGAGGACTGATACTCTAACTTTCTATGATTTGACCCCCTCCTGTGAGTCCAGTTTTAATTTCAGATGCTTCACTTCAGGTTTACTGTATCCCTTGGACCTTCTTATTGACGATGAAACACAGAAATTGCATCCGAATTTAATAAAAAATGCACAATGCCGACTTAAGTACAAGAGGACTGATACTCTAACTTTCTATGATTTGAACCGCTCCTGTGAGTATAGTATTAGATTCTGATGCCTAACTTCAGGTTTACTGCATCCCTTGGACCTTCGTATTGACGATGAAACACAGAAATTGCATCCGAAGTCAATACAAAGGGCACAATGCCGATTTAAGTACAAGGCGACTGATACTCTAACTTTCTATGATTTGAACCTCTGCTGAGAGTCCAGTTTTAGTTTCCGATGCTTCACTTCAGGTTTACTGTATCCCTTGGACCTTTTTATTGACGATGAAACACAGAAATTGCATCCGAATTTAATAAAAAGGCACAATTCCGACTTAAGTACAAGAGGACTGATACTCTAACTTTCTGTGATTTGAACTCATCCTGTGAGTCCAGTTTTAGTATCCGATGCTTCACTTCAGGTTTACTGTGTCCCTTGGACCTTCATATTGACGATGAAACACAGAAATTTCATCCGAATTTAATACAAAATGCACAATGCCGACTTAAGTACAAGAGGACTGAAACTCTAACTTTCTATTATTTGAACCTCTGCTGTGAGTCCAGTTTAAGTTTCCAATGTTTCACTTCAGGTTTACTGTATCCCTTGGACCTTCTTATTGACGAAGAAACACAGAAATTGCACCCGAATTTAATACAAAAGGCACAATGATGACTTAAGTACAAGAGGACTGATACTCTAACTTTCTATGATTTGAACCTCTGCTGTGGGTCCAGTTTTAGTTTCCGATGTTTCACTTCAGGTTTACTGTATCCCTTGGACCATCTTATTGACGATGAAACACAGAAATTGCATCCTAATTGAATAAAAAAGGCACAATGCCGACTTAAGTACAAGAGGACTGATACTCTAACTTCCTATGATTTGAACCCCTCCTGTGAGTCCAGTTATAGATTCCGTAGCTTAACTTCATGTTAACTGTATCCCTTGGACCTTCTTATTGACGATGAAACACGGAAATTGCATCCGAATTTAATACAAAAGGCACAATGCCGACTTAAGTACAAAAGGACTGATACTCTAACTTTCTATGATTTGAACCACTCCTGTGAGTCAGGTTTTAGATTCCGATGCTTCACTTCAGGTTTACTCTATCCCTTGGACCTTCTTATTGACGATGAAACACAGAAATTGCATCCGAAGTCAATACAAAAGGCACAATGCCGACTTAAGTACAAGGCGACTGATACTCTAACTTTCTATGATTTGAACCTCTGCTGTGAGTCCAGTTTTAGTTTCCGATGCTTCACTTCAGGTTTACTGTATCCCTTGGACATTCCTATTGTCGATGAAACACAGAAATTGCATCGGAATTTAATAAAAAGGCACAATGCCGACTTAAGTACAAGAGGACTGATACTCTAACTTTCTGTGATTTGAACTCCGCCTGTGAGTCCAGTTTTAGTATCCGATGCTTCACTTCAGGTTTACTGTATCCCTTGGACTTTCTTATTGACGATGAAACACAGAAATTTCATCCGAATTTAATACAAAATGCACAATGCCGACTTAAGTACAAGAGGACTGAAACTCTAACTTTCTATGATTTGAACCTCTGCTGTGAGTCCAGTTTAAGTTTCCAATGTTTCACTTCAGGTTTACTGTATCCCTTGGACCTTCTTATTGACGAAGAAACACAGAAATTGCACCCGAATTTAATACAAAAGGCACAATGCCGACTTAAGTACAAGAGGACTGATACTCTAACTTTCTATGATTTGAACCTCTGCTGTGAGTCCAGTTTTAGTTTCCGATGTTTCACTTCAGGTTTACTGTATCCCTTGGACCATCTTATTGACGATGAAACACAGAAATTGCATCCGAATTGAATAAAAAAGGCACAATGCCGACTTAAGTACAAGAGGACTGATACTCTAACTTTCTATGATTTGAACCCCTCCTGTGAGTCCAGTTATAGATTCCGTTGCTTAACTTCATGTTTACTGTATCCCTTGGACCTTCTGATTGACGATGAAACACAGAAATTGCATCCGAATTTAATACAAAAGGCACAATGCCGACTTAAGTACAAAAGGACTGATACTCTAACTTTCTATGATTTGAACCACTCCTGTGAGTCCAGTTTTAGATTCCAATGCTTCACTTCAGGTTTACTCTATCCCTTGGACCTTCTTATTGACGATGAAACACAGAAATTGCATCCGAAGTCAATACAAAAGGCACAATGCCGACTTAAGTACAAGGCGACTGATACTCTAACTTTCTATGATTTGAACCTCTGCTGTGAGTCCAGTTTTAGTTTCCGATGCTTCACTTCAGGTTTACTGTATCCCTTGGACCTTTTTATTGACGATGAAACACAGAAATTGCATCCGAATTTAATACAAAAGGCACAAAGCCGACTTAAGTACAAGAGGACGGATACTCTAACTTTCTATGATTTGAACCCCGCCTGTGAGTCCAGTTTGAGTTTCCGATGCTTCACTTCAGGTTTACTGTGTCCCTTGGACCTTCTTAATGACGATGAAACACAGAAATTTCATCCGAATTTAATACAAAAGGCACAATGCCGACTTAAGTACAAGAGGACTGAATCTCTAACTTTCTATCATTTGAACCTCTGCTGTGAGTCCAGTTTAAGTTTCCAATGTTTCACTTCAGGTTTACTGCATCCCTTGGACCTTCTTATTGACGATGAAACACAGAAATTGCATCCGAATTTAATACAAAAGGCACAATGCCGACTTAAGTACAAGGGGACTGATACTCTAACTTTCTATGATTTGAACCTCTGCTGTGAGTCCAGTTTTAGTTTCCGATGTTTCACTTCAGGTTTACTGTATCCCTTGGACCTTCTTATTGACGATGAAACACAGAAATTGCATCCGAATTAAATACAAAAGGCACAATGCCGACTTTAGTACAGAAGGACTCATACTCTAACTTTCTATGATTTGAACTTCTGCTGTGAGTCCAGTTTTAGTTTCCGATGCTTCACTTCAGGTTTACTGTATCCCTGGGACCTTCTTATTGACGATGAAACACAGAAATTGCATCCGAATTTAATAAAAAAGGCACAATGGCGACTTAAGTACAAAAGGACTGATACTCTAACTCTCTATGATTTGAACCCCTCCTGTGAGTCCAGTTTTAGATTCCGATGCTTAACTTCAGGTTTACGGTATCCCTTGGACCTTCTCATTGATGATGAAACACTGAAATTGGATCCGAATTTAATACAAAAGGCACAATGCCGACTTAAGTACAAGAGGACTGAAACTCTAACTTTCTATGATTTGAACCTCTGCTGTGAGTCCAGTTTTAGATTCCGATGCTTCACTTCAGGTTTACGGTATCCCTTGGACCAACTTATTGACGATGAAACACAGAAATTGCATCCGAATTTAATACAAAAGGCACAATGCCGACTTAAGTACAAGAGGACTGACGCTCTAACTTTCTAAGATTTGAACCTCTGCTGTGAGTCCAGTTTTAGTTTCCCATGCTTCACTTCAGGTTTACTGTATCCCTAGGACCTTCTTATTGACGATGAAACACAGAAATTGCAGCCGAATTTATTAAAAAAGGCACAACGCCGACTGAAGTACAAGAGGACTGATACTCTAACTTTCTATGATTTGGACCCCTCCTGTGAGTCCAGTTTTAGATTCCGATGCTTAACTTCAGGTTTACTGTATCGCTAGGACCTTCTTATTGACCATGAAACACAGAAATTGCATCCAAATTTAATACAAAAGGCACAATGCCGACTTAAGTACAAGGCGACTGATACTCTAAATTTCTATGATTTGAACCTCTCCTGCGAGTCCAGTTTTAGATTCTGATGCTTCAGTTCAGGTTTACTGTATCGCTTGGACCTTCTTATTGACGATGAAACACAGAAATTGCATCCGAAATTAATAAAAAAAGCACAATGGCGACTTAAGTACAAGAGGACTGATACTCAAACTTACTTTGATTTGAACCCCTCCTGTGAGTCCAGTTTTAGATTCCGATGTTTAACTTCAGGTTTACTGTATCCCTTGGACCTTCTTATTGACGATGAAACACAGAAATTGCATCCGAATTTAATAAAAAAGGCACAATGCCAACTTAAGTACAATAGGACTGATACTCAAACATTCTATGATTTGAACCCCTCCTGTTAGCCCCGTTTTGGATTCCGATGCTTAACTTCAGGTTTTCTGTATCCCTTGGACCTTCTTATTGACGATGAAACACAGAAATTGCATCCGAATTTATTAAAAAATGCACAATGCCGACTGAAGTACAAGAGGACTGATACTCTAACTTTCTATGATTTGAACCACTCCTGTTAGTCCAGTTTTAGATTCCGATGCTTAACTTCAGGTTTACTGTATCCCTTGGACCTTCTTATTGACCATGAAACACAGAAATTGCATCCGAATTTAATAAAAAAGGCACAATGCCGACTTAGGAACAAGAGGACTGATACTCTAACTTTCTATGATTTGAACCCCTCCAGTGAGTCTAGTTTTAGATTACGATGCTTAACTTCAGGTTTACGGTATCCCTTGAACCTTCTTATTGACGATGAAACACTGAAATTGCATCCGAATTTAATACAAAAGGCACAATGCCGACTTAAGTACAAGAGGACTGATACTCTAACTTTCTATGATTTGAACCTCTCCTGTGAGACCAGTTTTAGATTCCGATGCTTCATGTCAGGTTTACTGTATCCCTTGGACCCTCTTGTTGACGATGAAACACAGAAACTGCATCCGAATGTAATACAAAAGACACAATGCCGACTTAAGTACAAGAGGACTGAAACTCTAACTTTCTATGAATTGAACCTCTGCTGTGAGTCCAGTTTTAGTTTTCGATACTTCACTTCAGGTTTACTGTATCCCTTGGACTTTCTTATTAACGATGAAACACAGATATTGCATCCGAATTTAATACAAAAGGCACAATGCCGACTTAAGTACAAGAGGATTGAACGTCTAACTTTCTATGATTTGAACCTCTGCTGTGAGTCCAGTTTTAGTTTCCGATGCTTCACTTCAGTTTTACGGTATCCCTTGGACCAACTTATTGACGATGAAACACAGAAATTGCATCCGAATTTAATACAAAGGGCACAATGCCGACTTAAGTACAAGAAGACTGACACTCTAACTCTCTAAGATTTGAACCTCTGCTGTGAATCCGGTTTTAGTTTCCCATGCTTCACTTCAGGTTTACTGTATCCCTTGGACCTTCTTATTGACGATGAAACACAGAAATTGCAGCTGAATTTAATAAAAAAGGCACAATGCCGACTAAAGTACAAGAGGTCTGATACTCTAACTTTCTATGATTTGAACCCCTCCTGTGAGTCCCGTTTTGGATTCCGATGCTTAACTTCAGGTTTTCTGTATCCCTTGGACCTTCTTATTGACGATGAAACAGAGAAATTGCATCCGAATTTAATACAAAAGGCACAATGCCAACTTAAGTACAAGAGGACTGATACTCTAACTTTCTATGATTTGAACCCCTTCTGTGAGTCCAGTTTTAGATTCCGATGCTTAACTTCTGGTTCACTGTATCCCTTGGACCTTCTTATTGACTATGAAACACAGAAATTGTATCCGAATTTAATAAAAAGGCATAATGCCGACTTAAGTACAAGAGGACTGATACTCTAACTTTCTATGATTTGAACCCCTCCTGTGAGTTTAGTTTTAGTTTCCGATGCTTCACTTCAGGTTTACTGTACCCCTTGGACATTCTTATTGACGATGAAACACAGAAATTGCATGCGAATTTAATACAAAAGGCACAATTCCGACTTAAGTACAAGAGGACTGAAACCCTAACTTTCTATGATTTGAACCTCTGCTGTGAGTCCAGTTTTAGTTTCCGATGCTTCACTTCAAGTTTACTGCATCCCTTGGACCTTCTTATTGACGATGAAACACAGAAATTGCATCCGAATTTAATAAAAAAGGCACAATGCCGACATAAGTACAAGAGGACTTATACTCTAACTTTCTATGATTTGAACGCCTCCTGTGAGTCCAGTTTTAGATTCCGTAGCTTAACTTCAGGTTTACTGTATCCCTTGGACCTTCTTATTGACGATGAAACACAAAAATTGCATCCGAATTTCATACAAAAGGCACAATGCCGACTTAAGTACAAGAGGACTGATACTCTAACTTTCTATGATTTGTCCCCCTCCTGTGAGTCCAGTTTTAGTTTCAGATGCTTCACTTCAGGTTTACTATATCTGTTGGACCTTCTTATTGACTATGAAACACAGAAATTGCATCCGAATTTAAAACAAAAGTCACAATGCCGACTTAAGTACAAGAGGACAGATACTCTAACTTTCTATAATTTGAACCCCTCCTGTGAGTCCAGTTTTAGTTTCCGATGCTTCACTTCAGGTTTACTGTATCCCTTGGACATTCTTATTGACGATGAAACACAGAAATTGCATGCGAATTTAATACAAAAGGCACAATGCCGACTTAAGTACAAGAGGACTGAAACCCTAACTTTCTATGATTTGAACCTCTGCTGTGAGTCCAGTTTTAGTTTCCGATGCTTCACTTCAAGTTTACTGTATCCCTTGGACATTCTTATTGACGATGAAACACAGAAGTTGCATCCGAATTTAATAAAAAAGGAACAATGCCGACTTAAGTTCAAGAGGACTGATACTGTAACTTTCTATGATTTGAACCCCTCCTGTGAGTACAGTATTAGATTCTGATGCTTAACTTCAGGTTTACTGTATCCCTTGGACCTTCTTATTGACGATGAAACACGGAAAATGCATCCGAAGTCAATACAAAAGGCACAATGCCGACTTAAGTACAAGAGGACTGATACTCTAACTTTCTATGATTTGAACCCCTCCTGTGAGTCCAGTTTTAGATTACGATGCTTAACTTCAGGTTTATGGTATCCCTTGAACCTTCTTATTGACGATGAAACACTGAAATTGCATCCGAATTTAATACAAAAGGCATAATGCCGACTTAAGTACAAGAGGACTGATACTCTAACTTTCTATGATTTGAACCTCTCCTGTGAGACCAGTTTTAAATTCCGATGCTTCATGTCAGGTTTACTGTATCCCTTGGACCCTCTTGTTGACGATGAAACACAGAAATTGCATCCAAATGTAATACAAAAGACACAATGCCGACTTAAGTACAAGATTACTGAAACTCTAACTTTCTATGAATTGAACCTCTGCTGTGAGTCCAGTTTTAGTTTCCGATGCTTCACTTCAGGTTTACTGTATCCCTTGGACTTTCTTATTAACGATGAAACACAGATATTGCATCCGAATTTAATACAAAAGGCACAATGCCGACTTAAGTACAAGAGGATTGAACCTCTAACTTTCTATGATTTGAACCTCTGCTGTGAGTCCAGTTTTAGTTTCCGATGCTTCACTTCAGGTTTACGGTATCCCTTGGACCAACTTATTGACGATGTAACACAGAAATTGCATCCGAATTTAATGCAAAAGGCACAATGCCGACTTAAGTACAAGAAGACTGACACTCTAACATTCCAAGATTTGAACCTCTGCTGTGAATCCGGTTTTAGTTTCCCATGCTTCACTTCAGGTTTACTGTATCCCTTGGACCTTCTTATTGACGATGAAACACAGAAATTGCAGCTGAATTTAATAAAAAAGGCACAATGCCGACTAAAGTACAAGAGGACTGATACTCTAACTTCCTATGATTTGAACCCCTCCTGTGCGTCCAGTTTTAGATTCCGATGATTAACTTCAGGTTTACTGTATCCCTTGGACCTTCTTATTGACCATGAAACACAGAAATTGCATCCGAATTTAATAAAAAAGGCACAATGCCGACTTAAGTACAAGAGGACTGATACTCTAACTTCCTATGATTAGAACCCCTCCTGTGAGTACAGTTTTAGATTCCGATGCTTAACTTCAGGTTTACTGTATCAATTGGACTTTCTTATTGACGATGAAACACAGAAATTGCATCCGAATTTAATACAAAAGGCACAATGCCGACTTAAGTACAAGGCGACTGATACTCTAAATATCTATGATTTGAACCTCTCCTGTGAGTCCAGTTTTAGATTCTGAAGCTTCAGTTCTGGTTTACTGTATCCTTTGGACCTTCTTATTGACGATGAAACACAGAAATTGCATCCGAATTTAATACAAAAGGCACAATGCCGACTTAAGTACAAGAGGACTGAAACTCTAACTTTCTATGAATTGAACCTCTGCTGTGAGTCCAGTTTTAGTTTCCGATGCTTCACTTCAGGTTTACTGTATCCCTTGGACTTTCTTATTAACGATGAAACACAGATATTGCATCCGAATTTAATACAAAAGGCACAATGCCGACTTAAGTACAAGAGGATTGAACCTCTAACTTTCTATGATTTGAACCTCTGCTGTGAGTCCAGTTTTAGTTTCCGATGCTTCACTTCAGGTTTACGGTATCCCTTGGACCAACTTATTGACGATGTAACACAGAAATTGCATCCGAATTTAATACAGAAGGCACAATGCCGACTTAAGTACAAGAAGACTGACACTCTAACTTTCCAAGATTTGAACGTCTGCTGTGAATCCGGTTTTAGTTTCCCATGCTTCACTTCAGGTTTACTATATCCCTTGGACCTTCTTATTGACGATGAAACACAGAAATTGCAGCTGAATTTAATAAAAAAGGCACAATGCCGACTTAAGTACAAGAAGACTGACACTCTAACTTTCCAAGATTTGAACGTCTGCTGTGAATCCGGTTTTAGTTTCCGATGCTTCACTTCAGGTTTACTGTATCCCTTAGACCTTTTTATTGACGATGAAACACAGAAATTGCATCCGAATTTAATAAAAAAGGCACAATGCCGACTTAAGTACAAGAGGACTGATACTCTAACTTTCTATGATTTGAACCTCTGTTGTGAGTCCAGTTTAAATTTCCGATGCTTCACTTCAGGTTTACTGTATCCTTTGGACCTTCTTATTGACGATGAAACACAGAAATTGCATCCGAATTTAACACAAAAGGCACAATGCCGACTTAAGTACAAGAGGACTGAAACTCTAACTTTCTATGAATTGAACCTCTGCTGTGAGTCCAGTTTTAGTTTCCGATGCTTCACTTCAGGTTTACTGTATCCCTTGGACTTTCTTATTAACGATGAAACACAGATATTGCATCCGAATTTAATACAAAAGGCACAATGCCGACTTAAGTACAAGAGGATTGAACCTCTAACTTTCTATGATTTGAACCTCTGCTGTGAGTCCAGTTTTAGTTTCCGATGCTTCACTTCAGGTTTACGGTATCCCTTGGACCAACTTATTGACGATGTAACACAGAAATTGCATCCGAATTTAATACAAAAGGCACAATGCCGACTTAAGTACAAGAAGACTGACACTCTAACTTTCCAAGATTTGAACGTCTGCTGTGAATCCGGTTTTAGTTTCCCATGCTTCACTTCAGGTTTACTATATCCCTTGGACCTTCTTATTGACGATGAAACACAGAAATTGCAGCTGAATTTAATAAAAAAGGCACAATGCCGACTAAAGTACAAGAATACAGATACTCTAACTTTCTATGATTTGAACCTCTGCTGTGAGTCCAGTTTTAGTTTCCGATGCTTCACTTCAGGTTTACTGTATCCCTTGGACCATCTTATTGACGATGAAACATAGAAATTGCATCCGAATTTAATAAAAAATTCACAATGCCGACTTAAGTACAAGAGAACTGATACTCTAACTTTCTATGATTTGAACCCCTCCTGTGAGTCCAGTTTTAGATTCCGTTGCTTAACTTCAGGTTTACTGTATCCCTTGGACCTTCTTATTGACGATGAAACACAGAAATTGCATCCGACTTTAATACAAAAGGCACAATGCCGACTTAAGTACAAGAGGACTGATACTCTAACTATCTATGATTTGAACCCCTCCTCTGAGTCCAGTTTTAGTTTCTGATACTTCACTTCAGGTTTGCTGTATCCCTTGGACCTTCTTATTGACGATGAAACACAGAAATTGCTTCCGAATTTAATAAAAAAGGCACAATGCCGACTTAAGTACAAGAGGACTGATACTCTAACTTTCTATGATTTGAACCCCTCCTGTGAGTCCAGTTTTAGATTCCGATGCTTAACTTCAGGTTTGCTGTATCCCTTGGACCTTCTTAGTGACGATGATACACAAAAATTGCATCCGAATATAATACAAAAGGCACAATGCCGACTTAAGTACAAGAGGACTGAAACCCTAACATTCTATGATTTGAACCTCTGCTGTGAGTCCAGTTTTAGTTTCCGATGCTTCACTTCAAGTTTACTGTATCCCTTGGACATTCTTGTTGACGATGAAACACAGAAGTTGCATCCGAATTTAATAAAAAAGGCACAATGCCGACTTAAGTACAAGAGGACTGATACTGTAACTTTCTATGATTTGAACCCCTCCTGTGAGTACAGTATTAGATTCTGATGCTTAACTTCAGGTTTACTGTATCCCTTGGACCTTCTTATTGACGATGAAACACAGAAAATGCATCCGAAGTCAATACAAAAGGCACAATGCCGTCTTAAGTACAAGGCGACTGATACTCTAACTTTCTATGATTTGAACCTCTGCTGTGAGTCCAGTTTTAGTTTCCGATGCTTCACTTCAGGTTTACTGTATCCCTTAGACCTTTTTATTGACGATGAAACACAGAAATTGCATCCGAATTTAATAAAAAAGGCACAATGCCGACTTAAGTACAAGAGGACTGATACTCTAACTTTCTATGATTTGAACCTCTGTTGTGAGTCCAGTTTAAATTTCCGATGCTTCACTTCAGGTTTACTGTATCCCTTGGACCTTCTTATTGACGATGAAACACAGAAATTTCATCCGAATTTAATACAAAAGGCACAATGCCGACTTAAGTACAAGAGGACTGAAACTCTGACTTTCTATGATTTCAACCTCTGCTGTAAGTCCAGTTTAAGTTTCCAATGTTTCACTTCAGGTTTACTGTATCCCTTGGACCTTGTTATTGACGATGAAACACAGAAATTGCATCCGAATTTAATACAAATGGCACAATGCCGACTTAAGTACAAGAGGACTGATACTCTAACTTACTATGATTTGAACCTCTGGTGTGAGTCCAGTTTTAGTTTCCGATGTTTCACTTCAGGTTTACTGTATCCCTTGGACCATCTTATTGACGATGAAACACAGAAATTGCATCCGAATTTAATAAAAAAGGCACAATGCCGACTTAAGTACAAGAGGACTGATACTCTAACTTTCTATGAATTGAACCCTTCCTGTGAGTCCAGTTATAGATTCCGTTGCTTAACTTCAGGTTAACTGTATCCCTTGGACCTTCTTATTGACGATGAAACACAGAAATTGCATCCAAATTTAATACAAAAGGCACAATGCCGACTTAAGTAGAAAAGGATTGATACTATAACTTTCTATGATTTGAACCCCTCCTGTGAGTCCAGTTTTAGATTCCGATGCTTCACTTCAGGTTTACTGTACCCCTTGGACCTTCTTATTGACGATGAAACACAGAAATTGCATCCGAATTTAAAAAAAAGGCACAATGACGACTTAAGTACAAGAGGACTGATACTCTAACTTTCTATGATTTGAACCCCTCCTGTGAATCCTGTTTTAGATTCCGATGCTTAACTTCAGGTTTACTGTATCCCTTGGACCTTCATATTGACGATGAAACACAGAAATTGCATCCGAATTTAATTCAAAAAGCACAATGCCGACCTAAGTACAAGAGGACGGAAACTCTAACTTTCTATGATTTGATCCTCTGCTGTGAGTCCAGTTTTAGTTTCCGATGCTTCACTTCAGGTTTACTGTATCCCTTATATCTTCCTATTGACGATGAAACACAGAAATTGCATCCGAATTTAATACAAAAGGCACAATGCCGACTGAAGTACAAGAATACAGATACTCTAACTTTCTATGATTTGAACCTCTGCTGTGAGTCCAGTTTTAGTTTCCGATGCTTCACTTCAGGTTTACTGTATCCCTTGGACCATCTTATTGACGATGAAACATAGAAATTGCATCCGAATTTAATAAAAAATTCACAATGCCGACTTAAGTACAAGAGAACTGATACTCTAACTTTCTATGATTTAAACCCCTCCTGTGAGTCCAGTTTTAGATTCCGTTGCTTAACTTCAGGTTTACTGTATCCCTTGGACCTTCTTATTGACGATGAAACACAGAAATTGCATCCGACTTTAATACAAAAGGCACAATGCCGACTTAAGTACAAGAGGACTGATACTCTAACTATCTATGATTTGAACCCCTCCTCTGAGTCCAGTTTTAGTTTCTGATACTTCACTTCAGGTTTGCTGTATCCCTTGGACCTTCTTATTGACGATGAAACACAGAAATTGCTTCCGAATTTAATAAAAAAGGCACAATGCCGACTTAAGTACAAGAGGACTGATACTCTAACTTTCTATGATTTGAACCCCTCCTGTGAGTCCAGTTTTAGATTCCGATGCTTAACTTCAGGTTTGCTGTATCCCTTGGACCTTCTTAGTGACGATGATACACAAAAATTGCATCCGAATATAATACAAAAGGCACAATGCCGACTTAAGTACAAGAGGACTGATACTCTAACTTTCTATGATTTGAACCTCTGCTGTGAGTCCAGTTTTAGTTTCCGATGCTTCACTTCAGGTTTACTGTATCCCTTGGGCCATCTTATTGACGATGAAACATAGAAATTGCATCCGAATTTAATAAAAAATTCACATTGCCGACTTAAGTACAAGAGAACTGATACTCTAACTTTCTATGATTTGAACCCCTCCTGTGAGTCCAGTTTTAGATTCCGTTGCTTAACTTCAGGTTTACTGTATCCCTTGGACTTTCTTATTAACGATGAAACACAGATATTGCATCCGAATTTAATACAAAAGGCACAATGCCGACTTAAGTACAAGAGGATTGAACCTCTAACTTTCTATGATTTGAACCTCTGCTGTGAGTCCAGTTTTAGTTTCTGATGCTTCACTTCAGGTTTACGGTATCCCTTGGACCAACTTATTGACGATGTAACACAGAAATTGCATCCGAATGTAATACAAAAGGCACAATGCCGACTTAAGTACAAGAAGACTGACACTCTAACTTTCCAAGATTTGAACCTCTGCTGTGAATCCGGTTTTAGTTTCCCATGCTTCACTTCAGGTTTACTGTATCCCTTGGACCTTCTTATTGACGATGAAACACAGAAATTGCAGCTGAATTTAATAAAAAAGGCACAATGCCGACTAAAGTACAAGAGGACTGATACACTAACTTTCTATGATTTGAACCCCTCCTGTGCGTCCAGTTTTAGATTCCGATGCTTAACTTCAGGTTTACTGTATCCCTTGGACCTTCTTATTGACCATGAAACACAGAAATTGCATCCGAATTTAATAAAAAAGGCACAATGCCGTCTTAAGTACAAGAGGACTGATACTCTAACTTCCTATGATTTGAACCCCTCCTGTGAGTACAGTTTTAGATTCCGATGCTTAACTTCAGGTTTACTGTATCAATTGGACTTTCTTATTGACGATGAAACACAGAAATTGCATCCGAATTTAATACAAAAGGCACAATGCCGACTTAAGTACAAGGCGACTGATACTCTAAATATCTATGATTTGAACCTCTCCTGTGAGTCCAGTTTTAGATTCTGATGCTTCAGTTCAGGTTTACTGTATCCCTTGGACCTTCTTATTGACGATGAAACACAGAAATTGCATCCGAATTTAATAAAAAAGGCACAATGGCGACTTAAGTACAAGAGGACTGATACTCTAACTTTCTATGATTTGAACCCCTCCTGTGAGTCCAGTTTTAGTTTCCGATGCTCCACTTCAGGTTTACTGTATCCCTTGGACCTTGGTATTGACGATGAAACACAGAAATAGCATCCGAATTTAATAAAAAAGGCACAATGCCGACTTAAGTACAAGAGGACTGATACTCTAACTTTCTATGTTTTTGAACCCCTCCTGTGAGTCCAGTACTAGATTCCGATGCTTAACTTCAGGTTTACTGTATCCCTTGGACCTTCTTATTGACGATGAAACACAGAAATTGCATCCGAATTTAATACAAAAGGCACAATGCCGACTTAAGTACAAGAGGACTGATACTCTAACATTCTATGATATGAACCCCTCCTGTGAGTCCAGTTTTAGTTTCCGATGCTTAACTTCAGGTTTACTGTTTCCCTTGGACCTTCTTATTGACGATGAAACACAGAAATTGCATCCGAATTTAATAAAAAAGGCACAATGCCAACTTAAGTACAAGAGGACTGATACTCTAACATTCTGTGATTTGAACCCCTCCTGTGAGTCCCGTTTTGGATTCCGATGCTTAACTTCAGGTTTTCTGTATCCCTTGGACCTTCTTATTGACGATGAAACACTGAAATTGCATCCGAATTTAATACAAAAGGCACAATGCCAACTTAAGTACAAGAGGACTGATACTCTAACTTTCTATGATTGGAACCCCTCCTGTGAGTCCAGTTTTAGATTCCGATGCTTAACTTCTGGTTCACTGTATCCCTTGGACCTTCTTATTGACTATGAAACACAGAAATTGCATCCGAATTTAATAAAAAGGCACAATGCCGACTTAAGTACAAGAGGACTGATACTCTAACTTTCTAAGATTTGAACCCCTCCTGTGAGTTTAGTTTTAGTTTCCGATGCTTCACTTCAGGTTTACTGTATCCCTTGGACATTCTTATTGACGATGAAACACAGAAATTGCATGCGAATTTAATACAAAAGGCACAATGCCGACTTAAGTACAAGAGGACTGAAACCCTAACTTTCTATGATTTGAACCTCTGCTGTGAGTCCAGTTTTAGTTTCCGATGCTTCACTTCAAGTTTACTGTATCCCTTGGACCTTCTTATTGACGATGAAACACAGAAATTGCATCCGAATTTAATAAAAAAGGCACAATGCCGACATAAGTACCAGAGGACTTATACTCTAACTTTCTATGATTTGAACGCCTCCTGTGAGTACAGTTTTAGATTCCGTAGCTTAACTTCAGGTTTACTGTATCCCTTGGACCTTCTTATTGACGATGAAACACAAAAATTGCATCCGAATTTAATACAAAAGGCACAATGCCGACTTAAGTACAAGAGGACTGATACTCTAACTTTCTATGATTTGTCCCCCTCCTGTGAGTCCAGTTTTAGTTTCAGATGCTTCACTTCAGGTTTACTATATCTGTTGGACCTTCTTATTGACGATGAAACACAGAAAATGCATCCGAAGTCAATACAAAAGGCACAATGCCGACTTAAGTACAAGGCAACTGACACTCTAACTTTCTATGATTTGAGCCTCTGCTGTGAGTCCAGTTTTAGTTTACGATGCTTCACTTCAGGTTTACTGTATCCCTTGGACCTTTTTATTGACGATGATACACAGAAATTGCATCCGAATTTAATAAAAAAGGCACAATGCCGACTTAAGTACAAGAGGACTGATAGTCTAACTTTCTATGATTTGAACCTCTGTTGTGAGTCCAGTTTAAGTTTCCGATGCTTCACTTCAGGTTTACTGTATCCCTTGGACCTTCTTATTGACGATGAAACACAGAAATTTCATCCGAATTTAATACAAAAGGCACAATGCCGACTTAAGTACAAGAGGACTGAAACTCTAACTTTCTATGATTTGAACCTCTGCTGTGAGTCCAGTTTAAGTTTCCAATGTTTCACTTCAGGTTTACTGTATCCCTTGGACCTTCTTATTGACGATGAAACACAGAAATTGCATCCGAATTTAATACAAAAGGCACAATGCCGACTTAAGTACAAGAGGACTGATACTCTAACTTACTACGATTTGAACCTCTGGTGTGAGTCCAGTTTTAGTTTCCGATGTTTCACTTCAGGTTTACTGTATCCCTTGGACCATCTTATTGACGATGAAACACAGAAATTGCATCCGAATTTAATAAAAAAGGCACAATGCCGACTTAAGTACAAGAGGACTGATACTCTAACTTTCTATGATTTGAACCCCTCCTGCGAGTCCAGTTATAGATTCCGTTGCTTAACTTCAGGTTTACTGTATCCCCTGGACCTTCTTATTGACGATGAAACACAGAAATTGCATCCGAATTTAATACAAAAGGCACAATGCCGACTTAATTAGTAAAGGACTGATACTCTAACTTTCTATGATTTGAACCCCTCCTGTGAGTCCAGTTTTAGATTCCGATGCTTCACGTCAGGTTTACTGTACCCCTTGGACCTTCTTATTGACGATGAAACACAGAAATTGCAGCCGAATTTAATACAAAAGGCACAATGCCGACTTAAGTACAAGAGGACGGAAACTCTAACTTCCTATGATTTGAACCTCTGCTGTGAGTCCAGTTTTAGTTTCCGATGCTTCACTTCAGGTTTACTGTATCCCTTGGACCTTCTTATTGACGATGAAACACAGAAATTGCATCCGAATTTAATACAAAAGGCACAATGCCGACTTAAGTACAAGAGGACTGAAACTCTAACTTTCTATGATTTGAACCTCTGCTGTGAGTCCAGTTTAAGTTTCCGATGTTTCACTTCAGGTTTACTTTATCCCTTGGACCTTCTTATTGACGATAAAACACAGAAATTGCATCCGAATTTAATACAAAAGTCAAAATGCCGACTTAAGTACAAGAGGACAGATACTCTAACTTTCTATGATTTGAACCCCTCCTGTGAGTCCAGTTTTAGTTTCCGATGCTTCACTTCAGGTTTACTGTATCCCTTGGGCCTTCTTATTGACGATGAAACACAGAAATTGCATCCGAATTTAATACAAAAGGCACAATGCCGACTTATGTACAAGAGGACTGATACTCTAACTATCTATGATTTGAACCCCTCCTGTGAGTCCAGTTTTAGTTTCCGATGCTTCACTTCAGGTTTGCTGTATCGCTTGGACCATCTTATTGACGATGAAACATAGAAATTGCATCCGAATTTAATAAAAAATTCACAATGCCGACTTAAGTACAAGAGAACTGATACTCTAACTTTCTATGACTTGAACCCCTCCTGTGAGTCCAGTTTTAGATTCCGTTGCTTAACTTCAGGTTTACTGTATCCCTTGGACCTTCTTATTGACGATGAAACACAGAAATTGCATCCGACTTTAATACAAAAGGCACAATGCCGACTTAAGTACAAGAGGACTGATACTCTAACTATCTATGATTTGAACCCCTCCTCTGAGTCCAGTTTTAGTTTCCGATACTTCACTTCAGGTTTGCTGTATCCCTTGGACCTTCTTATTGACGATGAAACACAGAAATTGCTTCCGAATTTAATAAAAAATTCACAATGCCGACTTAAGTACAAGAGGACTGATACTCTAACTTTCTATGATTTGAACCCCTCCTGTGAGTCCAGTTTTAGATTCCGATGCTTAACTTCAGGTTTGCTGTATCCCTTGGACCTTCTTAGTGACGATGAAACACAAAAATTGCATCCGAATATAATACAAAAGGCACAATGCCGACTTAAGTACAAGAGGACTGATACTCTAACTTTCTATGATTTGAACCTCTGCTGTGAGTCCAGTTTTAGTTTCCGATGCTTCACTTCAGGTTTACTGTATCCCTTGGACCATCTTATTGACGATGAAACATAGAAATTGCAACCGAATTTAATAAAAAATTCACAATGCCGACTTAAGTACAAGAGAACTGATACTCTAACTTTCTATGATTTGAACCCCTCCTGTGAGTCCAGTTTTAGATTCCGTTGCTTAACTTCAGGTTTACTGTATCCCTTGGACTTTCTTATTAACGATGAAACACAGATATTGCATCCGAATTTAATACAAAAGGCACAATGCCGACTTAAGTACAAGAGGATTGAACCTCTAACTTTCTATGATTTGAACCTCTGCTGTGAGTCCAGTTTTAGTTTCTGATGCTTCACTTCAGGTTTACGGTATCCCTTGGACCAACTTATTGACGATGTAACACAGAAATTGCATCCGAATTTAATACAAAAGGCACAATGCCGACTTAAGTACAAGAAGACTGACACTCTAACTTTCTATGATTTGAACCTCTGCTGTGAATCCGGTTTTAGTTTCCCATGCTTCACTTCAGGTTTACTGAATCCCTTGGACCTTCTTATTGACGATGAAACACAGAAATTGCAGCTGAATTTAATAAAAAAGGCACAATGCCGTCTAAAGTACAAGAGGACTGATACTCTAACTTTCTATGATTTGAACCCCTCCTGTGCGTCCAGTTTTAGATTCCGATGCTTAACTTCAGGTTTACTGTATCCCTTGGACCTTCTTATTGACCATGAAACACAGAAATTGCATCCGAATTTAATAAAAAAGGCACAATGCCGACTTAAGTACAAGAGGACTGATACTCTAACTTCCTATGATTTGAACCCCTCCTGTGAGTACAGTTTTAGATTCCGATGCTTAACTTCAGGTTTACTGTATCAATTGGACTTTCTTATTGACGATGAAACACAGAAATTGCATCCGAATTTAATACAAAAGGCACAATGCCGACTTAAGTACAAGGCGACTGATACTCTAAATATCTATGATTTGAATCTCTCCTGTGAGTCCAGTTTTAGATTCTGATGCTTCAGTTCAGGTTTACTGTATCCCTTGGACCTTCTTATTGACGATGAAACACAGAAATTGCATCCGAATTTAATAAAAAAGGCACAATGGCGTCTTAAGTACAAGAGGACTGATACTCTAACTTTCTATGATTTGAACCCCTCCTGTGAGTCCAGTTTTAGTTTCCGATGCTCCACTTCAGGTTTACTGTATCCCTTGGACCTTGGTATTGACGATGAAACACAGAAATAGCATCCGAATTTAATAAAAAAGGCACAATGCCGACTTAAGTACAAGAGGACTGATACTCTAACTTTCTATGTTTTTGAACCCCTCCTGTGAGTCCAGTACTAGATTCCGATGCTTAACTTCAGGTTTACTGTATCCCTTGGACCTTCTTATTGACGATGAAACACAGAAATTGCATCCGAATTTAATACAAAAGGCACAATGCCGACTTAAGTACAAGAGGACTGATACTCTAACTTTCTATGATATGAACCCCTCCTGTGAGTCCAGTTTTAGTTTCCGATGCTTAACTTCAGGTTTACTGTTTCCCTTGGACCTTCTTATTGACGATGAAACACAGAAATTGCATCCGAATTTAATAAAAAAGGCACAATGCCAACTTAAGTACAAGAGGACTGATACTCTAACATTCTGTGATTTGAACCCCTCCTGTGAGTCCCGTTTTGGATTCCGATGCTTAACTTCAGGTTTTCTGTATCCCTTGGACCTTCTTATTGACTATGAAACACAGAAATTGCATCCGAATTTAATAAAAAGGCACAATGCCGACTTAAGTACAAGAGGACTGATACTCTAACTTTCTAAGATTTGAACCCCTCCTGTGAGTTTAGTTTTAGTTTCCGATGCTTCACTTCAGGTTTACTGTATCCCTTGGACATTATTATTGACGATGAAACACAGAAATTGCATGCGAATTTAATACAAAAGGCACAATGCCGACTTAAGTACAAGAGGACTGAAACCCTAACTTTCTATGATTTGAACCTCTGCTGTGAGTCCAGTTTTAGTTTCCGATGTTTCACTTCAAGTTTACTGTATCCCTTGGACCTTCTTATTGACGATGAAACACAGAAATTGCATCCGAATTTAATAAAAAAGGCACAATGCCGACATAAGTACCAGAGGACTTATACTCTAACTTTCTATGATTTGAACGCCTCCTGTGAGTACAGTTTTAGATTCCGTAGCTTAACTTCAGGTTTACTGTATCCCTTGGACCTTCTTATTGACGATGAAACACAAAAATTGCATCCGAATTTAATACAAAAGGCACAATGCCGACTTAAGTACAAGAGGACTGATACTCTAACTTTCTATGATTTGTCCCCCTCCTGTGAGTCCAGTTTTAGTTTCAGATGCTTCACTTCAGGTTTACTATATCTGTTGGACCTTCTTATTGACGATGAAACACAGAAAATGCATCCGAAGTCAATACAAAAGGCACAATCCCGACTTAAGTACAAGGCAACTGACACTCTAACTTTCTATGATTTGAGCCTCTGCTGTGAGTCCAGTTTTAGTTTACGATGCTTCACTTCAGGTTTACTGTATCCCTTGGACCTTTTTATTGACGATGAAACACAGAAATTGCATCCGAATTTAATAAAAAAGGCACAATGCCGACTTAAGTACAAGAGGACTGATAGTCTAACTTTCTATGATTTGAACCTCTGTTGTGAGTCCAGTTTAAGTTTCCAATGCTTCACTTCAGGTTTACTGTATCCCTTGGACCTTCTTATTGACGATGAAACACAGAAATTTCATCCGAATTTAATACAAAAGGCACAATGCCGACTTAAGTACAAGAGGACTGAAACTCTAACTTTCTATGATTTGAACCTCTGCTGTGAGTCCAGTTTAAGTTTCCAATGTTTCACTTCAGGTTTACTGTATCCCTTGGACCTTCTTATTGACGATGAAACACAGAAATTGCATCCGAATTTAATACAAAAGGCACAATGCCGACTTAAGTACAAGAGGACTGATACTCTAACTTACTACGATTTGAACCTCTGGTGTGAGTCCAGTTTTAGTTTCCGATGTTTCACTTCAGGTTTACTGTATCCCTTGGACCATCTTATTGACGATGAAACACAGAAATTGCATCCGAATTTAATAAAAAAGGCACAATGCCGACTTAAGTACAAGAGGACTGATACTCTAACGTTCTATGATTTGAACCCCTCCTGCGAGTCCAGTTATAGATTCCGTTGCTTAACTTCAGGTTTACTGTATCCCCGGGACCTTCTTATTGACGATGAAACACAGAAATTGCATCCGAATTTAATACAAAAGGCACAATGCCGACTTAATTAGTAAAGGACTGATACTCTAACTTTCTATGATTTGAACCCCTCCTGTGAGTCCAGTTTTAGATTCCGATGCTTCACGTCAGGTTTACTGTACCCCTTGGACCTTCTTATTGACGATGAAACACAGAAATTGCAGCCGAATTTAATACAAAAGGCACAATGCCGACTTAAGTACAAGAGGACGGAAACTCTAACTTTCTATGATTTGAACCTCTCCTGTGAGTCCAGTTTTAGTTTCCGATGCTTCACTTCAGGTTTACTGTATCCCTTGGACCTTCTTATTGACGATGAAACACAGAAATTGCATCCGAATTTAATACAAAAGGCACAATGCCGACATAAGTACAAGAGGACTGAAACTCTAACTTTCTATGATTTGAACCTCTGCTGTGAGTCCAGTTTAAGTTTCCGATGTTTCACTTCAGGTTTACTTTATCCCTTGGACCTTCTTATTGACGATAAAACACAGAAATTGCATCCGAATTTAATACAAAAGTCAAAATGCCGACTTAAGTACAAGAGGACAGATACTCTAACTTTCTATGATTTGAACCCCTCCTGTGAGTCCAGTTTTAGTTTCCGATGCTTCACTTCAGGTTTACTGTATCCCTTGGACCTTCTTATTGACGATGAAACACAGAAATTGCATCCGAATTTAATACAAAAGGCACAATGCCGACTTAAGTACAAGAGGACTGATACTCTAACTATCTATGATTTGAACCCCTCCTGTGAGTCCAGTTTTAGTTTCCGATGCTTCACTTCAGGTTTGCTGTATCCCTTGGACCTTCTTATTGACGATGAAACACAGAAATTGCTTCCGAATATAATAAAAATGCACAATGCCGAATTAAGTACAAGAGGACTGATACTCTAACTTTCTATGATTTGAACCCCTCCTGTGAGTCCAGTTTTAGATTCCGATGCTTAACTTCAGGTTTGCTGTATCCCTTGGACCTTCTTATTGACGATGAAACACAGAAATTGCATCCGAATTTAAAAAAAAGGCACAATGACGACTTAAGTACAAGAGGACTGATACTCTAACTTTCTATGATTTGAACCCCTCCTGTGAATCCTGTTTTAGATTCCGATGCTTAACTTCAGGTTTACTGTATCCCTTGGACCTTCTTATTGACGATGAAACACAGAAATTGCATCGGAATTTAATACAAAAAGCACAATGCCGACCTAAGTACAAGAGGACGGAAACTCTAACTTTCTATGATTTGATCCTCTGCTGTGAGTCCAGTTTTAGTTTCCGATGCTTCACTTCAGGTTTACTGTATCCCTTATACCTTCTTATTGACGATGAAACACAGAAATTGCATCCGAATTTAATACAAAAGGCACAATGCCGACTTAAGTACAAGAGGACTGAAGCTCTAACTTTCTTTGATTTGAACCTCTGCTGTGAGTCCAGTTTAAGTTTCCGATGTTTCACTTCAGGTTTACTGTATCCCTTGGACCTTCTTGTTGACGATAAAACACAGAAATTGCATCCGAATTTAATACAAAAGGCACAATGCCGACTTAAGTACAAGAATAGAGATACTCTAACTTTCTATGATTTGAACCTCTGCTGTGAGTCCAGTTTTAGTTTCCGATGCTTCACTTCAGGTTTACTGTATCCCTTGGACCATCTTATTGACGATGAAACATAGAAATTGCATCCGAATTTAATAAAAAAGGCACAATGCCGACTTAAGTACAAGAGAACTGATACTCTAACTTTCTATGATTTGAACCCCTCCTGTGAGTCCAGTTTTAGATTCCGTTGCTTAACTTCAGGTTTACTGTATCCCTTGGACCTTCTTATTGACGATGAAACACAGAAATTGCATCCGAATTTAATACAAAAGGCACAATGCCGACTTAAGTACAAGAGGACTGATACTCTAACTTACTACGATTTGAACCTCTGGTGTGAGTCCAGTTTTAGTTTCCGATGTTTCACTTCAGGTTTACTGTATCCCTTGGACCATCTTATTGACGATGAAACACAGAAATTGCATCCGAATTTAATAAAAAAGGCACAATGCCGACTTAAGTACAAGAGGACTGATACTCTAACTTTCTATGATTTGAACCCCTCCTGCGAGTCCAGTTATAGATTCCGTTGCTTAACTTCAGGTTTACTGTATCCCCGGGACCTTCTTATTGACGATGAAACACAGAAATTGCATCCGAATTTAATACAAAAGGCACAATGCCGACTTAATTAGTAAAGGACTGATACTCTAACTTTCTATGATTTGAACCCCTCCTGTGAGTCCAGTTTTAGATTCCGATGCTTCACGTCAGGTTTACTGTACCCCTTGGACCTTCTTATTGACGATGAAACACAGAAATTGCAGCCGAATTTAATACAAAAGGCACAATGCCGACTTAAGTACAAGAGGACGGAAACTCTAACTTTCTATGATTTGAACCTCTCCTGTGAGTCCAGTTTTAGTTTCCGATGCTTCACTTCAGGTTTACTGTATCCCTTGGACCTTCTTATTGACGATGAAACACAGAAATTGCATCCGAATTTAATACAAAAGGCACAATGCCGACATAAGTACAAGAGGACTGAAACTCTAACTTTCTATGATTTGAACCTCTGCTGTGAGTCCAGTTTAAGTTTCCGATGTTTCACTTCAGGTTTACTTTATCCCTTGGACCTTCTTATTGACGATAAAACACAGAAATTGCATCCGAATTTAATACAAAAGTCAAAATGCCGACTTAAGTACAAGAGGACAGATACTCTAACTTTCTATGATTTGAACCCCTCCTGTGATTCCAGTTTTAGTTTCCGATGCTTCACTTCAGGTTTACTGTATCCCTTGGACCTTCTTATTGACGATGAAACACAGAAATTGCATCCGAATTTAATACAAAAGACACAATGCCGACTTAAGTACAAGAGGACTGATACTCTAACTATCTATGATTTGAACCCCTCCTGTGAGTCCAGTTTTAGTTTCCGATGCTTCACTTCAGGTTTGCTGTATCCCTTGGACCTTCTTATTGACGATGAAACACAGAAATTGCTTCCGAATTTAATAAAAATGCACAATGCCGAATTAAGTACAAGAGGACTGATACTCTAACTTTCTATGATTTGAACCCCTCCTGTGAGTCCAGTTTTAGATTCCGATGCTTAACTTCAGGTTTGCTGTATCCCTTGGACCTTCTTATTGACGATGAAACACAGAAATTGCATCCGAATTTAAAAAAAAGGCACAATGACGACTTAAGTACAAGAGGACTGATACTCTAACTTTCTATGATTTGAACCCCTCCTGTGAATCCTGTTTTAGATTCCGATGCTTAACTTCAGGTTTACTGTATCCCTTGGACCTTCTTATTGACGATGAAACACAGAAATTGCATCGGAATTTAATACAAAAAGCACAATGCCGACCTAAGTACAAGAGGACGGAAACTCTAACTTTCTATGATTTGATCCTCTGCTGTGAGTCCAGTTTTAGTTTCCGATGCTTCACTTCAGGTTTACTGTATCCCTTATACCTTCTTATTGACGATGAAACACAGAAATTGCATCCGAATTTAATACAAAAGGCACAATGCCGACTTAAGTACAAGAGGACTGAAGCTCTAACTTTCTTTGATTTGAACCTCTGCTGTGAGTCCAGTTTAAGTTTCCGATGTTTCACTTCAGGTTTACTGTATCCCTTGGACCTTCTTGTTGACGATAAAACACAGAAATTGCATCCGAATTTAATACAAAAGGCACAATGCCGACTTAAGTACAAGAATAGAGATACTCTAACTTTCTATGATTTGAACCTCTGCTGTGAGTCCAGTTTTAGTTTCCGATGCTTCACTTCAGGTTTACTGTATCCCTTGGACCATCTTATTGACGATGAAACATAGAAATTGCATCCGAATTTAATAAAAAAGGCACAATGCCGACTTAAGTACAAGAGAACTGATACTCTAACTTTCTATGATTTGAACCCCTCCTGTGAGTCCAGTTTTAGATTCCGTTGCTTAACTTCAGGTTTACTGTATCCCTTGGACCTTCTTATTGACGACGAAACACAGAAATTGCATCCGAATTTAATACAAAAGGCACAATGCCGACTTAAGTACATGAGGACTGATACTCTAACTATCTATGATTTGAACCCCTCCTGTGAGTCCAGTTTTAGTTTCCGATGCTTCACTTCAGCTTTGCTGTATCCCTTGGACCTTCTTATTGACGATGAAACACAGAAATTGCTTCCGAATTTAATAAAAAAGGCACAATGCCGAATTAAGTACAAGAGGACTGATACTCTAAATATCTATGATTTGAACCCCTCCTGTGAGTCCAGTTTTAGTTTCCGATGCTTCACTTCAGGTTTGCTGTATCCCTTGGACCTTCTTATTGACGATGAAACACAGAAATTGCTTCCGAATTTAATAAAAAAGGCACAATGCCGAATTAAGTACAAGAGGACTGATACTCTAACTTTCTATGATTTGAACCCCTCCTGTGAGTCCAGTTTTAGATTCCGATGCTTAACTTCAGGTTTGCTGTATCCCTTGGACCTTCTTATTGACGATGAATCACAGAAATTGCATCCGAAGTCAATACAAAAGGCACAATGCCGACTTCAGTACAAGGCGACTGATACTCTAACTTTCTATGATTTGAACCTCTGCTATGAGTCCAGTTTTAGTTTAAGATGCTTCACTTCAGGTTTACTGTATCAATTGGACCTTCTTATTGACGATGAAACACAGAAAGTGCATCCGAATGTAATAAAAAAGGCACAATGCCGACTTAAGTACAAGAGGGCTGATACTCTAACTTTCTATGATTTGAACCCCTCCTGTGAGTCCAGTTTTAGTTTCCGATGCTTCACTTCAGGTGTACTGTATCCCTTGGACCTTCTTATTGACGATGAAACACAGAAATTGCATCCGAATTTAATACAAAAGGCACAATGCCGACTTTAGTACAAGAGGACCGAAACTCTAACTTTCTATGATTTGAACCTCTGCTGTGAGTCCAGTTTTAGTTTCCGATGCTTCACTTCACATTTACTGTATCCCTGGGACCTTCTTATTGACAATGAAACACAGAAATTGCATCCGAATTTAATAAAAAAGGCACAATGCCGACTTAAGTACAAGAGGACTGATACTCTAACATTCTATGATTTGAACCCCTCCTGTTGAGTCCAGTTTTAGATTCCGATGCTTAACTTCAGGTTTACTGTATCCCTTGGACCTTCTTATTGTCGATGAAACACAGAAATTGCATCCGAATTTAATAAAAAAGGCACAATGCCGACTTAAGTACAAGAGGACTGATACTCTAACTTTCTATGATTTGATCCCCTCCCGTGAGTCCACTTTTAGATTCCGATGCTTAATTTCAGGTTTACTGTATCCCTTGGACCTTCTTATTGACGATGAAACACAGAAATTGCATCCGAATTTAATACAAAAGGCACAATGCCGACTTAAGTACAAGAGGACTGAAACTCTAACTTTCTATGATTTGAACCTCTGCTGTGAGTCCAGTTTAAGTTTCCAATGTTTCACTTCAGGTTTACTGTATCCCTTGGACCTTCTTATTGACGATGAAACACAGAAATTGCATCCGAATTTAATACAAAAGGCACAATGCCGACTTAAGTACAAGAGGACTGATACTCTAACTTACTACGATTTGAACCTCTGGTGTGAGTCCAGTTTTAGTTTCCGATGTTTCACTTCAGGTTTACTGTATCCCTTGGACCATCGTATTGACGATGAAACACAGAAATTGCATCCGAATTTAATAAAAAAGGCACAATGCCGACATAAGTACAAGAGGACTGATACTCTAACTTTCTATGATTTGAACCCCTCCTGCGAGTCCAGTTATAGATTCCGCTGCTTAACTTCAGGTTTACTGTATCCCCTGGACCTTCTTATTGACGATGAAACACAGAAATTGCATCCGAATTTAATACAAAAGGCACAATGCCGACTTAATTAGTAAAGGACTGATACTCTAACTTTCTATGATTTGAACCTCTGCTGTGAGTCCAGTTTAAGTTTCCGATGTTTCACTTCAGGTTTACTTTATCCCTTGGACCTTCTTATTGACGATAAAACACAGAAATTGCATCCGAATTTAATACAAAAGTCAAAATGCCGACTTAAGTACAAGAGGACTGAAACTCTAACTTTCTATGATTTGAACCTCTGCTGTGAGTCCAGTTTAAGTTTCCGATGTTTCACTTCAGGTTTACTTTATCCCTTGGACCTTCTTATTGACGATAAAACACAGAAATTGCATCCGAATTTAATACAAAAGTCAAAATGACGACTTAAGTACAAGAGGACAGATACTCTAACTTTCTATGATTTGAACCCCTCCTGTGAGTCCAGTTTTAGTTTCCGATGCTTCACTTCAGGTTTACTGTATCCCTTGGACCTTCTTATTGACGATGAAACACAGAAATTGCATCCGAATTTAATACAAAAGGCACAATGCCGACTTAAGTACAAGAGGACTGATACTCTAACTATCTATGATTTGAACCCCTCCTGTGAGTCCAGTTTTAGTTTCCGATGCTTCACTTCAGGTTTGCTGTATCCCTTGGACCTTCTTATTGACGATGAAACACAGAAATTGCTTCCGAATTTAATAAAAATGCACAATGCCGAATTAAGTACAAGAGGACTGATACTCTAACTTTCTATGATTTGAACCCCTCCTGTGAGTCCAGTTTTAGATTCCGATGCTTAACTTCAGGTTTGCTGTATCCCTTGGACCTTCTTATTGACGATGAAACACAGAAATTGCATCCGAATTTAAAAAAAAGGCACAATGACGACTTAAGTACAAGAGGACTGATACTCAAACTTTCTATGATTTGAACCCCTCCTGTGAATCCTGTTTTAGATTCCGATGCTTAACTTCAGGTTTACTGTATCCCTTGGACCTTCTTATTGACGATGAAACACAGAAATTGCATCGGAATTTAATACAAAAAGCACAATGCCGACCTAAGTACAAGAGGACGGAAACTCTAACTTTCTATGATTTGATCCTCTGCTGTGAGTCCAGTTTTAGTTTCCGATGCTTCACTTCAGGTTTACTGTATCCCTTATACCTTCTTATTGACGATGAAACACAGAAATTGCATCCGAATTTAATACAAAAGGCACAATGCCGACTTAAGTACAAGAGGACTGAAACTCTAACTTTCTTTGATTTGAATCTCTGCTGTGAGTCCAGTTTAAGTTTCCGATGTTTCACTTCAGGTTTACTGTATCCCTTGGACCTTCTTGTTGACGATAAAACACAGAAATTGCATCCGAATTTAATACAAAAGGCACAATGCCGACTTAAGTACAAGAATAGAGATACTCTAACTTTCTATGATTTGAACCTCTGCTGTGAGTCCAGTTTTAGTTTCCGATGCTTCACTTCAGGTTTACTGTATCCCTTGGACCATCTTATTGACGATGAAACATAGAAATTGCATCCGAATTTAATAAAAAAGGCACAATGCCGACTTAAGTACAAGAGAACTGATACTCTAACTTTCTATGATTTGAACCCCTCCTGTGAGTCCAGTTTTAGATTCCGTTGCTTAACTTCAGGTTTACTGTATCCCTTGGACCTTCTTATTGACGACGAAACACAGAAATTGCATCCGAATTTAATACAAAAGGCACAATGCCGACTTAAGTACAAGAGGACTGATACTCTAACTATCTATGATTTGAACCCCTCCTGTGAGTCCAGTTTTAGTTTCCGATGCTTCACTTCAGGTTTGCTGTATCCCTTGGACCTTCTTATTGACGATGAAACACAGTAATTGCTTCCGAATTTAATAAAAAAGGCACAATGCCGAATTAAGTACAAGAGGACTGATACTCTAACTATCTATGATTTGAACCCCTCGTGTGAGTCCAGTTTTAGTTTCCGATGCTTCACTTCAGGTTTGCTGTATCCCTTGGACCTTCTTATTGACGATGAAACACAGAAATTGCTTCCGAATTTAATAAAAAAGGCACAATGCCGAATTAAGTACAAGAGGACTGATACTCTAACTTTCTATGATTTGAACCCCTCCTGTGAGTCCAGTTTTAGATTCCGATGCTTAACTTCAGGTTTGCTGTATCCCTTGGACGTTCTTATTGACGATGAATCACAGAAATTGCATCCGAAGTCAATACAAAAGGCACAATGCAGACTTCAGTACAAGGCGACTGATACTCTAACTTTCTATGATTTGAACCTCTGCTATGAGTCCAGTTTTAGTTTAAGATGCTTCACTTCAGGTTTACTGTATCAATTGGACCTTCTTATTGACGATGAAACACAGAAAGTGCATCCGAATGTAATAAAAAAGGCACAATGCCGACTTAAGTACAAGAGGGCTGATACTCTAACTTTCTATGATTTGAACCCCTCCTGTGAGTCCAGTTTTAGTTTCCGATGCTTCACTTCAGGTGTACTGTATCCCTTGGACCTTCTTATTGACGATGAAACACAGAAATTGCATCCGAATTTAATACAAAAGGCACAATGCCGACTTTAGTACAAGAGGACCGAAACTCTAACTTTCTATGATTTGAACCTCTGCTGTGAGTCCAGTTTTAGTTTCCGATGCTTCACTTCACATTTACTGTATCCCTGGGACCTTCTTATTGACAATGAAACACAGAAATTGCATCCGAATTTAATAAAAAAGGCACAATGCCGACTTAAGTACAAGAGGACTGATACTCTAACATTCTATGATTTGAACCCCTCCTGTTGAGTCCAGTTTTAGATTCCGATGCTTAAATTCAGGTTTACTGTATCCCTTGGACCTTCTTATTGTCGATGAAACACAGAAATTGCATCCGAATTTAATAAAAAAGGCACAATGCCGACTTAAGTACAAGAGGACTGATACTCTAACTTTCTATGATTTGATCCCCTCCTGTGAGTCCACTTTTAGATTCCGATGCTTAATTTCAGGTTTACTGTATCCCTTGGACCTTCTTATTGACGATGAAACACAGAAATTGCATCCGAATTTAATACAAAAGGCACAATGCCGACTTAAGTACAAGAGGACTGATACTCTAACTTTCTATGATTTGAACCTCTCCTGTGAGTCCAGTTTTAGATTCCGATGCTTCACTTCAGGTTTACTTTATCCCTTGGACCCTCTTATTGACGATGAAACACAGAAATTGCATCCGAATTTAATACAAAAGGCACAATGCCGACTTAAGTACAAGAAGACTGAAACTCAAACTTTCTAAGATTTGAACCTCTGCTGTGAGTCCAGTTTAAGTTTCCGATGTTTCACTTTAGGTTTACTGTAACCCTTGGACCTTCTTATTGACGATAAAACACAGAAATTGCATCCGAATTTAATACAAAAGGCACAATGCCGACTTAAGTACAAGAGGACTGATACTCTAACTTTCTATGATTTGAACCTCTGCTGTGAGTCCAGTTTTAGTTTCCGATGCTTCACTTCAGGTTAACTGTATCCCTTGGACCATCTTATTGACGATGAAACACAGAAATTGCATCCGAATTTAATTAAAAATTCACAATGCCGACTTAAGTACAAGAGAACTGATACTCTAACTTTCTATGATATGAACCCCTCCTGTGAGTCCAGTTTTAGATTATGTTGCTTAACTTCTGGTTTACTGTATACCTTGGACCTTCTTATTGACGATGAAACACAGAAAATGCATCCGAAATTAAAACAAAATTCACAATGCCGACTTAAGTACAAGAGGACTGATACTCTAACTTTCTATGATTTGAACACCTCCTGTGAGTCCAGTTTTAGTTTCCGATGCTTCACTTCAGGTTTGCTGTATCCCTTGGACCTTCTTATTGACGATGAAACACAGAAACTGCTTCCGAATTTAATAAAAAAGGCACAATGCCGAATTAAGTACAAGAGGACTGATACTCTAACTTTCTATGATTGGAACCCCTCCTGTGAGTCCAGTTTTAGATTCCGATGCTTAACTTCAGGTTTGCTGTATCCCTTGGACCTTCTTATTGACGATGAATCACAGAAATTGCATCCGAAGTCAATACAAAAGGCACAATGCCGACTTCAGTACAAGGCGACTGATACTCTAACTTTCTATGATTTGAACCTCTGCTATGAGTCCAGTTTTAGTTTAAGATGCTTCACTTCAGGTTTACTGTATCAATTGGACCTTCTTATTGACGATGAAACACAGAAAGTGCATCCGAATGTATTAAAAAAGGCACAATGCCGACTTAAGTACAAGAGGACTGATACTCTAACTTTCTATGATTTGAACCCCTCCTGTGGGTCCAGTTTTAGTTTCCGATGCTTCACTTCAGGTGTACTGTATCCCTTGGACCTTCTTATTGACGATGAAACACAGAAATTGCATCCGAATTTAATACAAAAGGCACAATGCCGACTTTAGTACAAGAGGACCGAAACTCTAACTTTCTATGATTTGAACCTCTGCTGTGAGTCCAGTTTTAGTTTCCGATGCTTCACTTCACATTTACTGTATCCCTGGGACCTTCTTATTGACAATGAAACACAGAAATTTCATCCGAATTTAATAAAAAAGGCACAATGCCGACTTAAGTACAAGAGGACTGATAGTCTAACATTCTATGATTTGAACCCCTCCTGTTGAGTCCAGTTTTAGATTCCGATGCTTAACTTCAGGTTTACTGTATCCCTTGGACCTTCTTATTGACGATGAAACACAGAAATTGCATCCGAATTTAATAAAAAAGGCACAATGCCGACTTAAGTACAAGAGGACTGATACTCTAACTTTCTATGATTTGATCCCCTCCTGTGAGTCCACTTTTAGATTCCGATGCTTAATTTCAGGTTTACTGTATCCCTTGGACCTTCTTATTGACGATGAAACACAGAAATTGCATCCGAATTTAATACAAAAGGCACAATGCCGACATAAGTACAAGAGGACTGATACTCTAACTTTCTATGATTTGAACCTCTCCTGTGAGTCCAGTTTTAGATTCCGATGCTTCACTTCAGGTTTACTGTATCCCTTTTACCTTCTTATTGACGATAAAACACAGAAATTGCATCCGAATTTAAAACAAAATTCACAATGCCGACTTAAGTACAAGAGGACTGATACTCTAACTTTCTATGATTTGAACCCCTCCTGTGAGTCCAGTTTTAGTTTCCGATGCTTCACTTCAGGTTTGCTGTATCCCTTGGACCTTCTTATTGACGATGAAACACAGAAATTGCAACCGAATTTAATAAAAAAGGCACAATGCCGACTTAAGTACAAGAGGACTGATACTCTAACTTTCTATGATTTGAACCCCTCCTGTGAGTCCAGTTTCAGATTCCGATGCTTAACTTCAGGTTTACTGTATCCCTTGGACCTTCTTATTGACGATGAAACACAGAAATTGCATCCGATGTCAATACAAAAGGCACAATGCCGACTTCAGTACAAGGCGACTGATACTCTAACTTTCTATGATTTGAACCACTGCTGTGAGTCCAGTTTTAGTTTAAGATGCTTCACTTCAGGTTTACTGTATCCCTTGGACCTTCTTATTGACGATGAAACACAGAAATTGCATCCGAATTTAATAACAAAGGCACAATGCCGACTTAAGTACAAGAGGACCGAAACTCTAACTTTCTATGATTTGAACCTCTGCTGTGAGTCCAGTTTTAGTTTCCGATGCTTCACTTCACATTTACTGTATCCCTGGGACCTTCTTATTGACAATGAAACACAGAAATTGCATCCGAATTTAATAAAAAAGGCAGAATGCCGACTTAAGTACAAGAGGACTGATACTCTAACATTCTATGATTTGAACCCCTCCTGTTGAGTCCAGTTTTAGATTCCGATGCTTAACTTCAGGTTTACTGTATCCCTTGGACCTTCTTATTGACGATGAAACACAGAAATTGCATCCGAATTTAATAAAAAAGGCACAATGCCGACTTAAGTACATGAGGACTGATACTCTAACTTTCTATGATTTGATCCCCTCCTGTGAGTCCACTTTTAGATTCCGATGCTTAATTTCAGGTTTACTGTATCCCTTGGACCTTCTTATTGACGATGAAACACAGAAATTGCATCCGAATTTAATACAAAAGGCACAATGCCGACTTAAGTACAAGAGGACTGATACTCTAACTTTCTATGATTTGAACCTCTCCTGTGAGTCCAGTTTTAGATTCCGATGCTTCACTTCAGGTTTACTGTATCCCTTTTACCTTCTTATTGACGACGAAACACAGAAAATGCATCCGAATTTAATACAAAAGGCACAATGCCGACTTAAGGACAAGAGGACTGATACTCTAACTTTCTATGATTTGAACCCCTCCTGTGAGTCCAGTTCTAGTTTCCGATGCTTCACTTCAGGTTTGCTGTATCCCTTGGACCTTCTTATTGACGATGAAACACAGAAATTGCATCCGAATTTAATAAAAAAGGCACAATGCCGACTTAAGTACAAGAGGACTGATACTCTAACTTTCTATGATTTGAACCCCTCCTGTGAGTCCAGTTTTAGATTCCGATGCTTAACTTCAGGTTTACTGTATCCCTTGGACCTTCTTATTGACGATGAAACACAGAAATTGCATCCGATGTCAATACAAAAGGCACAATGCCGACTTCAGTACAAGCCGACTGATACTCTAACTTTCTATGATTTAACCTCTGCTGTGAGTCCAGTTTTAGTTTAAGATGCTTCACTTCAGGTTTACTGTATCCCTTGGACCTTCTTATTGACGATGAAACACAGAAATTGCATCCGAATTTAATAAAAAAGGCACAATGCCGACTTAAGCACAAGAGGACTGATACTCTAACTTTCTATGATTTGAACCACTCCTGTGAGTCCAGTTTTAGTATCCGATGCTTCACTTCAGGTTTACTGTAGCCCTTGGACCTTCTTATTGACGATGAAACACAGAAATTGCATCCGAATTTAATAACAAAGGCACAATGCCGACTTATGTACAAGAGTACCGAAACTCTAACTTTCTATGATTTGAACCTCTGCTGTGAGCCCAGTTTTAGTTTCCGATGCTTCACTTAACATTTTCTGAATCCCTGGGACCTTCTTATTGACAATGAAACACAGAAATTTCATCCGCATTTAATAAAAAATGCACAATGCCGACTTAAGTACAAGAGGACTGATACTCCAACTTTCTATGATTTGATCCCCTCCTGTGAGTCCACTTTTAGATTCCGATGCTTAATTTCAGGTTTACTGTATCCCTTGGACCTTCTTATTGACGATGAAACACAGAAATTGCATCCGAATTTAATACAAAAGGCACAATGCCGACTTAAGTACAAGAGGACCGAAACTCTAACTTTCTATGATTTGAACCTCTGCTGTGAGTCCAGTTTTAGTTTCCGATGCTTCACTTCACATTTACTGTATCCCTGGGACCTTCTTATTGACAATGAAACACAGAAATTGCATCCGAATTTAATAAAAAAGGCACAATGCCGACTTAAGTACAAGAGGACTGATACTCTAACATTCAATGATTTGAACCCCTCCTGTTGAGTCCAGTTTTAGATTCCGATGCTTAACTTCAGGTTTACTGTATCCCTTGGACCTTCTTATTGACGATGAAACACAGAAATTGCATCCGAATTTAATAAAAAAGGCACAATGCCGACTTAAGTACAAGAGGACTGATACTCTAACTTTCTATGATTTGATCCCCTCCTGTGAGTCCACTTTTAGATTCCGATGCTTAATTTCAGGTTTACTGTATCCCTTGGACCTTCTTATTGACGATGAAACACAGAAATTGCATCCGAATTTAATACAACAGGCACAATGCCGACTTAAGTACAAGAGGACTGATACTCTAACTTTCTATGATTTGAACCTCTCCTGTGAGTCCAGTTTTAGATTCCGATGCTTCACTTCAGGTTTACTGTATCCCTTGGACCCTCTTATTGACGATGAAACACAGAAATTGCATCCGAATCTAATACAAAAGGCACAATGCCGACTTAAGTACAAGAAGACTGAAACTCTAACTTTCTAAAATTTGAACCTCTGCTGTGAGTCCAGTTTAAGTTTCCGATGTTTCACTTTAGGTTTACTGTAACCCTTGGACCTTCTTATTGACGATAAAACACAGAAATTGCATCCGAATTTAATACAAAAGGCACAATGCCGACTTAAGTACAAGAGGACTGATACTCTAACTTTCTATGATTTGAACCTCTGCTGTGAGTCCAGTTCTAGTTTCCGATGCTTCACTTCAGGTTTATTGTATCCCTTGGACTATCTTATTGACGATGAAACACAGAAATTGCATCCGAATTTAATTAAAAATTCACAATGCCGACTTAAGTACAAGAGAACTGATACTCTAACTTTCTATGATTTGAACCCCTCCTGTGAGTCCAGTTTTAGATTCCGTTGCTTAACTTCAGGTTTACTGTATACCTTGGACCTTGTTATTGACGATGAAACACAGAAATTGCATCCGAATTTAAAACAAAATTCACAATGCCGACTTAAGTACAAGAGGACTGATACTCTAACTTTCTATGATTTGAACCCCTCCTGTGAGTCCAGTTTTAGTTTCCGATGCTTCACTTCAGGTTTGCTGTATCCCTTGGACCTTCTTATTGACGATGAAACACAGAAATTCCATCCGAATTTAATAAAAAAGGCACAATGCCGACTTAAGTACAAGAGGACTGATACTCTAACTTTCTATGATTTGAACCCCTCCTGTGAGTCCAGTTTTAGATTCCGATGCTTAACTTCAGGTTTACTGTATCCCTTGGACCTTCTTATTGACGATGAAACACAGAAATTGCATCCGATGTCAATACAAAAGGCACAATGCCGACTTCAGTACAAGGCGACTGATACTCTAACTTTCTATGATTTGAACCTCTGCTGTGAGTCCAGTTTTAGTTTAAGATGCTTCACTTCAGGTTTACTGTATCCCTTGGACCTTCTTATTGACGATGAAACAAAGAAATTGCATCCGAATTTAATAACAAAGGCACAATGCCGACTTAAGTACAAGAGGACCGAAACTCTAACTTTCTATGATTTGAACCTCTGCTGTGAGTCCAGTTTTAGTTTCCGATGCTTCACTTCACATTTACTGTATCCCTGGGACCTTCTTATTGACAATGAAACACAGAAATTGCATCCGAATTTAATAAAAATGGCACAATGCCGACTTAAGTACAAGAGGACTGATACTCTAACATTCTATGATTTGAACCCCTCCTGTTGAGTCCAGTTCTAGATTCCGATGCTTAACTTCAGGTTTACTGTATCCCTTGGACCTTCTTATTGACGATGAAACACAGAAATTGCATCCGAATTTAATAAAAAAGGCACAATGCCGACTTAAGTACAAGAGGACTGATACTCTAACTTTCTATGATTTGATCCCCTCCTGTGAGTCCACTTTTAGATTCCGATGCTTAATTTCAGGTTTACTGTATCCCTTGGACCTTCTTGTTGACGATGAAACACAGAAATTGCATCCGAATTTAATACAACAGGCACAATGCCGACTTAAGTACAAGAGGACTGATACTCTAACTTTCTATGATTTGAACCTCTCCTGTGAGTCCAGTTTTAGATTCCGATGCTTCACTTCAGGTTTACTGTATCCCTTGGACCCTCTTATTGACGATGAAACACAGAAATTGCATCCGAATCTAATACAAAAGGCACAATGCCGACTTAAGTACAAGAAGACTGAAACTCTAACTTTCTAAAATTTGAACCTCTGCTGTGAGTCCAGTTTAAGTTTCCGATGTTTCACTTTAGGTTTACTGTAACCCTTGGACCTTCTTATTGACGATAAAACACAGAAATTGCATCCGAATTTAATACAAAAGGCACAATGCCGACTTAAGTACAAGAGGACTGATACTCTAACTTTCTATGATTTGAACCTCTGCTGTGAGTCCAGTTCTAGTTTCCGATGCTTCACTTCAGGTTTACTGTATCCCTTGGACTATCTTATTGACGATGAAACACAGAAATTGCATCCGAATTTAATTAAAAATTCACAATGCCGACTTAAGTACAAGAGAACTGATACTCTAACTTTCTATGATTTGAACCCCTCCTGTGAGTCCAGTTTTAGATTCCGTTGCTTAACTTCAGGTTTACTGTATACCTTGGACCTTGTTATTGACGATGAAACACAGAAATTGCATCCGAATTTAAAACAAAATTCACAATGCCGACTTAAGTACAAGAGGACTGATACTCTAACTTTCTATGATTTGAACCCCTCCTGTGAGTCCAGTTTTAGTTTCCGATGCTTCACTTCAGGTTTGCTGTATCCCTTGGACCTTCTTATTGACGATGAAACACAGAAATTCCATCCGAATTTAATAAAAAAGGCACAATGCCGACTTAAGTACAAGAGGACTGATACTCTAACTTTCTATGATTTGAACCCCTCCTGTGAGTCCAGTTTTAGATTCCGATGCTTAACTTCAGGTTTACTGTATCCCTTGGACCTTCTTATTGACGATGAAACACAGAAATTGCATCCGATGTCAATACAAAAGGCACAATGCCGACTTCAGTACAAGGCGACTGATACTCTAACTTTCTATGATTTGAACCTCTGCTGTGAGTCCAGTTTTAGTTTAAGATGCTTCACTTCAGGTTTACTGTATCCCTTGGACCTTCTTATTGACGATGAAACAAAGAAATTGCATCCGAATTTAATAACAAAGGCACAATGCCGACTTAAGTACAAGAGGACCGAAACTCTAACTTTCTATGATTTGAACCTCTGCTGTGAGTCCAGTTTTAGTTTCCGATGCTTCACTTCACATTTACTGTATCCCTGGGACCTTCTTATTGACAATGAAACACAGAAATTGCATCCGAATTTAATAAAAATGGCACAATGCCGACTTAAGTACAAGAGGACTGATACTCTAACATTCTATGATTTGAACCCCTCCTGTTGAGTCCAGTTCTAGATTCCGATGCTTAACTTCAGGTTTACTGTATCCCTTGGACCTTCTTATTGACGATGAAACACAGAAATTGCATCCGAATTTAATAAAAAAGGCACAATGCCGACTTAAGTACAAGAGGACTGATACTCTAACTTTCTATGATTTGATCCCCTCCTGTGAGTCCACTTTTAGATTCCGATGCTTAATTTCAGGTTTACTGTATCCCTTGGACCTTCTTATTGACGATGAAACACAGAAATTGCATCCGAATTTAATACAAAAGGCACAATGCCGACTTAAGTACAAGAGGACTGATACTCTAACTTTCTATGATTTGAACCTCTCCTGTGAGTCCAGTTTTAGATTCCGATGCTTCACTTCAGGTTTACTGTATCCCTTGGACCCTCTTATTGACGATGAAACACAGAAATTGCATCCGAATTTAATACAAAAGGCACAATGCCGACTTAAGGACAAGAGGACTGAAACTCTAACTTTCTATGATTTGAACCTCTGCTGTGAGTCCAGTTTTAGTTTCCGATGCTTCACTTCAGGCTTACTGTATCCCTTTTACCTTCTTATTGACGATGAAACACAGAAAATGCATCCGAATTTAATACAAAAGGCACAATGCCGACTTAAGTACAAGAGGACTGAAACTCTAACTTTCTATGATTTGTACCTCTGCTGTGAGTCCAGTTTTAGTTTAAGATGCTTCACTTCAGGTTTACTGTATCCCTTGGACCTTCTTATTGACGATGAAACACAGAAATTGCATACGAATTTAATAAAAAATTCACAATGCCGACTTAAGTACAAGAGGACTGATACTCTAACTTTCTATGATTTGAACCCCTCCTGTGAGTCCAGTTTTAGATTCCGATGCTTAACTTCAGGTTTACTGTATCCCTTGGACCTTCTTATTGACGATGAAACACAGAAATTGCATCCGATGTCAATACAAAAGGCACAATGCCGACTTCAGTACAAGGCGACTGATACTCTAACTTTCTATGATTTGAACCTCTGCTGTGAGTCCAGTTTTAGTTTAAGATGCTTCACTTCAGGTTTACTGTATCCCTTGGACCTTCTTATTGACGATGAAACACATAAATTGCATCCAAATTTAATAAAAAAGGCACAATGCCGACTTAAGCACAAGAGGACTGATACTCTAACTTTCTATGATTTGAACCACTCCTGTGAGTCCAGTTTTAGTATCCGATGCTTCACTTCAGGTTTACTGTAGCCCTTGGACCTTCTTATTGACGATGAAACACAGAAATTGCATCCTAATTTAATAAAAAAGGCACAATGCCGACTTAAGTACAAGAGGACTGATACTCTAACTTTCTATGATTTGAACCTCTCCTGTGAGTCCAGTTTTAGATTCCGATGCTTCACTTCGGGTTTACTGTATCCCTTGGACCCTCTTATTGACGATGAAACACAGAAATTGCATCTGAATTCTTAATACAAAAGGCACAATGCCGGCTTAAGTACAAGGGGACTGAAACTCTACCTGTCTATGATTTGAACCTCTGCTGTGAGTCCAGTTTTAGTTTCCGATGCTTCACCAAAGGTTTACTGTATCCCTTGGACCTTCTTATTGATGATGAAACACAGAAATTGCTTCCGAATTTAATACAAAATGCACAATGCGGACTTACGTACAAGAGGACTTAAACTCTAACTTTCTATGTTTTGAACCTCTGCTGTAAGTCCAGTTTTAGTTTCCGATCCTTCACTTCAGGTTTACTGTATCCCTTGGACCTTCTTATTGACGATGAAACACAGAAATTGCATCCGAATTTAATACAAAAAGCACAATGCCGACTTCAGTACAAGAGGACTGATACTCTAACATTCTATGATTTGAACCCCTCCTGTTGAGTCCAGTTTTAGATTCCGATGCTTAACTTCAGGTTTACTGTATCCCTTGGACCTTCTTATTGACGATGAAACACAGAAATTGCATCCGAATTTAATAAAAAAGGCACAATGCCGACTTAAGTACAAGAGGACTGATACTCTAACTTTCTATGATTTGATCCCCTCCTGTGAGTCCACTTTTAGATTCCGATGCTTAACTTCAGGTTTACTGTATCCCTTGGACCTTCTTATTGACGATGAAGCACAGAAATTGCAACCGAATTTAATACAAAAGGCACAATGTCGACTTAAGTACAAGAGGACTGATACTTTAACTTTCTATGATTTGAACCTCTCCTGTGAGTCCAGTTTTAAATTCCGATGCTTCACTTCAGGTTTACTGTATCCCTTGGACCCTCTTATTGACGATGAAACACAGAAATTGCATCCGAATTTAATACAAAAGGCACAATGCCGACTTAAGTACAAGAGGACTGAAACTTTAACTTTCTATGATTTGAACCTCTGCTATGAGTCCAGTTTTAGTTTCCGATCCTTAACTTCTGGTTTACTGTATAACTTGGACCTCCTTATTGACGATGAAACCCAGAAATTGCATCCGAATTTAATACAAAAGCCACAATGCCGACTTAAGTACAAGAGGACTGAAACTGTAACTTTCTATGATTTGAACCTCTGTTGTGAGTCCAGTTTAAGTTTCCGATGCTTCACTTCAGGTTTACTGTATCCCTTGGACCTTCTTATTGACGATGAAACACAGAAATTGCATCCGAATTTAATACAAATGGCACAATGCCGCGTTAAGTACAAGAGGACTGATACTCTAACGTTCTATGATTTGAACCTCTGCTGTGAGTCCAGTTTTAGTTTCCGATGCTTCACGTCAGGTTTACTGTATCCCTTGGACCTTCTTATTGACGATGAAACACAGAAATTGCATTCAAATTTAATACAAAAGGCACAACGCCGACTTATGTACAAGAGGACTGGTACTCTAACTTTCTATGATTTGAACCCATCCTGTGAGTCCAGTTTTAGATTCCGATGCTTAACTTCAGGTTTACTGTATCCCTTGGACCTTCTTATTGACGATGAAACACAGAAATTGCATCCGAATTTAATACAAAAGGCACAATGCCGACTTAAGTACAAGAGGACTGAAACTCTAACTTACTATGATTTGAACCACTGGTGTGAGACCAGTTTTAGATTCCGATGCTTAACCTCAGGTTAATGTATCCCTTGGACCTTCGTATTGACGATGAAACACAGAAATTGAATCCGAATTTAATACAAAAGGCACAATGCCGAGTTAAGTACAAGAGGACTAACACTCTAACTTTCTATGATTTGAACCCTTCCTGTGAGTCCAGTTTCAGATTCCGATGCTTAACTTCTGGTTTACTGTATCCCTTGGACCTTCTTATTGACGATGAAACACAGAAATTGCATCCGAATTAAATAAAAAAGGCACAATGCCGACTTTAGTACATGAGGACTGATACTCTAACTTTCTATGATTTGAACCCCTCCTGTGAGTCCAGTTTTAGATTCCGATGCTTAACTTCAGGTTTACTGTATCCCTTGGACCTTCTTATTGACGATGAAACACAGAAATTGCATCCGAATTTAATACAAAAGGCACAATGCCGACTTAAGTACAAGAGGACTGATACTCTAACTTTCTATGATTTGAACCTCTGCTGTGAGTCCAGTTTTAGTTTCCGATGCTTCACGTCAGGTTTACTGTATCCCTTGGACCTTCTTATTGACGATGAAACACAGAAATTGCATTCAAATTTGATACAAAAGGCACAATGCCAACTTATGTACAAGAGGACTGGTACTCTAACTTTCTGTGATTTGAACCCCTCCTGTGAGTCCAGTTTTAGATTCCGATGCTTAAATTCAGGTTTACTGTATCCCTTGGACCTTCTTATTGACGATGAAACACAGAAATTGCATCCGAATTTAATACAAAAGGCACAATGCCGACTTAAGTACAAGAGGACTGAAACTCTAACTTTTTATGATTTGAACCACTGCTGTGAGACCAGTTTTAGATTCCGATGCTTAGTCTCAGGTTTACTGTATCCCTTCGACCTTCTTATTGACGATGAAACACAGAAATTGAATCCGAATTTAATACAAAAGGCACAATGCCGACTTAAGTACAAGAGGACTAACACTCTAACTTTCTATGATTTGAACCCCTCCTGTGAGTCCAGTTTCAGATTCCGATGCTTAACTTCTGGTTTACTGTATCCCTTGGACCTTCTTATTGACGATGAAACACAGAAATTGCATCCAAATTTAATACAAAAGGCACAATGCCGACTTAAGTACAAGAGGACTGAAACTCTAACTTTCTATGATTTGAAACTCTGCTGTCAGTCCAGTTTTAGTATCCGATGCTTCACTTCAGGTTTACTGTATCCCTTGGATCTTCTTATTGACGATGAAACACAGAAATTGCATCCGAATTTAATACAAAAGGCACAATGCCGACATAAGTACAAGAGGACTGATACTCTAACTTTCTATGATTTGAACCTCTCCTGTGAGTCCAGTTTTAGAATCCGACGCTTCACTTCAGGTTTACTGTATCCCTTGGACCCTCTTATTGACGATGAAACACAGAAATTGCATCCGAATTTAATACAAAAGGCACAATGCCGACTTAAGTACAAGAAGACTGAAACTCTAACTTTCTAAGATTTGAACCTCTGCTGTGAGTCCAGTTTAAGTTTCCGATGTTTCACTTTAGGATTACTGTAACCCTTGGACCTTCTTATTGACGATAAAACACAGAAATTGCATCCGAATTTAAAACAAAATTCACAATGCCGACTTAAGTACAAGAGGACTGATACTCTAACTTTCTATGATTTGAACCCCTCCTGTGAGTCCAGTTTTAGTTTCCGATGCTTCACTTCAGGTTTGCTGTATCCCTTGGACCTTCTTATTGACGATGAAACACAGAAATTGCATCCGAATTTAATAAAAAAGGCACAACGCCGACTTAAGTACAAGAGGACTGATACTCTAACTTTCTATGATTTGATCCCCTCCTGTGAGTCCACTTTTAGATTCCGATGCTTAATTTCAGGTTTACTGTATCCCTTGGACCTTCTTATTGACGATGAAACACAGAAATTGCATCCGAATTTAATACAAAAGGCACAATGCCGACTTAAGTACAAGAGGACCGAAACTCTAACTTTCTATGATTTGAACCTCTGCTGTGAGTCCAGTTTTAGTTTCCGATGCTTCACTTCACATTTACTGTATCCCTGGGACCTTCTTATTGACAATGAAACACAGAAATTGCATCCGAATTTAATAAAAAAGGCACAATGTCGACTTAAGTACAAGAGGACTGATACTCTAACATTCAATGATTTGAACCCCTCCTGTTGAGTCCAGTTTTAGATTCCGATGCTTAACTTCAGGTTTACTGTATCCCTTGGACCTTCTTATTGACGATGAAACACAGAAATTGCTTCCGAATTTAATAAAAAAGTCACAATGCCGACTTAAGTACAAGAGGACTGATACTCTAACTTTCTATGATTTGATCCCCTCCTGTGAGTCCACTTTTAGATTCCGATGCTTAATTTCAGGTTTACTGTATCCCTTGGACCTTCTTATTGACGATGAAACACAGAAATTGCATCCGAATTTAATACAACAGGCACAATGCCGACTTAAGTACAAGAGGACTGATACTCTAACTTTCTATGATTTGAACCTCTCCTGTGAGTCCAGTTTTAGATTCCGATGCTTCACTTCAGGTTTACTGTATCCCTTGGACCCTCTTATTGACGATGAAACACAGAAATTGCATCCGAATCTAATACAAAAGGCACAATGCCGACTTAAGTACAAGAGGACTGATACTCTAACTTTCTATGATTTGAACCCCTCCTGTGAGTCCAGTTTTAGTTTCCGATGCTTCACTTCAGGTTTGCTGTATCCCTTGGACCTTCTTATTGACGATGAAACACAGAAATTGCATCCGAATTTAATAAAAAAGGCACAATGCCGACTTAAGTACAAGAGGACTGATACTCTAACTTTCTATGATTTGAACCTCTGCTGTGAGTCCAGTTCTAGTTTCCGATGCTTCACTTCAGGTTTACTGTATCCCTTGGACTATCTTATTGACGATGAAACACAGAAATTGCATCCGAATTTAATTAAAAATTCACAATGCCGACTTAAGTACAAGAGAACTGATACTCTAACTTTCTATGATTTGAACCCCTCCTGTGAGTCCAGTTTTAGATTCCGTTGCTTAACTTCAGGTTTACTGTATACCTTGGACCTTGTTATTGACGATGAAAAACAGAAATTGCATCCGAATTTAAAACAAAATTCACAATGCCGACTTAAGTACAAGAGGACTGATACTCTAACTTTCTATGATTTGAACCCCTCCTGTGAGTCCAGTTTTAGTTTCCGATGCTTCACTTCAGGTTTGCTGTATCCCTTGGACCTTCTTATTGACGATGAAACACAGAAATTGCATCCGAATTTAATAAAAAAGGCACAATGCCGACTTAAGTACAAGAGGACTGATACTCTAACTTTCTATGATTTGAACCCCTCCTGTGAGTCCAGTTTTAGATTCCGATGCTTAACTTCAGGTTTACTGTATCCCTTGGACCTTCTTATTGACGATGAAACACAGAAATTGCATCCGATGTCAATACAAAAGGCACAATGCCGACTTCAGTACAAGGCGACTGATACTCTAACATTCTATGATTTGAACCTCTGCTGTGAGTCCAGTTTTAGTTTAAGATGCTTCACTTCAGGTTTACTGTATCCCTTGGACCTTCTTATTGACGATGAAACAAAGAAATTGCATCCGAATTTAATAACAAAGGCACAATGCCGACTTAAGTACAAGAGGACCGAAACTCTAACTTTCTATGATTTGAACCTCTGCTGTGAGTCCAGTTTTAGTTTCCGATGCTTCACTTCACATTTACTGTATCCCTGGGACCTTCTTATTGACAATGAAACACAGAAATTGCATCCGAATTTAATAAAAATGGCACAATGCCGACTTAAGTACAAGAGGACTGATACTCTAACATTCTATGATTTGAACCCCTCCTGTTGAGTCCAGTTCTAGATTCCGATGCTTAACTTCAGGTTTACTGTATCCCTTGGACCTTCTTATTGACGATGAAACACAGAAATTGCATCCGAATTTAATAAAAAAGGCACAATGCCGACTTAAGTACAAGAGGACTGATACTCTAACTTTCTATGATTTGATCCCCTCCTGTGAGTCCACTTTTAGATTCCGATGCTTAATTTCAGGTTTACTGTATCCCTTGGACCTTCTTATTGACGATGAAACACAGAAATTGCATCCGAATTTAATACAAAAGGCACAATGCCGACTTAAGTACAAGAGGACTGAAACTCTAACTTTCTATGATTTGTACCTCTGCTGTGAGTCCAGTTTTAGTTTAAGATGCTTCACTTCAGGTTTACTGTATCCCTTGGACCTTCTTATTGACGATGAAACACAGAAATTGCATACGAATTTAATAAAAAATTCACAATGCCGACTTAAGTACAAGAGGACTGATACTCTAACTTTCTATGATTTGAACCCCTCCTGTGAGTCCAGTTTTAGATTCCGATGCTTAACTTCAGGTTTACTGTATCCCTTGGACCTTCTTATTGACGATGAAACACAGAAATTGCATCCGATGTCAATACAAAAGGCACAATGCCGACTTCAGTACAAGGCGACTGATACTCTAACTTTCTATGATTTGAACCTCTGCTGTGAGTCCAGTTTTAGTTTAAGATGCTTCACTTCAGGTTTACTGTATCCCTTGGACCTTCTTATTGACGATGAAACACATAAATTGCATCCAAATTTAATAAAAAAGGCACAATGCCGACTTAAGCACAAGAGGACTGATACTCTAACTTTCTATGATTTGAACCACTCCTGTGAGTCCAGTTTTAGTATCCGATGCTTCACTTCAGGTTTACTGTAGCCCTTGGACCTTCTTATTGACGATGAAACACAGAAATTGCATCCTAATTTAATAAAAAAGGCACAATGCCGACTTAAGTACAAGAGGACTGATACTCTAACTTTCTATGATTTGAACCTCTCCTGTGAGTCCAGTTTTAGATTCCGATGCTTCACTTCGGGTTTACTGTATCCCTTGGACCCTCTTATTGACGATGAAACACAGAAATTGCATCTGAATTCTTAATACAAAAGGCACAATGCCGGCTTAAGTACAAGGGGACTGAAACTCTACCTGTCTATGATTTGAACCTCTGCTGTGAGTCCAGTTTTAGTTTCCGATGCTTCACCAAAGGTTTACTGTATCCCTTGGACCTTCTTATTGATGATGAAACACAGAAATTGCTTCCGAATTTAATACAAAATGCACAATGCCGACTTACGTACAAGAGGACTTAAACTCTAACTTTCTATGTTTTGAACCTCTGCTGTAAGTCCAGTTTTAGTTTCCGATCCTTCACTTCAGGTTTACTGTATCCCTTGGACCTTCTTATTGACGATGAAACACAGAAATTGCATCCGAATTTAATACAAAAAGCACAATGCCGACTTCAGTACAAGAGGACTGATACTCTAACATTCTATGATTTGAACCCCTCCTGTTGAGTCCAGTTTTAGATTCCGATGCTTAACTTCAGGTTTACTGTATCCCTTGGACCTTCTTATTGACGATGAAACACAGAAATTGCATCCGAATTTAATAAAAAAGGCACAATGCCGACTTAAGTACAAGAGGACTGATACTCTAACTTTCTATGATTTGATCCCCTCCTGTGAGTCCACTTTTAGATTCCGATGCTTAACTTCAGGTTTACTGTATCCCTTGGACCTTCTTATTGACGATGAAGCACAGAAATTGCAACCGAATTTAATACAAAAGGCACAATGTCGACTTAAGTACAAGAGGACTGATACTTTAACTTTCTATGATTTGAACCTCTCCTGTGAGTCCAGTTTTAAATTCCGATGCTTCACTTCAGGTTTACTGTATCCCTTGGACCCTCTTATTGACGATGAAACACAGAAATTGCATCCGAATTTAATACAAAAGGCACAATGCCGACTTAAGTACAAGAGGACTGAAACTTTAACTTTCTATGATTTGAACCTCTGCTATGAGTCCAGTTTTAGTTTCCGATCCTTAACTTCTGGTTTACTGTATAACTTGGACCTCCTTATTGACGATGAAACCCAGAAATTGCATCCGAATTTAATACAAAAGGCACAATGCCGACTTAAGTACAAGAGGACTGAAACTGTAACGTTCTATGATTTGAACCTCTGTTGTGAGTCCAGTTTAAGTTTCCGATGCTTCACTTCAGGTTTACTGTATCCCTTGGACCTTCTTATTGACGATGAAACACAGAAATTGCATCCGAATTTAATACAAATTGCACAATGCCGCGTTAAGTACAAGAGGACTGATACTCTAACGTTCTATGATTTGAACCTCTGCTGTGAGTCCAGTTTTAGTTTCCGATCCTTCACGTCAGGTTTACTGTATCCCTTGGACCTTCTTATTGACGATGAAACACAGAAATTGCATTCAAATTTAATACAAAAGGCACAACGCCGACTTATGTACAAGAGGACTGGTACTCTAACTTTCTATGATTTGAACCCATCCTGTGAGTCCAGTTTTAGATTCCGATGCTTAACTTCAGGTTTACTGTATCCCTTGGACCTTCTTATTGACGATGAAACACAGAAATTGCATCCGAATTTAATACAAAAGGCACAATGCCGACTTAAGTACAAGAGGACTGAAACTCTAACTTACTATGATTTGAACCACTGGTGTGAGACCAGTTTTAGATTCCGATGCTTAACCTCAGGTTAATGTATCCCTTGGACCTTCGTATTGACGATGAAACACAGAAATTGAATCCGAATTTAATACAAAAGGCACAATGCCGAGTTAAGTACAAGAGGACTAACACTCTAACTTTCTATGATTTGAACCCTTCCTGTGAGTCCAGTTTCAGATTCCGATGCTTAACTTCTGGTTTACTGTATCCCTTGGACCTTCTTATTGACGATGAAACACAGAAATTGCATCCGAATTAAATAAAAAAGGCACAATGCCGACTTTAGTACATGAGGACTGATACTCTAACTTTCTATGATTTGAACCCCTCCTGTGAGTCCAGTTTTAGATTCCGATGCTTAACTTCAGGTTTACTGTATCCCTTGGACCTTCTTATTGACGATGAAACACAGAAATTGCATCCGAATTTAATACAAAAGGCACAATGCCGACTTAAGTACAAGAGGACTGATACTCTAACTTTCTATGATTTGAACCTCTGCTGTGAGTCCAGTTTTAGTTTCCGATGCTTCACGTCAGGTTTACTGTATCCCTTGGACCTTCTTATTGACGATGAAACACAGAAATTGCATTCAAATTTGATACAAAAGGCACAATGCCAACTTATGTACAAGAGGACTGGTACTCTAACTTTCTGTGATTTGAACCCCTCCTGTGAGTCCAGTTTTAGATTCCGATGCTTAAATTCAGGTTTACTGTATCCCTTGGACCTTCTTATTGACGATGAAACACAGAAATTGCATCCGAATTTAATACAAAAGGCACAATGCCGACTTAAGTACAAGAGGACTGAAACTCTAACTTTTTATGATTTGAACCACTGCTGTGAGACCAGTTTTAGATTCCGATGCTTAGTCTCAGGTTTACTGTATCCCTTCGACCTTCTTATTGACGATGAAACACAGAAATTGAATCCGAATTTAATACAAAAGGCACAATGCCGACATAAGTACAAGAGGACTAACACTCTAACTTTCTATGATTTGAACCCCTCCTGTGAGTCCAGTTTCAGATTCCGATGCTTAACTTCTGGTTTACTGTATCCCTTGGACCTTCTTATTGACGATGAAACACAGAAATTGCATCTGAATTCTCAATACAAAAGGCACAATGCCGGCTTAAGTACAAGAGGACTGAAACTCTAACTTTCTATGATTTGAAACTCTGCTGTCAGTCCAGTTTTAGTATCCGATGCTTCACTTCAGGTTTACTGTATCCCTTGGATCTTCTTATTGACGATGAAACACAGAAATTGCATCCGAATTTAATACAAAAGGCACAATGCCGACATAAGTACAAGAGGACTGATACTCTAACTTTCTATGATTTGAACCTCTCCTGTGAGTCCAGTTTTAGAATCCGACGCTTCACTTCAGGTTTACTGTATCCCTTGGACCCTCTTATTGACGATGAAACACAGAAATTGCATCCGAATTTAATACAAAAGGCACAATGCCGACTTAAGTACAAGAAGACTGAAACTCTAACTTTCTAAGATTTGAACCTCTGCTGTGAGTCCAGTTTAAGTTTCCGATGTTTCACTTTAGGATTACTGTAACCCTTGGACCTTCTTATTGACGATAAAACACAGAAATTGCATCCGAATTTAATACAAAATTCACAATGCCGACTTAAGTACAAGAGGACTGATACTCTAACTTTCTATGATTTGAACCCCTCCTGTGAGTCCAGTTTTAGTTTCCGATGCTTCACTTCAGGTTTGCTGTATCCCTTGGACCTTCTTATTGACGATGAAACACAGAAATTGCATCCGAATTTAATAAAAAAGGCACAACGCCGACTTAAGTACAAGAGGACTGATACTCTAACTTTCTATGATTTGATCCCCTCCTGTGAGTCCACTTTTAGATTCCGATGCTTAATTTCAGGTTTACTGTATCCCTTGGACCTTCTTATTGACGATGAAACACAGAAATTGCATCCGAATTTAATACAAAAGGCACAATGCCGACTTAAGTACAAGAGGACCGAAACTCTAACTTTCTATGATTTGAACCTCTGCTGTGAGTCCAGTTTTAGTTTCCGATGCTTCACTTCACATTTACTGTATCCCTGGGACCTTCTTATTGACAATGAAACACAGAAATTGCATCCGAATTTAATAAAAAAGGCACAATGTCGACTTAAGTACAAGAGGACTGATACTCTAACATTCAATGATTTGAACCCCTCCTGTTGAGTCCAGTTTTAGATTCCGATGCTTAACTTCAGGTTTACTGTATCCCTTGGACCTTCTTATTGACGATGAAACACAGAAATTGCATCCGAATTTAATAAAAAAGTCACAATGCCGACTTAAGTACAAGAGGACTGATACTCTAACTTTCTATGATTTGATCCCCTCCTGTGAGTCCACTTTTAGATTCCGATGCTTAATTTCAGGTTTACTGTATCCCTTGGACCTTCTTATTGACGATGAAACACAGAAATTGCATCCGAATTTAATACAACAGGCACAATGCCGACTTAAGTACAAGAGGACTGATACTCTAACTTTCTATGATTTGAACCTCTCCTGTGAGTCCAGTTTTAGATTCCGATGCTTCACTTCAGGTTTACTGTATCCCTTGGACCCTCTTATTGACGATGAAACACAGAAATTGCATCCGAATCTAATACAAAAGGCACAATGCCGACTTAAGTACAAGAGGACTGATACTCTAACTTTCTATGATTTGAACCCCTCCTGTGAGTCCAGTTTTAGTTTCCGATGCTTCACTTCAGGTTTGCTGTATCCCTTGGACCTTCTTATTGACGATGAAACACAGAAATTGCATCCGAATTTAATAAAAAAGGCACAATGCCGACTTAAGTACAAGAGGACTGATACTCTAACTTTCTATGATTTGAACCTCTGCTGTGAGTCCAGTTCTAGTTTCCGATGCTTCACTTCAGGTTTACTGTATCCCTTGGACTATCTTATTGACGATGAAACACAGAAATTGCATCCGAATTTAATTAAAAATTCACAATGCCGACTTAAGTACAAGAGAACTGATACTCTAACTTTCTATGATTTGAACCCCTCCTGTGAGTCCAGTTTTAGATTCCGTTGCTTAACTTCAGGTTTACTGTATACCTTGGACCTTGTTATTGACGATGAAACACAGAAATTGCATCCGAATTTAAAACAAAATTCACAATGCCGACTTAAGTACAAGAGGACTGATACTCTAACTTTCTATGATTTGAACCCCTCCTGTGAGTCCAGTTTTAGTTTCCGATGCTTCACTTCAGGTTTGCTGTATCCCTTGGACCTTCTTATTGACGATGAAACACAGAAATTGCATCCGAATTTAATAAAAAAGGCACAATGCCGACTTAAGTACAAGAGGACTGATACTCTAACTTTCTATGATTTGAACCCCTCCTGTGAGTCCAGTTTTAGATTCCGATGCTTAACTTCAGGTTTACTGTATCCCTTGGACCTTCTTATTGACGATGAAACACAGAAATTGCATCCGATGTCAATACAAAAGGCACAATGCCGACTTCAGTACAAGGCGACTGATACTCTAACATTCTATGATTTGAACCTCTGCTGTGAGTCCAGTTTTAGTTTAAGATGCTTCACTTCAGGTTTACTGTATCCCTTGGACCTTCTTATTGACGATGAAACAAAGAAATTGCATCCGAATTTAATAACAAAGGCACAATGCCGACTTAAGTACAAGAGGACCGAAACTCTAACTTTCTATGATTTGAACCTCTGCTGTGAGTCCAGTTTTAGTTTCCGATGCTTCACTTCACATTTACTGTATCCCTGGGACCTTCTTATTGACAATGAAACACAGAAATTGCATCCGAATTTAATAAAAATGGCACAATGCCGACTTAAGTACAAGAGGACTGATACTCTAACATTCTATGATTTGAACCCCTCCTGTTGAGTCCAGTTCTAGATTCCGATGCTTAACTTCAGGTTTACTGTATCCCTTGGACCTTCTTATTGACGATGAAACACAGAAATTGCATCCGAATTTAATAAAAAAGGCACAATGCCGACTTAAGTACAAGAGGACTGATACTCTAACTTTCTATGATTTGATCCCCTCCTGTGAGTCCACTTTTAGATTCCGATGCTTAATTTCAGGTTTACTGTATCCCTTGGACCTTCTTATTGACGATGAAACACAGAAATTGCATCCGAATTTAATACAAAAGGCACAATGCCGACTTAAGTACAAGAGGACTGAAACTCTAACTTTCTATGATTTGTACCTCTGCTGTGAGTCCAGTTTTAGTTTAAGATGCTTCACTTCAGGTTTACTGTATCCCTTGGACCTTCTTATTGACGATGAAACACAGAAATTGCATACGAATTTAATAAAAAATTCACAATGCCGACTTAAGTACAAGAGGACTGATACTCTAACTTTCTATGATTTGAACCCCTCCTGTGAGTCCAGTTTTAGATTCCGATGCTTAACTTCAGGTTTACTGTATCCCTTGGACCTTCTTATTGACGATGAAACACAGAAATTGCATCCGATGTCAATACAAAAGGCACAATGCCGACTTCAGTACAAGGCGACTGATACTCTAACTTTCTATGATTTGAACCTCTGCTGTGAGTCCAGTTTTAGTTTAAGATGCTTCACTTCATGTTTACTGTATCCCTTGGACCTTCTTATTGACGATGAAACACATAAATTGCATCCGAATTTAATAAAAAAGGCACAATGCCGACTTAAGCACAAGAGGACTGATACTCTAACTTTCTATGATTTGAACCACTCCTGTGAGTCCAGTTTTAGTATCCGATGCTTCACTTCAGGTTTACTGTAGCCCTTGGACCTTCTTATTGACGATGAAACACAGAAATTGCATCCGAATTTAATAAAAAAGGCACAATGCCGACTTAAGTACAAGAGGACTGATACTCTAACTTTCTATGATTTGAACCTCTCCTGTGAGTCCAGTTTTAGATTCCGATGCTTCACTTCGGGTTTACTGTATCCCTTGGACCCTCTTATTGACGATGAAACACAGAAATTGCATCTGAATTCTCAATACAAAAGGCACAATGCCGGCTTAAGTACAAGGGGACTGAAACTCTACCTGTCTATGATTTGAACCTCTGCTGTGAGTCCAGTTTTAGTTTCCGATGCTTCACCAAAGGTTTACTGTATCCCTTGGACCTTCTTATTGATGATGAAACACAGAAATTGCTTCCGAATTTAATACAAAATGCACAATGCCGACTTACGTACAAGAGGACTTAAACTCTAACTTTCTATGCTTTGAACCTCTGCTGTAAGTCCAGTTTTAGTTTCCGATCCTTCACTTCAGGTTTACTGTATCCCTTGGACCTTCTTATTGACGATGAAACACAGAAATTGCATCCGAATTTAATACAAAAAGCACAATGCCGACTTCAGTACAAGAGGACTGATACTCTAACATTCTATGATTTGAACCCCTCCTGTTGAGTCCAGTTTTAGATTCCGATGCTTAACTTCAGGTTTACTGTATCCCTTGGACCTTCTTATTGACGATGAAACACAGAAATTGCATCCGAATTTAATAAAAAAGGCACAATGCCGACTTAAGTACAAGAGGACTGATACTCTAACTTTCTATGATTTGATCCCCTCCTGTGAGTCCACTTTTAGATTCCGATGCTTAACTTCAGGTTTACTGTATCCCTTGGACCTTCTTATTGACGATGAAGCACAGAAATTGCAACCGAATTTAATACAAAAGGCACAATGTCGACTTAAGTACAAGAGGACTGATACTTTAACTTTCTATGATTTGAACCTCTCCTGTGAGTCCAGTTTTAAATTCCGATGCTTCACTTCAGGTTTACTGTATCCCTTGGACCCTCTTATTGACGATGAAACACAGAAATTGCATCCGAATTTAATACAAAAGGCACAATGCCGACTTAAGTACAAGAGGACTGAAACTTTAACTTTCTATGATTTGAACCTCTGCTATGAGTCCAGTTTTAGTTTCCGATCCTTAACTTCTGGTTTACTGTATAACTTGGACCTCCTTATTGACGATGAAACCCAGAAATTGCATCCGAATTTAATACAAAAGGCACAATGCCGACTTAAGTACAAGAGGACTGAAACTGTAACTTTCTATGATTTGAACCTCTGTTGTGAGTCCAGTTTAAGTTTCCGATGCTTCACTTCAGGTTTACTGTATCCCTTGGACCTTCTTATTGACGATGAAACACAGAAATTGCATCCGAATTTAATACAAGTGGCACAATGCCGCGTTAAGTACAAGAGGACTGATACTCTAACGTTCTATGATTTGAACCTCTGCTGTGAGTCCAGTTTTAGTTTCCGATGCTTCACGTCAGGTTTACTGTATCCCTTGGACCTTCTTATTGACGATGAAACACAGAAATTGCATTCAAATTTAATACAAAAGGCACAACGCCGACTTATGTACAAGAGGACTGGTACTCTAACTTTCTATGATTTGAACCCATCCTGTGAGTCCAGTTTTAGATTCCGATGCTTAACTTCAGGTTTACTGTATCCCTTGGACCTTCTTATTGACGATGAAACACAGAAATTGCATCCGAATTTAATACAAAAGGCACAATGCCGACTTAAGTACAAGAGGACTGAAACTCTAACTTACTATGATTTGAACCACTGGTGTGAGACCAGTTTTAGATTCCGATGCTTAACCTCAGGTTAATGTATCCCTTGGACCTTCGTATTGACGATGAAACACAGAAATTGAATCCGAATTTAATACAAAAGGCACAATGCCGAGTTAAGTACAAGAGGACTAACACTCTAACTTTCTATGATTTGAACCCTTCCTGTGAGTCCAGTTTCAGATTCCGATGCTTAACTTCTGGTTTACTGTATCCCTTGGACCTTCTTATTGACGATGAAACACAGAAATTGCATCCGAATTAAATAAAAAAGGCACAATGCCGACTTTAGTACATGAGGACTGATACTCTAACTTTCTATGATTTGAACCCCTCCTGTGAGTCCAGTTTTAGATTCCGATGCTTAACTTCAGGTTTACTGTATCCCTTGGACCTTCTTATTGACGATGAAACACAGAAATTGCATCCGAATTTAATACAAAAGGCACAATGCCGACTTAAGTACAAGAGGACTGATACTCTAACTTTCTATGATTTGAACCTCTGCTGTGAGTCCAGTTTTAGTTTCCGATGCTTCACGTCAGGTTTACTGTATCCCTTGGACCTTCTTATTGACGATGAAACACAGAAATTGCATTCAAATTTGATACAAAACGCACAATGCCAACTTATGTACAAGAGGACTGGTACTCTAAATTTCTGTGATTTGAACCCCTCCTGTGAGTCCAGTTTTAGATTCCGATGCTTAAATTCAGGTTTACTGTATCCCTTGGACCTTCTTATTGACGATGAAACACAGAAATTGCATCCGAATTTAATACAAAAGGCACAATGCCGACTTAAGTACAAGAGGACTGAAACTCTAACTTTTTATGATTTGAACCACTGCTGTGAGACCAGTTTTAGATTCCGATGCTTAGTCTCAGGTTTACTGTATCCCTTCGACCTTCTTATTGACGATGAAACACAGAAATTGAATCCGAATTTAATACAAAAGGCACAATGTCGACTTAAGTACAAGAGGACTAACACTCTAACTTTCTATGATTTGAACCCCTCCTGTGAGTCCAGTTTCAGATTCCGATGCTTAACTTCTGGTTTACTGTATCCCTTGGACCTTCTTATTGACGATGAAACACAGAAATTGCATCCAAATTTAATACAAAAGGCACAATGCCGACTTAAGTACAAGAGGACTGAAACTCTAACTTTCTATGATTTGAAACTCTGCTGTTAGTCCAGTTTTAGTATCCGATGCTTCACTTCAGGTTTACTGTATCCCTTGGATCTTCTTATTGACGATGAAACACAGAAATTGCATCCGAATTTAATACAAAAGGCACAATGCCGACATAAGTACAAGAGGACTGATACTCTAACTTTCTATGATTTGAACCTCTCCTGTGAGTCCAGTTTTAGAATCCGACGCTTCACTTCAGGTTTACTGTATCCCTTGGACCCTCTTATTGACGATGAAACACAGAAATTGCATCCGAATTTAATACAAAAGGCACAATGCCGACTTAAGTACAAGAAGACTGAAACTCTAACTTTCTAAGATTTGAACCTCTGCTGTGAGTCAAGTTTAAGTTTCCGATGTTTCACTTTAGGATTACTGTAACCCTTGGACCTTCTTATTGACGATAAAACACAGAAATTGCATCCGAATTTAAAACAAAATTCACAATGCCGACTTAAGTACAAGGGGACTGATACTCTAACTTTCTATGATTTGAACCCCTCCTGTGAGTCCAGTTTTAGTTTCCGATGCTTCACTTCAGGTTTGCTGTATCCCTTGGACCTTCTTATTGACGATGAAACACAGAAATTGCATCCGAATTTAATAAAAAAGGCACAACGCCGACTTAAGTACAAGAGGACTGATACTCTAACTTTCTATGATTTGATCCCCTCCTGTGAGTCCACTTTTAGATTCCGATGCTTAATTTCAGGTTTACTGTATCCCTTGGACCTTCTTATTGACGATGAAACACAGAAATTGCATCCGAATTTAATACAAAAGGCACAATGCCGACTTAAGTACAAGAGGACCGAAACTCTAACTTTCTATGATTTGAACCTCTGCTGTGAGTCCAGTTTTAGTTTCCGATGCTTCACTTCACATTTACTGTATCCCTGGGACCTTCTTATTGACAATGAAACACAGAAATTGCATCCGAATTTAATAAAAAAGGCACAATGTCGACTTAAGTACAAGAGGACTGATACTCTAACATTCAATGATTTGAACCCCTCCTGTTGAGTCCAGTTTTAGATTCCGATGCTTAACTTCAGGTTTACTGTATCCCTTGGACCTTCTTATTGACGATGAAACACAGAAATTGCATCCGAATTTAATAAAAAAGTCACAATGCCGACTTAAGTACAAGAGGACTGATACTCTAACTTTCTATGATTTGATCCCCTCCTGTGAGTCCACTTTTAGATTCCGATGCTTAATTTCAGGTTTACTGATCCCTTGGACCTTCTTATTGACGATGAAACACAGAAATTGCATCCGAATTTAATACAACAGGCACAATGCCGACTTAAGTACAAGAGGACTGATACTCTAACTTTCTATGATTTGAACCTCTCCTGTGAGTCCAGTTTTAGATTCCGATGCTTCACTTCAGGTTTACTGTATCCCTTGGACCCTCTTATTGACGATGAAACACAGAAATTGCATCCGAATCTAATACAAAAGGCACAATGCCGACTTAAGTACAAGAGGACTGATACTCTAACTTTCTATGATTTGAACCCCTCCTGTGAGTCCAGTTTTAGTTTCCGATGCTTCACTTCAGGTTTGCTGTATCCCTTGGACCTTCTTATTGACGATGAAACACAGAAATTGCATCCGAATTTAATAAAAAAGGCACAATGCCGACTTAAGTACAAGAGGACTGATACTCTAACTTTCTATGATTTGAACCTCTGCTGTGAGTCCAGTTCTAGTTTCCGATGCTTCACTTCAGGTTTACTGTATCCCTTGGACTATCTTATTGACGATGAAACACAGAAATTGCATCCGAATTTAATTAAAAATTCACAATGCCGACTTAAGTACAAGAGAACTGATACTCTAACTTTCTATGATTTGAACCCCTCCTGTGAGTCCAGTTTTAGATTCCGTTGCTTAACTTCAGGTTTACTGTATACCTTGGACCTTGTTATTGACGATGAAACACAGAAATTGCATCCGAATTTAAAACAAAATTCACAATGCCGACTTAAGTACAAGAGGACTGATACTCTAACTTTCTATGATTTGAACCCCTCCTGTGAGTCCAGTTTTAGTTTCCGATGCTTCACTTCAGGTTTGCTGTATCCCTTGGACCTTCTTATTGACGATGAAACACAGAAATTGCATCCGAATTTAATAAAAAAGGCACAATGCCGACTTAAGTACAAGAGGACTGATACTCTAACTTTCTATGATTTGAACCCCTCCTGTGAGTCCAGTTTTAGATTCCGATGCTTAACTTCAGGTTTACTGTATCCCTTGGACCTTCTTATTGACGATGAAACACAGAAATTGCATCCGATGTCAATACAAAAGGCACAATGCCGACTTCAGTACAAGGCGACTGATACTCTAACATTCTATGATTTGAACCTCTGCTGTGAGTCCAGTTTTAGTTTAAGATGCTTCACTTCAGGTTTACTGTATCCCTTGGACCTTCTTATTGACGATGAAACAAAGAAATTGCATCCGAATTTAATAACAAAGGCACAATGCCGACTTAAGTACAAGAGGACCGAAACTCTAACTTTCTATGATTTGAACCTCTGCTGTGAGTCCAGTTTTAGTTTCCGATGCTTCACTTCACATTTACTGTATCCCTGGGACCTTCTTATTGACAATGAAACACAGAAATTGCATCCGAATTTAATAAAAATGGCACAATGCCGACTTAAGTACAAGAGGACTGATACTCTAACATTCTATGATTTGAACCCCTCCTGTTGAGTCCAGTTCTAGATTCCGATGCTTAACTTCAGGTTTACTGTATCCCTTGGACCTTCTTATTGACGATGAAACACAGAAATTGCATCCGAATTTAATAAAAAAGGCACAATGCCGACTTAAGTACAAGAGGACTGATACTCTAACTTTCTATGATTTGATCCCCTCCTGTGAGTCCACTTTTAGATTCCGATGCTTAATTTCAGGTTTACTGTATCCCTTGGACCTTCTTATTGACGATGAAACACAGAAATTGCATCCGAATTTAATACAAAAGGCACAATGCCGACTTAAGTACAAGAGGACTGATACTCTAACTTTCTATGATTTGAACCTCTCCTGTGAGTCCAGTTTTAGATTCCGATGCTTCACTTCAGGTTTACTGTATCCCTTGGACCCTCTTATTGACGATGAAACACAGAAATTGCATCCGAATTTAATACAAAAGGCACAATGCCGACTTAAGGACAAGAGGACTGAAACTCTAACTTTCTATGATTTGAACCTCTGCTGTGAGTCCAGTTTTAGTTTCCGATGCTTCACTTCAGGCTTACTGTATCCCTTTTACCTTCTTATTGACGATGAAACACAGAAAATGCATCCGAATTTAATACAAAAGGCACAATGCCGACTTAAGTACAAGAGGACTGAAACTCTAACTTTCTATGATTTGTACCTCTGCTGTGAGTCCTGTTTTAGTTTAAGATGCTTCACTTCAGGTTTACTGTATCCCTTGGACCTTCTTATTGACGATGAAACACAGAAATTGCATACGAATTTAATAAAAAAGGCACAATGCCGACTTAAGTACAAGAGGACTGATACTCTAACTTTCTATGATTTGAACCCCTCCTGTGAGTCCAGTTTTAGATTCCGATGCTTAACTTCAGGTTTACTGTATCCCTTGGACCTTCTTATTGACGATGAAACACAGAAATTGCATCCGATGTCAATACAAAAGGCACAATGCCGACTTCAGTACAAGGCGACTGATACTCTAACTTTCTATGATTTGAACCTCTGCTGTGAGCCCAGTTTTAGTTTAAGATGCTTCACTTCAGGTTTACTGTATCCCTTGGACCTTCTTATTGACGATGAAACACATAAATTGCATCCGAATTTAATAAAAAAGGCACAATGCCGACTTAAGCACAAGAGGACTGATACTCTAACTTTCTATGATTTGAACCACTCCTGTGAGTCCAGTTTTAGTATCCGATGCTTCACTTCAGGTTTACTGTAGCCCTTGGACCTTCTTATTGACGATGAAACACAGAAATTGCATCCGAATTTAATAAAAACGGCACAATGCCGACTTAAGTACAAGAGGACTGATACTCTAACTTTCTATGATTTGAACCTCTCCTGTGAGTCCAGTTTTAGATTCCGATGCTTCACTTCGGGTTTACTGTATCCCTTGGACCCTCTTATTGACGATGAAACACAGAAATTGCATCTGAATTCTTAATACAAAAGGCACAATGCCGGCTTAAGTACAAGGGGACTGAAACTCTACCTGTCTATGATTTGAACCTCTGCTGTGAGTCCAGTTTTAGTTTCCGATGCTTCACCTAAGGTTTACTGTATCCCTTGGACCTTCTTATTGATGATGAAACACAGAATTTGCTTCCGAATTTAATACTAAATGCACAATGCCGACTTACGTACAAGAGGACTTAAACTCTAACTTTCTATGTTTTGAACCTCTGCTGTAAGTCCAGTTTTCGTTTCCGATCCTTCACTTCAGGTTTACTGTATCCCTTGGACCTTCTTATTGACGATGAAACACAGAAATTGCATCCGAATTTAATACAAAAAGCACAATGCCGACTTCAGTACAAGAGGACTGATACTCTAACATTCTATGATTTGAACCCCTCCTGTTGAGTCCAGTTTTAGATTCCGATGCTTAACTTCAGGTTTACTGTATCCCTTGGACCTTCTTATTGACGATGAAACACAGAAATTGCATCCGAATTTAATAAAAAAGGCACAATGCCGACTTAAGTACAAGAGGACTGATACTCTAACTTTCTATGATTTGATCCCCTCCTGTGAGTCCACTTTTAGATTCCGATGCTTAACTTCAGGTTTACTGTATCCCTTGGACCTTCTTATTGACGATGAAGCACAGAAATTGCATCCGAATTTAATACAAAAGGCACAATGTCGACTTAAGTACAAGAGGACTGATACTTTAACTTTCTATGATTTGAACCTCTCCTGTGAGTCCAGTTTTAAATTCCGATGCTTCACTTCAGGTTTACTCTATCCCTTGGACCCTCTTATTGACGATGAAACACAGAAATTGCATCCGAATTTAATACAAAAGGCACAATGCCGACTTAAGTACAAGAGGACTGAAACTTTAACTTTCTATGATTTGAACCTCTGCTATGAGTCCAGTTTTAGTTTCCGATCCTTATCTTCTGGTTTACTGTATAACTTGGACCTCCTTATTGACGATGAAACACAGAAATTGCATCCGAATTTAATACAAAAGGCACAATGCCGACTTAAGTACAAGAGGACTGAAACTGTAACTTTCTATGATTTGAACCTCTGTTGTGAGTCCAGTTTAAGTTTCCGATGCTTCACTTCAGGTTTACTGTATCCCTTGGACCTTCTTATTGACGATGCAACACAGAAATTGCATCCGAATTTAATACAAATGGCACAATGCCGCGTTAAGTACAAGAGGACTGATACTCTAACGTTCTATGATTTGAACCTCTGCTGTGAGTCCAGTTTTAGTTTCCGATGCTTCACGTCAGGTTTACTGTATCCCTTGGACCTTCTTATTGACGATGAAACACAGAAATTGCATTCAAATTTAATACAAAAGGCACAACGCCGACTTATGTACAAGAGGACTGGTACTCTAACTTTCTATGATTTGAACCCATCCTGTGAGTCCAGTTTTAGATTCCGATGCTTAACTTCAGGTTTACTGTATCCCTTGGACCTTCTTATTGACGATGAAACACAGAAATTGCATCCGAATTTAATACAAAAGGCACAATGCCGACTTAAAACAAGAGGACTGAAACTCTAACTTACTATGATTTGAACCACTGGTGTGAGACCAGTTTTAGATTCCGATGCTTAACCTCAGGTTTACTGTATCCCTTGGACCTTCGTATTGACGATGAAACACAGAAATTGAATCCGAATTTAATACAAAAGGCACAATGCCGACTTAAGTACATGAGGACTGAAACTCTAACTTTCTATGATTTGAACCTCTGCTATGAGTCCAGTTTTAGTTTCCGATGCTTAACTTCTGGTTTACTGTATAACTTGGATCTTCTTATTGACGATGAAACACAGAAATTGCATCCGAATTTAATACAAAAGGCACAATGCCAACTTAAGTACAAGAGGACTGATACTCTAACTTTCTATGATTTGAACCTCTGCTGTGAGTCCAGTTTTAGTTTCCGATGCTTCACGTCAGGTTTACTGTATCCCTTGGACCTTCTTATTGACGATGAAACACAGAAATTGCATTCAAATTTGATACAAAAGGCACAATGCCAACTTATGTACAAGAGGACTGGTACTCTAACTTTCTATGATTTGAACCCCTCCTGTGAGTCCAGTTTTAGATTCCGATGCATAACTTCAGGTTTACTGTATCCCTTGGACCTTCTTATTGACGATGAAACACAGAAATTGCATCCGAATTTAATACAAAAGGCACAATGCCGACTTAAGTACAAGAGGACTGAAACTCTAACTTTTTATGATTTGAACCACTGCTGTGAGACCAGTTTTTGATTCCGATGCTTAGTCTCAGGTTTACTGTATCCCTTCGACCTTCTTATTGACGATGAAACACAGAAATTGAATCCGAATTTAATACAAAAGGCACAATGCCGACTTAAGTACAAGAGGACTAACACTCTAACTTTCTATGATTTGAACCCCTCCTGTGAGTCCAGTTTCAGATTCCGATGCTTAACTTCTGGTTTACTGTATCCCTTGGACCTTCTTATTGACGATGAAACACAGAAATTGCATCCAAATTTAATACAAAAGGCACAATGCCGACTTAAGTACAAGAGGACTGAAACTCTAACTTTCTATGATTTGAAACTCTGCTGTCAGTCCAGTTTTAGTATCCGATGCTTCACTTCAGGTTTACTGTATCCCTTGGATCTTCTTATTGACGATGAAACACAGAAATTGCATCCGAATTTAATACAAAAGGCACAATGCCGACTTAAGTACAAGAGGACTGATACTCTAGCTTTCTATGATTTGAACCTCTGCTGTGAGTCCAGTTTTAGTTTCCGATGCTTCACTTCAGGTTTACTGTATCCCTTGGACCTTCTTATTGACGATGAAACACAGAAATTGCTTCCGAATTTAATAAAAAAGGCACAATGCCGACTTAAGTACAAGGGGACTGATACTCTAACTTTCTATGATTTGAACCCCTCCTGTGAGTCCAGTTTTAGATTCCGATGCTTAACTTCAGGTTTACTGTATCCCTTGGACCTTCTTATTGACGATGAAACACAGAAATTGCATCCGAATTTAATAAAAAGGGCACAATGCCGACTTAAGTACAAGGGGACTGATACTCTAACTTTCTATGATTTGAACCCCTCCTGTGAGTCCAGTTTTAGATTCCGATGCTTAACTTCAGGTTTACTGTATCCCTTGGACCTTCTTATTGACGATGTAACACAGAAATTGCTTCCGAATTTAATACAAAAGGCACAATGCCGACTTAAGTACAAGAGGACTGAAACTGTAACTTTCTATGATTTGAACCTCTGCTGTGAGTCCAGTTTTAGTTTCCGATGCTTCACTTCAGGTTTACTGTATCCCTTGGACCTTCTTATTGACGACGAAACACAGAAATTGCTTCCGAATTTAATACAAATGGCACAATGCCGACTTAAGTACAAGAGGACTGATACTCTAACTTTCTATGATTTAATTCTCTGCTGTGAGTCCAGTTTTAGTTTCCGATGCTTCACTTCAGGTTTACTGTATCCCTTGGACCTTCTTATTGACGATGAAACACAGAAATTGCATCCGAATTTAATAAAAACGACACAATGACGACTTAAGTACAAGAGAACTGATACTCTAACTTTCTATGATTTAAACCCCTCCTGTGAGTCCAGTTTTAGTTTCCGATGCTTCACTTCAGGTTTACCTTATCCCTTGGACCTTCTTACTGGCGATGAGACACAGAAATGGCATCCGAATTTAATGAAAAGGGCACAATGCCGACTTAAGTACAAGAGGACTGATACTCTAACCTTCTATGATTTGAACCCCTCCTGTGAGTCCAGTTTTAGATTCCGACGCTTAACTTCTGGTTTACTGTATCCCTTGGACCTTCCTATTGACGATGAAACACAGAATTTCCATTCGAATTTAATACAAAAGGCACAATGCCGACTTAAGTATGAGGACTGAAACTCTAACTTTCTATGATTTGAACCTCTGCTGTGAGTCCAGTTTAAGATTCCGATGTTTAACTTCAGGTTTACAGTATCCCTTGGACCTTATTATTGACGATGAAACACAAAAATTGCATCCGAATTTAATACAAAAGGCACAATGCCGACTTAAGTACAAGAGGACTGATACTCTAACTTTCTATGATTTGAACCTCTGCTGTGAGTCCAGTTTTAATGTCCGATGCTTCACTTCAGGTTTACTGTATCCCTTGTACCATCTTCTTGACGATGAAACACAGAAATTTCATCCGAATTTAATAAAAAAGGCACAATGCCGACTTAAGTACAAGAGGACTGATACTCTAACTTTCTATGATTTGACCACTGCTGTGAGAACAGTTTTCGATTCCGATGCTTAACCTCAGGTTTACTGTATCCCTTGGACCTTCTTATTGACGATGAAACACAGAAATTGCATCCGAATTTAATACAAAAGGCACAATGCCGACTTAAGTACAAGAGGACTAATACTCTAACTTTCTATGATTTGAACCCCTCCTGTGAGTCCAGTTTCAGATTCCGTTGCTTAACTTCTGGTTTACTGTATCCCTTGGACCTTCTTATTGACGATGAAACACAGAAATTGCGTCCAAATTTAATACAAAAGGCACAATGCCGACTTAAGTACAAGAGGACTGAAACTCTAACTTTCTATGATTTGAACCTCTGCTGTGAGTCCAGTTTTAGTTTCCGATGCTTCACTTCAGGTTTACTGTATCCCTTGGATCTTCTTATTGACGATGAAACACAGAGATTGCATCCGAATTTAATACAAAAGGCACAATGCTGACTTAAGTACAAGAGGACTGAAACTCTAACTTTCTATGATTTGAACCTCTGCTGTGAGTCCAGTTTTAGTTTCCGATGCTTCACTTCAGGTTTACTGTATCCCTTGGACCTTCTTATTGACGATGAAACATAGAAATTGCTTCCGAATTTAATACAAAAGGCACAATGCCGACTTAAGTACAAGAGGACTGAAACTGTAACTTTCTATGATTTGAACCTCTGTTGTGAGTCCAGTTTAAGTTTCCGATGCTTCACTTCAGGTTTACTGTATCCCTTGGACCTTCTCATTGACGATGAAACACAGAAATTGCATCCGAATTTAATACAAATGGCACAATGCCGCGTTAAGTACAAGAGGACTGATACTCTAACTTTCTATGATTTGAACCTCTGCTGTGAGTCCAGTTTTAGTTTCCGATGCTTCACTTCAGGTTTACTGTATCCCTTGGACCTTCTTATTGACAATGAAACACAGAAATTGCATCCGAATTTAATAAAAAAGGCACAATGCCGACTTAAGTACAAGAGGACTGATACTCTAACTTTCTATGATTTGAACCCCTCCTGTGAGTCCAGTTTTAGATTCCGATGCTTAACTTCAGGTTTACTGTATCCCTTGGACCTTCTTATTGACGATGAAACACAGAAATTGCATCCGAATTTAATAAAAACGACACAATAACGACTTAAGTACAAGAGGACTGATACTCTAACTTTCTATGATTTGAACCCCTCCTGTGAGTCCAGTTTTAGATTCCGATGCTTCACTTCAGGTTTACTGTATCCCTTGGACCTTCTTACTGACGATGAGACACAGAAATGGCATCCGAATTTAATAAAAAAGGCACAATGCCGACTTAAGTACAAGAGGACTGATACTCTAACCTTCTATGATTTGAACCCCTCGTGTGAGTCCAGTTTTAGATTCCTACGCTTAACGTCTGGTTTACTGTATCCCTTGGACCTTCCTATTGACGATGAAACACAGAAATTCCATCCGAATTTAATACAAAAGGCACAATGCCGACTTAAGTACAAGAGGACTGAAACTCTAACTTTCTATGATTTGAACCTCTGCTGTGAGTCCAGTTTAAGATTCCGATGTTTCACTTCAGGTTTACAGTATCCCTTGGACCTTCTTATTGACGATGAAACACAAAAATTGCATCTGAATTTAATACAAAGGGCACAATGCCGACTTAAGTACAAGAGGACTGAAACTCTAACTTTCTATGATTTGAACCTCTGCTGTGAGTCCAGTTTTAGTTTCCGATGCTTCACTTCAGGTTTACTGTATCCCTTGGACCTTCTTATTGACGATGAAACACAGAAATTGCATCCGAATTTAATACAAATGGCACAATGCCGCCTTAAGTACAAGAGGACTGATACTCTAACTTCCTATGATTTGAACCTCTGCTGTGAGTCCAGTTTTAGTTTCCGATGCTTCACTTAATGTTTACTGTATCCCTTGGACCTTCTTATTGACGATGAAACACAGAAATTGCATCCGAATTTAATAAAAAAGGCACAATGCCGACTTAAGTACAAGAGTACTGATACTCTAACTTTCTATGATTTGAACCCCTCCTGTGAGTCCAGTTTTAGATTCCGATGCTTAACTTCAGGTTTACTGTATCCCTTGGACCTTCTTATTGACGATGAAACACAGAAATTGCATCCGATTTTAATAAAAACGACACAATGACGACTTAAGTACAAGAGGACTGATACTCTAACTTTTTATGATTTGAACCCCTCCTGTGAGTCCAGTTTTAGATTCCGATGCTTCACTTCAGGTTTACTGTATCCCTTGGACCTTCTTACTGACGATGAGACACAGGAATGGCATCCGAATTTAATAAAAAAGGCACAATGCCGACTTAAGTACAAGAGGACTGATACTCCAACCTTCTATGATTTGAACCCCTCGTGTGAGTCCAGTTTTAGATTCCGACGCTTAACGTCTGGTTTACTGTATCCCTTGGACCTTCCTATTGACGATGAAACACAGAAATTCCATCCGAATCTAATACAAAAGGCACAATGCCGACTTAAGTACAAGAGGACTGAAACTCTAACTTTCTATGATTTGAACCTCTGCTGTGAGTCCAGTTTAAGATTCCGATGTTTCACTTCAGGTTTACAGTATCCCTTGGACCCTCTTATTGACGATGGAACACAAAAATTGCATCCGAATTTAATACAATGGGCACAATGCCGACTTAAGTACAAGAGGACTGAAACTCTAACTTTCTATGATTTGAACCTCTGCTGTGAGTCCAGTTTTAGTTTCCGATGCTTAACTTCTGGTTTACTGTATCCCTTGGACCTTCTTATTGACGATGAAACACAGAAATTGCATCCGAATTTAATACAAAACGCACAATGCCGACTTTAGTACAAGAGGACTGATACTCTAACTTTCTATGTTTTGAACCTCTGCTGTGAGTCCAGTTTTAGTTTCCGATGCTTCACTTCAGGTTTACTGTATCCCTTGGACCTTCTTATTGACGATGAAACACAGAAATTGCATCCGAATTTAATACAAAAGGCACAATGCCGACTTATGTACAAGAGGACTGAAGCTCTAACTTTCTATGATTTGAACCTCTGCTGTGAGTCCAGTTTTAGTTTCCGATGCTTCACTTCACATTTACTGTATCCCTGGGACCTTCTTATTGACGATGAAACACAGAAATTGCATCCGAATTTAATAAAAAAGGCACAATGCCGACTTAAGCACAAGAGGACTGATACTCTAACATTCTATGATTTGAACCCCTCCTGTTGAGTCCAGTTTTAGATTCCGATGCTTAACTTCAGGTTTACTGTATCCCTTGGACCTTCTTATTGACGATGAAACACAGAAATTGCATCCGAATTTAATAAAAACGACACAATAACGACTTAAGTACAAGAGGACTGATACTCTAACTTTCTATGATTTGAACCCCTCCTGTGAGTCCAGTTTTAGATTCCGATGCTTCACTTCAGGTTTACTGTATCCCTTGGACCTTCTTACTGACGATGAGACACAGAAATGGCATCCGAATTTAATAAAAAAGGCACAATGCCGACTTAAGTACAAGAGGACTGATACTCTAACCTTCTATGATTTGAACCCCTCGTGTGAGTCCAGTTTTAGATTCCTACGCTTAACGTCTGGTTTACTGTATCCCTTGGACCTTCCTATTGACGATGAAACACAGAAATTCCATCCGAATTTAATACAAAAGGCACAATGCCGACTTAAGTACAAGAGGACTGAAACTCTAACTTTCTATGATTTGAACCTCTGCTGTGAGTCCAGTTTAAGATTCCGATGTTTCACTTCAGGTTTACAGTATCCCTTGGACCTTCTTATTGACGATGAAACACAAAAATTGCATCTGAATTTAATACAAAGGGCACAATGCCGACTTAAGTACAAGAGGACTGAAACTCTAACTTTCTATGATTTGAACCTCTGCTGTGAGTCCAGTTTTAGTTTCCGATGCTTCACTTCAGGTTTACTGTATCCCTTGGACCTTCTTATTGACGATGAAACACAGAAATTGCATCCGAATTTAATACAAATGGCACAATGCCGCCTTAAGTACAAGAGGACTGATACTCTAACTTCCTATGATTTGAACCTCTGCTGTGAGTCCAGTTTTAGTTTCCGATGCTTCACTTAATGTTTACTGTATCCCTTGGACCTTCTTATTGACGATGAAACACAGAAATTGCATCCGAATTTAATAAAAAAGGCACAATGCCGACTTAAGTACAAGAGTACTGATACTCTAACTTTCTATGATTTGAACCCCTCCTGTGAGTCCAGTTTTAGATTCCGATGCTTAACTTCAGGTTTACTGTATCCCTTGGACCTTCTTATTGACGATGAAACACAGAAATTGCATCCGATTTTAATAAAAACGACACAATGACGACTTAAGTACAAGAGGACTGATACTCTAACTTTTTATGATTTGAACCCCTCCTGTGAGTCCAGTTTTAGATTCCGATGCTTCACTTCAGGTTTACTGTATCCCTTGGACCTTCTTACTGACGATGAGACACAGGAATGGCATCCGAATTTAATAAAAAAGGCACAATGCCGACTTAAGTACAAGAGGACTGATACTCCAACCTTCTATGATTTGAACCCCTCGTGTGAGTCCAGTTTTAGATTCCGACGCTTAACGTCTGGTTTACTGTATCCCTTGGACCTTCCTATTGACGATGAAACACAGAAATTCCATCCGAATCTAATACAAAAGGCACAATGCCGACTTAAGTACAAGAGGACTGAAACTCTAACTTTCTATGATTTGAACCTCTGCTGTGAGTCCAGTTTAAGATTCCGATGTTTCACTTCAGGTTTACAGTATCCCTTGGACCCTCTTATTGACGATGGAACACAAAAATTGCATCCGAATTTAATACAATGGGCACAATGCCGACTTAAGTACAAGAGGACTGAAACTCTAACTTTCTATGATTTGAACCTCTGCTGTGAGTCCAGTTTTAGTTTCCGATGCTTAACTTCTGGTTTACTGTATCCCTTGGACCTTCTTATTGACGATGAAACACAGAAATTGCATCCGAATTTAATACAAAACGCACAATGCCGACTTTAGTACAAGAGGACTGATACTCTAACTTTCTATGTTTTGAACCTCTGCTGTGAGTCCAGTTTTAGTTTCCGATGCTTCACTTCAGGTTTACTGTATCCCTTGGACCTTCTTATTGACGATGAAACACAGAAATTGCATCCGAATTTAATACAAAAGGCACAATGCCGACTTATGTACAAGAGGACTGAAGCTCTAACTTTCTATGATTTGAACCTCTGCTGTGAGTCCAGTTTTAGTTTCCGATGCTTCACTTCACATTTACTGTATCCCTGGGACCTTCTTATTGACGATGAAACACAGAAATTGCATCCGAATTTAATAAAAAAGGCACAATGCCGACTTAAGCACAAGAGGACTGATACTCTAACATTCTATGATTTGAACCCCTCCTGTTGAGTCCAGTTTTAGATTCCGATGCTTAACTTCAGGTTTACTGTATCCCTTGAACCTTCTTATTGACGATGAAACACAAAAATTGCATCCGAATTTAATACAAAGGGCACAATGCCGACTTAAGTACAAGAGGACTGAAACTCTAACTTTCTATGATTTGAACCTCGGCTGTGAGTCCAGTTTTAGTTTCCGATGCTTATCTTCTGGTTTACTGTATCCCTTGGACCTTCTTATTGACGATGAAACACAGAAATTGCATCCGAATTTAATACAAAAGGCAAATTGACGACTGAAGTATAAGAGGACTGAAACTCTCACTTTCTATGATTTGAACCTCTGCTGTGAGTCCAGTTTTAGTTTCCGATGCTTCACTTCAGGTTTACTGTATCCCTTGGACCTTCTTATTGAAGATGAAACATAGAAATTGCATCCGAATTTAATACAAAATGCACAATGCCGACTTAAGTACAAGAGGACTGAAACTCTAACTTTCTATGATTTGAACCTCTGCTGTGAGTCCAGTTTTAGTTTCCGATGCTTAACTTCTGGTTTACTGTATCCCTTGGACCTTCTTATTGACGATGAAAAACAGAAATTGCATCCGAATTTAATACAAAACGCACAATGCCGACTTTAGTACAAGAGGACTGAAACTCTAACTTTCTATGTTTTGAACCTCTGCTGTGAGTCCAGTTTTAGTTTCCGATGCTTCACTTCAGGTTTACTGTATCCCTTGGACCTTCTTATTGACGATGAAACACAGAAATTGCATCCGAATTTAATACAAAAGGCACAATGCCGACTTATGTACAAGAGGACTGAAGCTCTAACTTTCTATGATTTGAACCTCTGCTGTGAGTCCAGTTTTAGTTTCCGATGCTTCACTTCACATTTACTGTATCCCTGGGACCTTCTTATTGACGATGAAACACAGAAATTGCATCCAAATTTAATAAAAACGACACAATGACGACTTAAGTACAAGAGGACTGATACTCTAACTTTCTATGATTTGAACCCCTCCTGTGAGTCCAGTTTTAGATTCCGATGCTTCACTTCAGGTTTACTGTATCCCTTGGACCTTCTTACTGACGAAGAGACACAGAAATGGCATCCGAATTTAATAAAAAAGGCACAATGCCGACTTAAGTACAAGAGGACTGATACTCTAACCTTCTATGATTTGACCCCCTCGTGTGAGTCCAGTTTTAGATTCCGACGCTTAACGTCTGGTTTACTGTATCCCTTGGACCTTCCTATTGACGATGAAACACAGAAATTCCATCCGAATTTAATACAAAAGGCACAATGCCGACTTAAGTACAAGAGGACTGAAATTCTAACTTTCTATGATTTGAACCTCTGCTGTGAGTCCAGTTTTAGTTTCCGATGCTTAACTTCAGGTTTACTGTATCCCTGGGACCTTCTTATTGACGATGAAACACAGAAATTGCATCCGAAATTAATAAAAAAGGCACAATGCCGACTTAAGTACAAGAGGACTGGTACTTTAACTTTCTATGATTTGAACCCTTCCTGTGAGTCCAGTTTTAGATTCCGATGCTTAACTTCAGGTTTACTGTATCCCTTGGACCTCCTTATTGACGATGAAACACAGAAATTGCATCCGAATTTAATACAAAAGGCACAATGCCGACTTAAGTACAAGAGGATAGGTCATTAGTCCACTACACGCAACAAGCGGCTACACGGGTAGCAGGGGTTGTGTGGCGTGGGCTGGGCGGTTTTTTAGGTTAGATGGCCTTTGGCAAGTACAGAAAGGGCAACAGCCTCAACGGGTGTGGGGCAAAGTCAGGACATGCGGGGACCAAGCAGCAATCGGTATTGTAATTGTCAACTGTGGAAGCTGCGTTGGTAAAGTACCGGAACTTCAAGCGCTGATAGAAAGCACCGAAGCTGAAATCGTTATAGGTACAGAAAGCTGGCTTAAGCCAGAGATAAAATCTGCCTGAATTTTTACAAAGGTACAGACGGTGTTTAGAAAGGATAGATTGCATGCAACCGGTGGTGGAGTGTTCGTCGCTGTTAGTAGTAGTTTATCCTGTAGTGAAGTAGAAGTGGATAGTTCCTGTGAATTATTATGGGTGGAGGTTACACTAAACAACCGAACTAGGTTAATAATTGGCTCCTTTTACCGAACTCCCGACTCAGCAGCATTGGTGGCAGAACAACTGAGAGAAAATTTGGAATACATTTCACATAAATATTCTCAGCATGTTATAGTCTTAGGTGGGGATTTCAATTTACCAGATATAGACTGGGACACTCAGATGTTTAGGACGGGTGGTAGGGACAGAGCATCGAGTGACATTATACTGAGTGCACTATCCGAAAATTACCTCGAGCAATTAAACAGAGAACCGACCCGTGGAGATAACATCTTGGACCTACTGATAACAAACAGACCCGAACTTTTCGACTCTGTATGTACAGAACAGGGAATCAGTGATCATAAGGCCGTTGCAGCATCCCTGAAAATGGAAGTTAATAGGAATATAAAAAAAGGGAGGAAGGTTTATCTGTTTAGCAAGAGTAATAGAAGGCAGATTTCAGACTACCTAACAGATCAAAACGAAAATTTCTGTTCCGACACTGACAATGTTGAGTGTTTATGGAAAAAGTTCAAGGCAATCGTAAAATGCGTTTTAGACAGGTACGTGCCGAGTAAAACTGTGAGGGACGGGAAAAACCCACCGTGGTACAACAACAAAGTTAGGAAACTACTGCGAAAGCAAAGAGAGCTCCACTCCAAGTTTAAACGCAGCCAAAACCTCTCAGACAAACAGAAGCTAAACGATGTCAAAGTTAGCGTAAGGAGGGCTATGCGTGAAGCGTTCATTGAATTCGAAAGTAAAATTCTATGTACCGACTTGACAGAAAATCCTAGGAAGTTCTGGTCTTACGTTAAATCAGTAAGTGGCTCGAAACAGCATATCCAGACACTACGGGATGATGATGGCATTGAAACAGAGGATGACACGCGTAAAGCTGAAATACTAAACACCTTTTTCCAAAGCTGTTTCACAGAGGAAGACCGCACTGCAGCTCCTTCTCTAAATCCTCGCACAAACGAAAAAATGGCTGACATCGAAATAAGTGTCCAAGGATTAGAAAAGCAACTGGAATCACTCAATAGAGGAAAGTCCACTGGACCTGACGGGATACCAATTCGATTCTACACAGAGTACGCGAAAGAACTTGCCCCCCTTCTAACAGCCGTGTACCGCAAGTCTCTAGAGGAACGGAGGGTTCCAAATGATTGGAAAAGAGCACAGATAGTCCCAGTCTTCAAGAAGGGTCGTCGAGCAGATGCGCAAAACTATAGACCTATATCTCTTACGTCGATCTCTTGTAGAATTTTAGAACATGTTTTTTGCTCGCGTATCATGTCATTTCTGGAAACCCAGAATCTACTATGTAGGAATCAACATGGATTCCGGAAACAGCGATCGTGTGAGACCCAACTCGCCTTATTTGTTCATGAGACCCAGAAAATATTAGATACAGGCTCCCAGGTAGATGCTACTTTTCTTGACTTCCGGAAGGCGTTCGATACAGTTCCGCACTGTCGCCTGATAAACAAAGTAAGAGCCTACGGAATATCAGACCAGCTGTGTGGCTGGATTGAAGAGTTTTTAGCAAACAGAACACAGCATGTTGTTATCAATGGAGAGACGTCTACAGACGTTAAAGTAACCTCTGGCGTGCCACAGGGGAGTGTTATGGGACCATTGCTTTTCACAATATATATAAATGACTTATTAGATAGCGTCGGAAGTTCCATGCGGCTTTTCGCGGATGATGCTGTAGTATACAGAGAAGTTGCTGCATTAGAAAATTGTAGCGAAATACAGGAAGATCTGCAGCGGATAGGCACTTGGTGCTGGGAGTGGCAACTGACCCTTAACATAGACAAATGTAATGTATTGCGAATACATAGAAAGAAGGATCCTTTATTGTATGATTATATGATAGCGGAACAAACACTGGTAGCAGTTACTTCTGTAAAATATCTGGGAGTATGCGTACGGAACGATTTGAAGTGGAATGATCATATAAAATTAATTGTTGGTAAGGCGGGTACCAGGTTGAGATTCATTGGGAGAGTGCTTAGAAAATGTAGTTCATCAACAAAGCAGGTGGCTTACAAAACACTCGTTCGACCTATACTTGAGTATTGCTCATCAGTGTGGGATCCGTACCAGGTCGGGTTGACGGAGGAGATAGAAAAGATCCAAAGAAGAGCGGCGCGTTTCGTCACCGGGTTATTTGGTAACCGTGATAGCGTTACGGAGATGTTTAATAAACTCAAGTGGCAGACTCTGCAAGAGAGGCGCTCTGCATCGCGGTGTAGCTTGCTGTCCAGGTTTCGAGAGGGTGCGTTTCTGGATGAGGTATCGAATATATTGCTTCCCCCTACTTATACCTCCCGAGGAGATCACGAATGTAAAATTAGAGAGATTAGAGCGCGCACGGAGGCTTTCAGACAGTCGTTCTTCCCGCGAACCATACGCGTCTGGAACAGGATAGGGAGGTAATGACAGTGGCACGTAAAGTGCCCTCCGCCACACACCGTTGGGTGGCTAGCGGAGTATCAATGTAGATGTAGGTAGATGTAGAGGACTGAAGCTCTAACTTTCTATGATTTGAACGTCTGCTGTGAGTCCAGTTTTAGTTTCCGATGCTTCACTTCAGGTTTACTGTATCCCTTGGACCATCTTATTGACGATGAAACACAGAAATTGCATCCGTTTAATAAAAAAGGCACAATGCCGACTTAAGTACAAGAGGACCGATACTCTAACTTTCTATGATTTGAACCCCTCCTGTGAGTCCAGTTTCAGATTCCGATGCTTCACTTTAGGTTTACTGTATCCCTTGGACCTTCTTATTGACGATGAAACACAGAAATTGCATCCGAATTTAATACAAAAGGCAAATTGCCGACTTAAGTATAAGAGGACTGAAACTCTCACTTTCTATGATTTGAACCTCTGCTGTGAGTCCAGTTTTAGTTTCCGATGCTTCTCTTCAGGTTTACTGTATCCCTTGGACCTTCTTATTGAAGATGAAACATAGAAATTGCATCCGAATTTAATACAAAAGGCACAATGCCGACTTAAGTACAAGAGGACTGAAACTCTAACTTTCTATGATTTGAACCTCTGCTGTGAGTCCAGTTATAGTTTCCGATGCTTCACTTCAGGTTTACTGTATCCCTTGGACCTTCTTATTGACGATGAAACACAGAAATTACACCCGAATTTAATACAGAAGGCACAATGCCGACTTAAGTACAAGAGGACTGATACTCTAACTTTCTATGATTTGAACCCCTCCTGTGAGTCCAGTTTTAGTTTCCGATGCTTCACTTCAGGTTTACTGTATCCCTTGGACCTTCTTATTGACGATGAAACACAGAAATTGCATCCGAATTTAATACAAAAGGCACAATGCCGACTTATGTACAAGAGGACTGAAGCTCTAACTTTCTATGATTTGAACCTCTGCTGTGAATCCAGTTTTAGTTTCCGATGCTTCACTTCACATTTACTGTATCCCTGGGACCTTCTTATTGACGATGAAACACAGAAATTGCATCCGAATTTAATAAAAAAGGCACAATGCCGACTTAAGTACAAGAGGACTGATACTCTAACATTCTATGATTTGAACCCCTCCTGTTGAGTCCAGTTTTAGATTCCGATGCTTAACTTCAGGTTTACTGTATCCCTTGAACCTTCTTATTGACGATGAAACACAGAAATTGCATCCAAAATTAATAAAAAAGGCACAATGCCGACTTAAGTACAAGAGGACTGGTACTTTAACTTTCTATGATTTGAACCCCTCCTGTGAGTCCAGTTTTAGATTCCGATGCATAACTTCAGGTTTACTGTATCCCTTGGACCTCCTTATTGACGATGAAATACAGAAAATGCATCCGAATTTAATACAAAAGGCACAATGCCGACTTAAGTACAAGAGGACTGAAACTCTAACTTTCTATGATTTGAACCTCTGCTGTGAGTCCAATTTTAGTTTCCGATGCTTCACTTCAGGTTTACTGTATCCCTTGGACCTTCTTATTGACGATGAAACACAGAAATTGCATTCGAATTTAACACAAAAGGCACAATGCCGACTTACGTACAAGAGGTCTGAAACTCTAATTTTCTATGATTTGAACCTCTGCTGTGAGTCCAGTTTTAGTGTCCGATGCTTCACTGCAGGTTTACTGGATCCCTTGGACCTTCTTATTGATGATGAAACACAGAAATTGCTTCCGAATTTAATACAAAAGGCACAATGCCGACTTACGTACAAGAGGACTAACACTCTAACTTTCTATGATTTGAACCCTTCCTGTGAGTCCAGTTTTAGTTTCCGATGCTTAACTTCAGGTTTACTGTATCCCTGGGACCTTCTTATTGACGATGAAACACAGAAATTGCATCCGAAATTAATAAAAAAGGCACAATGCCGACTTAAGTACAAGAGGACTGGTACTTTAACTTTCTATGATTTGAACCCTTCCTGTGAGTCCAGTTTTAGATTCCGATGCTTAACTTCAGGTTTACTGTATCCCTTGGACCTCCTTATTGACGATGAAACACAGAAATTGCATCCGAATTTAATACAAAAGGCACAATGCCGACTTAAGTACAAGAGGATAGGTCATTAGTCCACTACACGCAACAAGCGGCTACACGGGTAGCAGGGGTTGTGTGGCGTGGGCTGGGCGGTTTTTTAGGTTAGATGGCCTTTGGCAAGTACAGAAAGGGCAACAGCCTCAACGGGTGTGGGGCAAAGTCAGGACATGCGGGGACCAAGCAGCAGTCGGTATTGTAATTGTCAACTGTGGAAGCTGCGTTGGTAAAGTACCGGAACTTCAAGCGCTGATAGAAAGCACCGAAGCTGAAATCGTTATAGGTACAGAAAGCTGGCTTAAGCCAGAGATAAAATCTGCCTGAATTTTTACAAAGGTACAGACGGTGTTTAGAAAGGATAGATTGCATGCAACCGGTGGTGGAGTGTTCGTCGCTGTTAGTAGTAGTTTATCCTGTAGTGAAGTAGAAGTGGATAGTTCCTGTGAATTATTATGGGTGGAGGTTACACTAAACAACCGAACTAGGTTAATAATTGGCTCCTTTTACCGAACTCCCGACTCAGCAGCATTGGTGGCAGAACAACTGAGAGAAAATTTGGAATACATTTCACATAAATATTCTCAGCATGTTATAGTCTCAGGTGGAGATTTCAATTTACCAGATATAGACTGGGACACTCAGATGTTTAGGACGGGTGGTAGGGACAGAGCATCGAGTGACATTATACTGAGTGCACTATCCGAAAATTACCTTGAGCAATTAAACAGAGAACCGACCCGTGGAGATAACATCTTGGACCTACTGATAACAAACAGACCCGAACTTTTCGACTCTGTATGTACAGAACAGGGAATCAGTGATCATAAGGCCGTTGCAGCATCCCTGAAAATGGAAGTCAATAGGAATATAAAAAAAGGGAGGAAGGTTTATCTGTTTAGCAAGAGTAATAGAAGGCAGATTTCAGACTACCTAACAGATCAAAACGAAAATTTCTGTTCCGACACTGACAATGTTGAGTGTTTATGGAAAAAGTTCAAGGCAATCGTAAAATGCGTTTTAGACAGGTACGTGCCGAGTAAAACTGTGAGGGACGGGAAAAACCCACCGTGGTACAACAACAAAGTTAGGAAACTACTGCGAAAGCAAAGAGAGCTCCACTCCAAGTTTAAACGCAGCCAAAACCTCTCAGACAAACAGAAGCTAAACGATGTCAAAGTTAGCGTAAGGAGGGCTATGCGTGAAGCGTTCATTGAATTCGAAAGTAAAATTCTATGTACCGACTTGACAGAAAATCCTAGGAAGTTCTGGTCTTACGTTAAATCAGTAAGTGGCTCGAAACAGCATATCCAGACACTACGGGATGATGATGGCATTGAAACAGAGGATGACACGCGTAAAGCTGAAATACTAAACACCTTTTTCCAAAGCTGTTTCACAGAGGAAGACCGCACTGCAGCTCCTTCTCTAAATCCTCGCACAAACGAAAAAATGGCTGACATCGAAATAAGTGTCCAAGGATTAGAAAAGCAACTGGAATCACTCAATAGAGGAAAGTCCACTGGACCTGACGGGATACCAATTCGATTCTACACAGAGTACGCGAAAGAACTTGCCCCCCTTCTAACAGCCGTGTACCGCAAGTCTCTAGAGGAACGGAGGGTTCCAAATGATTGGAAAAGAGCACAGATAGTCCCAGTCTTCAAGAAGGGTCGTCGAGCAGATGCGCAAAACTATAGACCTATATCTCTTACGTCGATCTCTTGTAGAATTTTAGAACATGTTTTTTGCTCGCGTATCATGTCATTTCTGGAAACCCAGAATCTACTATGTAGGAATCAACATGGATTCCGGAAACAGCGATCGTGTGAGACCCAACTCGCCTTATTTGTTCATGAGACCCAGAAAATATTAGATACAGGCTCCCAGGTAGATGCTACTTTTCTCGACTTCCGGAAGGCGTTCGATACAGTTCCGCACTGTCGCCTGATAAACAAAGTAAGAGCCTACGGAATATCAGACCAGCTGTGTGGCTGGATTGAAGAGTTTTTAGCAAACAGAACACAGCATGTTGTTATCAATGGAGAGACGTCTACAGACGTTAAAGTAACCTCTGGCGTGCCACAGGGGAGTGTTATGGGACCATTGCTTTTCACAATATATATAAATGACTTATTAGATAGTGTCGGAAGTTCCATGCGGCTTTTCGCGGATGATGCTGTAGTATACAGAGAAGTTGCTGCATTAGAAAATTGTAGCGAAATACAGGAAGATCTGCAGCGGATAGGCACTTGGTGCTGGGAGTGGCAACTGACCCTTAACATAGACAAATGTAATGTATTGCGAATACATAGAAAGAAGGATCCTTTATTGTATGATTATATGATAGCGGAACAAACACTGGTAGCAGTTACTTCTGTAAAATATCTGGGAGTATGCGTACGGAACGATTTGAAGTGGAATGATCATATAAAATTAATTGTTGGTAAGGCGGGTACCAGGTTGAGATTCATTGGGAGAGTGCTTAGAAAATGTAGTTCATCAACAAAGCAGGTGGCTTACAAAACACTCGTTCGACCTATACTTGAGTATTGCTCATCAGTGTGGGATCCGTACCAGGTCGGGTTGACGGAGGAGGTAGAAAAGATCCAAAGAAGAGCGGCGCGTTTCGTCACCGGGTTATTTGGTAACCGTGATAGCGTTACGGAGATGTTTAATAAACTCAAGTGGCAGACTCTGCAAGAGAGGCGCTCTGCATCGCGGTGTAGCTTGCTGTCCAGGTTTCGAGAGGGTGCGTTTCTGGATGAGGTATCGAATATATTGCTTCCCCCTACTTATACCTCCCGAGGAGATCACGAATGTAAAATTAGAGAGATTAGAGCGCGCACAGAGGCTTTCAGACAGTCGTTCTTCCCGCGAACCATACGCGACTGGAACAGGATAGGGAGGTAATGACAGTGGCACGTAAAGTGCCCTCCGCCACACACCGTTGGGTGGCTAGCGGAGTATCAATGTAGATGTAGGTAGATGTAGAGGACTGAAGCTCTCACTTTCTATGATTTGAACGTCTGCTGTGAGTCCAGGTTTAGTTTCCGATGCTTCACTTCAGGTTTACTGTATCCCTTGGACCATCTTATTGACGATGAAACACAGAAATTGCATCCGTTTAATAAAAAAGGCACAATGCCGACTTAAGTACAAGAGGACCGATACTCTAACTTTCTATGATTTGAACCCCTCCTGTGAGTCCAGTTTCAGATTCCGATGCTTCACTTTAGGTTTACTGTATCCCTTGGACCTTCTTATTGACGATGAAACACAGAAATTGCATCCGAATTTAATACAAAAGGCAAATTGCCGACTTAAGTATAAGAGGACTGAAACTCTCACTTTCTATGATTTGAACCTCTGCTGTGAGTCCAGTTTTAGTTTCCGATGCTTCACTTCAGGTTTACTGTATCCCTTGGACCTTCTTATTGAAGATGAAACATAGAAATTGCATCCGAATTTAATACAAAAGGCACAATGCCGACTTAAGTACAAGAGGACTGAAACTCTAACTTTCTATGATTTGAACCTCTGCTGTGAGTCCAGTTTTAGTTTCCGATGCTTCACTTCAGGTTTACTGTATCCCTTGGACCTTCTTATTGACGATGAAACACAGAAATTGCATTCGAATTTAATACAAAAGGCACAATGCCGACTTACGTACAAGAGGACTGAAACTCAAACTTTCTATGATTTGAACCTCTGCTGTGAGTCCAGTTTTAGTTTCCGATGCTTAACTTCTGGTTTACTGTATCCCTTGGACCTTCTTATTGATGATGAAACACAGAAATTGCTTCCGAATTTAATACAAAAGGCACAATGCCGACTTACGTACAAGAGGACTAACACTCTAACTTTCTTTGATTTGAACCCTTCCTGTGAGTCCAGTTTTAGTTTCCGATGCTTAACTTCAGGTTTACTGTATCCCTGGGACCTTCTTATTGACGATGAAAAACAGAAATTGCATCCGAAATTAATAAAAAAGGCACAATGCCGACTTAAGTACAAGAGGACTGGTACTTTAACTTTCTATGATTTGAACCCTTCCTGTGAGTCCAGTTTTAGATTCCGATGCTTAACTTCAGGTTTACTGTATCCCTTGGACCTCCTTATTGACGATGAAACACAGAAATTGCATCCGAATTTAATACAAAAGGCACAATGCCGACTTAAGTACAAGAGGATAGGTCATTAGTCCACTACACGCAACAAGCGGCTACACGGGTAGCAGGGGTTGTGTGGCGTGGGCTGGGCGGTTTTTTAGGTTAGATGGCCTTTGGCAAGTACAGAAAGGGCAACAGCCTCAACGGGTGTGGGGCAAAGTCAGGACATGCGGGGACCAAGCAGCAATCGGTATTGTAATTGTCAACTGTGGAAGCTGCGTTGGTAAAGTACCGGAACTTCAAGCGCTGATAGAAAGCACCGAAGCTGAAATCGTTATAGGTACAGAAAGCTGGCTTAAGCCAGAGATAAAATCTGCCTGAATTTTTACAAAGGTACAGACGGTGTTTAGAAAGGATAGATTGCATGCAACCGGTGGTGGAGTGTTCGTCGCTGTTAGTAGTAGTTTATCCTGTAGTGAAGTAGAAGTGGATAGTTCCTGTGAATTATTATGGGTGGAGGTTACACTAAACAACCGAACTAGGTTAATAATTGGCTCCTTTTACCGAACTCCCGACTCAGCAGCATTGGTGGCAGAACAACTGAGAGAAAATTTGGAATACATTTCACATAAATATTCTCAGCATGTTATAGTCTTAGGTGGAGATTTCAATTTACCAGATATAGACTGGGACACTCAGATGTTTAGGACGGGTGGTAGGGACAGAGCATCGAGTGACATTATACTGAGTGCACTATCCGAAAATTACCTTGAGCAATTAAACAGAGAACCGACCCGTGGAGATAACATCTTGGACCTACTGATAACAAACAGACCCGAACTTTTCGACTCTGTATGTACAGAACAGGGAATCAGTGATCATAAGGCCGTTGCAGCATCCCTGAAAATGGAAGTTAATAGGAATATAAAAAAAGGGAGGAAGGTTTATCTGTTTAGCAAGAGTAATAGAAGGCAGATTTCAGACTACCTAACAGATCAAAACGAAAATTTCTGTTCCGACACTGACAATGTTGAGTGTTTATGGAAAAAGTTCAAGGCAATCGTAAAATGCGTTTTAGACAGGTACGTGCCGAGTAAAACTGTGAGGGACGGGAAAAACCCACCGTGGTACAACAACAAAGTTAGGAAACTACTGCGAAAGCAAAGAGAGCTCCACTCCAAGTTTAAACGCAGCCAAAACCTCTCAGACAAACAGAAGCTAAACGATGTCAAAGTTAGCGTAAGGAGGGCTATGCGTGAAGCGTTCATTGAATTCGAAAGTAAAATTCTATGTACCGACTTGACAGAAAATCCTAGGAAGTTCTGGTCTTACGTTAAATCAGTAAGTGGCTCGAAACAGCATATCCAGACACTACGGGATGATGATGGCATTGAAACAGAGGATGACACGCGTAAAGCTGAAATACTAAACACCTTTTTCCAAAGCTGTTTCACAGAGGAAGACCGCACTGCAGCTCCTTCTCTAAATCCTCGCACAAACGAAAAAATGGCTGACATCGAAATAAGTGTCCAAGGATTAGAAAAGCAACTGGAATCACTCAATAGAGGAAAGTCCACTGGACCTGACGGGATACCAATTCGATTCTACACAGAGTACGCGAAAGAACTTGCCCCCCTTCTAACAGCCGTGTACCGCAAGTCTCTAGAGGAACGGAGGGTTCCAAATGATTGGAAAAGAGCACAGATAGTCCCAGTCTTCAAGAAGGGTCGTCGAGCAGATGCGCAAAACTATAGACCTATATCTCTTACGTCGATCTCTTGTAGAATTTTAGAACATGTTTTTTGCTCGCGTATCATGTCATTTCTGGAAACCCAGAATCTACTATGTAGGAATCAACATGGATTCCGGAAACAGCGATCGTGTGAGACCCAACTCGCCTTATTTGTTCATGAGACCCAGAAAATATTAGATACAGGCTCCCAGGTAGATGCTACTTTTCTTGACTTCCGGAAGGCGTTCGATACAGTTCCGCACTGTCGCCTGATAAACAAAGTAAGAGCCTACGGAATATCAGACCAGCTGTGTGGCTGGATTGAAGAGTTTTTAGCAAACAGAACACAGCATGTTGTTATCAATGGAGAGACGTCTACAGACGTTAAAGTAACCTCTGGCGTGCCACAGGGGAGTGTTATGGGACCATTGCTTTTCACAATATATATAAATGACTTATTAGATAGTGTCGGAAGTTCCATGCGGCTTTTCGCGGATGATGCTGTAGTATACAGAGAAGTTGCTGCATTAGAAAATTGTAGCGAAATACAGGAAGATCTGCAGCGGATAGGCACTTGGTGCTGGGAGTGGCAACTGACCCTTAACATAGACAAATGTAATGTATTGCGAATACATAGAAAGAAGGATCCTTTATTGTATGATTATATGATAGCGGAACAAACACTGGTAGCAGTTACTTCTGTAAAATATCTGGGAGTATGCGTACGGAACGATTTGAAGTGGAATGATCATATAAAATTAATTGTTGGTAAGGCGGGTACCAGGTTGAGATTCATTGGGAGAGTGCTTAGAAAATGTAGTTCATCAACAAAGCAGGTGGCTTACAAAACACTCGTTCGACCTATACTTGAGTATTGCTCATCAGTGTGGGATCCGTACCAGGTCGGGTTGACGGAGGAGGTAGAAAAGATCCAAAGAAGAGCGGCGCGTTTCGTCACCGGGTTATTTGGTAACCGTGATAGCGTTACGGAGATGTTTAATAAACTCAAGTGGCAGACTCTGCAAGAGAGGCGCTCTGCATCGCGGTGTAGCTTGCTGTCCAGGTTTCGAGAGGGTGCGTTTCTGGATGAGGTATCGAATATATTGCTTCCCCCTACTTATACCTCCCGAGGAGATCACGAATGTAAAATTAGAGAGATTAGAGCGCGCACAGAGGCTTTCAGACAGTCGTTCTTCCCGCGAACCATACGCGACTGGAACAGGATAGGGAGGTAATGACAGTGGCACGTAAAGTGCCCTCCGCCACACACCGTTGGGTGGCTAGCGGAGTATCAATGTAGATGTAGGTAGATGTAGAGGACTGAAGCTCTAACTTTCTATGACTTGAACGTCTGCTGTGAGTCCAGTTTTAGTTTCCGATGCTTCACTTCAGGTTTACTGTATCCCTTGGACCATCTTATTGACGATGAAACACAGAAATTGCATCCGTTTAATAAAAAAGGCACAATGCCGACTTAAGTACAAGAGGACCGATACTCTAACTTTCTATGATTTGAACCCCTCCTGTGAGTCCAGTTTTAGATTCCGATGCTTAACTTCAGGTTTACTGTATCCCTTGGACCTCCTTATTGACGATGAAACACAGAAATTGCATCCGAATTTAATACAAAAGGCACAATGCCGACTTAAGTACAAGAGGATAGGTCACTAGTCCACTACACGCAACAAGCGGCTACACGGGTAGCAGGGGTTGTGTGGCGTGGGCTGGGCGGTTTTTTAGGTTAGATGGCCTTTGGCAAGTACAGAAAGGGCAACAGCCTCAACGGGTGTGGGGCAAAGTCAGGACATGCGGGGACCAAGCAGCAATCGGTATTGTAATTGTCAACTGTGGAAGCTGCGTTGGTAAAGTACCGGAACTTCAAGCGCTGATAGAAAGCACCGAAGCTGAAATCGTTATAGGTACAGAAAGCTGGCTTAAGCCAGAGATAAAATCTGCCTGAATTTTTACAAAGGTACAGACGGTGTTTAGAAAGGATAGATTGCATGCAACCGGTGGTGGAGTGTTCGTCGCTGTTAGTAGTAGTTTATCCTGTAGTGAAGTAGAAGTGGATAGTTCCTGTGAATTATTATGGGTGGAGGTTACACTAAACAACCGAACTAGGTTAATAATTGGCTCCTTTTACCGAACTCCCGACTCAGCAGCATTGGTGGCAGAACAACTGAGAGAAAATTTGGAATACATTTCACATAAATATTCTCAGCATGTTATAGTCTTAGGTGGAGATTTCAATTTACCTGATATAGACTGGGACACTCAGATGTTTAGGACGGGTGGTAGGGACAGAGCATCGAGTGACATTATACTGAGTGCACTATCCGAAAATTACCTTGAGCAATTAAACAGAGAACCGACCCGTGGAGATAACATCTTGGACCTACTGATAACAAACAGACCCGAACTTTTCGACTCTGTATGTACAGAACAGGGAATCAGTGATCATAAGGCCGTTGCAGCATCCCTGAAAATGGAAGTTAATAGGAATATAAAAAAAGGGAGGAAGGTTTATCTGTTTAGCAAGAGTAATAGAAGGCAGATTTCAGACTACCTAACAGATCAAAACGAAAATTTCTGTTCCGACACTGACAATGTTGAGTGTTTATGGAAAAAGTTCAAGGCAATCGTAAAATGCGTTTTAGACAGGTACGTGCCGAGTAAAACTGTGAGGGACGGGAAAAACCCACCGTGGTACAACAACAAAGTTAGGAAACTACTGCGAAAGCAAAGAGAGCTCCACTCCAAGTTTAAACGCAGCCAAAACCTCTCAGACAAACAGAAGCTAAACGATGTCAAAGTTAGCGTAAGGAGGGCTATGCGTGAAGCGTTCATTGAATTCGAAAGTAAAATTCTATGTACCGACTTGACAGAAAATCCTAGGAAGTTCTGGTCTTACGTTAAATCAGTAAGTGGCTCGAAACAGCATATCCAGACACTACGGGATGATGATGGCATTGAAACAGAGGATGACACGCGTAAAGCTGAAATACTAAACACCTTTTTCCAAAGCTGTTTCACAGAGGAAGACCGCACTGCAGCTCCTTCTCTAAATCCTCGCACAAACGAAAAAACGGCTGACATCGAAATAAGTGTCCAAGGATTAGAAAAGCAACTGGAATCACTCAATAGAGGAAAGTCCACTGGACCTGACGGGATACCAATTCGATTCTACACAGAGTACGCGAAAGAACTTGCCCCCCTTCTAACAGCCGTGTACCGCAAGTCTCTAGAGGAACGGAGGGTTCCAAATGATTGGAAAAGAGCACAGATAGTCCCAGTCTTCAAGAAGGGTCGTCGAGCAGATGCGCAAAACTATAGACCTATATCTCTTACGTCGATCTCTTGTAGAATTTTAGAACATGTTTTTTGCTCGCGTATCATGTCATTTCTGGAAACCCAGAATCTACTATGTAGGAATCAACATGGATTCCGGAAACAGCGATCGTGTGAGACCCAACTCGCCTTATTTGTTCATGAGACCCAGAAAATATTAGATACAGGCTCCCAGGTAGATGCTACTTTTCTTGACTTCTGGAAGGCGTTCGATACAGTTCCGCACTGTCGCCTGATAAACAAAGTAAGAGCCTACGGAATATCAGACCAGCTGTGTGGCTGGATTGAAGAGTTTTTAGCAAACAGAACACAGCATGTTGTTATCAATGGAGAGACGTCTACAGACGTTAAAGTAACCTCTGGCGTGCCACAGGGGAGTGTTATGGGACCATTGCTTTTCACAATATATATAAATGACTTATTAGATAGTGTCGGAAGTTCCATGCGGCTTTTCGCGGATGATGCTGTAGTATACAGAGAAGTTGCTGCATTAGAAAATTGTAGCGAAATACAGGAAGATCTGCAGCGGATAGGCACTTGGTGCTGGGAGTGGCAACTGACCCTTAACATAGACAAATGTAATGTATTGCGAATACATAGAAAGAAGGATCCTTTGTTGTATGATTGTATGATAGCGGAAGAAACACTGGTAGCAGTTACTTCTGTAAAATATCTGGGAGTATGCGTACGGAACGATTTGAAGTGGAATGATCATATAAAATTAATTGTTGGTAAGGCGGGTACCAGGTTGAGATTCATTGGGAGAGTGCTTAGAAAATGTAGTTCATCAACAAAGCACATGGCTTACAAAACACTCGTTCGACCTATACTTGAGTATTGCTCATCAGTGTGGGATCCGTACCAGGTCGGGTTGACGGAGGAGATAGAAAAGATCCAAAGAAGAGCGGCGCGTTTCATCACCGGGTTATTTGGTAACCGTGATAGCGTTACGGAGATGTTTAATAAACTCAAGTGGCAGACTCTGCAAGAGAGGCGCTCTGCATCGCGGTGTAGCTTGCTGTCCAGGTTTCGAGAGGGTGCGTTTCTGGATGAGGTATGGAATATATTGCTTCCCCCTACTTATACCTCCCGAGGAGATCACGAATGTAAAATTAGAGAGATTAGAGCGCGCACGGAGGCTTTCAGACAGTCGTTCTTCCCGCGAACCATACGCGACTGGAACAGGATAGGGAGGTAATGACAGTGACACGTAAAGTGCCCTCCGCCACACACCGTTGGGTGGCTAGCGGAGTATCAATGTAGATGTAGGTAGATGTAGAGGACTGAAGCTCTAACTTTCTATGATTTGAACGTCTGCTGTGAGTCCAGTTTTAGTTTCCGATGCTTCACTTCAGGTTTACTGTATCCCTTGGACCATCTTATTGACGATGAAACACAGAAATTGCATCCGTTTAATAAAAAAGGCACAATGCCGACTTAAGTACAAGAGGACCGATACTCTAACTTTCTATGATTTGAACCCCTCCTGTGAGTCCAGTTTCAGATTCCGATGCTTCACTTTAGGTTTACTGTATCCCTTGGACCTTCTTATTGACGATGAAACACAGAAATTGCATCCGAATTTAATACAAAAGGCAAATTGCCGACTTAAGTATAAGAGGACTGAAACTCTCACTTTCTACGATTTGAACCTCTGCTGTGAGTCCAGTTTTAGTTTCCGATGCTTCACTTCAGGTTTACTGTATCCCTTGGACCTTCTTATTGAAGATGAAACATAGAAATTGCATCCGAATTTAATACAAAAGGCACAATGCCGACTTAAGTACAAGAGGACTGAAACTCTAACTTTCTATGATTTGAACCTCTGCTGTGAGTCCAGTTACAGTTTCCGATGCTTCACTTCAGGATTACTGTATCCCTTGGACCTTCTTATTGACGATGAAACACAGAAATTACACCCGAATTTAATACAGAAGGCACAATGCCGACTTAAGTACAAGAGGACTGATACTCTAACTTTCTATGATTTGAACCCCTCCTGTGAGTCCAGTTTTAGATTCCGATGCTTCACTTTAGGTTTACTGTATCCCTTGGACCTTCTTATTGACGATGAAACACAGAAATTGCATCCGAATTTAATACAAAAGGCAAATTGCCGACTTAAGTATAAGAGGACTGAAACTCTCACTTTCTATGATTTGAACCTCTGCTGTGAGTCCAGTTTTAGTTTCCGATGCTACACTTCAGGTTTACTGTATCCCTTGGACCTTCTTATTGAAGATGAAACATAGAAATTGCATCCGAATTTAATACAAAAGGCACAATGCCGACTTAAGTACAAGAGGACTGAAACTCTAACTTTCTATGATTTGAACCTCTGCTGTGAGTCCAGTTTTAGTTTCCGATGCTTCACTTCAGGTTTACTGTATCCCTTGGACCTTCTTATTGACGATGAAACACAGAAATTACACCCGAATTTAATACAGAAGGCACAATGCCGACTTAAGTACAAGAGGACTGATACTCTAACTTTCTATGATTTGAACCCCTCCTGTGAGTCCAGTTTTAGTTTCCGATGCTTCACTTCAGGTTTACTGTATCCCTTGGACCTTCTTATTGACGATGAAACACAGAAATTGCATCCGAATTTAATACAAAAGGCACAATGCCGACTTAAGTACAAGAGGACTGAAACTCAAACTTTCTATGATTTGAACCTCTGCTGTGAGTCCAGTTTTAGTTTCCGATGCTTCACTTCAGGTTTACTGTATCCCTTGGACCTTCTTATTGACGATGAAACACAGAAATTGCATTCGAATTTAATACAAAAGGCACAATGCCGACTTACGTACAAGAGGACTGAAACTCAAACTTTCTATGATTTGAACCTCTGCTGTGAGTCCAGTTTTAGTTTCTGATGCTTAACTTCTGGTTTACTGTATCCCTTGGACCTTCTTATTGACGATGAAACACAGAAATTGCATCCGAATTTAATACAAAAGGCACAATGCCGACTTAAGTACAAGAGGACTGATACTCTAACTTTCTATGATTTGAACCTCTCCTGTGAGTCCAGTTTCAGATTCCGATGCTTCACTTCGGGTTTACTGTATCCCTTGGTCCCTCTTATTGACGATGAAACACAGAAATTGCATCCGAATTTAATACAAAAGGCACAATGCCGACTTAAGTACAAGAGGACTCAAACTCTAATTTTCTATGATTTGAACGTCTGCTGTGAGTCCAGTTTTAGTTTCCGATGCTTCACTTCAGGTTTACTGTATCCCTTGGACCTTCCTATTGACGATGAAACACAGAAATTGCTTCCGAATTTAATACAAAAGGCACAATGCCGACTTAAGTACAAGAGGACTGAAACTCTAACTTTCTATGTTTTGAACCTCTGCTGTGAGTCCTTTTTTAGTTTCTGATGCTTCACTTAAGGTTTACTGTATCCCTTGGACCTTCTTATTGACGATGAAACACAGAAATTTCATCCGAATTTAATACTAAAGGCACAATGCCGACTGAAGTACAAGAGGACTGAAGCTCTAACTTTCTATGATTTGAACCTCTGCTGTGAGTCCAGTTTTAGTTTCCGATGCTTCACTTCACAATTACTGTACCCTGGGACCTTCTTAGTGACGATGAAACACAGCAATTGCATCCGAATTTAATAAAAAAGGCACAATGCCGACTTAAGTACAAGAGGACTGGTACTTTAACTTTCTATGATTTGAACCCCTCCTGTGAGTCCAGTTTTAGATTCCGATGCTTAACTTCAGGTTTACTGTATCCTTTGGACCTCCTTATTGACGATAAAAACACAAAAATTGCATCCGAATTTAATACAAAAGGCACAATGCCGACTTAAGTACAAGAGGACTGAAACTCTAACTTTCTATGATTTGAACCACTGCTGTGAGACCAGTTTTAGATTCCGATGCTTAACTTCAGGTTTACTGTATCCCTTAGACCTTCTTATTGACGATGAAACACAGAAATTGGATCCGAATTTAATACAAAAGACACAATGCCGACTTAAGTACAAGAAGACTAATACTCTAACTTTCTATGATTTGAACCCCTCCTGTGAGTCCAGTTTCAGATTCCGATACTTAACTTCTGGTTTACTGTATCCCTTGGACCTTCTTATTGACGATGAAACACAGAAATTGCGTCAGAATTAAATACAATAGGCACAATGACGACTTAAGTACAAGAGGACTGAAACTCTAACTTTCTATGATTTGAACCTCTGCTGTGACCCAGTTTTAGTTTCCGATGCTTCACTTCAGGTTTACTATATCCTTTGGATCTTCTTATTGACGATGAACAACAGAAATTGCATCGGAATGCAATACAAAAGGCGCAATGCCTACTTAAGTACAAGAGGACTGATACTCTAACTTTCTATGATTTGAACCTCTGCTGTGTGTCCAGTTTTAGTTTCCGATGCTTCACTTCAGGTTTACTGCATCCCTTGGACCTTCTTATGGACGATGGAACACAGATAGTGCATCCGAATTTAATAAAAAAGGCACAATGCCGACTTAAGTACGAGAGGACTGATACTCCAACTTTCTATGATTTGAACCCCTCCTATGAGTCCAGTTTTAGATTCCGATGCTTAACTTCAGGTTTACTCTATCCCTTGGACCTTCTTATTGACGATGAAACATAGAAATTGCATCCGAATTTAATAAAAACGACACAATGACGACTTAAGTACAAGAGGTCTGATACTCTAACTCTCTATGATTTGAACCCCTCCTGTGAGTCCAGTTTTAGTTTCCGATGCTTCACTTCAGGTTTACTGTATCCCTTGGACCTTCTTACTGACGATGAAACACAGAAATTGCATCCGAATTTTATAAAAAAGGCACAATGCCGACTTAAGTACAAGAGGACTGATACTCTAACTTTCTATGGTTTGAACCCCTCCTGTGAGTCCAGTTTTAGAATCCGATGCTTAACTTCTGGTTTACTGTATCCCTTGGACCTTCCTATTGACGATGAAACACAGAAATTGCATCCGAATTTAATACAAAAGGCACAATGCCGACTTACGTACAAGAGGACTGAAACTCTAACTTCATATGATTTGAACCTCTGCTGTGAGTCCAGTTTAAGTTTCCGATGTTTCACTTCAGGTTTACTGTATCCCTTGGACCTTCTTATTGACGATGAAACACAGAAATTGCATCCGAATTTAATACAAAAGGCTCAATGCCGACTTAAGTACAAGAGGACTGATACTCTAACTTTATACGATTTGAACCTCTGCTGTGAGTCCAGTTTAAGTTTCCGATGTTTCACTTCAGGTTTACTGTATCCCTTGGACCTTCTTATTGACGATGAAACACAGATACTGCATCCGAATTTAATAAAAAAGGCACAATGCCGACTTAAGTACGAGAGGACTGATACTCCAACTTTCTATGATTTGAACCCCTCCTGTGAGTCCAGTTTCAGATTCCGATGCTTAACTTCAGGTTTACTCTATCCCTTGGACCTTCTTATTGACGATGAAACATAGAAATTGCATCCGAATTTAATACAAACGACACAATGACGACTTAAGTACAAGAGGTCTGATACTCTAACTCTCTATGATTTGAACCCCTCCTGTGAGTCCAGTTTTAGTATCCGATGCTTCACTTCAGGTTTACTGTATCCCTTGGACCTTCTTACTGACGATAAAACACAGAAATTGCATCCGAATTTAATAAAAAAGGCACAATGCCGACTTAAGTACAGGAGGACTGATACTCTAACTTTCTATGATTTGAACCCCTACTGTGAGTCCAGTTTTAGAATACGATTCTTAACTTCTGGTTTACTGTATCCCTTGGACCTTCCTATTGACGATGAAACACAGATATTGCATCCGAATTTAATACAAAATTCACAATGCCGACTTAAGTACAAGAGGACTGAAACTCTAACTTTATATGATTTGAACCTCTGCTGTGAGTCCAGTTTAAGTTTCCGATGTGTCACTTCAGGTTTACTGTATCCCTTGGACCTTCTTATTGACGATGAAACACAGAAATTGCATCCGAATTTAATACAAAAGGCTCAATGCCGACTTAAGTACAAGAGGACTGATACTCTAACTTTCTATGATTTGAACCCCTCCTGTGAGTCCAGTTTTAAATTCCGGTGCTTCACTTTAGGTTTACTGTATCCCTTGGACCTTCTTATTGACGATGAAACACAGTAATTGCATCCGAATTTAATACAAAAGGCAAATTGCCGACTTAACTATAAGAGGACTGAAACACTCACTTTCTATGATTTGAACCTCTGCTGTGAGTCCAGTTTTAGTTTCCGATGCTACACTTCAGGTTTACTGTATCCCTTGGACCTTCTTATTGAAGATGAAACATAGAAATTGTATCCGAATTTAATACAAAAGGCACAATGCCGACTTAAGTACAAGAGGACTGAAACTCTAACTTTCTATGATTTGAACCTCTGCTGTGAGTCCAGTTTTAGTTTCCGATGCTTCACTTCAGGTTTACTGTATCCCTTGGACCTTCTTATTGACGATGAAACACAGAAATTGCATCCGAATTTAATACAAAAGGCACAATGCCGACTTAAGTACAAGAGGACTGAAACTCTAACTTTCTATTATTTGAACCTCTGCTGTGAGTCCAGTTTTAGTTTCCGATGCTTCACTTCAGGTTTACTGTATCCCTTGGACCTTCTTATTGACGATGAAACACAGAAATTGCATTCGAATTTAATACAAAAGGCACAATGCCGACTTACGTACAAGAGGACTGAAACTCAAACTTTCTATGATTTGAACCTCTGCTGTGAGTCCAGTTTTAGTTTCCGATGCTTAACTTCTGGTTTACTGTATCCCTTGGACCTTCTTATTGACGATGAAACACAGAAATTGCATCCGAATTTAATACAAAAGGCACAATGCCGACTTAAGTACAAGAGGACTGATACTCTAACTTTCTATGATTTGAACCTCTCCTGTGAGTCCAGTTTTAGATTCCGATGCTTCACTTCGGGTTAACTGTATCCCTTGGTCCCTCTTATTGACGATGAAACACAGAAATTGCATCCGAATTTAATACAAAAGGCACAATGCCGACTTAAGTACAAGAGGACTGAAACTCTAATTTTCTATGATTTGAACGTCTGCTGTGAGTCCAGTTTTAGTTTCCGATGTTTCACTTCAGGTTTACTGTATCCCTTGGACCTTCCTATTGACGATGAAACACAGAAATTGCTTCCGAATTTAATACAAAAGGCACAATGCCGACTTAAGTACAAGAGGACTGAAACTCTAACTTTCTATGTTTTGAACCTCTGCTTTGAGTCCTGTTTTAGTTTCTGATGCTTCACTTAAGGTTTACTGTATCCCTTGGACCTCCTTATTGACGATGAAACACAGAAATTTCATCCGAATTTAATACTAAAGGCACAATGCCGACTGAAGTACAAGAGGACTGAAGCTCTAACTTTCTATGATTTGAACCTCTGCTGTGAGTCCAGTTTTAGTTTCCGATGCTTCACTTCACATTTACTGTACCCTGGGACCTTCTCAGTGACGATGAAACACAGCAATTGCATCCGAATTTAATAAAAAAGGCACGATGCCGACTTAAGTACAAGAGGACTGGTACTTTAACTTTCTATGATTTGAACCCCTCCTGTGAGTCCAGTTTTAGATTCCGATGCTTAACTTCAGGTTTACTGTATCCTTTGGACCTCCTTATTGACGACGAAACACAAAAATTGCATCCAAATTTAATACAAAAGGCACAATGCCGACTTAAGTACAAGAGGACTGAAACTCTAACTTTCTATGATTTGAACCACTGCTGTGAGACCAGTTTTAGATTCCGATGCTTAACTTCAGGTTTACTGTATCCCTTAGACCTTCTTATTGACGATGAAACACAGAAATTGGATCCGAATTTAATACAAAAGACACAATGCCGACTTAAGTACAAGAAGACTAATACTCTAACTTTCTATGATTTGAACCCCTCCTGTGAGTCCAGTTTCAGATTCCGATACTTAACTTCTGGTTTACTGTATCCCTTGGACCTTCTTATTGACGATGAAACACAGAAATTGCGTCAGAATTAAATACAATAGGCACAATGACGACTTAAGTACAAGAGGACTGAAACTCTAACTTTCTATGATTTGAACCTCCGCTGTGACCCAGTTTTAGTTTCCGATGCTTCACTTCAGGTTTACTATATCCTTTGGATCTTCTTATTGACGATGAACAACAGAAATTGCATCCGAATGCAATACAAAAGGCGCAATGCCTACTTAAGTACAAGAGGACTGATACTCTAACTTTCTATGATTTGAACCTCTGCTGTGTGTCCAGTTTTAGTTTCCGATGCTTCACTTCAGGTTTACTGTATCCCTTGGACCTTCTTATGGACGATGGAACACAGATACTGCATCCGAATTTAATAAAAAAGGCACAATGCCGACTTAATTACGAGAGGACTGATACTCCAACTTTCTATGATTTGAACCCCTCCTGTGATTCCAGTTTTAGATTCCGATGCTTAACTTCAGGTTTACTCTATCCCTTGGACCTTCTTATTGACGATGAAACATAGAAATTGCATCCGAATTTAATAAAAACGACACAATGACGACTTAACTACAAGAGGTCTGATACTCTAACTCTCTATGGTTTGAACCCCTCCTGTGAGTCCAGTTTTAGTTTCCGATGCTTCACTTCAGGTTTACTGTATCCCTTGGACCTTCTTACTGACGATGAAACACAGAAATTGCATCCGAATTTTATAAAAAAGGCACAATGCCGACTTAAGTACAAGAGGACTGATACTCTAACTTTCTATGGTTTGAACCCCTCCTGTGAGTCCAGTTTTAGTATCCGATGCTTAACTTGTGGTTTACTGTATCCCTTGGACCTTCCTATTGACGATGAAACACAGAAATTGCATCCGAATTTAATACAAAACTCACAATGCCGACTTACGTACAAGAGGACTGAAACTCTAACTTCATATGATTTGAACCTCTGCTGTGAGTCCAGTTTAAGTTTCCGATGTTTCACTTCAGGTTTACTGTATCCCTTGGACCTTCTTATTGACGATGAAACACAGAAATTGCATCCGAATTTAATACAAAAGGCTCAATGCCGACTTAAGTACAAGAGGACTGATACTCTAACTTTATATGATTTGAACCTCTGCTGTGAGTCCAGTTTAGGTTTCCGATGTTTCACTTCAGGTTTACTGTATCCCTTGGACCTTCTTATTGACGATGAAACACAGATACTGCATCCGAATTTAATAAAAAAGGCACAATGCCGACTTAAGCACGAGAGGACTGATACTCCAACTTTCTATGATTTGAACCCCTCCTGTGAGTCCAGTTTTAGATTCCGATGCTTAACTTCAGGTTTACTCTATCCCTTGGACCTTCTTATTGACGATGAAACATAGAAATTGCATCCGAATTTAATACAAACGACACAATGACGACTTAAGTACAAGAGGTCTGATACTCTAACTCTCTATGATTTGAACCCCTCCTGTGAGTCCAGTTTTAGTTTCCGATGCTTCACTTCAGGTTTACTGTATCCCTTGGACCTTCTTACTGACGATAAAACACAGAAATTGCATCCGAATTTAATAAAAAAGGCACAATGCCGACTTAAGTACAAGAGGGCTGATACTCTAACTTTCTATGATTTGAACCCCTACTGTGAGTCCAGTTTTAGAATCCGATGCTTAACCTCTGGTTTACTGTATCCCTTGGACCTTCCTATTGACGATGAAACACAGAAATTGCATCCGAATTTAATACAAAATTCACAATGCCGATTTAAGAACAAGAGGACTGATACTCTAACTTTATATGATTTGAACCTCTGCTGTGAGTCCAGTTTAAGTTTCCGATGTTTCACTTCAGGTTTACTGTATCCCTTGGACCTTCTTATTGACGATGAAACACAGAAATTGCATCCGAATTTAATACAAAAGGCACAATGCCGATTTAAGTACAAGAGGACTGATACTCTAACTTTATATGATTTGAACCTCTGCTGTGAGTCCAGTTTAAGTTTCCGATGTTTCACTTCAGGTTTACTGTATCACTTGGACCTTCTTAGTGACGATGAAACACAGAAATTGCATCCGAATTTAATACAAAAGGCACAATGCCGACTTAAGTACAAGAGGACTGATACTCTAACTTTCTATGACTTGTACCTCTGCTGTGAGTCCAGCTTTAGTTTCTGATGCTTCACTTCAGGTTTACTGAATCCCTTGGACCTTCTTACTGACGATGAAACACAGGAATTGCATCCGAATTAAATACAAAAGGCACAATGACGACTTAAGTACAAGGGGACTGAAACTCTAACTTTCTATGATTTGAACCCCTGCTGTGAGTCCAGTTTTAGTTTCCGATGCTTCACTTCAGGTTTACTATATCCTTGGGATCTTCTTATTGACGACGAAAAACAGAAATTGCATCCAAATTTAATACAAAAGGCGCAATGCCTACTTAAGTACAAGAGGACTGAAACTCTAACTTTCTGTGATTTGAACCTCTGCTGTGAGTCCAGTTTTAGTTTCCGATGCTTCACTTCAGGTTTACTGTATCCCTTGCACCTTCTTATTGACGATGAAACACAGAAATTGCATCCGAATTTAATACAAAAGGCACAATGCCGACATAAGTACAAGAGGAATGAAACTGTAACTTTCTATGATTTGAACCTCTGCTGTGTGTCCAGTTTTAGTTTCCGATGCTTTACTTCAGGTTTACTGTACCCCTTGGACCTTCTTATTGACGATGAAACACAGATACTGCATCCGAATTTAATAAAAAAGGCACAATGCCGACTTAAGTACGAGAGGACTGATACTCCAACTTTCTATGATTTGAACCCCTCCTGTGAGTCCAGTTTTAGATTCCGATGCCTAACTTCAGGTTTACTCTATCCCTTGGACCTTCTTATTGACGATGAAACATAGAAATTGCATCCGAATTTAATAAAAACGACACAATGACGACTTAAGTACAAGAGGTCTGATACTCTAACTACTCTATGATTTGAACCCCTCCTGTGAGTCCAGTTTTAGTTTCCGATGCTTCACTTCAGGTTTACTGTATCCCTTGGACCTTCTTACTGACGATGAAACACAGAAATTGCATCCGAATTTTATAAAAAAGGCACAATGCCGACTTAAGTACAAGAGGACTGATACTCTAACTTTCTATGGTTTGAACCCCTCCTGTGAGTCCAGTTTTAGAATCCGATGCTTAACTTCTGGTTTACTGTATCCCTTGGACCTTCCTATTGACGATGAAACACAGAAATTGCATCCGAATTTAATACAAAAGGCACAATGCCGACTTACGTACAAGAGGACTGAAACTCTAACTTCATATGATTTGAACCTCTGCTGTGAGTCCAGTTTAAGTTTCCGATGTTTCACTTCAGGTTTACTGTATCCCTTGGACCTTCTTATTGACGATGAAACACAGAAATTGCATCCGAATTTAATACAAAAGGCTCAATGCCGACTTAAGTACAAGAGGACTGATACTCTAACTTTATACGATTTGAACCTCTGCTGTGAGTCCAGTTTAAGTTTCCGATGTTTCACTTCAGGTTTACTGTATCCCTTGGACCTTCTTATTGACGATGAAACACAGATACTGCATCCGAATTTAATAAAAAAGGCACAATGCCGACTTAAGTACGAGAGGACTGATACTCAACTTTCTATGATTTGAACCCCTCCTGTGAGTCCAGTTTCAGATTCCGATGCTTAACTTCAGGTTTACTCTATCCCTTGGACCTTCTTATTGACGATGAAACATAGAAATTGCATCCGAATTTAATACAAACGACACAATGACGACTTAAGTACAAGAGGTCTGATACTCTAACTCTCTATGATTTGAACCCCTCCTGTGAGTCCAGTTTTAGTATCCGATGCTTCACTTCAGGTTTACTGTATCCCTTGGACCTTCTTACTGACGATAAAACACAGAAATTGCATCCGAATTTAATAAAAAAGGCACAATGCCGACTTAAGTACAGGAGGACTGATACTCTAACTTTCTATGATTTGAACCCCTACTGTGAGTCCAGTTTTAGAATACGATTCTTAACTTCTGGTTTACTGTATCCCTTGGACCTTCCTATTGACGATGAAACACAGATATTGCATCCGAATTTAATACAAAATTCACAATGCCGACTTAAGTACAAGAGGACTGAAACTCTAACTTTATATGATTTGAACCTCTGCTGTGAGTCCAGTTTAAGTTTCCGATGTTTCACTTCAGGTTTACTGTATCCCTTGGACCTTCTTATTGACGATGAAACACAGAAATTGCATCCGAATTTAATACAAAAGGCTCAATGCCGACTTAAGTACAAGAGGACTGATACTCTAACTTTCTATGATTTGAACCCCTCCTGTGAGTCCAGTTTTAAATTCCGGTGCTTCACTTTAGGTTTACTGTATCCCTTGGACCTTCTTATTGACGATGAAACACAGTAATTGCATCCGAATTTAATACAAAAGGCAAATTGCCGACTTAAGTATAAGAGGACTGAAACACTCACTTTCTATGATTTGAACCTCTGCTGTGAGTCCAGTTTTAGTTTCCGATGCTACACTTCAGGTTTACTGTATCCCTTGGACCTTCTTATTGAAGATGAAACATAGAAATTGTATCCGAATTTAATACAAAAGGCACAATGCCGACTTAAGTACAAGAGGACTGAAACTCTAACTTTCTATGATTTGAACCTCTGCTGTGAGTCCAGTTTTAGTTTCCGATGCTTCACTTCAGGTTTACTGTATCCCTTGGACCTTCTTATTGACGATGAAACACAGAAATTGCATCCGAATTTAATACAAAAGGCACAATGCCGACTTAAGTACAAGAGGACTGAAACTCTAACTTTCTATTATTTGAACCTCTGCTGTGAGTCCAGTTTTAGTTTCCGATGCTTCACTTCAGGTTTACTGTATCCCTTGGACCTTCTTATTGACGATGAAACACAGAAATTGCATTCGAATTTAATACAAAAGGCACAATGCCGACTTACGTACAAGAGGACTGAAACTCAAACTTTCTATGATTTGAACCTCTGCTGTGAGTCCAGTTTTAGTTTCCGATGCTTAACTTCTGGTTTACTGTATCCCTTGGACCTTCTTATTGACGATGAAACACAGAAATTGCATCCGAATTTAATACAAAAGGCACAATGCCGACTTAAGTACAAGAGGACTGATACTCTAACTTTCTATGATTTGAACCTCTCCTGTGAGTCCAGTTTTAGATTCCGATGCTTCACTTCGGGTTAACTGTATCCCTTGGTCCCTCTTATTGACGATGAAACACAGAAATTGCATCCGAATTTAATACAAAAGGCACAATGCCGACTTAAGTACAAGAGGACTGAAACTCTAATTTTCTATGATTTGAACGTCTGCTGTGAGTCCAGTTTTAGTTTCCGATGTTTCACTTCAGGTTTACTGTATCCCTTGGACCTTCCTATTGACGATGAAACACAGAAATTGCTTCCGAATTTAATACAAAAGGCACAATGCCGACTTAAGTACAAGAGGACTGAAACTCTAACTTTCTATGTTTTGAACCTCTGCTTTGAGTCCTGTTTTAGTTTCTGATGCTTCACTTAAGGTTTACTGTATCCCTTGGACCTCCTTATTGACGATGAAACACAGAAATTTCATCCGAATTTAATACTAAAGGCACAATGCCGACTGAAGTACAAGAGGACTGAAGCTCTAACTTTCTATGATTTGAACCTCTGCTGTGAGTCCAGTTTTAGTTTCCGATGCTTCACTTCACATTTACTGTACCCTGGGACCTTCTCAGTGACGATGAAACACAGCAATTGCATCCGAATTTAATAAAAAAGGCACGATGCCGACTTAAGTACAAGAGGACTGGTACTTTAACTTTCTATGATTTGAACCCCTCCTGTGAGTCCAGTTTTAGATTCCGATGCTTAACTTCAGGTTTACTGTATCCTTTGGACCTCCTTATTGACGACGAAACACAAAAATTGCATCCAAATTTAATACAAAAGGCACAATGCCGACTTAAGTACAAGAGGACTGAAACTCTAACTTTCTATGATTTGAACCACTGCTGTGAGACCAGTTTTAGATTCCGATGCTTAACTTCAGGTTTACTGTATCCCTTAGACCTTCTTATTGACGATGAAACACAGAAATTGGATCCGAATTTAATACAAAAGACACAATGCCGACTTAAGTACAAGAAGACTAATACTCTAACTTTCTATGATTTGAACCCCTCCTGTGAGTCCAGTTTCAGATTCCGATACTTAACTTCTGGTTTACTGTATCCCTTGGACCTTCTTATTGACGATGAAACACAGAAATTGCGTCAGAATTAAATACAATAGGCACAATGACGACTTAAGTACAAGAGGACTGAAACTCTAACTTTCTATGATTTGAACCTCCGCTGTGACCCAGTTTTAGTTTCCGATGCTTCACTTCAGGTTTACTATATCCTTTGGATCTTCTTATTGACGATGAACAACAGAAATTGCATCCGAATGCAATACAAAAGGCGCAATGCCTACTTAAGTACAAGAGGACTGATACTCTAACTTTCTATGATTTGAACCTCTGCTGTGTGTCCAGTTTTAGTTTCCGATGCTTCACTTCAGGTTTACTGTATCCCTTGGACCTTCTTATGGACGATGGAACACAGATACTGCATCCGAATTTAATAAAAAAGGCACAATGCCGACTTAAGTACGAGAGGACTGATACTCCAACTTTCTATGATTTGAACCCCTCCTGTGATTCCAGTTTTAGATTCCGATGCTTAACTTCAGGTTTACTCTATCCTTGGACCTTCTTATTGACGATGAAACATAGAAATTGCATCCGAATTTAATAAAAACGACACAATGACGACTTAACTACAAGAGGTCTGATACTCTAACTCTCTATGGTTTGAACCCCTCCTGTGAGTCCAGTTTTAGTTTCCGATGCTTCACTTCAGGTTTACTGTATCCCTTGGACCTTCTTACTGACGATGAAACACAGAAATTGCATCCGAATTTTATAAAAAAGGCACAATGCCGACTTAAGTACAAGAGGACTGATACTCTAACTTTCTATGGTTTGAACCCCTCCTGTGAGTCCAGTTTTAGTATCCGATGCTTAACTTGTGGTTTACTGTATCCCTTGGACCTTCCTATTGACGATGAAACACAGAAATTGCATCCGAATTTAATACAAAACTCACAATGCCGACTTACGTACAAGAGGACTGAAACTCTAACTTCATATGATTTGAACCTCTGCTGTGAGTCCAGTTTAAGTTTCCGATGTTTCACTTCAGGTTTACTGTATCCCTTGGACCTTCTTATTGACGATGAAACACAGAAATTGCATCCGAATTTAATACAAAAGGCTCAATGCCGACTTAAGTACAAGAGGACTGATACTCTAACTTTATATGATTTGAACCTCTGCTGTGAGTCCAGTTTAGGTTTCCGATGTTTCACTTCAGGTTTACTGTATCCCTTGGACCTTCTTATTGACGATGAAACACAGATACTGCATCCGAATTTAATAAAAAAGGCACAATGCCGACTTAAGCACGAGAGGACTGATACTCCAACTTTCTATGATTTGAACCCCTCCTGTGAGTCCAGTTTTAGATTCCGATGCTTAACTTCAGGTTTACTCTATCCCTTGGACCTTCTTATTGACGATGAAACATAGAAATTGCATCCGAATTTAATACAAACGACACAATGACGACTTAAGTACAAGAGGTCTGATACTCTAACTCTCTATGATTTGAACCCCTCCTGTGAGTCCAGTTTTAGTTTCCGATGCTTCACTTCAGGTTTACTGTATCCCTTGGACCTTCTTACTGACGATAAAACACAGAAATTGCATCCGAATTTAATAAAAAAGGCACAATGCCGACTTAAGTACAAGAGGGCTGATACTCTAACTTTCTATGATTTGTACCCCTACTGTGAGTCCAGTTTTAGAATCCGATGCTTAACCTCTGGTTTACTGTATCCCTTGGACCTTCCTATTGACGATGAAACACAGAAATTGCATCCGAATTTAATACAAAATTCACAATGCCGATTTAAGAACAAGAGGACTGATACTCTAACTTTATATGATTTGAACCTCTGCTGTGAGTCCAGTTTAAGTTTCCGATGTTTCACTTCAGGTTTACTGTATCCCTTGGACCTTCTTATTGACGATGAAACACAGAAATTGCATCCGAATTTAATACAAAAGGCACAATGCCGATTTAAGTACAAGAGGACTGATACTCTAACTTTATATGATTTGAACCTCTGCTGTGAGTCCAGTTTAAGTTTCCGATGTTTCACTTCAGGTTTACTGTATCACTTGGACCTTCTTAGTGACGATGAAACACAGAAATTGCATCCGAATTTAATACAAAAGGCACAATGCCGACTTAAGTACAAGAGGACTGATACTCTAACTTTCTATGACTTGTACCTCTGCTGTGAGTCCAGCTTTAGTTTCTGATGCTTCACTTCAGGTTTACTGAATCCCTTGGACCTTCTTACTGACGATGAAACACAGGAATTGCATCCGAATTAAATACAAAAGGCACAATGACGACTTAAGTACAAGGGGACTGAAACTCTAACTTTCTATGATTTGAACCCCTGCTGTGAGTCCAGTTTTAGTTTCCGATGCTTCACTTCAGGTTTACTATATCCTTGGGATCTTCTTATTGACGACGAAAAACAGAAATTGCATCCAAATTTAATACAAAAGGCGCAATGCCTACTTAAGTACAAGAGGGCTGAAACTCTAACTTTCTGTGATTTGAACCTCTGCTGTGAGTCCAGTTTTAGTTTCCGATGCTTCACTTCAGGTTTACTGTATCCCTTGCACCTTCTTATTGACGATGAAACACAGAAATTGCATCCGAATTTAATACAAAAGGCACAATGCCGACATAAGTACAAGAGGAATGAAACTGTAACTTTCTATGATTTGAACCTCTGCTGTGAGTCCAGTTTAAGTTTCCGATGCTTCACTTCAGGTTTACTGTATCCCTTGGACCTTCTTATTGACGATGAAGCATAGAAATTGCATCCGAATTTAATACAAAAGGCACAATGCCGACTTAAGTACAGGAGGACTGATACTCTATCTTTCTATGATTTGAACCTCTGCTGTGTGTCCAGTTTTAGTTTCCGATGCTTTACTTCAGGTTTACTGTACCCCTTGGACCTTCTTATTGACGATGAAACACAGATACTGCATCCGAATTTAATAAAAAAGGCACAATGCCGACTTAAGTACGAGAGGACTGATACTCCAACTTTCTATGATTTGAACCCCTCCTGTGAGTCCAGTTTTAGATTCCGATGCCTAACTTCAGGTTTACTCTATCCCTTGGACCTTCTTATTGACGATGAAAAACAGAAATTGCACCCGAATTTAATAAAAACGACACAATGACGACTTAAGTACAAGAGGACTGAAACTCTAACTTTCTATGATTTGAACCCCTCCTGTGAATGCAGTTTTAGTTTCCGATGCTTCACTTCAGGTTTACTGTGTCCCTTGGACCTTCTTACTGACGATGAAACACAGAAATTGCATCCGAATTTAATAAAAAAGGCACAATGCCGACTTAAGTACAAGAGGACTGATACTGTAACTTTCTATGATTTGAACCCCTCCTGTGAGTCCAGTTTTAGATTCCGATGCTTAACTTCTGGTTTACTGTATCCCTTGGACCTTCCTATTGACGATGAAACACAGAAATTGCATCCGAATTTAATACAAAAGGCACAATGCCGACTTAAGTACAAGAGGACTGAAACTCTAACTTTATATGATTTGAACCGCTGCTGTGAGTCCAGTTTAAGTTTCCAATGTTCCACTTCAGGTTTACTATATCCTTTGGATCTTCTTATTGACGACGAAAAACAGAAATTGCATCCAAATTTAATACAAAAGGCGCAATGCCTACTTAAGTACAAGAGGACTGAAACTCTAACTTTCTATGATTTGAACCTCTGCTGTGAGTCCAGTTTTAGTTTCCGATGCTTCACTTCAGGTTTACTGTATCCCTTGCACCTTCTTATTGACGATGAAACACAGAAATTGCATCCGAATTTAATACAAAAGGCACAATGCCGACTTAAGTACAAGAGGACTGAAACTGTAACTTTCTATGATTTGAACCTCTGCTGTGAGTCCAGTTTAAGTTTCCGATGCTTCACTTCAGGTTTACTGTATCCCTTGGACCTTCTTATTGACGATGAAACATAGAAATTGCATCCGAATTTAATACAAAAGGCACAATGCCGACTTAAGTACAGGAGGACTGACACTCTATCTTTCTATGATTTGAATCTCTGCTGTGTGTCCAGTTTTAGTTTCCGATGCTTTACTTCAGGTTTACTGTACCCCTTGGACCTTCTTATTGACGATGAAACACAGATACTGCATCCGAATTTAATAAAAAAGGCACAATGCCGACTTAAGTACGAGAGGACTGATACTCCAACTTTCTATGATTTGAACCCCTCCTGTGAGTCCAGTTTTAGATTCCGATGCCTAACTTCAGGTTTACTCTATCCCTTGGACCTTCTTATTGACGATGAAAAACAGATATTGCACCCGAATTTAATAAAAACGACACAATGACGACTTAAGTACAAGAGGACTGAAACTCTAACTTTCTATGATTTGAACCCCTCCTGTGAATCCAGTTTTAGTTTCCGATGCTTCACTTCAGGTTTACTGTATCCCTTGGACCTTCTTACTGACGATGAAACACAGAAATTGCATCCGAATTTAATAAAAAAGGCACAATGCCGACTTAAGTACAAGAGGACTGATACTGTAACTGTCTATGATTTGAACCCCTCCTGTGAGTCCAGTTTTAGATTCCGATGCTTAACTTCTGGTTTACTGTATCCCTTGGACCTTCCTATTGACGATGAAACACAGAAATTGCATCCGAATTTAATACAAAAGGCACAATGCCGACTTAAGTACAAGAGGACTGAAACTCTAACTTTATATGATTTGAACCACTGCTGTGAGTCCAGTTTAAGTTTCCAATGTTTCACTTCAGGTTTACTGTATCCCTTGGACCTTCTTATTGACGATGAAACACAGAAATTGCATCCGAATTTAATACAAAAGGCACAATGCCGACTTAAGTACAAGAGGACTGATACTCTAACTTTCTATGATTTGAACCTCTGCTGTGAGCCCAGCTTTAGTTTCTGATGCTTCACTTCAGGTTTACTGTATCCCTAGGACCATCTTATTGACGATGAAACACAGAAATTGCATCCGAATTTAATAAAAAAGGCACAATGACGACTTAAGTACAAGAGGACTGATAATCTAACTTTCTATGATTTGAACCCCTCCTGTGAGTCCAGTTTTAGATTCCGTTGCTTAACTTCAGGTTCACTGTATCCCTTGGATCTTCTTATTGACGATGAAACACAGAAATTGCATCCGAATTTAATGCCAAAGGCACAATGCCGACATAAGTACAAGAGGACTGAAGCTCTAACTTTCTATGATTTGAACCCCTCCTGTGAGTCCAGTTTTAGATTCCGATATTTAACTTCAGGTTTACTGTATCCCTTGGACCTTCTTATTGACGATGAAACACAGAAATTGCGTCCAAATTTAATACAAAAGGCACAATGCCGACTTAAGTACAAGAGGACTGAAACTCTAACTTTATATGATTTGAACCGCTGCTGTGAGTCCAGTTTAAGTTTCCAATGTTTCACTTCAGGTTTACTATATCCTTTGGATCTTCTTATTGACGACGAAAAACAGAAATTGCATCCAAATTTAATACAAAAGGCGCAATGCCTACTTAAGTACAAGAGGACTGAAACTCTAACTTTATATGATTTGAACCTCTGCTGTGAGTCCAGTTTTAGTTTCCGATGCTTCACTTCAGGTTTACTGAATCCCTTGCACCTTCTTATTGACGATGAAACACAGAAATTGCATCCGAATTTAATACAAAAGGCACAATGCCGACTTAAGTACAAGAGGACTGAAACTGTAACTTTCTATGATTTGAACCTCTGCTGTGAGTCCAGTTTAAGTTTCCGATGCTTCACTTCAGGTTTACTGTATCCCTTGGACCTTCTTATTGACGATGAAACATAGAAATTGCATCCGAATTTAATACAAAAGGCACAATGCCGACTTAAGTACAGGAGGACTGATACTCTATCTTTCTATGATTTGAACCTCTGCTGTGTGTCCAGTTTTAGTTTCCGATGCTTTACTTCAGGTTTACTGTACCCCTTGGACCTTCTTATTGACGATGAAACACAGATACTGCATCCGAATTTAATAAAAAAGGCACAATGCCGACTTAAGTACGAGAGGACTGATACTCCAACTTTCTATGATTTGAACCCCTCCTGTGAGTCCAGTTTTAGATTCCGATGCCTAACTTCAGGTTTACTCTATCCCTTGGACCTTCTTATTGACGATGAAAAACAGAAATTGCACCCGAATTTAATAAAAACGACACAATGACGACTTAAGTACAAGAGGACTGAAACTCCAACTTTCTATGATTTGAACCCCTCCTGTGAATCCAGTTTTAGTTTCCGATGCTTCACTTCAGGTTTACTGTATCCCTTGGACCTTCTTACTGACGATGAAACACAGAAATTGCATCCGAATTTAATAAAAAAGGCACAATGCCGACTTAAGTACAAGAGGACTGATACTGTAACTGTCTATGATTTGAACCCCTCCTGTGAGTCCAGTTTTCGATTCCGATGCTTAACTTCTGGTTTACTGTATCCCTTGGACCTTCCTATTGACGATGAAACACAGAAATTGCATCCGAATTTAATACAAAAGGCACAATGCCGACTTAAGTACAAGAGGACTGAAACTCTAACTTTATATGATTTGAACCACTGCTGTGAGTCCAGTTTAAGTTTCCAATGTTTCACTTCAGGTTTACTGAATGCCTTGGACCTTCTTATTGACGATGAAACACATAAATTGCATCCGAATTTAATACAAAAGGCACAATGCCGACTTAAGTACAAGAGGACTGATACTCTAACTTTCTATGATTTGAACCTCTGCTGTGAGTCCAGCTTTAGTTTCTGATGCTTCACTTCAGGTTTACTGTATCCCTAGGACCATCTTATTGACGATGAAACACAGAAATTGCATCCGAATTTAATAAAAAAGGCACAATGCCGACTTAAGTACAAGAGGACTGATAATCTAACTTTCTATGATTTGAACCCCTCCTGTGAGTCCAGTTTTAGATTCCGTTGCTTAACTTCAGGTTCACTGTATCCCTTGGATCTTCATATTGACGATGAAACACAGAAATTGCATCCGAATTTAATGCCAAAGGCACAATGCCGACATAAGTACAAGAGGACTGAAGCTCTAACTTTCTATGATTTGAACCCCTCCTATGAGTCCAGTTTTAGATTCCGATATTTAACTTCAGGTTTACTGTATCCCTTGGACCTTCTTATTGACGATGAAACACAGAAATTGCATTCGAACTTAATACAAAAGGCACAATGCCGACTTACGTACAAGAGGACTGAAACTCTAACTTTCTATGATTTGAACCTCTGCTGTGAGTCCAGTTTTAGTTTCCGATGCTTAACGTCTCGTTTACTGTATCCCTTGGACCTTCTTATTGACGATGAAACACATTAATTGCATCCGAATTTAATACAAAAGGCACAATGCCGACTTAAGTACAAGAGGACTGATACTCTAATTTTCTATGATTTGAACCTCTCCTGTGAGTCCAGTTTGAGATTCCGATGCTTCACTTTGGGTTTACTGTATCCCTTGGACCCTCTTATTGACGATGAAACACAGAAATTGCATCCGAATTTAATACAAAAGGCACAATGCCGACTTTAGTAAAAGAGGACTGAAACTCTAATTTTCTATGATTTGAACCTCTGCTGTGAGTCCACTTTTAGTTTCCGATGCTTCACTTCAGGTTTACTGTATCCCTTGGACCTTCTTATTGACGATGAAACACTGAAATTGCTTCCGAATTTAATACAAAAGGCACAATGCCGACTTACGTACAAGAGGACTGAAACTCTAACTTTCTATGATTTGAACCTCTGCCGTGAGTCCAGTTTTAGTTTCCGATGCTTAACTTCAGGTTTACTGTATCCCTTGGACCTTCTTATTGACGATGAAACACAGAAATTGCATCCGAATTTAATACAAAAGGCACAATGCCGACTTAAGTACAAGAGGACTGAAACTCTAACTTTCTATGTTTTGAACCTCTGCTGTGAGTCCAGTTTTAGTTTCCGATGCTTCACTTCAGGTTTACTGTATCCCTTGGACCTTCTTATTGACGATGAAACACAGAAATTGCATCCGAATTTAATACAAAAGGCACAATGCCGACTTAAGTACAAGTGGACTGAAGCTCTAACTTTCTATGATTTGAACCTCTGCTGTGAGTCCAGTTTTTGTTTACGATGCTTCACTTCAGGTTTACTGTATCCCTTGCACCATCTTATTGACGATGGCACACAGAAATTGCATCCTTAATTAATAAAAAAGGCACAATGCCGACTTAAGTACAAGAGGACTGGTACTTTAACCTTCTATGAGTTGAAGCCCCTCCTGTGAGTCCAGTTTTAGATTCCGATGCATAACTTCAGGTTAACTGTATCCCTTGGATCTTCGTATTGACGATGAAACACAGAAATTGCATCCGAATTTAATACAAAAGGCACAATGCCGACATAAGTACAAGAGGACTGAAGCTCTAACTTTCTATGATTAGAACCTTTGCTGTGAGTCCAGTTTTAGTTTCCGATGCTTCACTTCACATTTATTGTATCCCTGGGACCTTCTTATTGACGATGAAGCACAGAAATTGCATCCGAATTTAATAAAAAAGGCACAATGCCGACTTAAGTACAAGAGGACTGATACTCTAACATTCTGTGATTTGAACCCCTCCAGTTGAGTCCAGTTGTAGATTCCGATGCTTAACTTCAGGTTTACTGTATCCCTTGGACCTTCTTATTGACGATGAAACACAGAAATTGCATCCGAATTTAATAAAAAAGGGACAATGCCGACTTAAGTACAAAAGGACTGATACTCTAACTGTTTATGATTCGAACCCCTCCTGTGAGTCCAGTTTTAGATTCCGATGCTTAACTTCAGTTTTACTGTATCCCTTTGACCTTCTTATTGACGATGATACACAGAAAGTGCATCCGAATTTAATACAAAGGCACAATGCCGACTTAAGTACAAGAGGACTAATACTCTAACTCTCTATGATTTGAACCCCTCCTGTGAGTCCAGTTTCAGATTCCGATGCTTAACTTCTGGTTTACTGTATCCCTTGGACTTCCTTATTGACGATGAAACACAGAAATTGCATCCGAATTTAATACAAAAAAAACAATGATGACTTAAGTACAAGAGGACTGAAACTCTAACTTTCTAAGATTTGAACCTCTGCTGTGAGTCCAGTTTTAGTTTCCGATGCTTCACTTCAGGTTTACTATATCCCTTGGATCTTCTTATTGACGATGAAACACAGAAATTGCATCCGAATTTAATACAAAACTCACAATGCCGACTTAAGTACAAGAGGACTGAAACTCTAACTTTCTATGATTTGAACCCCTGCTGTGAGTCCACTTTTAATTTCCGATGCTTCACTTCATTTTTACTGTATCCCTTGGACCTTCTTATTGACGATGAAACACAGATATTGCATCCGAATTTAATAAAAATGGCACAATGCCGACTTAAGTACAAGAGGACAGCTACACCAACTTTCTATGATTTGGATCCCTCCTGTGAGTCCAGTTTTAGATTCCGATATTTAACTTCAGGTTTACTGTATCCCTTGGACCTTCTTATTGACGATGAAACACAGAAACTGCATCTGAATTTAATTAAAAACGACACAATGACGACTTAAGTACAAGAGGACTGATACTCTAACGTTCTATGATTTGAACCCCTCCTGTGAGTCCAGTTTTAGATTCCGATGCTTAACTTCTGGTTTACTGTATCACTTGGACCTTCCTATTGTCGATGAAACACAGAAATTGCATCCGAATTTAATACAAAAGGCACAATGCCGACTTAAGTACAGGAGGACTAAAACTCTAACTTTATATGATTTGAACCTCTGCTGTGAGTCCAGTTTAAGTTTCCGACGTTTCACTTCAGGTTTACTGTATCCCTTGGACCTTCTTATTGACGATGAAACACAGAAATTGCATCCGAATTTAATACAAAAGGCACAATGCCGACTTAAGTACAAGAGGACTGATACTCTAACTTTCTATGATTTGAACCTCTGCTGTGAGTCCAGTTTTAGTTTCTGATGCTTCACTTCAGGTTTACTGTATTCCTTGGACCATCTTATTGACGATGAAACACAGAAATTGCATCCTAATTTAATAAAAAAGGCACAATGCCGACATAAGTACAAGAGGACTGATACTCTAACTTTCTATGATTTGAACCCCTCCTGTGAGTCCAGTTTTAGATTCCGTTGCTTAACTTCAGGTTTACTGTATCCCTTGGACCTTCTTATTGACGATGAAACACAGAAATTGCATCCGAATTTAATACAAAAGGCACAATGCCGACTTAAGTACAAGAGGACTGATACTATAACTTTCTATGATTTGAACCCCTCCTGTGAGTCCAGTTTTAGTTTCCGATGCTTCACTTCAGGTTTACTGTATCTCTTGGACCTTCTTATTGACGATGAAACACAGAAATTGCATCCGAATTTAATAAAAAAGACACAATGCCGTCTTAAGTACAAAAGGACTGATACTCTAACTTTCTATGATTTGAACCCCTCCTGTGAGACCAGTTTTAGATTCCGATGCTTCACTTCAGGTTTACTGTATCCCTTGGACCTTCTTATTGACGATGAAACACAGAAATTGCATCCGAAGTCAATACAAAAGGCACAAAGCCGACTTAAGTACAAGGCGACAGATACTCTAACTTTCTAAGATTTGAACCTCTGCTGTGAGTCCAGTTTTAGTTTAAGATGCTTCACTTCAGGTTTACTGTATCCCTTGGACCTTCTTATTGACGATGAAACACAGAAATTGCATCCGAATTTAATACAAAAGGCACAATGCCGACTTAAGTACAAGAGGACTGAAACTCTAACTTTCTATGATTTGAACCACTGCTGTGAGACCAGTTTTAGATTCCGATGCTTAACTTCAGGTTTACTGTATCCCTTGGACCTTCTTATTGACGATGAAACACAGAAATTGCATCCGAATTTAATACAAAAGGCACAATGCCGACTTATGTACAAGAGGACTGATACTCCAACTTTCTATGATTTGAACCCCTCCTGTGAGTCCAGTTTTAGACTCCGATGCTTAACTTCAGGTTTACTGTATCCCTTGGACCTTCTTATTGACGATGGAACACAGAAATTGCATTTGAATTTAATAAAAACGACACAATGACGACTTAAGTACAAGAGGACTGATACTCTATTTTTCTATGATTTGAACCCTCCTGTGAGTCCAGTTTTATTTTCCGATGCTTCACTTCAGGTTTACTGTATCCCTCGGACCTTCTTACTGATGATGAATCACAAAAATTGCATCCGAATTTAATAAAGAAGGCACAATGCCGACTAAAGCACAAGAGGACTGAAACTCTAAATTTCTATGATTTGAACCTCTGCTGTGAGTCCAGTTTTAGTTTATGATGCTTCACTTCAGGTTTACTATATCCCTTGGATCTTCTTATTGACGATGAAACACAGAAATTGCATCCGAATTTAATACAAAAGGCACAATGCCGACTTAAGTACAAGTGGACTGAAACTCAAACTTTCTATGATTTGAACCTCTGCTGTAAGTCCAGTTTAAGTTTCCGATGCTTCACTATAGGTTTACTGTATACCTTGGACCTTCTTATTGACGATGAAACACAGAAATTGCATCCGAATTTAATACAAAAGGCACAATGCCGACATAAGTACAAGAGGACTGATACTCTAACTTTCTTTGATTTGAACCTCTGCTGTGAGTCCAGTTTTAGTTTCCGATGCTTCACTTCAGGTTTACTGTATCCCTTGGACCTTCTTATTGACGATGAAACACAGATATTGCATCCGAATTTAATAAAAAAGGCACAACGCCGACTTAAGTACAAGAGGACTGATACTCCAACTTTCTATGATTTGAACCCCTCCTGTGAGTCCAGTTTTAGATTCCGATGCTTAACTTCAGGTTTACTGTATCCCTTGGATCTTCTTATTGACGATGAAACACAGAAACTGCATCCCAATTTAATAAAAACGACACAATGAGGACTTAAGAACAAGAGGACTGACACTTTAACTTTCTATGATTTGAACCCCTCCTGTGAGTCCAGTTTTAGTTTCCAATGCTTCACTTCAGGTTTACTGTATCCCTTGGACCTTCTTACTGACGATGAAGAACAGAAATTGCTTCCGAATATAATACAAAAGGCACAATGCCGACTTAAGTACAAGAGGACTGATACTCTAACTTTCTATGATTTCAACCTCTGCTGTGAGTCCAGTTTTAGTTTCTGATGCTTCACTTCAGGTTTACTGTATCCCTTGGACCATCTTATTGACGATGAAACACAGAAATTGCATCCGAATGTAATAAAAAAGGCACAATGCCGACCTAAGTACAAGAGGACTGATACTCTAACTTTCTATGGTTTGAACCTCTGCTGTGAGTCCAGTTTAAGTTTCCGATGTTTCACTTCAGGTTTACTGTATCCCTTGGACCTTCTTATTGACGATGAAACACAGAAATTGCATCCGCATTTAATACAAAAGGCACAATGCCGACTTAAGTACAAGAGGACTGATACTCTAACTTTCTATGATTTGAACCCCTCCTGTGAGTCCAGTTTTAGATTCCGTTGCTTAACTTCAGGTTTACTGTATCCCTTGGACCTTCTTATTGACGATGAAACACAGAAATTGCATCCGAATTTAATACAAAAGGCACAATGCCGACTTAAGTACAAGAGGACTGGTACTTTAACTTTCTATGATTTGAACCCCTCCTGTGAGTCCAGTTTTAGATTCCGATGCTTAACTTCACGTTTACTGTATCCCTTGGACCTTCTTATTGACGATGAAACACAAAAATTGCATCCGAAATTAATACAAAAGGCACAATGCCGACTTAGGTACAAGAGGACTGAAACTCTAACTTTCTATGATTTGAACCACTGCTGTGAGACCAGTTTTAGATTCCGATGCTTCACTTCAGGTTTACTGTATCCCTTGGACCTTCTTATTGACGATGAAACACAGATATTGCATCCGAATTTAATAAAAATAGCACAATGCCGACTTAAGTACAAGAGGACTGATACTCCAACTTTCTATGATTTGAACCCCTCCTGTGAGTCCAGTTTTAGATTCCGATGCTTAACTTCAGGTTTACTGTTTCCCTTGGACCATCTTATTGACGATGAAACACAGAAATTGCATCCCAATTTAATAAAAACGACACAATGAGGACTTAGGAACAAGAGGACTGATACTCCAACTTTCTATGATTTGAACCCCTCCTGTGAGTCCAGTTTTAGTTTCCGATGCTTCACTTCAGGTTTGCTGTATCCCTTGGACCTTCTTACTGACGATGAAGAACAGAAATTGCATCCGAATTTGATACAAAAGGCACAATGCCGACTTAAGTACAAGAGGACTGATACTCTAACTTTCTATGATTTGAACCCCACCTGTGAGTCCAGTTTTAGATTCCGTTGCTTAACTTCAGGTTTACTGTATCCCTTGGACCTTCTTATTGACGATGAAACACAGAAATTGCGTCCGAATTTAATACAAAAGGCACAATGCCGACTTAAGTACAAGAGGACTGGTACTTTAACTTTCTATGATTTGAACCCCTCCTGTGAGTCCAGTTTTAGATTCCGCTGCTGAACTTCACGTTTACTGTATCAATTGGACCTTCTTATTGACGATGAAACACAAAAATTGCATCCGAATTTAATACAAAAGGCACAATGCCGACTTAAGTACAAGAGGACTGAAACTCTAACTTTCTATGATTGGAACCACTGCTGTGAGACCAGTTTTAGATTCCGATGCTTAACTTCAGGTTTACTGTATCCCTTGGACCTTCTTATTGACGATGAAACACAGAAATTGCATCCGAATTTAATACAAAAGGCACAATGCCGACTTCAGTACAAGAGGACTCTTACTCTAACTTTCTATGATTTGAACCTCTGCTGTGAGTCCAGTTTCAGTTTCCGATGCTTCACTTCAGGTTTACTGTATCCCTTGGACCTTCTTATTGACGATGAAACACAAATATTACATCCGAATTTAATAAAAAAGGCACAATGCCGACTTATGTACAAGAGGACTGATACTCCAACTTTCTATGATTTGAACCCCTCCTGTGAGTCCAGTTTTAGACTCCGATGCTTAACGTCAGGTTTACTGTATCCCTTGGACCTTCTTATTGACAATGGAACACAGAAATTGCATTCGAATTTAATAAAAACGACACAATGACGACTTAAGTACAAGAGGACTGATACTCTAACTTTCTATGATTTGAACCCTCCTGTGAGTCCAGTTTTATTTTCCGATGCTTCACTTCAGGTTTACTGTATACCTCGGACCTTCTTACTGACGATGAATCACAGAAAATGCATCCGAATTTAATAAAGAAGGCACAATGCCGACTTAAGCACAAGAGGACTGAAACTCTAACTTTCTATGATTTGAACCTCTGCTGTGAGTCCAGTTTTAGTTTCTGATGTTTCACTTCAGGTTTACTATATACCTTGGATCTTCTTATTGACGATGAAACACAGAAATTGCATCCGAAATTAATACAAATGGCACAAAGCCGACTTAAGTACAAGTGGACTGATACTCTAACTTTCTATGATTTGAACCTCTCCAGTGAGTCCAGTTTTAGTTTCCGATGCTTCACTTCAGGTTTACTGTATCCCTTGGACCTTCCTATTGACGATGAAACACAGAAATTGCATCCGAATTTAATAAAAAGACACAATGCCGACTTAAGTACAAGAGGACTGATACTCTAACTTTCTATGATTTGAACCCCTCCTGTGAGTCCAGTTTTAGATTCCGATGCTTAACTTCAGGTTTACTGTATCCCTTGGACCTTCTTATTGACGATGAAACACAGATATTGCATCCGAAGTCAATACAAAAGGCACAATGCCGACTTAAGTACAAGGCGACTGATACTCTAACTTTCTATGATTTGAACCTCTGCTGTGAGTCCAGTTTTAGTTTAAGATGCTTCACTTCAGGTTTACTGTTCCCTTGGACCTTCTTATTGACGATGAAACACAGAAATTGCATCCGAATTTAATAAAAAAGGCACAATGCCGACTGAAGTACAAGAGAACTGATACTCTAATTTTCTATGATTTGAACCTTTCCTGTGAGCCCAGTTTTAGTTTCCGATGCTTCACTTCAGGTTTACTGTATCCCTTGGACCTTCTTATTGACGATGAAACACAGAAATTGCATCCGAATTTAATAAAAAAGGCACAATGCCGACTTATGTACAAGAGGACTGATACTCTAACTTTCTATGATGTGAACCCCTCCTGTGAGTCCAGTTTTAGATTACAATGCTTAACTTCTGGTTTACTGTATCCCTTGGACCTTCTTATTGACGATGAAACACAGAAATTGCATCCGAATTTAATACAAAAGGCACAATGCCGACTTAAGTACCAAAGGACTGATATTCTAACTTTCTGTGATTTGAACCTCTCCTGTGAGTCCAGTTTTAGATTCCGATGCTTAACTTAGGGTTTACTGTATCCCTTGGACCCTCTTATTGACGATGAAACACAGAAATTGCATCCGAATTTAATACAAAAGGCACAATGCCACCTTAGGTACAAGAGGACTGAAACTCTAATTTTCTATGATGTGAACCCCTCCTGTGGGTCCAGTTTTAGATTACAATGCTTAACTTCTGGTTTACTGTATCCCTTGGACCTTCTTATTGACGATGAAACACAGAAATTGCATCCGAATTTAATACAAAAGGCACAATGCCGACTTAAGTACCAAAGGACTGATATTCTAACTTTCTATGATTTGAACCTCTGCTGTGAGTCCAGTTTTAGTTTCCGATGCTTCACTTTAGGTTTACTGTATCCCTTGGACCTTCTTTTTGACGATGAAACACAGAAATTGCTTCCGAATTTAATACTAAAAGCACAATGCCGACTTCCGTACAAGAGGACTGAAATTCTAACTTTCTATGATTTGAAGCTCTGCTGTGAGTCCAGTTTTAGTTTCCGATGCTTAACTTCAGGTTTACTGTATCCCTTCGACCTTCTTATTGACGATGAAACACAGAAATTGCATCCGAATTTAATACAAAAGGAACAATGCCGACTTAAGTACAAGAGGACTGAAACTCTAACTTGCTATGTTTTGAACCTCTGCTGTGAGTCCAGTTTTGTTTCCGATGCTTCACTTCAGGTTTACTGTATCCCTTGGACCTTCTTATTGACGATGAAACACAGAAATTGCATCTGAAGTTAATACAAAAGGCACAATGCCGACTTAAGTACAAGAGGACTGAAACTCTAACTTTCTATTATTTGAACCTCTGCTGTGAGTCCAGTTTTAGTTTCCGATGCTTCACTTCAGGTTTACTGTATCCCTGGGCCCTTCTTATTGACGATAAAACACAGAAATTGCATCCGAATTTAATAAAAAAGGCACAATGCCGACTTCAGTACAAGAGGACTGATACTCTAACATTCTATGATTTGAACCCCTCCTGTTGAGTCCAGTAATAGATTCCGATGCTTAACTTCAGGTTTACTGTATCCCTTGGACCTTCTTATTGGCGATGAAACACAGAAATTGCATCCGAATTTAATAAAAGAGGCACAATGCCGACTTAAGTACAAGAGGACTGATGTTCTAACTTTCTATGATTTGAACCCCTCCTGTGAGTCCAGTTTTAGATTCCGATGCTTAACTTCAGGTTTACTGTATCCCTTGGACCTTCTTATTGACGATGAAACACAGAAATTGCATCCGAATTTGATACAATAGGCACAATGCCGACTTAAATACAAGAGGACTGATACTCTAACTTTCTATGATTTGAAGCTCTCCTGTGAGTCCAGTTTTAGATTCCGATGCTTCACTTCAGGTTTGCTGTATCCCTTGGACCCTCTTATTGACGATGAAACACAGAAATTGCATCCGAATTAAATACAAAAGGCACAATGCCGACTTAAGTACAAGAGGACTGAAACTCTAACTTTCTATGATTTGAACCTCTGCTGTGAGTCCAGTTTTAGTTTCCGATGCTTCACTTCAGGTTTACTGTATCCCTTGGACCTTCTTATTGACGATGAAACACAGAAATTGCATCCGAATTCAATACAAAAGGCACAATGATGACTTAAGTACAAGAGGACTGAAACTCTAACTTTCTATGATTTGAACCTATGCTGTGAGTCCAGTTTTAGTTTCCGATGCTTCACTTCAGGTTTACTGTATACCTTGGACCTTCTTACTGACGATGAAAAACAGAAATTGCATCCGAATTTAATAAAAAAGGCACAATGCCGACTTCAGTACAAGAGGACTGATACTCTAACATTCTATGGTTTGAACCCCTCCTGTTGAGTCCAGTTTCAGATTCCGATGCTTAACTTCAGGTTTACTGTATCCCTTGGACCTTCTTATTGACGATGAAACACAGAAATTGCATCCCAATTTAATAAAAACGACACAATGACGACTTAAGAACAAGAGGACTGATACTCCAACTTTCTATGATTTGAACCCCTCCTGTGAGTCCAGTTTTAGTTTCCGATGCTTCACTTCAGGTTTACTGTATCCCTTGGACCTTCTTACTGACGATGAAAAACAGAAATTGCATCCGAATTTAATAAAAAAGGCTCAATGCCGACTTAAGTACAAGAGGACTGATACTCTAACTTTCAATGATTTGAACCCCTCCTGTGAGTCCAGTTTTGGATTCCGATGCTTAACTTCTGGTTTACTGTATCCCTTGGACCCTCCTATTGACTATGAAACACAGAAATTGCATCCGAATTTAATAAAAAAGGCACAATGCCGACTTAAGTACAAGAGGACTGAAACTCTAACTTTATATGATTTGAACCTCTGCTGTGAGTCCAGTTTAAGTTTCCGATGTTTCACTTTAGGTTTACTGTATACCTTGGACCTTCTTATTGACGATGAAACACAGAAATTGCATCCGAATTTAATACAAAATGCACAATGCCGACTTAAGTACAAGAGGACTGATACTCTAACTTTCTATGATTTCAACCTCTCCAGTGAGTCCCGTTTTAGTTTCCGATGCTTCACTTCAGGTTTACTGTATCCCTTGGACCTTCTTATTGACGATGAAACACAGAAATTGCATCCGAATTTAATAAAAAGACACAATGCCGACATAAGTACAAGAGGACTGAAACTCTAACTTTCTATGATTTGAACCACTGCTGTGAGACCAGTTTTAGATTCCGATGCTTAACTTCAGGTTTACTGTATCCCTTGGACCTTCTTATTGACGATGAAACACAGAAATTGCATACGAATTTAATACAAAAGGCACAATGCCGACTTCAGTACAAGAGGACTCTTACTCTAACTTTCTATGATTTGAACCTCTGCTGTGAGTCCAGTTTTAGTTTCCGATGCTTCACTTCAGGTTTACTGTATCCCTTGGACCTTCCTATTGACGATGAAACACAAATATTACATCCGAATTTAATAAAAAAGGCACAATGCCGAATTATGTACAAGAGGACTGATACTCCAACTTTCTATGATTTGAACCCCTCCTGTGAGTCCAGTTTTAGACTCCGATGCTTAACTTCAGGTTTACTGTATCCCTTGGACCTTCTTATTGACAATGGAACACAGAAATTGCATTCGAATTTAATAAAAACGACACAATGACGACTTAAGTACAAGAGGACTGACACTCTAACTTTCTATGATTTGAACCCTCCTGTGAGTCCAGTTTTATTTTCCGATGCTTCACTTCAGGTTTACTGTATACCACGGACCTTCATACTGACGATGAATCACAGAAAATGCATCCGAATTTAATAAAGAAGGCACAATGCCGACTTAAGCACAAGAGGACTGAAACTCTAACTTTCTATGATTTGAACCTCTGCTGTGAGTCCAGTTTTAGTTTCTGATGCTTCACTTCAGGTTTACTATATCCCTTGGATCTTCTTATTGACGATGAAACACAGAAATTGCATCCGAAATTAATACAAAAGGCACAATGCCGACTTAAGTACAAGTGGACTGAAACTCAAACTTTCTATGATTTGAACCTCTGCTGTAAGTCCAGTTTTACTTTCCGATGCATCACTTCAGGTTTACTGTATCCCTTGGACCTTCTTGTTGACGATGAAACACAGAAATTGCATCCGAATTTAATACAAAAGGCACAATGCCGACTGAAGTACAAGAGGACTGAAACTGTAACTTTCTATGAATTGTACCTCTGCTGTGAGTCCAGTTTAAGTTTCCGATGCTTCACTATAGGTTTACTGTATCCCTTGGACCTTCTTATTGACGATCAAACACAGAAATTGCATCCGAATTTAATAAAAAAGGCACAATGCCGACTTAAGTACAAGAGGACTGATACTCTAACTTTCTATGATTTGAACCCCTCCTGTGAGTCCAGTTTTAGATTCCGTTGCTTAACTTCAGGTTTACTGTATCCCTTGGACCTTCTTATTGACGATGAAACACAGAAATTGCATCCGAATTCAATACAAAAGGCACAATGATGACTTAAGTACAAGAGGACTGAAACTCTAACTTTCTATGATTTGAACCTATGCTGTGAGTCCAGTTTTAGTTTCCGATGCTTCACTTCAGGTTTACTGTATACCTTGGACCTTCTTACTGACGATGAAAAACAGAAATTGCATCCGAATTTAATAAAAAAGGCACAATGCCGACTTCAGTACAAGAGGACTGATACTCTAACATTCTATGGTTTGAACCCCTCCTGTTGAGTCCAGTTTCAGATTCCGATGCTTAACTTCAGGTTTACTGTATCCCTTGGACCTTCTTATTGACGATGAAACACAGAAATTGCATCCCAATTTAATAAAAACGACACAATGACGACTTAAGAACAAGAGGACTGATACTCCAACTTTCTATGATTTGAACCCCTCCTGTGAGTCCAGTTTTAGTTTCCGATGCTTCACTTCAGGTTTACTGTATCCCTTGGACCTTCTTACTGACGATGAAAAACAGAAATTGCATCCGAATTTAATAAAAAAGGCTCAATGCCGACTTAAGTACAAGAGGACTGATACTCTAACTTTCAATGATTTGAACCCCTCCTGTGAGTCCAGTTTTGGATTCCGATGCTTAACTTCTGGTTTACTGTATCCCTTGGACCCTCCTATTGACTATGAAACACAGAAATTGCATCCGAATTTAATAAAAAAGGCACAATGCCGACTTAAGTACAAGAGGACTGAAACTCTAACTTTATATGATTTGAACCTCTGCTGTGAGTCCAGTTTAAGTTTCCGATGTTTCACTTTAGGTTTACTGTATACCTTGGACCTTCTTATTGACGATGAAACACAGAAATTGCATCCGAATTTAATACAAAATGCACAATGCCGACTTAAGTACAAGAGGACTGATACTCTAACTTTCTATGATTTCAACCTCTCCAGTGAGTCCCGTTTTAGTTTCCGATGCTTCACTTCAGGTTTACTGTATCCCTTGGACCTTCTTATTGACGATGAAACACAGAAATTGCATCCGAATTTAATAAAAAGACACAATGCCGACATAAGTACAAGAGGACTGAAACTCTAACTTTCTATGATTTGAACCACTGCTGTGAGACCAGTTTTAGATTCCGATGCTTAACTTCAGGTTTACTGTATCCCTTGGACCTTCTTATTGACGATGAAACACAGAAATTGCATACGAATTTAATACAAAAGGCACAATGCCGACTTCAGTACAAGAGGACTCTTACTCTAACTTTCTATGATTTGAACCTCTGCTGTGAGTCCAGTTTTAGTTTCCGATGCTTCACTTCAGGTTTACTGTATCCCTTGGACCTTCCTATTGACGATGAAACACAAATATTACATCCGAATTTAATAAAAAAGGCACAATGCCGAATTATGTACAAGAGGACTGATACTCCAACTTTCTATGATTTGAACCCCTCCTGTGAGTCCAGTTTTAGACTCCGATGCTTAACTTCAGGTTTACTGTATCCCTTGGACCTTCTTATTGACAATGGAACACAGAAATTGCATTCGAATTTAATAAAAACGACACAATGACGACTTAAGTACAAGAGGACTGACACTCTAACTTTCTATGATTTGAACCCTCCTGTGAGTCCAGTTTTATTTTCCGATGCTTCACTTCAGGTTTACTGTATACCACGGACCTTCATACTGACGATGAATCACAGAAAATGCATCCGAATTTAATAAAGAAGGCACAATGCCGACTTAAGCACAAGAGGACTGAAACTCTAACTTTCTATGATTTGAACCTCTGCTGTGAGTCCAGTTTTAGTTTCTGATGCTTCACTTCAGGTTTACTATATCCCTTGGATCTTCTTATTGACGATGAAACACAGAAATTGCATCCGAAATTAATACAAAAGGCACAATGCCGACTTAAGTACAAGTGGACTGAAACTCAAACTTTCTATGATTTGAACCTCTGCTGTAAGTCCAGTTTTACTTTCCGATGCATCACTTCAGGTTTACTGTATCCCTTGGACCTTCTTGTTGACGATGAAACACAGAAATTGCATCCGAATTTAATACAAAAGGCACAATGGCGACTGAAGTACAAGAGGACTGAAACTGTAACTTTCTATGATTTGTACCTCTGCTGTGAGTCCAGTTTAAGTTTCCGATGCTTCACTATAGGTTTACTGTATCCCTTGGACCTTCTTATTGACGATCAAACACAGAAATTGCATCCGAATTTAATAAAAAAGGCACAATGCCGACTTAAGTACAAGAGGACTGATACTCTAACTTTCTATGATTTGAACCCCTCCTGTGAGTCCAGTTTTAGATTCCGTTGCTTAACTTCAGGTTTACTGTATCCCTTGGACCTTCTTATTGACGATGAAACACAGAAATTGCATCCGAATTTAATAAAAAGGCACAATGATGACTTAAGTACAAGGGGATTGAAACTCTAACTTTCTATGATTTGAACTTATGCTGTGAGTCCAGTTTTAGTTTCCGATGCTTCACTTCAGGTTTACTGTATACCTTGGACCTTCTTACTGACGATGAAAAACAGAAATTGCATCCGAATTTAATAAAAAAGGCACAATGCCGACTTCAGTACAAGAGGACTGATACTCTAACATTCAATGGTTTGAACCCCTCCTGTTGAGTCCAGTTTCAGATTCCGATGCTTAACTTCAGGTTTACTGTATCCCTTGGACCTTCTTATTGACGATGAAACACAGAAATTGCATCCGAATTTAATAAAAAGACACAATGCTGACATAAGTACAAGAGGACTGATACTCTAACTTTCTATGATTTGAACCCCTCCTGTGAGTCCAGTTTTAGGTTCCGATGCTTAACTTCAGGTTTACTGTATCCCTTGGACCATCTTATTGACGATGAAACACAGAAATTGCATCCGAAGTCAATACAAGAGGCACAATGCCGACTTAAGTACAAGGCAACTGATACTCTAACTTTCTATGATTTGAACCTCTGCTGTGAGTCCAGTTTTAGTTTAAGATGCTTCACTTCAGGTTTACTGTTCCCTTGGACCTTCTTATTGACGATGAAACACAGAAATTGCATCCGAATTTAATAAAAAAGGCACAATGCCGACTGTAGTACAAGAGAACTGATACTCTAACTTTCTATGATTGGAACCCCTCCTGTGAGTCCAGTTTTAGTTTCCGATGCTTCACTTCAGGTTTACTGTATCCCTTGGACCTTCTTATTGACGATGAAACACAGAAATTGCATCCGAATTTAATAAAAAAGGCACAATGCCGACTTAAGTACAAGAGGACTGATACTCTAACTTTCTATGATTTGAACCCCTCCTGTGAGTCTAGTTTTAGATTCCGTTGCTTAACTTCTGGTTTACTGTATACCTTGGACCTTCTTATTGACGATGAAACACAGAAATTGCATCCGAATTTAATACAAAAGGCACAATGCCGACTTAAGTACAAGAGGACTGATACTCTAACTTTCTATGATTTGAACCCCTCCAGTGAGTCCAGGTTTAGTTTCCGATGCTTCACTTCAGGTTTACTGCATCCCTTGGACCTTCTTATTGACGATGAAGCACAGAAATTGCATCCGGAATTAATAAAAAAGACACAATGACGACTTAAGTACAAGAGGACTGATACTCTAACTTTCTATGATGTGAACCCCTCCTGTGAGTCCAGTTTTAGATTCCGATGCTTAACTTCAGGTTTACTGTATCCCTTGGACCATCTTATTGACGATGAAACACAGAAATTGCATCCGAAGTCAATACAAAAGGCACAATGCCGACTTAAGTACAAGGCGACTGATACTCTAACTTTCTATGATTTGAACCTCTGCTGAGAGTCCAGTTTTAGTTTAAGATGCTTCACTTCAGGTTTACTGTTCCCTTGGACCTTCTTATTGACGATGAAACACAGAAATTGCATCCGAATTTAATAAAAAAGGCACAATGCCGACTTAAGTACAAGAGGACTGATACTCTAACTTTCTATGATTTGAACCCCTCCTGTGAGTCCTGTTTTAGTTTCCGATGCTTCACATCAGGTTTACTGTATCCCTTGGACCTTCTTATTGACGATGAAACACAGAAATTGCATCCGAATTTAATAAAAGAGGCACAATGCCGACTTAAGTACAAGAGGACTGATGCTCTAACTTTCTATGAGTTGAAACCCTCCTGTGAGTCCAGTTTTAGATTCCGATGCTTAACTTCAGGTTTACTGTATCCCTTGGACCTTCTTATTGACGATGAAACACAGAAATTGCATCCGAATTTAATACAAAAGGCACAATGCCGACTTAAGTACCAAAGGACTGATATTCAAACTTTCTATGATTTGAACCTCTCCTGTGAGTCCAGTTTTAGATTCCGATGCTTAACTTCGGGTTTACTGTATCCCTTGGACCCTCTTATTGACGATGAAACACAGAAATTGCATCCGAATTTAATACAAAAGGCACAATGCCGACTTAAGTACAAGAGGACTTAAACTCTAAATTTCTATGAATTGAACCTCTGCTGTGAGTCCAGTTTTAGTTTCCGATGCTTCACTTTAGGTTTACCGTATCCCTTGGACCTTCTTTTTGACGATGAAACACAGAAATTACTTCCGAATTTAATACTAAAGGCACAATGCCGACTTCCGTACAAGAGGACTGAAACTCTAAGTTTCTATGATTTGAACCTGTGCTGTGAGTCCAGTTTTAGTTTCCGATGCTTAACTTCAGGTTTACTGTATCCCTTGGACCTTCTTATTGACGATGAAACACAGAAATTGCATCCGAATTTAATACAAAAGGCACAATGCCGACTTAAGTACAAGAGGACTGATACTCTAACATACTATGATTTGAACCCCTCCTGTTGAGTCCAGTTTTAGATTCCGATGCTTAACTTCAGGTTTACTGTATCCCTTGGACCTTCTTATTGACGATGAAACACAGAAATTGCATCCGAATTTAATACAATAGGCACAATGCCGACTTAAATACAAGAGGACTGATACTCTAACTTTCTATGATTGGAAGCTCTCCTGTGAATCCAGTTTTAGATTCCGATGCTTCACTTCAGGTTTGCTGTATCCCTTGGACGCTCTTATTGACGATGAAACACAGAAATTGCATCCGAATTTAATACAAAAGGCACAATGCCGACTTAAGTACAAGAGGACTGAAACTCAAACTTTCTATGATTTGAACCTCTGCTGTGAGTCCAGTTTTAGTTTCCGATGTTTCACTTCAGGTTTACTGTATCCCTTGGACCTTCTTATTGACGATGAACACAGAAATTGCATCCTAAATCAATACAAAATGCACAATGATGACTTAAGTACAAGAGGACTGAAACTCTAACTTTCTATGATTTGAACCTATGCTGTGAGTCCAGTTTTAGTTTCCAATGCTTCACTTCAGGTTTACTGTATACCTTGGACCTTATTACTGACGATGAAAAACAGCAATTGCATCCGAATTTAATAAAAAAGGCACAATGCAAACTTCAGTACAAGAGGACTGATACTCTAACTTTCTATGATTTCAACCCCTGCTGTGAGTCCAGTTTTAGATTCCAATGCTTAACTTCTGGTTTACTGTACCCCTTGGACCTTCTTATTGACGATGAAACACAGAAATTGCATCCGAATTTAATACAAAAGGCACAATGCCGACTTAAGTACCAAAGGACTGATATTCTAACTTTCTATGATTTGAACCTCTCCTGTGAGTCCAGTTTTAGATTCCGATGCTTAACTTCGGGTTTACTGTATCCCTTGGACCCTCTTATTGACGATGAAACACAGAAATTGCATCCGAATTTAATACAAAAGGCACAATGCCGACTTAAGTACTAGAGGACTGAAACTCTAATTTTCTATGAATCGAACCTCTGCTGTGAGTCCAGTTTTAGTTTCCGATGCTTCACTTTAGGTTTACTGTATCCCTTGGACCATCTTTTTGACGATGAAACACAGAAATTGCTTCCGAAATTAATACTAAAGGCACAATGCCGACTTCCGTACAAGAGGACTGAAACCCTACCTTTCTATGATTTGAACCTCTGCTGTGAGTCCAGTTTTAGTTTCCGATAATTAACTTCAGGTTTACTGTATCCCTTGGACCTTCTTATTGACGATGAAACACAGAAATTGCATCCGAATTTAATACAAAAGGCACAATGCCGACTTAAGTACAAGAGGACTGAAACTCTAACTTTCTATGTTTTGAACCTCTGCTGTGTGTCCAGTTTTGTTTCCGATGCTTCACTTCAGGTTTACTGTATCCCTTGGACCTTCTTATTGACGATGAAACACAGAAATTGCATCCGAATTTAATAAAAGAGGCACAATGCCGACTTAAGTACAAGAGGACTGATGCTCTAACTTTCTATAAGTTGAAACCCTCCTGTGAGTCCAGTTTTAGATTCCGATGCTTAACTTCAGGTTTACTGTATCCCTTGGACCTTCTTATTGACGATGAAACACAGAAATTGCATCCGAATTTAATACAATAGGCACAATGCCAACTTAAATACAAGAGTACTGATACTCTAACTTTCTATGATTTGAAGCTCTCCTGTGAGTCCAGTTTTAGATTCCGATGCTTCACTTCAGGTTTGCTGCATCCCTTGGACCCTCTTATTGTCGATGAAACACAGAAATTGCATCCGAATTTAATACAAAAGGCACAATGCCGACTTAAGTACAAGAGGACTGAAACTCTAACTTACTATGATTTGAACCTCTGCTATGAGTCCAGTTTTAGTTTCCGATGCTTCACTTCAGGTTTACTGTATCCGTTGGACCTTCTTATTGACGATGAAACACAGAAATTGCATCCGAATTCAATACAAAAGGCACAATGATGACTTAAGTACAAGACGACTGAAACTCTAACTTTCTATGATTTGAACCTATGCTGTGAGTCCAGTTTTAGTTTCCGATGCTTCACTTCACATTTACTTTATCCCTGGGACCTTCTTATTGACGATAAAACACAGAAATTGCATCCGAATTTAATAAAAAAGGCACAATGCCGACTTCAGTACCATAGGACTGATACTCTAACATTCTATGATTTAAACCCCTCCTGTTGAGTCCAGTTTTAGATTCCGATGCTTAACTTCAGGTTTACTGTATCCCTTGGACCTTCTTATTGACGATGAAACACAGAAATTGCATCCGAATTTAATAAAAAATGCACAATGCCGACTTAAGTACAAGAGGACTGATACTCTAACTTTCTATGATTTGAACGCCTCCTGTGAGTCCAGTTTTAGATTCCAATGCCTTACTTCTGGTTTACTGTATCCCTTGGACCTTCTTATTGACGATGAAACACAGAAATTGCATCCGAATTTAATACAAAAGGCACAATGCCGACTTAAGTGCCAAAAGGACTGATATTCTAACTTTCTATGATTTGAATCTCTCCTGTGAGTCCAGTTTTAGATTCCGATGCTTAACTTCGGGTTTACTGTATCCCTTGGACCCTCTTATTGACGATGAAACACAGAAATTGCATCCGAATATAATACAAAAGGCACAATGCCGACTTAAGTACAAGAGGACTGAAACTCTAATTTTCTATGAATTGAACCTCTGCTGTGAGTCCAGTTTTAGTTTCTGATGCTTCACTTTAGGTTTACTGTATCCCTTGGACCTTCTTTTTGACGATGAAACACAGAAATTGCTTCCGAATTTAATACTAAAGTCACAATGCCGACTTCCGTACAAGAGGACTGAAACTCTAACTTTCTATGATTTGAACCTCTGCTGTGAGTCCAGTTTTAGTTTCCGATGCTTAACTTCAGGTTTACTGTATCCCTTGGACCTTCTTATTGACGATAAAGCACAGAAATTGCATCCGAATTTAATACAAAAGGCACAATGCCGACTTAAGTACAAGAGGACTGATACTCTAACATTCTATGATTTGAACCCCTCCTGTTGAGTCCAGTTTTAGATTCCGATGCTTAACTTCAGGTTTACTGTATCCATTGGACCTTCTTATTGACGATGAAACACAGAAATTGCATCCGAATTTAATAAAAGAGGCACAATGCCGACTTAAGTACAAGAGGACTAATGCTCTAACTTTCTATGAGTTGAACCCCTCCTGTGAGTCCAGTTTTAGATTCCGATGCTTAACTTCAGGTTTACTGTATCCCTTGGACCTTCTTATTGACGATGAAACACAGAAATTGCATCCGAATTTAATACAATAGGCACAATGCCGACTTAAATACAAGAGGACTGATACTCTAACTTTCTATGATTTGAAGCTCTCCTGTGAATCCAGTTTTAGATTCCGATGCTTCACTTCAGGTTTGCTGTATCCCTTGTACCCTCTTATTGACGATGAAACACAGAAATTGCATCCGAATTTAATACAAAAGGCACAATGCCGACTTAAGTACAAGAGGACTGAAACTCTAACTTTCTATGATTTGAACCTCTGCTGTGAGTCCAGTTTTAGTTTCTGATGCTTCACTTCAGGTTTACTGTATCCCTTGGACCTTCTTATTGACGATGAAACACAGAAATTGCATCCGAATTCAATACAAAAGGCACAATGATGACTTAAGTACAAGAGGACTGAAACTGTAACTTTCTATGATTTGAACCTATGCTGTGAGTCCAGTTTTAGTTTCCGATGCTTCACTTCAGGTTTACTGTATACCTTGGACCTTCTTACTGACGATGAAAAACAGAAATTGCATCCGAATTTAATAAAAAAGGCACAATGCAGACTTCAGTACAAGAGGACTGATACTTTAACATTCTATGATTTGAACCCCTCCTGTTGAGTCCAGTTTTAGATTCCGTTGCTTAACTTCAGGTTTACTGTATCGCTTGGACCTTCTTATTGACGAAGAACCACAGAAATTGCATCCGAATTTAATAAAAAAGGCACAATGCCGACTTAAGTACAAGAGGACTGATACTCTAACTTTCTATGATTTGAACCCCTCCTGTGAGTCCAGTTTTACATTCCGTTGCTTAACTTCAGGTTTACTGCATCCCTTGGACAGTCTTATTAACGATGAAACACAGAAATTCCATCCGAATTTAATACAAAAGGCACAATGCCGACTTAAGTACAAGAGGACTGATAATCTAACTTTCTATGATTTGAACAACTCCAGTGAGTCCAGTTTTAGTTTCCGATACTTCACTTCAGATTTACTGTATCCCTTCTACCTTCTTATTGACTATGAAACACAGAAATTGCATCCGAATTTAATAAAAAAGACACAATGCCGACTTAAGTACAAGAGGACTGTTACTCTAACTTTCTATGATTTGAACCCTTCCTGTGAGTCCAGTTTTATATTCCGATGCTCAACATCAGGTTTACTGTATCCCTTGGACCTTCTTATTGACGATGAAACACAGAAATTGCATCCGAAGTCAATACAAAAGGCACAATGCCGACTTAAGTACAGGGCAACTGATACTCTAACTTTCTATGATTTGAACCTCTGCTGTGAGTCCAGTTTTAGTTTAAGATGCTTCACTTCAGGTTTACTGTTCCCCTTGGACCTTCTTATTGACGATGAAACACAGAAATTGCATCCGAATTTAATAAAAAAGGCACAATGCCGACTGAAGTACAAAAGAACTGATACTCTAACTTTCTATGATTTGAACCCCTCCTGTGAGTCCAGTTTTAGTTTCCGATGCTTCACTTCAGGTTTACTGTATCCCTTGGACCTTCTTATTGACGATGAAACACAGAAATTGCATCCGAATTTAATAAAAAAGGCACAATGCCGACTTAAGTACAAGAGGACTGATACTCTAACTTTCTATGATTTGAACCCCTCCTGGGAGTCCAGTTTTAGATTCCAATGCTTAACTTCTGGTTTACTGTATCCCTTGGACCTTCTTATTGAAGATGAAACACAGATATTGCATCCGAATTTAATACAAAAGGCACAATGCCGACTTAAGTACCAAAGGACTGATATTCTAACTTTCTATGATTTGAACCTCTCCAGTGAGTGCAGTTTTAGATTCCGATGCTTAACTTCGAATTTACTGTATCCCTTGGACCCCCTTATTGACGATGAAACACAGAAATTGCATCCGAATTTAATACAAAAGGCACAATGCCGACTTAAGTACCAAAGGACTGATATTCTAACTTTCTATGATTTGAACCTCTCCTGTGAGTCCAGTTTTAGATTCCGATGCTTAATTTCGGGTTTACTGTATCCCTTGGACCCTCTTATTGACGATGAAACACAGAAATTGCATCCGAATTTAATACAAAAGGCACAATGCCGACTTAAGTACAAGAGGACTGAAACTCTAATTTTCTATGAATTGAACCTCTGCTGTGAGTCCAGTTTTAGTTTCCGATGCTTCACTTTAGGTTTACTGTATCCCTTGGACCTTCTTATTGACGAAGAAACACAGAAATTGCTTCCGAATTTAATACTAAAGGCACAATGCCGACTTCCGTACAAGAGGACTTAAACTCTAACTTTCTATGATTTGAACCTCTGCTGTGAGTCCAGTTTTAGTTTCCGATGCTTAACTTCAGGTTTACTGTATCCCTTGGACCTTCTTATTGACGATGAAACACAGAAATTGCATCCGAATTTAATACAAAAGGCACAATGCCGACTTAAGTACAAGAGGACTGATACTCTAACATTCTATGATTTGAACCCCTCCTGTTGAGTCCAGTTTTAGATTCCGATGCTTAACTTCAGGTTTACTGTATCCATTAGACCTTCTTATTGACGATGAAACACAGAAATTGCATCCGAATTTAATACAAAAGGCACAATGCCGACTTAAGTACCAAAGGACTGATATTCTAACTTTCTATGATTTGAACCTCTCCTGTGAGTCCAGTTTTAGATTCCGATGCTTAACTTCGGGTTTACTGTATCCCTTGGACCCTCTTATTGACGATGAAACACAGAAATTGCATCCGAATTTAATACAAAAGGCACAATGCCGACTTAAGTACAAGAGGACTGAAACTCTAATTTTCTATGAATTGAACCTCTGCTGTGAGTCCAGTTTTAGTTTCCGATGCTTCACTTTAGGTTTACTGTATCCCTTGGACCTTCTTTTTGGCGATGAAACACAGAAATTGCTTCCGAATTTAATACTAAAGGCACAATGCCGACTTCCGTACAAGAGGACTGAAACTCTAACTTTCTATGATTTGAACCTCTGCTGTGAGTCCAGTTTTAGTTTCCGATGCTTAACTTCAGGTTTACTGTATCCCTTGGACCTTCTTATTGACGATGAAACACAGAAATTGCATCCGAATTTAATACAATAGGCACAATGCCGACTTAAATACAAGAGGACTGATACTCCAACTTTCTATGATTTGAAGCTCTCCAGTGAATCCAGTTTTAGATTCCGATGCTTCACTTCAGGTTTGCTGTATCCCTTGGACCCTCTTATTGACGATGAAACACAGAAATTGCATCCGAATTTAAAACAAAAGGCACAATGCCGACTTAAGTACAAGAGGACTGAAACTCTAACTTTCTATGATTTGAACCTCTGCTGTGAGTCCAGTTTTAGTTTCCGATGCTTCACTTCAGGTTTACTGTATCCCTTGGACCTTCTTATTGACGATGAAACACAGAAATTGCATCCGAATTCAATACAAAAGGCACAATGATGACTTAAGTACAAGAGGACTGAAACTCTAACTTTCTATGATTTGAACCTATGCTGTGAGTCCAGTTTTAGTTTCCGATGCTTCACTTCAGGTTTACTGTATACCTTGGACCTTCTTACTGACGATGAAAAACAGAAATTTCATCCGAATTTAATAAAAAAGTCACAATGCAGACTTCAGTACAAGAGGACTGATACTCTAACATTCTATGATTTGAACCCCTCCTGTGAGTCCAGTTTTAGATTCCGTCGCTTAACTTGAGGTTTACTGTATCCCTTGGGCATTCTTATTGACGATGAAACACAGAAATTGCATCCAAATTTAATACAAAAGGCACAATGCCGACTTAAGTACAAGAGGACTGATACTCTAACTTTCTATGATTTGAATCCCTCCTGTGAGTCCAGTTTTAGATTCCGTTGCTTAACTTCAGGTTTACTGTATCCCTTGGACATTCTTATTGACGATGAAACACAGAAATTGCATCCGAATTTAATACAAAAGGCACAATGCCGACTTAAGTACAAGAGGACTGATTTTCAAACTTTCTATGATTTGAACCCCTCCAGTGAGTCCAGTTTTAGTTTCCGATGCTTCACTTCAGGTTTACTGTATCCCTTGGACCTTCTTATTGACTATGAAACACAGAAATTGCATCCGAATTTAATAAAAAAGACACAATGCCGACTTAAGTACAAGAGGACTGTTACTCTAACTTTCTATGATTTGAACCCCTCCTGTGAGTCCAGTTTTAGATTCCGATGCTCAACTTCAGGTTTACTGTATCCCTTGGACCTTCTTATTGACGATGAAACACAGAAATTGCATCCGAAGTCAATACAAAAGGCACAATGCCGACTTAAGTACAAGGCAACTGATACTCTAACTTTCTATGATTTGAACCTCTGCTGTGAGTCCAGTTTTAGTTTCCGATGCTTAACTTCAGGTTTGCTGTATCCCTTGGACCTTCTTATTGACGATGAAACACAGAAATTGCATCCGAATTTAATACAAAAGGCACAATGCCGACTTAAGTACAAGAGGACTGATATTCTAACTTTCTATGATTTGAACCTCTCCTGTGAGTCCAGTTTTAGATTCCGATGCTTAACTTCGGGTTTACTGTATCCCTTGGACCCTCTTATTGACGATGAAACACAGAAATTGCATCCGAATTTAATACAATAGGCACAATGCCGACTTAAGTACAAGAGGACTGAAACTCTAACTTTCTATGATTTGACCTCTGCTGTGAGTCCAGTTTTAGTTTCCGATGCTTAACTTCAGGTTTACTGTATCCCTTGGACCTTCTTATTGACGATGAAACACAGAAATTGCATCCGAATTTAATACAAAAGGCACAATGCCGACTTAAGTACAAGAGGACTGATACTCTAACATTCTATGATTTGAACCCCTCCTGTTGAGTCCAGTTTTAGATTCCGATGCTTAACTTCAGGTTTACTGTATCCATTAGACCTTCTTATTGACGATGAAACACAGAAATTGCATCCGAATTTAATACAAAAGGCACAATGCCGACTTAAGTACCAAAGGACTGATATTCTAACTTTCTATGATTTGAACCTCTCCTGTGAGTCCAGTTTTAGATTCCGATGCTTAACTTCGGGTTTACTGTATCCCTTGGACCCTCTTATTGACGATGAAACACAGAAATTGCATCCGAATTTAATACAAAAGGCACAATGCCGACTTAAGTACAAGAGGACTGAAACTCTAATTTTCTATGAATTGAACCTCTGCTGTGAGTCCAGTTTTAGTTTCCGATGCTTCACTTTAGGTTTACTGTATCCCTTGGACCTTCTTTTTGGCGATGAAACACAGAAATTGCTTCCGAATTTAATACTAAAGGCACAATGCCGACTTCCGTACAAGAGGACTGAAACTCTAACTTTCTATGATTTGAACCTCTGCTGTGAGTCCAGTTTTAGTTTCCGATGCTTAACTTCAGGTTTACTGTATCCCTTGGACCATCTTATTGACGATGAAACACAGAAATTGCATCCGAATTTAATACAATAGGCACAATGCCGACTTAAATACAAGAGGACTGATACTCTAACTTTCTATGATTTGAAGCTCTCCAGTGAATCCAGTTTTAGATTCCGATGCTTCACTTCAGGTTTGCTGTATCCCTTGGACCCTCTTATTGACGATGAAACACAGAAATTGCATCCGAATTTAAACCAAAAGGCACAATGCCGACTTAAGTACAAGAGGACTGAAACTCTAACTTTCTATGATTTGAACCTCTGCTGTGAGTCCAGTTTTAGTTTCCGATGCTTAACTTCAGGTTTACTGTATCCCTTGGACCTTCTTAATGACGATGAAACACAGAAATTGCATCCGAATTCAATACAAAAGGCACAATGATGACTTAAGTACAAGAGGACTGAAACTCTAACTTTCTATGATTTGAACCTATGCTGTGAGTCCAGTTTTAGTTTCCGATGCTTCACTTCAGGTTTACTGTATACCTTGGACCTTCTTACTGACGATGAAAAACAGAAATTGCATCCGAATTTAATAAAAAAGGCACAATGCAGACTTCAGTACAAGAGGACTGATACTCTAACATTCTATGATTTGAACCCCTCCTGTGAGTCCAGTTTTAGATTCCGTTGCTTAACTTGAGGTTTACTGTATCCCTTGGGCATTCTTATTGACGATGAAACACAGAAATTGCATCCGAATTTAATACAAAAGGCACAATGCCGACTTAAGTACAAGAGGACTGATACTCTAACTTTCTATGATTTGAACCCCTCCTGTGAGTCCAGTTTTACATTCCGTTGCTTAACTTCAGGTTTACTGCATCCCTTGGACAGTCTTATTAACGATGAAACACAGAAATTCCATCCGAATTTAATACAAAAGGCACAATGCCGACTTAAGTACAAGAGGACTGATAATCTAACTTTCTATGATTTGAACAACTCCAGTGAGTCCAGTTTTAGTTTCCGATACTTCACTTCAGGTTTACTGAATCCCTTCTACCTTCTTATTGACTATGAAACACAGAAATTGCATCCGAATTTAATAAAAAAGACACAATGCCGACTTAAGTACAAGAGGACTGTTACTCTAACTTTCTATGATTTGAACCCTTCCTGTGAGTCCAGTTTTAGATTCCGATGCTCAACATCAGGTTTACTGTATCCCTTGGACCTTCTTATTGACGATGAAACACAGAAATTGCATCCGAAGTCAATACAAAAGGCACAATGCCGACTTAAGTACAGGGCAACTGATACTCTAACTTTCTATGATTTGAACCTCTGCTGTGAGTCCAGTTTTAGTTTAAGATGCTTCACTTCAGGTTTACTGTTCCCTTGGACCTTCTTATTGACGATGAAACACAGAAATTGCATCCGAATTTAATAAAAAAGGCACAATGCCGACTGAAGTACAAAAGAACTGATACTCTAACTTTCTATGATTTGAACCCCTCCTGTGAGTCCAGTTTTAGTTTCCGATGCTTCACTTCAGGTTTACTGTATCCCTTGGACCTTCTTATTGACGATGAAACACAGAAATTGCATCCGAATTTAATAAAAAAGGCACAATGCCGACTTAAGTACAAGAGGACTGATACTCTAACTTTCTATGATTTGAACCCCTCCTGGGAGTCCAGTTTTAGATTCCAATGCTTAACTTCTGGTTTACTGTATCCCTTGGACCTTCTTATTGAAGATGAAACACAGATATTGCATCCGAATTTAATACAAAAGGCACAATGCCGACTTAAGTACCAAAGGACTGATATTCTAACTTTCTATGATTTGAACCTCTCCAGTGAGTGCAGTTTTAGATTCCGATGCTTAACTTCGAATTTACTGTATCCCTTGGACCCCCTTATTGACGATGAAACACAGAAATTGCATCCGAATTTAATACAAAAGGCACAATGCCGACTTAAGTACCAAAGGACTGATATTCTAACTTTCTATGATTTGAACCTCTCCTGTGAGTCCAGTTTTAGATTCCGATGCTTAATTTCGGGTTTACTGTATCCCTTGGACCCTCTTATTGACGATGAAACACAGAAATTGCATCCGAATTTAATACAAAAGGCACAATGCCGACTTAAGTACAAGAGGACTGAAACTCTAATTTTCTATGAATTGAACCTCTGCTGTGAGTCCAGTTTTAGTTTCCGATGCTTCACTTTAGGTTTACTGTATCCCTTGGACCTTCTTATTGACGAAGAAACACAGAAATTGCTTCCGAATTTAATACTAAAGGCACAATGCCGACTTCCGTACAAGAGGACTTAAACTCTAACTTTCTATGATTTGAACCTCTGCTGTGAGTCCAGTTTTAGTTTCCGATGCTTAACTTCAGGTTTACTGTATCCCTTGGACCTTCTTATTGACGATGAAACACAGAAATTGCATCCGAATTTAATACAAAAGGCACAATGCCGACTTAAGTACAAGAGGACTGATACTCTAACATTCTATGATTTGAACCCCTCCTGTTGAGTCCAGTTTTAGATTCCGATGCTTAACTTCAGGTTTACTGTATCCATTAGACCTTCTTATTGACGATGAAACACAGAAATTGCATCCGAATTTAATACAAAAGGCACAATGCCGACTTAAGTACCAAAGGACTGATATTCTAACTTTCTATGATTTGAACCTCTCCTGTGAGTCCAGTTTTAGATTCCGATGCTTAACTTCGGGTTTACTGTATCCCTTGGACCCTCTTATTGACGATGAAACACAGAAATTGCATCCCAATTTAATACAAAAGGCACAATGCCGACTTAAGTACAAGAGGACTGAAACTCTAATTTTCTATGAATTGAACCTCTGCTGTGAGTCCAGTTTTAGTTTCCGATGCTTCACTTTAGGTTTACTGTATCCCTTGGACCTTCTTTTTGGCGATGAAACACAGAAATTGCTTCCGAATTTAATACTAAAGGCACAATGCCGACTTCCGTACAAGAGGACTGAAACTCTAACTTTCTATGATTTGAACCTCTGCTGTGAGTCCAGTTTTAGTTTCCGATGCTTAACTTCAGGTTTACTGTATCCCTTGGACCTTCTTATTGACGATGAAACACAGAAATTGCATCCGAATTTAATACAATAGGCACAATGCCGACTTAAATACAAGAGGACTGATACTCCAACTTTCTATGATTTGAAGCTCTCCAGTGAATCCAGTTTTAGATTCCGATGCTTCACTTCAGGTTTGCTGTATCCCTTGGACCCTCTTATTGACGATGAAACACAGAAATTGCATCCGAATTTAAAACAAAAGGCACAATGCCGACTTAAGTACAAGAGGACTGAAACTCTAACTTTCTATGATTTGAACCTCTGCTGTGAGTCCAGTTTTAGTTTACGATGCTTCACTTCAGGTTTACTGTATCCCTTGGACCTTCTTATTGACGATGAAACACAGAAATTGCATCCGAATTCAATACAAAAGGCACAATGATGACTTAAGTACAAGAGGACTGAAACTCTAACTTTCTATGATTTGAACCTATGCTGTGAGTCCAGTTTTAGTTTCCGATGCTTCACTTCAGGTTTACTGTATACCTTGGACCTTCTTACTGACGATGAAAAACAGAAATTTCATCCGAATTTAATAAAAAAGTCACAATGCAGACTTCAGTACAAGAGGACTGATACTCTAACATTCTATGATTTGAACCCCTCCTGTGAGTCCAGTTTTAGATTCCGTCGCTTAACTTGAGGTTTACTGTATCCCTTGGGCATTCTTATTGACGATGAAACACAGAAATTGCATCCGAATTTAATACAAAAGGCACAATGCCGACTTAAGTACAAGAGGACTGATACTCTAACTTTCTATGATTTGAATCCCTCCTGTGAGTCCAGTTTTAGATTCCGTTGCTTAACTTCAGGTTTACTGTATCCCTTGGACATTCTTATTGACGATGAAACACAGAAATTGCATCCGAATTTAATACAAAAGGCAAAATGCCGACTTAAGTACAAGAGGACTGATTTTCAAACTTTCTATGATTTGAACCCCTCCAGTGAGTCCAGTTTTAGTTTCCGATGCTTCACTTCAGGTTTACTGTATCCCTTGGACCTTCTTATTGACTATGAAACACAGAAATTGCATCCGAATTTAATAAAAAAGACACAATGCCGACTTAAGTACAAGAGGACTGTTACTCTAACTTTCTATGATTTGAACCCCTCCTGTGAGTCCAGTTTTAGATTCCGATGCTCAACTTCAGGTTTACTGTATCCCTTGGACCTTCTTATTGACGATGAAACACAGAAATTGCATCCGAAGTCAATACAAAAGGCACAATGCCGACTTAAGTACAAGGCAACTGATACTCTAACTTTCTATGATTTGAACCTCTGCTGTGAGTCCAGTTTTAGTTTCCGATGCTTAACTTCAGGTTTGCTGTATCCCTTGGACCTTCTTATTGACGATGAAACACAGAAATTGCATCCGAATTTAATACAAAAGGCACAATGCCGACTTAAGTACAAGAGGACTGATATTCTAACTTTCTATGATTTGAACCTCTCCTGTGAGTCCAGTTTTAGATTCCGATGCTTAACTTCGGGTTTACTGTATCCCTTGGACCCTCTTATTGACGATGAAACACAGAAATTGCATCCGAATTTAATACAATAGGCACAATGCCGACTTAAGTACAAGAGGACTGAAACTCTAACTTTCTATGATTTGACCTCTGCTGTGAGTCCAGTTTTAGTTTCCGATGCTTAACTTCAGGTTTACTGTATCCCTTGGACCTTCTTATTGACGATGAAACACAGAAATTGCATCCGAATTTAATACAAAAGGCACAATGCCGACTTAAGTACAAGAGGACTGATACTCTAACATTCTATGATTTGAACCCCTCCTGTTGAGTCCAGTTTTAGATTCCGATGCTTAACTTCAGGTTTACTGTATCCATTAGACCTTCTTATTGACGATGAAACACAGAAATTGCATCCGAATTTAATACAAAAGGCACAATGCCGACTTAAGTACCAAAGGACTGATATTCTAACTTTCTATGATTTGAACCTCTCCTGTGAGTCCAGTTTTAGATTCCGATGCTTAACTTCGGGTTTACTGTATCCCTTGGACCCTCTTATTGACGATGAAACACAGAAATTGCATCCGAATTTAAACCAAAAGGCACAATGCCGACTTAAGTACAAGAGGACTGAAACTCTAACTTTCTATGATTTGAACCTCTGCTGTGAGTCCAGTTTTAGTTTCCGATGCTTAACTTCAGGTTTACTGTATCCCTTGGACCTTCTTAATGACGATGAAACACAGAAATTGCATCCGAATTCAATACAAAAGGCACAATGATGACTTAAGTACAAGAGGACTGAAACTCTAACTTTCTATGATTTGAACCTATGCTGTGAGTCCAGTTTTAGTTTCCGATGCTTCACTTCAGGTTTACTGTATACCTTGGACCTTCTTACTGACGATGAAAAACAGAAATTGCATCCGAATTTAATAAAAAAGGCACAATGCAGACTTCAGTACAAGAGGACTGATACTCTAACATTCTATGATTTGAACCCCTCCTGTGAGTCCAGTTTTAGATTCCGTTGCTTAACTTGAGGTTTACTGTATCCCTTGGGCATTCTTATTGACGATGAAACACAGAAATTGCATCCGAATTTAATACAAAAGGCACAATGCCGACTTAAGTACAAGAGGACTGATACTCTAACTTTCTATGATTTGAACCCCTCCTGTGAGTCCAGTTTTAGATTCCGTTGCTTAACTTCAGGTTTACTGTATCCCTTGGACATTCTTATTGACGATGAAACACAGAAATTGCATCCGAATTTAATACAAAAGGCACAATGCCGACTTAAGTACAAGAGGACTGATTTTCTAACTTTCTATGATTTGAACCCCTCCAGTGAGTCCAGTTTTAGTTTCCGATGCTTCACTTCAGGTTTACTGTATCCCTTGGACCTTCTTATTGACTATGAAACACAGAAATTGCATCCGAATTTAATAAAAAAGACACAATGCCGACTTACGTACAAGAGGACTGTTACTCTAACTTTCTATGATTTGAACCCCTCCTGTGAGTCCAGTTTTAGATTCCGATGCTCAACTTCAGGTTTACTGTATCCCTTGGACCTTCTTATTGACGATGAAACACAGAAATTGCATCCGAAGTCAATACAAAAGGCACAATGCCGACTTAAGTACAAGGCAACTGATACTCTAATTTTCTATGATTTGAACCTCTGCTGTGAGTCCAGTTTTAGTTTAAGATGCTTCACTTCAGGTTTACTGTTCCCTTGGACCTTCTTATTGACGATGAAACACAGAAATTGCATCCGAATTTAACAAAAGAGGCACAATGCCGACTGAAGTACAAGAGAACTGATACTCTAACTTTCTATGATTTGAACCCCTCCTGTGAGTGAAGTTTTAGTTTCCGATGCTTCGCTTCAGGTTTACTGTATCCCTTGGACCTTCTTATTGACGATGAAAGACAGAAATTGCATCCGAATTTAATAAAAAAGGCACAATGCCGACTTATGTACAAGAGGACTGATACTCTAACTTCCTATGATTTGAACCACTGCTGTGAGTCCAGTTTTAGATTCCAATGCTTAACTTCTGGTTTACTGTATCCCTTGTACCTTCTTATTGACGATGAAACACAGATATTGCATCCGAATTTAATACAAAAGGCACAATGCCGACTTAAGTACCAAAGGACTGATATTCTAACTTTCTATGATTTGAACCTCTCCTGTGAGTCCAGTTTTAGATTCCGATGCTTAACTTCGAATTTACTGTATCCCTTGGACCCCCTTATTGACGATGAAACACAGAAATTGCATCCGAATTTAATACAGAAGGCACAATGCCGACTTAAGTACAAGAGGACTGAAACTCTAACTTTCTATGAATTGAACCTCTGCTGTGAGTCCAGTTTTAGTTTCCGATGCTTCACTTCAGGTTTACTGTATCCCTTGGACCTTCTTATTGACGATGAAACACAGAAATTGCTTCCGAATTTAATACTAAAGGCACAATGTTGACTTACGTACAAGAGGACTGAAACTCTAAGTTTCTATGATTTGAACCTCTGCTGTGAGTCCAGTTTTAGTTTCCGATGCTTAACTTCAGGTTTACTGTATCCCTTGGACCTTCTTATTGACGATGAAACACAGAAATAGCATCCGAATTTAATACAAAATGCACAATGCCGACTTAAGTACAAGAGGACTGAAACTCTAACTTTCTATGTTTTGAACCTCTGCTGTGAGTCCAGTTTTGTTTCCGATGCTTCACTTCAGGTTTACTGTATCCCTTGGACCTTCTTATTGACGATGAAGCACAGAAATTGCGTCTGAATTTAATACAAAAGGCACAATGCCGACTGAAGTACAAGACGACTGAAACTCTAACTTCCTATTATTTGAACCTCTGCTGTGAGTCCAGTTTTAGTTTCCGATGCTTCACTTCACATTTACTGTATCCCTGGGACCTTCTTATTGACGATGAAACACAGAAATTGCATCCGAATTTAATAAAAAAGGCACAATGCCGACTTCAGTACAAGAGGACTGATACTCTAACATTCTATGATTTGAACCCCTCCTGTTGAGTCCAGTTTTAGATTCCGATGCTTAACTTCAGGTTTACTGTATCCCTTGGACCTTCTTATTGACGATGAAACACAGAAATTGCATCCGAATTTAATAAAAGAGGCACAATGCCGACTTAAGTACAAGAGGACTGATGCTCTAACTTTCTATGATTTGAACCCCTCCTGTGAGTCCAGTTTTAGATTCCGATGCTTAACTTCAGATTTACTGTATCCCTTGGACCTTCTAATTGACGATGAAACACAGAAATTGCATCCGAATTCATTACAATAGGCACAATGACGACTTAAATACAAGAGGACTGATACTCTAACTTTCTATGATTTGAAGCTCTCCTGTGAGTCCAGTTTTAGATTCCGATGCTTCACTTCAGGTGTGCTGTATCCCTTGGACCCTCTTATTGACGATGAAACACAGAAATTGCATACGAATTTAATACAAAAGGCACAATGCCGACTTAAGTACAAGAGGACTGAAACTCTAACTTTCTATGATTTGAACCTCTGCTGTGAGTCCAGTTTCAGTTTCCGATGCTTCACTTCAGGTTTACTGTATCCCTTGGACCTTCTTATTGACGATGAAAGACAGAAATTGCATCCGAATTTAATACAAAAGCACAATGCCGACTTAAGTACAAGAGGACTGATACTCTAACTTACTATGATTTGAACCTCTGCTGTGAGTCCAGTTTTAGTTTCCGATGCTTCACGTCAGGTTTACTGTATCCCTTGGACCTTCTTATTGACGATGAAACACAGAAATTGCATCCGAAATTAATAAAAAAGGCACAATGCCGACTTAAGTACAAGAGGACTGGTACTCTATCTTTCTATGATTTGAACCCCTCCTGTGAGTCCAGTTTTAGATTCCGATGCTTAACTTCAGGTTTACTGTATCCCTTGGACCTTCTTATTGACGATGAAACACAGAAATTGCATCCGAATTTAATACAATAGGCACAATGCCGACTTAAGTACAAGAGGACTGAAACTCTAACTTCCTATGATCTGAACCACTGCTGTGAGTCCAGTTTTAGTTTCCGATGCTTGACTTCAGGTTTACTGTATCCCTTGGACCTTCTTATTGACGATGAAACACAGAAATTGCATCCGAATTTTACACAAAAGGCTCAATGCCGACTTAAGTACAAGAGGACTGAAACTCTAACTTTCTATGATCTGAACCTCTGCTGTGAGGCCAGTTTTAGTTTCCGATGCTTCACTTCACATTTACTGTATCCCTGGGACCTTCTTATTGACGATGAATCACAGAAATTGCATCCGAATTTAATAAAAAAGGCACAATGCCGACTTAAGTACAAGAGGACTGATACTGTAACATTCTATGATTTGAACCCCTCCTGTTGAGTCCAGTTTTAGGTTCTGATGCTTAACTTCAGGTTTACTGTATCCCTTGGACCTTCTTATTGACGATGAAACACAGAAATTGCATCCGAACTTTATAAAAAAGGCACAATGCCGACTTAAGTACAAGAGGACTGATACTCAAACTTTCTATGATTTGAACCCCTCCTGTGAGTCCAGTTTTAGATTCCGATGCTTAACTTCAGGTTTACTGTATCCCTTGGACCTACTTATTGACGATGTAACACAGAAATTGCATCCGAATTTAATACAAAAGGCACAATGCCGACTTAAGTACAAGAGGACTGATACTCCAACTTTCTTTGATTTGAACCTCTCCTGTGAGTCCAGTTTTAGATTCCGATGCTTCATTTCAGGTTTACTGTATCACTTGGACCCTCTTATTGACGATGAAACACAGAAATTGCATCCGAATTTAATACAAAAGGCACAATGCCGACTTAAGTACAAGAGGACTGAAACTCTAACTTTCTATGATTTGAACCTCTGCTGTGAGTCCAGTTTTAGTTTCCGATGCTTCACTTAAGGTTTACTGTTTCCCTTGGACCTTCTTATTGACGATGAAACACAGAAATTGCATCCGAATTTAATACAAAAGGCACAATGCCGACTTAAGTACAAGAGGACTGATACTCTAACTTTCTATGATTTGAACCTCTGCTGTGAGTCCAGTTTTAGTTTCCGATGCTTCACGTCAGGTTTACTGTATCCCTTGGACCTTCTTATTGACGATGAAACACAGAAATTGAATCCGAAATTAATAAAAAGGGCACAATGCCGACTTAAGTACAAGAGGACTGGTACTCTAACTTTCTATGATTTGAACCCCTCCTGTGAGTCCAGTTTTCGATTCCGATGCTTAACTTCAGGTATACTGTATCCCTTGGACCTTCTTATTGACGATGAAACACAGAAATTGCATCCGAATTTAATACAAAAGGCTCAATGCCGACTTAAGTACAAGAGGACTGAAACTGTAACTTTCTATGATTTGAACCACTGCAGTGAGACCTGTTTTAGATTCCGATGCTTAACTTCAGGTTTACTGTATCCCTTGGACCTTCTTATTGACGATGAAACACAGAAATTGGATCCGTATTTAATACAAAAGGCACAATGCCGACATAAATACAAGAGGACTAATACTCTAACTTTCTATGATTTGAACCCCTCCTGTGAGTCCAGTTTTAGATTCAGATGCTTAACTTCTGGTTTACTGTATCACTTGGACCTTCTTATTGACGATGAAACACAGAAATTGCATCCGAATTTAATACAAAGGGCACAATGCCGACTTAAGTACAAGAGGACTGAAACTCTAACTTTCTATGATTTAAACCTCTGCTGTGAGTCCAGTTTTAGTTTCCGATGCTTCACTTCAGGTTAACTGTATCCCTTGGATCTTCTTATTGACGATGAAATACAGAAATTGCATCCGAATTTAATACAAAAGGCACAATGCCGACTTAAGTACAAGAGGACTGAAACTCTTCCTTTCTATGATTTGAACTTCTGCTGTGGGTCCAGTTTTAGTTTCCGATGCTTCACTTCAGGTTTACTGTATCCCTTGGACCTTCTTATTGACGAAGAAACACAGAAATTGCATCCGAATTTAATATAAAAGGCCCAATGCCGACTTAAGCACTACAGGACTGACACTCTAAATTTCTATGATTTGAACCTCTGCTGTGAGTCCAGTTTTAGTTTCCGATGCTTCACGTCAGGTTTACTGTATCCCTTGGACCTTCTTATTGACGATGAAACACAGAAATTGCATCCGAAATTAATAAAAAAGGCACAATGCCGACTTAAGTACAAGAGGACTGGTACTCTAACTTTCTATGATTTGAACCCCTCCTGTGAGTCCAGTTTTAGATTCCGATGCTTAACTTCAGGTTTACTGTATCCCTTGGACCTTGTTATTGACGATGAAACACAGAAATGGCATCCGAATTTAATACAAAAGTCACAATGCCGACTTAAGTACAAGAGGACTGAAACTCTAACTTCCTATGATCTGAACCACTGCTGTGAGTCCAGTTTTAGTTTCCGATGCTTGACTTCAGGTTTACTGTATCCCTTGGACCTTCTTATTGACGATGAAACACAGAAATTGCATCCGAATTTTACACAAAAGGCTCAATGCCGACTTAAGTACAAGAGGACTGAAACTCTAACTTTCTATGATTTGAACCTCTGCTGTGAGGCCAGTTTTAGTTTCCGATGCTTCACTTCTCATTTACTGTATCCCTGGGACCTTCTTATTGACGATGAATCACAGAAATTGCATCCGAATTTAATAAAAAAGGCACAATGCCGACTTAAGTACAAGAGGACTGATACTGTAACATTCTATGATTTGAACCCCTCCTGTTGAGTCCAGTTTTAGGTTCTGATGCTTAACTTCAGGTTTACTGTATCCCTTGGACCTTCTTATTGACGATGAAACACAGAAATTGCATCCGAACTTTATAAAAAAGGCACAATGCCGACTTAAGTACAAGAGGACTGATACTCAAACTTTCTATGATTTGAACCCCTCCTGTGAGTCCAGTTTTAGATTCCGATGCTTAACTTCAGGTTTACTGTATCCCTTGGACCTACTTATTGACGATGAAACACAGAAATTGCATCCGAATTTAATACAAAAGGCACAATGCCGTCTTAAGTACAAGAGGACTGATACTCCAACTTTCTTTGATTTGAACCCCTCCTGTGAGTCCAGTTTTAGATTCCGATGCTTCATTTCAGGTTTACTGTATCACTTGGACCCTCTTATTGACGATGAAACACAGAAATTGCATCCGAATTTAATACAAAAGGCACAATGCCGACATAAGTACAAGAGGACTGAAACTCTAACTTTCTATGATTTGAACCTCTGCTGTGAGTCCAGTTTCAGTTTCCGATGCTTCACTTCAGGTTTACTGTATCCCTTGGACCTTCTTATTGACGAAGAAACACAGAAATTGCATCCGAATTTAATATAAAAGGCACAATGCCGACTTAAGCACTACAGGACTGACACTCTAAATTTCTATGATTTGAACCTCTGCTGTGAGTCCAGTTTTAGTTTCCGATGCTTCACGTCAGGTTTAATGTATCCCTTGGACCTTCTTATTGACGATGAAACACAGAAATTGCATCCGAAATTAATAAAAAAGGCACAATGCCGACTTAAGTACAAGAGGACTGGTACTCTAACTTTCTATGATTTGAACACCTCCTGTGAGTCCAGTTTTAGATTCCGATGCTTAACTTCAGGTTTACTGTATCCCTTGGACCTTGTTATTGACGATGAAACACAGAAATTGCATCCGAATTTAATACAAAAGGCACAATGCCGACTTAAGTACAAGAGGACTGAAACTCTAACTTCCTATGATCTGAACCACTGCTGTGAGTCCAGTTTTAGTTTCCGATGCTTGACTTCAGGTTTACTGTATCCCTTGGACCTTCTTATTGACGATGAAACACAGAAATTGCATCCGAATTTTACACAAAAGGCTCAATGCCGACTTAAGTACAAGAGGACTGAAACTCTAACTTTCTATGATTTGAACCTCTGCTGTGAGGCCAGTTTTAGTTTCCGATGCTTCACTTCTCATTTACTGTATCCCTGGGACCTTCTTATTGACGATGAATCACAGAAATTGCATCCGAATTTAATAAAAAAGGCACAATGCCGACTTAAGTACAAGAGGACTGATACTGTAACATTCTATGATTTGAACCCCTCCTGTTGAGTCCAGTTTTAGGTTCTGATGCTTAACTTCAGGTTTACTGTATCCCTTGGACCTTCTTATTGACGATGAAACACAGAAATTGCATCCGAACTTTATAAAAAAGGCACAATGCCGACTTAAGTACAAGAGGACTGATACTCAAACTTTCAATGATTTGAACCCCTCCTGTGAGTCCAGTTTTAGATTCCGATGCTTAACTTCAGGTTTACTGTATCCCTTGGACCTACTTATTGACGATGAAACACAGAAATTGCATCCGAATTTAATACAAAAGGCACAATGCCGTCTTAAGTACAAGAGGACTGATACTCCAACTTTCTTTGATTTGAACCTCTCCTGTGAGTCCTGTTTTACATTCCGATGCTTCATTTCAGGTTTACTGTATCACTTGGACCCTCTTATTGACGATGAAACACAGAAATTGCATCCGAATTTAATACAAAAGGCACAATGCCGACTTAAGTACAAGAGGACTGAAACTCTAACTTTCTATGATTTGAACCTCTGCTGTGAGTCCAGTTTCAGTTTCCGATGCTTCACTTCAGGTTTACTGTATCCCTTGGACCTTCCTATTGACGATGAAACACAGAAATTGCATTCGAGTTTAATACAAAAGGCACAATGCCGACTTAAGTACAAGAGGACTGAAACTCTAACTTTCTATGATTTGAACCTCTTCTGTGAGTCCAGTTTTAGTTTCCGATGCTTCACTTAAGGTTTACTGTTTCCCTTGGACCTTCTTATTGACGATGAAACACAGAAATTGCATCCGAATTTAATACAAAAGGCACAATGCCGACTTAAGTACAAGAGGACTGATACTCTAACTTTCTATGATTTGAACCTCTGCTGTGAGTCCAGTTTTAGTTTCCGATGCTTCACGTCAGGTTTACTGTATCCCTTGGACCTTCTTATTGACGATGAAACACAGAAATTGAATCCGAAATTAATAAAAAAGGCACAATGCCGACTTAAGTACAAGAGGACTGAAACTCTAACTTTCTATGATTTGAACCTCTGCTGTGAGTCCAGTTTCAGTTTCCGATGCTTCACTTCAGGTTTACTGTATCCCTTGGACCTTCTTATTGACGATGAAAGACAGAAATTGCATCCGAATTTAATACAAAAGCACAATGCCGACTTAAGTACAAGAGGACTGATACTCTAACTTACTATGATTTGAACCTCTGCTGTGAGTCCAGTTTTAGTTTCCGATGCTTCACGTCAGGTTTACTGTATCCCTTGGACCTTCTTATTGACGATGAAACACAGAAATTGCATCCGAAATTAATAAAAAAGGCACAATGCCGACTTAAGTACAAGAGGACTGGTACTCAAACTTTCTATGATTTGAACCCCTCCTGTGAGTCCAGTTTTAGATTCCGATGCTTAACTTCAGGTTTACTGTATCCCTTGGACCTTCTTATTGACGATGAAACACAGAAATTGCATCCGAATTTAATACAATAGGCACAATGCCGACTTAAGTACAAGAGGACTGAAACTCTAACTTCCTATGATCTGAACCACTGCTGTGAGTCCAGTTTTAGTTTCCGATGCTTGACTTCAGGTTTACTGTATCCCTTGGACCTTCTTATTGACGATGAAACACAGAAATTGCATCCGAATTTTACACAAAAGGCTCAATGCCGACTTAAGTACAAGAGGACTGAAACTCTAACTTTCTATGATTTGAACCTCTGCTGTGAGGCCAGTTTTAGTTTCCGATGCTTCACTTCACATTTACTGTATCCCTGGGACCTTCTTATTGACGATGAATCACAGAAATTGCACCCGAATTTAATAAAAAAGGCACAATGCCGACTTAAGTACAAGAGGACTGATACTGTAACATTCTATGATTTGAACCCCTCCTGTTGAGTCCAGTTTTAGGTTCTGATGCTTAACTTCAGGTTTACTGTATCCCTTGGACCTTCTTATTGACGATGAAACACAGAAATTGCATCCGAACTTTATAAAAAAGGCACAATGCCGACTTAAGTACAAGAGGACTGATACTCAAACTTTCTATGATTTGAACCCCTCCTGTGAGTCCAGTTTTAGATTCCGATGCTTAACTTCAGGTTTACTGTATCCCTTGGAGCTACTTATTGACGATGTAACACAGAAATTGCATCCGAATTTAATACAAAAGGCACAATGCCGACTTAAGTACAAGAGGACTGATACTCCAACTTTCTTTGATTTGAACCTCTCCTGTGAGTCCAGTTTTAGATTCCGATGCTTCATTTCAGGTTTACTGTATCACTTGGACCCTCTTATTGACGATGAAACACAGAAATTGCATCCGAATTTAATACAAAAGGCACAATGCCGACTTAAGTACAAGAGGACTGAAACTCTAACTTTCTATGATTTGAACCTCTGCTGTGAGTCCAGTTTTAGTTTCCGATGCTTCACTTAAGGTTTACTGTTTCCCTTGGACCTTCTTATTGACGATGAAACACAGAAATTGCATCCGAATTTAATACAAAAGGCACAATGCCGACTTAAGTACAAGAGGACTGATACTCTAACTTTCTATGATTTGAACCTCTGCTGTGAGTCCAGTTTTAGTTTCCGATGCTTCACGTCAGGTTTACTGTATCCCTTGGACCTTCTTATTGACGATGAAACACAGAAATTGAATCCGAAATTAATAAAAAAGGCACAATGCCGACTTAAGTACAAGAGGACTGGTACTCTAACTTTCTATGATTTGAACCCCTCCTGTGAGTCCAGTTTTCGATTCCGATGCTTAACTTCAGGTTTACTGTATCCCTTGGACCTTCTTATTGACGATGAAACACAGAAATTGCATCCGAATTTAATACAAAAGGCTCAATGCCGACTTAAGTACAAGAGGACTGAAACTGTAACTTTCTATGATTTGAACCCCTCCTGTGAGTCCAGTTTTAGATTCAGATGCTTAACTTCTGGTTTACTGTATCCCTTGGATCTTCTTATTGACGATGAAATACAGAAATTGCATCCGAATTTAATACAAAAGGCACAATGCCGACTTAAGTACAAGAGGACTGAAACTCTTCCTTTCTATGATTTGAACTTCTGCTGTGGGTCCAGTTTTAGTTTCCGATGCTTCACTTCAGGTTTACAGTATCCCTTGGACCTTCTTATTGACGAAGAAACACAGAAATTGCATCCGAATTTAATATAAAAGGCACAATGCCGACTTAAGCACTACAGGACTGACACTCTAAATTTCTATGATTTGAACCTCTGCTGTGAGTCCAGTTTTAGTTTCCGATGCTTCACGTCAGGTTTACTGTATCCCTTGGACCTTCTTATTGACGATGAAACACAGAAATTGCATCCGAAATTAATAAAAAAGGCACAATGCCGACTTAAGTACAAGAGGACTGGTACTCTAACTTTCTATGATTTGAACCCCTCCTGTGAGTCCAGTTTAGATTCCGATGCTTAACTTCAGGTTTACTGTATCCCTTGGACCTTGTTATTGACGATGAAACACAGAAATGGCATCCGAATTTAATACAAAAGGCACAATGCCGACTTAAGTACAAGAGGACTGAAACTCTAACTTCCTATGATCTGAACCACTGCTGTGAGTCCAGTTTTAGTTTCCGATGCTTGACTTCAGGTTTACTGTATCCCTTGGACCTTCTTATTGACGATGAAACACAGAAATTGCATCCGAATTTTACACAAAAGGCTCAATGCCGACTTAAGTACAAGAGGACTGAAACTCTAACTTTCTATGATTTGAACCTCTGCTGTGAGGCCAGTTTTAGTTTCCGATGCTTCACTTCTCATTTACTGTATCCCTGGGACCTTCTTATTGACGATGAATCAGAGAAATTGCATCCGAATTTAATAAAAAAGGCACAATGCCGACTTAAGTACAAGAGGACTGATACTGTAACATTCTATGATTTGAACCCCTCCTGTTGAGTCCAGTTTTAGGTTCTGATGCTTAACTTCAGGTTTACTGTATCCCTTGGACCTTCTTATTGACGATGAAACACAGAAATTGCATCCGAACTTTATAAAAAAGGCACAATGCCGACTTAAGTACAAGAGGACTGATACTCAAACTTTCTATGATTTGAACCCCTCCTGTGAGTCCAGTTTTAGATTCCGATGCTTAACTTCAGGTTTACTGTATCCCTTGGACCTACTTATTGACGATGAAACACAGAAATTGCATCCGAATTTAATACAAAAGGCACAATGCCGTCTTAAGTACAAGAGGACTGATACTCCAACTTTCTTTGATTTGAACCTCTCCTGTGAGTCCAGTTTTAGATTCCGATGCTTCATTTCAGGTTTACTGTATCACTTGGACCCTCTTATTGACGATGAAACACAGAAATTGCATCCGAATTTAATACAAAAGGCACAATGCCGACATAAGTACAAGAGGACTGAAACTCTAACTTTCTATGATTTGAACCTCTGCTGTGATTCCAGTTTCAGTTTCCGATGCTTCACGTCAGGTTTACTGTATCCCTTGGACCTTCTTATTGACGAAGAAACACAGAAATTGCATCCGAATTTAATATAAAAGGCACAATGCCGACTTAAGCACTACAGGACTGACACTCTAAATTTCTATGATTTGAACCTCTGCTGTGAGTCCAGTTTTAGTTTCCGATGCTTCACGTCAGGTTTACTGTATCCCTTGGACCTTCTTATTGACGATGAAACACAGAAATTGCATCCGAAATTAATAAAAAAGGCACAATGCCGACTTAAGTACAAGAGGACTGGTACTCTAACTTTCTATGATTTGAACCCCTCCTGTGAGTCCAGTTTTAGATTCCGATGCTTAACTTCAGGTTTACTGTATCCCTTGGACCTTGTTATTGACGATGAAACACAGAAATTGCATCCGAATTTAATACAAAAGGCACAATGCCGACTTAAGTACAAGAGGACTGAAACTCTAACTTCCTATGATCTGAACCACTGCTGTGAGTCCAGTTTTAGTTTCCGATGCTTGACTTCAGGTTTACTGTATCCCTTGGACCTTCTTATTGACGATGAAACACAGAAATTGCATCCGAATTTTACACAAAAGGCTCAATGCCGACTTAAGTACAAGAGGACTGAAACTCTAACTTTCTATGATTTGAACCTCTGCTGTGAGGCCAGTTTTAGTTTCCGATGCTTCACTTCTCATTTACTGTATCCCTGGGACCTTCTTATTGACGATGAATCACAGAAATTGCATCCGAATTTAATAAAAAAGGCACAATGCCGACTTAAGTACAAGAGGACTGATACTGTAACATTCTATGATTTGAACCCCTCCTGTTGAGTCCAGTTTAAGGTTCTGATGCTTAACTTCAGGTTTACTGTATCCCTTGGACCTTCTTATTGACGATGAAACACAGAAATTGCATCAGAACTTTATAAAAAAGGCACAATGCCGACTTAAGTACAAGAGGACTGATACTCAAACTTTCTATGATTTGAACCCCTCCTGTGAGTCCAGTTTTAGATTCCGATGCTTAACTTCAGGTTTACTGTATCCCTTGGACCTACTTATTGACGATGAAACACAGAAATTGCATCCGAATTTAATACAAAAGGCACAATGCCGTCTTAAGTACAAGAGGACTGATACTCCAACTTTCTTTGATTTGAACCTCTCCTGTGAGTCCAGTTTTAGATTCCGATGCTTCATTTCAGGTTTACTGTATCACTTGGACCCTCTTATTGACGATGAAACACAGAAATTGCATCCGAATTTAATACAAAAGGCACAATGCCGACTTAAGTACAAGAGGACTGATACTCCAACTTTCTTTGATTTGAACCTCTCCTGTGAGTCCAATTTTAGATTCCGATGCTTCATTTCAGGTTTACTGTATCACTTGGACCCTCTTATTGACGATGAAACACAGAAATTGCATCCGAATTTAATACAAAAGGCACAATGCCGACTTAAGTACAAGAGGACTGAAACTCTAACTTTCTATGATTTGAACCTCTGCTGTGAGTCCAGTTTTAGTTTCCGATGCTTCACTTAAGGTTTACTGTTTCCCTTGGACCTTCTTATTGACGATGAAACACAGAAACTGCATCCGAATTTAATACAAAAGGCACAATGCCGACTTAAGTACAAGAGGACTGATACTCTAACTTTCTATGATTTGAACCTCTGCTGTGAGTCCAGTTTTAGTTTCCGATGCTTCACGTCAGGTTTACTGTATCCCTTGGACCTTCTTATTGACGATGAAACACAGAAATTGAATCCGAAATTAATAAAAAAGGCACAATGCCGACTTAAGTACAAGAGGACTGGTACTCTAACTTTCTATGATTTGAACCCCTCCTGTGAGTCCAGTTTTCGATTCCGATGCTTAACTTCAGGTTTACTGTATCCCTTGGACCTTCTTATTGACGATGAAACACAGAAATTGCATCCGAATTTAATACAAAAGGCTCAATGCCGACTTAAGTACAAGAGGACTGAAACTGTAACTTTCTATGATTTGAACCCCTCCTGTGAGTCCAGTTTTAGATTCAGATGCTTAACTTCTGGTTTACTGTATCCCTTGGACCTTCTTATTGACGATGAAACACAGAAATTGCATCCGAATTTAATACAAAAGGCACAATGCCGACTTAAGTACAAGAGGACTGAAACTCTAACTTTCTATGATTTAAACCTCTGCTGTGAGTCCAGTTTTAGTTTCCGATGCTTCACTTCAGGTTAACTGTATCCCTTGGATCTTCTTATTGACGATGAAATACAGAAATTGCATCCGAATTTAATACAAAAGGCACAATGCCGACTTAAGTACAAGAGGACTGAAACTCTTCCTTTCTATGATTTGAACTTCTGCTGTGGGTCCAGTTTTAGTTTCCGATGCTTCACTTCAGGTTTACAGTATCCCTTGGACCTTCTTATTGACGAAGAAACACAGAAATTGCATCCGAATTTAATATAAAAGGCACAATGCCGACTTAAGCACTACAGGACTGACACTCTAAATTTCTATGATTTGAACCTCTGCTGTGAGTCCAGTTTTAGTTTCCGATGCTTCACGTCAGGTTTACTGTATCCCTTGGACCTTCTTATTGACGATGAAACACAGAAATTGCATCCGAAATTAATAAAAAAGGCACAATGCCGACTTAAGTACAAGAGGACTGGTACTCTAACTTTCTATGATTTGAACCCCTCCTGTGAGTCCAGTTTTAGATTCCGATGCTTAACTTCAGGTTTACTGTATCCCTTGGACCTTGTTATTGACGATGAAACACAGAAATGGCATCCGAATTTAATACAAAAGGCACAATGCCGACTTAAGTACAAGAGGACTGAAACTCTAACTTCCTATGATCTGAACCACTGCTGTGAGTCCAGTTTTAGTTTCCGATGCTTGACTTCAGGTTTACTGTATCCCTTGGACCTTCTTATTGACGATGAAACACAGAAATTGCATCCGAATTTTACACAAAAGGCTCAATGCCGACTTAAGTACAAGAGGACTGAAACTCTAACTTTCTATGATTTGAACCTCTGCTGTGAGGCCAGTTTTAGTTTCCGATGCTTCACTTCTCATTTACTGTATCCCTGGGACCTTCTTATTGACGATGAATCAGAGAAATTGCATCCGAATTTAATAAAAAAGGCACAATGCCGACTTAAGTACAAGAGGACTGATACTGTAACATTCTATGATTTGAACCCCTCCTGTTGAGTCCAGTTTTAGGTTCTGATGCTTAACTTCAGGTTTACTGTATCCCTTGGACCTTCTTATTGACGATGAAACACAGAAATTGCATCCGAACTTTATAAAAAAGGCACAATGCCGACTTAAGTACAAGAGGACTGATACTCAAACTTTCTATGATTTGAACCCCTCCTGTGAGTCCAGTTTTAGATTCCGATGCTTAACTTCAGGTTTACTGTATCCCTTGGACCTACTTATTGACGATGAAACACAGAAATTGCATCCGAATTTAATACAAAAGGCACAATGCCGTCTTAAGTACAAGAGGACTGATACTCCAACTTTCTTTGATTTGAACCTCTCCTGTGAGTCCAGTTTTAGATTCCGATGCTTCATTTCAGGTTTACTGTATCACTTGGACCCTCTTATTGACGATGAAACACAGAAATTGCATCCGAATTTAATACAAAAGGCACAATGCCGACATAAGTACAAGAGGACTGAAACTCTAACTTTCTATGATTTGAACCTCTGCTGTGATTCCAGTTTCAGTTTCCGATGCTTCACGTCAGGTTTACTGTATCCCTTGGACCTTCTTATTGACGAAGAAACACAGAAATTGCATCCGAATTTAATATAAAAGGCACAATGCCGACTTAAGCACTACAGGACTGACACTCTAAATTTCTATGATTTGAACCTCTGCTGTGAGTCCAGTTTTAGTTTCCGATGCTTCACGTCAGGTTTACTGTATCCCTTGGACCTTCTTATTGACGATGAAACACAGAAATTGCATCCGAAATTAATAAAAAAGGCACAATGCCGACTTAAGTACAAGAGGACTGGTACTCTAACTTTCTATGATTTGAACCCCTCCTGTGAGTCCAGTTTTAGATTCCGATGCTTAACTTCAGGTTTACTGTATCCCTTGGACCTTGTTATTGACGATGAAACACAGAAATTGCATCCGAATTTAATACAAAAGGCACAATGCCGACTTGAGTACAAGAGGACTGAAACTCTAACTTCCTATGATCTGAACCACTGCTGTGAGTCCAGTTTTAGTTTCCGATGCTTGACTTCAGGTTTACTGTATCCCTTGGACCTTCTTATTGACGATGAAACACAGAAATTGCATCCGAATTTTACACAAAAGGCTCAATGCCGACTTAAGTACAAGAGGACTGAAACTCTAACTTTCTATGATTTGAACCTCTGCTGTGAGGCCAGTTTTAGTTTCCGATGCTTCACTTCTCATTTACTGTATCCCTGGGACCTTCTTATTGACGATGAATCACAGAAATTGCATCCGAATTTAATAAAAAAGGCACAATGCCGACTTAAGTACAAGAGGACTGATACTGTAACATTCTATGATTTGAACCCCTCCTGTTGAGTCCAGTTTAAGGTTCTGATGCTTAACTTCAGGTTTACTGTATCCCTTGGACCTTCTTATTGACGATGAAACACAGAAATTGCATCAGAACTTTATAAAAAAGGCACAATGCCGACTTAAGTACAAGAGGACTGATACTCAAACTTTCTATGATTTGAACCCCTCCTGTGAGTCCAGTTTTAGATTCCGATGCTTAACTTCAGGTTTACTGTATCCCTTGGAAATACTTATTGACGATGAAACACAGAAATTGCATCCGAATTTAATACAAAAGGCACAATGCCGTCTTAAGTACAAGAGGACTGATACTCCAACTTTCTTTGATTTGAACCTCTCCTGTGAGTCCAGTTTTAGATTCCGATGCTTCATTTCAGGTTTACTGTATCACTTGGACCCTCTTATTGACGATGAAACACAGAAATTGCATCCGAATTTAATACAAAAGGCACAATGCCGACTTAAGTACAAGAGGACTGAAACTCTAACTTTCTATGATTTGAACCTCAGCTGTGAGTCCAGTTTCAGTTTCCGATGCTTCACTTCAGGTTTACTGTATCCCTTGGACCTTCCTATTGACGATGAAACACAGAAATTGCATTCGAGTTTAATACAAAAGGCACAATGCCGACTTAAGTACAAGAGGACTGAAACTCTAACTTTCTATGATTTGAACCTCTGCTGTGAGTCCAGTTTTAGTTTCCGATGCTTCACTTAAGGTTTACTGTTTCCCTTGGACCTTCTTATTGACGATGAAACACAGAAATTGCATCCGAATTTAATACAAAAGGCACAATGCCGACTTAAGTACAAGAGGATTGATACTCTAACTTTCTATGATTTGAACCTCTGCTGTGAGTCCAGTTTTAGTTTCCGATGCTTCACGTCAGGTTTACTGTATCCCTTGGACCTTCTTATTGACGATGAAACACAGAAATTGAATCCGAAATTAATAAAAAAGGCACAATGCCGACTTAAGTACAAGAGGACTGGTACTCTAACTTTCTATGATTTGAACCCCTCCTGTGAGTCCAGTTTTAGATTCCGATGCTTAACTTCAGGTTTACTGTATCCCTTGGACCTTCTTTTTGACGATGAAACACAGAAATTGCATCCGAATTTAATACAAAAGGCTCAATGCCGACTTAAGTACAAGAGGACTGAAACTGTAACTTTCTATGATTTGAACCACTGCTGTGAGACCAGTTTTAGATTCCGATGCTTAACTTCAGGTTTACTGTATCCCTTGGACCTTCTTATTGACGATGAAACACAGAAATTGGATCCGAATTTAATACAAAAGGCACAATGCCGACATAAATACAAGAGGACTAATACTCTAACTTTCTATGATTTGAACCCCTCCTGTGAGTCCAGTTTTAGATTCAGATGCTTAACTTCTGGTTTACTGTATCCCTTGGACCTTCTTATTGACGATGAAACACAGAAATTGCATCCGAATTTAATACAAAAGGCACAATGCCGACTTATGTACAAGAGGACTGAAACTCTAACATTCTATGATTTAAACCTCTGCTGTGAGTCCAGTTTTAGTTTCCGATGCTTCACTTCAGGTTAACTGTATCCCTTGGAGCTTCTTATTGACGATGAAATACAGAAATTGCATCCGAATTTAATACAAAAGAAACAATGCCGACTTAAGTACAAGAGGACTGAAACTCTTCCTTTCTATGATTTGAACTTCTGCTGTGGGTCCAGTTTTAGTTTCCGATGGCTTCACTTCAGGTTTACTGTATCCCTTGGACCTTCTTATTGACGAAGAAACACAGAAAATTGCATCCGAATTTAATACAAAAGGCACAATGCCGACTTAAGCACTACAGGACTGACACTGTAAATTTCTATGATTTGAAACTCTGCTGTGAGTCCAGTATTAGTTTCCGATGCTTCACTTCAGGTTACTGTATCCCTTGGACCTTCTTATTGACGATGAAACACAGAAATTGCATCCGAATTTAATACAAAAGGCAGAATGCCGACTTAAGTACAAGAGGACTGATACTCTAACTTTCTATGATTTTAACCTCTGCTGTGAGTCCAGTTTTAGTTTCCGATGCTTCACTTCAGGTTTACTGTATCCCTTGGACCTTCTTATTGACAATGAAGTACAGTAATTGCATCCGAATTTATTAAAAAGGCACAATGCCGACTTAAGTACAAGAGGACTGATGCTCTAACTTTCTATGATTTGAACCCCTCCTGTGAGTCCAGTTTTAGATTCCGATGCTTAACTTCAGGTTTACTGTATCCTTTGGACCTTCTTATTGACGATGAAACACAGAAATTGCATCCGAATTTAATACAAAAGGCTCAATGCCGACTTAAGTACAAGAGGACTGAAACTGTAACTTTCTATGATTTGAACCACTGCTGTGAGACCAGTTTTAGATTCCGATGCTTAACTTCAGGTTTACTGTATCCCTTGGACCTTCTTATTGACGATAAAACACAGAAATTGGATCCGAATTTAATACAAAAGGCACAATGCCGACATAAATACAAGAGGACTAATACTCTAACTTTCTATGATTTGAACCCCTCCTGTGAGTCCAGTTTTAGATTCAGATGCTTAACTTCTGGTTTACTGTATCCCTTGGACCTTCTTATTGACGATGAAACACAGAAATTGCATCCGAATTTAATACAAAAGGCACAATGCCGACTTAAGTACAAGAGGACTGAAACTCTAAATTTCTATGATTTAAACCTCTGCTGTGAGTCCAGTTTTAGTTTCCGATGCTTCACTTCAGGTTAACTGTATCCCTTGGAGCTTCTTATTGACGATGAAATACAGAAATTGCATCCGAATTTAATACAAAAGGCACAATGCCGACTTAAGTACAAGAGGACTGAAACTCTTCCTTTCTATGATTTGAAACTTCTGCTGTGGGTCCAGTTTTAGTTTCCGATGCTTCACTTCAGGTTTACTGTATCCCTTGGACCTTCTTATTGACGAAGAAACACAGAAATTGCATCCGAATTTAATACAAAAGGCACAATGCCGACTTAAGCACTACAGGACTGACACTCTAAATTTCTATGATTTGAACCTCTGCTGTGAGTCCAGTATTAGTTTCCGATGCTTCACTTCAGGTTTACTGTATCCCTTGGACCTTCTTATTGACGATGAAACACAGAAATTGCATCCGAATTTAATACAAAAGGCAGAATGCCGACTTAAGTACAAGAGGACTGATACTCTAACTTTCTATGATTTGAACCTCTGCTGTGAGTCCAGTTTTAGTTTCCGATGCTTCACTTCAGGTTTACTGTATCCCTTGGACTTTCTTATTGACGATGAAACACAGTATTTGCATCCGAATTTAATTAAAAAGGCACAATGCCGACTTAAGTACAAGAGGACTGATGCTCTAACTTTCTATGATTTGAACCCCTCCTGTGAGTCCAGTTTTAGTTTCCGATGCTTAACTTCAGGTTTACTGTATCCCTTGGACCTTCTTATTGACGATGAAACACAGAAATTGCATCCCAATTTAATAAAAACGACACAATGCCGACTTAAGTACAAGAGGACTGATACTCTAACTTTCTATGATTTGAACCTCTGCTGTGAGTCCAGTTTTAGTTTCCGATGCTTCATTTCAGGTTTACTGTATCCCTTGGACTTTCTTATTGACGATGAAACACAGTATTTGCATCCGAATTTAATTAAAAAGGCACATGCCGACTTACGTACAGGCGGACTGAAACTCTAATCTTCAATGATTTGAACCTCTGCTGTGAGTCCAGTTTTAGTTTCCGATGCTTCACTTCACATTTACTGTATCCCTTGGACCTTCTAATTGACGATGAAACACAGAAATTGCATCCGAATTTAATACAAAAGGCACAATGCCGACTTAAGTACAAGAGGACTGAAACTCTAACTTTCTATGATTTGAACCTCTGCTGTGAGTCCAGTTATAGTTTCCGATGCTTCACTTCAGGTTTACTGTATACCTTTTACCTTCTCATTGACGATGAAACACAGAAATTGCATCGGAATTTAATTGAAAATGGCACAATGCCGACTTAAGTACAAAAAGACTGGCTCTTCTTACTGTCTATGATTTGAACCATTCCTGTGACACTAGTTATAGATTCCGATGCTCCACTTCAGGTTTACTGTTTCCCTTGGACCTTCTTATTGACGATGAGACACAGAAATTGCATCGGAATTAAATGCAAAAGGCACAATGCCGACTTAAGTACAAGAAGACTTACTCTTCTTACTGACTGTTTTGAACCATTCCTGTGACACTAGTTTGGATTCCGATGCTTCACTTCAGGGTTACTGTATCACTAGGACCTTCTTATTGACGATGAAACACAGAAATTGCATCCGAATTTAATACAAAAGGCACAATGCCGACTTAAGTACAAGAGGACTAAATCTCTAACTTTCTATGATTTGAACCACTGCTGTGAGACCAGTTTTAGATTCCGATGCTTAACTTCAGATTTACTGTATCCCTTGGACCTTCTTATTGACGATGAAACACACAAATTGGATCCGAATTTAATACAAAAGGCACAATGCCGACTAAAGTACAAGGGGACTAATACTCTAACTTTCTATGATTTGAACCCATCCTGTGAGTCCAGTTTTAGATTCCGGTGCTTAACTTCTGGTTTACTGTATCCCTTGGACCTTCTTATTGACGATGAAACACAGAAATTGCATCCGAATTTTATACAAAAGGCACAATGCTGACTTAAGTACAAGAGGACTGAAACTCTAACTTTCTACGATTTGAACCTCTGCTGTGAGTCCAGTTTTAGTTTCCGACGCTTCACTTCAGGTTTACTGTATCCCTTGGATCGTCTTATTGACGATGAAACACAGATATTGCATTTGAATTTAATACAAAAGGCACAATGTCGACTTAAGTACAAGTGGACTGAAACTCTAACGTCCTATGATTTGAACCTCTGCTGTGAGTCTAGTTTTAGTTTCCGATGCTTCACTTCAGGTTTACTGTATCCCTTGGACCTTCTTATTGACGATGAAACACAGAAATTGAATCCGAATTTAATACAAAAGGCACAATGCCGACTTAAGTACAAGAGGACTGAAACTCTAATCTTCAACGATTTGAACCTCTGCTGTGAGTCCAGTTTTAGTTTCCGATGCTTAACTTCAGGTTTACTGGATCCCTTGGACCTTCTTATTGACGATGAAACAGAGAAATTGTATCCGAATTTAATACAAGAGGCACAATGCCGACTTAAGTACAAGTGGCTGAAACTCTAACTTACTATGTTTTGATCCTCTGCTGTGAGTCCAGTTTTAGATTCCGATGCTTCACTTCAGGGTTACTGTATCCCTTCGACCTTCTTATTGACGATGAAACACAGAAATTGCATCCGAATTTAATACAAAAGGCACAATGCCGACTTAAGTACAAGAGGACTGAAACTCTAACTTTCTATGATTTGAACCTCTGCTGTGAGTCCAGTTTTAGTTTCCGATGCTTCACTTCACATTTACTGTATCCCTTGGACCTTCTTATTGACGATGAAACACAGAAATTGCATCCGAATTTAATACAAAAGGCACAATGCCGACTTAAGTACAAGAGGACTGAAACTCTAACTTTCTATGATTTGAACCTCTGCTGTGAGTCCAGTTATAGTTTCCGATGCTTCACTTCAGGTTTACTGTATACCTTTTACCTTCTCATTGACGATGAAACACAGAAATTGCATCCGAATTTAATACAAAAGGCACAATGCCGACTTAAGTACAAGAGGACTGAGACTCTAACTTTCTATGATTTGAACCTCTGCTGTGAGTCCAGTTTCATTTTCCGATGCTTCACGTCAGGTTTACTGTATCCCTTGGACTTTCTTATTGACGATGAAACACAGAAATTGCATCCGAAATTAATGAAAAAGCCCAATGCCGACCTAAGTAAAAGACGACTGGTACTCTAACTTTCTATGATTTGAACCCCTACTGTGAGTCCAGTTTCAGATTCCGATGCTTAACTTTAGGTTTACTGTATCCCTTGGACCTTCATATTGACGATGAAACACAGAAATTGCATCCGAATTTAATACAAAAGGCACAATGCCGACTTAAGTACAAGAGGACTAAATCTCTAACTTTCTATGATTTGAACCACTGCTGTGAGACCAGTTTTAGATTCCGATGCTTAACTTCAGATTTACTGTATCCCTTGGACCTTCTTATTGACGATGAAAAACACAAATTGGATCCGAATTTAATACAAAAGGCACAATGCCGACTAAAGTACAAGGGGACTAATACTCTAACTTTCTATGATTTGAACCCATCCTGTGAGTCCAGTTTTAGATTCCGGTGCTTAACTTCTGGTTTACTGTATCCCTTGGACCTTCTTATTGACGATGAAACACAGAAATTGCATCCGAATTTTATACAAAAGGCACAATGCTGACTTAAGTACAAGAGGACTGAAACTCTAACTTTCTACGATTTGAACCTCTGCTGTGAGTCCAGTTTTAGTTTCCGACGCTTCACTTCAGGTTTACTGTATCCCTTGGATCGTCTTATTGACGATGAAACACAGATATTGCATTTGAATTTAATACAAAAGGCACAATGTCGACTTAAGTACAAGTGGACTGAAACTCTAACGTCCTATGATTTGAACCTCTGCTGTGAGTCTAGTTTTAGTTTCCGATGCTTCACTTCAGGTTTACTGTATCCCTTGGACCTTCTTATTGACGATGAAACACAGAAATTGAATCCGAATTTAATACAAAAGGCACAATGCCGACTTAAGTACAAGAGGACTGAAACTCTAATCTTCAACGATTTGAACCTCTGCTGTGAGTCCAGTTTTAGTTTCCGATGCTTAACTTCAGGTTTACTGGATCCCTTGGACCTTCTTATTGACGATGAAACAGAGAAATTGTATCCGAATTTAATACAGGAGGCACAATGCCGACTTAAGTACAAGTGGCTGAAACTCTAACTTACTATGTTTTGATCCTCTGCTGTGAGTCCAGTTTTAGATTCCGATGCTTCACTTCAGGGTTACTGTATCCCTTCGACCTTCTTATTGACGATGAAACACAGAAATTGCATCCGAATTTAATACAAAAGGCACAATGTCGACTTAAGTACAAGAGGACTGAAACTCTAACTTTCTATGATTTGAACCTCTGCTGTGAGTCCAGTTTTAGTTTCCGATGCTTCACTTCACATTTACTGTATCCCTTGGACCTTCTTATTGACGATGAAACACAGAAATTGCATCCGAATTTAATACAAAAGGCACAATGCCGACTTAAGTACAAGAGGACTGAAACTCTAACTTTCTATGATTTGAACCTCTGCTGTGAGTCCAGTTTTAGTTTCCGATGCTTCACTTCAGGTTTACTGTATACCTTGGACCTTCTCATTGACGATGAAACACAGAAATTGCATCCGAATTTAATACAAAAGGCACAATGCCGACTTAAGTACAAGAGGACTGAGACTCTAACTTTCTATGATTTGAACCTCTGCTGTGAGTCCAGTTTCATTTTCTGATGCTTCACGTCAGGTTTACTGTATCCCTTGGACTTTCTTATTGACGATGAAACACAGAAATTGCATCATAAAGTAATGAAAAAGGCACAATGCCGACCTAAGTAAAAGAGGACTGGTACTCTAACTTTCTATGATTTGAACCCCTCCTGTGAGTCCAGTTTCAGATTCCGATGCTTAACTTCAGGTTTACTGTATCCGTTGGACCTTCATATTGACGATGAAACACAGCAATTGCATCCGAATTTAATACAAAATGCACAATGCCGACTTAAGTACAAGAGGACTGAAACTCTAACTTTCTATGATTTGAACCACTGCTGTGAGACCAGTTTTAGATTCCGATGCTTAACTTCAGATTTACTGTATCCCTTGGACCTTCTTATTGACGATGAAACACACAAATTGGATCCGAATTTAATACAAAAGGCACAATGCCGACTAAAGTACAAGAGGACTAATACTCTAACTTTCTATGATTTGAACCCCTCCTGTGATTCCAGTTTTAGATTCCGGTGCTTAACTTCTGGTTTACTGTATCCCTTGGACCTTCTTATTGACGATGAAACACAGAAATTGCATCCGAATTTTATACAAAAGCACAATGCCGACTTAAGTACAAGAGGACTGAAACTCTAACTTTCTACGATTTGAACCTCTGCTGTGAGTCCAGTTTTAGTTTCCGACGCTTCACTTCAGGTTTACTGTATCCCTTGGATCGTCTTATTGACGATGAAACACAGATATTGCATCCGAATTTAATACAAAAGGCACAATGTCGACTTAAGTACAAGAGGACTGAATCTCTAACATTCTATGATTTGAACCTCTGCTGTGAGTCTAGTTTTAGTTTCCGATGCGTCACTTCAGGTTTACTGTATCCCTTAACCCTTCTTATTGACGATGAAACACAGAAATTGAATCCGAATTTAATACAAAAGGCACAATGCCGACTTAAGTACAAGAGGACTGAAACTCTAATCTTCAATGATTTGAACCTCTGCTGTGAGTCCAGTTTTAGTTTCCGATGCTTCACTTCACATTTACTGTATCCCTTGGACCTTCTTATTGACGATGAAACACAGAAATTGCATCCGAATTTAATACAAAAGGCACAATGCCGACTTAAGTACAAGAGGACTGAAACTCTAACTTTCTGTGATTTCAACCTCTGCTGTGAGTCCAGTTTTAGTTTCCGATGCATCACTTCAGGTTTACTGTATACCTTGGACCTTCTCATTGACGATGTAACACAGAAATTGCATCCGAATTTAATACAAAAGGCACAATGCCGACTTAAGTACAAGAGGACTGAGACTCTAACTTTCTATGATTTGAACCTCTGCTGTGAGTCCAGTTTCATTTTCCGATGCTTCACGTCAGGTTTACTGTATCCCTTGGACTTTCTTATTGACGATGAAACACAGAAATTGCATCCGAAATTAATGAAAAAGGCACAATGCCGACCTAAGTAAAAGAGGACTGGTACTCTAACTTTCTATGATTTGAACCCCTCCTGTGAGTCCAGTTTCAGATTCCGATGCTTAACTTCAGGTTTACTGTATCCCTTGGACCTTCATATTGACGATGAAACACAGAAATTGCATCCGAATTTAATACAAAAGGCACAATGCCGACTTAAGTACAAGAGGACTGAAACTCTAACTTTCTATGATTTGAACCACTGCTGTGAGACCTGTTTTAGATTCCGATGCTTAACTTCAGATTTACTGTATCCCTTGGACGTTCTTATTGACGATGAAACACACAATTTGGATCCGAATTTAATACAAAAGGCACAATGCCGACTAAAGTACAAGAGGACTAATACTCTAACTTTCTATGCTTTGAACCCCTCCTGTGAGTCCAGTTTTAGATTCCGGTGCTTAACTTATGGTTTACTGTATCCCTTGGACCTTCTTATTGACGATGAAACACAGAAATTGCATCCGAATTTTATACAAAAGGCACAATGCCGACTTAAGTACAAGAGGACTGAAACTCTAACTTTCTACGATTTGAACCTCTGCTGTGAGTCCAGTTTCAGTTTCCGACGCTTCACTTCAGGCTTACTGTATCCCTTGAATCGTCTTATTGACGATGAAACACAGATATTGCATCCGAATTTAATACAAAAGGCACAATGCCGACTTAAGTACAAGAGGACTGAAACTCTAACATTCTATGATTTGAACCTCTGCTGTGAGTCTAGTTTTAGTTTCCGATGCTTCACTTCAGGTTTACTGTATCCCTTGGACCTTCCTATTGACGATGAAACACAGAAATTGCATCCGAATTTAATACAAAAGGCACAATGCCGACTTAAGTACAAGAGGACTGAAACTCTAACTTTCTATGATTTGAACCTCTGCTGTGGGTCCAGTTTTAGTTTCCGATGCTTCACTTCAGGTTTACTGTATACCTTGGACCTTCTCATTGACGATGAAACACAGAAATTGCATCCGAATTTAATACAAAAGGCACAATGCCGACTTAAGTACAAGAGGACTGAGACTCTAACTTTCTATGATTTGAACCTCTGCTGTGAGTCCAGTTTCATTTTCTGATGCTTCACGTCAGGTTTACTGTATCCCTTGGACTTTCTTATTGACGATGAAACACAGAAATTGCATCATAAAGTAATGAAAAAGGCACAATGCCGACCTAAGTAAAAGAGGACTGGTACTCTAACTTTCTATGATTTGAACCCCTCCTGTGAGTCCAGTTTCAGATTCCGATGCTTAACTTCATTTTTACTGTATCCGTTGGACCTTCATATTGACGATGAAACACAGAAATTGCATCCGAATTTAATACAAAATGCACAATGCCGACTTAAGTACAAGAGGACTGAAACTCTAACTTTCTATGATTTGAACCACTGCTGTGAGACCAGTTTTAGATTCCGATGCTTAACTTCAGATTTACTGTATCCCTTGGACCTTCTTATTGACGATGAAACACACAAATTGGATCCGAATTTAATACAAAAGGCACAATGCCGACTAAAGTACAAGAGGACTAATACTCTAACTTTCTATGATTTGAACCCCTCCTGTGAGTCCAGTTTTAGATTCCGGTGCTTAACTTCTGGTTTACTGTATCCCTTGGACCTTCTTATTGACGATGAAACACAGAAATTGCATCCGAATTTTATACAAAAGCACAATGCCGACTTAAGTACAAGAGGACTGAAACTCTAACTTTCTACGATTTGAACCTCTGCTGTGAGTCCAGTTTTAGTTTCCGACGCTTCACTTCAGGTTTACTGTATCCCTTGGATCGTCTTATTGACGATGAAACACAGATATTGCATCCGAATTTAATACAAAGGGCACAATGTCGACTTAAGTACAAGAGGACTGAATCTCTAACATTCTATGATTTGAACCTCTGCTGTGAGTCTATTTTAGTTTCCGATGCGTCACTTCAGGTTTACTGTATCCCTTGGCCCTTCTTATTGACGATGAAACACAGAAATTGAATCCGAATTTAATACAAAAGGCACAATGCCGACTTAAGTACAAGAGGACTGAAACTCTAATCTTCAATGATTTGAACCTCTGCTGTGAGTCCAGTTTTAGTTTCCGATGCTTAACTTCAGGTTTACTCGATCCCTTGGACTTCTTATTGACGATGAAACACAGAAATTGTATCTGAATTTAATACAAGAGGCACAATGCCGACTTAAGTACAAGTGGACTGAAACTCTAACTTACTATGTTTTGATCCTCTGCTGTGAGTCCAGTTTTAGATTCCGATGCTTCACTTCAGGGTTACTGTATCCCTTGGATCTTCTTATAGACGATGAAACACAGAAATTGCATCCGAACTCAATACAAAAGGCACAATGCCGACTTAAGTACAAGAGGACTGAAACTCTAACTTTCTATGATTTAAACCTCTGCTGTGAGTCCACTTTTAGTTTCCGATGCTTCACTTCACATTTACTGTATCCCTTGGAACTTCTTATTGACGATGAAACACAGAAATTGCATCCGAATTTAATACAAAAGGCACAATGCCGACTCAAGTACAAGAGGACTGAAACTCTAACTTTCTATGATTTCAACCTCTGCTGTGAGTCCAGTTTTAGTTTCCGATGCATCACTTCAGGTTTACTGTATACCTTGGACCTTCTCATTGACGATGTAACACAGAAATTGCATCCGAATTTAATACAAAAGGCACAATGCCGACTTAAGTACAAGAGGACTGAGACTCTAACTTTCTATGATTTGAACCTCTGCTGTGAGTCCAGTTTCATTTTCCGATGCTTCACGTCAGGTTTACTGTATCCCTTGGACTTTCGTATTGACGATGAAACACAGAAATTGCATCCGAAATTAATGAAAAAGGCACAATGCCGACCTAAGTAAAAGAGGACTGGTACTCTAACTTTCTATGATTTGAACCCCTCCTGTGAGTCCAGTTTCAGATTCCGATGCTTAACTTCAGGTTTACTGTATCCCTTGGACCTTCATATTGACGATGAAACACAGAAATTGCATCCGAATTTAATACAAAAGGCACAATGCCGACTTAAGTACAAGAGGACTGAAACTCTAACTTTCTATGATTTGAACCACTGCTGTGAGACCTGTTTTAGATTCCGATGCTTAACTTCAGATTTACTGTATCCCTTGGACGTTCTTATTGACGATGAAACACACAATTTGGATCCGAATTTAATACAAAAGGCACAATGCCGACTAAAGTACAAGAGGACTAATACTCTAACTTTCTATGCTTTGAACCCCTCCTGTGAGTCCAGTTTTAGATTCCGGTGCTTAACTTATGGTTTACTGTATCCCTTGGACCTTCTTATTGACGATGAAACACAGAAATTGCATCCGAATTTTATACAAAAGGCACAATGCCGACTTAAGTACAAGAGGACTGAAACTCTAACTTTCTACTATTTGAACCTCTGCTGTGAGTCCAGTTTCAGTTTCCGACGCTGCACTTCAGGTTTACTGTATCCCTTGGATCGTCTTATTGACGATGAAACACAGATATTGCATCCGAATTTAATACAAAAGGCACAATGCCGACTTAAGTACAAGAGGACTGAAACTCTAACATTCTATGATTTGAACCTCTGCTGTGAGTCTAGTTTTTGTTTCCGATGCTTCACTTCAGGTTTACTGTATCCCTTGGACCTTCCTATTGACGATGAAACACAGAAATTGCATCCGAATTTAATACAAAAGGCACAATGCCGACTTAAGTACAAGAGGACTGAAACTCTAACTTTCTATGATTTGACCTCTGCTGTGAGTCCAGTTTTAGTTTCCGATGCTTCATTTCAGGTTTACTGTGTCCCTTGGACCTTCTTATTGACGATGAAACACAGAAATTGCATCCGAATTTAATAAAAAAGGCACAATGCCGACTTAAGTACAAGAGGACTGATGCTCTAACTTTCTATGATTTGAACCCCTCCTGTGAGGCCAGTTTTAGATTCCGATGCTTAACTTCAGGTTTACTGTATCCCTTGGACCTACTTATTGACGATGAAACACAGAAATTGCATCCCAATTTAATAAAAACGACACAATGCCGACTTAAGTACAAGAGGACAGATACTCTAACTTTCTATGGTTTGAACCCCTCCTGTGAGTCCAGTTTTAGTTTCCGATGCTTCACTTCAGGTTTACTGTATCCCTTGGACCTTCTTACTGACGATGAAACACAGAAATTGCATCCGAATTTAATAAAAAGGCACAATGCCGACTTAAGTACAAGAGGACTAATACTCTAACTTTCTATGACTTGAACCCCTCCTGTGAGTCCAGGTTTAGATTCCGATGCTTAACGTCTGGTTTACTGTATCCCTTGGACCTTCCTATTGACGATGAAACACAGAAATTGCATCCGAATTTAATACAAAAGGCACAATGCCGACTTAAGTACAAGAGGACTGATACTCTAACTTTCTATGATTTGAACCTCTCCTGTCAGTCCAGTTTTAGATTCCGATGCTTCACTTCAAGTTTACTGTATCCCTTGGACCCTCTTATTGACGATGAAACACAGAAATTGCAACCGAATTTAATACAAAAGGCACAATGCCGACTTAAGCACAAGAGCACTGAAACTCTAACTTTCTATGATTTGAACCTCTGCTGTGAGTCCAGTTTTAGTTTCCGATGCTTCACTTCAGGTTTACTGTATCCCTTGGACCTTCTTATTGACAATGAAACACAGAAATTGCTTCCGAATTTAATACAAAAGGCACAATGCCGACTTACGTACAAGAGGACTGAAACTCTATTATTCAATGATTTGAACCTCTACTGTGTGTCCAGTTTTAGTTTCCGATGCCTAACATCAGGTTTACTGGGTCCCTTGGACCTTCTTATTGACGAAGAAACACAGAAATTGTATCCGAATTTAATACAAGAGGCACAATGCCTACTTAAGTACAAGAGGACTGAAACCCTAACTTTCTATGTTTTGATCCTCTGCTGTGAGTCCAGTTTTAGATTCCAATGCTTCACTTCAGGGTTACTGTATCCCTTGGACCTTCTTATTGACGATGAAACACAGAAATTTCATCCGAATTTAATACAAAAGGCACAATGCCGACTAAAGTACAAGAGGACTAATACTCTAACTTTCTATGATTTGAACCCCTCCTGTGAGTCCAGTTTTAGATTCCGGTGCTTAACTTCTGGTTTACTGTATCCCTTGGACCTTCTTATTGACGATGAAACACAGAAATTGCATCCGAATTTTATACAAAAGCACAATGCCGACTTAAGTACAAGAGGACTGAAACTCTAACTTTCTACGATTTGAACCTCTGCTGTGAGTCCAGTTTTAGTTTCCGACGCTTCACTTCAGGTTTACTGTATCCCTTGGATCGTCTTATTGACGATGAAACACAGATATTGCATCCGAATTTAATACAAAGGGCACAATGTCGACTTAAGTACAAGAGGACTGAATCTCTAACATTCTATGATTTGAACCTCTGCTGTGAGTCTATTTTAGTTTCCGATGCGTCACTTCAGGTTTACTGTATCCCTTGGCCCTTCTTATTGACGATGAAACACAGAAATTGAATCCGAATTTAATACAAAAGGCACAATGCCGACTTAAGTACAAGAGGACTGAAACTCTAATCTTCAATGATTTGAACCTCTGCTGTGAGTCCAGTTTTAGTTTCCGATGCTTAACTTCAGGTTTACTCGATCCCTTGGACCTTCTTATTGACGATGAAACACAGAAATTGTATCTGAATTTAATACAAGAGGCACAATGCCGACTTAAGTACAAGTGGACTGAAACTCTAACTTACTATGTTTTGATCCTCTGCTGTGAGTCCAGTTTTAGATTCCGATGCTTCACTTCAGGGTTACTGTATCCCTTGGATCTTCTTATAGACGATGAAACACAGAAATTGCATCCGAACTCAATACAAAAGGCACAATGCCGACTTAAGTACAAGAGGACTGAAACTCTAACTTTCTATGATTTAAACCTCTGCTGTGAGTCCACTTTTAGTTTCCGATGCTTCACTTCACATTTACTGTATCCCTTGGACCTTCTTATTGACGATGAAACACAGAAATTGCATCCGAATTTAATACAAAAGGCACAATGCCGACTTAAGTACAAGAGGACTGAAACTCTAACTTTCTATGATTTCAACCTCTGCTGTGAGCCCAGTTTTAGTTTCCGATGCATCACTTCAGGTTTACTGTATACCTTGGACCTTCTCATTGACGATGTAACACAGAAATTGCATCCGAATTTAATACAAAAGGCACAATGCCGACTTAAGTACAAGAGGACTGAGACTCTAACTTTCTATGATTTGAACCTCTGCTGTGAGTCCAGTTTCATTTTCCGATGCTTCACGTCAGGTTTACTGTATCCCTTGGATTTTCTTATTGACGATGAAACACAGAAATTGCATCCGAAATTAATGAAAAAGGCACAATGCCGACCTAAGTAAAAGAGGACTGGTACTCTAACTTTCTATGATTTGAACCCCTCCTGTGAGTCCAGTTTCAGATTCCGATGCTTAACTTCAGGTTTACTGTATCCCTTGGACCTTCATATTGACGATGAAACACAGAAATTGCATCCGAATTTAATACAAAAGGCACAATGCCGACTTAAGTACAAGAGGACTGAAACTCTAACTTTCTATGATTTGAACCACTGCTGTGAGACCTGTTTTAGATTCCGATGCTTAACTTCAGATTTACTGTATCCCTTGGACGTTCTTATTGACGATGAAACACACAATTTGGATCCGAATTTAATACAAAAGGCACAATGCCGACTAAAGTACAAGAGGACTAATACTCTAACTTTCTATGCTTTGAACCCCTCCTGTGAGTCCAGTTTTAGATTCCGGTGCTTAACTTATGGTTTACTGTATCCCTTGGACCTTCTTATTGACGATGAAACACAGAAATTGCATCCGAATTTTATACAAAAGGCACAATGCCGACTTAAGTACAAGAGGACTGAAACTCTAACTTTCTACGATTTGAACCTCTGCTGTGAGTCCAGTTTCAGTTTCCGACGCTTCACTTCAGGTTTACTGTATCCCTTGGATCGTCTTATTGACGATGAAACACAGATATTGCATCCGAATTTAATACAAAAGGCACAATGCCGACTTAAGTACAAGAGGACTGAAACTCTAACATTCTATGATTTGAACCTCTGCTGTGAGTCTAGTTTTTGTTTCCGATGCTTCACTTCAGGTTTACTGTATCCCTTGGACCTTCCTATTGACGATGAAACACAGAAATTGCATCCGAATTTAATACAAAAGGCACAATGCCGACTTAAGTACAAGAGGACTGAAACTCTAACTTTCTATGATTTGAACCTCTGCTGTGAGTCCAGTTTTAGTTTCCGATGCTTCATTTCAGGTTTACTGTGTCCCTTGGACCTTCTTATTGACGATGAAACACAGAAATTGCATCCGAATTTAATAAAAAAGGCACAATGCCGACTTAAGTACAAGAGGACTGATGCTCTAACTTTCTATGATTTGAACCCCTCCTGTGAGGCCAGTTTTAGATTCCGATGCTTAACTTCAGGTTTACTGTATCCCTTGGACCTACTTATTGACGATGAAACACAGAAATTGCATCCCAATTTAATAAAAACGACACAATGCCGACTTAAGTACAAGAGGACAGATACTCTAACTTTCTATGGTTTGAACCCCTCCTGTGAGTCCAGTTTTAGTTTCCGATGCTTCACTTCAGGTTTACTGTATCCCTTGGACCTTCTTACTGACGATGAAACACAGAAATTGCATCCGAATTTAATAAAAAGGCACAATGCCGACTTAAGTACAAGAGGACTAATACTCTAACTTTCTATGACTTGAACCCCTCCTGTGAGTCCAGGTTTAGATTCCGATGCTTAACGTCTGGTTTACTGTATCCCTTGGACCTTCCTATTGACGATGAAACACAGAAATTGCATCCGAATTTAATACAAAAGGCACAATGCCGACTTAAGTACAAGAGGACTGATACTCTAACTTTCTATGATTTGAACCTCTCCTGTCAGTCCAGTTTTAGATTCCGATGCTTCACTTCAAGTTTACTGTATCCCTTGGACCCTCTTATTGACGATGAAACACAGAAATTGCAACCGAATTTAATACAAAAGGCACAATGCCGACTTAAGCACAAGAGCACTGAAACTCTAACTTTCTATGATTTGAACCTCTGCTGTGAGTCCAGTTTTAGTTTCCGATGCTTCACTTCAGGTTTACTGTATCCCTTGGACCTTCTTATTGACAATGAAACACAGAAATTGCTTCCGAATTTAATACAAAAGGCACAATGCCGACTTACGTACAAGAGGACTGAAACTCTAACATTCAATGATTTGAACCTCTACTGTGTGTCCAGTTTTAGTTTCCGATGCCTAACATCAGGTTTACTGGGTCCCTTGGACCTTCTTATTGACGAAGAAACACAGAAATTGTATCCGAATTTAATACAAGAGGCACAATGCCTACTTAAGTACAAGAGGACTGAAACCCTAACTTTCTATGTTTTGATCCTCTGCTGTGAGTCCAGTTTTAGATTCCAATGCTTCACTTCAGGGTTACTGTATCCCTTGGACCTTCTTATTGACGATGAAACACAGAAATTTCATCCGAATTTAATACAAAAGGCACAATGCCGACTTAAGTACAAGAGGACTGAAACTCTAACTCTCTATGATTTGAACCTCTGCTGTGAGTCCTGTTTTAGTTTCCGATGCTTCACTTCACATTTACTGTATAACTTGGACCTTCTTATTGACGATGAAACACAGAAATTGCATCCGAATTTAATACAAAAGGCACAATGCCGACTTAAGTACAAGAGGACTGAAACTCTAACTTTCTATTATTTGAACCTCTGCTGTGAGTCCAGTTACATTTTCCGATGCTTCACGTCAGGTTTACTGTATCCCTTGGACTTTCTTATTGACGATGAAACACAGAAAGTGCATCCGAAATTAATAAAAAAGGCACAATGCCGACCTAAGTAAAAGAGGACTGGTACTCTAACTTTCTATGATTTGAACCTCTCCTGTGAGTCCAGTTTTAGATTCCAATGCTTAACTTCAGGTTTACTGTATCCCTTGGACATTCTTATTGACGATGAAACACAGAAATTGCATCCGAATTTAATACAAAAGGCACAATGCCGACTTAAGTACAAGAGGACTGAAACTCTAACTTTCTATGATTTGAACCACTGCTGTGAGACCAGTTTTAGATTCCGATGCTTAACTTGAGATTTACTGTATCCCTTGGTGCTTCTTATTGACGATGAAACACACAAATTGGATCCGAATTTAATACAAAAAGCACAATGCCGACTAAAGTACAAGAGGACTAATACTCTAACTCTCTATGATTTGAACCCCTCCTGTGAGTCCAGTTTTAGATTCCGGTGCTTAACTTCTGGTTTACTGTATCCCTTGGACCTTCCTATTGACGATGAAACACAGAAATTGCATCCGAATTTAATACAAAAGGCACAATGCCGACTTAAGTACAAGAGGACTGATACTCTAACTTTCTATGATTTGAACCTCTCCTGTCAGTCCAGTTTTAGATTCCGATGCTTCACTTCAAGTTTACTGTATCCCTTGGACCTTCTTATTGACGATGAAACACAGAAATTGCATCCGAATTTAATACAAAAGGCACAATGCCGACATAACTACAAGAGCACTGAACTCTAAATTTCTATGATTTGAACCTCTGCTGTGAGTCCAGGTTTAGTTTCCGATGCTTCACTTCAGGTTTACTGTATACCTTGGACCCTCTCATTGACGATGAAACATAGAAATTGCATCCGAATTTAATACAAAAGGCACAATGCCGACTTAAGTACAAGAGGACTGAGACTCTAACTTTCTATGATTTGAACCTCTGCTGTGAGTCCAGTTTCATTTTCCGATGCTTCACGTCAGGTTTACTGTATCCCTTGGACTTTCTTATTGACGATGAAACACAGAAATTGCATCCGAAATTAATAAAAAAGGCACAATGCCGACCTAAGTACAAGAGGACTTGTACTCTAACTTTCAATGATTTGAACCTCTCCTGTGAGTCCAGTTTTAGATTCCGATGCTTAACTTCAGGTTTACTGTATCCCTTGGACCTTCTTATTGACGATGAAACACAGAAATTGAATCCGAATTTAATACAAAAGGCACAATGCCGACTTAAGTACAAGAGGACTGATACTCTAACTTTCTATGATTTGAACCACTGCTGTGAGACCAGTTTTAGATTCCGATGCTTAACTTCAGATTTACTGTATCCCTTGGACCTTCTTATTGACGATGAAACACACAAATTGGATCCTAAATTAATACAAAAAGCACAATGCCGACTAAAGTACAAGAGGACTAATACTCTAACATTCTATGATTTGAACCCCTCCTGTGAGTCCAGTTTTAGATTCCGGTGCTTAACTTCTGGTTTACTGTATCCCTTGGACCTTCTTATTGACGATGAAACACAGAAATTGCATCCGAATTTAATACAAAAGGCACAATGCCGACTTAAGTACAAGAGGACTGAAAATCTAAGTTTCTATGATTTGAACCTCTGCTGTGAGTCCAGTTTTAGTTTCCGACGCTTCACTTCAGGTTTACTGTATCCCTTGGATCGTCTTATTGACGATGAAACACAGAAATTGCATCCGAATTTAATACAAAAGGCACAATGCCGACTTAAGTACAAGAGGACTGAAACTCTAACTTTCTATGATTTGAACCACTGCTGTGAGACCAGTTTTAGATTCCGATGCTTAACTTCAGATTTACTGTATCCCTTGGACCTTCTTATTGACGATGAAACACACAAATTGGATCCGAATTTAATACAAAAGGCACAATGCCGACTAAAGTACAAGAGGACTAATACTCTAACTTTCTATGATTTGAACCCCTCCTGTGAGTCCAGTTTTAGATTCCGGTGCTTAACTTCTGGTTTACTGTATCCCTTGGACCATCTTATTGACGATGAAACACAGAAATTGCATCCGAATTTAATACAAAAGGCACAATGCCGACTTAAGTACAAGAGGACTGAAACTCTAACTTTCTATGATTTAAACCTCTGCTGTGAGTCCAGTTTTAGTTTCCGACGCTTTACTTCAGGTTTACTGTATCCCTTGGATCGACTTATTGACGATGAAACACAGAAATTGCATCCGAATTTAATACAAAAGGCACAATGCCGACTTAAGTACAAGAGGACTGAAACTCTAACTTTCTATGATTTGAACCTCTGCTGTGAGTCTAGTTTTAGTTTCCGATGCTTCACTTCAGGTTTACTGTATCCCTTGGACATTCTTAATGACGATGAAACACAGAAATTGCATCCGAATTTAATACAAAAGGCACAATGCCGACCTAAGTACAAGAGGACGGAAACTGTAACTTTCGATGAATTGAACCTCTGCTAAGAGTTCAGTTTAAGTTTCCGGTGCTTCACTTCAGGTTTACTGTATCCCTTGGACCTTCTTATTGACGATGAAACACAGAAATTGCATCCGAATTTAATACAAAAGGCACAATGCCGACTTAAGTACAAGAGGACTGATACTCTAACTTTCTATGATTTTACCTCTGCTGTGAGTCCAGTTTTAGTTTCCGATGCTTCACTTCAGGTTTACTGTATCCCTTGGACCTTCTTATTGACGATGAAACACAGAAATTGCATCCGATTTTAATATAAAGGGCACAATGCCGACTTAAGTACAAGAGGACTGATACTCTAACTTTCTATGATTTGAACCTCTCCTGTGAGTCCAGTTTTAGATTCCGATGCTTAACTTTAGGTTTACTGTATCCCTTGGACCTCCTTATTGACGATGAAAGACAGAAATTGCATCCGAATTTAATAAAAACGACACAATGCCGACTTAAGTACAAGAGGACTGATACTCTAACTTTCTATGATTTGAACCCTTCCTGTGAGTCCAGTTTTAGTTTCCGATGCTTCACTTCAGTTTTACTGTATCCCTTGGACCTTCTTACTGACGATGAAACAAAGAAATTGCATCCGAATTTAATAAAAAAGGCACAATGCCAACTTAAGTACAAGAGGACTGATACTCTAACTTTCTATGATTTGAACCCCTCCTGTGAGTCCAGTTTTAGATTCCGATGCTTAACTTCTGGTTAGCTGTATCCCTTTGACCTTGTTATTGACGATGAAACACAGAAATTGCATCCGAATTTAATAGAAAAGGCACAATGCCGACTTAAGTACAAGAGGACTGATACTCTAACTTTCAATGATTTGAACCTCTCCTGTGAGTCCAGTTTTAGATTCCGATGCTTCACTTCGGGTTTACTGTATCCCTTGGATCTTCTTATTGACGATGAAACACAGAAATTGCATTCGAATTTAATACAAAAGGCACAATGCCGACTTACGTACAAGAGGACTGAAACTCTAACTTTCTATGATTTGAACCTCTGCTGTGAGTCCAGTTTTAGTTTCCGATGCTTAACTTCAGGTTTACTATATCCCTTGGACCTTCTTATTGACGATGAAACACAGAAATTGCATCCGAATTTAATACAAAAGGCACAATGCCGACTTAAGTACAAGAGGACTGAAACTCTAACTTTCTATGATTTGAACCTCTCCTGTTAGTCCAGTTTTAAATTCCGATGCTTCACTTCAGGTTTACCGTATCCCTTGGACACTCTTATTGACGATGAAACACAGAAATTGCATCCGAATTTAATAAAAAAGGCACAATGCCGACTTAAGTACAAGAGGACTGATACTCTAACTTTCTATGATTTGAACCTCTGCTGTGGGTCCAGTTTTAGTTTCTGATGCTTCACTTCAGGTTTACTGTATCCCCTTGGTCCATCTTATTGACGATGAAACACAGAAATTGCATCCGAATTTAATAAAAAAAGGCACAATGCCGAGTTAAGTACAAGAGGACTGATACTCTAACTTTGTATGATTTGAACCACTCCTGTGAGTCCAGTTTTAGATTCTGTTGCTTAACTTCAGGTTTACTGTATCCTTTGGACCTTCTTATTGACGATGAAACACAGAAATTGCATCCGAACTTAATAAAAAAGACACAATGCCGACTTAAGTACAAGAGGACTGATACTCTAACTTTCTATGATTTGAACCTCTTCTGTGGGTCCAGTTTTAGTTTCTGATGCTTCACTTCAGGTTTACTGTATCCCTTGGTCCATCATATTGACGATGAAACACAGAAATTGCATCCGAATTTAATAAAAAAGGCACAATGCCGAGTTAAGTACAAGAGGACTGATACTCTAACTTTGTATGATTTGAACCACTCCTGTGAGTCCAGTTTTAGATTCTGTTGCTTAACTTCAGGTTTACTGTATCCTTTGGACCTTCTTATTGACGATGAAACACAGAAATTGCATCCGAACTTAATAAAAAAGACACAATGCCGACTTAAGTACAAGAGGACTGATACTCTAACTTTCTATGATTTGAACCCCTCCTGTGAGTCCGGTTTAGATTCCGATGCTTAACTTCAGGTTTACTGTATCCCTTGGACCTTCTTATTGACGATGAAACACAGAAATTGCAACCGAAATCAATACAAAAGGCACAATGCCGACTTAAGCACAAGGCTACTGATACTCCAACTTCAATGATTTGAACCTCTGCTGTGAGTCCAGTTTTAGTTCAAGATGCTTCACTTCAGGTTTACTGTATCCCTTGGACCTTCTTATTGACGATGAAACACAGAAACTGCATCCGAATTTAATAAAAAAGGCACAATGCCGACTGAAGTACAAGAGGACAGATTCTCTAACTTTCTATGATTTGAACCCCTCCTTTGAGTCCAGTTTTAGTTTCCGATGCTTCACTTCAGGTTTACTATATCCCTTGGACCTTCTTATTGACGATGAAACACAGAAATTGCATCCTAATTTAATAAAAAAGCCACAATGCCGACTTAGGTACAAGAGGACTGATACTCTAACTATCTATGATTTGAACCCCTCCTGTGAGTCCAGTTTTAGATTCCAATGCTTAACTTCTGGTTTACTGTATCCCTTGGACCTTCTTATTGACGATGAAACACAGAAATTGCATCCGAATTTAATAAAAAAGGCACAATGCCGACTTAAGTACAAGAGGACTGAAACTCTAATTTTCTATGAATTGAACCTCTGCTGTGAGTCCAGTTTTAGTTTACGATGTTTCACTTCAGGTTTACTGTATCCCTTTTACCTACTTATTGACGATGAAACACAGAAATTGCTTCCGAATTTAATACAAAAGGCGCAATGCCGACTTACGTACAAGAGGACTGAAACTCTAACTTTCTATGATTTGAACCTCTGCTGTGAGTCCAGTTTTAGTTTCCGATGCTTCACTTCACATTTACTGTATCCCTGGGACCTTCTTATTGACGATGAAACACAGAAATTGCATCCGAATTTAAAAATAAAGGCACAATGCCGACTTAAGTACAAGAGGACTGATACTCTAACATTCTATGATTTGAACCCCTCCTGTTGAGTCCAGTTTTAGATTCCGATGCTTAACTTCAGGTTTACTGTATCCCTTGGACCTTCTTATTGACGATGAAACACAGAAATTGCATCTGAATTTAATAAAAAAGGCACAATGCCGACTTAAGTACAAGAGGACTGATGCTCTAACTTTCTATGATTTGAACTCCTTCTGTGAGTCGAGTTTTAGATTCCGATGCTGAACTTCAGGTTTACTGTATCCCTTGGACCTTCTTATTGACGATGAAACACAGAAATTGCATCCGAATTTAATGCAAAAGCACAATGCCGACTTAAGTACAAGAGGACTGATACTCTAACTTTCTATGATTTGAACCTCTGCTGTGAGTCCAGATTTAGTTTCCGATGCTTCACGTCAGGTTTACTGTATCCCTTGGACCTTCTTATTGACGATGAAACACAGAAATTGCATCCGAATTTAATACAAAAGACACAATGCCGACTTAAGAGCAAGAGGACTGAATCTCTAACTTTCTGTGATTTGTACCTCTGCTGTGAGTCCAGTTTTAGTTTCCGATGCTTCACTTAAGGTTTACTGTATCCCTTGGACGTTCTTATTGACGATGAAACACAGAAATTGTATCCGAATTTAATAAAAAAGGCACAATGACGACTTAAGTACAAGAGGACTGAAACTCTAACTTTCTATGATTTGAACCTCTGCTGTGAGTCCAGTTTTAGTTTCCGATGCTTCACTTTAGGTTTACTGTATCCCTGGGACCTTCTTATTGACGATGAAAGACAGAAATTGCATCTGACTTTAATAAAAAAGGCACAATTACGACTTAAGTACAAGAGGACAGATACTCTAACTTTCTATGATTTGAACCCCTCCTGTGAGTCTAGTTTTAGATTCCGATGCTTAACTTATGGTTTACTGTATCCCTTGGACCTTCTTATTGACGATGAAACACAGAAATTGCATCCGAATTTAATAAAAAAGGCACAATGCCGACTTAAGTACAAGAGGACTGATACTCTAACTTTCTATGATTTGAACCCCTCCTGTGAGTCCAGTTTTAGATTCCGATGCTGAACTTCAGGTTTACTGTATCCCTTGGACCTTCTTATTGACGATGAAACACAGAAATTGCATCCGAATTTAATGCAAAAGCACAATGCCGACTTAAGTACAAGAGGACTGATACTCTAACTTTCTATGATTTGAACCCCTCCTGTGAGTCCAGTTTTAGATTCCGATGCTTAACCTCAGGTTTACTGTATCCCTTGGACCTTCTTAGTGTCGATGAAACACAGAAATTTCATCCGAATTTAATACAAAAGGCACAATGCCGACTTAAGTACAAGAGGACTGATACTCTAACTTTCGATGATTTGATCCTCTCCTGTGAGTCCAGTTTTAGATTCCGATGCTTAACTTCAGGTTTACTGTATCCCTTGGACCTTCTTATTGACGATGAAACACAGAAATTGCATCCGAATTTAATACAAAAGGCACAATGCCGACTTAAGTACAAGAGGACTGAAACTCTAACTTTCTATGATTAGAACCTATGCTGTGAGCCCAGTTTTAGTTTCCGATGCTTCACTTCAGGTTTACTGTATCCCTTTTACCTTCTTACTGACGATGAAACTCAGAAATGGCATCCCAATTTTATAAGAAAGGCACAATGCCGACTTAAGTACAAGAGGACTGATACTCTAACTTTCTATGATTTGAACCACTCCTGTGAGTCCAGTTTTAGATTCCGATGCTTAACTTCTGGTTTACTGTATCCCTTGGACCTTCTTATTGACGATGAAACACAAAAATTGCATCCGAATTTAATAGAGAAGGCACAATGCCGACTTAAGTACAAGAGGAATGATACTCTAACTTGCTATGATTTGAACCTCACCTGTGAGTCCAGTTTTAGATTCCGATGCTTCACTTCGGGTTTACTGTATACCTGGGACCTTCTTATTGACGATGAAACACAGAAATTGCATCTGACTTTAATAAAAAAGGAACAATTACGACTTAAGTACAAGAGGACAGATACTCTAACTTTCTATGATTTGAACCCCTCCTGTGAGTCCAGTTTTAGATTCCGATGCTTAACTTATGTTTTGCTGTATCCCTTGGACCTTCTTATTGACGATGAAACACAGAAATTGCATCCGAATTTAATAAAAAAGGCACAATGCCGACTTAAGAACAAGAGGACTGATACTCTAACTTTCTATGATTTGAACCCCTCCTGTGAGTCCAGTTTTAGATTCCGATGCTGAACTTCAGGTTTACTGTATCCCTTGGGCCTTCTTAGTGTCGATGAAACACGGAAATTGCATCGGAATTTAATACAAAAGGCACAATGCCGACTTAAGTACAAGAGGACTGATACTCTAACTTTCGATGATTTGATCGTCTCCTGTGAGTCCAGTTTTAGATTCCGATGCTTCACTTCAGGTTTACTGTATCCCTTGGACCCTCTTATTGACGATGAAACACAGAAATTTCATCCGAATTTAATACAAAAGTCACAATGCCGACTTAAGTACAAGAGGACTGAAACTCTAACTTTCTGTGATTTGAAACTCTGCGGTGAGTCCAGTTTTAGTTTCCGATGCTTCACTTCAGGTATACTGTATCCCTTGGACCTTCTTATTGACGATGAAACATAGAAATTGCATCCGAAGTTAATACAAAAGGCACAATGCCGACTTAAGTACAAGAGGACAGAAACTCTAACTTTCTATGATTTGAAACTCTGCTGTGAGTCCAGTTTTAGTTTCCGATGCTTCACTTCAGATTTACTGTATCCCTTGGACCTTCTTATTGACGATGAAACACAGAAATTGCATCCGAATTTAATACAAAAGGCACAATGCCAACTTAAGTACAAGAGGACTGAAACTCTAACTTTCTATGATTTGAACCTCTGCTGTGAGTCCAGTTTTAGTTTCCGATGCTTCACTTCAGGTTTACTGTATCCCTTTTACCTTCTTACTGACGATGAAACACAGAAATGGCATCCGAATTTAATAAGAAAGGCACAATGCCGACTTAAGTACAAGAGGACTGATACTCTAACTTTCTACGATTTGAACCACTCCTGTGAGTCCAGTTTTAGATTCCGATGCTTAACTTCCGGTTTACTGTATCCCTTGGACCTTCTTATTGACGATGAAACACAAAAATTGCATCCGAATTTAATAGAGAAGGCACAATGCCGACTTAAGTACAAGAGGACTGATACTCTAACTTTCTATGATTTGAACCTCTCCTGTGAGTCCAGTTTTAGATTCCGATGCTTCACTTCGGGTTTACTGTATCCCTTGGACCCTCTTATTGACGATGAAACACAGAAATTGCATCCGAATTTAATAGAAAAGGCACAATACCGACTTAAGAGCAAGAGGACTGAATCTCTAACTTTCTATGATTTGAACCTCTGCTGTGAGTCCAGTTTTAGTTTCCGATGCTTCACTTAAGGTTTACTGTATCCCTTGGACGTTCTTATTGACGATGAAACACAGAAATTGTATCCGAATTTAATAAAAAAGGCACAGTGACGACTTAAGTACAAGAGGACTGAAACTCTAACTTTCTATGATTTGAACCTCTGCTGTGAGTCCAGTTTTAGTTTCCGATGCTTCACTTTAGGTTTACTGTATCCCTGGGACCTTCTTATTAACGATGAAAGACAGAAATTGCATCTGACTTTAATAAAAAAGGCACAATTACGACTGAAGTACAAGAGGACAGATACTCTAACTTTCTATGATTTGAACCCCTCCTCTGAGTCCAGTTTTAGATTCCGATGCTTAACTTATGTTTTGCTGTATCCCTTGGACCTTCGTATTGACGATGAAACACAGAAATTGCATCCGAATTTAATGCAAAAGGCACAATGCCGACTTAAGTACAAGAGGACTGATACTCAAACTTTCTATGATTTGAACCCCTCCTGTGAGTCCAGTTTTAGATTCCGATGCTTAACTTCAGGTTTACTGTATCCCTTGGACCTTCTTAGTGTCGATGAAACACAGAAATTGCATCCGAATTTAATACAAAAGGCACAATGCCGACTTAAGTACAAGAGGACTGATACTCTAACTTTCGATGATTTGATCCTCTCCTGTGAGTCCAGTTTTAGATTCCGATGCTTCACTTCAGGTTTACTGTATCCCTTGGACCCTCTTATTGACGATGAAACACAGAAATTTCATCCGAATTTAGTACAAAAGGCACAATGCCGACTTAAGTACAAGAGGACTGAAACTCTAACTTTCTGTGATTTGAACCTCTGCTGTGAGTCCAGTTTTAGTTTCCGATGCTTCACTTCAGGTATACTGTATCCCTTGGACCTTCTTATTGACGATGAAACATAGAAATTGCATCCGAAGTTAATACAAAAGGCACAATGCCGACTTAAGTAGAAGAGGACAGAAACTCTAACTTTCTATGATTTGAAACTCTATTGTGAGTCCAGTTTTAGTTTCCGATGCTTCACTTCAGGTTTACTGTATCCCTTGGACCTTCTTATTGACGATGAAACACAGAAATTGCATCCGAAATTAATAAAAAAGGCACAATGCCGACTTAAGTACAAGAGGACTGATACTCTAACTTTCTCTGATTTGAACCCCTCCTGTGAGTCTAGTTTTAGATTCCGATGCTTAACTTCAGGTTTACTGTATCCCTTGGACCTTCTTATTGACGATGAAACACAGAAATTGCATCCGAATTTAATACAAAAGGCACAATGCCGACTTAAGTACAAGACCACTGAAACTCAAACTTTCTACGATTTGAACCTCTGCTGTGAGTCCAGTTTTAGTTTCCGATGCTTAACTTCAGGTTTACTGTATCCCATGGACTTTCTTATAGACGATGAAACACAGAAATTGCATCCGAATTTAATACAAAAGGCACAATGCCGACTTAAATACGAGAGGTCTGATACTCTAACTTTCTATGATTTGAGCCCCTCCTGTGAGTCCAGTTTTAGATTCCGATGCTTAACTTCTGGTTTTACTGTATCCCTTGGACCTACTTATTGATGATGAAACACAGAAATTGCATCCGAATTTAATGCAATAGGCACAATGGGGACTTAAGTACAGGAGTACTGAAACTCTAACTTTCTATGATTTGAACCTCTGCTGTGAGTCCAGTTTTAGTTTCCGATGCTTCACTTCAGGTTTACTGTATTCCTTGGACCATCTTATTGACGATGAAACACAGAAATTGCATCCGAATTTAATACAAAAGGCACAATGCCGACTTAAGTACAACAGGACTGAAACTCTAACTTTCTATGATTTGAACCTCTGCTGTGAGTCCAGTTTTAGTTTCCGATGCTTCACTTTAGGTTTACTGTATCCCTTGGACCTTCTTATTGACGATGAAACACAGAAATTGCATCCGAATTTAATACAAAAGGCACAATGCCGGCTTAAGTACAAGAGGACTGAAACTCTAACTTTCTATGATTTGAACCTCTGCTGTGAGTCCAGTTTTAGTTTCCGAAGCTTCACCTCAGGTTTACTGTATCCCTTGGACCTTCTTATTGACGATGAAACACAGAAATTGCTTCCGAATTTAATACAAAATGCACAATGCCGACTTACGTACAAGAGGACTGAAACTCTAACTTTCTATGTTTTGAACCTCTGCTGTGAGTCCAGTTTTAGTTTCCGATGCTTCACTTCAGGTTTACTGCATCCCTTGGACCTTCTTATTGACGATGAAACACAGAAATTGCATCCGAATTTAATACAAAGGACACAATGCCGACTTATGTACAAGAGGACTGAAACTCTAACTTTCTATGATTTGAACCTCTGCTGTGAGTCCAGTTTTAGTTTCCGATGCTTCACTTCACATTTACTGTATCCCTGGGACCTTCTTATTGACGATGAAACACAGAAATTGCATCCGAATTTAATAAAAAAGGCACAATGCCCACTTAAGTACAAGAGGACTGATACTCTAACATTCTATGATTTGAACCCCTCCTGTTGAGTCCAGTTTGAGATTCCGATGCTTAACTTCAGGTTTACAGTATCCCTTGGACCTTCTTATTGTCGATGAAACACAGAAATTGCATCCGAATTTAATAAAAGACGCACAATGCCGACTTAAGTACAAGAGGACTGATACTCTAACTTTCTATGATTTGATCCCCTCCTGTGAGTCCAGTTGTAGATTCCGATGCTTAACTTCTGGTTTACTGTATCCCTTGGACCTTCTTATTGGCGATGAAACACAGAAATTGCATCCGAATTTAATACAAAAGGCACAATGCCGACATAAGTACAAGAGTACTGAAACTCTAACTTTCTATGATTTGAACCTCTGCTGTGAGTCCAGTTTTAGTTTCCGATGCTTCACTTCAGGTTTACTGTATTCCTTGGACCTTCTTATTGACGATGAAACACAGAAATTGCATCCGAATTTAATACAAAAGGCACAATGCCGACTTAAGTACAAGAGGACTGAAACTCTAACTTTCTATGATTTGAACCTCTGCTGTGAGTCCAGTTTTAGTCTCCGATGCTTCACTTCAGGTTTACTGTATCCCTTGGACCTTCTTGTTGACGATGAAACACAGAAATTGCATCCGAATTTAATACAAAAGGCACAATGCCGACTTAAGTAAAAGAGGACTGATACCCTAACTTTCTATGTTTTGAACCTCTCCTGTGAGTCCAGTTTTAGATTCCGATGCTTCACTTCGGGTTTCCTGTATCCCTTGGACCCTCTTATTGACGATGAAACACAGAAATTGCATCCGAATTTAATACAAAAGGCACAATGCCGACTTAAGTACACGAGGTCTGATATTCTAACTTTCTATGATTTGATCCTCTGCTGTGAGTCCAGTTTTAGTTTCCGATGCTTCACTTCAGGTTTACTGTATCCCTTGGACCTTCTTATTGATGATGAAACACAAAAATTACATCCGAATTTAGTAAAAAAGGCACAATGCCGACTTAAGTACAAGAGGACTGATACTCTAACTTTCTATGATTTGAACCCCTCCTGTGAGTCCAGTTTTAGATTCCGATGCTTAACTTCAGGTTTACTGTATCCCTTGGACCTTCTTATTGACGATGAAACACAGAAATTGCATCCCAATTTAATAAAAACGACACAATGACGACTTAAGTACAAGAGGACTGATACTCTAACTTTCTATGATTTGAACCCCTCCTGTGAGTCCAGTTATAGTTTTCCGATGCTTCACTTAAGGTTTACTGTATCCCTTGGACCTTCTTATTGACGAAGAGACACAGAAATTCCATCCGAATTTAATAAAAAAGGCACAATGCCGACTTGAGTACAAGAGGACTGATACTCTAACTTTCTATGATTTGAACCCCTCCTGTGAGTCCAGTTTTAGATTCCGATGCTTAACTTCAGGTTTACTGTATCCCTTGGACCTTCTTATTGACGATGAAACACAGAAATTGCTTCCGAATTTAATACAAAATGCACAATGCCGACTTAAGTACAAGAGGACTGATACTCTAACTTTCTATGATTTGAACCTCTCCTGTGAGTCCAGTTTTAGTTTCCGATGCTTCACTTAAGGTTTACTGTTTCCCTTGGACCTTCTTATTGACGATGAAACACAGAAATTGTATCCGAAATTAATACAAAAGGCACAATGCCGACTTAAGTACAAGAGGATTGAAACTCTAACTTTCTATGATTTGAACCTCTGCTGTGAGTCCACTTTTAGTTTCCGATGCTTCACTTCACATTTACTGTATCCCTGGGACTTTCTTATTGACGATGAAACACAGAAATTGCATCCGAAATTAATAAATAAGGCACAATGCCGACTTAAGTACAAGAGGACTGATACTCTAACATTCTATGATTTGAACCCCTCCTGTTGAGTCCAGTTTTAGATTCCGATGCTTAACTTCAGGTTTACTGTATCCCTTGGACCTTCTTATTGACGATGAAACACAGATATTGCATCCGAATTTAATAAAAACCGCACAATGCCGACTTAAGTACAAGAGGACTGATACTCTAACTTTCTATGATTTGATCCCCTCCTGTGAGTTCACTTTTAGATTCCGATGCTTAACTTCAGGTTTACTGTATCCCTTGGACCTTCTTATTGACGATGAAACACAGAAATTGCATCCGCATTTAATACAAAAGGCACAATGCCGACTTAAGTACAAGAGGACTGATACTCTAACTTTCTATGATTTGAACCTCTCCTGTGAGTCCAGTTTTAGATTCCGATGCTTCACTTCAGGTTTACTGTGTGCCTTGGACCCTCTTATTGACGATGAATCACAGAAATTGCATCCGAATTTAATACAAAAGGCACAACGAAGACTTAAGTACAAGAGGACTGAAACTCTAACTTTCTATGATTTGAACCTCTGCTGTGAGCCCAATTTTAGTTTCCGATGCTTCATTTCACGATTACTGTATCCCTTGGACCTTCTTATTGACGATGAAACACAAAAATTGCATCCGAATTTAATACAAAAGGCACAATGCCGACTTAAGTACAAGTGGAGTGATACTCTAACATTCTATGATATGAACCCCTCCTGTTGAGTCCAGTTTTAGATTCCGATGCTTAACTTCAGGTTTACTGTATCCCTTGGACCTTCTTATTGTCGATGAAACACAGAAATTGCATCCGAATTTAATAAAAGACGCACAATGCCGACTTAAGTACAAGAGGACTGATACTCTAACTTTCTATGATTTGATCCCCTCCTGTGAGTCCAGTTGTAGATTCCGATGCTTAACTTCTGGTTTACTGTGTCCCTTGGACCTTCTTATTCGCGATGAAACACAGAAATTGCATCCGAATTTAATACAAAAGGCACAATGCCGACATAAGTACAAGAGTACTGAAACTCTAACTTTCTATGATTTGAACCTCTGCTGTGAGTCCAGTTTTAGTTTCCGATGCTTCACTTCAGGTTTACTGTATTCCTTGGACATTCTTATTGACGATGAAACACAGAAATTGCTTCCGAATTTAATACAAAAGGCACAATGCCGACTTAAGTACAAGATGACTGAAACTCTAACTTTCTATGATTTGAACCTCTGCTGTGAGTCCAGTTTTAGTCTCCGATGCTTCACTTCAGGTTTACTGTATCCCTTGGACCTTCTTATTGACGATGAAACACAGAAATTGCATCCGAATTTAATACAAAAGGCACAATGCCGACTTAAGTAAAAGAGGACTGATACCCTAACTTTCTATGTTTTGAACCTCTCCTGTGAGTCCAGTTTTAGATTCCGATGCTTCACTTCGGGTTTCCTGTATCCCTTGGACCCTCTTATTGACGATGAAATACAGAAATTGCATCCGAATTTAATACAAAAGGCACAATGCCGACTTAAGTACACGAGGTCTGATACTCTAACTTTCTATGATTTGATCCTCTGCTGTGAGTCCAGTTTTAGTTTCCGATGCTTCACTTCAGGTTTACTGTATCCCTTGGACCTTCTTATTGATGATGAAACACAGAAATTGCATCCGAATTTAGTAAAAAAGGCACAATGCCGACTTAAGTACAAGAGGACTGATACTCTAACTTTCTATGATTTGAACCCCTCCTGTGAGTCCAGTTTTAGATTCCGATGCTTAACTTCAGGTTTACTGTATCCCTTGGACCTTCTTATTGACGATGAAACACAGAAATTGCATCCCAATTTAATAAAAACGACACAATGACGACTTAAGTACAAGAGGACTGATACTCTAACTTTCTATGATTTGAACCCTTCCTGTGAGTCCAGTTATAGTTTTCCGATGCTTCACTTAAGGTTTACTGTATCCCTTGGACCTTCTTATTGACGAAGAGACACAGAAATTCCATCCGAATTTAATAAAAAAGGCACAATGCCGACTTGAGTACAAGAGGACTGATACTCTAACTTTCTATGATTTGAACCCCTCCTGTGAGTCCAGTTTTAGATTCCGATGCTTAACTTCAGGTTTACTGTATCCCTTGGACCTTCTTATTGACGATGAAACACAGAAATTGCTTCCGAATTTAATACAAAATGCACAATGCCGACTTAAGTACAAGAGGACTGATACTCTAACTTTCTATGATTTGAACCTCTCCTGTGAGTCCAGTTTTAGTTTCCGATGCTTCACTTCACATTTACTGTATCCCTGGGACTTTCTTATTGACGATGAAACACAGAAATTGCATCCGAAATTAATAAATAAGGCACAATGCCGACTTAAGTACAAGAGGACTGATACTCTAACATTCTATGATTTGAACCCCTCCTGTTGAGTCCAGTTTTAGATTCCGATGCTTAACTTCAGGTTTACTGTATCCCTTGGACCTTCTTATTGACGATGAAACACAGATATTGCATCCGAATTTAATAAAAACCGCACAATGCCGACTTAAGTACAAGAGGACTGATACTCTAACTTTCTATGATTTGATCCCCTCCTGTGAGATCACTTTTAGATTCCGATGCTTAACTTCAGGTTTACTGTATCCCTTGGACCTTCTTATTGACGATGAAACACAGAAATTGCATCCGCATTTAATACAAAAGGCACAATGCCGACTTAAGTACAAGAGGACTGATACTCTAACTTTCTATGATTTGAACCTCTCCTGTGAGTCCAGTTTTAGATTCCGATGCTTCACTTCAGGTTTACTGTATGCCTTGGACCCTCTTATTGACGATGAATCACAGAAATTGCATCCGAATTTAATACAAAAGGCACAACGCCGACTGAAGTACAAGAGGACTGAAACTCTAACTTTCTATGATTTGAACCTCTGCTGTGAGCCCAATTTTAGTTTCCGATGCTTCATTTCACGATTACTGTATCCCTTGGACCTTCTTATTGACGATGAAACACAAAAATTGCATCCGAATTTAATACAAAAGGCACAATGCCGACTTAAGTACAAGAGGACTGATACTCTAACATTCTATGATATGAACCCCTCCTGTTGAGTCCAGTTTTAGATTCCGATGCTTAACTTCAGGTTTACTGTATCCCTTGGACCTTCTTATTGTCGATGAAACACAGAAATTGCATCCGAATTTAATAAAAGACGCACAATGCCGACTTAAGTACAAGAGGACTGATACTCTAACTTTCTATGATTTGATCCCCTCCTGTGAGTCCAGTTGTAGATTCCGATGCTTAACTTCTGGTTTACTGTGTCCCTTGGACCTTCTTATTCGCGATGAAACACAGAAATTGCATCCGAATTTAATACAAAAGGCACAATGCCGACATAAGTACAAGAGTACTGAAACTCTAACTTTCTATGATTTGAACCTCTGCTGTGAGTCCAGTTTTAGTTTCCGATGCTTCACTTCAGGTTTACTGTATTCCTTGGACCTTCTTATTGACGATGAAACACAGAAATTGCTTCCGAATTTAATACAAAAGGCACAATGCCGACTTAAGTACAAGAGGACTGAAACTCTAACTTTCTATGATTTGAACCTCTGCTGTGAGTCCAGTTTTAGTCTCCGATGCTTCACTTCAGGTTTACTGTATCCCTTGGACCTTCTTATTGACGATGAAACACAGAAATTGCATCCGAATTTAATACAAAAGGCACAATGCCGACTTAAGTAAAAGAGGACTGATACCCTAACTTTCTATGTTTTGAACCTCTCCTGTGAGTCCAGTTTTAGATTCCGATGCTTCACTTCGGGTTTCCTGTATCCCTTGGACCCTCTTATTGACGATGAAATACAGAAATTGCATCCGAATTTAATACAAAAGGCACAATGCCGACTTAAGTACACGAGGTCTGATACTCTAACTTTCTATGATTTGATCCTCTGCTGTGAGTCCAGTTTTAGTTTCCGATGCTTCACTTCAGGTTTACTGTATCCCTTGGACCTTCTTATTGATGATGAAACACAGAAATTGCATCCGAATTTAGTAAAAAAGGCACAATGCCGACTTAAGTACAAGAGGACTGATACTCTAACTTTCTATGATTTGAACTCCTCCTGTGAGTCCAGTTTTAGATTCCGATGCTTAACTTCAGGTTTACTGTATCCCTTGGACCTTCTTATTGACGATGAAACACAGAAATTGCATCCCAATTTAATAAAAACGACACAATGACGACTTAAGTACAAGAGGACTGATACTCTAACTTTCTATGATTTGAACCCCTCCTGTGAGTCCAGTTATAGTTTTCCGATGCTTCACTTAAGGTTTACTGCATCCATTGGACCTTCTTATTGACGAAGAGACACAGAAATTCCATCCGAATTTAATAAAAAAGGCACAATGCCGACTTGAGTACAAGAGGACTGATACTCTAACTTTCTATGATTTGAACCCCTCCTGTGAGTCCAGTTTTAGATTCCGATGCTTAACTTCAGGTTTACTGTATCCCTTGGACCTTCTTATTGACGATGAAACACAGAAATTGCTTCCGATTTTAATACAAAATGCACAATGCCGACTTAAGTACAAGAGGACTGATACGCTAACTTTCTATGATTTGAACCTCTGCTGTGAGTCCAGTTTTAGTTTCCGATGCTTCACTTAAGGTTTACTGTTTCCCTTGGACCTTCTTATTGACGATGAAACACAGATATTGCATCCGAAATTAATACAAAAGGCACAATGCCGCCTTAAGTACAAGAGGACTGAAACTCTAATTTTCTATGATTTAAACCTCTGCTGTGAGTCCACTTTTAGTTTCCGATGCTTCACTTCACATTTACTGTATCCCTGGGACTTTCTTATTGACGATGAAACACAGAAATTGCATCCGAAATTAATAAAAAAGGCACAATGCCGACTTAAATACAAGAGGACTGATACTCTAACTTTCTATGATTTGAACCCCTCCTGTGAGTCCAGTTTTAGATTCCGATGCTTAACTTCAGGTTTACTGTATCCCTTGGACCTTCTTATTGACGATGAAACACAGAAATTGCATCCCAATTTAATAAAAACGACACAATGACGACTTAAGTACAAGAGGACTGATACTCTAACATTCTATGATATGAACCCCTCCTGTTGAGTCCAGTTTTAGATTCCGATGCTTAACTTCAGGTTTACTGTATCCCTTGGACCTTCTTATTGTCGATGAAACACAGAAATTGCATCCGAATTTAATAAAAGACGCACAATGCCGACTTAAGTACAAGAGGACTGATACTCTAACTTTCTATGATTTGATCCCCTCCTGTGAGTCCAGTTGTAGATTCCGATGCTTAACTTCTGGTTTACTGTGTCCCTTGGACCTTCTTATTGGCGATGAAACACAGAAATTGCATCCGAATTTAATACAAAAGGCACAATGCCGACATAAGTACAAGAGTACTGAAACTCTAACTTTCTATGATTTGAACCTCTGCTGTGAGTCCAGTTTTAGTTTCCGATGCTTCACTTCAGTTTTACTGTATTCCTTGGACCTTCTTATTGACGATGAAACACAGAAATTGCATCCGAATTTAATACAAAAGGCACAATGCCGACTTAAGTACAAGAGGACTGAAACTCTTACTTTCTATGATTTGAACCTCTGCTGTGAGTCCAGTTTTAGTCTCCGATGCTTCACTTCAGGTTTACTGTATCCCTTGGACCTTCTTATTGACGATGAAACACAGAAATTGCATCCGAATTTAATACAAAAGGCACAATGCCGACTTAAGTAAAAGAGGACTGATACCCTAACTTTCTATGTTTTGAACCTCTCCTGTGAGTCCAGTTTTAGATTCCGATGCTTCACTTCGGGTTTCCTGTATCCCTTGGACCCTCTTATTGACGATGAAACACAGAAATTGCATCCGAATTTAATACAAAAGGCACAATGCCGACTTAAGTACACGAGGTCTGATACTCTAACTTTCTATGATTTGATCCTCTGCTGTGTGTCCAGTTTTAGTTTCCGATGCTTCACTTCAGGTTTACTGTATCCCTTGGACCTTCTTATTGATGATGAAACACAGAAATTTCATCCGAATTTAGTAAAAAAGGCACAATGCCGACTTAAGTACAAGAGGACTGATACTCTAACTTTCTATGATTTGAACCCCTCCTGTGAGTCCAGTTTTAGATTCCGATGCTTAACTTCAGGTTTACTGTATCCCTTGGACCTTCTTATTGACGATGAAACACAGAAATTGCATCCCAATTTAATAAAAACGGCACAATGACGACTTAAGTACAAGAGGACTGATACTCTAACTTTCTATGATTTGAACCCCTCCTGTGAGTCCAGTTATAGTTTTCCGATGCTTCACTTAAGGTTTACTGTATCCCTTGGACCTTCTTATTGACGAAGAGACACAGAAATTCCATCCGAATTTAATAAAAAAGGCACAATGCCGACTTGAGTACAAGAGGACTGATACTCTAACTTTCTATGATTTGAACCCCTCCTGTGAGTCCACTTTTAGATTCCGATGCTTAACTTCAGGTTTACTGTATCCCTTGGACCTTCTTATTGACGATGAAACACAGAAATTGCTTCCGAATTTAATACAAAATGCACAATGCCGACTTAAGTACAAGAGGACTGATACGCTAACTTTCTATGATTTGAACCTCTCCTGTGAGTCCAGTTTTAGTTTCCGATGCTTCACTTAAGGTTTACTGTTTCCCTTGGACCTTCTTATTGACGATGAAACACAGATATTGCATCCGAAATTAATACAAAAGGCACAATGCCGACTTAAGTACAAGAGGACTGAAACTCTAATTTTCTATGATTTAAACCTCTGCTGTGAGTCCACTTTTAGTTTCCGATGCTTCACTTCACATTTACTGTATCCCTGGGACTTTCTTATTGACGATGAAACACAGAAATTGCATCCGAAATTAATAAAAAAGGCACAATGCCGACTTAAATACAAGAGGACTGATACTCTAACATTCTATGATTTGAACCCCTCCTGTTGAGTCCAGTTTTTGATTCCGATGCTTAACTTCAGGTTTACTGTATCCCTTGGACCTTCTTATTGACGATGGAACACAGATATTGCATCCGAATTTAATAAAAACCGCACAATGCCGACTTAAGTACAAGAGGACTGATACTCTAACTTTCTATGATTTGATCCCCTCCTGTGAGTCCACTTTTAGATTCCGATGCTTAACTTCAGGTTTACTGTATCCCTTGGACCTTCTTATTGACGATGAAACACAGAAATTGCATCCGAATTTAATACAAAAGGCACAATGCCGACTTAAGTACAAGAGGACTGATACTCTAACTTTCTATGATTTGAACCTCTCCTGTGAGTCCAGTTTTAGATTCCGATGCTTCACTTCAGGTTTACTGTATCCCTTGGACCCTCTTATTGACGATGAATCACAGAAATTGCATCCGAATTTAATACAAAAGGCACAATGCCGACTTAAGTACAAGAGGACTGAAACTCTAACTTTCTATGATTTGAACCTCTGCTGTGAGCCCAATTTTAGTTTCCGATGCATTATTTCACGATTACTGTATCCCTTGGACCTTCTTATTGACGATGAAACACAAAAATTGCATCCGAATTTAATACAAGAGGCACAATGCCGACTTAAGTACAAGATGACTGAAACTCTAACTTTCTATGATTTGAACCTCTGCTGTGAGTCCAGTTTTAGTTTCCGATGCTTCACTTCAGGTTTACTGTATCCCTTGGACCTTCTTATTGACGATGAAACACAGAAATTGCTTCCGAATTTAATACAAATGGCACAATGCCGACTTAAGTACAAGAGGACTGAAACTGTAACTTTCTATGATTTGAACCTTTGCTGTGAGTCCAGTTTAAGTTTCCGATGCTTCACTTCAGGTTTACTGTATCCCTCGGACCTTCTTATTGTCGATGAAACACAGAAATTGCATCAGAATTTAATACAAAAGGCACAATGCCGACTTAAGTACACGAGGTCTGATACTCTAACTTTCTATGATTTGATCCTCTGCTGTGAGTCCAGTTTTAGTTTCCGATGCTTCACTTCAGGTTTACTGTATCCCTTGGACCTTCTTATTGATGATGAAACACAGAAATTGCATCCGAATTTAGTAAAAAAGGCACAATGCCGACTTGAGTACAAGAGGACTGATACTCTAACTTTCTATGATTTGAACCCCTCCTGTGAGTCCAGTTTTAGATTCCGATGCTTAACTTCTGGTTTACTGTATCCCTTGGACCTTCCTATAGACGATGAAACACAGAAATTCCATTCGAATTTAATACAAAAGGCACAATGCCGACTTAAGTACAAGAGCAATGAAACTCTAACTTTCTATGTTTTGAACCTCTGCTGTGAGTCCAGTTTAGGATTCCGATGTTTCACTTCAGAATTACTGTATTCCTTGGACCTTCTTATTGACGATGAAACACAAAAATTGCATCCGAACTTAATACAAAAGGCACAATGCCGACTTAAGTACAAGAGGACTGATACTCTAACTTTCTATGATTTGAACCCCACCTGTGAGTCCAGTTTTAGATTCCGATGCTTAACTTCAGGTTTACTGTATCCCTTGGACCTACTTATTGACGATGAAACACAGAAATTGCATCCGAAATTAATAAAAACGGCACAATGCCGACTTAAGTACAAGAGGACTGATACTCTAACTTTCTATGATTTGAACCCCTCCTGTGAGTCCAGTTTTAGATTCCGATGCTTAACTTCAGGTTTACTGTATCCCTTGGACCTCCTCATTGACAATGAAACACAGAAATTGCATTCGAATTTAATACAAAATGCTCAATGCCGACTTACGTACAAGAGGACTGAAACTCTAACTTTCTATGATTTGAACCTCTGCTGTGAGTCCAGTTTCAGTTTCCGATGCTTAACTTCTGGTTTACTGTATCCCTTGGACCTTCTTATTGACGATGAAACACAGAAATTGCATCCGAATTTAATACAAAAGGCACAATGCCGACTTAAGTACAGGAGGACTGATACTCTAACTTTCTATGATTTGAACCTCTCCTGTGAGTCCAGTTTTAGTTTCCGATGCTTAACTTCAGGTTTACTGTATCCCTTGGACCTTCTTATTGACGATGAAACACAGAAATTGCATCCGAATTTAATACAAAAGGCACAATGCCGACTTAAGTACAAGAGGACTGAAACTGTAACTTTCTATGTTTAGACTTCTGCTGTGAGTCCAGTTTTAGTTTCCGATGCTTCACTTCAGGTTTACTGTATCCCTTGGACCTTCTTATCGACGATGAAACACAGAAATTACATCCGAATTTAATGCAAAAGGCACAATGCCGACTTAAGTACAAGAGGACTGAAGCTCTAACTTGCTATGATTTGAACCTCTGCTGTGAGTCCAGTTTTAGTTTCCGATTCTTCACTTCTGGTTTACTGGATCCCTTGGACCATCTTATTGACGATGAGACACAGAAATTGCATCCGAATTTAATAAAAAAGGCTCAATGCCACTTAAGTACAAGAGGACTGATACTCTAACTTTCTATGATTTGAACCTCTCCTGTGAGTCCAGTTTTAGATTCCGATGCTTCACTTCGGGTTTACTGTATTTTTTGGACCCTCTTATTGACGATGAAACACAGAATTAGCATCCCAATTTAATACAAAAGGCACAATGCCGACTTAAGTACAAGAGGACTGAATCTCTAATTTTCTATGATTTGAACCTCTGCTGAGAATCCAGTTTTAGTTTCGATGCTTCACTTCAGGTTTACTGTATCCCTTGGACCTTCTTATTGACGATGAAACACAGAAATTGCATCCGAATTTAATACAAAAGGCACAATGCCGACTTAAGTACAAGAGGACTGAAACTCTAACTTTCTATGTTTTGAACCTCTGCTGTGAGTCCAGTTTTAGTTTCCGATGCTTCACTTCAGGTTTACTGTATCCCTTGGACCTTCTTATTGACGATGAAACACAGAAATTGCATCCGAATTTAATACTAAAGGAACAATGCCGACTTAAGTACAAGAGGACTGGTACTTTAACTTGCTATGTTTTGAACCCCTTCTGTGAGTCCAGTTTTAGATTCCGATGATTAACTTCAGGTTTACTGTATCCCTTGGACCTCCTTATTGACGATGAAACACAAAAATTGCATCCGAATTTAATACAAAAGGCACAATGCCGACTTAAGTACAGGAGGACTGTAACTCTAACTTTCTGTGATTTGGACCTCTGCTGTGAGTCCAGTTTTAGTTTCCGATGCTTCACTTCAGGTTTACTATATCCCTTGGATCCTCTTATTGACGATGAAAAACAGAAATTGCATCCGAATTTAATACAAAAGGCACAATGCCGACTTAAGTACAAGAGGACTGATACTCAAACTTTCTATGATTTGAACCTGTGCTGTGAGTCCAGTTTTAGTTTCCGATGCTTCACTTCATAATTACTGTATCCCTTGGACCTTCTTATTGACGATGAAACACATATATTGCATCCGAAGTTAATAAAAAAGGCACAATGCCGACTTAAGTACAAGAGGACTGATACTCCAACATTCTATGATTTGAACCCCTCCTGTGAGTCCAGTTTTAGATTCCGATGCTTAACTTCAGGTTTACTGTATCCCTTGGACCTTCTTATTGACGATGAAACACAGATATTGCATCCGAATTTAATAAAAACGACACAATGACGACTTAAGTACAAGAGGACTGATACTCTAACTTTCTATGATTTGAACCCCTCCTGTGAGTCCAGTTTTGGTTTCCGATGCTTCACTTCAGGTTTACTGTATCTCTTGGACCTTCTTACTGACGATGTAACACAGAAATTGCATCCGAATTTGATAAAAAAGGCACAATGCAAACTTAAGTACAAGAGGACTGATACTCTAACTTTCTATGATTTGAACCCCTCCTGTGAGTCCAGTTTTAGATTCCGATGCTTAACGTCTGGTTTACTGTATCCCTTGGACCTTCCTATTGACGATGAAACACAGAAATTGCATCCGAATTTAATACAAAAGGCACAATGCCGACTTAAGTACAAGGGGACTGAAACTCTAACTTTATATGATTTGAACCTCTGCTGTGAGTCCAGTTTAAGTTTCCGATGTTTCACTTCAGGTTTACTGTATACCTGGGACCTTCTTATTGACGATGAAACACAGAAATTGCATCCGAATTTAATAAAAAAGGCACAATGCCGATTTAAGTACAAGAGGACTGATACTCTAACATTCTATGATTTGAACCCCTCCTGTTGAGTCCAGTTTTAGATTCCGATGCTTAACTTCAGGTTTACTGTATCCCTTGGACCTACTTATTGACGATGAAACACAGAAATTGCATCCGAATTTAATAAAAAAGGCACAATGCCGACTTAAGTACAAGAGGACTGATACTCTAACTTTCTATGATTTGAACCCCTCCTGTGAGTCCAGTTTTAGATTCCGATGCTTAACTTCAGGTTTACTGTATCGCTTGGACCTTCTTATTGACGATGAAACACAGAAATTGCATCCGAAATTAATAAAAAAGGCACAATGCCGACTTAAGTACAACAGGACTGTTACTTTAACTTTCAATAATTTGAACCCCTCCTGTGTGTCCAGTTTTAGATTCCGATGCTTAACTTCAGGTTTACTGTATCCCTTGGACCTTCTTATTGACGATGAAACACAGTTATTGCATCTGAATTTAATAAAAAAGGCACAATGCCGACTTAAGTACAAGAGGACCGATACTCGAACTTTCTATGATTTGAACCCCTCCTGTGAGTCCAGTTTTAGATTCCGATGCTTAACCTCAGGTTTACTGTGTCCCTTGGACCTTCTTATTGACGATGAAACACAGAAATTGCATCCGAATTTAATACAAAAGGCACAACGCCGACTTAAGTACAAGAGGACTGAAACTGTAACTTTGCTATGATTTGAACCCCTGCTGTGAGTCCAGTTTAAGTTTGCAATGCTTCACTTCAGGTTTACTGTATCCCTTGGACCTTCTTATTGACGATGAAACACAGTAATTGCATCCGAATTTAATACAAAAGGCACAATGCCGACTTAAGTACAAGAGGACTGATACTCTAACTTTCTATGATTTGAACCTCTGCTGTGAGTCCAGTTTTAGTTTCCGATGCTTCACTTCAGGTTTATTGTATCCCTTGAACCTTCTTATTGACGATGAAATACAGAAATTGCATCCGAATTTAATACACAAGGCACAATGCCGACTTAAGTACAAGAGGACTGAAACTGTAACTTTCTATGATTTGAACCTCTGCTGTGAGTCCAGTTTAAGTTTGCGATGCTTCACTTCAGGTTTACTGTATCCCTTGGACCTTCTTATTGACGATGAAACACAGAAATTGCATCCGAATTTAATACAAAAGGCACAATGCCGACTTAAGTACAAGAGGACTGATACTCTAACTTTCTATGATTTGAACCTCTGCTGTGAGTCCAGTTTTAGTTTCCGATGCTTCACTTCATAATTACTGTATCCCTTGGACTTTCTTATTGACGATGAAACACAGATATTGCATCCGAATTTAATAAAAAAGGCACAATGCCGACTTAAGTACAAGAGGACTGATACTCCAACATTCTATGATTTGAACCCCTCCTGTGAGTCCAGTTTTAGGTTCCGATGCTTAACTTCAGGTTTACTGTATCCCTTGGACCTTCTTATTGACGATGAAACACAGAAATAGCATCCGAATTTAATAAAAACGACACAATGACGACTTAAGTACAAGAGGACTGATACTCTAACTTTCTATGATTTGAACCCCTCCTGTGAGTCCAGTTTTAGTTTCCGATGCCTCACTTCAGGTTTACTGTATCTCTTGGACCTTCTTACTGACTATGAAACACAGAAATTGCATCCGAATTTGATAATAAAGGCACAATGCCGACTTAAGTACAAGAGGACTGATACTCTAACTTTCTATGATTTGAACCCCTCCTGTGAGTCCAGTTTTAGATTCCGATGCTTAACATCTGGTTTACTGTATCCCTTGGACCTGCCTATTGACGATGAAACACAGAAATTGCATCCGAATTTGATAAAAAAGGCACAATGCCGACTTAAGTACAAGAGGACTGATACTCAAACTTTCTATGATTTGAACCCCTCCTGTGAGTCCAGTTTTAGATTCCGATGCTTAACTTCTGGTTTACTGTATCCCTTGGACCTTCCTATTGACGATGAAACACAGAAATTGCATCCGAATTTAAAACAAAAGGCACAATGCCGACTTAAGTACAAGGGGACTGAAACTCTAACTTTATATGATTTGAACCTCTGCTGTGAGTCCAGTTTAAGTTTCCGATGTTTCACTTCAGGTTTACTGTATCCCTGGGACCTTCTTATTGACGATGAAACACAGAAATTGCATCCGAATTTAATAAAAAAGGCACAATGCCGACTTAAGTACAAGAGGACTGATACTCTAACATTCCATGATTTGAACCCCTCCTGTTAAGTCCAGTTTAAGATTCCGATGCTTAACTTCAGGTTTACTGTATCCCTTGGACCTTCTTATTGACGATGAAGCACAGAAATTGCATCCAATATTAATAAAAAAGGCACAATGCCGACTTAAGTACAACAGGACTGGTACTTTAACTTTCAATAATTTGAACCCCTCCTGTGAGTCCAGTTTTAGATTCCGATGCTTAACTTCAGGTTTACTGTATCCCTTGGACCTTCTTACTGACGATGAAACACAGTTATTGCATCCGAATTTAATAAAAAAGGCACAATGCCGACTTAAGTACAAGAGGACCGATACTCCAACATTCTATGATTTGAACCCCTAGTGTGAGTCCAGTTTTAGATTCCGATGCTTAACTTCAGGTTTACTGTGTCCCTTGGACCTTCTTAGTGACGATGAAACACAGAAATTGCATCCAAATTTAATTAAAAACGACACAATGACGACTTAAGTACAAGAGGACTGATACTCTAACTTTCTATGATATGAATCCCTCCTGTGAGTCCAGTTTTAGTTTCCGATGCTTCACTTCAGGTTTACTGTATCCCTTGGACCTTCTTATTGACGATGAAACACAGAAATTGGATACGAATTTAATACAAAAGGCACAATGTCGACTTAAGTACAAGGGGACTGATACTCTAACTTTCTATGATTTGAACCTCTGCTGTGAGTCCAGTTTTAGTTTCCGATGCTTCACTTCAGGTTTACTGTATCCCTTGGACCTTCTTATTGACGATGAAACACAGAAATTACATCCGAATTTAATACAAAAGGCACAATGCCGACTTAAGTACAAGAGGACTGAAACTGTAACTTTCTATGATTTGAAACCCTGCTGTGAGTCCAGTTTAAGTTTGCGATGCTTCACTTCAGGTTTACTGTATCCCTTTGACCTTCTTATTGACGATGAAACACAGAAATTGCATCCGAATTTAATACAAAAGGCACAATGCCGACTTAAGTACAAGAGGACTGATACTCTAACTTTCTATGATTTGAACCTCTGCTGTGAGTCCAGTTTTAGTTTCCGATGCTTCACTTCAGAATTACTGTATCCCTTGGACCTTCTAAATGACGATGAAACACAGATATTGCATCCGAATTTAATAAAAAGGGCACAATGGCGACTTAAGTACAAGAGGACTGATACTCCAACTTTCTATGATTTGAACCCCTCCTGTGAGTCCAGTTTTAGTCTCCGATGCTTAACTTCAGGTTTACTGTATCCCTTGGACCATCTTATTGACGATGAAACACAGAAATTGCATCCGAATTTAATTAAATACGACACAATGACGACGTAAGTACAAGAGGACTGATACTCTAACTTTCTATGATTTGAACCCCTCCTGTGAGTCCAGTTTTAGTTTCCGATGCTTCACTTCAGGTTAACTGTATCCCTTGGACCTTCTTATTGACGATGAAACACAGAAATTGGATCCGAATTTAATACAAAAGGCACAATGCCGACTTAAGGACAAGGGGACTGATACTCTAACTTTCTATGATTTGAACCCCTCCAGTGAGTCCAGTTTCAAATTCCGATGCTTAACTTCTGGTTTACTGTATCCCTTGGACGGTCTTATTGACGATGAAACACAGATATTGCATCCGAATTTAATAAAAAAGGCACAATGCCGATTTAAGTACAAGAGGACTGATACTCCAACTTTCTATGATTTGAACCCCTCCTGTGAGTCCAGTTTTAGATTCCGATGCTTAACTACAGGTTTACTGTATCCCTTGGACCTTCTTATTGACGATGAAACACAAAAATTGCATCCGAATTTAATAAAAACGACACAATGACGACTTAAGTACAAGAGGACTGATAATCTAACTTTGTATGATTTGAACCCCTCCTGTGAGTCCAGTTTCAGTTTCCGATGCTTCACTTCAGGTTTACTGTATCCCTTGGACCTTCTTACTGACGCTGAAACACAGACATTGCATCCGAATTAAATAAAAAAGGCACAATGCCGACTTAAGTACAAGAGGACTGACACTCTAACTTTCTATGATTTGAACCCTTCCTGTGAGTCCAGTTTTAGATTCCGATGCTTAACTTCTGGTTTACTGTATCCCTTGGACCTTCCTATTGGCGATGAAACACAGAAATTGCATCCGAATTTAATACAAAAGGCACAATGCCGACTTAAGTACAAGGGGACTGAAACTCTACCTTTATATGATTTGAACCTCTGCTGTGAGTCCAGTTTAAGTTTCCGATGTTTCACTTCAGGTTTACTGTATCCCTTGGACCTTCTTATTGACGATGAAAAACAGAAATTGCATCCGAATTTAATACAAAAGGCACAATGCCGACTTAAGTACAAGAGGACTGACACTCTAACTTTCTATGATTTGAACCCTTCCTGTGAGTCCAGTTTTAGATTCCGTTGCTTAACTTCAGTTTTACTGTATCCCTTAGACCTTCTTATTGACGATGAAACACAGAAACTGCATCCGAATTTAATACAAAAGGCACAATGCCGACATAAGTACAAGAGGACTGAAGCTCTAACTTTCTATGATTTGAACCTCTGCTGTGAGTCCAGTTTTAGTTTCCGATGCTTCACTTCACATTTACTGTATCCCTGGGACCTTCTTATTGACGATGAAACACAGAAATTGCATCCGTATTTAATAAGAAAGGCACAATGCAGACTTAAGTACAAGAGGACTGATACTCTAACATTCTATGATTTGAACCCCTCCTGTTGAGTCCAGTTTTAGATTCCGATGCTTAACTTCAGGTTTACTGTATCCCTTGGACCTTCTTATTGACGATGAAACACAGAAATTGCATCCGAATTTAATAAAAAAGGCACAATGCCGACTTAAGTACAAGGGGACTGTTACTCTAACTTTTTATGATTTGAACCTCTGCTGTGAGTCCAGTTTTAATTTCCGATGCTTCACTTCAGGTTTATTGTATCCCTTGGACCTTCTTATTGTCGATGAAACACATATATTGCATCCGAATTTAATACAAAAGGCACAATGCCGACTTAAGTACAAGAGGACTGAAACTGTAACTTTCTATGATTTGAACCTCAAATATGAGACCAGTTTAAGTTTGCGATGCTTCACTTCAGGTTTACTGTATCCCTTGGACCTTCTTATTGAGGATGAAACACAGAAATTGCATCCGAATTTAATACAAAAGGCACAATGCCGACTTAAGTACAAGAGGACTGATACTCTAACTTTCTATGATTTGAACCTCTGCTGTGAGTCCAGTTTTAGTTTCCGGTGCTTCACTTCAGAATTACTGTATCCCTTGGACCTTCTTATTGACGATGAAACACAGATATTGCATCCGAATTCAATAAGAAAGGCACAATGACGACTTAAGTACAAGAGGACTGATACTCCTACTTTCTATGATTTGAACCCCTCCTGTGAGTCCAGTTTTAGATTCCGATGCTTAACTTCAGGTTCACTGTATCCCTTGGATATTCTTATTGACGATGAAACACAGAAAATGCATCCGAATTTAATAAAAACGACACAATGACGACTTAAGTACAAGAGGACTGATACTCTAACTTTCTATGATTTGAACCCCTCCTGTGAGTCCAGTTTCCGTTTCCGATGCTTCACTTCAGGTTTACTGTATCCCTTGGACATTCTTACTGACGATGAAACACAGAAATTGCATCCGAATTTAATAAAAAATGCACAATGCCGACTTAAGTACAAGAGGACTGATACTCTAACTTTCTATGATTTGAACCCCTCGTGTGAGTCCAGTTTTAGATTCCGATGCTTAACTTCTGGTTTACTGTATCCCTTGGACCTTCCTATTGACGATGAAACACAGAAATTGCTTCCGAATTTAATACAAAAGGCACAATGCCGACTTAAGTACAAGGGGACTGAAACTCTAACTTTATATGATATGAACATCTGCTGTGAGTCCAGTTTAAGTTTCCGATGTTTCACTTCAGGTTTACTGTATCCCTTGGAGCTTCTTATTGACGATGAAACACAGAAATTGCATCCGAATTTAATACAAAAGGCACAATGCCGACTTAAGTACAAGAGGACTGATACTCTAACTTTCTATGATTTGAACCTCTGCTGTGAGTCCAGCTTTAGTTTCTGATGCTTCACTTCAGGTTTACTGTATCCCTTGGACCATCTTATGGACGATGAAACACAGAAATTGCATCCGAATTCAATAAAAAAGGCACAATGCCGACTTAAGGACAAGAGGACTGATACTCTAACTTTCTATGATTTGAACCCCTCCTGTGAGTCCAGTTTTAGATTCCGTCGCTTAACTTCAGTTTTACTGTATCCCTTGGACCTTCTTATTGACGATGAAACACAGATATTGCATCCGAATTTAATAAAAAGGGCACAATGCCGACTTAAGTACAAGAGGACTGATACTCCATCTTTATATGATTTGAACCCCTCCTGTGAGTCCAGTTTTAGATTCCGATGCTTAACTTCAGGTTTACTGTATCCCTTGGACCTTCTTATTGACGATGAAACACAGAAATTGCATCCGAATTTAATAAAAACGACACAATGACGACTTAAGTACAAGAGGACTGATAATCTAACTTTGTATGATTTGAAACCCTCCTGTGAGTCCAGATTCAGTTTCCGATGCTTCACTTCAGGTTTACTGTATCCCTTGGACCTTCTTACTGACGATGAAACACAGAAATTGCATCCGAATTTAATAAAAAAGGCACAATGCCGACTTAAGTACAAGAGGACTGATACTCTAACTTTCTATGATTTGAACCCTTCCTGTGAGTCCAGTTTTAGATTCCGATGCTTAACTTCTGGTTTACTGTATCCCTTGGACCTTCCTGTTGACGATGAAACGCAGAAATTGCATCTGAATTTAATACAAAAGGCACAATGCTGACTTAAGTACAGGGGGACTGAAACTCTAACTTTATATGATTTGAACCTCTGCTGTGAGTCCAGTTTAAGTTTCCGATGTTTCACTTCAGGTTTACTGTATCCCTTGGACCTTCTTATTGACGATGAAACACAGAAATTGCATCCGAATTTAATACAAAAGGCACAATGCCGACTTAAGTACAAGAGGACTGATACTCTAACTTTCTATGATTTGAACCTCTGCTGTGAGTCCAGCTTTAGTTTCTGATGCTTCACTTCAGGTTTACTGTATCCCTTGGACCTTCTTATTGACGATGAAACACAGATATTGCATCCGAATTTAATAAAAAGGGCACAATGCCGACTTAAGTACAAGAGGACTGATACTCCAACTTTATATGATTTGAACCCCTCCTGTGAGTCCAGTTTTAGATTCCGATGCTTAACTTCAGGTTTACTGTATCCCTTGGACCTTCTTATTGACGATGAAACACAGAAATTGCACCCGAATTTAATAAAAACGACACAATGACGACTTAAGTACAAGAGGACTGATAATCTAACTTTGTATGATTTGAAACCCTCCTGTGAGTCCAGATTCAGTTTCCGATGCTTCACTTCAGGTTTACTGTATCCCTTGGACCTTCTTACTGACGATGAAACACAGAAATTGCATCCGAATTTAATAAAAAAGGCACAATGCCGACTTAAGTACAAGAGGACTGATACTCTAACTTTCTATGATTTGAACCCTTCCTGTGAGTCCAGTTTTAGATTCCGATGCTTAACTTCTGGTTTACTGTATCCCTTGGACCTTCCTATTGACGATGAAACACAGAAATTGCATCTGAATTTAATACAAAAGGCACAATGCCGACTTAAGTACAGGGGGACTGAAACTCTAACTTTATATGATTTGAACCTCTGCTGTGAGTCCAGTTTAAGTTTCCGATGTTTCACTTCAGGTTTACTGTATCCCTTGGACCTTCTTATTGACGATGAAACACAGAAATTGCATCCGAATTTAATACAAAAGGCACAATGCCGACTTAAGTACAAGAGGACTGATACTCTAACTTTCTATGATTTGAACCTCTGCTGTGAGTCCAGCTTTAGTTTCTGATGCTTCACTTCAGGTTTACTGTATCCCTTGGACCATCTTATTGACGATAAAACACAGAAATTGCATCCGAATTTAATAAAAAAGGCACAATGCCGACTTGAGTACAAGAGGACTGATACTCTAACTTTCTACGATTTGAACCCCTCCTGTGAGTCCAGTTTTAGATTCCGTTGCTTAACTTCAGTTTTACTGTATCCCTTAGACCTTCTTATTGACGATGAAACACAGAAACTGCATCTGAATTTAATACAAAAGGCACAATGCCGACATAAGTACAAGAGGACTGAAGCTCTAACTTTCTATGATTTGAACCTCAGCTGTGAGTCCAGTTTTAGTTTCCGATGCTTCACTTCAGTTTTACTGTATCCCTGGGACCTTCTTATTGACGATGAAACACAGAAATTGCATCCGTTTTAATAAGAAAGGCACAATGCCGACTTAAGTACAAGAGGACTGATACTCTAACATTCTATGATTTGAACCCCTCCTGTGAGTCCAGTTTTAGATTCCGATGCTTAACTTCAGGTTTACTGTATCCCTTGGACCTTCTTATTGACGATGAAACACAGAAATTGCATCCGAATTTAATAAAAAAGGCACAACGCCGACTTAAGTACAAGAGGACTGTTACTCTAACTTTCTATGATTTGAACCTCTGCTACGAGTCCAGTTTTAGTTTCCGATGCTTCACCTCAGGTGTACTGTATCCCTTGGACCTTCTTATTGTCGATGAAACACATATATTGCATCCGAATTTAATACAAAAGGCACAATGCCGACTTAAGTACAAGAGGACTGAAACTGTAACTTTCTATGATTTGAACCTCTGCTATGAGTCCAGTTTAAGTTTGGGATGCTTCACTTCAGGTTTACTGTATCCCTTGGACCTTCTTATTGACGATGAAACACAGAAATTGCATCCGAATTTAATACAAAAGGCACAATGCCGACTTAAGTACAAGAGGACTGATACTCTAACTTTCTATGATTTGAACCTCTGCTGTGAGTCCAGTTTTAGTTTCCGATGCTTCACTTCAGAATTACTGTATCCCTTGGACCTTCTTATTGACGATGAAACACAGATATTGCATCCGAATTTAATAAAAAAGGCACAATGCCGATTTAAGTACAAGAGGACTGATACTCCAACTTTCTATGATTTGAACCCCTCCTGTGAGTCCAGTTTTAGATTCCGATGCTTAACTTCAGGTTTACTGTATCCCTTGGACCTTCTTATTGACGATGAAACACAGAAATTGCATCCGAATTTAATAAAAACGACACAATGACGACTTAAGTACAAGAGGACTGATAATCTAACTTTGTATGAATTGAACCCCTCCTGTGAGTCCAGTTTCAGTTTCCGTTGCTTCACTTCAGATTTACTGTATCCCTTGGACCTTCTTACTGACGATGAAACACAGACATTGCATCCGAACTAAATAAAAAAGGCACAATGCCGACTTCAGTACAAGAGGACTGACACTCTAACTTTCTATGATTTGAACCCTTCCTGTGAGTCCAGTTTTCGATTCCGATGCTTAACTTCTGGTTTACTGTATCCCTTGGACCTTCCTATTGACGATGAAACACAGAAATTGCATCCGAATTTAATACAAATGGCACAATGCCGACTTAAGTACCAGGGGACTGAAACTCTATATGATTTGAACCTCTGCTGTGAGTCCAGTTTAAGTTTCCGATGTTTCACTTCAGGTTTACTGTATCCCTTGGACCTTCTTATTGACGATGAAAAACAGAAATTGCATCCGAATTTAATACAAAAGGCACAATGCCGACTTAAGTACAAGAGGACTGATACTCTAACTTTCTATGATTTGAACCTCTGCTGTGAGTCCAGCTTTAGTTTCTGATGCTTCACTTCAGGTTTACTGTATCCCTTGGACCATCTTATTGACGATAAAACACAGAAATTGCATCCGAATTTAATAAAAAAGGCACAATGCCGACTTAAGTACAAGAGGACTGATACTCTAACTTTCTATGATTTGAACCCCTCCTGTGAGTCCAGTTTTAGATTCCGTTGCTTAACTTCAGTTTTACTGTATTCCTTAGACCTTCTTATTGACGATGAAACACAGAAACTGCATCCGAATTTAATACAAAAGGCACAATGCCGACATAAGTACAAGAGGACTGAAGCTCTAACTTTCTAGGATTTGAACCTCTGCTGTGAGTCCAGTTTTAGTTTCCGATGCTTCACTTCACATTTACTGTATCCCTGGGACCTTCTTATTGACGATGAAACACAGAAATTGCATCCGTATTTAATAAGAAAGGCACAATGCCGACTTAAGTACAAGAGGACTGATACTCTAACATTCTATGATTTGAACCCCTCCTGTTGAGTCCAGTTTTAGATTCCGATGCTTAACTTCAGGTTTACTGTATCCCTTGGACCTTCTTATTGACGATGAAACACAGAAATTGCATCCGAATTTAATAAAAAAGGCACAATGCCGACTTACGTACAAGAGGACTGTTACCCTAACTTTCTATGATTTGAACCTCTGCTGTGAGTCCAGTTTTAATTTCCGATGCTTCACTTCAGGTTTACTGTATCCCTTGGACTTTCTTATTGTCGATGAAACACATATATTGCAACCGAATTTAATACAAAAGGCACAATGACGACTTAAGTACAAGAGGACTGAAACTGTAACTTTCTATGATTTGAACCTCAGCTATGGAACCAGTTTAAGTTTGCGATGCTTCACTTCAGGTTTACTGTATCCCTGGGACCTTCTTATTGACGATGAAACACAGAAATTGCATCCGAATTTAATACAAAAGGCACAATGCCGACTTAAGTACAAGAGGACTGATACTCTAACTTTCTATGATTTGAACCTCTGCTGTGAGTCCAGTTTTAGTTTCCGGTGCTTCACTTCAGAATTACTGTATCCCTTGGACCTACTTATTGACGATGAAACACAGATATTGCATCCGAATTCAATTAGAAAGGCACAATGCCGACTTAAGTACAAGAGGACTGATACTCCAACTTTCTATGATTTGAATCCCTCCTGTGAGTCCAGTTTTAGATTCCGATGCTTAACTTCTGGTTTACTGTATCCCTTGGACATTCTTACTGACGATGAAACACAGAAATTGCATCCGAATTTAATTAAAAATGCACAATGCCGACTTAAGTACAAGAGGACTGATACTCTAACTTTCTATGATTTGAACCCCTCCTGTGACTCCAGTTTTAGATTCCGATGCTTAACTTCTGGTTTACTGTATCCCTTGGACCTTCCTATTGACGATGAAACACAGAAATTGCTTCCGAATTTAATACAAAAGGCACAATGCCGACTTAAGTACAAGGGGACTGAAACTATAACTTTATATGATATGAACATCTGCTGTGAGTCCAGTTTAAGTTTCCGATGTTTCACTTCAGGTTTACTGTATCCCTTGGAGCTTCTTATTGACGATGAAACACAGAAATTGCATCCGAATTTAATACAAAAGGCACAATGCCGACTTAAGTACAAGAGGACTGATACTCTAACTTTCTATGATTTGAACCTCTGCTGTGAGTCCAGCTTTAGTTTCTGATGCTTCACTTCAGGTTTACTGTATCCCTTGGACCATCTTATGGACGATGAAACACAGAAATTGCATCCGAATTTAATAAAAAAGGCACAATGCCGACTTAAGGACAAGAGTACTGATACTCTAACTTTCTATGATTTGAACCCCTCCTGTGAGTCCAGTTTTAGATTCCGTTGCTTAACTTCAGTTTTACTGTATCCCTTGGACCTTCTTATTGACGATGAAACACAGATATTGCATCCGAATTTAATAAAAAGGGCACAATGCCGACTTAAGTACAACAGCACTGATACTCCAACTTTATATGATTTGAACCCCTCCTGTGAGTCCAGTTTTAGATTCCGATGCTTAACGGCAGGTTTACTGTATCCCTTGGACCTTCTTATTGACGATGAAACACAGAAATTGCATCCGAATTTAATAAAAACGACACAATGACGACTTAAGTACAAGAGGACTGATAATCTAACTTTGTATGATTTGAACCCATCCTGTGAGTCCAGTTTCAGTTTCCGATGCTTCACTTCAGGTTTACTGTATCCCTTGGACCTTCTTACTGACGATGAAACACAGAAATTGCATCCGAATTTAATAAAAAAGGCACAATGCCGACTTAAGTACAAGAGCACTGATACTCTAACTTTTTTATGATTTGAACCCTTCCTGTGAGTCCAGTTTTAGATTCCGATGCTTAACTTCTGGTTTACTGTATCCCTTGGACCTTCCTATTGACGATGAAACACAGAAATTGCATCTGAATTTAATACAAAAGGCACAATGCCGACTTAAGTACAAGGGGACTGAAACTCTGACTTTATATGATTTGAACCTCTGCTGTGAGTCCAGTTTAAGTTTCCGATGTTTCACTTCAGGTTTACTGTATCCTTTGGACCTTCTTATTGACGATGAAACACAGAAATTGCATCCGAATTTAATACAAAAGGCACAATGCCGACTTAAGTACAATAGGACTGATACTCTAACTTTCTGTGATTTGAACCTCTGCTGTGAGTCCAGCTTTAGTTTCTGATGCTTCACTTCAGGTTTCCTGTATCCCTTGGACCATCTTATTGACGATAAAACACAGAAATTGCATCCGAATTTAATAAAAAAGGTACAATGCCGACTTAAGTACAAGAGGACTGATACTCTAATTTTCTATGATTTGAACCCCTCCTGTGAGTCCAGTTTTAGATTCCGTTGCTTAACTTCAGTTTTACTGTATCCCTTAGACCTTCTTATTGACGATGAAATACAGAAACTGCATCTGAATTTAATCCAAAAGGCACAATGCCGACATAAGTACAAGAGGACTGAAGCTCTAACTTTCTATGATTTGAACCTCTGCTGTGAGTCCAGTTTTAGTTTCCGATGCTTCACTTCACATTTACTGTATCCCTGGGACCTTCTTATTGACGATGAAACACAGAAATTGCATCCGTATTTAATAAGAAAGGCACAATGCCGACTTAAGTACAAGAGGACTGATACTCTAACATTCTATGATTTGAACCCCTCCTATGAGTCCAGTTTTAGATTCCGATGCTTAACTTCAGGTTTACTGTATCCCTTGGACCTTCTTAATGACGATGATACACACAGAAATTGCATACGAATTTAATAAAAAAGGCACAACGCCGACTTAAGTACAAGAGGACTGTTACTCTAACTTTCTATGATTTGAACCTCTGTTGTGAGTCCAGTTTTAGTTTCCGATGCTTAATTTCAGGTGTACTGTATCCCTTGGACCTTCTTATTGTCGATGAAACACATATATTGCATCCGAATTTAATACAAAAGGCACAATGCCGACTTAAGTATAAGAGGACTGAAACTGTAACTTTCTATGATTTGAACCTCTGCTATGAATCCAGTTTAAGTTTGGGATGCTTCACTTCAGGTTTACTGTATCCCTTGGACCTTCTTATTGACGATGAAACACAGAAATTGCATCCGAATTTAATACAAAAGGCACAATGCCGACTTAAGTACAAGAGGACTGATACTCTAACTTTCTACGATTTGAACCTCTGCTGTGAGTCCAGTTTTAGTTTCCGATGCTTCACTTCAGAATTACTGTATCCCTTGGACCTTCTTATTGACGATGAAACACAGATATTGCATCCGATTTCAATAAGAAAGGCACAATGCCGACTTAAGTACAAGAGGACTGATACTCCAACTTTGTATGATTTGAACCCCTCCTGTGAGTCCAGTTTTAGATTGATGCTTAACTTCAGGTTTACTGTATCCCTTGGACATTCTTATTGACGATGAAACACAGAAAATGCATCCGAATTTAATAAAAACGACACAATGACGACTTAAGTACAAGAGGACTGATACTCTAACTTTCTATGATTTGAACTCCTCCTGTGAGTCCAGTTTTTGTTTCCGATGCTTCACTTCAGGTTTACTGTATCCCTTGGACATTCTTACTGACGATGAAACACAGAAATTGCATCCGAATTTAATAAAAAATGCACAATGCCGACTTAAGTACAAGAGGACTGATACTCTAACTTTCTATGATTTGAACCCCTCCTGTGAGTAAAGTTTTAGATTCCGATGCTTAACTTCTGGTTTACTGTATCCCTTGGACCTTCCTATTGACGATGAAACACAGAAATTGAGACCGAATTTAATACAAAAGGCACAATGCCGACCTAAGTACAAGGGGACTGAAACTCTAACTTTATATGATATGAACATCTGCTGTGAGTCCAGTTTAAGTTTCCGATGTTTCACTTCAGGTTTACTGTATCCCTTGGACCTTCTTATTGACGATGAAACACAGAAATTGCATCCGAATTTAATACAAATGGCACAATGCCGACTTAAGTACAAGAGGACTGATACTCTAACTTTCTATGATTTGAACCTCTGCTGTGAGTCCAGCTTTAGTTTCTGATGCTTCACTTCAGGTTTACTGAATCCCTTGGACCATCTTATGGACGATGAAACACAGAAATTGCATCCGAATTTAATAAAAAAGCACAATGCCGACTTAAGGACAAGAGGACTGATACTCTAACTTTCTATGATATGAACCTCTGCTGTGAGTCTAGTTTTAGCTTCCGATGCTTCACTTCAGGTTTACTGTATCCCTTGGACCTTCTTATTGACGATGAAACATAGATATTGCATCCGAATTTAATAAAAAAGGCACAATGCCGACTTAAGTACAAAAGGACTGATACTCCAACTTTCTACGATTTGAACCTCTGCTGTGAGTCCAGTTTTAGTTTCCGATGCTTAACTTCTGGTTTACTGTATCCCATGGACCTCTTATTGACGATGAAACACAGAAATTGCATCCGAATTTAATACAAAAGGCTCAATGCCGACTTAAGTACAAGAGGACTGATACTCTAACTTTCTATGATTTGAACCTCTCCTGTGGGTCCGGTTTTAGATTCCGATGCTTCACTTTGGGTTTACTGTATCCCTTGGATCCTCTTATTAACGATGAAACACAGAAATTGCATCCGAATTTAATACAAAAGGCACAATGCCGACTTTAGTACAAGAGGACTGAAACTGTAACTTTCTATGATTTGAACCTCTGCTATGAGTCCAGTTTAAGTTTGGGATGCTTCACTTCAGGTTTACTGTATCCCTTGGACCTTCTTATTGACGATGAAACACAGAAATTGCATCCGAATTTAATACAAAAGGCACAATGCCGACTTAAGTACAAGAGGACTGATACTCTACCTTTCTATGATTTGAACCTCTGCTGTGAGTCCAGTTTTAGTTTCCGATGCTTCACTTCAGAATTACTGTATCCCTTGGACCTTCTTATTGACGATGAAACACAGATATTGCATCCGATTTCAATAAGAAAGGCACAATGCCGACTTAAGTACAAGAGGACTGATACCCCACTTTTTTATGATTTGAACCCCTCCTGTGAGTCCAGTTTTAGATTCCGATGCTTAACTTCAGGTTTACTGTGTCCCTTGGACATTCTTATTGACGATGAAACACAGAAAATGCATCCGAATTTAATAAAAACGACACAATGACGACTTAAGTACAAGAGGACTGATACTCTAACTTTCTATGATTTGAACCCCTCCTGTGAGTCCAGTTTTTGTTTCCGATGCTTCACTTCAGGTTTACTGTATCCCTTGGACATTCTTACTGACGATGAAACACAGAAATTGCATCCGAATTTAATAAAAAATGCACAATGCCGACTTAAGTACAAGAGGACTGATACTCTAACTTTCTATGATTTGAACCCCTCCTGTGAGTCCTGTTTTAGATTCCGATGCTTAACTTCTATTTACTGAATCCCTTGGACCTTCCTATTGACGATGAAACACAGAAATTGCTTCCGAATTTAATACAAAAGGCACAATGCCGAGCTAAGTACAAGGGGACTAAAACTCTAACTTTATATGATATGAACATCTGTTGTGAGTCCAGTTTAAGTTTCCGATGTTTCACTTCAGGTTTACTGTATCCCTTGGACCTTCTTATTGACGATGAAACACAGAAATTGCATCCGAATTTAATACAAAAGGCGCAATGCCGACTTAAGTACAAGAGGACTGATACTCTAACTTTCTATGATTTGAACCTCTGCTGTGAGTCCAACTTTAGTTTCTGATGCTTCACTTCAGGTTTACTGTATCCCTTGGACCATCTTATGGACGATGAAACACAGAAATTGCATCCGAATTTAATAAAAAAGGCACAATGCCGACTTAAGGACAAGAGGACTGATACTCTAACCTTCTATGATTTGAACCCCTCCTGTGAGTCCAGTTTTAGGTTCCGATGCTTAACTTCAGGCTTACTGTATCCCTTGGACCTTCTTATTGACGATGAAACACAGAAATTGCATCCGAAGTTAATAAAAACGACACAATGTCGACTTAAGTACAAGAGGCCTGATAATCTAACTTTGTATGAATTGAACCCCTCCTGTGAGTCCAGTTTTAGTTTCCGATGCTTCACTTCAGGTTTACTGTATCCCTTGGACCTTCTTACTGACGATGAAACACAGAAATTGCTTCCGAATTTAATAAAAAAGGCACAATGCCGACTTAAGTACAAGAGGACTGATACTCTAACTTTCTATGATTTGAACCCCTCCTGTGAGTCCAGTTTTAGATTCCGATGCTTAACTTCTGGTTTACTGTATCGCTTGGACCTTCCTATTGACGATGAAACACAGAAATTGCATCCGAATTTAATACAAAAGGCACAATGCCGACTTAAATACAAGGGGACTGAAACTCTAACTTTATATGATTTGAACCTCTGCTGTGAGTCCAGTTTTAGATTCCGATGCTTAACTTCAGGTTTACTGTATCCATTGGACCTTCTTATTGACGATGAAACACAGAAATTGGATCCAAATTTAATACAAAAGGCACAATGCCGACTTAAGTACAAGAGGACTAATTTTCTAACTTTCTATGATTTGAACCCCTCCTGTGAGTCCAGTTTCAGATTCCGATGCTTAACTTCTGGTTTACTGTACCCCTTGGACCTTCTTATTGACGATGAAACACAGAAATTGCATCCGAATTTAATACAAAAAAAAAAATGCTGACTTAAGTACAAGAGGACTGAAACTCTAACTTTCTATGATTTGATCCTCTGCTGTGGGTCCAGTTTTAGTTTCTGATGCTTCACTTCAGGTTTACTATATCCCTTGGATCTTCTTATTGACGATGAAACACAGAAATTGCATCCGAATTTAATACAAAAGGCACAATGCCGACTTAAGTACAAGAGGACTGAAACTCTAACTTTCTATGATTTGAACCTCTGCTGTGAGTCCAGTTTTAGTTTCCGATGCTTCACTTCAGGTTTACTGTATCCCTTGGACCTTCTTATTGACGATGAAACACAGAAATTGCATCCGAATTTAATACAAAAGGCACAATGCCGACCTAAATACAAGAGGACTGAAACTGTAACTTTCTATGATTTGAACCTCTGCTGTGAGTCTAGTTTTAGTTTCCGATGCTTCACTTCAGGTTTACTGTATCCCTTGGACCTTCTTATTGACGATGAAACACAGAAATTGCATCCGAATTTAATACAAAAGGCTCAATGCCGACTTAGTACAAGAGGACTGATACTCTAACTTTCTATGATTTGAACCTCTCCTGTGGGTCCAATTTTAGAATCCGACGCTTCACTTCGGGTTTACTGTATCCCTTGGACCCTCTTATTGACGATGAAACACAGAAATTGCATCCGAATTTAATACAAAAGGCACAATGGCGACTTTAGTACAAGAGGACTGAAGCTCTAATTTTCTATGATTTGAACCTCTGCTGTGAGTTCAGTTTTAGTTTCCGGTGCTTAACTTCAGGTTTACTGTATCCCTTGGACCTTCTTATTGACGATGAAACACAGAAATTGCATCCGAATTTAATACAAAAGGCACAATGCCGACTTAAGTACAAGAGGACTGAAACTCTAACTTTCTATGTTTTGAACCTCTGCTGTGAATCCAGTTTTAGTTTCCGATGCTTCACTTCAGGTTTACTGTATCCCTTGGACCTTCTTATTGACGATGAAACACAGAAATTGCATCCGAATTTAGTACAAAAGGCACAATGCCGACTTAAGTACAAGAGGACTAAAACTCTAACTTTATATGATTTGGACCTCTGCTGTGAGTCCAGTTTAAGTTTCCGATGTTTCACTTCAGGTTTACTGTATCCCTTGGACCTTCTTATTGACGATGAAACACAGAAATTGCATCCGAATTTAATAAAAAAGGCACAATGCCGACTTAAGTACAAGAGGACTGATACGCTAACTTTCTATGATTTGAAACCCTCCTGTGAGTCCAGTTTTAGATTCCGTTTCTTAACTTCAGGTTTACTGTATCCCTTGGACCTTCTTATTGACGATGAAAAACAGAAATTGCATCCGAATTTAATACAAAAGGCACAATGCCGGCTTAAGTACAAGAGGAGTGATACTCTAACTTTCTATGATTTGAACCCCTCCTGTGAGTCCAGTTTTAGTTTCCGATGCTTCACTTCAGGTTGACTGTATCCCTTGGACCTTCTTATTGACGATGAAACACAGATATTGCATCCGAATTTAATAAAAAAGACACAATGCCGACTTAAGTACAAGAGGACTGATACTCTAACTTTCTATGATTTGAACCCCTCCTGTGAGTCCAGTTTTTGATTCCGATGCTTCACTTCAGGTTTACTGTATCCCTTGGACCCTCTTATTGACGATGAAACACAGAAATTGCATCCGAAGTCAATACAAAAATCACAATGCCGACTTAAGTACAAGGTGACTGATACTCTAACTTTCTATGATTTTAACCTCTGCTGTGAGTCCAGTTTTAGTTTAAGAAGCTTCACTTCAGGTTTACTATATCCCTTGGACCTTCGTATTGACGATGAATCACAGAAATTGCATCCGAAATTAATAAAAACGGCACAATGCCGACTTAAGTACAAGAGGACTGGTACTTTAACTTTCTATGATTTGAACCCCTCCTGTGAGTCCAGTTTTAGTTTCCGATGCTTCACTTCAGGTTTACTATATCCCTAGGATCTTCTTATTGACGATGAAACACAGAAATTGCATCCGAATTTAATACAAAAATCACAATGCCGACTTAAGTACAGGTGGACTGAAACTCTAACTTTCTATGATTTGAACCTCTGCTGTGAGTCCAGTTTTAGTTTCCGATGCTTCACTTCAGGTTTACTGTATCCCTTGGACCTTCTTATTGTCGATGAAACACAGAAATTGCATCCGAATTTAATACAAAAGGCACAATGCCGACTTAAGTACAAGAGGACTGAAACTGTAACTTTCTATGATTTGAACCTCTGCTATGAGTCCAGTTTAAGTTTGGGATGCTTCACTTCAGGTTTACTGTATCCCTTGGACCTTCTTATTGACGATGAAACACAGAAATTGCATCCGAATTTAATACAAAAGGCACAATGCCGACTTAAGTACAAGAGGACTGATACTCTACCTTTCTATGATTTGAACCTCTGCTGTGAGTTCAGTTTTAGTTTCCGATGCTTCACTTCAGAATTACTGTATCCCTTGGACCTTCTTATTGACGATGAAACACAGATATTGCATGCGATTTCAATAAGAAAGGCACAATGCCGACTTAAGTACAAGAGGACTGATACCCCACTTTTTTATGATTTGAACCCCTCCTGTGAGTCCAGTTTTAGATTCCGATGCTTAACTTCAGGTTTACTGTATCCCTTGGACATTCTTATTGACGATGAAACACAGAAAATGCATCCGAATTTAATAAAAACGACACAATGACGACTTAAGTACAAGAGGACTGATACTCTAACTTTCTATGATTTGAACCCCTCCTGTGAGTCCAGTTTTTGTTTCCGATGCTTCACTTCAGGTTTACTGTATCCCTTGGACATTCTTACTGACGATGAAACACAGAAATTGCATCCGAATTTAATAAAAAATGCACAATGCCGACTTAACTACAAGAGGACTGATACTCTAACTTTCTATGATTTGAACCCCTCCTGTGAGTCCAGTTTTAGATTCCGATGCTTAACTTCTATTTACAGAATCCCTTGGACCTTCCTATTGACGATGAAACACAGAAATTGCTTCCGAATTTAATACAAAAGGCACAATGCCGAGTTAAGTACAAGGGGACTGAAACTCTAACTTTATATGATATGAACATCTGTTGTGAGTCCAGTTTAAGTTTCCGATGTTTCACTTCAGGTTTACTGTATCCCTTGGACCTTCTTATTGACGATGAAACACAGAAATTGCATCCGAATTTAATACAAAAGGCACAATGCCGACTTAAGTACAAGAGGACTGATACTCTAACTTTCTATGATTTGAACCTCTGCTGTGAGTCCAGCTTTAGTTTCTGATGCTTCACTTCAGGTTTACTGTATCCCTTGGACCATCTTATGGACGATGAAACACAGAAATTGCATCCGAATTTAATAAAAAAGGCACAATGCCGACTTAAGGACAAGAGGACTGATACTCTAACTTTCTATGATTTGAACCCCTCCAGTGAGTCCAGTTTTAGATTCCGTTGCTTAACTTCAGTTTTACTGTATCCCTTGGACCTTCTTATTGACGATGAAACACAGATATTGCATCCGAATTAAATAAAAAGGGCACAATGCCGACTTAAGTACAAGAGGACTGATACTCCAACTTTCTATGATTTGAACCCCTCCTGTGAGTCCAGTTTTTAGTTCCGATGCTTAACTTCAGGCTTACTGTATCCCTTGGACCTTCTTATTGACGATGAAACACAGAAATTGCATCCGAATTTAATAAAAACGACACAATGTCGACTTAAGTACAAGAGGCCTGATAATCTAACTTTGTATGAATTGAACCCCTCCTGTGAGTCCAGTTTTAGTTTCCGATGCTTCACTTCAGGTTTACTGTATCCCTTGGACCTTCTTACTGACGATGAAACACAGAAATTGCTTCCGAATTTAATAAAAAAGGCACAATGCCGACTTAAGTACAAGAGGACTGATACTCTAACTTTCTATGATTTGAACCCCTCCTGTGAGTCCAGTTTTAGATTCCGATGCTTAACTTCTGGTTTACTGTATCGCTTGGACCTTCCTATTGACGATGAAACACAGAAATTGCATCCGAATTTAATACAAAAGGCACAATGCCGACTTAAATACAAGGGGACTGAAACTCTAACTTTATATGATTTGAACCTCTGCTGTGAGTCCAGTTTTAGATTCCGATGCTTAACTTCAGGTTTACTGTATCCATTGGACCTTCTTATTGACGATGAAACACAGAAATTGGATCCAAATTTAATACAAAAGGCACAATGCCGACTTAAGTACAAGAGGACTAATTTTCTAACTTTCTATGATTTGAACCCCTCCTGTGAGTCCAGTTTCAGATTCCGATGCTTAACTTCTGGTTTACTGTACCCCTTGGACCTTCTTATTGACGATGAAACACAGAAATTGCATCCGAATTTAATACAAAAAAAAAAAATGCTGACTTAAGTACAAGAGGACTGAAACTCTAACTTTCTATGATTTGATCCTCTGCTGTGGGTCCAGTTTTAGTTTCTGATGCTTCACTTCAGGTTTACTATATCCCTTGGATCTTCTTATTGACGATGAAACACAGAAATTGCATCCGAATTTAATACAAAAGGCACAATGCCGACTTAAGTACAAGAGGACTGAAACTCTAACTTTCTATGATTTGAACCTCTGCTGTGAGTCCAGTTTTAGTTTCCGATGCTTCACTTCAGGTTTACTGTATCCCTTGGACCTTCTTATTGACGATGAAACACAGAAATTGCATCCGAATTTAATACAAAAGGCACAATGCCGACCTAAATACAAGAGGACTGAAACTGTAACTTTCTATGATTTGAACCTCTGCTGTGAGTCTAGTTTTAGTTTCCGATGCTTCACTTCAGGTTTACTGTATCCCTTGGACCTTCTTATTGACGATGAAACATAGATATTGCATCCGAATTTAATAAAAAAGGCACGATGCCGACCTAAGTACAAGAGGACTGATACTCCAACTTTCTATGATTTGAACCTCTGCTGTGAGTCCAGTTTTAGTTTCCGATGCTTAACTTCTGGTTTACTGTATCCCATGGACCTCTTATTGACGATGAAACACAGAAATTGCATCCGAATTTAATACAAAAGGCTCAATGCCGACTTAGTACAAGAGGACTGATACTCTAACTTTCTATGATTTGAACCTCTCCTGTGGGTCCAGTTTTAGAATCCGATGCTTCACTTCGGGTTTACTGTATCCCTTGGACCCTCTTATTGACGATGAAACACAGAAATTGCATCCGAATTTAATACAAAAGGCACAATTCCGACTTCAGTACAAGAGGACTGAAGCTCTAATTTTCTATGATTTGAACCTCTGCTGTGAGTCCAGTTTTAGTTTCCGGTGCTTAACTTCAGGTTTACTGTATCCCTTGGACCTTCTTATTGACGATGAAACACAGAAATTGCATCCGAATTTAATACAAAAGGCACAATGCCGACTTAAGTACAAGAGGACTGAAACTCTAACTTTCTATGTTTCGAACCTCTGCTGTGAATCCAGTTTTAGTTTCCGATGCTTCACTTCAGGTTTACTGTATCCCTTGGACCTTCTTATTGACGATGAAACACAGAAATTGCATCCGAATTTAGTACAAAAGGCACAATGCCGACTTAAGTACAAGAGGACTAAAACTCTAACTTTATATGATTTGGACCTCTGCTGTGAGTCCAGTTTAAGTTTCCGATGTTTCACTTCAGGTTTACTGTATCCCTTGGACCTTCGTATTGACGATGAAACACAGAAATTGCATCCGAATTTAATAAAAAAGGCACAATGCCGACTTAAGTACAAGAGGACTGATACGCTAACTTTCTATGATTTGAAACCCTCCTGTGAGTCCAGTGTTGGATTCCGTTGCTTAACTTCAGGTTTACTGTATCCCTTGGACCTTCTTATTGACGATGAAAAACAGAAATTGCATCCGAAATTAATACAAAAGGCACAATGCCGGCTTAAGTACAACAGGAGTGATACTCTAACTTTCTATGATTTGAACCCCTCCTGTGAGTCCAGTTTTAGTTTCCGATGCTTCACTTCAGGTTGACTGTATCCCTTGGACCTTCTTATTGACGATGAAACACAGATATTGCATCCGAATTTAATAAAAAAGACACAATGCCGACTTAAGTACAAGAGGTCTGATACTCTAACTTTCTATGATTTGAACCCCTCCTGTGAGTCCAGTTTTTGATTCCGATGCTTCACTTCAGGTTTACTGTATCCCTTGGACCTTCGTATTGACGATGAAACACAGAAATTGCATCCGAATTTAATACAAAAGGCACAATGCCGACTTAAGTACAAGAGGACTGAAACTGTAACTTTCTATGATTTGAACCTCTGCTGTGAGTTCCAGTTTAAGTTTCCGATGCTTCACTTCAGGTTTACTGTATCCCTTGGACCTTCTTATTGACGATGAAACACAGAAATTGCATCCGAATTTAATAAAAAAGGCACAGTGCCGACTTAAGTACAAGAGGACTGATACTCTAACTTTCTATGATTTGAACCCCTCCTGTGAGTCCAGTTTTAGATTCCGATGCTTCACTTCAGGTTTACTGTATCCCTTGGACCTTCTTATTGACGATGAAACACAGATATTGCATCCGAATCAAATAAATAAGGCACAATGCCGACTTAAGTACAGGAGGACTGATACTCCAACTTTATATGATTAGAACCCCTCCTGTGAGTCCAGTTTTAGATTCCGATGCTTAATTTCAGGTTTACTGTATCCCTTGGACCTTCTTATTGACGATGTAACACAGAAATTGCATCCGAATTTAATTAAAAACGACACAATGACGACTTAAGTACAAGAGGACTGATACTCTAACTTACTATGATTTGAACCCCTCCTGTGAGTCCAATTTTAGATTCCGTTGCTTAACTTCAGGTTTACTGTATCGCTTGGAACTTCTTATTGACGATGAAAAACAGAAATTGCATCCGAATTTAATACAAAAGGCACAATGCCGGCTTAATTACAAGAGGACTGATACTCTAACTTTCTATGATTTGAACCCCTCCTGTGAGTCCAGTTTTAGTTTCCGATGCTTCACTTCAGGTTTACTGTATCCCTTGGACCTTCTTATTGACGATGAAACACAGTAATTGCATCCGAATTTAGTAAAAAAGACACAATGCCGACTTAAGTACAAGAGGACTGATACTCTAACTTTATATGATTTGAACCCCTCCTGTGAGTCCAGTTTTAGATTCCGATGCTTCACTTCAGGTTTACTGTATGCCTTGGACCTTCTTATCGACGATGAAACACAGAAATTACATCCGAATTTAATAAAAAAGGCACAGTGCCGACTTAAGTACAAGAGGACTGATACTCTAACTTTCTATGATTTGAACCCCTCCTGTGAGTCCAGTTTTAGATTCCGATGCTTCACTTCAGGTTTACTGTATCCCTTGGACCTTCTTATTGACGATGAAACACAGATATTGCATCCGAATCAAATAAATAAGGCACAATGCCGACTTAAGTACAGGAGGACTGATACTCCAACTTTATATGATTTGAACCCCTCCTGTGAGTCCAGTTGTAGATTCCGATGCTTAATTTCAGGTTTACTGTATCCCTTGGACCTTCTTATTGACGATGAAACACAGAAATTGCATCCGAATTTAATTAAAAACGACACAATGACGACTTAAGTACAAGAGGACTGATACTCTAACTTACTATGATTTGAACCCCTCCTGTGAGTCCAATTTTGGATTCCGTTGCTTAACTTCAGGTTTACTGTATCGCTTGGAACTTCTTATTGACGATGAAAAACAGAAATTGCATCCGAATTTAATACAAAAGGCACAATGCCGGCTTAATTACAAGAGGACTGATACTCTAACTTTCTATGATTTGAACCCCTCCTGTGAGTCCAGTTTTAGTTTCCGATGCTTCACTTCAGGTTTACTGTATCCCTTGGACCTTCTTATTGACGATGAAACACAGAAATTGCATCCGAATTTAGTAAAAAAGACACAATGCCGACTTAAGTACAAGAGGACTGATACTCTAACTTTCTATGATTTGAACCCCTCCTGTGAGTCCAGTTTTAGATTCCGATGCTTCACTTCAGGTTTACTGTATGCCTTGGACCTTCTTATCGACGATGAAACACAGATATTACATCCGAAGTCAATACAAAAATCACAATGCCGACTTAAGTACAAGGCGACTGATACCCTAACTTTCTATGATTTGAACCTCTGCAGTGAGTCCAGTTTTAGTTTAGGAAGCTTCACTTCAGGTTTACTGCATCCCTTGGATCTTCTTATTGACGATGAAACACAGAATTTGCATCCGAATTTAATACAAAAATCACAATGCCGACTTAAGTACAAGTGGACTGAAACTCTAACTTTCTACGATTTGAACCTCTGCTGTGAGTCCAGTTTTAGTTTCCGATGCTTCACTTCAGGTTTACTGTATCCCTTGGACCTTCTTATTGACGATGAAACACAGAAATTGCATCCGAATTTAATAAAAAAGGCACAATGCCGACTTAAGTACAAGAGGACTGATACTCTAACTTACTATGATTTGAACCCCTCCTGTGAGTCCAATTTTAGATTCCGTTGCTTAACTTCAGGTTTACTGTATCGCTTGGAACTTCTTATTGACGATGAAAAACAGAAATTGCATCCGAATTTAATACAAAAGGCACAATGCCGGCTTAATTACAAGAGGACTGATACTCTAACTTTCTATGATTTGAACCCCTCCTGTGAGTCCAGTTTTAGTTTCCGATGCTTCACTTCAGGTTTACTGTATCCCTTGGACCTTCTTATTGACGATGAAACACAGAAATTGCATCCGAATTTAGTAAAAAAGACACAATGCCGACTTAAGTACAAGAGGACTGATACTCTAACTTTCTATGATTTGAACCCCTCCTGTGAGTCCAGTTTTAGATTCCGATGCTTCACTTCAGGTTTACTGTATGCCTTGGACCTACTTATCGACGATGAAACACAGAAATTACATCCGAAGTCAATACAAAAATCACAATGCCGACTTAAGTACAAGGCGACTGATACCCTAACTTTCTATGATTTGAACCTCTGCTGTGAGTCCAGTTTTAGTTTAGGAAGCTTCACTTCAGGTTTACTGCATCCCTTGGATCTTCTTATTGACGATGAAACACAGAAATTGCATCCGAATTTAATACAAAAATCACAATGCCGACTTAAGTACAAGTGGACTGAAACTCTAACTTTCTATGATTTGAACCTCTGCTGTGAGTCCAGTTTTAGTTTCCGATGCTTCACTTCAGGTTTACTGTATCCCTTGGACCTTCTTATTGACGATGAAACACAGAAATTGCATCCGAATTTAATAAAAAAGGCACAATGCCGACTTAAGTACAAGAGGACTGATACTCTAACTTACTATGATTTGAACCCCTCCTGTGAGTCCAATTTTAGATTCCGTTGCTTAACTTCAGGTTTACTGTATCGCTTGGAACATCTTATTGACGATGAAAAACAGAAATTGCATCCGAATTTAATACAAAAGGCACAATGCCGGCTTAATTACAAGAAGACTGATACTCTAACTTTCTATGATTTGAACCCCTCCTGTGAGTCCAGTTTTAGTTTCCGATGCTTCACTTCAGGTTTACTGTATCCCTTGGACCTTCTTATTGACGATGAAACACAGAAATTGGATCCGAATTTAATACAAAAGGCACAATGCCGACTTAAGTACAAGAGGACAAATACTCTAACTTTCTATGATTTGAACCCCTCCTGTAAGTCCAGTTTCAGATTCCGATGCTTAACTTCTGGTTTACTGTATCCCTTGGACCTTCTTATTGACGATGAAACACAGAAATTGCATCCGAATTTAATACAAAAGGCACAATGCCGACTTAAGTACAAGAGGACTGAAACTCTAACATTCAATGATTTGAACCTGTGCTGTGAGCCAGTTTTAGTTTCCGATGCTTCACTTCAGGTTTACTGCATCCCTTGGATCTTCTTATTGACGATGAAACACAGAAATTGCATCCGAATTTAATACAAAAATCACAATGCCGACTTAAGTACAAGTGGACTGAAACTCTAACTTTCTATGATTTGAACCTCTGCTGTGAGTCCAGTTTTAGTTTCCGATGCTTCACTTCAGGTTTACTGTATCCCTTGGACCTTCTTATTGACGATGAAACACAGAAATCGCATCCGAATTTAATACAAAAGGCACAATGCCGACTTAAGTACAAGATGACTGAAACTGTAACTTTCTATGATTTGAACCTCTGCTGTGAGTCCAGTTTAAGTTTCCGATGCTTCACTTCAGGTTTACTGTATCCCTTGGACCTTCTTATTGACGATGAAACACAGAAATTGCATCCGAAATTAATACAAAAGGCACAATGCCGACTTAAGTACAAGAGGTCTGATACTCTAACTTTCTATGATTTGAAGCCCTCCTTTGAGTCCAGATTTAGTTTCCGATGCTTCACTTCAGGTTTACTGTATCCCTTGGACCTTCTTACTGACGATGAAAAACAAAAATTGCATCCGAATTTAATAAAAAAGGCACAGTGCCGACTTAAGTACAAGAGGACTGATACTCTAACTTTCTATGATTTGAACCCCTCCTGTGAGTCCAGTTTTGGATTCCGATGCTTAACTTCTGGTTTACTGTATCCCTCGGACCTTCCTATTGACGATGAAACACAGAAATTGCATCCGAATTAAATAAATAAGGCACAATGACGACTTAAGTACAGGAGGACTGATACTCCAAATTTCTATGGTTTGAACCCTTCCTGTGAGTCCACTTTTAGATTCCGATGCTTAATTTCAGGTTTACTGTATCCCTTGGACCTTCTTATTGACGATGAAACATAGAAATTGCATCCGAATTTAATTAAAAACGACACAATGACGACTTAAGTACAAGAGGACTGATACTCTAACTTTCTATGATTTGAACCCCTCCTGTGAGTCCAGTTTTAGTTTCCGATGCTTCACTTCAGGTTTACTGTATCCCTTGGACCTTCTTACTGACGATGAAACACAGAAATTGCATCCGAATTTAATAAACAAAGGCACAATGCCGACTTAAGCACAAGTGGACTGATACTCTAACATTCTATGATTTGAACCTCTGCTGTGAGTCCAGTTTTAGTTTCTGATGCTTCACTTCAGGTTTACTGTATCCCTTGGACCATCTTATTGTCGATGAAACACAGAAATTGCATCCGAATTTAATAAAAAAGGCACAATGCCGACTTAAGTACAAGAGGACTGATACTCTAACTTACTATGATTTGAACCCCTCCTGTGAGTCCAATTTTAGATTCCTTTGCTTAACTTCAGGTTTACTGTATCGCTTGGAACTTCTTATTGACGATGAAAAACAGAAATTGCATCCGAATTTAATACAAAAGGCACAATGCCGGCTTAATTACAAGAGGACTGATACTCTAACTTTCTATGATTTGAACCTCTCCTGTGAGTCCAGTTTTAGTTTCCGATGCTTCACTTCAGGTTTACTGTATCCCTTGGACCTTCTTATTGACGATGAAACACAGAAATTGCATCCGAATTTATTAAAAAAGACACAATGCCGACTTAAGTACAAGAGGACTGATACTCTAACTTTCTATGATTTGAACCCCTCCTGTGAGTCCAGTTTTAGATTCCGATGCTTCACTTCAGGTTTACTGTATGCCTTGGACCTTCTTATCGACGATGAAACACAGAAATTGCATCCGAAGTCAATACAAAAATCACAATGCCGACTTAAGTACAAGGTGACTGATACCCTAACTTTCTATGATTTGAACCTCTGCTGTGAGTCCAGTTTTAGTTTAGGAAGCTTCACTTCAGGTTTACTGTATCCCTTGGACCTTCTTATTGACGATGAATCACAGAAATTGCATCCGAAATTAATAAAAACGGCACAGTGCCGACTTAAGTACAAGAGGACTGATACTCTAACTTTCTATGATTTGAACCCCTCCTGTGAGTCCAGTTTTGGATTCCGATGCTTAACTTCTGGTTTACTGTATCCCTCGGACCTTCCTATTGACGATGAAACACAGAAATTGCCTCCGAATTTAATACAGAAGGCACAATGCCGACTTAAGTACAAGATGACTGAAACTCTAACTTTCTATGATTTGAACCTCTCCTGTGAGTCCAGTTTTAGATTCCGATGCTTAACTTCAGGTTTACTGTATCCCTTGGACCTTCTTATTGACGATGAAACACAAAAATTGCATCCGAATTTAATACAAAAATCGCAATGCCGACTTAATTACAAGTGGACTGAAACTCTAACTTTCTATGATTTGAACCTCTGCTGTGAGTCCAGTTTTAGTTTCCGATGCTTCACTTCAGGTTTACTGTATCCCTTGGACCTTCTTATTGACGATGAAACACAGAAATTGCATCCGAATTTAATACAAAAGGCACAATGCCGACTTAAGTACAAGAGGACTGAAACTGTAACTTTCTATGATTTGAACCTCTGCTGTGAGTCCAGTTTAAGTTTCCAATGCTTCACTTCAGGTTTACTGTATCCCTTGGACCTTCTTATTGACGATGAAACACAGAAATTGCATCCGAATTTAATACAAAAGGCACAATGCCGACTTAAGTACAAGAGGACTGATACTCTAACTTTCTATGATTTGAACCTCTGCTGTGAGTCCAGTTTTAGTTTCCGATGCTTCACTTCAGGTTTACTGTAGCCCTTGGACCTTCTTATTGACGATGAAACACAGATATTGCATCCGAATTTAATAGAAAAGGCACAATGCCGACTAAAGTACAAGAGGACTGATACTCCAACTTTCTATGATTTGAACTCCTACTGTGAGTCCAGTTTTAGTTTCCGATGCTTCACTTCAGGTTTACTGTATCCCTTGGACCTTCTTACTGACGATGAAACACAGAAATTGCATCCGAATGTAATAAAAAAGGCACAATGCCGACTTAAGTACAAGAGGACTGAAACTCTAACGTTCTATGATTTGAACCTCTGCTGTGAGTCCAGTTTTAGTTTCCGATTCTTCACTTCAGGTTCACTATATCCCTTGGATCTTCTTATTGACGATGAAACACAGAAATTGAATCCGAATTTAATACAAATATCACAATGCCGACTTAAGTACAAGTGGACTGAAACTCTGACTTTATATGATTTGAACCTCTGCTGTGAGTCCAGTTTTAGTTTCCGATGCTTCACTTCAGGTTTACTGTATCGCTTGGACCTTCTTATTGACGATGAAACACAGAAATCGCATCCGAATTTAATAAAAAAGGCACAATGCCGACCTAAGTACAAGAGGACTGAAACTGTAACTTTCTATGATTTGAACCTCTGCTGTGAGTCCAGTTTAAGTTTCCGATGCTTCACTTCAGGTTCACTGTATCCCTTGGACCTTCTTATTGACGATGAAACACAGAAATTGCATCCGAATTTAATACAAAAGGCACAATGCCGACTTAAGTACAAGAGGACTGATACTCTAACTTTCTATGATTTGAAGCCCTCCTGTGAGTCCAGATTTAGTTTCCGATGCTTCACTTCAGGTTTACTGTATACCTTGGACCTTCTTACTGACGATGAAAAACAGAAATTGCATCCTAATTTAATAAAAAAGGCACAGTGCCGACTTCAGTACAAGAGGACTGATACTCTAACTTTCTATGATTTGAACCCCTCCTGTGAGTCCAGTTTTGGATTCCGATGCTTAACTTCTGGTTTACTGTATCCCTTGGACCTTCCTATTGACGATGAAACACAGAAATTGCATCCGAATTTAATACAAAAGGCACAATGCCGACTTAAGTACAAGAGGACTGAAACTGTAACTTTCTATGATTTGAACCCCTGCTGTGAGTTCCAGTTTAAGTTTCCGATGCTTCACTTCAGGTTTACTGTATCCCTTGGACCTTCTTATTGACGATGAAACACAGAAATTGCATCCGAATTTAATAAAAAAGGCACAGTGCCGACTTAAGTACAAGAGGACTGATACTCTAACTTTCTATGATTTGAACCCCTCCTGTGAGTCCAGTTTTAGATTCCGATGCTTCACTTCAGGTTTACTGTATCCCTTGGACCTTCTTATTGACGATGAAACACAGATATTGCATCCGAATTAAATAAATAAGGCACAATGCCGACTTAAGTACAGGAGGACTGATACTCCAACTTTCTATGATTTGAACCCCTCCTGTGAGTCCAGTTTTAGATTCCGATGCTTAATTTCAGGTTTACTGTATCACTTGGGCCTTCTTATTGACGATGAAACACAGAAATTGCATCCGAATTTAATTAAAAACGACACAATGACGACTTAAGTACAAGAGGACAGATACTCTAACTTTCTATGATTTGAACCCCTCCTGTGAGTCCAGTTTTAGTTTCCGATGCTTCACTTCAGGTTAACTGTATTCCTTGGACCTTCTTACTGACGATGAAACACAGAAATTGCATCCGAATTTAATAAAAAAGGCACAATGCCGACTTAAGTACAAGTGGACTGATACTCTAACTTTCTATGATTTGAACCTCTGCTGTGAGTCCAGTTTTAGTTTCTGATGCTTCACTTCAGGTTTATGTATCCCTTGGACCATCTTATTGTCGATGAAACACAAAAATTGCATCCGAATTTAATAAAACAGGCACAATGCCGACTTAGGTACAAGAGGACTGATACTCTAACTTTCTATGATTTGAACCCCTCCTGTGATTCCGGTTTTAGATTCCGTTGCTTAACATCAGGTTTACTGTATCGCTTGGAACTTCTTATTGACGATGAAAAACAGAAATTGCATCCGAATTTAATTCAAAAGGCACAATGCCGGCTTAATTACAAGAGGGCTGATTCTCTAACTTTCTATGATTTGAACCCCTCCTGTGAGTCCAGTTTTAGTTTACGATGCTTCACTTCAGGTTTACTGTATCCCTTGGACCTTCTTATTGACGATGAAACACAGAAATTGCATCCGAATTTAATAAAAAAGGCACAATGCCGACTTAAGTACAAGAGGACTGATACTCTAACTTTCTATGATTTGAACCCCTCCTGTGAGTCCAGTTTTAGATTCCGATGCTTCACTTCAGGTTTACTGTATCCCTTGGACCTTCTTATCGACGATGAAACACAGAAATTGCATCCGAAGTCAATACAAAAATCACAATGCCGACTTAAGTACAAGGCGACTGATACTCTAACTTTCTATGATTTGAACCTCTGCTGTGCGACCAGTTTTAGTTTAGGATGCTTCACTTCAGGTTTACTGTATCCCTTGGACCTTCTAATTGACGATGAAACAAAGAAATTGCATCCGAAATTAATAAAAACTGCACAATGCCGACTTAAGTACAAGTGGACTGAAACTCTACCTTACTATGATTTGAACCTCTGCTGTGAGTCCAGTTTTAGTTTCCGATGCTTCACTTCAGGTTTACTGTATCCCTTGGACCTTCTTATTGACAATGAAACACAGAAATTGCATCCGAATTTTATACAAAAGGCACAATGCCGACTTAAGTACAAGAGGACTGAAACTGTAACTTTCTATGATTTGAACATCTGCTGTGAGTCCAGTTTAAGTTTCCAATGCTTCACTTCAGGTTTACTGTATCCCTTGGACCTTCTTATTGACGATGAAACACAGAAATTGCATCCGAATTTAATACAAAAGGCACAATGCCGACATAAGTACAAGAGGACTGATACTCTAACTTTCTATGATTTGAAGCCCTCCTGTGAGTCCAGATTTAGTTTCCGATGCTTCACTCCAGGTTTACTGTATCCCTTGGACCTTCTTACTGACGATGAAAAACAGAAATTGCATCCGAATTTAATAAAAAAGGCACAGTGCCGACTTAAGTACAAGAGGACTGATACTCTAACTTTCTATGATTTGAACCCCTCCTGTGAGTCCAGTTTTGGATTCCGATGCTTAACTTCTGGTTTACTGTATCCCTTGGACCTTCCTATTGACGATGAAACACAGAAATTGCATCCGAATTTAATACAAAAGGAACAATGCCGACTTAAGTACAAGAGGACTGAAATTGTAACTTTCTATGATTTGAACCTCTGCTGTGAGTTCCAGTTTAAGTTTCCGATGCTTCAGTTCAGGTTTACTGTATCCCTTGGACCTTCTTATTGACGATGAAACACAGATATTGCATCCGAATTAAATAAATAAGGCACAATGCCGACTTAAGTACAGGAGGACTGATACTCCAACTTTCTATGATTTGAACCCCTCCTGTGAGTCCAGTTTTAGATTCCGATGCTTAATTTCAGGTTTACTGTATCCCTTGGACCTTCTTATTGACGATGAAGCACAGAAATTGCATCCGAATTTAATTAAAAACGACACAATAGCGACTTAAGTACAAGAGGACTGATACTCTAACTTTCTATGATTTGAACCCCTCCTGTGAGTCCAGTTTTAGTTTCCGATGCTTCACTTCAGGTTTACTGTATCCCTTGGACCTTCTTATTGACGATGAAACACAGAAATTGCATCCGAATTTAATAAAGAAGGCACAATGCCGACTTAAGTACAAGAGGACTGATACTCTAACTTTCTATGATTTGAACCCCTCCTGTGAGTCCAGTTTTAGATTCCGATGCTTCACTTCAGGTTTACTGTATCCCTTGGACCTTCTTATCGACGATGAAACACAGAAATTGCATCCGAAGTCAATACAAAAATCACAATGCCGACTTAAGTACAAGGCGACTGATACCCTAACTTTCTATGATTTGAACCTCTGCTGTGAGTCCAGTTTTAGTTTAGGATGCTTCACTTCAGGTTTACTGTATCCCTTGGACCTTCTAATTGACGATGAAACAAAGAAATTGCATCCGAAATTAATAAAAACGGCACAATGCCGACTTAAGTACAAGTGGACTGAAACTCTAACTTTCTATGATTTGAACCTCTGCTGTGAGTCCAGTTTTAGTTTCCGATGCTTCACTTCAGGTTTACTGTATCCCTTGGACCTTCTTATTGACGATGAAACACAGAAATTGCATCCGAATTTAATACAAAAGGCACAATGCCGACTTCAGTACAAGAGGACTGAAACTGTAAATTTTCTATGATTTGAACCTCTGCTGTGAGTCCAGTTTAAGTTTCCAATGCTTCACTTCAGGTTTACTGTATCCCTTGGACCTTCTTATTGACGATGAAACATAGAAATTGCATCCGAATTTAATACAAAAGGCACAATGCCGACTTAAGTACAAAAGGACTGATACTCTAACTTTCTATGATTTGAAGCCCTCCTGTGAGTCCAGATTTAGTTTCCGATGCTTCACTTCAGGTTTACTGTATCCCTTGGACCTTCTTACTGACAATGAAAAACAGAAATTGCATCCGAATTATTAAAAAAGGCACAGTGCCGACTTAAGTACAAGAGGACTGATACTCTAACTTTCTATGATTTGAACCCCTCCTGTGAGTCCAGTTTTGGATTCCGATGCTTAACTTCTGGTTTACTGTATCCCTTGGACCTTCCTATTGACGATGAAACACAGAAATTGCATCCGAATTTAATACAAAAGGAACAATGCCGACTTAAGTACAAGAGGACTGATACTCTAACTTTCTATGATTTGAACCCCTCCTGTGAGTCCAGTTTTAGATTCCGATGCTTCACTTCAGGTTTACTGTATCCCTTGGTCCTTCTTATTGACGATGAAACACAGATATTGCATCCGAATTAAATAAATAAGGCACAATGCCGACTTAAGTACAGGAGGACTGATACTCCAACTTTCTATGATTTGAACCCCTCCTGTGAGTCCAGTTTTAGATTCCGATGCTTAATTTCAGGTTTACTGTATCCCTTGGACCTTCTTATTGACATTGAAATACAGAAATTGCATCCGAATTTAATTAAAAACGACACAATAACGACTTAAGTACAAGAGGACTGATACTCTAACTTTCTATGATTTGAACCCCTCCTGTGAGTCCAGTTTTAGTTTCCGATGCTTCACTTCAGGTTTACTGTATCCCTTGGACCTTCTTACTGACGATGAAACACAGAAATTGCATCCGAATTTAATAAAAAAGGCACAATGCCGACTTAAGTACAAGAGGACTGATACTCTAACTTTCTATGATTTGAAGCCCTCCTGTGTGTCCAGATTTAGTTTCCGATGCTTCACTTCAGGTTTACTGTATCCCTTGGACCTTCTTACTGACGATGAAACACAGAAAACGCATCCGAATGTAATAAAAAAGGCACAATGCCGACTTAAGTACAAGAGGACTGAAACTGTAACTTTCTATGATTTGAACCTCTGCTGTGAGTCCAGTTTAAGTTTCCGATGCTTCACTTCAGGTTCACTGTATCCCTTGGACCTTCTTATTGACTATGAAACACAGAAATTGCATCCGAATTTAATACAAAAGGCACAATGCCAACTTAAGTACAAGAGGACTGATACTCTAACTTTCTATGATTTGAACCTCTGCTATGAGTCCAGTTTAAGTTTCCAATGCTTCACTTCAGGTTTACTGTATCCCTTGGACCTTCTTATTGACGATGAAACACAGAAATTGCATCCGACTTTACTACAAAAGGCACAATGCCGACTTAAGTACAAGAGGACTGATACTCTAACTTTCTATGATTTGAAGCCCTCCTGTGTGTCCAGATTTAGTTTCCGATGCTTCACTTCAGGTTTACTGTATCCCTTGGACATTCTTACTGACAATGAAAAACAGAAATTGCATCCGAATTTAATAAAAAAGGCACAGTGCCGACTTAAGTACAAGAGGACTGATACTCTAACTTTCTATGATTTGAACCTCTCCTGTGAGTCCAGTTTTGGATTCCGATGCTTAACTTCTGGTTTACTGTATCCCTTGGACCTTCCTATTGACGATGAAACACAGAAATTGCATCCGAATTTAATACAAAAGGAACAATGCCGACTTAAGTACAAGAGGACTGAAACTGTAACTTTCTATGATTGGAACCTCTGCTGTGAGTTGCAGTTTAAGTTTCCGATGCTTCACTTCAGGTTTACTGTATCCCTTGGACCTTCTTATTGACGATGAAACACAGAAATTGCATCCGAATTTAATAAAAAAGGCACAGTGCCGACTTAAGTACAAGAGGACTGATACTCTAACTTTCTATGATTTGAACCCCTCCTGTGAGTCCAGTTTTAGATTCCGATGCTTCACTTCAGGTTTACTGTATCCCTTGGACCTTCTTATTGACGATGAAACACAGATATTGCATCCGAATTAAATAAATAAGGCACAATGCCGACTTAAGTACAGGAGGACTGATACTCCAACTTTTATGATTTGAACCCCTCCTGTGAGTCCAGTTTTAGATTCCGATGCTTAATTTCAGGTTTACTGTATCCCTTGGACCTTCTTATTGACGATGAAACACAGAAATTGCATCCGAATTTAGTTAAAAACGACACAATAACGACTTAAGTACAAGAGGACTGATACTCTAACTTTCTATGATTTGAACCCCTCCTGTGAGTCCAGTTTTAGTTTCCGATGCTTCACTTCAGGTTTACTGTATCCCTTGGACCTTCTTATTGACGATGAAACACAGAAATTGCATCCGAATTTAATAAAGAAGGCACAATGCCGACTTAAGTACAAGAGGACTGATACTCTAACTTTCTATGATTTGAACCCCTCCTGTGAGTCCAGTTTTAGATTCCGATGCTTCACTTCAGGTTTACTGTATCCCTTGGACCTTCTTATCGACGATGAAACAAAGAAATTGCATCCGAAATTAATAAAAACGGCACAATGCCGACTTAAGTACAAGTGGACTGAAACTCTAACTTTCTATGCTTTGAACCTCTGCTGTGAGTCCAGTTTTAGTTTCCGATGCTTCACTTCAGGTTTACTGTATCCCTTGGACCTTCTTATTGACGATGAAACACAGAAATTGCATCCGAATTTAATACAAAAGGCACAATGCCGACTTAAGTACAAGAGGACTGAAACTGTAACTTTCTATGATTTGAACCTCTGCTGTGAGTCCAGTTTAAGTTTCCAATGCTTCACTTCAGGTTTACTGTATCCCTTGGACCTTCTTATTGACGATGAAACACAGATATTGCATCCGAATTTAATACAAAAGGCACAATGCCGACTTAAGTACAAGAGGACTGATACTCTAACTTTCTATGATTTGAAGCCCTCCTGTGAGTCCAGATTTAGTTTCTGATGCTTCACTTCAGGTTTACTGTATCCCTTGGACCTTCTTACTGACAATGAAAAACAGAAATTGCATCCGAATTTAATAAAAAAGGCACAGTGCCGACTTAAGTACAAGAGGACTGATACTCTAATTTTCTATGATTTGAACCCCTCCTGTGAGTCCAGTTTTGGATTCCGATGCTTAACTTCTGGTTTACTGTATCCCTTGGACCTTCCTATTGACGATGAAACACAGAAATTGCATCCGAATTTAATACAAAAGGAACAATGCCGACTTAAGTACAAGAGGACTGAAACTGTAACTTTCTATGATTTGAACCTCTGCTGTGAGTTCCAGTTTAAGTTTCCGATGCTTCACTTCAGGTTTACTGTATCCCTTGGACCTTCTTATTGACGATGAAACACAGAAATTGCATCCGAATTTAATAAAAAAGGCACAGTGCCGACTTAAGTACAAGAGGACTGATACTCTAAATTTCTATGATTTGAACCCCTCCTGTGAGTCCAGTTTTAGATTCCGATGCTTCACTTCAGGTTTACTGTATCCCTTGGACCTTCTTATTGACGATGAAACACAGATATTGCATCCGAATTAAATAAATAAGGCACAATGCCGACTTAAGTACAGGAGGACTGATACTCCAACTTTCTATGATTTGAACCCCTCCTGTGAGTCCAGTTTTAGATTCCGATGCTTAATTTCAGGTTTACTGTATCCCTTGGACCTTCTTATTGACGATGAAATACAGAAATTGCATTCGAATTTAATTAAAAACGACACAATAACGACTTAAGTACAAGAGGACTGATACTTTAACTTTCTATGATTTGAACCCCTCCTGTGAGTCCAGTTTTAGTTTCCGATGCTTCACTTCAGGTTTACTGTATCCCTTGGACCTTCTTACTGACGATGAAACACAGAAATTGCATCCGAATTTAATAAAAAAGGCACAATGCCGACTTAAGTACAAGAGGACTGATACTCCAACTTTCTATGATTTGAACCCCTCCTGTGAGTCCAGTTTTAGATTCCGATGCTTCACTTCAGGTTTACTGTATCCCTTGGACCTTCTTATCGACGATGAAACACAGAAATTGCATCCGAAGTCAATACAAAAATCACAATGCCGACTTAAGTACAAGGCGACTGATACCCTAACTTTCTATGATTTGAACCTCTGCTGTGAGTCCAGTTTTAGTTTAGGATGCTTCACTTCAGGTTTACTGTATCCCTTGGACCTTCTAATTGACGATGAAACAAAGAAATTGCATCCGAAATTAATAAAAACGGCACAATGCCGACTTAAGTACAAGTGGACTGAAACTCTAACTTTCTAGGATTTGAACCTCTGCTGTGAGTCCAGTTTAAGTTTCCGATGCTTCACTTCAGGTTTACTGTATCCCTTGGACCTTCTTACTGACGATGAAACACAGAAATCGCATCCGAATGTAATAAAAAAGGCACAATGCCGACTTAAGTACAAGAGGACTGAAACTGTAACTTTCTATGATTTGAACCTCTGCTGTGAGTCCAGTTTAAGTTTCCGATGCTTCACTTCAGGTTCACTGTATCCCTTGGACCTTCTTATTGACGATGAAACACAGAAATTGCATCCGAATTTAATACAAAAGGCACAATGCCAACTTAAGTACAAGAGGACTGATACTCTAACTTTCTATGATTTGAACCTCTGCTATGAGTCCAGTTTAAGTTTCCAATGTTTCACTTCAGGTTTACTGTATCCCTTGGACCTTCTTATTGACGATGAAACACAGAAATTGCATCCGAATTTAATACAAAAGGCTCAATGCCGACTTAAGTACAAGAGGACTGATACTCTAACTTTCTATGATTTGAACCTCTGCTGTGAGTCCAGTTTTAGTTTCCGATGCTTCACTTCAGGTTTACTGTAGCCCTTGGACCTTCTTATTGACGATGAAACACAGATTTTGCATCCGAATTTAATAGAAAAGGCACAATGCCGACTTAAGTACAAGAGGACTGATACTCCAACTTTCTATGATTTGAACTCCTCCTGTGAGTCCAGATTTAGTTTCCGATGCTTCACTTCAGGTTTACTGTATCTCTTGGACCTTCTTACTGACAATGAAAAACAGAAATTGCATCCGAATTATTAAAAAAGGCACAGTGCCGACTTAAGTACAAGAGGACTGATACTCTAACTTTTTATGATTTGAACCCCTCCTGTGAGTCCAGTTTTGGATTCCGATGCTTAACTTCTGGTTTACTGTATCCCTTGGACCTTCCTATTGACGATGAAACACAGAAATTGCATCCGAATTTAATACAAAAGGAACAATGCCGACTTAAGTACAAGAGGACTGAAACTGTAACTTTCTATGAGTTGAACCTCTGCTGTGAGTTCCAGTTTAAGTTTCCGATGCTTCACTTCAGGTTTACTGTATCCCTTGGACCTTCTTATTGACGATGAAACACAGAAATTGCATCCGAATTTAATAAAAAAGGCACAGTGCCGACTTAAGTACAAGAGGACTGATACTCTAACTTTCTATGATTTGAACCCCTCCTGTGAGTCCAGTTTTAGATTCCGATGCTTCACTTCAGGTTTACTGTATCCCTTGGTCCTTCTTATTGACGATGAAACACAGATATTGCATCCGAATTAAATAAATAAGGCACAATGCCGACTTAAGTACAGGAGGACTGATACTCCAACTTTCTATGATTTCAACCCCTCCTGTGAGTCCAGTTTTAGATTCCGATGCTTAATTTCTGGTTTACTGTATCCCTTGGACCTTCTTATTGACATTGAAATACAGAAATTGCATCCGAATTTAATTAAAAACGACACAATAACGACTTAAGTACAAGAGGACTGATACTCTAACTTTCTATGATTTGAACCCCTCCTGTGAGTCCAGTTTTAGTTTCCGATGCTTCACTTCAGGTTTACTGTATCCCTTGGACCTTCTTACTGACGATGAAACACAGAAATTGCATCCGAATTTAATAAAAAAGGCACAATGCCGACTTAAGTACAAGAGGACTGATACTCTAACTTTCTATGATTTGAACCCCTCCTGTGAGTCCAGTTTTAGATTCCGATGCTTCACTTCAGGTTTACTGTATCCCTTGGACCTTCTTATCGACGATGTAACACAGAAATTGCATCCGAAGTCAATACAAAAATCACAATGCCGACTTAAGTACAAGGCGACTGATACCCTAACTTTCTATGATTTGAACCTCTGCTGTGAGTCCAGTTTTAGTTTAGGATGCTTCACTTCAGGTTTACTGTATCCCTTGGACGTTCTAATTGACGATGAAACAAAGAAATTGCATCCGAAATTAATAAAAACGGCACAATGCCGACTTAAGTACAAGTGGACTGAAACTCTAACTTTCTATGATTTGAACCTCTGCTGTGAGTCCAGTTTAAGTTTCCAATGCTTCACTTCAGGTTTACTGTATCCCTTGGACCTTCTTACTGACGATGAAACACAGAAAACGCATCCGAATGTAATAAAAAAGGCACAATGCCGACTTAAGTACAAGAGGACTGAAACTGTAACTTTCTATGATTTGAACCTCTGCTGTGAGTCCAGTTTAAGTTTCCGATGCTTCACTTCAGGTTCACTGTATCCCTTGGACCTTCTTATTGACGATGAAACACAGAAATTGCATCCGAATTTAATACAAAAGGCACAATGCCAACTTAAGTACAAGAGGACTGATACTCTAACTTTCTATGATTTGAACCTCTGCTATGAGTCCAGTTTAAGTTTCCAATGCTTCACTTCAGGTTTACTGTATCCCTTGGACCTTCTTATTGACGATGAAACACAGAAATTGCATCCGAATTTAATACAAAAGGCACAATGCCGACTTAAGTACAAGAGGACTGATACTCTAACTTTCTATGATTTGAAGCCCTCCTGTGTGTCCAGATTTAGTTTCCGATGCTTCACTTCTGGTTTACTGTATCCCTTGGACCTTCTTACTGACAATGAAAAACAGAAATTGCATCCGAATTTAATAAAAAAGGCACAGTGCCGACTTAAGTACAAGAGGACTGATACTCTAACTTTCTATGATTTGAACCCCTCCTGTGAGTCCAGTTTTGGATTCCGATGCTTAACTTCTGGTTTACTGTATCCCTTGGACCTTCCTATTGACGATGAAACACAGAAATTGCATCCGAATTTAATACAAAAGGAACAATGCCGACTTAAGTACAAGAGGACTGAAACTGTAACTTTCTATGATTTGAACCTCTGCTGTGAGTTCCAGTTTAAGTTTCCGATGCTTCACTTCAGGTTTACTGTATCCCTTGGACCTTCTTATTGACGATGAAACACAGAAATTGCATCCGAATTTAATAAAAAAGGCACAGTGCCGACTTAAGTACAAGAGGACTGATACTCTAACTTTCTATGATTTGAACCCCTCCTGTGAGTCCAGTTTTAGATTCCGATGCTTCACTTCAGGTTTACTGTATCCCTTGGACCTTCTTATTGACGATGAAACACAGATATTGCATCCGAATTAAATAAATAAGGCACAATGCCGACTTAAGTACAGGAGGACTGATACTCCAACTTTCTATGATTTGAACCCCTCCTGTGAGTCCAGTTTTAGATTCCGATGCTTAATTTCAGGTTTACTGTATCCCTTGGACCTTCTTATTGACGATGAAACACAGAAATTGCATCCGAATTTAATTAAAAACGACACAATAACGACTTAAGTACAAGAGGACTGATACTCTAACTTTCTATGATTTGAACATCTCCTGTGAGTCCAGTTTTAGTTTCCGATGCTTCACTTCAGGTTTACTGTATCCCTTGGACCTTCTTATTGACGATGAAACACAGAAATTGCATCCGAATTTAATAAAGAAGGCACAATGCCGACTTAAGTACAAGAGGACTGATACTCTAACTTTCTATGATTTGAACCCCTCCTGTGAGTCCAGTTTTAGATTCCGATGCTTCACTTCAGGTTTACTGTATCCCTTGGACCTTCTTAGCGACGATGAAACACAGAAATTGCATCCGAAGTCAATACAAAAATCACAATGCCGACTTAAGTACAAGGCGACTGATACCCTAACTTTCTATGATTTGAACCTCTGCTGTGAGTCCAGTTTTAGTTTAGGATGCTTCACTTCAGGTTTACTGTATCCCTTGGACCTTCTAATTGACGATGAAACAAAGAAATTGCATCCGAAATTAATAAAAACGGCACAATGCCGACTTAAGTACAAGTGGACTGAAACTCTAACTTTCTATGATTTGAACCTCTGCTGTGAGTCCAGTTTTAGTTTCCGATGCTTCACTTCAGGTTTACTGTATCCCTTGGACCTTCTTATTGACGTTGAAACACAGAAATTGCATCCGAATTTAATACAAAAGGCACAATGCCGACTTAAGTACAAGAGGACTGAAACTGTAACTTTCTATGATTTGAACCTCTGCTGTGAGTCCAGTTTAAGTTTCCAATGCTTCACTTCAGGTTTACTGTATCCCTTGGACCTTCTTATTGACGATGAAACACAGATATTGCATCCGAATTTAATACAAAAGGCACAATGCCGACTTAAGTACAAGAGGACTGATACTCTAACTTTCTATGATTTGAACCCCTCCTGTGAGTCCAGTTTTAGATTCCGATGCTTCACTTCAGGTTTACTGTATCCCTTGGACCTTCTTATTGACGATGAAACACAGATATTGCATCCGAATTAAATAAATAAGGCACAATGCCGACTTAAGTACAGGAGGACTGATACTCCAACTTTCTATGATTTGAACCCCTCCTGTGAGTCCAGTTTTAGATTCCGATGCTTAATTTCAGGTTTACTGTATCCCTTGGACCTTCTTACTGACGATGAAACACAGAAATTGCATCCGAATTTAATAAAAAAGGCACAATGCCGACTTAAGTACAAGAGGACTGATACTCTAACTTTCTATGATTTGAACCCCTCCTGTGAGTCCAGTTTTAGATTCCGATGCTTCACTTCAGGTTTACTGTATCCCTTGGACCTTCTTATCGACGATGAAACACAGAAATTGCATCCGAAGTCAATACAAAAATCACAATGCCGACTTAAGTACAAGGCGACTGATACCCTAACTTTCTATGATTTGAACCTCTGCTGTGAGTCCAGTTTTAGTTTAGGATGCTTCACTTCAGGTTTACTGTATCCCTTGGACGTTCTAATTGACGATGAAACAAAGAAATTGCATCCGAAATTAATAAAAACGGCACAATGCCGACTTAAGTACAAGTGGACTGAAACTCTAACTTTCTATGATTTGAACCTCTGCTGTGAGTCCAGTTTAAGTTTCCAATGCTTCACTTCAGGTTTACTGTATCCCTTGGACCTTCTTACTGACGATGAAACACAGAAAACGCATCCGAATGTAATAAAAAAGGCACAATGCCGACTTAAGTACAAGAGGACTGAAACTGTAACTTTCTATGATTTGAACCTCTGCTGTGAGTCCAGTTTAAGTTTCCGATGCTTCACTTCAGGTTCACTGTATCCCTTGGACATTCTTATTGACGATGAAACACAGAAATTGCATCCGAATTTAAAACAAAAGGCACAATGCCAACTTAAGTACAAGAGGACTGATACTCTAACTTTCTATGATTTGAACCTCTTCTATGAGTCCAGTTTAAGTTCCAATGCTTCACTTCAGGTTTACTGTATCCCTTGGACCTTCTTATTGACGATGAAACACAGAAATTGCATCCGAATTTAATACAAAAGGCACAATGCCGACTTAAGTACAAGAGGACTGATACTCTAACTTTCTATGATTTGAAGCCCTCCTGTGTGTCCAGATTTAGTTTCCGATGCTTCACTTCAGGTTTAGTGTATCCCTTGGACCTTCTTACTGACAATGAAAAACAGAAATTGCATCCGAATTTAATAAAAAAGGCACAGTGCCGACTTAAGTACAAGAGGACTGATACTCTAACTTTCTATGATTTGAACCCCTCCTGTGAGTCCAGTTTTGGATTCCGATGCTTAACTTCTGGTTTACTGTATCCCTTGGACCTTCCTATTGACGATGAAACACAGAAATTGCATCCGAATTTAATACAAAAGGAACAATGCCGACTTAAGTACAAGAGGACTGAAACTGTAACTTTCTATGATTTGAACCTCTGCTGTGAGTTCCAGTTTAAGTTTCCGATGCTTCACTTCAGGTTTACTGTATCCCTTGGACCTTCTTATTGACGATGAAACACAGAAATTGCATCCGAATTTAATAAAAAAGGCACAGTGCCGACTTAAGTACAAGAGGACTGATACTCTAACTTTCTATGATTTGAACCCCTCCTGTGAGTCCAGTTTTAGATTCCGATGCTTCACTTCAGGTTTACTGTATCCCTTGGACCTTCTTATTGACGATGAAACACAGATATTGCATCCGAATTAAATAAATAAGGCACAATGCCGACTTAAGTACAGGAGGACTGATACTCCAACTTTCTATGATTTGAACCCCTCCTGTGAGTCCAGTTTTAGATTCCGATGCTTAATTTCAGGTTTACTGTATCCCTTGGACCTTCTTATTGACGATGAAACACAGAAATTGCATCCGAATTTAATTAAAAACGACACAATAACGACTTAAGTACAAGAGGACTGATACTCTAACTTTCTATGATTTGAACCCCTCCTGTGAGTCCAGTTTTAGTTTCCGATGCTTCACTTCAGGTTTACTGTATCCCTTGGACCTTCTTATTGACGATGAAACACAGAAATTGCATCCGAATTTAATAAAGAAGGCACAATGCCGACTTAAGTACAAGAGGACTGATACTCTAACTTTCTATGATTTGAACCCCTCCTGTGAGTCCAGTTTTAGATTCCGATGCTTCACTTCAGGTTTACTGTATCCCTTGGACCTTCTTAGCGACGATGAAACACAGAAATTGCATCCGAAGTCAATACAAAAATCACAATGCCGACTTAAGTACAAGGCGACTGATACCCTAACTTTCTATGATTTGAACCTCTGCTGTGAGTCCAGTTTTAGTTTGGGATGCTTCACTTCAGGTTTACTGTATCCCTTGGACCTTCTAATTGACGATGAAACAAAGAAATTGCATCCGAAATTAATAAAAACGGCACAATGCCGACTTAAGTACAAGTGGACTGAAACTCTAACTTTCTATGATTTGAACCTCTGCTGTGAGTCCAGTTTTAGTTTCCGATGCTTCACTTCAGGTTTACTGTATCCCTTGGACCTTCTTATTGACGATGAAACACAGATATTGCATCCGAATTTAATACAAAAGGCACAATGCCGACTTAAGTACAAGAGGACTGATACTCTAACTTTCTATGATTTGAAGCCCTCCTGTGAGTCCAGATTTAGTTTCCGATGCTTCACTTCAGGTTTACTGTATCCCTTGGACCTTCTTACTGACAATGAAAAACAGAAATTGCATCCGAATTTAATAAAAAAGGCACAGTGCCGACTTAAGTACAAGAGGACTGATACTCTAACTTTCTATGATTTGAACCCCTCCTGTGAGTCCAGTTTTGGATTCCGATGCTTAACTTCTGGTTTACTGTATCCCTTGGACCTTCCTATTGACGATGAAACACAGAAATTGCATCCGAATTTAATACAAAAGGAACAATGCCGACTTAAGTACAAGAGGACTGAAACTGTAACTTTCTATGATTTGAACCTCTGCTGTGAGTTCCAGTTTAAGTTTCCGATGCTTCACTTCAGGTTTACTGTATCCCTTGGACCTTCTTATTGACGATGAAACACAGAAATTGCATCCGAATTTAATAAAAAAGGCACAGTGCCGACTTAAGTACAAGAGGACTGATACTCTAACTTTCTATGATTTGAACCCCTCCTGTGAGTCCAGTTTTAGATTCCGATGCTTCACTTCACGTTTACTGTATCCCTTGGACCTTCTTATTGACGATGAAACACAGATATTGCATCCGAATTAAATAAATAAGGCACAATGCCGACTTAAGTACAGGAGGACTGATACTCCAACTTTCTATGATTTTGACCCCTCCTGTGAGTCCAGTTTTAGATTCCGATGCTTAATTTCAGGTTTACTGTATCCCTTGGACCTTCTTATTGACGATGAAATACAGAAATTGCATCCGAATTTAATTAAAAACGACACAATAACGACTTAAGTACAAGAGGACTGATACTTTAACTTTCTATGATTTGAACCCCTCCTGTGAGTCCAGTTTTAGTTTCCGATGCTTCACTTCAGGTTTACTGTATCCCTTGGACCTTCTTACTGACGATGAAACACAGAAATTGCATCCGAATTTAATAAAAAAGGCACAATGCCGACTTAAGTACAAGAGGACTGATACTCTAACTTTCTATGATTTGAACCCCTCCTGTGAGTCCAGTTTTAGATTCCGATGCTTCACTTCAGGTTTACTGTATCCCTTGGACCTTCTTATCGACGATGAAACACAGAAATTGCATCCGAAGTCAATACAAAAATCACAATGCCGACTTAAGTACAAGGCGACTGATACCCTAACTTTCTATGATTTGAACCTCTGCTGTGAGTCCAGTTTTAGTTTAGGATGCTTCACTTCAGGTTTACTGTATCCCTTGGACCTTCTAATTGACGATGAAACAAAGAAATTGCATCCGAAATTAATAAAAACGGCACAATGCCGACTTAAGTACAAGTGGACTGAAACTCTAACATTCTAGGATTTGAACCTCTGCTGTGAGTCCAGTTTAAGTTTCCGATGCTTCACTTCAGGTTTACTGTATCCCTCGGACCTTCTTACTGACGATGAAACACAGAAATCGCATCCGAATGTAATAAAAAAGGCACAATGCCGACTTAAGTACAAGAGGACTGAAACTGTAACTTTCTATGATTTGAACCTCTGCTGTGAGTCCAGTTTAAGTTTCCGATGCTTCACTTCAGGTTCACTGTATCCCTTGGACCTTCTTATTGACGATGAAACACAGAAATTGCATCCGAATTTAATACCAAAGGCACAATGCCAACTTAAGTACAAGAGGACTGATACTCTAACTTTCTATGATTTGAACCTCTGCTATAAGTCCAGTTTAAGTTTCCAATGCTTCACTTCAGGTTTACTGTATCCCTTGGTCCTTCTTATTGACGATGAAACACAGAAATTGCATCCGAATTTAATACAAAAGGCACAATGCCGACTTAAGTACAAGAGGACTGATACTCTAACTTTCTATGATTTGAACCTCTGCTGTGAGTCTAGTTTTAGTTTCCGATGCTTCACTTCAGGTTTACTGTAGCCCTTGGACCTTCTTATTGACGATGAAACACAGATTTTGCATCCGAATTTAATAGAAAAGGCACAATGCCGACTTAAGTACAAGAGGACTGATACTCCAACTTTCTATGATTTGAACTCCTCCTGTGAGTCCAGTTTTAGTTTCCGATGCTTCACTTCAGGTTTACTGTATCCCTTGGACCTTCTTACTGACGATGAAACACAGAAATCGCATCCGAATGTAATAAAAAAGGCACAATGCCGACTTAAGTACAAGGGGACTGAAACTTTAACTTTCTATGATTTGAACCTCTGCTGTGAGTCCAGTTTAAGTTTCCGATGCTTCACTTCAGGTTCACTGTATCCCTTGGACCTTCTTATTGACGATGAAACACAGAAATTGCATCCGAATTTAATACAAAAGGCACAAAGCCAACTTAAGTACAAGAGGACTGATACTCTAACTCTCTATGATTTGAAGCCCTCCTGTGAGTCCAGATTTAGTTTCCGATGCTTCACTTCAGGTTTACTGTATCCCTTGGACCTTCTTACTGACGATGAAAAACAGAAATTGCATCCGAATTTAATAAAAAAGGCACAGTGCCGACTTATGTACAAGAGGACTGATACTCTAACTTTCTATGATTTGAACCCCTCCTGTGAGTCCAGTTTCGGATTCCGATGCTTAACTTCTGGTTTACTGTATCCCTTGGACCTTCCTATTGACGATGTAACACAGAAATTGCATCCGAGTTTAATACAAAAGGCACAATGACGACTTAAGTACAAGAGGACTGAAACTGTAACTTTCTATGATTTGAACCTCTGCTGTGAGTTCCAGTTAAAGTTTCAGATGCTTCACTTCAGGTTTACTGTATCCCTTGGACCTTCTTATTGACGATGAAACACAGAAATTGCATCCGAATTTAATAAAAAAGGCACAGTGCCAACTTAAGTACAAGAGGACTGATACTCTAACTTTCTATGATTTGAACCCCTCCTGTAAGTCCAGTTTTAGATTCCGACGCTTCACTTCAGGTTTACTGTATCCCTTGGACCTTCTTCTTGACGATGAAACACAGATATTGCATCCGAATTAAATAAATAAGGCACAATGCCGACTTAAGTACAGGAGGACTGATACTCCAACTTTCTATGATTTGAACCCTTCCTGTGAGTCCAGTTTTAGATTCCGATGCTTAATTTCAGGTTTACTGTATCCCTTGGACCTTCTTATTGACGATGAAACACAGAAATTGCATCCGAATTTAATTAAAAACGACACAATGACGACTTAAGTACAAGAGGACTGATACTCTAACTTTCTATGATTTGAACCCCTCCTGTGAGTCCAGTTTTAGTTTCCGATGCTTCACTTCAGGTTTACTGTATCCCTTGGACCTTCTTACTGACGATGAAACACAGAAATTGCATCCGAATTTAATAAAAAAGGCACAATGCCGACTTAAGTACAAGTGGACTGATACTCTAACTTTCTATGATTTGAACCTCTGCTGTGAGTCCAGTTTTAGTTTCTGATGCTTCACTTCAGGTTTACTGTATCCCTTGGACCATCTTATTGTCGATGAAACTCAGAAATTGCATCCGAATTTAATAAAAAAGGCACAATGCCGACTTAAGTACAAGAGGACTGATACTCTAACTTTCTATGATTTGAACCCCTCCTGTGAGTCCAGTTTTAGATTCCGTTGCTTAACTTCAGGTTTACTGTATCGCTTGGAACTTCTTATTGACGATGAAAAACAGAAATTGCATCCGAATTTAATACTAAAGGCACAATGCCGGCTTAATTACAAGAGGACTGATACTCTAACTTTCTATGATTTGAACCCCTCCTGTGAGTCCACTTTTAGATTCCGTTGCTTAACTTCAGGTTTAATGTATCGCTTGGAACTTCTTATTGACGATGAAAAACAGAAATTGCATCCGAATTTAATACAAAAGGCACAATGCCGGCTTAATTACAAGAGGACTGATACTCTAACTTTCTATGATTTGAACCCCTCCTGTGAGTCCACTTTTAGTTTCCGATGCTTCACTTCAGGTTTACTGTATCCCTTGGACCTTCTTATTGACGATGAAACACAGAAAGTTCATCCGAATTTAATAAAAAAGGCACAATGCCAACTTAAGTACATGAGGACTGATACTCTAATTTTCTATGATTTGAACCCCTCCTGTGAGTCCAGTTTTAGATTCCGTTGCTTAACTTCAGGTTTACTGTATCGCTTGGAACTTCTTATTGACGATGAAAAACAGAAATTGCATCCGAATTAAATACAAAATGCACAATGCCGGCTTAATTACAAGAGGACTGATACTCTAACTTTCTATGATTTGAACCCCTCCTGTGAGTCCAGTTTTAGTTTACGATGCTTCACTTCAGGTTTACTGTATCCCTTGGACCTTCTAATTGACGATGAAACAAAGAAATTGCATCCGAAATTAATAAAAACGGCACAATGCCGACTTAAGTACAAGTGGACTGAAACTCTAACTTTCTATGATTGAACCTCTGCTGTGAGTCCAGTTTTAGTTTCCGATGCTTCACTTCAGGTTTACTGTATATCTTGGACCTTCTTATTGACGATGAAACACAGAAATTGCATCCGAATTTAATACAAAAGGCACAATGCCGACTTAAGTACAAGAGGACTGAAACTGCAACTTTCTATGATTTGAACCTCTGCTGTGAGTCCAGTTTACGTTTCCAATGCTTCACTTCAGGTTTACTGTATCCCTTGGACCTTCTTATTGACGATGAAACACAGACATTGCATCCGAATTTAATACAAAAGGCACAATGGCGACTTAAGTACAAGAGGACTGATACTCTAACTTTCTATGATTTGAACCTCTGCTGTGAGTCCAGTTTTAGTTTCCGATGCTTCACTTCAGGTTTACTGTAGCCCTTTGACCTTCTTAATGACGATGAAACACAGATATTGCATCCGAATTTAATAGAAAAGGCACAATGCCGACTTAAGTACAAGAGGACTGATACTCCAACTTTCTATGATTTGAACTCCTCCTGTGAGTCCTGTTTTAGTTTCCGATGCTTCACTTCAGGTTTACTGTATCCCTTGGACCCTCTTACTGACGATGAAACACAGAAATTGCATCCGAATGTAATAAAAAAGGCACAATGCCGACTTAAGTACAAGAGGACTGAAACTCTAACTTTCTATGATTTGAACCTCTGCTGTGAGTCCAGTTTTAGTTTCCGATTCTTCACTTCAGGTTCACTATATCCCTTGGATCTTCTTATTGACGATGAAACACAGAAATTGCATCCGAATTTAATACAAAAGGCACAATGCCGACTTAAGTACAAGAGGACTGAAACTGTAACTTTCTATGTTTTGAACCTCTGCTGTGAGTTCCAGTTTAAGTTTGCGATGCTTCACTTCAGGTTTACTGTATCCCTTGCACCTTCTTATTGACGATGAAACACAGAAATTGCATCCGAATTTAATACAAAAGGCACAATGCCAACTTAAGTACAATAGGACTGATACTCTAACTTTCTATGATTTGAACCTCTGCTGTGAGTCCAGTTTTAGTTTCCGATGCTTCACTTCAGGTTTACTGTATCCCTTGGACCTTCTTATTGACGATGAAAGACAGATATTCAATCCGAATTTAATAAATAAGGCACAATGCCGACTTAAGTACAGGAGGACTGATACTCCAACTTTCTATGATTTGAACCCCTCCTGTGAGTCCAGTTTTAGATTCCGATGCTTAATTTCAGGTTTACTGTATCCCTTGTATCTTCTTATTGACGATGAAACACAGAAATTGCATCCGAATTTAATTAAAAACGACACAATGACGACTTAAGTACAAGAGGACTGATACTCTAACTTTCTATGATTTGAGCCCCTCCTGTGAGTCCAGTTTTAGTTTCCGATGCTTCACTTCAGGTTTACTGTATCCCTTGGACCTTCTTACTGACGATGAAACACAGAAATTGCGTCCGAATTTAATAAAAAAGGCACAATGCCGACTTAAGTACAAGAGGACTGATACTCTAACTTTCTATGATTTCAACCCCTCCTGTGAGTCCAGTTTTAGATTCCGATGCTTAATATCTGGTTTACTGTATCCCTTGGACCTTCCTATTGACGATGAAACGCAGAAATTGCATCCGAATTTAATACAAAAGGCACAATGCCGACTTAAGTACAAGAGGACTAAAACTCTAACTTTATATGATTTAAACCTCTGCTGTGAGTCCAGTTTAAGTTTCCGATGTTTCACTTCAGGTTTACTGTATCCCTTGGACCTTCTTATTGACGGTGAAACACAGAAATTGCATCCGATTTTAATACAAAAGCACAATGCCGACTTAAGTACCAGTGGACTGATACTCTAACTTTCTATGATTTGAACCTCTGCTGTGAGTCCAGTTTTAGTTTCTGATGCTTCACTTCAGGTTAACTGTATCCCTTGGACCATCTTATTGACGATGAAACACAGAAATTGCATCCGAATTTAATAAAAAAGGCACAATGCCGACTTAAGTACAAGAGGACTGATACTCTAACTTTCTATGATTTGAACCCCTCCTGTGAGTCCAGTTTTAGATTCCGTTGCTTAACTTCAGGTTTACTGTATCCCTTGGAACTTCTTATTGACGATGAAAAACAGAAATTGCATCCGAATTTAATACAAAAGGCACAATGCCGGTTTAAGTACAAGAGGACTGATACTCTAACTTTCTATGATTTGAACCCCTCCTGTGAGTCCAGTTTTAGTTTCCGATGCTTCACTTCAGGTTTACTGTATCCCTTGGACCTTCTAATTGACGATGAAACACTGAAATTGCACCTGAATTTAATAAAAAAGACACAATGCCGACTTAAGTACAAGAGGACTGATACTCTAACTTTCTATGATTTGAACCCCTCCTGTGAGTCCAGTTTTAGATTCTGATGCTTCGCTTCAGGTTTACTGTATCTCTTGGACCTTCTTATTGACGATGAAACACAGAAATTGCATCCGAAGTCAATACAAAAATCACAATGCCGACTTAAGTACAAGACGACTGATACTCTAACTTTCTATGATTTGAACCTCTGCTGTGAGTCCAGTTTTAGTTTCTGATGCTTCACTTCAGGTTTACTGTATCCCTTGGACCACCTTATTGTCGATGAAACTCAGAAATTGCATCCGAATTTAATAAAAAAGGCACAATGCCGACTTAAGTACAAGAGGACTGATACTCTAACTTTCTATGATTTGAACCCCTCCTGTGAGTCCAGTTTTAGATTCCGTTGCTTAACTTCAGGTTTACTGTATCGCTTGGAACTTCTTATTGACGATGAAAAACAGAAATTGCATCCGAATTTAATACAAAAGGCACAATGCCGGCTTAATTACAAGAGGACTGATACTCTAACTTTGTATGATTTGAACCCCTCCTGTGAGTCCACTTTTAGTTTCCGATGCTTCACTTCAGGTTTACTGTATCCCTTGGACCTTCTTATTGACGATGAAACACAGAAATTTCATCCGAATTTAATAAAAAAGGCACAATGCCTACTTAAGTACAAGAGGACTGATACTCTAACTTTCTTTGATTTGAACCCCTCCTGTGAGTCCAGTTTTAGATTCCGTTGCTTAACTTCAGGTTTACTGTATCGCTTGGACCTTCTTATTGACGATGAAACACAGAAATTGCATCCGAATTTAATACAAAAGGCACAATGCCGACTTAAGTACAAGAGGACTGAAACTGTAACTTTCTATGATTTGAACCTCTGCTGTGAGTCCAGTTTTAGTTTCCGAGTCTTCACTTCAGGTTCACTATATCCCTTGGATCTTCTTATTGACGATGAAACACAGAAATTGCATCCGAATTTAATAAAAACGACGCAATGACGACTTAAGTACATGAGGACTGAAACTGTAACTTTCTATGATTTGAACCTCTGCTGTGAGTTCCAGTTTAAGTTTGCGATGCTTCACTTCAGGTTTACTGTATCCCTTGCACCTTCTTATTGACGATGAAACACAGAAATTGCATCCGAATTTAATACAAAAGGCACAATACCGACTTAAGTACAATAGGACTGATACTCTAACTTTCTATGATTTGAACCTCTGCTGTGAGTCCAGTTTTAGTTTCCGATGCTTCACTTCAGGTTTACTGTATCCCTTGGACCTTCTTATTGACGATGAATGACAGATATTCAATCCGAATTTAATAAATAAGGCACAATGCCGACTTAAGTACAGGAGGACTGATACTCCAACTTTCTATGATTTTAACCCCTCCTGTGAGTCCAGTTTTAGATTCCGATGCTTAATTTCAGGTTTACTGTATCCCTTGTATCTTCTTATTGACGATGAAACACAGAAATTGCATCCGAATTTAATTAAAAACGACACAATGACGACTTAAGTACAAGAGGACTGATACTCTAACTTTCTATGATTTGAGCCCCTTCTGTGAGTCCAGTTTTAGTTTCCGATGCTTCACTTCAGGTTTACTGTATCCCTTGGACCTTATTACTGACGATGAAACACAGAAATTGCATCAGAATTTAATACAAAAGGCACAATGCCGACTTAAGTACAAGAGGACTAAACCTCTAACTTTATATGATTTAAACGTCTGCTGTGAGTCCAGTTTAAGTTTCCGATGTTTCACTTCAGGTTTACTGTATCCCTTGGACCTTCTTATTGACGGTGAAACACAGAAATTGCATCCGATTTTATACAAAAGCACAATGCCGACTTAAGTACAAGTGGACTGATACTCTAACTTTCTATGATTTGAACCTCTGCTGTGAGTCCAGTTTTAGTTTCTGATGCTTCACTTCAGGTTTACTGTATCCCTTGGACCATCTTATTGACGATGAAACACAGAAATTGCATCTGAATTTAATAAAAAAGGCACAATGCCGACTTAAGTACAAGAGGACTGATACTCTAACTTTCTATGATTTGAACCCCTCCTGTGAGTCCAGTTTTAGATTCCGTTGCTTAACTTCAGGTTTACTGTATCCCTTGGAACTTCTTATTGACGATGAAAAACAGAAATTGCATCCAAATTTAATACAAAAGGCACAATGCCGGTTTAAGTACAAGAGGACTGATACTCTAACTTTCCATGATTTGAACCCCTCCTGTGAGTCCAGTTTTAGTTTCCGATGCTTCACTTCAGGTTTACTGTATCCCTTGGACCTTCTAATTGACGATGAAACACTGAAATTGCATCCGAATTTAATAAAAAAGACACAATGCCGACTTAAGTACAAGAGGACTGATACTCTAACTTTCTATGATTTGAACCTCTGCTGTGAGTCCAGTTTTAGTTTAAGATGCTTCACTTCAGGTTTACTGTATCCCTTGGACCTTCTTATTGACGATGAAACACAGAAATTGAATCCGAAATTAATAAAAACGGCACAATGCCGACTTAAGTACAAGAGGACTGGTACTTTAACTTTCTATGATTTGAACCCCTCCTGTGAGTCCAGTTTTAGATTCCGATGCTTAACTTCAGGTTTACTGTATCCCTTGGACCTTCTTATTGACGATGAAACACAAAAATTGCATCCGAATTTAATACAAAAGGCACAATGCCGACTTAAGTACAAGAGGACTGAAACTCTAACTTTCTATGATTTGAACCACTGCTGTGGGACCAGTTATAGATTCCGATGCTTAACTTCTGGTTTACTGTATCCGTTGTACCTTATTATTGACGATGAAACACAGAAATTGGATCCGAATTTAATACAAAAGGCACAAAGCCGACTTAGGTACAAGAGGACTAATACTCTAACTTTCTATGATTTGAACCCCTCCTGTGAGTCCAGTTTCAGATTCGGATGCTTAACTTCTGGTTTACTGTATCCCTTGGACCTTCTTATTGACGATGAAACACAGAAATTGCATCCGAATTTAATAAAAACGACACAATGCCGACTTAAGTACAAGAGGACTGATACTCTAACTTTCTATGATTTGAACTCCTCCTGTGAGTCCAGTTTTAGTTTCCGATGCTTCACTTCAGGTTTACTGTATCCCTTGGACCTTCTTACTGACGATGAAACACAGAAATTGCATCCGAATTTAATACAAAAGGCACAATGCCGACTTAAGTACAAGAGGACTGATACTCTAACTTTCTATGATTTGAACCTCTGCTGTGAGTCCAGTTTAAGTTTCAGACGCTTCACTTCAGGTTTACTGTAGCCTTTGGACCTTCTTATTGACGATGAAACACAGATATTGCATCCGAATTTAAAAGAAAAGGCACAATGCCGACTTAAGTACAAGAGGACTGATACTCCAACTTTCTATGATTTGAACCCCTCCTGTGAGTCCAGTTTTAGATTCCGATGCTTAACTTCAGGTTCACTGTATCCCTTGGACCTTCTTATTAACGATGAAACACAGAAATTGCATCCGAATTTAATAAAAACGACACAATGACGACTTAAGTACAAGAGGACTGAAACTCTAACTTTCTATGATTTGAACTCCTCCTGTGAGTCCAGTTTTAGTTTCCGATGCTTCACTTCAGGTTTACTGTATCCCTTGGACCTTCTTACTGACGATGAAACACAGAAATTGCATCCGAATGTAATACAAAAGGCACAATGCCAACTTAAGTACAAGAGGACTGAAACTGTAACTTTATATGATTTGAACCTCTGCTGTGAGTGGAGTTTAAGTTTCCGATGCTTCACTTCAGGTTTACTGTATCCCGTGGACCTTCTTATTGACGATGAAACACAGAAATTGCATCCGAATTTAATACAAAAGGCACAATGCCGACTGCAGTACAAGAGGACTGAAACTGTAACTTTCTATGATTTGAACCTCTGCTGTGAGTCCAGTTTAAGTTTCCGATGCTTCACTTCAGGTTTACTGTATCCCTTGGACCTTCTTATTGACGATGAAACACAGAAATTCCATCCGAATTTAATACAAAAGGCACAATGCCGACTTCAGTACAAGAGGACTGATACTCTAACTTTCTATGATTTGAACCTCTGCTGTGAGGCCAGTTTTAGTTTCCGATGCTTCACTTCAGGTTTACTGTATCCCTTGGACCTTCTTATTGACGATGAAACACAGAAATTGAATCCGAATTTAATACAAAAGGCACAATGCCGACTTAGGTACAAGAGGACTAATACTCTTACTTTCTATGATTTGAACCCCTCCTGTGAGTCCAGTTTCAGATTCCGATGCTTAACTTCTGGTTTACTGTATCCCTTGGACCTTCTTATTGACGATGAAACACAGAAATTGCATCCGAATTTAATACAAAAGGCACAATGCCGACTTAAGTACAAGAGGACTGAAACTCTAACTTTCCATGATTTGAACCTCTGCTGTGAGTCCAGTTTTAGTTTCCGATGCTTCACTTCAGGTTTACTATATCCCTTGGATCTTCTTATTGACGATGAAACACAGAAATTGCATCCGAATTTAATACAAAAGGCACAATGCCGACTTAAGTACAAGTGGACTGAAACTCAAACTTTCTATGATTTTAATCTCTGCTGTGAGTCCAGTTTTAGTTTCCGATGCTTCACTTCAGGTTTACTGTATCCCTTGGACCTTCTTATTGACGATGAAACACAGAAATTGCATCCGAATTTAATACAAAAGGCACAATGCCGACTGCAGTACAAGAGGACTGAAACTGTAACTTTCTATGATTTGAACCTCTGCTGTGAGTCCAGTTTAAGTTTCCGATGCTTCACTTCAGGTTTACTGTATCCCTTGGACCTTCTTATTGACGATGAAACACAGAAATTGCATCCGAATTTAATACAAAAGGCACAATGCCGACTTAAGTACAAGAGGACTGAAACCGTAACTTTCTATGATTTGAACCTCTGCTGTGAGTGGAGTTTAAGTTTCCGATGCTTCACTTCAGGTTTACTGTATCCCTTGGACCTTCATATTGACGATGAAACACAGAAATTGCATCCGAATTTAATACAAAAGGCACAATGCCGACTTAAGTACAAGAGGACTGATACTCTAACTTTCTATGATTTGAACCTCTGCTGTGAGTCCAGTTTAAGTTTCAGACGCTTCACTTCAGGTTTACTGTAGCCTTTGGACCTTCTTATTGACGATGAAACACAGATATTGCATCCGAATTTAAAAGAAAAGGCACAATGCCGACTTAAGTACAAGAGGACTGATACTCCAACTTTCTATGATTTGAACCCCTCCTGTGAGTCCAGTTTTAGATGCCGATGCTTAACTTCAGGTTCACTGTATCCCTTGGACCTTCTTATTAACGATGAAACACAGAAATTGCATCCGAATTTAATAAAAACGACACAATGACGACTTAAGTACAAGAGGACTGAAACTCTAACTTTCTATGATTTGAACTCCTCCTGTGAGTCCAGTTTTAGTTTCCGATGCTTCACTTCAGGTTTACTGTATCCCTTGGACCTTCTTACTGACGATGAAACACAGAAATTGCATCCGAATGTAATACAAAAGGCACAATGCCAACTTAAGTACAAGAGGACTGAAACTGTAACTTTATATGATTTGAACCTCTGCTGTGAGTGGAGTTTAAGTTTCCGATGCTTCACTTCAGGTTTACTGTATCCCGTGGACCTTCTTATTGACGATGAAACACAGAAATTGCATCCGAATTTAATACAAAAGGCACAATGCCGACTGCAGTACAAGAGGACTGAAACTGTAACTTTCTATGATTTGAACCTCTGCTGTGAGTCCAGTTTAAGTTTCCGATGCTTCACTTCAGGTTTACTGTATCCCTTGGACCTTCTTATTGACGATGAAACACAGAAATTCCATCCGAATTTAATACGAAAGGCACAATGCCGACTTCAGTACAAGAGGACTGATACTCTAACTTTCTATGATTTGAACCTCTGCTGTGAGGCCAGTTTTAGTTTCCGATGCTTCACTTCAGGTTTACTGTATCCCTTGGACCTTCTTATTGACGATGAAACACAGAAATTGCATCCGAATTTAATACAAAAGGCACAATGCCGACTTAAGTACAAGAGGACTGAAACTGTAACTTTCTATGATTTGAACCTCTGCTGTGAGTGGAGTTTAAGTTTCCGATGCTTCACTTCAGAATTACTGCATCCCTTGGACCTTCTTATTGACGATGAAACACAGAAATTGCATCCGAATTTAATAAAAACGACACAATGACGACTTAAGTACAAGAGGACTGATACTCTAACTTTCTATTATTTGAAGCCCTCCTGTGAGTCCAGTTTTAGTTTCCGATGCTTCACTTCAGGTTTACTGTATCCCTTGGACATTCTTAATGACGATGAAAAACAGAAATTGCATCTGAATTTAATAAAAAAGGCACAGTGCCGACTTAAGTACAAGAGGACTGATACTCCAACTTTCTATGATTTGAACCCCTCCTGTGAGTCCAGTTTTAGATTCCGATGCTTAACTTCAGGTTTACTGTATCCCTTGGACCTTCTTATTGACGATGAAACACAAAAATTGCATCCGAATTTAATAAAAACGACACAAAGACGACTTAAGTACAAGAGGACTGATACTCTAACTTTCTATGATTTGAACTCCTCCTGTGTGTCCAGTTTTAGTTTCCGATGCTTAACTTCAGGTTTACTGTATACCTTGGACTTTCTTACTGACGATGAAACACAGAAATTGCATCCGAATTTAATAAAAAAGGCACAATGCCGACTTAAGTACAAGAGGAGTGAAACTCTAACTTTCAATGATTTGAACCTCTGCTGTGAGTCCAGTTTTAGTTTCCGATGCTTCACTTCAGGTTCACTATATCCCTTGGATCTTCTTATTGACGATGAAACACAGAAATTGCATCCGAATTTAATACAATAGGCACAATGGCGACTTAAGTACAAGTGGACTGAAACTCAAACTTTCTATGATTTGAACCTCTGCTGTGAGTACAGTATTAGTTTCCGATGCTTCACTTCAGGTTTACTGTATCCCTTGGACCTTCTTATTGACGATGAAACACAGAAATTGCATCCGAATTTAATACAAAAGGCACAATGCCGACTGAAGTACAAGAGGACTGAAACTGTAACTTTCTATGATTTGAACCTCTGCTGTGAGTCCAGTTTAAGTTTCCGATGCTTCACTTGAGGTTTACTGTATCCCTTGGACCTTCGTATTGACGATGTAACACAGAAATTGCATCCGAATTTAATACAAAAGGCACAATGCCGACTTCAGTACAAGAGGACAGATACTCTAACTTTCTATGATTTAAACCTCTGCTGTGAGTCCAGTTTTAGTTTCCGATGCTTTACTTCAGGTTTACTGTATCCCTTGGACCTTCTTATTGACGATGAAACACAGAAATTGCATCCGAATTTAATAAAAAAGGCACAATGCCGACTTAAGTACGAGAGGACTGATACTCCAACTTTCTATGATTTGAACCCCTCCTGTGAGTCCAGTTTTAGATTCCGATGCTTAACTTCAGGTTTACTGTATCCCTTGGATCTTCTTATTGACGATGAAACACGGAAATTGCATCCGAATTGGATAAAAACGACACAATGACGACTTAAGTACAAGAGGACTGATACTTTAATTTTCTATGATTTGAAGCCCTCCTGTGAGTCCAGTTTTAGTTTCCGGTGCTTCACTTCAGATTTACTGATTCCCTTGGACCTTCTTACTGACGATGAAAAACAGAAATTGCATCCGAATTTAATAAAAAAGGCACAGTGCCGACTTAAGTACAAGAGGACTGATACTCTAACTTTCTATGATTTGAACCCCTCCTGTGAGTCCAGTTTTGGATTCCGATACTTATCTTCTGGTTTACTGTATCCCTTGGACCTACCTGTTGACGATGAAACACAGAAATTGCATCCGAATTTAATACAAAAGGCACAATGCCGACTTAAGTACAAGAGGACTGAAACTCTAACTTTATATTATTTGAACCTCTGCTGTGAGTCCAGTTTAAGTTTCCGATGTTTCACTTCAGGTTTACTGTATCCCTTGGAGCTTCTTATTGACGATGAAACACAGAAATTGCATCCGAATTTAATACAAAAGGCACAATGCCGACTTAAGTACAAGAGGACTGTTACTCTAACTTTCTATGATTTGAACCTCTGCTGTGAGTCCAGTTTTAGTTTCTGATGCTTCACTTCAGGTTTACTGTATCCCTTGGACCATCTTATTGACGATGAAACACAGAAATTGCATCCGAATTTAATACAAAAGGCACAATGCCGACTGCAGTACAAGAGGACTGAAACTGTAACTTTCTATGATTTGAACCTCTGCTGTGAGTCCAGTTTAAGTTTCCGATGCTTCACTTCAGGTTTACTGTATCCCTTGGACCTTCTTATTGACGATGAAACACAGAAATTGCATCCGAATTTAATACAAAAGGCACAATGCCGACTTAAGTACAAGAGGACTGAAACCGTAACTTTCTATGATTTGAACCTCTGCTGTGAGTGGAGTTTAAGTTTCCGATGCTTCACTTCAGGTTTACTGTATCCCTTGGACCTTCATATTGACGATGAAACACAGAAATTGCATCCGAATTTAATACAAAAGGCACAATGCCGACTTCAGTACAAGAGGACTGATACTCTAACTTTCTATGATTTGAACCTCTGCTGTGAGTCCAGTTTTAGTTTCCGACGCTTCACTTCAGGTTTACTGTAGCCTTTGGACCTTCTTATTGACGATGAAACACAGATAGTGCATCCGAATTTAAAAGAAAAGGCACAATGCCGACTTAAGTACAAGAGGACTGATACTCCAACTTTCTATGATTTGAACCCCTCCTGTGAGTCCAGTTTTAGATTCCAATGCTTAACTTCAGGTTCACTGTATCCCTTGGACCTTCTTATTAACGATGAAACACAGAAATTGCATCCGAATTTAATAAAAACGACACAATGACGACTTAAGTACAAGAGGACTGAAACTCTAACTTTCTATGATTTGAACTCCTCCTGTGAGTCCAGTTTTAGTTTCCGATGCTTCACTTCAGGTTTACTGTATCCCTTGGACCTTCTTACTGACGATGAAACACAGAAATTGCATCCGAATGTAATACAAAAGGCACAATGCCAACTTAAGTACAAGAGGACTGAAACTGTAACTTTATATGATTTGAACCTCTGCTGTGAGTGGAGTTTAAGTTTCCGATGCTTCACTTCAGGTTTACTGTATCCCGTGGACCTTCTTATTGACGATGAAACACAGAAATTGCATCCGAATTTAATACAAAAGGCACAATGCCGACTGCAGTACAAGAGGACTGAAACTGTAACTTTCTATGATTTGAACCTCTGCTGTGAGTCCAGTTTAAGTTTCCGATGCTTCACTTCAGGTTTACTGTATCCCTTGGACCTTCCTATTGACGATGAAACACAGAAATTCCATCCGAATTTAATACAAAAGGCACAATGCCGTCTTCAGTACAAGAGGACTGATACTCTAACTTTCTATGATTTGAACCTCTGCTGTGAGGCCAGTTTTAGTTTCCGATGCTTCACTTCAGGTTTACTGTATCCCTTGAACCTTCTTATTGACGATGAAACACAGAAATTGCATCCGAATTTAATACAAAAGGCACAATGCCGAGTTAAGTACAACAGGACTGAAACTCTAACTTTCAATGATTTGAACCTCTGCTGTGAGTCCAGTTTTAGTTTCCGATGCTTCACTTCAGGTTTACTATATCCCTTGGATCTTCTTATTGACGATGAAACACAGAAATTGCATCAGAATTTAATACAAAGGTCACAATGCCGACTTAAGTACAAGTGGACTGAGACTCTAACTTTCTATGATTTGAACCTCTGCTGTGAGTCCAGTTTTCGTTTCCGATGCTTCACTTCAGGTTTACTGTATCCCTTGGACCTTCTTATTGACGATGAAACACAGAAATTGCATCCGAATTTAATACAAAAGGCACAATGCCGACTTAAGTACAAGAGGACTGAAACTGTGACTTTCTATGATTTGAACCTCTGCTGTGAGTGGAGTTTAAGTTTCCGATGCTTCACTTCAGAATTACTGTATCCCTTGGACCTTCTTATTGACGATGAAACACAGAAATTGCATCCGAATTTAATAAAAACGACACAATGACGACTTAAGTACAAGAGGACTGATACTCTAACTTTCTATTATTTGAAGCCCTCCTGTGAGTCCAGTTTTAGTTTCCGATGCTTCACTTCAGGTTTACTGTATCCCTTGGACATTCTTAATGACGATGAAAAACAGAAATTGCATCTGAATTTAATAAAAAAGGCACAGTGCCGACTTAAGTACAAGAGGACTGATACTCCAACTTTCTATGATTTGAACCCCTCCTGTGAGTCCAGTTTTAGATTCCGATGCTTAACTTCAGGTTTACTGTATCCCTTGGACCTTCTTATTGACGATGAAACACAAAAATTGCATCCGAATTTAATAAAAACGACACAAAGACGACTTAAGTACAAGAGGACTGATACTCTAACTTTCTATGATTTGAACTCCTCCTGTGAGTCCAGTTTTAGTTTCCGATGCTTCACTTCAGGTTTACTGTATCCCTTGGACCTTCTTACTGACGATGAAACACAGAAATTGCATCCGAATTTAATAAAAAAGGCACAATGCCGACTTAAGTACAAGAGGAGTGAAACTCTAACTTTCAATGATTTGAACCTCTGCTGTGAGTCCAGTTTTAGTTTCCGATGCTTCACTTCAGGTTCACTATGTCCCTTGGATCTTCTTATTGACGATGAAACACAGAAATTGCATCCGAATTTAATACAAAAGGCACAATGGCGACTTAAGTACAAGTGGACTGAAACTCAAACTTTCTATGATTTGAACCTCTGCTGTGAGTACAGTTTTAGTTTCCGATGCTTCACTTCAGGTTTACTGTATCCCTTGGACCTTCTTATTGACGATGAAACACAGAAATTGCATCCGAATTTAATACAAAAGGCACAATGCCGACTGAAGTACAAGAGGACTGAAACTGTAACTTTCTATGATTTGAACCTCTGCTGTGAGTCCAGTTTAAGTTTCCGATGCTTCACTTGAGGTTTACTGTATCCCTTGGACCTTCGTATTGACGATGTAACACAGAAATTGCATCCGAATTTAATACAAAAGGCACAATGCCGACTTCAGTACAAGAGGACAGATACTCTAACTTTCTATGATTTGAACCTCTGCTGTAAGTCCAGTTTTAGTTTCCGATGCTTCACTTCAGGTTTACTGTATCCCTTGGACCTTCTTATTGACGATGAAACACAGAAATTGCATCCGAATTTAATAAAAAAGGCACAATGCCGACTTAAGTACGAGAGGACTGATACTCCAACTTTCTATGATTTGAACCCCTCCTGTGAGTCCAGTTTTAGATTCCGATGCTTAACTTCAGGTTTACTGTATCCCTTGGATCTTCTCATTGACGATGAAACACGGAAATTGCATCCGAATTTGATAAAAACGACACAATGACGACTTAAGTACAAGAGGACTGATACTTTAATTTTCTATGATTTGAAGCCCTCCTGTGAGACCAGTTTTAGTTTCCGGTGCTTCACTTCAGATTTACTGATTCCCTTGGACCTTCTTACTGACGATGAAAAACAGAAATTGCATCCGAATTTAATAAAAAAGGCACAGTGCCGACTTAAGTACAAGAGGACTGATACTCTAACTTTCTATGATTTGAACCCCTCCTGTGAGTCCAGTTTTGGATTCCGATGCTTAACTTCTGGTTTACTGTATACCTTGGACCTTCCTGTTGACGATGAAACACAGAAATTGCATCCGAATTTAATACAAAAGGCACAATGCCGACTTAAGTACAAGAGGAGTGAAACTCTAACTTTATATGATTTGAACCTCTGCTGTGAGTCCAGTTTAAGTTTCCGATGTTTCCCTTCAGGTTTACTGTATCCCTTGGACCTTCTTATTGACGATGAAACACAGAAATTGCATCCGAATTTAATACAAAAGGCACAATGCCGACTTAAGTACAAGAGGACTGTTACTCTAACTTTCTATGATTTGAACCTCTGCTGTGAGTCCAGTTTTAGTTTCTGATGCTTCACTTCAGGTTTACTGTACCCCTTGGACCATCTTATTGACGATGAGACACAGAAATTGCATCCGAATTTAATAAAAAAGGCACAATGCCGACTTAATTACAAGAGGACTGATACTCTAACTTTCTATGATTTGAACCCCTCCTGTGAGTCCAGTTTTAGATTCCGTTGCTTAACTTCAGGTTTACTGTATCCCTTGGACCTTCTTATTGACGATGAAACACAGAAATTGCATCCCAATTTAATACAAAAGGCACAGTGCCGACTTAAATACAAGAGGACTGATACTCTAACTTTCTACGATTTAAACCCCTCCTGTGAGTCCAGTTTTAGTTTCCGATGCTTAACTTCAGGTTTACTGTATCCCTTGGACCTTCTTATTGACGATGAAACACAGAAATTGCATCCGAATTTTATAAAAACGACACAATGACGACTTAAGTACAAGAGGACTGATACTCTAACTTTCTATGATTTGAAGCCCTCCTGTGAGTCCAGTTTTAGTTTCCGATGCTTCACTTCAGGTTTACTGTATCCCTTGGACCTTCTTACTGACGATGAAAAACAGAAATTGCATCCGAATTTAATAAAAAAGGCACAGTGCCGACTTAAGTACAAGAGGACTGATACTCTAACTTTCTATGATTTGAACCCCTCCTGTGAGTCCAGTTTTGGATTCCGATGCTTAACTTCTGGTTTACTGTATCCCTTGGACCTTCGTATTGACGATGAAACACAGAAATTGCATCCGAATTTAATACAAAAGGCACAATGCCGACTTAAGTACAAGAGGACTGAAACTCTAACTTTATATGATTTGAACCTCTGCTGTGAGTCCAGTTTTAGTTTCTGATGCTTCACTTCAGGTTTACTGTATCCCTTGGACCATCTTATTGACGATGAAACACAGAAATTGCATCCGAATTTAATAAAAAGGCACAATGCCGACTTAAGTACAAGAGGACTGATACTCTAACTTTCTATGATTTGAACCCCTCCTGTGAGTCCAGTTTTAGTTTCCGATGCTTAACTTCAGGTTTACTGTATCCCTTGGTCCTTCTTATTGACGATGAAACACAGAAATTGCATCCGAATTTTATAAAAACGACACAATGACGACTTAAGTACAAGAGGACTGATACTCTAATTTTCTATGATTTGAACCCCTCCTGTGAGTCCAGTTCTAGTTTCCGATGCCTCACTTCAGGTTTACTGTATCCCTTGGACCTTCTTATTGACGATGAAACAAAGATATTGCATCCGAATTTAATACAAAAGGCACAATGCCGACTTAAGTACAAGAGGACTGATACTCCAACTTTCTATGATTTGAACCCCTCCTGTGAGTCCAGTTTTGGATTCCGATGCTTAACTTCTGGTTTACTGTATCTCTTGGACCTTCCTATTGACGATGAAACACAGAAATTGCATCTGAATTTAATACAAAAGGCACAATGCCGACTTAAGTACAAGAGGACTGAAACTCTAACTTTCTACGATTTAAACCCCTCCTGTGAGTCCAGTTTTAGTTTCCGATGCTTAACTTCAGGTTTACTGTATCCCTTGGACCTTCTTATTGACGATGAAACACAGAAATTGCATCCGAATTTAATACAAAAGGCACAATGCCGACTTAAGTACAAGAGGACTGTTACTCTAACTTTCAATGATTTGAACCTCTGCTGTGAGTCCAGTTTTAGTTTCTGATGCTTCACTTCAGGTTTACTGTATCCCTTGAACCATCTTATTGACGATGAAACACAGAAATTGCATCCGAATTTAATAAAAAATGCACAATGCCGACTTAATTACAAGAGGACTGATAAACTAACTTTCTGTGATTTGAACCCCTCCTGTGAGTCCTGTTTTAGATTCCGTTGCTTAACTTCAGGTTTACTGTATCCTTTGGACCTTCTTATTGACGATGAAACACAGAAATTGCATCCGAGTTTAATAAAAAAGACACAATGCCGACTTCAGTACAAGAGGACTGATACTCTAACTTTCTATGATTTGAACCCCTCCTGTGAGTTCAGTTTCAGATTCCGATGCTTAACTTCAGTTTTACTGTATCCCTTGGACCTTCTTATTGACGATGAAACACAGAAATTGCATCCGAAGTCAATACAAAAGGCACAATGCCGAGTTAAGTACATGGCGACTGATACTCTAACTTTCTATGATTTGAACCTCTGCTGTGAGTCCAGTTTTAATTCAAGATGCTTCACTTCAGGTTTACTGTATCCCTTGGACCTTCTTATTGACGATGAAACACAGAAACTGCATCCGAATTTAATAAAAAAGGCACAATGCCGACTGAAGTACAAGATGACTGATACTCTAACTTTCTATGATTTGAACCCCTCCTGTGAGTCCAGTTTTAGTTTCCGATGCTTCACTTCAGGTTTACTATATCCCTTGGACCGTCTTATTGACGATGAAACACAGAAATTGCATCCGAATTTAATAAAAAAGGCACAATGCCGACTTAAGTACAAGAGGACTGATACTCTAAATTTCTATGATTTGAACCCCTCCTGTGAGTCCAGTTTTAGATTCCAATGCTTAACTTCTGGTTTACTGTATCCCTTGGACCTTCTTATTGACGATGAAACACAGAAATTGCATCCAAATTTAATACAAAAGGCACAATGCCGACTTAAGTACAAGAGGACTGAAACTCTAACTTTCTATGATTTGAACCTCTGCTGTGAGTCCAGTTTTCGTTTCCGATGCTTCACTTCAGGTTTACTGTAGCCCTTGGACCTTCTTATTGACGATGAAACACAGAAATTGCATCCGAATTTAATACAAAAGGCACAATGCCGACTTAAGTACAAGAGGACTGAAACTCTAACTTTATATGATTTGAACCTCTGCTGTGAGTGGAGTTTAAGTTTCCGATGCTTCACTTCAGGTTTACTGTATCCCTTGGACCTTCTTATTGACGATGAAACACAGAAATTGCATCCGAATTTAATACAAAAGGCACAATGCCGACTTAAGTACAAGAGGACTGATACTCTAACATTCTATGATTTGAACCTCTGCTGTGAGTCCAGTTTTAGTTTCCGATGCTTCACTTCAGGTTTACTGTAGCCCTTGGACCTTCTTATTGACGATGAAACACAGATATTGCATCCGAATTTAATAGAAAAGGCACAATGCCGACTTAAGTACAAGAGGACTGATACTCCAACTTTCTATGATTTGAACCCCTCCTGTGAGTCCAGTTTTTGATTCCGATGCTTAACTTCAGGTTTACTGTATCCCTTGGACCTTCTTATTGACGATGAAACACAGGAATTGCATCCGAATTTAATAAAAACGACGCAATGACAACTTAAGTACAAGGGGACTGATACTCTAACTTTCTATGATTTGAACTCCTCCTGTGAGTCCAGTTTTAGTTTCCGATGCTTCACTTCAGGTTTACTGTATCCCTTGGACCTTCTTATTGACGATGAAACACAGAAATTGCATTCGAATTTAATAAAAAAGGCACAATGCCGACTTAAGTCCAAGAGGGCTGAAACTCTAACTTTCTATGATTAGAAACTCTGCTGTGAGTCCAGTTTTAGTTTCCGATGCTTCACTTCAGGTTCACTATATCCCTTGGATCTTCTTATTGACGATGAAACACAGAAATTGCATCCGAATTTAATACAAAAGGCACAATGCCGACTTAAGTACAAGTGGACTGAAACTCAAACTTTCTATGATTTGAACCTCTGCTGTGAGTTCAGTTTTAGTTTCCGTTGCTTCACTTCAGGTTTACTGCATCCCTTGGAACTTCTTATTGACGATGAAACACAGAAATTGCATCCGAATTTGATACAAAAGGCACAATGCCGACTGAAGTACAAGAAGACTGAAACTGTAACTTTCTATGATTTGAACCTCTGCTGTGATACCAGTTTAAGTTTCCGATGCTTCACTTCAGGTTTACTGTATCCCTTGGACTTTCTTATTGACGATGTAACACAGAAATTGCATCCGAATTTAATACAAAAGGCACAATGCCGACTTCAGTACAAGAGGACAGATACTCTAACTTTCTATGATTTGAACCCCTCCTGTGAGTCCAGTTTTAGTTTCCGATGCTTCACTTCAGGTTTACTGTATCCCTTGGACCTTCTTATTGACGATGAAACACAGAAATTGCATCCGAATTTAATAAAAAGGGCACAATGCCGACTTAAGTACAAGAGGACTGATACTCCAACTTTCTATGATTTGAACCCCTCCTGTGAGTCCAGTTTTAGATTCCGATGCTTAACTTCAGGTTTACTGTATCCCTTGGATCTTCTTATTGACGATGAAACACAGAAATTGCATCCGAATTTAATAAAAACGACACAATGACGACTTAAGTAGAAGAGGACTGATACTCTAACTTTCTATGATTTGAAGCCCTCCTGTGAGTCCAGTTTTAGTTTCCGATGCTTCACTTCAGGTTTACTGTATCCCTTGTACCTTCTTACTGACGATGAAAAACAGAAATTGCATCCGAATTTAATAAAAAAGGCACAGTGCCGACTTAAGTACAAGAGGAGTGATTCTCTAACTTTCTATGATTTGAACCCCTCCTGTGAGTCCAGTTTCGGATTCCGATGCTTAACTTCTGGTTTCCTATATCCCTTGGACCTTCCGATTGACGATGAAACACAGAAATTTCATCCGAATTTAATACAAAAGGCACAATGCCGACTTAAGTACAAGAGGACTGAAACTCTAACTTTATATGATTTGAACCTCTGCTGTGAGTCCAGTTTAAGTTTCCGATGTTTCACTTCAGGTTCACTGTATCCCTTGGACCTTCTTATTGACGATGTAACACAGAAATTGCATCCGAATTTAATACAAAAGGCACAATGCCGACTTAAGTACAAGAGGACTGATACTCTAACATTCTATGATTTCAACCTCTGCTGTGAGTCCAGTTTTAGTTTCTGATGCTTCACTTCAGGTTTACTGTATCCCTTGGACCATCTCATTGACGATGAAACACAGAAAATGCATCCGAATTTAATAAAAAAGGCACAATGCCGACTTAAGTACAAGAGGACTGATACTCTAACTTTCTATGATTTGAACCCATTCTGTGAGTCCAGTTTTAGATTACGTTGCTTAACTTCAGGTTTACTGTATCCCTTGGACCTTCTTATTGACGATGAAACACAGAAATTGCATCCGAATTTAATAAAAACGACACAATGACGACTTAAGTACAAGAGGACTGAAACTCTAACTTTCTATGATTTGAACCTCTGCTGTGAGTCCAGTTTTAATTCAAGATGCTTCACTTCAGGTTTACTGTATCCCTTGGACCTTCATATTGACGATGAAACACAGAAACTGCATCCGAATTTAATAAAAAAGGCACAATGCCGACTGAAGTACAAGAGGACTGATACTCTAACTTTCTATGATTTGAACCCCTCCTGTGAGTCCAGTTTTAGTTTCCGATGCTTCACTTCAGGTTTACTATATCCCTTGGACCTTCTTATTGACGATGAAACACAGAAATTGCATCCGAATTTAATAAAAAAGGCACAATGCCGACTTAAGTACAACAGGACTGATACTCTAACTTTCTATGATTTGAACCCCTCCTGTGAGTCCAGTTTTTGATTCCAATGCTTAACTTCTGGTTTACTGTATCCCTTGGACCTTCTTATTGACGATGAAACACAGAAATTGCATCCGAATTTAATACAAAAGGCACAATGCCGACTTAAGAGCAAGAGGACTGAAACTCTAACTTTCTATGATTTGAACCACTGCTGTGGGACCAGTTTTATATTCCGATGCTTAACTTCAGGTTTACTGTAACCCTTGGACCTTCTTATTGACGATGAAACACAGAAATTGGATCCGAATTTAATACAAACGGCACAATGCCGACTTAGGTGCAAGAGGACTGATACTCTAACTTTCTATGATTTGAACCCCTCCAGTGAGTCCAGTTTTAGATTCCGATGCTTAACTTCAGGTTTACTGTATCCCTTGGACCTTCTTATTGACGATGAAACACAGAAATTGCATCCGAATTTAATAAAAACGACACAATGACGACTTAAGTACAAGAGGACTGATACTCTAACTTTCTATGATTTGAACTCCTCCTGTGAGTCCAGTTTTAGTTTCCGATGCTTCACTTCAGGTTTACTGTATCCCTTGGACTTTCTTATTGACGATGAAACACAGAAATTGCATCCGAATTTAATAAAAAAGGCACAATGCCGACTTAAGTACAAGAGGACTGAAACTCTAACTTTCTATGATTTGAACACTGCTGTGAGTCCAGTTTTAGTTTCCGATGCTTCACTTCATGTTCACTATATCCCTTGGATCTTCTTATTGACGATGAAACACAGAAATTGCATCCGAATTTAATACAAAAGGCACAATGCCGACTTAAGTACAAGTGGACTGAAACTCAAACTTTCTATGATTAGAACCTCTGCTGTGAGTTCAGTTTTAGTTTCCGTTACTTCACTTCAGGTTTACTGTATCCCTTGGACCTTCTTATTGACGATGAAACACAGAAATTGCATCCGAATGTAATACAAAGGGCACAATGCCGACTGATGTACAAGAAGACTGAAACTGTAACTTTCTATGATTTGAACCTCTGCTGTGATACCAGTTTAAGTTTCTGATGCTTCACTTCAGGTTTACTGTATCCCTTGGACTTTCTTATTGACGATGTAACACAGAAATTGCATCCGAATTTAATACAAAAGGCACAATGCCGACTTCAGTACAAGAGGACAGATACTCTAACTTTCTATGATTTGAACCTCTGCTGTGAGTCCAGTTTTAGTTTCCGATGCTTCACTTCAGGTTTACTGTATCCCTTGGACCTTCTTACTGACGATGAAAAACAGAAATTGCATCCGAATTTAATAAAAAAGGCACAGTGCCGACTTAAGTACAAGAGGACTGATTCTCTAACTTTCTATGATTTGAACCCCTCCTGTGAGTCCAGTTTCGGATTCCGATGCTTAACTTCTTTTTTACTGTATCCCTTAGACCTTTCTATTGACGATGAAACACAGAAATTGCATCCGAATTTAATACAAAAGGCACAATGCTGACTTAAGTACAAGAGGACTGAAACTCTAACTTTATATGATTTGAACCTCTGCTGTGAGTCCAGTTTAAGTTTCCGATGTTTCACTTCAGGTTTACTGTATCCCTTGGACCTTCTTATTGACGATGAAACACAGAAATTGCATCCGAATTTAATACAAAAGGCACAATGCCGACTTAAGTACAAGAGGACTGATACTCTAACTTGCTATGATTTGAACCTCTGCTGTGAGTCCAGTTTTAGTTTCTGATGCTTCACTTCAGGTTTACTGTATCCCTTGGACCATCTTATTGACGATGAAACACAGAAATTGCAGCCGAATTTAATAAAAAATGCACAATGGCGACTTCAGTACAAGAGGACTGATACTCTAACTTTCTATGATTTGAACCCCTTCTGTGAGTCCAGTTTTAGATTACGTTGCTTAACTTCAGGTTTACTGTATCCCTAGGACCTTCTTATTGACGATGAAACACAGAAATAGCATCCGAATTTAATACAAAAGGCACAATGCCGACTTAAGTACAAGAGGACTGATACTCTAACTTTCTATGATTTGAACCCCTCCTGTGAGTCCAGTTTTAGATTCCAATGCTTAACTTCTGGTTTACTGTATCCCTTGGACCTTCTTATTGACGATGAAACACAGAAATTGCATCCGAATTTAATAAAAAAGGCACAAATCGACTTAAGTACAAGAGGACTGAAACTCTAATTTTCTATGAATTGAACCTCTGCTGTGAGTCCAGTTTTAGTTTACGATGCTTCACTTCAGGTTTACTGTATCCCTTGGACCTACTTATTGACGATGAAACACAGAAATTGCATCCGAATTTAATAAAAAAGGCACAATGCCGACTTAAGCACAAGAGGACTGATACTCTAACATTCTATGATTTGAACCCCTCCTGTTGAACCCAGTTTTAGTTTCCGATGCTTAACTTCTGGTTTACTGTATCCCTTGGACCTTCTTATTGACGATGAAACACAGAAATTGCATCTGAATTTAATAAAAAAGGCACAATGCCGACTTAAGTACAAGAGGACTGATGCTCTAACTTTCTATGATTTGAACCCCGTCTGTGAGTCGAGTTTTAGATTCCGATGCTTAACTTCAGGTTTACTGTATCCCTTGGACCTTCTTATTGACGATGAAACACAGAAATTGCATCCGAATTTAATGCAAAAGCACAATGCCGACTTAAGTACAAGAGGACTGATACTCTAACTTTCTATGATTTGAACCTCTGCTGTGAGTCCAGTTTTAGTTTCCGATGCTTCACGTCAGGTTTACTGTAACCCTTGTACCTTCTTATTGACGATGAAACACAGAAATTGCATCCGAATTTAATAAAAATGGCACAATGCCGACTTAAGTACAAGAGGACTGATACTCTAACTTTCAATGATTTAACCCCTCCTATGAGTCCAGTTTTAGATTCCAATGCTTAACTTCTGGTTTACTGTATCCCTTGGACCTTCTTATAGACGATGAAACACAGAAATTGCATCCGAATTTAATACAAAAGGCACAATGCCGACTTAAGTACCAAAGGAATGATACTCTAACTTTCTATGATTTGAACCTCTGCTGTGAGACCAGTTTTAGTTTCCGATGCTTAACTTCAGGTTTACTGTATCCCTTGGACCTTCTTATTGACGATGAAACACAGAAATTGCATCCGAATTTAATACAAGAATCACAATGCCGACTTAAGTACAAGAGGACTGAAACTCTAACTTTCTATGTTTTGAACCTCTGCAGTGAGTCCAGTTTTAGTTTCCGATGCTTCACTTCAGGTTTACTGTATCCCTTGGACCTTCTTATTGACGATGAAACACACAAATTGCATCCGAATTTAATACAAAAGGGACAATGCCGACTTAAGTACAAGAGGACTGATACTCTAACTTTCTATGATTTGAACCTCTGCTGTGAGTCCAGTTTTAGTTTCCGATGCTTCACTTCACATTTACTGTATCCCTGGGACCTTCTTATTGACGATGAAACACAGAAAAGGCATCCGAATTTAATAAAAAAGGCACAATGCCGACTTAAATACAAGAGGACTGATACTCTAACATTCTATGATTTGAACCCCTCCTGTTGAGTCCAGTTTTAGATTCCGATGCTTAACTTCAGGTTTACTGTATACCTTGGACCTTCTTATTGACGATGAAACACAGAAATTGCATCCGAATTTAATAAAAAAGGCACAATGCCGACCTAAGTACAAGAGGACTGATGCTCTAACTTTCTATGATTTGAACCCCTCCTGTGAGTCGAGTTTTAGATTCCGATGCTTAACTTCAGGTTTACTGTATCCCTTGGACCTTCTTATTGACGATGAAACACAGAAATTGCATCCGAATTTAATACAAAAGCACAGTGCCGACAAAAAGTACAAGAGGACTGATACTCTAACTTCCTATGATTTGAACCTCTGCTGTGAGTCCAGTTTTAGTTTCCGATGCTTCACGTCAGGTTTACTGTATCCCTTGGACCTTCTTATTGACGATGAAACACAGAAATTGCATCCGAATTTAATAAAAAAGGCACAATGCCGACTTAAGTACAAGAGGACTGATACTCTAACTTTCAATGATTTTAACCCCTCCTGTGAGTCCAGTTTTAGATTCCAATGCTTAACTTCTGGTTTACTGTATCCCTTGGACCTTCTTATTGACGATGAAACACAGAAATTGCATCCGAATTTAATACAAAAGGCACAATGCCGACTTAAGTACCAAAGGGCTGATATTCTAACTTTCTATGATTTGGACCTCTCCTGTGAGTCTAGTTTTAGATTCCAATGCTTCACTTCGGGTTTACTGTATCCCTTGGACCCTCTTATTGACGATGAAACACAGAAATTGCATCCGAATTTAATAAAAAAGGCACAATGCCGTCTTAAGTACAAGAGGACTGAAACTCTAATTTTCTATGAATTGAACCTCTGCTGTGAGTCCAGTTTCAGTTTCCGATGCTTCAATTGAGGTTTACTGTATCCCTTGGACCTTCTTATTGACGATGAAACACAGAAATTGCTTCCGAATTTAATACAAAAGGCACAATGTCGACTTACGTACAAGAGGACTGAAACTCTAACTTTCTATGATTAGAACCTCAGCTGTGAGTCCAGTTTTAGTTTCCGATGCTTAACTTCAGGTTTACTGTATCCCTTGGACCTTCTTATTGACGATGAAACACAGAAATTGCATCCGAATTTAATACAAAAGGCACAATGCCGACATAAGTACAAGTGGACTGAAACTCTAACTTTCTATGTTTTGAACCTCTGCTGTGAGTCCAGTTTTAGTTTCCGATGCTTCACTTCAGGTTTACTATATCCCTTGGACCTTCTTATTGACGATGAAACACAGAAATTGCATCCGAATTTAATACAAAAGGCACAATGCCGACTTAAGTACAAGAGGACTGATACTCTAACTTTCTATGATTTGAACCCCTCCTGTGAGTCCAGTTTTAGTTTCCGATGCTTAACTTCAGGTTTACTGTATCCCTTGGACCTTCTTATTGCCGATGAAACACAGAAATTGCATCCGAAGTCAATACAAAAGGCACAATGCCGACTTAAGCACAAGGCTACTGATACTCTAACTTTCAATGATTTGAACCTCTGCTGTGAGTCCAGTTTTAGTTCAAGATGCTTCACTTCAGGTTTACTGTATCCCTCCGACCTTCTTATTGACGATGAAACACAGAAACTGCATCCGAATTTAATAAAAAAGGCACAATGCCGACTGAAGTACAAGAGGACTGATTCTCTAACTTTCTATGATTTGAACCCCTCCTTTGAGTCCAGTTTTAGTTTCCGATGCTTCACTTCAGGTTTACTATATCCCTTGGACCTTCTTATTGACGATGAAACACAGAAATTGCATCCTAATTTAATAAAAAAGCCACATTGCCGACTTAGGTACAAGAGGACTGATACTCTAACTTTCTATGATTTGAACCCCTCCTGTGAGTCCAGTTTTAGATTCCAATGCTTAACTTCTGGTTTACTGTATCCCTTGGACCTTCTTATTGACGATGAAACACAGAAATTGCATCCGAATTTAATAAAAAAGGCACAAATCGACTTAAGTACAAGAGGACTGAAACTCTAATTTTCTATGAATTGAACCTCTGCTGTGAGTCCAGTTTTAGTTTACGATGCTTCACTTCAGGTTTACTGTATCCCTTGGACCTACTTATTGACGATGAAACACAGAAATTGCTTCCGAATTTAATACAAAAGGCACAATGCCGACTTACGTACAAGAGGACTGAAACTCTAACTTTCTATGATTTGAACCTCTGCTGTGAGTCCAGTTTTAGTTTCCGATGCTTCACTTCACATTTACTGTATCCCTGGGACCTTCTTATTGACGATGAAACACAGAAATTGCATCCGAATTTAATAAAAAAGGCACAATGCCGACTGAAGTACAAGAGGACTGATGCTCTAACTTTCTATGATTTGAACCCCGTCTGTGAGTCGAGTTTTAGATTCAGATGCTTAACTTCAGGTTTACTGTATCCCTTGGGCCTTCTTATTGACGATGAAACACAGAAATTGCATCCGAATTTAATGCAAAAGCACAATGCCGACTTAAGTACCAAAGGAATGATACTCTAACTTTCTATGATTTGAACCTCTGCTGTGAGTCCAGTTTTAGTTTCCGATGCTTAACTTCAGGTTTACTGTATCCCTTGGACCTTCTTATTGACGATGAAACACAGAAATTGCATCCGAATTTAATACAAAAGGCACAATGCCGACTTAAGTACAAGAGGACTGAAACTCTAACTTTCTATGTTTTGAACCTCTGCAGTGAGTCCAGTTTTAGTTTCCGATGCTTCACTTCAGGTTTACTGTATCCCTTGGACCTTCTTATTGACGATGAAACACAGAAATTGCATCCGAATTTAATACAAAAGCACAGTGCCGACAAAAAGTACAAGAGGACTGATACTCTAACTTCCTATGATTTGAACCTCTGCTGTGAGTCCAGTTTTAGTTTCCGATGCTTCACGTCAGGTTTACTGTATCCCTTGGACCTTCTTATTGACGATGAAACACAGAAATTGCATCCGAATTTAATAAAAAAGGCACAATGCCGACTTAAGTACAAGAGGACTGATACTCTAACTTTCAATGATTTGAACCCCTCCTGTGAGTCCAGTTTTAGATTCCAATGCTTAACTTCTGGTTTACTGTATCCCTTGGACCTTCTTATTGACGATGAAACACAGAAATTGCATCCGAATTTAATACAAAAGGCACAATGCCGACTTAAGTACCAAAGGGCTGATATTCTAACTTTCTATGATTTGAACCTCTCCTGTGAGTCTAGTTTTAGATTCCAATGCTTCACTTCGGGTTTACTGTATCCCTTGGACCCTCTTATTGACGATGAAACACAGAAATTGCATCCGAATTTAATAAAAAAGGCACAATGCCGTCTTAAGTACAAGAGGACTGAAATTCTAATTTTCTATGAATTGAACCTCTGCTGTGAGTCCAGTTTCAGTTTCCGATGCTTCAATTGAGGTTTACTGTATCCCTTGGACCTTCTTATTGACGATGAAACACAGAAATTGCTTCCGAATTTAATACAAAAGGCACAATGTCGACTTACGTACAAGAGGACTGAAACTCTAACTTTCTATGATTAGAACCTCAGCTGTGAGTCCAGTTTTAGTTTCCGATGCTTAACTTCAGGTTTACTGTATCCCTTGGACCTTCTTATTGACGATGAAACACAGAAATTGCATCCGAATTTAATACAAAAGGCACAATGCCGACATAAGTACAAGTGGACTGAAACTCTAACTTTCTATGTTTTGAACCTCTGCTGTGAGTCCAGTTTTAGTTTCCGATGCTTCACTTCAGGTTTACTATATCCCTTGGACCTTCTTATTGACGATGAAACACAGAAATTGCATCCGAATTTAATACAAAAGGCACAATGCCGACTTATGTACAAGAGGACTGATACTCTAACTTTCTATGATTTGAACCCCTCCTGTGAGTCCAGTTTTAGTTTCCGATGCTTAACTTCAGGTTTACTGTATCCCTTGGACCTTCTTATTGCCGATGAAACACAGAAATTGCATCCGAAGTCAATACAAAAGGCACAATGCCGACTTAAGCACAAGGCTACTGATACTCTAACTTTCAATGATTTGAACCTCTGCTGTGAGTCCAGTTTTAGTTCAAGATGCTTCACTTCAGGTTTACTGTATCCCTTGGACCTTCTTATTGACGATGAAACACAGAAACTGCATCCGAATTTAATAAAAAAGGCACAATGCCGACTGAAGTACAAGAGGACTGATTCTCTAACTTTCTATGATTTGAACCCCTCCTTTGAGTCCAGTTTTAGTTTCCGATGCTTCACTTCAGGTTTACTATATCCCTTGGACCTTCTTATTGACGATGAAACACAGAAATTGCATCCTAATTTAATAAAAAAGCCACATTGCCGACTTAGGTACAAGAGGACTGATACTCTAACTTTCTATGATTTGAACCCCTCCTGTGAGTCCAGTTTTAGATTCCAATGCTTAACTTCTGGTTTACTGTATCCCTTGGACCTTCTTATTGACGATGAAACACAGAAATTGCATCCGAATTTAATAAAAAAGGCACAAATCGACTTAAGTACAAGAGGACTGAAACTCTAATTTTCTATGAATTGAACCTCTGCTGTGAGTCCAGTTTTAGTTTACGATGCTTCACTTCAGGTTTACTGTATCCCTTGGACCTACTTATTGACGATGAAACACAGAAATTGCTTCCGAATTTAATACAAAAGGCACAATGCCGACTTACGTACAAGAGGACTGAAACTCTAACTTTCTATGATTTGAACCTCTGCTGTGAGTCCAGTTTTAGTTTCCGATGCTTCACTTCACATTTACTGTATCCCTGGGACCTTCTTATTGACGATGAAACACAGAAATTGCATCCGAATTTAATAAAAAAGGCACAATGCCGACTGAAGTACAAGAGGACTGATGCTCTAACTTTCTATGATTTGAACCCCGTCTGTGAGTCGAGTTTTAGATTCAGATGCTTAACTTCAGGTTTACTGTATCCCTTGGGCCTTCTTATTGACGATGAAACACAGAAATTGCATCCGAATTTAATGCAAAAGCACAATGCCGACTTAAGTACCAAAGGAATGATACTCTAACTTTCTATGATTTGAACCTCTGCTGTGAGTCCAGTTTTAGTTTCCGATGCTTAACTTCAGGTTTACTGTATCCCTTGGACCTTCTTATTGACGATGAAACACAGAAATTGCATCCGAATTTAATACAAAAGGCACAATGCCGACTTAAGTACAAGAGGACTGAAACTCTAACTTTCTATGTTTTGAACCTCTGCAGTGAGTCCAGTTTTAGTTTCCGATGCTTCACTTCAGGTTTACTGTATCCCTTGGACCTTCTTATTGACGATGAAACACACAAATTGCATCCGAATTTAATACAAAAGGCACAATGCCGACTTAAGTACAAGAGGACTGATACTCTAACTTTCTATGATTTGAACCTCTGCTGTGAGTCCAGTTTTAGTTTCCGATGCTTCACGTCAGGTTTACTGTAACCCTTGTACCTTCTTATTGACGATGAAACACAGAAATTGCATCCGAATTTAATAAAAATGGCACAATGCCGACTTAAGTACAAGAGGACTGATACTCTAACTTTCAATGATTTAACCCCTCCTATGAGTACAGTTTTAGATTCCAATGCTTAACTTCTGGTTTACTGTATCCCTTGGACCTTCTTATAGACGATGAAACACAGAAATTGCATCCGAATTTAATACAAAAGGCACAATGCCGACTTAAGTACCAAAGGAATGATACTCTAACTTTCTATGATTTGAACCTCTGCTGTGAGTCCAGTTTTAGTTTCCGATGCTTAACTTCAGGTTTACTGTATCCCTTGGACCTTCTTATTGACGATGAAACACAGAAATTGCATCCGAATTTAATACAAAAGGCACAATGCCGACTTAAGTACAAGAGGACTGAAACTCTAACTTTCTATGTTTTGAACCTCTGCAGTGAGTCCAGTTTTAGTTTCCGATGCTTCACTTCAGGTTTACTGTATCCCTTGGACCTTCTTATTGACGATGAAACACACAAATTGCATCCGAATTTAATACAAAAGGCACAATGCCGACTTAAGTACAAGAGGACTGATACTCTAACTTTCTATGATTTGAACCTCTGCTGTGAGTCCAGTTTTAGTTTCCGATGCTTCACTTCACATTTACTGTATCCCTGGGACCTTCTTATTGACGATGAAACACAGAAATTGCATCCGAATTTAATAAAAAAGGCACAATGCCGACTTAAGTACAAGAGGACTGATACTCTAACTTTCAATGATTTGAACCCCTCCTGTGAGTCCAGTTTTAGATTCCAATGCTTAACTTCTGGTTTACTGTATCCCTTGGACCTTCTTATTGACGATGAAACACAGAAATTGCATCCGAATTTAATACAAAAGGCACAATGCCGACTTAAGTACCAAAGGGCTGATATTCTAACTTTCTATGATTTGAACCTCTCCTGTGAGTCTAGTTTTAGATTCCAATGCTTCACTTCGGGTTTACTGTATCCCTTGGACCCTCTTATTGACGATGAAACACAGAAATTGCATCCGAATTTAATAAAAAAGGCACAATGCCGACTTAAGTACAAGAGGACTGAAACTCTAATTTTCTATGAATTGAACCTCTGCTGTGAGTCCAGTTTCAGTTTCCGATGCTTCAATTGAGGTTTACTGTATCCCTTGGACCTTCTTATTGACGATGAAACACAGAAATTGCTTCCGAATTTAATACAAAAGGCACAATGTCGACTTACGTACAAGAGGACTGAAACTCTAACTTTCTGTGATTAGAACCTCAGCTGTGAGTCCAGTTTTAGTTTCCGATGCTTAACTTCAGGTTTACTGTATCCCTTGGACCTTCTTATTGACGATGAAACACAGAAATTGCATCCGAATTTAATACAAAAGGCACAATGCCGACATAAGTACAAGTGGACTGGAACTCTAACTTTCTATGTTTTGAACCTCTGCTGTGAGTCCAGTTTTAGTTTCCGATGCTTCACTTCAGGTTTACTATATCCCTTGGACCTTCTTATTGACGATGAAACACAGAAATTGCATCCGAATATAATACAAAAGGCACAATGCCGACTTAAGTACAAGAGGACTGAAACTCTAACTTTCTATGATTTGAGCCTCTGCTGTGAGTCCAGTTTTAGTTTCCGATGCTTCACTTCACATTTACTGTATCCCTGGGACCTTCGTATTGACGATGAAACACAGAAATTGCATCCGAATTTAATACAAAAGGCACAATGCCGACTTAAGTACAAGAGGTGTGATACTCTAACTTTCTATGATTTGAACCTCTGCTGTGAGTCCAGTTTTAGTTTCCGATGCTTCACGTCAGGTTTACTGTATCCCTTGGACCTTCTTATTGACGATGAAACACAGAAATTGCATCCGAAATTAATAAAAAAGGCACAATGCCGACTTAAGTACAAGAGGACTGGTACTCTAACTTTCTATGATTTGAACCCCTCCTGTGAGTCCAGTTTTAGATTCCGATACTTAACTTCAGGTTTACTGTATCCCTTGGACCTTCTTATTGACGATGAAACACAGAAATTGCATCCGAATTTAATACAAAAGGCACAATGCCGACTTAAGTACAAGAGGACTGAAACTCTAACTTTCTATGATTTGAACCACTGCTGTGAGACCAGTTTTAGATTCCGATGCTTAACTTCAGGTTTACTGTATCCCTTGGACCTTCTTATTGACGATGAAACACAGAAATTGCATCCGAATTTAATACAAAAGGCACAATGCCGACATAAGTACAAGTGGACTGAAACTCTAACTTTCTATGTTTTGAACCTCTGCTGTGAGTCCAGTTTTAGATTCCGATGCTTCACTTCAGGTTTACTATATCCCTTGGACCTTCTTATTGACGATGAAACACAGAAATTGCATCCGAATATAATACAAAAGGCACAATGCCGACTTAAGTACAAGAGGACTGAAACTCTAACTTTCTATGATTTGAACCTCTGCTGTGAGTCCAGTTTTAGTTTCCGATGCTTCACTTCACATTTACTGTATCCCTGGGACCTTCGTATTGACGATGAAACACAGAAATTGCATCCGAATTTAATACAAAAGGCACAATGCCGACTTAAGTACAAGAGGTGTGATACTCTAACATTCTATGATTTGAACTCCTCCTGTTGAGTCCAGTTTTAGATTCCGATGCTTAACTTCAGGTTTACTGTATCCCTTGGACCTTCTTATTGACGATGAAACACAGAAATTGCATCCGAATTTAATAAAAAAGGCACAATGCCGACTTAAGTACAAGAGGACTGATGCTCTAACTTTCTATGATTTGAACCCCTCCTGTGAGTCCAGTTTTAGATTCCGATGCTTAACTTCAGGTTTACTGTATCCCTTGGACCTTCTTATTGACGATGAAAGACAGAAATTGCATCCGAATTTAATACAAAAGCACAATGCCGACTTAAGTACAAGAGGACTGATACTCTAACTTTCTATGATTTGAACCTCTGCTGTGAGTCCAGTTTTAGTTTCCGATGCTTCACGTCAGGTTTACTGTATCCCTTGGACCTTCTTATTGACGATGAAACACAGAAATTGCATCCGAAATTAATAAAAAAGGCACAATGCCGACTTAAGTACAAGAGGACTGGTACTCTAACTTTCTATGATATGAACCCCTCCTGTGAGTCCAGTTTTAGATTCCGATACTTAACTTCAGGTTTACTGTATCCCTTGGACCTTCTTATTGACGATGAAACACAGAAATTGCATCCGAATTTAATACAAAAGGCACAATGCCGACTTAAGTACAAGAGGACTGAAACTCTAACTTTCTATGATTTGAACCACTGCTGTGAGACCAGTTTTAGATTCCGATGCTTAACTTCAGGTTTACTGTATCCCTTGGACCTTCTTATTGACGATGAAACACAGAAATTGCATCCGAATTTAATACAAAAGGCACAATGCCGACTTAAGTACAAGAGGACTGAAACTATAACTTTCTATGTTTTGAACCTATGCTGTGAGTCCAGTTTTAGTTTCCGATGCTTTACTCCAGGTTTACTGTTTCCCTTGGACCTTCTTATTGACGATGAAACACAGAAATTGCATCCGAATTTAATACAAAAAGCACAATGCTGACTTAAGTACAAGAGGACTGATACTCTAACTTTCTATGATTTGAACCTCTGCTGTGAGTCCAGTTTTAGTTTCCGTTGCTTTACTTTAGGTTTACTGTTTCCCTTGGACCTTCTTATTGACGATGAAACACAGAAATTGCATCCGAATTTAATACAAAAGGCACAATGCCGACTTAAGTACAAGAGGACTGATACCCTTACTTTCTATGATTTGAACCTCTGCTGTGAGTCCAGTTTTAGTTTCCGATGCTTCACGTCAGGTTTACTGTATCCCTTGGACCTTCTTACTGACGATGAAACACAGAAATTGCATCCGAATTAATAAAAAGGAACAATGCCGATTTAAGTACAAGAGGACTGATACTCTAACTTTCTATGATTTGAACCTCTCCTGTGAGTCCAGTTTTAGATTCCGATGCTTCACTTCGAGTTTACTGTATCAATTGGACCCTCTTATTGACGATGAAACACAGAAATTGCATCCGAATTTAATACAAAAGGCACAGTGCCGACTTAAGTACAAGAGCACTGAAACTCGAACTTTCTATGATTTGAACCTCTGCTGTGAGTCCAGTTTTAGTTTCCGATGCTTCACTTCAGGTTTGCTGTATCCCTTGGACCTTCTTATTGACGATGAAACACAGAAATTGCTTCCGAATTTAATACAAAAGCACAATGCCGACTTACGTACAAGAGGACTGAAACACTAACTTTCTATGATGTGAACCTCTGCTGTGTGTCCAGTTATAGTTTCCGATGCTTCACTTCAGGTTTACTGTATCCCTTGGACCTTCTTATTGACGATGAAACACAGAAATTGCATCCGAATTTAATAAAAAAGGCACAATGCCGACTTAAGTACAAGAGGACTGATACTCTAACTTTCAATGATTTGAACCCCTCCTGTGAGTCCAGTTTTAGATTCCAATGCTTAACTTCTGGTTTACTGTATCCCTTGGACCTTCTTATTGACGATGAAACACAGAAATTGCATCCGAATTTAATACAAAAGGCACAATGCCGACTTAAGTACCAAAGGGCTGATATTCTAACTTTCTATGATTTGAACCTCTCCTGTGAGTCTAGTCTTAGATTCCAATGCTTCACTTCGGGTTGACTGTATCCCTTGGACCCTCTTATTGACGATGAAACACAGAAATTGCATCCGAATTTAATAAAAAAGGCACAATGCCGACTTAAGTACAAGAGGTGTGATACTCTAACATTCTATGATTTGAACCCCTCCTGTTGAGTCCAGTTTTAGATTCCGATGCTTAACTTCAGGTTTACTGTATCCCTTGGACCTTCTTATTGACGATGAAACACAGAAATTGCATCCGAATTTAATAAAAAAGGCACAATGCCGACTTAAGTACAAGAGGACTGATGCTCTAACTTTCTATGATTTGAACCCCTCCTGTGAGTCCAGTTTTAGATTCCGATGCTTAACTTCAGGTTTACTGTATCCCTTGGACCTTCTTATTGACGATGAAAGACAGAAATTGCATCCGAATTTAATACAAAAGCACAATGCCGACTTAAGTACAAGAGGACTGATACTCTAACTTTCTATGATTTGAACCTCTGCTGTGAGTCCAGTTTTAGTTTCCGATGCTTCACGTCAGGTTTACTGTATCCCTTGGACCTTCTTATTGACGATGAAACACAGAAATTGCATCCGAAATTAATAAAAAAGGCACAATGCCGACTTAAGTACAAGAGGACTGGTACTCTAACTTTCTATGATTTGAACCCCTCCTGTGAGTCCAGTTTTAGATTCCGATACTTAACTTCAGGTTTACTGTATCCCTTGGACCTTCTTATTGACGATGAAACACAGAAATTGCATCCGAATTTAATAAAAAAGGCACAATGCCGACTTAAGTACAAGGGGACTGAAACTCTAATTTTCTATGAATTGAACCTCTGCTGTGAGTCCAGTTTCAGTTTCCGATGCTTCAATTGAGGTTTACTGTATCCCTTGGACCTTCTTATTGACGATGAAACACAGAAATTGCTTCCGAATTTAATACAAAAGGCACAATGTCGACTTACGTACAAGAGGACTGAAACTCTAACTTTCTATGATTAGAACCTCTGCTGTGAGTCCAGTTTTAGTTTCCGATGCTTAACTTCAGGTTTACTGTATCCCTTGGACCTTCTTATTGACGATGAAACACAGAAATTGCATCCGAATTTAATACAAAAGGCACAATGCCGACATAAGTACAAGTGGACTGAAACTCTAACTTTCTATGTTTTGAACCTCTGCTGTGAGTCCAGTTTTAGTTTCCGATGCTTCACTTCAGGTTTACTATATCCCTTGGACCTTCTTATTGACGATGAAACACAGAAATTGCATCCGAATATAATACAAAAGGCACAATGCCGACTTAAGTACAAGAGGACTGAAACTCTAACTTTCTATGATTTGAACCTCTGCTGTGAGTCCAGTTTTAGTTTCCGATGCTTCACTTCACATTTACTGTATCCCTGGGACCTTCGTATTGACGATGAAACACAGAAATTGCATCCGAATTTAATACAAAAGGCACAATGCCGACTTAAGTACAAGAGGTGTGATACTCTAACATTCTATGATTTGAACCCCTCCTGTGAGTCCAGTTCTAGATTCCGATACTTAACTTCAGGTTTACTGTATCCCTTGGACCTTCTTATGGACGATGAAACACAGAAATTGCATCCGAATTTAATACAAAAGGCACAATGCCGACTTAAGTACAAGAGGACTGATACCCTAACTTTCTATGATTTGAACCTCTGCTGTGAGTCCAGTTTTAGTTTCCGATTCTTCACGTCAGGTTTACTGTATCCCTTGGACCTTCTTACTGACGATGAAACACAGAAATTGCATCCGAATTAATAAAAAGGAACAATGCCGATTTAAGTACAAGAGGACTGATACTCTAACTTTCTATGATTTGAACCTCTCCTGTGAGTCCAGTTTTAGATTCCGATGCTTCACTTCGAGTTTACTGTATCAATTGGACCCTCTTATTGACGATGAAACACAGAAATTGCATCCGAATTTAATACAAAAGGCACAGTGCCGACTTAAGTACAAGAGCACTGAAACTCGAACTTTCTATGATTTGAACCTCTGCTGTGAGTCCAGTTTTAGTTTCCGATGCTTCACTTCAGGTTTACTGTATCCCTTGGACCTTCTTATTGACGATGAAACACAGAAATTGCTTCCGAATTTAATACAAAAGCACAATGCCGACTTACGTACAAGAGGACTGAAACACTAACTTTCTATGATGTGAACCTCTGCTGTGTGTCCAGTTATAGTTTCCGATGCTTCACTTCAGGTTTACTGTATCCCTTGGACCTTCTTATTGACGATGAAACACAATAATTGCTTCCGAATTTAATACAAAAGGCACAATGCCGACTTACGTACAAGAGGACTGAAACACTAACTTTCTATGATGTGAACCTCTGCTGTGAGTCCAGTTTTAGTTTCCGATGCTTCACGTCAGGTTTACTGTATCCCTTGGACCTTCTTATTGACGATGAAACACAGAAATTGCATCCGAATTTAATAAAAAAGGCACAATGCCGACTTAAGTACAAGAGGACTGATACTCTAACTTTCAATGATTTGAACCCCTCCTGTGAGTCCAGTTTTAGATTCCAATGCTTAACATCTGGTTTACTGTATCCCTTGGACCTTCTTATTGACGATGAAACACAGAAATTGCATCCGAATTTAATACAAAAGGCACAATGCCGACTTAAGTACCAAAGGGCTGATATTCTAACTTTCTATGATTTGAACCTCTCCTGTGAGTCTAGTCTTAGATTCCAATGCTTCACTTCGGGTTTACTGTATCCCTTGGACCCTCTTATTGACGATGAAACACAGAAATTGCATCCGAATTTAATAAAAAAGGCACAATGCCGACTTAAGTACAAGAGGACTGAAACTCTAATTTTCTATGAATTGAACCTCTGCTGTGAGTCCAGTTTCAGTTTCCGATGCTTCAATTGAGGTTTACTGTATCCCTTGGACCTTCTTATTGACGATGAAACACAGAAATTGCTTCCGAATTTAATACAAAAGGCACAATGTCGACTTACGTACAAGAGGACTGAAACTCTAACTTTCTATGATTAGAACCTCTGCTGTGAGTCCAGTTTTAGTTTCCGATGCTTAACTTCAGGTTTACTGTATCCCTTGGACCTTCTTATTGACGATGAAACACAGAAATTGCATCCGAATTTAATACAAAAGGCACAATGCCGACATAAGTACAAGTGGACTGAAACTCTAACTTTCTATGTTTTGAACCTCTGCTGTGAGTCCAGTTTTAGTTTCCGATGCTTCACTTCAGGTTTACTATATCCCTTGGACCTTCTTATTGACGATGAAACACAGAAATTGCATCCGAATATAATACAAAAGGCACAATGCCGACTTAAGTACAAGAGGACTGAAACTCTAACTTTCTATGATTTGAACCTCTGCTGTGAGTCCAGTTTTAGTTTCCGATGCTTCACTTCACATTTACTGTATCCCTGGGACCTTCGTATTGACGATGAAACACAGAAATTGCATCCGAATTTAATACAAAAGGCACAATGCCGACTTAAGTACAAGAGGTGTGATACTCTAACATTCTATGATTTGAACCCCTCCTGTTGAGTCCAGTTTTAGATTCCGATGCTTAACTTCAGGTTTACTGTATCCCTTGGACCTTCTTATTGACGATGAAACACAGAAATTGCATCCGAATTTAATAAAAAAGGCACAATGCCGACTTAAGTACAAGAGGACTGATGCTCTAACTTTCTATGATTTGAACCCCTCCTGTGAGTCCAGTTTTAGATTCCGATGCTTAACTTCAGGTTTACTGTATCCCTTGGACCTTCTTATTGACGATGAAAGACAGAAATTGCATCCGAATTTAATACAAAAGCACAATGCCGACTTAAGTACAAGAGGACTGATACTCTAACTTTCTATGATTTGAACCTCTGCTGTGAGTCCAGTTTTAGTTTCCGATGCTTCACGTCAGGTTTACTGTATCCCTTGGACCTTCTTATTGACGATGAAACACAGAAATTGCATCCGAAATTAATAAAAAAGGCACAATGCCGACTTAAGTACAAGAGGACTGGTACTCTAACTTTCTATGATTTGAACCCCTCCTGTGAGTCCAGTTTTAGATTCCGATACTTAACTTCAGGTTTACTGTATCCCTTGGACCTTCTTATTGACGATGAAACACAGAAATTGCATCCGAATTTAATAAAAAAGGCACAATGCCGACTTAAGTACAAGAGGACTGAAACTCTAATTTTCTATGAATTGAACCTCTGCTGTGAGTCCAGTTTCAGTTTCCGATGCTTCAATTGAGGTTTACTGTATCCCTTGGACCTTCTTATTGACGATGAAACACAGAAATTGCTTCCGAATTTAATACAAAAGGCACAATGTCGACTTACGTACAAGAGGACTGAAACTCTAACTTTCTATGATTAGAACCTCTGCTGTGAGTCCAGTTTTAGTTTCCGATGCTTAACTTCAGGTTTACTGTATCCCTTGGACCTTCTTATTGACGATGAAACACAGAAATTGCATCCTAATTTAATACAAAAGGCACAATGCCGACATAAGTACAAGTGGACTGAAACTCTAACTTTCTATGTTTTGAACCTCTGCTGTGAGTCCAGTTTTAGTTTCCGATGCTTCACTTCAGGTTTACTATATCCCTTGGACCTTCTTATTGACGATGAAACACAGAAATTGCATCCGAATATAATACAAAAGGCACAATGCCGACTTAAGTACAAGAGGACTGAAACTCTAACTTTCTATGATTTGAACCTCTGCTGTGAGTCCAGTTTTAGTTTCCGATGCTTCACTTCACATTTACTGTATCCCTGGGACCTTCGTATTGACGATGAAACACAGAAATTGCATCCGAATTTAATACAAAAGGCACAATGCCGACTGAAGTACAAGAGGTGTGATACTCTAACATTCTATGATTTGAACCCCTCCTGTTGAGTCCAGTTTTAGATTCCGATGCTTAACTTCAGGTTTACTGTATCCCTTGGACCTTCTTATTGACGATGAAACACAGAAATTGCATCCGAATTTAATACAAAAGGCACAATGCCGACTTAAGTACAAGAGGACTGATGCTCTAACTTTCTATGATTTGAACCCCTCCTGTGAGTCCAGTTTTAGATTCCGATGCTTAACTTCAGGTTTACTGTATCCCTTGGACCTTCTTATTGACGATGAAAGACAGAAATTGCATCCGAATTTAATACAAAAGCACAATGCTGACTTAAGTACAAGAGGACTGATACTCTAACTTCCTATGATTTGAACCTCTGCTGTGAGTCCAGTTTTAGTTTCCGATGCTTCACGTCAGGTTTACTGTATCCCTTGGACCTTCTTATTGACGATGAAACACAGAAATTGCATCCGAAATTAATAAAAAAGGCACAATGCCGACTTAAGTACAAGAGGGCTGGTACTCTAACTTTCCATGATTTGAACCCCTCCTGTGAGTCCAGTTTTAGATTCCGATACTTAACTTCAGGTTTACTGTATCCCTTGGACCTTCTTATGGACGATGAAACATAGAAATTGCATCCGAATTTAATACAAAAGGCACAATGCCGACTTAAGTACAAGAGGACTGAAACTATAACTTTCTATGTTTTGAACCTATGCTGTGAGTCCAGTTTTAGTTTCCGATGCTTTACTCCAGGTTTACTGTTTCCCTTGGACCTTCTTATTGACGATGAAACACAGAAATTGCATCCGAATTTAATACAAAAAGCACAATGCCGACTTAAGTACAAGAGGACTGATACTCTAACTTTCTATGATTTGAACCTCTGCTGTGAGTCCAGTTTTAGTTTCCGTTGCTTTACTTCAGGTTTACTGTTTCCCTTGGACCTTGTTATTGACGATGAAACACAGAAATTGCATCCGAATTTAATACAAAAGGCACAATGCCGACTTAAGTACAAGAGGACTGATACCCTAACTTTCTATGATTTGAACCTCTGCTGTGAGTCCAGTTTTAGTTTCCGATGCTTCACGTCAGGTTTACTGTATCCCTTGGACCTTCTTACTGACGATGAAACACAGAAATTGCATCCGAATTAATAAAAAGGAACAATGCCGATTTAAGTACAAGAGGACTGATACTCTAACTTTCTATGATTTGAACCTCTCCTGTGAGTCCAGTTTTCGATTCCGATGCTTCACTTCGAGTTTACTGTATCAATTGGACCCTCTTATTGACGATGAAACACAGAAATTGCATCCGAATTTAATACAAAAGGCACAGTGCCGACTTAAGTACAAGAGCACTGAAACTCGAACTTTCTATGATTTGAACCTCTGCTGTGAGTCCAGTTTTAATTTCCGATGCTTCACTTCAGGTTTACTGTATCCCTTGGACCTTCTTATTGACGATGAAACACAGAAATTGCTTCCGAATTTAATACAAAAGCACAATGCCGACTTACGTACAAGAGGACTGAAACACTAACTTTCTATGATGTGAACCTCTGCTGTGAGTCCAGTTATAGTTTCCGATGCTTCACTTCAGGTTTACTGTATCCCTTGGACCTTCTTATTGACGATGAAACACAGAAATTGCTTCCGAATTTAATACAAAAGGCACAATGCCGACTTACGTACAAGAGGACTGAAACACTAACTTTCTATGATTTGAACCTCTGCTATGAGTCCAGTTTTAGTTTCCGATGCTTCACTTCACATTTACTGTATCCCTGGGACCTTCGTATTGACGATGAAACACAGAAATTGCATCCGAATTTAATACAAAAGGCACAATGCCGACTTAAGTACAAGAGGTGTGATACTCTAACATTCTATGATTTGAACCCCTCCTGTTGAGTCCAGTTTTAGATTCCGATGCTTAACTTCAGGTTTACTGTATCCCTTGGACCTTCTTATTGACGATGAAACACAGAAATTGCATCCGAATTTAATACAAAAGGCACAATGCCGACTTAAGTACAAGAGGACTGATGCTCTAACTTTCTATGATTTGAACCCCTCCTGTGAGTCCAGTTTTAGATTTCCGATGCTTAACTTCAGGTTTACTGTATCCCTTGGACCTTCTTATTGACGATGAAAGACAGAAATTGCATCCGAATTTAATACAAAAGCACAATGCCGACTTAAGTACAAGAGGACTGATACTCTAACTTTCTATGATTTGAACCTCTGCTGTGAGTCCAGTTTTAGTTTCCGATGCTTCACGTCAGGTTTACTGTATCCCTTGGACCTTCTTATTGACGATGAAACACAGAAATTGCATCCGAAATTAAGAAAAAAGGCACAATGCCGACTTAAGTACAAGAGGACTGGTACTCTAACTTTCTATGATTTGAACCCCTCCTGTGAGTCCAGTTTTAGATTCCGATACTTAACTTCAGGTTTACTGTATCCCTTGGACCTTCTTATGGACGATGAAACACAGAAATTGCATCCGAATTTAATACAAAAGGCACAATGCCGACTTAAGTACAAGAGGACTGAAACTATAACTTTCTATGTTTTGAACCTATGCTGTGAGTCCAGTTTTAGTTTCCGATGCTTTACTCCAGGTTTACTGTTTCCCTTGGACCTTCTTATTGACGATGAAACACAGAAATTGCATCCGAATTTAATACAAAAGCATAATGCCGACTTAAGTACAAGAGGACCGATACCCTAACTTTCTATGATTTGAACCTCTGCTGTGAGTCCAGTTTTAGTTTCCGATGCTTCACGTCAGGTTTACTGTATCCCTTGGACCTTCTTACTGACGATGAAACACAGAAATTGCATCCGAATTAATAAAAAGGAACAATGCCGATTTAAGTACAAGAGGACTGATACTCTAACTTTCTATGATTTGAACCTCTCCTGTGAGTCCAGTTTTAGATTCCGATGCTTCACTTCGAGTTTACTGTATCAATTGGACCCTCTTATTGACGATGAAACACAGAAATTGCATCCGAATTTAATACAAAAGGCACAGTGCCGACTTAAGTACAAGAGCACTGAAACTCGAACTTTCTATGATTTGAACCTCTGCTGTGAGTCCAGTTTTAATTTCCGATGCTTCACTTCAGGTTTACTGTATCCCTTGGACCTTCTTATTGACGCTGAAACACAGAAATTGCTTCCGAATTTAATACAAAAGCACAATGCCGACTTACGTACAAGAGGACTGAAACACTAACTTTCTATGATGTGAACCTCTGCTGTGAGTCCAGTTATAGTTTCCGATGCTTCACTTCAGGTTTACTGTATCCCTTGGACCTTCTTATTGACGATGAAACACAGAAATTGCTTCCGAATTTAATACAAAAGGCACAATGCCGACTTACGTACAAGAGGACTGAAACACTAACTTTCTATGATGTGAACCTCTGCTGTGAGTCCAGTTTTGGTTTCCGATGCTTCACGTCAGGTTTACTGTATCCCTTGGACCTTCTTACTGACGATGAAACACAGAAATTGCATCCGAATTTAATAAAAAAGGCACAATGCCGACTTAAGTACAAGTGGACTGATACTCTAACTTTCTATGATTTGAACCTCTCCTGTGAGTCTAGTCTTAGATTCCAATGCTTCACTTCGGGTTTACTGTATCCCTTGGACCCTCTTATTGACGATGAAACACAGAAATTGCATCCGAATTTAATAAAAAAGGCACAATGCCGACTTAAGTACAAGAGGACTGAAACTCTAATTTTCTATGAATTGAACCTCTGCTGTGAGCCAGTTTCAGTTTCCGATGTTTCAATTGAGGTTTACTGTATCCCTTGGACCTTCTTATTGACGATGAAACACAGAAATTGCTTCCGAATTTAATACAAAAGGCACAATGTCGACTTACGTACAAGAGGACTGAAACTCTAACTTTCTATGATTAGAACCTCTGCTGTGAGTCCAGTTTTAGTTTCCGATGCTTAACTTCAGGTTTACTGTATCCCTTGGACCTTCTTATTGACGATGAAACACAGAAATTGCATCCGAATTTAATACAAAAGACACAATGCCGACATAAGTACAAGTGGACTGAAACTCTAACTTTCTATGTTTTGAACCTCTGCTGTGAGTCCAGTTTTAGTTTCCGATGCTTCACTTCAGGTTTACTATATCCCTTGGACCTTCTTATTGACGATGAAACACAGAAATTGCATCCGAATATAATACAAAAGGCACAATGCCGACTTAAGTACAAGAGGACTGAAACTCTAACTTTCTATGATTTGAACCTCTGCTGTGAGTCCAGTTTTAGTTTCCGATGCTTCACTTCACATTTACTGTATCCCTGGGACCTTCGTATTGACGATGAAACACAGAAATTGCATCCGAATTTAATACAAAAGGCACAATGCCGACTTAAGTACAAGAGGTGTGATACTCTAACATTCTATGATTTGAACCCCTCCTGTTGAGTCCAGTTTTAGATTCCGATGCTTAACTTCAGGTTTACTGTATCCCTTGGACCTTCTTATTGTCGATGAAACACAGAAATTGCATCCGAATTTAATAAAAAAGGCACAATGCCGACTTAAGTACAAGAGGACTGATGCTCTAACTTTCTATGATTTGAACCCCTCCTGTGAGTCCAGTTTTAGATTCCGATGCTTAACTTCAGGTTTACTGTATCCCTTGGACCTTCTTATTGACGATGAAAGACAGAAATTGCATCCGAATTTAATACAAAAGCACAATGCCGACTTAAGTACAAGAGGACTGATACTCTAACTTTCTATGATTTGAACCTCTGCTGTGAGTCCAGTTTTAGTTTCCGATGCTTCACGTCAGGTTTACTGTATCCCTTGGACCTTCTTATTGACGATGAAACACAGAAATTGCATCCGAAATTAATAAAAAAGGCACAATGCCGACTTAAGTACAAGAGGACTGGTACCCTAACTTTCTATGATTTGAACCCCTCCTGTGAGTCCAGTTTTAGATTCCGATACTTAACTTCAGGTTTACTGTATCACTTGGACCTTCTAATTGACGATGAAACACAGAGATTGCATCCGAATTTAATAAAAAAGGCACAATGCCGACTTAAGTACAAGAGGACTGAAACTCTAATTTTCTATGAATTGAACCTCTGCTGTGAGTCCAGTTTCAGTTTCCGATGCTTCAATTGAGGTTTACTGTATCCCTTGGACCTTCTTATTGACGATGAAACACAGAAATTGCTTCCGAATTTAATACAAAAGGCACAATGTCGACTTACGTACAAGAGGACTGAAACTCTAACTTTCTATGATTAGAACCTCTGCTGTGAGTCCAGTTTTAGTTTCCGATGCTTAACTTCAGGTTTACTGTATCCCTTGGACCTTCTTATTGACGATGAAACACAGAAATTGCATCCGAATTTAATACAAAAGGCACAATGCCGACAGAAGTACAAGTGGACTGAAACTCTAACTTTCTATGTTTTGAACCTCTGCTGTGAGTCCAGTTTTAGTTTCCGATGCTTCACTTCAGGTTTACTATATCCCTTGGACCTTCTTATTGACGATGAAACACAGAAATTGCATCCGAATATAATACAAAAGGCACAATGCCGACTTAAGTACAAGAGGACTGAAACTCTAACTTTCTATGATTTGAACCTCTGCTGTGAGTCCAGTTTTAGTTTCCGATGCTTCACTTCACATTTACTGTATCCCTGGGACCTTCGTATTGACGATGAAACACAGAAATTGCATCCGAATTTAATACAAAAGGCACAATGCCGACTTAAGTACAAGAGGTGTGATACTCTAACATTCTATGATTTGAACCCCTCCTGTTGAGTCCAGTTTTAGATTCCGATGCTTAACTTCAGGTTTACTGTATCCCTTGGACCTTCTTATTGACGATGAAACACAGAAATTGCATCCGAATTTAATACAAAAGGCACAATGCCGACTTAAGTACAAGAGGACTGATGCTCTAACTTTCTATGATTTGAACCCCTCCTGTGAGTCCAGTTTTAGATTCCGATGCTTAACTTCAGGTTTACTGTATCCCTTGGACCTTCTTATTGACGATGAAAGACAGAAATTGCATCCGAATTTAATACAAAACCACAATGCCGACTTAAGTACAAGAGGACTGATACTCTAACTTTCTATGATTTGAACCTCTGCTGTGAGTCCAGTTTTAGTTTCCGATGCTTCACGTCAGGTTTACTGTATCCCTTGGACCTTCTTATTGACGATGAAACACAGAAATTGCATCCGAAATTAATAAAAAAGGCACAATGCCGACTTAAGTACAAGAGGACTGGTACTCTAACTTTCTATGATTTGAACCCCTCCTGTGAGTCCAGTTTTAGATTCCGATACTTAACTTCAGGTTTACTGTATCCCTTGGACCTTCTTATTGACGATGAAACACAGAAATTGCATCCGAATTTAATACAAAAGGCACAATGCCGACTTAAGTACAAGAGGACTGAAACTCTAACTTTCTATGATTTGAACCACTGCTGTGAGACCAGTTTTAGATTCCGATGCTTAACTTCAGGTTTACTGTATCCCTTGGACCTTCTTATTGACGATGAAACACAGAAATTGCATCCGAATTTAATACAAAAGGCACAATGCCGACTTAAGTACAAGAGGACTGAAACTATAACTTTCTATGTTTTGATCCTATGCTGTGAGTCCAGTTTTAGTTTCCGATGCTTTACTCCAGGTTTACTGTTTCCCTCGGACCTTCTTATTGACGATGAAACACAGAAATTGCATCCGAATTTAATACAAAAAGCACAATGCCGACTTAAGTACAAGAGGACTGATACTCTAACTTTCTATGATTTGAACCTCTGCTGTGAGTCCAGTTTTAGTTTCCGTTGCTTTACTTCAGGTTTACTGTTTCCCTTGGACCTTCTTATAGACGATGAAACACAGAAATTGCATCCGAATTTAATACAAAAGGCACAATGCCGACTTAAGTACAAGAGGACTGATACCCTAACTTTCTATGATTTGAACCTCTGCTGTGAGTCCAGTTTTAGTTTCCGATGCTTCACGTCAGGTTTACTGTATCCCTTGGACCTTCTTACTGACGATGAAACACAGAAATTGCATCCGAATTTAATAAAAAGGAACAATGCCGATTTAAGTACAAGAGGACTGATACTCTAACTTTCTATGATTTGAACCTCTCCTGTGAGTCCAGTTTTAGATTCCGATGCTTCACTTCGAGTTTACTGTATCCCTTGGACCCTCTTATTGACGATGAAACACAGAAATTGCATCCGAATTTAATACAAAAGGCACAGTGCCGACTTAAGTACAAGAGCACTGAAACTCGAACTTTCTATGATTTGAACCTCTGCTGTGAGTCCAGTTTTAGTTTCCGATGCTTCACTTCAGGTTTACTGTATCCCTTGGACCTTCTTATTGACGATGAAACACAGAAATTGCTTCCGAATTTAATACAAAAGGCACAATGCCGACTTACGTACAAGAGGACTGAAACACTAACTTTCTATGATGTGAACCTCTGCTGTGAGTCCAGTTATAGTTTCCGATGCTTAACTTCACGTTTACTGTATCCCTTGGACCTTCTTATTGACGATGAAACACAGAAATTGCATCCGAATTCAATACAAAAATGACAATGCCGAATTAAGTACAAGAGGACTGAAACTCTAACTTCATATGAATTGAACCTATGCTGTGAGTCCAGTTTTAGTTTCCGATGCTTCACTTCAGGTTTACTGTATACCTTGGACCCTCTCATTGACGATGAAACACAGAAATTTCATCCGAATTTAATACATAAGGCACAATGCCGACTTAAGTACAAGAGGACTGATACTCTAACTTTCTATGATTTGAACCTCTGCTGTGAGTCCAGTTTCAGTTTCCGATGCTTCGTGTCGGGTTTACTGTATCAATTGGACGTTCTTATTGACGATGAAACACAGAAATTGCATCTGAAATTAATAAAAAAGGCACAATGCCGACCTAAGTACAAGAGGACTGGTACTCTAACTTTCTATGATTTGAACCCCTCCTGTGAGTCCAGTTATAGATTCCGATGCTTAACTTCAGGTTTACTGTATCCCTTGGACCATCTTATTGACGATGAAACACAGAAATTGCATCCGAATTTAATACAAAAGGCACAATGCCGACTTAAGTACAAGAGGACTGACACTCTTACTTTCTATGATTTGAACCACTGCTGTGAGACCAGTTTTAGATTCCGATGCTTAACTTCAGATTTACTGTATCCCTTGGACCTTCTTATTGAAGATGAAACACAGAAATTGCATCCGAATTTAATAAAAAAGGCACAATGCCGACTTAAGTACAAGAGGACTGATGCTCTAACTTTCTATGATTTGAACCCCTCCTGTGAGTCGAGTTTTAGATTCCGATGCTTAACTTCAGGTTTACTGTATCCCTTGGACCTTCTTATTGACGATGAAACACAGAAATTGCATCCGAATTTAATACAAAAGCACAATGCCGACTTAAGTACAAGAGGACTGATACTCTAACTTTCTATGATTTGAACCTCTGCTGTGAGTCCAGTTTTAGTTTCCGATGCTTCACGTCAGGTTTACTGTATCCCTTGGACCTTCTTATTGACGATGAAACACAGAAATTGCATCCGAATTTAATAAAAAAGGCACAATGCCGACTTAAGTACAAGAGGACTGATACTCTAACTTTCAATGATTTGAACCCCTCCTGTGAGTCCAGTTTTGGATTCCAATGCTTAACTTCTGGTTTACTGTATCCCTTGGACTTTCTTATTGACGATGAAACACAGAAATTGCATCCGAATTTAATACAAAAGGCACAATGCCGACTTAAGTACCAAAGGACTGATATTCTAACTTTCTATGATTTGAACCTCTCCTGTGAGTCCAGTTTTAGATTTCAATGCTTCACTTCGGGTTTACTGTATCCCTTGGACCCTCTTATTGACGATGAAACTCAGAAATTGCATCCGAATTTAATAAAAAAGGCACAATGCCGACTTAAGTACAAGAGGACTGAAACTCTAATTTTCTATGAATTGAACCTCTGCTGTGAGTCCAGTTTCAGTTTCCGATGCTTCAATTGAGGTTTACTGTATCCCTTGGACCTTCTTATTGACGATGAAACACAGAAATTGCTTCCGAATTTAATACAAAAGGCACAATGTCGACTTACGTACAAGAGAACTGAAACTCTAACTTTCTATGATTAGAACCTCTGCTGTGAGTCCAGTTTTAGTTTCCGATGCTTAACTTCAGGTTTACTGTATCCCTTGGACCTTCTTATAGACGATGAAACACAGAAATTGCATCCGAATTTAATACAAAAGGCACAATGCCGACAGAAGTACAAGTGGACTGAAACTCTAACTTTCTATGTTTTGAACCTCTGCTGTGAGTCCAGTTTTAGTTTCCGATGCTTCACTTCAGGTTTACTATATCCCTTGGACCTTCTTATTGACGATGAAACACAGAAATTGCATCCGAATATAATACAAAAGGCACAATGCCGACTTAAGTACAAGAGGACTGAAACTCTAACTTTCTATGATTTGAACCTCTGCTGTGAGTCCAGTTTTAGTTTCCGATGCTTCACTTCACATTTACTGTATCCCTGGGACCTTCGTATTGACGATGAAACACAGAAATTGCATCCGAATTTAATACAAAAGGCACAATGCCGACTTAAGTACAAGAGGTGTGATACTCTAACATTCTATGATTTGAACCCCTCCTGTTGAGTCCAGTTTTAGATTCCGATGCTTAACTTCAGGTTTACTGTATCCCTTGGACCTTCTTATTGACGATGAAACACAGAAATTGCATCCGAATTTAATACAAAAGCACAATGCCGACTTAAGTACAAGAGGACTGATACTCTAACTTTCTATGATTTGAACCTCTGCTGTGAGTCCAGTTTTAGTTTCCGATGCTTCACGTCAGGTTTACTGTATCCCTTGGACCTTCTTATTGACGATGAAACACAGAAATTGCATCCGAAATTAATAAAAAAGGCACAATGCCGAATTAAGTACAAGAGGACTGGTACTCTGACTTTCTATGATTTGAACCCCTCCTGTGAGTCCAGTTTTAGATTCCGATACTTAACTTCAGGTTTACTGTATCCCTTGGACCTTCTTATTGACGATGAAACACAGAAATTGCATCCGAATTTAATACAAAAGGCACAATGCCGACTTAAGTACAAGAGGACTGAAACTCTAACTTTGTATGATTTGAACCACTGCTGTGAGACCAGTTTTAGATTCCGATGCTTAACTTCAGGTTTACTGTATCCCTTGGACCTTCTTATTGACGATGAAACACAGAAATTGCATCCGAATTTAATACAAAAGGAACAATGCCGACTTAAGTACAAGAGGACTGAAACCATAACTTTCTATGTTTTGATCCTATGCTGTGAGTCCAGTTTTAGTTTCCGATGCTTTACTCCAGGTTTACTGTTTCCCTTGGACCATCTTATTGACGATGAAACACAGAAATTGCATCCGAATTTAATACAAAAAGCACAATGCCGACTTAAGTACAAGAGGACTGATACTCTAACTTTCTATGATTTGAACCTCTGCTGTGAGTCCAGTTTTAGTTTCCGTTGCTTTACTTCAGGTTTACTGTTTCCCTTGGACCTTCTTATTGACGATGAAACACAGAAATTGCATCCGAATTTAATACAAAAGGCACAATGCCGACTTAAGTACAAGAGGACTGATACCCTAACTTTCTATGATTTGAACCTCTGCTGTGAGTCCAGTTTTAGTTTCCGATGCTTCACGTCAGGTTTACTGTATCCCTTGGACCTTCTTACTGACGATGAAACACAGAAATTGCATCCGAATTTAATAAAAAGGAACAATGCCGATTTAAGTACAAGAGGACTGATACTCTAACTTTCTATGATTTGAACCTCTCCTGTGAGTTGAGTTTTAGATTCCGATGCTTCACTTCGAGTTTACTGTATCCCTTGGACCCTCTTATTGACGATGAAACACAGAAATTGCATCCGAATTTAATACAAAAGGCACAGTGCCGACTTAAGTACAAGAGCACTGAAACTCGAACTTTCTATGATTTGAACCTCTGCTGTGAGTCCAGTTTTAGTTTCCGATGCTTCACTTCAGGTTTACTGTATCCCTTGGACCTTCTTATTGACGATGAAACACAGAAATTGCTTCCGAATTTAATACAAAAGGCACAATGCCGACTTACGTACAAGAGGACTGAAACACTAACTTTCTATGATGTGAACCTCTGCTGTGAGTCCAGTTATAGTTTCCGATGCTTAACTTCAGGTTTACTGTATCCCTTGGACCTTCTTATTGACGATGAAACACAGAAATTGCATCCGAATTCAATACAAAAATCACAATGCCGAATTAAGTACAAGAGGACTGAAACTCTAACTTCATATGAATTGAACCTATGCTGTGAGTCCAGTTTTAGTTTCCGATGCTTCACTTCAGGTTTACTGTATACCTTGGACCCTCTCATTGACGATGAAACACAGAAATTTCATCCGAATTTAATACATAAGGCACAATGCCGACTTAAGTACAAGAGGACTGATACTCTAACTTTCTATGATTTGAACCTCTGCTGTGAGTCCAGTTTCAGTTTCCGATGCTTCGTGTCGGGTTTACTGTATCCCTTGGACGTTCTTATTGACGATGAAACACAGAAATTGCATCTGAAATTAATAAAAAAGGCACAATGCCGACCTAAGTACAAGAGGACTGGTACTCTAACTTTCTATGATTTGAACCCCTCCTGTGAGTCCAGTTTTAGATTCCGATGCTTAACTTCAGGTTTACTGTATCTCTTGGACCATCTTATTGACGATGAAACACAGAAATTGCATCCGAATTTAATACAAAAGGCACAATGCCGACTTAAGTACAAGAGGACTGACACTCTTACTTTCTATGATTTGAACCACTGCTGTGAGACCAGTTTTAGATTCCGATGCTTAACTTCAGATTTACTGTATCCCTTGGACCTTCTTATTGACGATGAAACACAGAAATTGCATCCGAATTTAATAAAAAAGGCACAATGCCGACTTAAGTACAAGAGGACTGATGCTCTAACTTTCTATGATTTGAACCCCTCCTGTGAGTCGAGTTTTAGATTCCGATGCTTAACTTCAGGTTTACTGTAATCCCTTGGACCTTCTTATTGACGATGAAACACAGAAATTGCATCCGAATTTAATACAAAAGCACAATGCCGACTTAAGTACAAGAGGACTGATACTCTAACTTTCTATGATTTGAACCTCTGCTGTGAGTCCAGTTTTAGTTTCCGATGCTTCACGTCAGGTTTACTGTATCCCTTGGACCTTCTTATTGACGATGAAACACAGAAATTGCATCCGAATTTAATAAAAAAGGCACAATGCCGACTTAAGTACAAGAGGACTGATACTCTAACTTTCAATGACTTGAACCCCTCCTGTGAGTCCAGTTTTGGATTCCAATGCTTAACTTCTGGTTTACTGTATCCCTTGGACCTTCTTATTGACGATGAAACACAGAAATTGCATCCGAATTTAATACAAAAGGCACAATGCCGACTTAAGTACCGAAGGACTGATATTCTAACTTTCTATGATTTGAACCTCTCCTGTGAGTCCAGTTTTAGATTCCAATGCTTCACTTCGGGTTTACTGTATCCCTTGGACCCTCTTATTGACGATGAAACTCAGAAATTGCATCCGAATTTAATAAAAAAGGCACAATGCCGACTTAAGTACAAGAGGACTGATACCCTAACTTTCTATGATTTGAACCTCTGCTGTGAGTCCAGTTTTAGTTTCCGATGCTTCACGTCAGGTTTACTGTATCCCTTGGACCTTCTTACTGACGATGAAACACAGAAATTGCATCCGAATTTATTAAAAAGGAACAATGCCGATTTAAGTACAAGAGGACTGATACTCTAACTTTCTATGATTTGAACCTCTCCTGTGAGTCCAGTTTTAGATTCCGATGCTTCACTTCGAGTTTACTGTATACCTTGGACCCTCTTATTGACGATGAAACACAGAAATTGCATCCGAAATTAATACAAAAGGCACAGTGCCGACTTAAGTACAAGAGCACTGAAACTCGAACTTTCTATGATTTGAACCTCTGCTGTGAGTCCAGTTTTAGTTTCCGATGCTTCACTTCAGGTTTACTGTATCCCTTGGACCTTCTTATTGACGATGAAACACAGAAATTGCTTCCGAATTTAATACAAAAGGCACAATGCCGACTTACGTACAAGAGGACTGAAAGACTAACTTTCTATGATGTGAACCTCTGCTGTGAGTCCAGTTATAGTTTCCGATGCTTAACTTCAGGTTTACTGTATCCCTTGGACCTTCTTATTGACGATGAAACACAGAAATTGCATCCGAATTCAATACAAAAGGCACAATGCCGAATTAAGTACAAGAGGACTGAAACTCTAACTTCATATGAATTGAACCTATGCTGTGAGTCCAGTTTTAGTTTCCGATGCTTCACTTCACATTTACTGTATCCCTGGGACCTTCTTATAGACGATGAAACACAGAAATTGCATCCGAATTTAATAAAAAAGGCACAATGCCGACTTAAGTACAAGAGGACTGATACTCTAACATTCTATGATTTGAACCCCTCCTGTTGAGTCCAGTTTTAGATTCCGATGCTTAACTTCAGGTTTACTGTATCCCTTGGACCTTTTTATTGACGATGAAACACAGAAATTGCATCCGAATTTAATAAATAACGCACAATGCCGACTTAAGTACAAGAGGACTGATGCTCTAACTTTCTATGATTTGAACCCCTCCTGTGAGTCCAGTTTTAGATTCCGATGCTTAACTTCAGGTTTACTGTATCCCTTGGACCTTCTTATTGACGATGAAAGACAGAAATTGCATCCGAATTTAATACAAAAGCACAATGCCGACTTAAGTACAAGAGGACTGATACTCTAACTTTCTATGATTTGAACCTCTGCTGTGAGTCCAGTTTTAGTTTCCGATGCTTCACGTCAGGTTTACTGTATCCCTTGGACCTTCTTATTGACGATGAAACACAGAAATTGCATCCGAAATTAATAAAAAAGGCACAATGCCGACTTAAGTACAAGAGGACTGGTACTCTAACTTTCTATGATTTGAACCCCTCCTGTGAGTCCAGTTTTAGATTCCGATACTTAACTTAAGGTTTACTGTATCCCTTTGACCTTCTTATTGACGATGAAACACAGAAATTGCATCCGAATTTAATACAAAAGGCACAATGCCGACTTAAGTACAAGAGGACTGAAACTCTAACTTTCTATGATTTGAACCACTGCTGTGAGACCAGTTTTAGATTCCGATGCTTAACTTCAGGTTTACTGTATCCCTTGGACCTTCTTATTGACGATGAAACACAGAAATTGCATCCGAATTTAATACAAAAGGCACAATGCCGACTTAAGTACAAGAGGACTGAAACTATAACTTTCTATGTTTTGAACCTATGCTGTGAGTCCAGTTTTAGTTTCCGATGCTTTACTTCAGGTTTACTGTTTCCCTTGGACCTTCTTATTGACGATGAAACACAGAAATTGCATCCGAATTTAATACAAAAGGCACAATGCCGACTTAAGTACAAGAGGACTGATACTCTAACTTTCTATGATTTGAACCTCTGCTGTGAGTCCAGTTTTAGTTTCCGATGCTTCACGTCAGGTTTACTGTATTCCTTGGACCTTCTTACTGACGATGAAACACAGAAATTGCATCTGAATTTAATAAAAAGGAACAATGCCGATTTAAGTGCAAGAGGACTGATACTCTAACTTTCTATGATTTGAACCCCTCCTGTGAGTCCAGTTTTACATTCCGATGCTTAACTTCTGGTTTACTGTTTCCCTTGGACCTTCTTATTGACGATGAAACACAGAAATTGCATCCGAATTTAATACAAAAGGCACAATGCCGACTTAAGTACAAGAGGACTGAAACTATAACTTTCTATGTTTTGAACCTATGCTGTGAGTCCAGTTTTAGTTTCCGATGCTTTACTTCAGGTTTACGGTTTCCCTTGGACCTTCTTATTGACGATGAAACACAGAAATTGCATCCGAATTTAATACAAAAGCACAATGCCGACTTAAGTACAAGAGGACTGATACTCTAACTTTCTATGATTTGAACCTCTGCTGTGAGTCCAGTTTTAGTTTCCGATGCTTCACGTCAGGTTTACTGTATCCCTTGGACCTTCTTATTGACGATGAAACACAGAAATTGCATCCGAATTTAATAAAAAAGGCACAATGCCGACTTAAGTACAAGAGGACTGATACTCTAACTTTCAATGACTTGAACCCCTCCTGTGAGTCCAGTTTTGGATTCCAATGCTTAACTTCTGGTTTACTGTATCCCTTGGACCTTCTTATTGACGATGAAACACAGAAATTGCATCCGAATTTAATACAAAAGGCACAATGCCGACTTAAGTACCGAAGGACTGATATTCTAACTTTCTATGATTTGAACCTCTCCTGTGAGTCCAGTTTTAGATTCCAATGCTTCACTTCGGGTTTACTGTATCCCTTGGACCCTCTTATTGACGATGAAACTCAGAAATTGCATCCGAATTTAATAAAAAAGGCACAATGCCGACTTAAGTACAAGAGGACTGATACCCTAACTTTCTATGATTTGAACCTCTGCTGTGAGTCCAGTTTTAGTTTCCGATGCTTCACGTCAGGTTTACTGTATCCCTTGGACCTTCTTACTGACGATGAAACACAGAAATTGCATCCGAATTTATTAAAAAGGAACAATGCCGATTTAAGTACAAGAGGACTGATACTCTAACTTTCTATGATTTGAACCTCTCCTGTGAGTCCAGTTTTAGATTCCGATGCTTCACTTCGAGTTTACTGTATACCTTGGACCCTCTTATTGACGATGAAACACAGAAATTGCATCCGAAATTAATACAAAAGGCACAGTGCCGACTTAAGTACAAGAGCACTGAAACTCGAACTTTCTATGATTTGAACCTCTGCTGTGAGTCCAGTTTTAGTTTCCGATGCTTCACTTCAGGTTTACTGTATCCCTTGGACCTTCTTATTGACGATGAAACACAGAAATTGCTTCCGAATTTAATACAAAAGGCACAATGCCGACTTAAGTACAAGAGGACTGAAACTCTAACTTTCTATGATTTGAACCTCTGCTGTGAGTCCAGTTTTAGTTTCCGATGCTTCACTTCACATTTACTGTATCCCTGGGACCTTCTTATTGACGATGAAACACAGAAATTGCATCCGAATTTAATAAAAAAGGCACAATGCCGACTTAAGTACAAGAGGACTGATACTCTAACATTCTATGATTTGAACCTCTCCTGTTGAGTCCAGTTTTAGATTCCGATGCTTAACTTCAGGTTTACTGTATCCCTTGGACCTTTTTATTGACGATGAAACACAGAAATTGCATCCGAATTTAATAAATAACGCACAATGCCGACTTAAGTACAAGAGGACTGATGCTCTAACTTTCTATGATTTGAACCCCTCCTGTGAGTCCAGTTTTAGATTCCGATGCTTAACTTCAGGTTTACTGTATCCCTTGGACCTTCTTATTGACGATGAAAGACAGAAATTGCATCCGAATTTAATACAAAAGCACAATGCCGACTTAAGTACAAGAGGACTGATACTCTAACTTTCTATGATTTGAACCTCTGCTGTGAGTCCAGTTTTAGTTTCCGATGCTTCACGTCAGGTTTACTGTATCCCTTGGACCTTCTTATTGCCGATGAAACACAGAAATTGCATCCGAAATTAATAAAAAAGGCACAATGCCGACTTAAGTACAAGAGGACTGGTACTCTAACTTTCTATGATTTGCACCCCTCCTGTGAGTCCAGTTTTAGATTCCGATACTTAACTTAAGGTTTACTGTATCCCTTGGACCTTCTTATTGACGATGAAACACAGAAATTGCATCCGAATTTAATACAAAAGGCACAATGCCGACTTAAGTACAAGAGGACTGAAACTCTAACTTTCTATGATTTGAACCACTGCTGTGAGACCAGTTTTAGATTCCGATGCTTAACTTCAGGATTACTGTATCCCTTGGACCTTCTTATTGACGATGAAACACAGTAATTGCATCCGAATTTAATACAAAAGGCACAATGCCGACTTAAGTACAAGAGGACTGATACTCTAACTTTCTATGATTTGAACCTCTGCTGTGAGTCCAGTTTTAGTTTCTGATGCTTCACGTCAGGTTTACTGTATCCCTTGGACCTTCTTATTGACGATGAAACACAGAAATTGCATCCGAATTTAATAAAAAGGAACAATGCCGATTTAAGTACAAGAGGACTGATACTCTAACTTTCGATGATTTGAACCCCTCCTGTGAGTCCAGTTTTAGATTCCGATGCTTCACTTCGAGTTTACTGTATCCCTTGGACCCTCTTATTGACGATGAAACACAGAAATAGCATCCGAATTTAATACAAAAGGCACAATGCCGACTTAAGTACAAGAGCACTGAAACTCGAACTTTCTATGATTTGAACCTCTGCTGTGAGTCAAGTTTTTGTTTCCGATGCTTCACTTCAGGTTTACTGTATCCCTTGGACCTTCTTATTGACGATGAAACACAGAAATTGCTTCCGAATTTAATACAAAAGGCACAATGCCGACTTACGTACAAGAGGACTGAAACCCTAACTTTCTATGATGTGAACCTCTGCTGTGAGTCCAGTTTTAGTTTCCGATGCTTAACTTGAGGTTTACTGTATCCCTTGGACCTTTTTATTGGCGGTGAAACACAGAAATTGCATCCGAATTTAATACAAAAGGCACAATGCCGACTTAAGTACAAGAGGACTGAAACTCTAACTTTCTATGAATTGAACCTATGCTGTGAGTCCAGTTTTAGTTTCCGATGCTTCACTTCAGGTTTACTGTATAACTTGGACCCTCTCATTGACGATGAAACACAGAAATTGCATCCGAATTTAATACAAAAGGCACAATGCCGACTTAAGTACAAGAGGACTGTTACTCTAACTTTCTATGATTTGAACCTCTGCTGTGAGTCCAGTTTCAGTTTCCGATGCTTCACGTCAGGTTTACTGTATCCCTTGGACGTTCTTATTGACGATGAAACACAGAAATTGCATCCGAAATTAATAAAAAAGGCACAATGCCGACCTAAGTACAAGAGGACTGGTACTCTAACTTTCTATGATTTGAACCCCTCCTGTGAGTCCAGTTTTAGATTCCGATGCTTAACTTCAGGTTAACTGTATCCCTTGGACCATCTTATTGACGATGAAACACAGAAATTGCATCCGAATTTAATACAAAAGGCACAATGCCGACTTAAGTACAAGAGGACTGAAACTCTAACTTTCTATGATTTGAACCACTGCTGTGAGACCAGTTTTAGATTCCGATGCTTAACTTCAGATTTACTGTATCCCTTGAACCTTCTTATTGACGATGAAACACAGAAATTGGAACCGAATTTAATACAAAAGGCACAATGCCGGCTAAAGTACAAGCGGACTAATACTCTAACTTTCGATGATTTGAACCCCTCCTGTGAGTCCAGTTTTAGATTCCGATGCTTCACTTCGAGTTTACTGTATCCCTTGGACCCTCTTATTGACGATGAAACACAGAAATTGCATCCGAATTTAATACAAAAGACACAATGCCGACTTAAGTACAAGAGGACTGAAACTCTAACTTTCTATGATTTGAACCTCTCCTGTGAGTCCAATTTTAGATTCCGATGCTTAACTTCAGGTTAACTGTATCCCTTGGACCATCTTATTGACGATGAAACACAGAAATTGCATCCGAATTTAATACAAAAGGCACAATGCCGACTTAAGTACAAGAGGACTGATACTCTAACTTTCTATGATTTGAACCTCTGCTGTGAGTCCAGTTTTAGTTTCCGATGCTTCACTTCAGGTTTACTGTATCCCTTGGACCTTCTTATTGACGATGAAACACAGAAATTGCTTCCGAATTTAATACAAAAGTCACTATGCCGACTTACATACAAGAGGACTGAAACTCTAACTTTCTATGAATTGAACCCATGCTGTGAGTCCAGTTTTAGTTTCCGATGCTACACTTCAGGTTTACTGTATACCTTGGACCCTCTCATTGACGATGAAACACAGAAATTGCATCCGAATTTAATACAAAAGGCACAATGCCGACTTAAGTACAAGAGGACTGATACTCTAACTTTCTATGATTTGAACCTCTGCTGTGAGTCCAGTTTCAGTTTCCGATGCTTCACGTCAGGTTTACTGTATCCCTTGGACCTTCTTATTGACGATGAAACACAGAAATTGCATCCGAAATTAATAAAAAAGGCACAATGCCGACTTAAGCACAAGAGGACTGGTACTCTAACTTTCTATGATTTGAACCCCTCCTGTGAGTGCAGTTTTAGATTCCGATACTTAACTTCAGGTTTACTGTATCCCTTGGACCTTCTTATTGACGATGAAACACAGAAATTGCATCCGAATTTAATACAAAAGGCACAATGCCGACTTAAGTACAAGAGGACTGAAACTCTAACTTTCTATGATTTGAACCACTGCTGTGAGACCAGTTTTAGATTCCGATGCTTAACTTCAGGTTTACTGTATCCCTTGGACCCTCTTATTGACGATGAAACACAGAAATTGCATCCGAATTTAATACAAAAGGCACAATGCCGGCTAAAGTACAAGCGGACTAATACTCTAACTTTCTATGATTTGAACCCCTCCTGTGAGTCCAGTTTTAGATTCCGATGCTTCACTTCGAGTTTACTGTATCCCTTGGACACTCTTATTGACGATGAAACACAGAAATTGCATCCGAATTTAATACAAAAGGCACAATGCCGACTTAAGTACAAGAGGACTGAAACTCTTACTTTCTATGATTTGAACCTCTGCTGTGAGTCCAGTTTTAGTTTCCGATGCTTCACTTCAAATTTACTGTATCCCTGGGACCTTCTTATTGACGATGAATGACAGAAATTGCATCCGAATTTAATAAAAAAATCACAATGCCGACTTAAGTACAAGAGGACTGGTACTCTAACTTTCTATGATTTGAACCCCTCCTGTGAGTCCCGTTTTAGATTCCGATACTTAACTTCAGGTTTACTGTATACCTTGGACCCTCTCATTGACGATGAAACACAGAAATTGCATCCGAATTTAATACAAAAGGCACAATGCCGACTTAAGTACAAGAGGACTGATACTCTAACTTTCCATGATTTGAACCTCTGCTGTGAGTCCAGTTTCAGTTTCCGATGCTTCACGTCAGGTTTACTGTATCCCTTGGACCTTCTTACTGACGATGAAACACAGGAATTGCATCCGAATTTAATAAAAAGGGACAATGCCGATTTAAGTACAAGAGGACTGATACTCTAACTTTCTATGATTTCAACCCCTCCTGTGAGTCCAGTTTTAGATTCCGATGCTTAACTTCTGGTTTACTGTATCCCTGGGACCTTCCTATTGACGATGAAACACAGAAATTGCATCCGAATTTAATACAAAAGGCACAATGCCGACTTAAGTACAAGAGGACTGATACTCTAACTTTCTATGATTTGAACCTCTGCTGTGAGTCCAGTTTCAGTTTCCGATGCTTCACGTCAGGTTTACTGTATCCCTTGGACCTTCTTATTGACGATGAAACACAGAAATTGCATCCGAAATTAATAAAAAAGGCACAATGCCGACTTAAGTACAAGAGGACTGGTACTCTAACTTTCTATGATTTGAACCCCTCCTGTGAGTCCAGTTTTAGATTCCGATACTTAACTTCAGGTTTACTGTATCCCTTGGACCTTCTTATTGACGATGAAACACAGAAATTGCATCCGAATTTAATACAAAAGGCACAATGCCGACTTAAGTACAAGAGGACTGAAACTCTAACTTTCTATGATTTGAACCACTGCTGTGAGACCAGTTTTAGATTCCGATGCTTAACTTCAGGTTTACTGTATCCCTTGGACCTTCTTATTGACGATGAAACACAGAAATTGCATCCGAATTTAATACAAAAGGCACAATGCCGACTTAAGTACAAGAGGACTGAAACTATAACTTTCTATGTTTTGAACCTATGCTGTGAGTCCAGTTTTAGTTTCCGATGCTTTACTTCTGGTTTACTGTTTCCCTTGGACCTTCTTATTGACGATGAAACACAGAAATTGCATCCGAATTTAATACAAAAGGCACAATGCCGACTTAAGTACAAGAGGACTGATACTTTAACTTTCTATGATTTGAACCTCTGCTGTGAGTCCAGTTTCAGTTTCCGATGCTTCACGTCAGGTTTACTGTATCCCTTGGACCTTCTTACTGACGATGAAACACAGAAATTGCATCCGAATTTAATAAAAAGGAACAATGCCGATTTATGTACAAGAGGACTGATACTCTAACTTTCTATGATTTGAACCCCTCCTGTGAGTCCAGTTTTAGATTCCGATGCTTAACTTCTGGTTTACTGTATCCCTTGGACCTTCCTATTGACGATGAAACACAGAAATTGCATCCGAATTTAATACAAAAGGCACAATGCCGACTTAAGTACAAGAGGACTGATACTCTAACTTTCTGTGATTTGAACCTCTTCTGTGAGTCCAGTTTTTGATTCCGATGCTTCACTTCGAGTTTACTGTATCCCTTGGACCCTCTTATTGACGATGAAACACAGAAATTGCATCCGAATTTAATACAAAAGGCACAATGCCGACTTAAGTACAAGATTACTGAAACTCGAACTTTCTATTATTTGAACCTCTGCTGTGAGTCCAGTTTTAGTTTCCGATGCTTCACTTCAAGTTTACTGTATCCCTTGGACCTTCTTATTGACGATGAAACACAGAAATTGCTTCCGAATTTAATACAAAAGGCACAATGCCGACTTACGTACAAGAGGACTGATACTCTAACTTTCTATGATTTGAACCTCTGCTGTGAGTCCAGTTTTAGTTTCCGATGCTTCACTTCAGGTTTACTGTATCCCTTGGACCTTCTTATTGACGATGAAACACAGAAATTGCTTCCGAATTTAATACAAAAGTCACTATGCCGACTTACATACGAGAGGACTGAAACTCTAACTTTCTATGAATTGAACCCATGCTGTGAGTCCAGTTTTAGTTTCCGATGCTTCACTTCAGGTTTACTGTATACCTTGGACCCTCTCATTGACGATGAAACACAGAAATTGCATCCGAATTTAATACAAAAGGCACAATGCCGACTTAAGTACAAGAGGACTGATACTCTAACTTTCTATGATTTGAACCTCTGCTGTGAGTCCAGTTTCAGTTTCCGATGCATCACGTCAGGTTTACTGTATCCCTTGGACGTTCTTATTGACGATGAAACACAGAAATTGCATCCGAAATTAATAAAAAAGGCACAATGCCGACCTAAGTACAAGAGGACTGGTACTCTAACTTTCTATGATTTGAACCCCTCCTGTGAGTCCAGTTTTAGATTCCGATGCTTAACTTCAGGTTTACTGTATCCCTTGGACCATCTTATTGACGATGAAACACAGAAATTGCATCCGAATTTAATACAAAAGGCACAATGCCGACTTAAGTACAAGAGGACTGAAACTCTAACTTTCTATGATTTGAACCACTGCTGTGAGACCAGTTTTAGATTCCGATGCTTAACTTCAGGTTTACTGTATCCCTTGGACCTTCTTATTGACGATGAAACACAGAAATTGGAACCGAATTTAATACAAAAGGCACAATGCCGGCTAAAGTACAAGCGGACTAATACTCTAACTTTCTATGATTTGAACCCCTCCTGTGAGTCCAGTTTTAGATTACGATGCTTCACTTCGAGTTTACTGTATCCCTTGGACACTCTTATTGACGATGAAACACAGAAATTGCATCCGAATTTAATACAAAAGGCACAATGCCGACTTAAGTACAAGAGGACTGAAACTCTTACTTTCTATGATTTGAACCTCTGCTGTGAGTCCAGTTTTAGTTTCCGATGCTTCACTTCAAATTTACTGTATCCCTGGGACCTTCTTATTGACGATGAATGACAGAAATTGCATCCGAATTTAATAAAAAAGGCACAATGCCGACTTAAGTACAAGAGGACTGGTACTCTAACTTTCTATGATTTGAACCCCTCCTGTGAGTCAAGTTTTAGATTCCGATACTTAACTTCAGGTTTACTGTATACCTTGGACCCTCTCATTGACGATGAAACACAGAAATTGCATCCGAATTTAATACAAAAGGCACAATGCCGACTTAAGTACAAGAGGACTGATACTCTAACTTTCTATGATTTGAACCTCTGCTGTGAGTCCAGTTTCAGTTTCCGATGCTTCACGTCAGGTTTACTGTATCCCTTGGACCTTCTTACTGACGATGAAACACAGAAATTGCATCCGAATTTAATAAAAAGGAACAATGCCGATTTAAGTACAAGAGGACTGATACTCTAACTTTCTATGAATTCAACCCCTCCTGTGAGTCCAGTTTTAGATTCCGATGCTTAACTTCTGGTTTACTGTATCCCTGGGACCTTCCTATTGACGATGAAACACAGAAATTGCATCCGAATTTAATACAAAAGGCATAATGCCGACTTAAGTACAAGAGGACTGATACTCTAACTTTCTATGATTTGAACCTCTGCTGTGAGTCCAGTTTCAGTTTCCGATGCTTCACGTCAGGTTTACTGTATCCCTTGGACCTTCTTATTGACGATGAAACACAGAAATTGCATCCGAAATTAATAAAAAAGGCACAATGCCGACTTAAGTACAAGAGGACTGGTACTCTAACTTTCTATGATTTGAACCCCTCCTGTGAGTCCAGTTTTAGATTCAGATACTTAACTTCAGGTTTACTGTATCCCTTGGACCTTCTTATTGACGATGAAACACAGAAATTGCATCCGAATTTAATACAAAAGGCACAATGCCGACTTAAGTACAAGAGGACTGAAACTCTAACTTACTATGATTTGAACCACTGCTGTGGGACCAGTTTTAGATTCCGATGCTTAACTTCAGGTTTACTGTATCCCTTGGACCTTCTTATTGACGATGAAACACAGAAATTGCATCCGAATTTAATACAAAAGGCACAATGCCGACTTAAGTACAAGAGGACTGAAACTATAACTTTCTATGTTTTGAACCTATGCAGTGAGTCCAGTTTTAGTTTCCGATGCTTTACTTCTGGTTTACTGTTTCCCTTGGACCTTCTTATTGACGATGAAACACAGAAATTGCATCCGAATTTAATACAAAAGGCACAATGCCGACTTAAGTACAAGAGGACTGATACTTTAACTTTCTATGATTTGAACCTCTGCTGTGAGTCCAGTTTCAGTTTCCGATGCTTCACGTCAGGTTTACTGTATCCCTTGGACCTTCTTACTGACGATGAAACACAGAAATTGCATCCGAATTTAATAAAAAGGAACAATGCCGATTTAAGTACAAGAGGACTGATACTCTAACTTTCTATGATTTGAACCCCTCCTGTGAGTCCAGTTTTAGATTCCGATGCTTAACTTCTGGTTTACTGTAACCCTTGGACCTTCCTATTGACGATGAAACACAGAAATTGCATCCGAATTTAATACAAAAGGCACAATGCCGACTTAAGTACAAGAGGACTGATACTCTACCTTTCTGTGATTTGAACCTCTCCTGTGAGTCCAGTTTTTGATTCCGATGCTTCACTTCGAGTTTACTGTATCCCTTGGACCCTCTTATTGACGATGAAACACAGAAATTGCATCCGAATTTAATACAAAAGGCACAATGCCGACTTAAGTACAAGATTACTGAAACTCGAACTTTCTATTATTTGAACCTCTTTTGTGAGTCCAGTTTTAGTTTCCGATGCTTCACTTCAAGTTTACTGTATCCCTTGGACCTTCTTATTGACGATGAAACACAGAAATTGCTTCTGAATTTAATACAAAAGGCACAATGCCGACTTACGTACAAGACGACTGAAACACTAACTTTCTATGATGTGAACCTCTGCTGTGAGTCCAGTTTTAGTTTCCGATGCTTAACTTCAGGTTTACTGTATCCCTTGGACCTTCTTATTGACGATGAAACACAGAAATTGCATCCGAATTTAATACAAAAGGCACAATGCCGACTTAAATACAAGAGGACTGATACTCTAACTTTCTATGATTTGAACCTCTGCTGTGAGTCCAGTTTCAGTTTCCGATGCTTCACGTCAGGTTTACTGTATCCTTTGCACGTTCTTATCGACGGTGAAACACAGAAATTGCATCCGAAATTAATAAAAAAGGCACAATGCCGACCTAAGTACAAGAGGACTGAAACTCTTACTTTCTATGATTTGAACCTCTGCTGTGAGTCCAGTTTTAGTTTCCGATGCTTCACTTCAAATTTACTGTATCCCTGGGACCTTCTTATTGACGATGAATGACAGAAATTGCATCCGAATTTAATAAAAAAGGCACAATGCCGACTTAAGTACAAGAGGACTGGTACTCTAACTTTCTATGATTTGTACCCCTCCTGTGAGTCCCATTTTAGATTCCGATACTTAACTTCAGGTTTACTGTATACCTTGGACCCTCTCATTGACGATGAAACACAGAAATTGCATCCGAATTTAATACAAAAGGCACAATGCCGACTTAAGTACAAGAGAACTGATACTCTAACTTTCTATGATTTGAACCTCTGCTGTGAGTCCAGTTTCAGTTTCCGATGCTTCACGTCAGGTTTACTGTATCCCTTGGACCTTCTTACTGACGATGAAACACAGAAATTGCATCCGAATTTAATAAAAAGGAACAATGCCGATTTAAGTACAAGAGGACTGATACTCTAACTTTCTATGATTTCAACCCCTCCTGTGAGTCCAGTTTTAGATTCCGATGCTTAACTTCTGGTTTACTGTATCCCTGGGACCTTCCTATTGACGATGAATCACAGAAATTGCATCCGAATTTAATACAAAAGGCACAATGCCGACTTAAGTACAAGAGGACTGATACTCTAACTTTCTATGATTTGAACCTCTGCTGTGAGTCCAGTTTTAGTTTCCGATGCTTCACGTCAGGTTTACTGTATCCCTTGGACCTTCTTATTGACGATGAAACACAGAAATTGCATCCGAAATTAATAAAAAAGGCACAATGCCGACATAAGTACAAGAGGACTGGTACTCTAACTTTCTATGATTTGAACCCCTCCTGTGAGTCCAGTTTTAGATTCAGATACTTAACTTCAGGTTTACTGTATCCCTTGGACCTTCTTATTGACGATGAAACACAGAAATTGCATCCGAATTTAATACAAAAGGCACAATGCCGACTTAAGTACAAGAGGACTGAAACTCTAACTTTCTATGATTTGAACCACTGCTGTGAGACCAGTTTTAGATTCCGATGCTTAACTTCAGGTTTACTGTATCCCTTGGACCTTCTTATTGACGATGAAACACAGAAATTGCATCCGAATTTAATACAAAAGGCACAATGCCGACTTAAGTACAAGAGGACTGAAACTATAACTTTCTATGTTTTGAACCTATGCTGTGAGTCCAGTTTTAGTTTCCGATGCTTTACTTCTGGTTTACTGTTTCCCTTGGACCTTCTTATTGACGATGAAACACAGAAATTGCATCCGAATTTAATACAAAAGGCACAATGCCGACTTAAGTACAAGAGGACTGATACTTTAACTTTCTATGATTTGAACCTCTGCTGTGAGTCCAGTTTCAGTTTCCGATGCTTCACGTCAGGTTTACTGTATCCCTTGGACCTTCTTACTGACGATGAAACACAGAAATTGCATCCGAATTTAATAAAAAGGAACAATGCCGATTTAAGTACAAGAGGACTGATACTCTAACTTTCTATGATTTGAACCCCTCCTGTGAGTCCAGTTTTAGATTCCGATGCTTAACTTCTGGTTTACTGTAACCCTTGGACCTTCCTATTGACGATGAAACACAGAAATTGCATCCGAATTTAATACAAAAGGCACAATGCCGACTTAAGAACAAGAGGACTGATACTCTAACTTTCTGTGATTTGAACCTCTCCTGTGAGTCCAGTTTTAGATTCCGATGCTTCACTTCGAGTTTACTGTATCCCTTGGACCCTCTTATTGACGATGAAACACAGAAATTGCATCCGAATTTAATACAAAAGGCACAATGCCGACTTAAGTACAAGATTACTGAAACTCGAACTTTCTATTATTTGAACCTCTGCTGTGAGTCCAGTTTTAGTTTCCGATGCTTCACTTTAAGTTTACTGTATCCCTTGGACCTTCTTATTGACGATGAAACACAGAAATTGCTTCCGAATTTAATACAAAAGGCACAATGCCGACTTACGTACAAGAGGACTGAAACACTAACTTTCTATGATGTGAACCTCTGCTGTGAGTCCAGTTTTAGTTTCCGATGCTTAACTTCAGGTTTACTGTATCCCTTGGACCTTCTTATTGACGATGAAACACAGAAATTGCATCCGAATTTAATACAAAAGGCACAATGCCGACTTAAGTACAAGAGGACTGATACTCTAACTTTCTATGATTTGAACCTCTGCTGTGAGTCCAGTTTCAGTTTCCGATGCTTCACGTCAGGTTTACTGTATCCCTTGGATGTTCTTATTGACGGTGAAACACAGAAATTGCATCCGAAATTAATTAAAAAGGCACAATGCCGACCTAAGTACAAGAGGACTGGTACTCTAACTTTCTATGATTTGAACCCCTCCTGTGAGTCCAGTTTTAGATTCCGATGCTTAACTTCAGGTTTACTGTATCCCTTGGACCATCTTATTGACGATGAAACACAGAAATTGCATCCGAATTTAATACAAAAGGCACAATGCCGACTTAAGTACAAGAGGACTGAAACTCTAACTTTCTATGATTTGAACCACTGCTGTGAGACCAGTTTTAGATTCCGATGCTTAACTTCAGATTTACTGTATCCCTTGGACCTTCTTATTGACGATGAAACACAGAAATTGGAACCGAATTTAATACAAAAGGCACAATGCCGGATAAAGTACAAGCGGACTAATACTCTAACTTGCTATGATTTGAACCCCTCCTGTGAGTCCAGTTTTAGATTCCGATGCTTCACTTCGAGTTTACTGTATCCCTTGGACCCTCTTATTGACGATGAAACACAGAAATTGCATCCGAATTTAATACAAAAGGCACAATGCCGACTTAAGTACAAGAGGACTGAAACTCTAACTTTCTATGATTTGAACCTCTGCTGTGAGTCCAGTTTTAGTTTCCGATGCTTCACTTCAAATTTACTGTATCCCTGGGACCTTCTTATTGACGATGAATGACAGAAATTGCATCCGAATTTAATAAAAAAGTCACAATGCCGACTTAAGTACAAGAGGACTGGTACTCTAACTTTCTATGATTTGAACCCCTCCTGTGAGTGCAGTTTTAGATTCCGATACTTAACTTCAGGTTTACTGTTTCCCTTGGACCTTCTTATTGACGATGAAACACAGAAATTGCATCCGAATTTAATACAAAAGGCACAATGCCGACTTAAGTACAAGAGGACTGATACTTTAACTTTCTATGATTTGAACCTCTGCTGTGAGTCCAGTTTCAGTTTCCGATGCATCACGTCAGGTTTACTGTATCCCTTGGACCTTCTTACTGACGATGAAACACAGAAATTGCATCCGAATTTAATAAAAAGGAACAATGCCGATTTAAGTACAAGATGACTGATACTCTAACTTTCTATGATTTGAACCCCTCCTGTGAGTCCAGTTTTAGATTCCGATGCTTAACTTCTGGTTTACTGTATCCCTTGGACCTTCCTATTGACGATGAAACACAGAAATTGCATCCGAATTTAATACAAAAGGCACAATGCCGACTTAAGTACAAGAGGACTAATACTCTAACTTTCTGTGATTTGAACCTCTCCTGTGAGTCCAGTTTTAGATTCCGATGCTTCACTTCGAGTTTACTGTATCCCTTGGACCCTCTTATTGACGATGAAACACAGAAATTGCATCCGAATTTAATACAAAAGGCACAATGCCGACTTAAGTACAAGATTACTGAAACTCGAACTTTCTATTATTTGAACCTCTGCTGTGAGTCCAGTTTTAGTTTCCGATGCTTCACTTCAAGTTTACTGTATCCCTTGGACCTTCTTATTGACGATGAAACACAGAAATTGCTTCCGAATTTAATACAAAAGGCACAATGCCGACTTACGTACAAGAGGACTGATACCCTAACTTTCTATGATTTGAACCTCTGCTGTGAGTCCAGTTTTAGTTTCCGATGCTTCACTTCAGGTTTACTGTATCCCTTGGACCTTCTTATTGACGATGAAACACAGAAATTGCTTCCGAATTTAATACAAAAGTCACTATGCCGACTTACATACAAGAGGACTGAAACTCTAACTTTCTATGAATTGAACCCATGCTGTGAGTCCAGTTTTAGTTTCCGATGCTTCACTTCAGGTTTACTGTATACCTTGGACCCTCTCATTGACGATGAAACACAGAAATTGCATCCGAATTTAATACAAAAGGCACAATGCCGACTTAAGTACAAGAGGACTGATCCTCTAACTTTCTATGATTTGAACCTCTGCTGTGAGTCCAGTTTCAGTTTCCGATGCATCACGTCAGGTTTACTGTATCCCTTGGACGTTCTTATTGACGATGAAACACAGAAATTGCATCCGAAATTAATAAAAAAGGCACAATGCCGACCTAAGTACAAGAGGACTGGTACTCTAACTTTCTATGATTTGAACCCCTCCTGTGAGTCCAGGTTTAGATTCCGATGCTTAACTTCAGGTTTACTGTATCCCTTGGACCATCTTATTGACGATGAAACACAGAAATTGCATCCGAATTTAATACAAAAGGCACAATGCCGACTTAAGTACAAGAGGACTGAAACTCTAACTTTCTATGATTTGAACCACTGCTGTGAGACCAGTTTTAGATTCCGATGCTTAACTTCAGATTTACTGTATCCCTTGGACCTTCTTATTGACGATGAAACACAGAAATTGGAACCGAATTTAATACAAAAGGCACAATGCCGGCTAAAGTACAAGCGGACTAATACTCTAACTTTCTATGATTTGAACCCCTACTGTGAGTTCAGTTTTAGATTCCGATGCTTCACTTCGAGTTTACTGTATCTCTTGGACACTCTTATTGACGATGAAACACAGAAATTGCATCCGAATTTAATACAAAAGGCACAATGCCGACTTAAGTACAAGAGGACTGAAACTCTTACTTTCTATGATTTGAACCTCTGCTGTGAGTCCAGTTTTAGTTTCCGATGCTTCACTTCAAATTTACTGTATCCCTGGGACCTTCTTATTGACGATGAATGACAGAAATTGCATCCGAATTTAATAAAAAAGGCACAATGCCGACTTAAGTACAAGAGGACTGGTACTCTAACTTTCTATGATTTGAACCCCACCTGTGAGTCCCGTTTTAGATTCCGATACTTAACTTCAGGTTTACTGTATACCTTGGACCTTCTTACTGACGATGAAACACAGAAATTGCATCCGAATTTATTAAAAAGGAACAATGCCGATTTAAGTACAAGAGGACTGATACTCTAACTTTCTATGATTTCAACCCCTCCTGTGAGTCCAGTTTTAGATTCCGATGCTTAACTTCTGGTTTACTGTATCCCTGGGACCTTCCTATTGACGATGATACACAGAAATTGCATCCGAATTTAATACAAAAGGCACAATGCCAACTTAAGTACAAGAGGACTGATACTCTAACTTTCTATGATTTGAACCTCTGCTGTGAGTCCAGTTTCAGTTTCCGATGCTTCACGTCAGGTTTACTGTATCCCTTGGACCTTCTTATTGACGATGAAACACAGAAATTGCATCCGAAATTAATAAAAAAGGCACAATGCCGACTTAAGTACAAGAGGACTGGTACTCTAACTTTCTATGATTTGAACCCCTCCTGTGAGTCCAGTTTTAGATTCAGATACTTAACTTCAGGTTTACTGTATCCCTTGGACCTTCTTATTGACGATGAAACACAGAAATTGCATCCGAATTTAATACAAAAGGCACAATGCCGACTTAAGTACAAGAGGACTGAAACTCTAACTTTCTATGATTTGAACCACTGCTGTGAGACCAGTTTTAGATTCCGATGCTTAACTTCAGGTTTACTGTATCCCTTGGACCTTCTTATTGACGATGAAACACAGAAATTGCATCCGAATTTAATACAAAAGGCACAATGCCGACTTAAGTACAAGAGGACTGAAACTATAACTTTCTATGTTTTGAACCTATGCTGTGAGTCCAGTTTTAGTTTCCGATGCTTTACTTCTGGTTTACTGTTTCCCTTGGACCTTCTTATTGACGATGAAACACAGAAATTGCATCCGAATTTAATACAAAAGGCACAATGCCGACTTAAGTACAAGAGGACTGATACTTTAACTTTCTATATTTGAACCTCTGCTGTGAGTCCAGTTTCAGTTTCCGATGCTTCACGTCAGGTTTACTGTATCCCTTGGACCTTCTTACTGACGATGAAACACAGAAATTGCATCCGAATTTAATAAAAGGGAACAATGCCGATTTAAGTACAAGAGGACTGATACTCTAACTTTCTATGATTTGAACCCCTCCTGTGAGTCCAGTTTTAGATTCCGATGTTTAACTTCTGGTTTACTGTAACCCTTGGACCTTCCTATTGACGATGAAACACAGAAATTGCATCCGAATTTAATACAAAAGGCACAATGCCGACTTAAGAACAAGAGGACTGATACTCTAACTTTCTGTGATTTGAACCTCTCCTGTGAGTCCAGTTTTAGATTCCGATGCTTCACTTCGAGTTTACTGTATCCCTTGGACCCTCTTATTGACGATGAAAAACAGAAATTGCATCCGAATTTAATACAAAAGGCACAATGCCGACTTAAGTACAAGATTACTGAAACTCGAACTTTCTATTATTTGAACCTCTGCTGTGAGTCCAGTTTTAGTTTCCGATGCTTCACTTCAAGTTTACTGTATCCCTTGGACCTTCTTATTGACGATGAAACACAGAAATTGCTTCCGAATTTAATACAAAAGGCAAAATGCCGACTTACGTACAAGAGGACTGAAACACTAACTTTCTATGATGTGAACCTCTGCTGTGAGTCCAGTTTTAGTTTCCGATGCTTAACTTCAGGTTTACTGTATCCCTTGGACCTTCTTATTGACGATGAAACACAGAAATTGCATCCGAATTTAATACAAAAGGCACAATGCCGACTTAAGTACAAGAGGACTGATACTCTAACTTTCTATGATTTGAACCTCTGCTGTGAGTCCAGTTTCAGTTTCCGATGCTTCACGTCAGGTTTACTGTATCCCTTGGACGTTCTTATTGACGGTGAAACACAGAAATTGCATCCGAAATTAATAAAAAAGGCACAATGCCGACCTAAGTACAAGAGGACTGGTACTCTAACTTTCTATGATTTGAACCCCTCCTGTGAGTCCAGTTTTAGATTCCGATGCTTAACTTCAGGTTTACTGTATCCCTTGGACCATCTTATTGACGATGAAACACAGAAATTGCATCCGAATTTAATACAAAAGGCACAATGCCGACTTAAGTACAAGAGGACTGAAACTCTAACTTTCTATGATTTGAACCACTGCTGTGAGACCAGTTTTAGATTCCGATGCTTAACTTCAGATTTACTGTATCCCTTGGACCTTCTTATTGACGATGAAACACAGAAATTGGAACCGAATTTAATACAAAAGGCACAATGCCGGCTAAAGTACAAGCGGACTAATACTCTAACTTTCTATGATTTGAACCCCTCCTGTGAGTCCAGTTTTAGATTCCGATGCTTCACTTCGAGTTTACTGTATCCCTTGGACACTCTTATTGTCGATGAAACACAGAAATTGCATCCGAATTTAATACAAAAGGCACAATGCCGACTTAAGTACAAGAGGACTGAAACTCTTACTTTCTATGATTTGAACCTCTGCTGTGAGTCCAGTTTTAGTTTCCGATGCTTTACTTCAAATTTACTGTATCCCTGGGACCTTCTTATTGACGATGAATGACAGAAATTGCATCCGAATTTAATAAAAAAGGCACAATGCCGACTTAAGTACAAGAGGACTGGTACTCTAACTTTCTATGATTTGAACCCCTCCTGTGAGTCCCGTTTTAGATTCCGATACTTAACTTCAGGTTTACTGTATACCTTGGACCCTCTTAATACAAAAGGCACAATGCCGACTTAAGTACAAGAGGACTGATACTCTAACTTTCTATGATTTGAACCTCTGCTGTGAGTCCAGTTTCAGTTTCCGATGCTTCACGTCAGGTTTACTGTATCCATTGGCCCTTCTTACTGACGATGAAACACAGAAATTGCATCCGAATTTAATAAAAAGGAACAATGCCGATTTAAGTACAAGAGGACTGATACTCTAACTTTCTATGATTTCAACCCCTCCTGTGAGTCCAGTTTTAGATTCCGATGCTTAACTTCTGGTTTACTGTATCCCTGGGACCTTCCTATTGACGATGAAACACAGAAATTGCATCCGAATTTAATACAAAAGGCACAATGCCGACTTAAGTACAAGAGGACTGATACTCTAACTTTCTATGATTTGAACCTCTGCTGTGAGTCCAGTTTCAGTTTCCGATGCTTCACGTCAGGTTTACTGTATCCCTTGGACCTTCTTATTGACGATGAAACACAGAAATTGCATCCGAAATTAATAAAAAAGGCACAATGCCGACTTAAGTACAAGAGGACTGGTACTCTAACTTTCTATGATTTGAACCCCTCCTGTGAGTCCAGTTTTAGATTCAGATACTTAACTTCAGGTTTACTGTATCCCTTGGACCTTCTTGTTGACGATGAAACACAGAAATTGCATCCGAATTTAATACAAAACTCACAATGCCGACTTAAGTACAAGAGGACTGAAACTCTAACTTTCTATGATTTGAACCACTGCTGTGAGGCCAGTTTTAGATTCCGATGCTTAACTTCAGGTTTACTGTATCCCTTGGACCTTCTTATTGACGATGAAACACAGAAATTGCATCCGAATTTAATACTAAAGGCACAATGCCGACTTAAGTACAAGAGGACTGAAACTATAACTTTCTATGTTTTGAACCTATGCTGTGAGTCCAGTTTTAGTTTCCGATGCTTTACTTCTGGTTTACTGTTTCCCTTGGACCTTCTTATTGACGATGAAACACAGAAATTGCATCCGAATTTAATACAAAAGGCACAATGCCGACTTAAGTACAAGAGGACTGATACTTTAACTTTCTATGATTTGAACCTCTGCTGTGAGTCCAGTTTCAGTTTCCGATGCTTCACGACAGGTTTACTGTATCCCTTGGACCTTCTTACTGACGATGAAACACAGAAATTGCATCCGAATGTAATAAAAAGGAACAATGCCGATTTAAGTACAAGAGGACTGATACTCTAACTTTCTATGATTTGAACCCCTCCTGTGAGTCCAGTTTTAGATTCCGATGCTTAACTTCTGGTTTACTGTAACCCTTGGACCTTCCTATTGACGATGAAACACAGAAATTGCATCCGAATTTAATACAAAAGGCACAATGCCGACTTAAGTACAAGAGGACTGATACTCTAACTTTCTGTGATTTGAACCTCTCCTGTGAGTCCAGTTTTAGATTCCGATGCTTCACTTCGAGTTTACTGTATCCCTTGGACCCTCTTATTGACGATGAAACACAGAAATTGCATCCGAATTTAATACAAAAGGCACAATGCCGACTTAAGTACAAGATTACTGAAACTCGAACTTTCTATTATTTGAACCTCTGCTGTGAGTCCAGTTTTAGTTTCCGATGCTTCACTTCAAGTTTACTGTATCCCTTGGACCTTCTTATTGACGATGAAACACAGAAATTGCTTCCGAATTTAATACAAAAGGCACAATGCCGACTTACGTACAAGAGGACTGAAACACTAACTTTCTATGATGTGAACCTCTGCTGTGAGTCCAGTTTTAGTTTCCGATGCTTAACTTCAGGTTTACTGTATCCCTTGGACCTTCTTATTGACGATGAAACACAGAAATTGCATCCGAATTTAATACAAAAGGCACAATGCCGACTTAAGTACAGGAATACTGATACTCTAACTTTCTATGATTTGAACCTCTGCTGTGAGTCCAGTTTCAGTTTCCGATGCTTCACGTCAGGTTTACTGTATCCCTTGGACGTTCTTATTGACGGTGAAACACAGAAATTGCATCCGAAATTAATAAAAAAGGCACAATGCCGACCTAAGTACAAGAGGACTGGTACTCTAACTTTCTATGATTTGAACCCCTCCTGTGAGTCCAGTTTTAGATTCCGATGCTTAACTTCAGGTTTACTGTATCCCTTGGACCATCTTATTGACGATGAAACACAGAAATTGCATCCGAATTTAATACAAAAGGCACAATGCCGACTTAAGTACAAGAGGACTGAAACTCTAACTTTCTATGATTTGAACCACTGCTGTGAGACCAGTTTTAGATTCCGATGCTTAACTTCAGATTTACTGTATCCCTTGGACCTTCTTATTGACGATGAAACACAGAAATTGGAACCGAATTTAATACAAAAGGCACAATGCCGGCTAAAGTACAAGCGGACTAATACTCTAACTTGCTATGATTTGAACCCCTCCTGTGAGTCCAGTTTTAGATTCCGATGCTTCACTTCGAGTTTAGTGTATCCCTTGGACCCTCTTATTGACGATGAAACACAGAAATTGCATCCGAATTTAATACAAAAGGCACAATGCCGACTTAAGTACAAGAGGACTGAAACTCTATCTTTCTATGATTTGAACCTCTGCTGTGAGTCCAGTTTTAGTTTCCGATGCTTCACTTCAAAATTACTGTATCCCTGGGACCTTCTTATTGACGATGAATGACAGAAATTGCATCCGAATTTAATAAAAAAGTCACAATGCCGACTTAAGTACAAGAGGACTGGTACTCTAACTTTCTATGATTTGAACCCCTCCTGTGAGTCCAGTTTTAGATTCCGATACTTAACTTCAGGTTTACTGTATACCTTGGACCCTCTCATTGACGATGAAACACAGAAATTGCATCCGAATTTAATACAAAAGGCACAATGCCGACTTAAGTACAAGAGGACTGATACTCTAACTTTCTATGATTTGAACCTCTCCTGTGAGTCCAGTTTCAGTTTCTGATGCTTCACGTCAGGTTTACTGTATCCCTTGGACCTTCTTACTGACGATGAAACACAGAAATTGCATCCGAATTTAATAAAAAGGAACAATGCCGATTTAAGTACAAGAGGACTGATACTCTAACTTTCTATGATTTCAACCCCTCCTGTGAGTCCAGTTTTAGATTCCGATGCTTAACTTCTGGTTTACTGTATCCCTTGGACCTTCCTTTTGACGATGAAACACAGAAATTGCATCCGAATTTAATACAAAAGGCACAATGCCGACTTAAGTACAAGAGGACTGATACTCTAACTTTCTATGATTTGAACCTCTGCTGTGAGTCCAGTTTCAGTTTCCGATGCTTCACGTCAGGTTTACTGTATCCCTTGGACCTTCTTATTGACGATGAAACACAGAAATTGCATCCGAAATTAATAAAAAAGGCACAATGCCGACTTAAGTACAAGAGGACTGGTACTCTAACTTTCTATGATTTGAACCCCTCCTGTGAGTCCAGTTTTAGATTCAGATACTTAACTTCAGGTTTACTGTATCCCTTGGACCTTCTTATTGACGATGAAACACAGAAATTGCATCCGAATTTAATACAAAAGGCACAATGCCGACTTAAGTACAAGAGGACTGAAACTCTAACTTTCTATGATTTGAACCACTGCTGTGAGACCAGTTTTAGATTCCGATGCTTAACTTCAGGTTTACTGTATCCCTTGGACCTTCTTATTGACGATGAAACACAGAAATTGCATCCGAATTTAATACAAAAGGCACAATGCCGACTTAAGTACAAGAGGACTGAAACTATAACTTTCTATGTTTTGAACCTATGCTGTGAGTCCAGTTTTAGTTTCCGATGCTTTACTTCTGGTTTACTGTTTCCCTTGGACCTTCTTATTGACGATGAAATACAGAAATTGCATCCGAATTTAATACAAAAGGCACAATGCCGACTTAAGTACAAGAGGACTGATACTTTAACTTTCTATGATTTGAACCTCTGCTGTGAGTCCAGTTTCAGTTTCCGATGCTTCACGTCAGGTTTACTGTATCCCTTGGACCTTCTTACTGACGATGAAACACAGAAATTGCATCCGAATTTAATAAAAAGGAACAATGCCGATTTAAGTACAAGAGGACTGATACTCTAACTTTCTATGATTTGAACCCCTCCTGTGAGTCCAGTTTTAGATTCCGATGCTTAACTTCTGGTTTACTGTATCCCTTGGACCTTCCTATTGACGATGAAACACAGAAATTGCATCCGAATTTAATACAAAAGGCACAATGCCGACTTAAGTACAAGAGGACTGATACTCTAACTTTCTGTGATTTGAACCTCTCCTGTGAGTCCAGTTTTAGATTCCGATGCTTCACTTTGAGTTTACTGTATCCCTTGGACCCTCTTATTGACGATGAAACACAGATATTGCATCCGAATTTAATACAAAAGGCACAATGCCGACTTAAGTACAAGATTATTGAAACTCGAACTTTCTATTATTTGAACCTCTGCTGTGAGTCCAGTTTTAGTTTCCGATGTTTCACTTCAAGTTTACTGTATCCCTTGGACCTTCTTATTGACGGTGAAACACAGAAATTGCATCCGAATTTAATACAAAAGGCACAATGCCGACTTACGTACAAGAGGACTGAAACACCAACTTTCTATTATGTGAACCTCTGCTGTGAGTCCAGTTTTAGTTTCCGATGCTTATCTTCAGGTTTACTGTATCCCTTGGACCTTCTTATTGACGATGAAACACAGAAATTGCATCCGAATTTAATACAAAAGGCACAATGCCGACTTAAGTACAAGAGGACTGAAACTCTAACTTTCTATGAATTGAACCTATGCTGTGAGTCCAGTTTTAGTTTCCGATGCTTCACTTCAGGTTTACTGTATACCTTGGACCCTCTCATTGACGATGAAACACAGAAATTGCATCCGAATTTAATACAAAAGGCACAATGCCGACTTAAGTACAAGAGGACTGGTACTCTAACTTTCTATGATTTGAACCCCTCCTGTGAGTCCAGTTTTAAATTCCGATGCTTAACTTCAGGTTTACTGTATCCCTTGGACCATCTTATTGATGATGAAACACAGAAATTGCATCCGAATTTAATACAAAAGGCACAATGCCGACTTAAGTACAAGAGGACTGACACTCTAACTTTCTATGATTTGAACCACTGCTGTGAGACCAGTTTTAGATTCCGATGCTTAACTTCAGATTTACTGTATCCCTTGGACCTTCTTATTGACGATGAAACACAGAAATTGGAACCGAATTTAATACAAAAGGCACAATGCCGGCTAAAGTACAAGCGGACTAATACTCTAACTTTCTATGATTTGAACCCCTCCTGTGAGTCTAGTTTTAGGTTCCGGTGCTAAACTTCTGGTTTACTGTATCCCTTGGACCTTCTTATTGACGATGAAACACAGAAATTGCTTCCGTAATACAAAAGGCACAATGCCGACTTAAGTACAAGAGGACTGAAACTCTAACTTCTATGATTTGAACCTCTGCTGTGAGTCCAGTTTTAGTTTCCGATGCTTCACGTCAGGTTTACTGTATCCCTTGGACCTTCTTATTGACGATGAAACACAGAAATTACATCCGAAATTAATAAAAAAGGCACAATGCCGACTTAAGTACAAGAGGACTGGTACTCTAACTTTCTATGATTTGAACCCCTCCTGTGAGTCCAGTTTTAGATTCCGATGCTTAACTTCTGGTTTACTGTATCCCTTGGACCTTCCTATTGACGATGAAACACAGAAATTTCATCCGAATTTAATACAAAAGGCACAATGCCGACTTACGTACAAGAGGACTGAAACTCTAACTTTCTATGATGTGAACCTCTGTTGTGAGTCCAGTTTTAGTTTCCGATGCTTAACTTCAGGTTTACTGTATCCGTTGGACCTTCTTATTGACGATGAAACACAGAAATTGCATCCAAAGTTAATACAAAAGGCACAATGCCGACTTAAGTACAAGAGGACTGAAACTCTAACTTTCTATGAATTGAACCTATGCTGTGAGTCCAGTTTTAGTTTCCGATGCTTCACTTCAGGTTTACTGAATACCTTGGACCCTCTCATTGACGATGAAACACAGAAATTGCATCCGAATTTAATACAAAAGGCACAATGCCGACTTAAGTACAAGAGGACTGTTACTCTAACTTTCTATGATTTGAACCTCTGCTGTGAGTCCAGTTTCAGTTTCCGATGCTTCACGTCAGGTTTACTGTATCCCTTGGACGTTCTTATTGACGATGAAACACAGAAATTGCACCGTAATTAATAAAAAAGGCACAATGCCGACCTAAGTACAAGAGGACTGGTACTCTAACTTTCTATGATTTGAACCCCTCCTGTGAGTCCAGTTTTAGATTCCGATGCTTAACTTCAGGTTTACTGTATCCCCTTGACCATCTTATTGACGATGAAACACAGAAATTGCATCCGAATTTAATACAAAAGGCACAATGCCGACTTAAGTACAAGAGAACTGAAACTCTAACTTTCTATGATTTGAACCACTGCTGTGAGACCAGTTTTAGATTCCGATGCTTAACTTCAGATTTACTGTATCCCTTGGACCTTCTTATTGACGATGAAACACAGAAATTGGAACCGAATTTAATACAAAAGGCACAATGCCGACTTAAGTACAAGAGGACTGAAACTATAACTTTCTATGTTTTGAACCTATGCTGTGAGTCCAAATTTAGTTTCCGATGCTTCACTTCAAATTTACTGTATCCCTGGGACCTTCTTATTGACGATGAATGACAGAAATTGCATCCGAATTTAATGAAAAAGTCACAATGCCGACTTAAGTACAAGAGGACTGACACTCTAACATTCTATGATTTGGACCCCTCCTGTTGAGTCCAGTTTTAGATTCCGATGCTTAACTTCAGGTTTACTGTATCCCTTGGACCTTCTTATTGACGATGAACACAGAAATTGCATCCGAATTTTATAAAAAAGGCACAATGCCGACTTAAGTACAAGAGGACTGATACTCTAACTTTCTATGATTTGAACCTCTTCTGTGAGGCCAGTTTTAGTTTCCGATGCTTTACTTCAGGTTTACTGTTTCCCTTGGACCTTCTTATTGACGATGAAACACAGAAATTGCATCCGAATTTAATACAAAAGGCACAATGCCGACTTAAGTACAAGAGGACTGATACTCTAACTTTCTATGATTTGAACCTCTGCTGTGAGTCCAGTTTTAGTTTCCGATGCTTCACGTCAGGTTTACTGTATCCCTTGGACCTTCTTATTGACGATGAGACACAGAAATTGCATACGAAATTATTAAAAAAGGCAGAATGCCGACTTAAGTACAAGAGGACGGAAACTCTAACTTTCTATGATTTGAACCCCTCCTGTGAGTCCAGTTTTAGATTCCGATGCTTAACATCAGGTTTACTGTATCCCTTGGACCTTCTTATTGACGATGAAACACAGAAATTGCATCCGAATTTAATACAAAAGGCACAATGCCGACCTAAGTACAAGAGGACTGGTACTCTAACTTTCTATGATTTGAACCCCTCCTGTGAGTCCAGTTTTAGATTCCGATGCTTAACTTCACGGTTACTGTATCCCTTGGACCATCTTATTGATGATGAAACACAGAAATTGCATCCAAATTTAATACAAAAGGCACAATGCCGACTTAAGTACAAGAGGACTGACACTCTAACTTTCTATGATTTGAACCACTGCTGTGAGACCAGTTTTAGATTCCGATGCTTAACTTCAGATTTACTGTATCCCTTGGACCTTCTTATTGACGATGAAACACAGAAATTGGAACCGAATTTAATACAAAAGGCACAATCCCGGCTAAAGTACAAGCGGACTAATACTCTAACTTTCTATGATTTGAACCCCTCCTGTGAGTCTAGTTTTAGGTTCCGGTGCTAAACTTCTGGTTTACTGTATCCCTTGGACCTTCTTATTGACGATGAAACACAGAAATTGCTTCCGAATTTAATACAAAAGGCACAATGCCGACTTAAGTACAAGAGGACTGAAACTCTAACTTCTATGATTTGAACCTCTGCTGTGAGTCCAGTTTTAGTTTCCGATGCTTCACGTCAGGTTTACTGTATCCCTTGGAACTTCTTATTGACGATGAAACACAGAAATTACATCCGAAATTAATAAATAAGGCTCAATGCCGACTTAAGTACAAGAGGACTGGTACTCTAACTTTCTATGATTTGAACCCCTCCTGTGAGTCCAGTTTTAGATTCCGATGCTTAACTTCTGGTTTACAGTATCCCTTGGACCATCCTATTGACGATGAAACACAGAAATTTCATCCGAATTTAATACAAAAGGCACAATGCCGACTTAAGTACAAGAGCACTGAAACTCAAACTTTCTATGATTTGAACCTCTGCTGTGAGTCCAGTTTTTGTTTCCGATGCTTCACTTCAGGTTTACTGTATCCCTTGGACCCTCTTATTGACGATGAAACACAGAAATTGCTTCCGAATTCAATACAAAAGGCACAATGCCGACTTACGTACAAGAGGACTGAAACTCTAACTTTCTATGATGTGAACCTCTGTTGTGAGTCCAGTTTTAGTTTCCGATGCTTAACTTCAGGTTTACTGTATCCCTTGGACCTTCTTATTGACGATGAAACACAGAAATTGCATCCGAATTTAATACAAAAGGCACAATGCCGACTTAAGTACAAGAGGACTGAAACTCTAACTTTCTATGAATTGAACCTATGCTGTGAGTCCAGTTTTAGTTTCCGATGCTTCACTTCAGGTTTACTGTATACCTTGGACCCTCTCATTGACGATGAAACACTGAAATTGCATCCGAATTTAATACAAAAGGCACAATGCCGACTTAAGTACAAGAGGACTGATACTCTAACTTTCTATGATTTGAACCTCTTCTGTGAGGCCAGTTTTAGTTTCCGATGCTTTACTTCAGGTTTACTGTTTCCCTTGGACCTTCTTATTGACGATGAAACACAGAAATTGCATCCGAATTTAATACAAAAGGCACAATGCCGACTTAAGTACAAGAGGACTGATACTCTAACTTTCTATGATTTGAACCTCTGCTGTGAGTCCAGTTTTAGTTTCCGATGCTTCACGTCAGGTTTACTGTATCCCTTGGACCTTCTTATTGACGATGAGACACAGAAATTGCATACGAAATTATTAAAAAAGGCAGAATGACGACTTAAGTACAAGAGGACTGAAACTCTAACTTTCTATGATTTGAACCCCTCCTGTGAGTCCAGTTTTAGATTCCGATGCTTCACGTCAGGTTTACTGTATCCCTTGGACCTTCTTACTGACGATGAAACACAGAAATTGCATCCGAATTTAATAAAAAGGAACAATGCCGATTTAAGTACAAGAGGACTGATACTCTAACTTTCTGTGATTTGAACCCCTCCTGTGAGTCCAGTTTTAGATTCCGATGCTTAACTTCTGGTTTACTGTATCCCTTGGATCTTCCTATTGACGATGAAACACAGAAATTGCATCCGAATTTAATACAAAAGGGACAATGCCGACTTAAGTACAAGAGGACTGATACTCTAACTTTCTGTGATTTGAACCTCTCCTGTGAGTCCAGTTTTAGATTCCGATGCTTCACTTCGAGTTTACTGTATCCCTTGGACCCTCTTATTGACGATGAAACACAGAAATTGCATCCGAATTTAATACAAAAAGCACAATGCCGACTTAAGTACAAGATTACTGAAACTCGAACTTTCTATTATTTGAACCTCTGCTGTGAGTCCAGTTTTAGTTTCCGATGCTTCACTTCAAGTTTACTGTATCCCTTGGACCTTCTTATTGACGATGAAACACAGAAATTGCTTCCGAATTTAATACAAAAGGCACAATGCCGACTTACGTACAAGAGGAATGAAACACTAACTTTCTATGATGTGAACCTCTGCTGTGAGTCCAGTTTTAATTTCCGATGCTTATCTTCAGGTTTACTGTATCCCTTGGACCTTCTTATTGACGATGAAACACAGAAATTGCATCCGAATTTAATACAAAAGGCACAATGCCGACTTAAGTACAAGAGGACTGAAACTCTAACTTTCTATGAATTGAACCTATGCTGTGAGTCCAGTTTTAGTTTCCGATGCTTCACTTCAGGTTTACTGTATACCTTGGACCCTCTCATTGACGATGAAACACAGAAATTGCATCCGAATTTAATACAAAAGGCACAATGCCGACTTAAGTACAAGAGGACTGATACTCTAACTTTCTATGACTTGAACCACTGCTGTGAGTCCAGTTTCAGTTTCCGATGCTTTACGTCAGGTTTACTGTATCCCTTGGACGTTCTTATTGACGATGAAACACAGAAATTACATCCGAAATTAATAAAAAAGGCACAATGCCGACCTAAGTACAAGAGGACTGGTACTCTAACTTTCTATGATTTGAACCCCTCCTGTGAGTCCAGTTTTAGATTCCGATGCTTAACTTCAGGTTTACTGTATCCCTTGGACCATCTTATTGATGATGAAACACAGAAATTGCATCCGAATTTAATACAAATGGCACAATGCCGACTTAAGTACAAGAGGACTGACACTCTAACTTTCTATGATTTGAACCACTGCTGTGAGACCAGTTTTAGATTCCGATGCTTAACTTCAGATTTACTGTATCCCTTGGACCTTCTTATTGACGATGAAACACAGAAATTGGAACCGAATTTAATACAAAAGGCACAATGCCGGCTAAAGTACAAGCGGACTAATACTCTAACTTTCTATGATTTGAACCCCTCCTGTGAGTCTAGTTTTAGGTTCCGGTGCTAAACTTCTGGTTTACTGTATCCCTTGGACCTTCTTATTGACGATGAAACACAGAAATTGCTTCCGAATTTAATACAAAAGGCACAATGCCGACTTAAGTACAAGAGGACTGAAACTCTAACTTCTATGATTTGAACCTCTGCTGTGAGACCAGTTTTAGTTTCCGATGCTTCACGTCAGGTTTACTGTATCCCTTGGACCTTCTTATTGACGATGAAACACAGAAATTACATCCGAAATTAATAAAAAAGGCACAATGCGGACTTAAGTACAAGAGGACTGGTACTCTAACTTTCTATGATTTGAACCCCTCCTGTGAGTCCAGTTTTAGATTCCGATGCTTAACTTCTGGTCTACTGTATCCCTTGGACCTTCCTATTGACGATGAAACACAGAAATTTCATCCGAATTTAATACAAAAGGCACAATGCCGACTTAAGTACAAGAGCACTGAAACTCAAACTTTCTATGATTTGAACCTCTGCTGTGAGTCCAGTTTTTGTTTCCGATGCTTCACTTCAGGTTTACTGTATCCCATGGACCCTCTTATTGACGATGAAACACAGAAATTGCTTCCGAATTCAATACAAAAGGCACAATGCCGACTTACGTACAAGAGGACTGAAACTCTAACTTTCTATGATGTGAACCTCTGTTGTGAGTCCAGTTTTAGTTTCCGATGCTTAACTTCAGGTTTACTGTATCCCTTGGACCTTCTTATTGACGATGAAACACAGAAATTGCATCCGAATTTAATACAAAAGGCACAATGCCAACTTAAGTACAAGAGGATTGAAACTCTAACTTTCTATGAATTGAACCTATGCTGTGAGTCCAGTTTTAGTTTCCGATGCTTCACTTCAGGTTTACTGTATACCTTGGACCCTCTCATTGACGATGAAACACAGAAATTGCATCCGAATTTAATACAAAAGGCACAATGCCGACTTAAGTACAAGAGGACTGTTACTCTAACTTTCTATGATTTGAACCTCTGCTGTGAGTCCAGTTTCAGTTTCCGATGCTTCACGTCAGGTTTACTGTATCCCTTGGACGTTCTTATTGACGATGAAACACAGAAATTGCACCGTAATTAATAAAAAAGGCACAATGCCGACCTAAGTACAAGAGGACTGGTACTCTAACTTTCTATGATTTGAACCCCTCCTGTGAGTCCAGTTTTAGATTCCGATGCTTAACTTCAGGTTTACTGTATCCCTTGGACCATCTTATTGACGATGAAAAACAGAAATTGCATCCGAATTTAATACAAAAGGCACAATGCCGACCTAAGTACAAGAGGACTGAAACTCTAACTTTCTATGATTTGAACCACTGCTGTGAGACCAGTTTTAGAATCCGATGCTTAACTTCAGATTTAATGTACCCCTTGGACCTTCTTATTGACGATGAAACACAGAAATTGGAACCGAATTTATTACAAAAGGCACAATGCCGGCTAAAGTACAAGCGGACTAATACTCTAACTTTCTATGATTTGAACCCCTCCTGTGAGTCTAGTTTTAGATTCCGGTGCTTAACTTCTGGTTTACTGTATCCCTTGGACCTTCTTATTGACGATGAAACACAGAAATTGCATCCGAATTTAATACAAAAGGCACAATGCCGACTTAAGTACAAGAGGACTGAAACTCTAACTTACTATGATTTGAACCTCTGCTGTGAGTCCAGTTTTAGTTTCCGACGCTTCACTTCAGGTTTACTGTATCACTTGGATCGTCTTATTGACGATGAAACACAGAAATTGCATCCGAATTTAATACAAAAGGCACAATGCCGACTTAAGTACAAGAGGTCTGAAACTCTAACTTTCTATGATGTGAACCTCTGCTGTGAGTCCAGTTTCAGTTTCCGATGCTTCACGTCAGGTTTACTGTATCCCTTGGACGTTCTTATTGACGATGACACACAGAAATAGCATCCGAAATTAATAAAAAAAAACACAATGCCGAACTAAGTACAAGAGGACTGGTACTCTAACTTTCTATGATTTGAACCCCTCCTGTGAGTCCAGTTTTAGATTCCGATGCTTAACTTCAGGTTTACTGTATCCCTTGGACCATCTTATTGACGATGAAACACAGAAATTGCATCCGAATTTAATACAAAAGGCACAATGCCGACCTAAGTACAAGAGGACTGAAACTCTAACTTTCTATGATTTGAACCACTGCTGTGTGACCAGTTTTAGATTCCGATGCTTAACTTCAGATTTACTGTATCCCTTGGACCTTCTTATTGACGATGAAACACAGAAATTTTAACCGAATTTAATACAAAAGGCACAATGCCGGCTAAAGTACAAGCGGACTAATACTCTAACTTTCAATGATTTGAACCCCTCCTGTGAGTCCAGTTTTAGATTCCGGTGGTTAACTTCTGGTTTACTGTATAACTTGGACCTTCTTATTGACGATGAAACACAGAAATTGCATCTGAATTTAATACAAAAGGCACAATGCCGACTTAAGTACAAGAGGACTGATACTCTAACTTTCTATGATTTGAACCTCTGCTGTGAGTCCAGTTTCAGTTTCCGATGCTTCAAGTCAGGTTTACTGTATCCCTTGGACGTTCTTATTGACGATGAAACACAGAAATTGCATCCGAATTTAATACAAAAGGCACAATGCCGACCTAAGTACAAGAGGACTCGTACTCCAACTTTCTATGATTTGAACCCCTCCTGTGAGTCCAGATTTAGATTCCGATGCTTAACTTCAGGTTTACTGTATCCCTTGGACCTTCTTATTGACGATGAAACACAGAAATTGCATCCGAATTTAATACAAAAGGCACAATGCCGACTTAAGTACAAGAGGACTGAAACTCTAACTTTCTATGATTTGAACCACTGCTGTGAGACCAGTTTTAGATTCCGATGCTTAACTTCAGATTTACTGTATCCCTTGGACCTTCTTATTGACGATGCATCACAGAAATTGGATCCGAATTTAATACAAAAAGCGCAATGCCGACTAAAGTACAAGAGGACTAATACTCTAACTTTCAATGATTTGAACCCCTCCTGTGAGTCCAGTTTTAGATTCCGGTAATTAACTTCTGGTTTACTGTATAACTTGGACCTTCTTATTGACGATGAAACACAGAAATTGCATCCGAATTTAATACAAGAGGCACAATGCCGACTTAAGTACAAGAGGACTGAAACTCTAACGTACTATGATTTGAACCTCTGCTGTGAGTCCAGTTTTAGTTTCCGACGCTTCACTTCAGGTTTACTGTATCCCTTGGATCGTCTTATTGACGATGAAACACAGAAATTGCATCCGAATTTAATACAAAAGGCACAATGCCGACTGAAGTACAAGAGGACTGAAACTCTAACTTCCTATGATGTGAACCTCTGCTGTGAGTCCAGTTTCAGTTTCCGATGCTTCACGTCAGGTTTACTGTATCCCTTGGACGTTCTTATTGACGATGAAACACAGAAATTGCATCCGAAATTAATAAAAAAGGCACAATGCCGACCTAAGTACAAGAGGACTGGTACTCTAACTTTCTATGATTTGAACCCCTCCTGTGAGTCCAGTTTTAGATTCCGATGCTTAACTTCAGGTTTACTGTATCCCTTGGACCATCTTATTGACGATGAAACATAGAAATTGCACCCGAATTTAATACAAAAGGCACAATGCCGACTTAAGTACAAGAGGACTGATACTCTTACTTTCTATGATTTGAACCACTGCTGTGAGACCAGTTTTAGATTCCGATGCTTAACTTCAGATTTACTGTATCCCTTGGACCTTCTTATTGACGATGAAACACAGAAATTGGAACCGAATTTAATACAAAAGGCACAATGCCGGCTAAAGTACAAGCGGACTAATACTCTAACTTTCTATGATTTGAACCCCTCCTGTGAGTCTAGTTTTAGATTCCGGTGCTTAACGTCTGGTTTACTGTATCCCTTGGACCTTCTTATTGACGATGAAACACAGAAATTGCATCCGAATTTAATACAAAAGGCACAATGCCGACTTAAGTACAAGAGGACTGAAACTCTAACTTTCTATGATTTGAACCTCTGCTGTGAGTCCAGTTTTAGTTTCCGATGCTTCACGTCAGGTTTACTGTATCCCTTGGACCTTCTTATTGACGATGAAACACAGAAATTGCATCCGAAATTAAAAAAAAAAAGGCACAATGCCGACTTAAGTACAAGAGGACTGGTACTCTATCTTTCTATGATTTGAACCCCTCCTGTGAGTCCAGTTTTAGATTCCGATGCTTAACTTCAGGTTTACTGTATCCCTTGGACCTTCCTATTGACGATGAAACACAGAAATTTCATCCGAATTTAATACAAAAGGCACAATGCCGACTTAAGTACAAGAGCACTGAAACTCAAACTTTCTATGATTTGAACCTCTGCTGTGAGTCCAGTTTTTGTTTCCGATGCTTCACTTCAGGTTTACTGTATCCCATGGACCCTCTTATTGACGATGAAACACAGAAATTGCTTCCGAATTCAATACAAAAGGCACAATGCCGACTTACGTACAAGAGGACTGAAACTCTAACTTTCTATGATGTGAACCTCTGTTGTGAGTCCAGTTTTAGTTTCCGATGCTTAACTTCAGGTTTACTGTATCCCTTGGACCTTCTTATTGACGATGAAACACAGAAATTGCATCCGAATTTAATACAAAAGGCACAATGCCGACTTAAGTACAAGAGGATTGAAACTCTAACTTTCTATGAATTGAACCTATGCTGTGAGTCCAGTTTTAGTTTCCGATGCTTCACTTCAGGTTTACTGTATACCTTGGACCCTCTCATTGACGATGAAACACAGAAATTGCATCCGAATTTAATACAAAAGGCACAATGCCGACTTAAGTACAAGAGGACTGTTACTCTAACTTTCTATGATTTGAACCTCTGCTGTGAGTCCAGTTTCAGTTTCCGATGCTTCACGTCAGGTTTACTGTATCCCTTGGACGTTCTTATTGACGATGAAACACAGAAATTGCACCGTAATTAATAAAAAAGGCACAATGCCGACCTAAGTACAAGAGGACTGGTACTCTAACTTTCTATGATTTGAACCCCTCCTGTGAGTCCAGTTTTAGATTCCGATGCTTAACTTCAGGTTTACTGTATCCCTTGGACCATCTTATTGACGATGAAAAACAGAAATTGCATCCGAATTTAATACAAAAGGCACAATGCCGACCTAAGTACAAGAGGACTGAAACTCTAACTTTCTATGATTTGAACCACTGCTGTGAGACCAGTTTTAGAATCCGATGCTTAACTTCAGATTTAATGTACCCCTTGGACCTTCTTATTGACGATGAAACACAGAAATTGGAACCGAATTTATTACAAAAGGCACAATGCCGGCTAAAGTACAAGCGGACTAATACTCTAACTTTCTATGATTTGAACCCCTCCTGTGAGTCTAGTTTTAGATTCCGGTGCTTAACTTCTGGTTTACTGTATCCCTTGGACCTTCTTATTGACGATGAAACACAGAAATTGCATCCGAATTTAATACAAAAGGCACAATGCCGACTTAAGTACAAGAGGACTGAAACTCTAACTTACTATGATTTGAACCTCTGCTGTGAGTCCAGTTTTAGTTTCCGACGCTTCACTTCAGGTTTACTGTATCACTTGGATCGTCTTATTGACGATGAAACACAGAAATTGCATCCGAATTTAATACAAAAGGCACAATGCCGACTTAAGTACAAGAGGTCTGAAACTCTAACTTTCTATGATGTGAACCTCTGCTGTGAGTCCAGTTTCAGTTTCCGATGCTTCACGTCAGGTTTACTGTATCCCTTGGACGTTCTTATTGACGATGACACACAGAAATAGCATCCGAAATTAATAAAAAAAAACACAATGCCGAACTAAGTACAAGAGGACTGGTACTCTAACTTTCTATGATTTGAACCCCTCCTGTGAGTCCAGTTTTAGATTCCGATGCTTAACTTCAGGTTTACTGTATCCCTTGGACCATCTTATTGACGATGAAACACAGAAATTGCATCCGAATTTAATACAAAAGGCACAATGCCGACCTAAGTACAAGAGGACTGAAACTCTAACTTTCTATGATTTGAACCACTGCTGTGTGACCAGTTTTAGATTCCGATGCTTAACTTCAGATTTACTGTATCCCTTGGACCTTCTTATTGACGATGAAACACAGAAATTTTAACCGAATTTAATACAAAAGGCACAATGCCGGCTAAAGTACAAGCGGACTAATACTCTAACTTTCAATGATTTGAACCCCTCCTGTGAGTCCAGTTTTAGATTCCGGTGGTTAACTTCTGGTTTACTGTATAACTTGGACCTTCTTATTGACGATGAAACACAGAAATTGCATCTGAATTTAATACAAAAGGCACAATGTTGACTTAAGTACAAGAGGACTGATACTCTAACTTTCTATGATTTGAACCTCTGCTGTGAGTCCAGTTTCAGTTTCCGATGCTTCAAGTCAGGTTTACTGTATCCCTTGGACGTTCTTATTGACGATGAAACACAGAAATTGCATCCGAATTTAATACAAAAGGCACAATGCCGACCTAAGTACAAGAGGACTCGTACTCCAACTTTCTATGATTTGAACCCCTCCTGTGAGTCCAGATTTAGATTCCGATGCTTAACTTCAGGTTTACTGTATCCCTTGGACCTTCTTATTGACGATGAAACACAGAAATTGCATCCGAATTTAATACAAAAGGCACAATGCCGACTTAAGTACAAGAGGACTGAAACTCTAACTTTCTATGATTTGAACCACTGCTGTGAGACCAGTTTTAGATTCCGATGCTTAACTTCAGATTTACTGTATCCCTTGGACCTTCTTATTGACGATGCATCACAGAAATTGGATCCGAATTTAATACAAAAAGCGCAATGCCGACTAAAGTACAAGAGGACTAATACTCTAACTTTCAATGATTTGAACCCCTCCTGTGAGTCCAGTTTTAGATTCCGGTAATTAACTTCTGGTTTACTGTATAACTTGGACCTTCTTATTGACGATGAAACACAGAAATTGCATCCGAATTTAATACAAGAGGCACAATGCCGACTTAAGTACAAGAGGACTGAAACTCTAACGTACTATGATTTGAACCTCTGCTGTGAGTCCAGTTTTAGTTTCCGACGCTTCACTTCAGGTTTACTGTATCCCTTGGATCGTCTTATTGACGATGAAACACAGAAATTGCATCCGAATTTAATACAAAAGGCACAATGCCGACTGAAGTACAAGAGGACTGAAACTCTAACTTCCTATGATGTGAACCTCTGCTGTGAGTCCAGTTTCAGTTTCCGATGCTTCACGTCAGGTTTACTGTATCCCTTGGACGTTCTTATTGACGATGAAACACAGAAATTGCATCCGAAATTAATAAAAAAGGCACAATGCCGACCTAAGTACAAGAGGACTGGTACTCTAACTTTCTATGATTTGAACCCCTCCTGTGAGTCCAGTTTTAGATTCCGATGCTTAACTTCAGGTTTACTGTATCCCTTGGACCATCTTATTGACGATGAAACATAGAAATTGCACCCGAATTTAATACAAAAGGCACAATGCCGACTTAAGTACAAGAGGACTGATACTCTTACTTTCTATGATTTGAACCACTGCTGTGAGACCAGTTTTAGATTCCGATGCTTAACTTCAGATTTACTGTATCCCTTGGACCTTCTTATTGACGATGAAACACAGAAATTGGAACCGAATTTAATACAAAAGGCACAATGCCGGCTAAAGTACAAGCGGACTAATACTCTAACTTTCTATGATTTGAACCCCTCCTGTGAGTCTAGTTTTAGATTCCGGTGCTTAACGTCTGGTTTACTGTATCCCTTGGACCTTCTTATTGACGATGAAACACAGAAATTGCATCCGAATTTAATACAAAAGGCACAATGCCGACTTAAGTACAAGAGGACTGAAACTCTAACTTTCTATGATTTGAACCTCTGCTGTGAGTCCAGTTTTAGTTTCCGATGCTTCACGTCAGGTTTACTGTATCCCTTGGACCTTCTTATTGACGATGAAACACAGAAATTGCATCCGAAATTAAAAAAAAAAAGGCACAATGCCGACTTAAGTACAAGAGGACTGGTACTCTATCTTTCTATGATTTGAACCCCTCCTGTGAGTCCAGTTTTAGATTCCGATGCTTAACTTCAGGTTTACTGTATCCCTTGGACCATCTTATTGACGATGAAAAACAGAAATTGCATCCGAATTTAATACAAAAGGCACAATGCCGACCTAAGTACAAGAGGACTGAAACTCTAACTTTCTATGATTTGAACCACTGCTGTGAGACCAGTTTTAGAATCCGATGCTTAACTTCAGATTTAATGTACCCCTTGGACCTTCTTATTGACGATGAAACACAGAAATTGGAACCGAATTTATTACAAAAGGCACATTGCCGGCTAAAGTACAAGCGGACTAATACTCTAACTTTCTATGATTTGAACCCCTCCTGTGAGTCTAGTTTTAGATTCCGGTGCTTAACTTCTGGTTTACTGTATCCCTTGGACCTTCTTATTGACGATGAAACACAGAAATTGCATCCGAATTTAATACAAAAGGCACAATGCCGACTTAAGTACAAGAGGACTGAAACTCTAACTTACTATGATTTGAACCTCTGCTGTGAGTCCAGTTTTAGTTTCCGACGCTTCACTTCAGGTTTACTGTATCACTTGGATCGTCTTATTGACGATGAAACACAGAAATTGCATCCGAATTTAATACAAAAGGCACAATGCCGACTTAAGTACAAGAGGTCTGAAACTCTAACTTTCTATGATGTGAACCTCTGCTGTGAGTCCAGTTTCAGTTTCCGATGCTTCACGTCAGGTTTACTGTATCCCTTGGACGTTCTTATTGACGATGACACACAGAAATAGCATCCGAAATTAATAAAAAAAAACACAATGCCGAACTAAGTACAAGAGGACTGGTACTCTAACTTTCTATGATTTGAACCCCTCCTGTGAGTCCAGTTTTAGATTCCGATGCTTAACTTCAGGTTTACTGTATCCCTTGGACCATCTTATTGACGATGAAACACAGAAATTGCATCCGAATTTAATACAAAAGGCACAATGCCGACCTAAGTACAAGAGGACTGAAACTCTAACTTTCTATGATTTGAACCACTGCTGTGTGACCAGTTTTAGATTCCGATGCTTAACTTCAGATTTACTGTATCCCTTGGACCTTCTTATTGACGATGAAACACAGAAATTTTAACCGAATTTAATACAAAAGGCACAATGCCGGCTAAAGTACAAGCGGACTAATACTCTAACTTTCAATGATTTGAACCCCTCCTGTGAGTCCAGTTTTAGATTCCGGTGGTTAACTTCTGGTTTACTGTATAACTTGGACCTTCTTATTGACGATGAAACACAGAAATTGCATCTGAATTTAATACAAAAGGCACAATGCCGACTTAAGTACAAGAGGACTGATACTCTAACTTTCTATGATTTGAACCTCTGCTGTGAGTCCAGTTTCAGTTTCCGATGCTTCAAGTCAGGTTTACTGTATCCCTTGGACGTTCTTATTGACGATGAAACACAGAAATTGCATCCGAATTTAATACAAAAGGCACAATGCCGACCTAAGTACAAGAGGACTCGTACTCCAACTTTCTATGATTTGAACCCCTCCTGTGAGTCCAGATTTAGATTCCGATGCTTAACTTCAGGTTTACTGTATCCCTTGGACCTTCTTATTGACGATGAAACACAGAAATTGCATCCGAATTTAATACAAAAGGCACAATGCCGACTTAAGTACAAGAGGACTGAAACTCTAACTTTCTATGATTTGAACCACTGCTGTGAGACCAGTTTTAGATTCCGATGCTTAACTTCAGATTTACTGTATCCCTTGGACCTTCTTATTGACGATGCATCACAGAAATTGGATCCGAATTTAATACAAAAAGCGCAATGCCGACTAAAGTACAAGAGGACTAATACTCTAACTTTCAATGATTTGAACCCCTCCTGTGAGTCCAGTTTTAGATTCCGGTAATTAACTTCTGGTTTACTGTATAACTTGGACCTTCTTATTGACGATGAAACACAGAAATTGCATCCGAATTTAATACAAGAGGCACAATGCCGACTTAAGTACAAGAGGACTGAAACTCTAACGTACTATGATTTGAACCTCTGCTGTGAGTCCAGTTTTAGTTTCCGACGCTTCACTTCAGGTTTACTGTATCCCTTGGATCGTCTTATTGACGATGAAACACAGAAATTACATCCGAATTTAATACAAAAGGCACAATGCCGACTGAAGTACAAGAGGACTGAAACTCTAACTTCCTATGATGTGAACCTCTGCTGTGAGTCCAGTTTCAGTTTCCGATGCTTCACGTCAGGTTTACTGTATCCCTTGGACGTTCTTATTGACGATGAAACACAGAAATTGCATCCGAAATTAATAAAAAAGGCACAATGCCGACCTAAGTACAAGAGGACTGGTACTCTAACTTTCTATGATTTGAACCCCTCCTGTGAGTCCAGTTTTAGATTCCGATGCTTAACTTCAGGTTTACTGTATCCCTTGGACCATCTTATTGACGATGAAACATAGAAATTGCACCCGAATTTAATACAAAAGGCACAATGCCGACTTAAGTACAAGAGGACTGATACTCTTACTTTCTATGATTTGAACCACTGCTGTGAGACCAGTTTTAGATTCCGATGCTTAACTTCAGATTTACTGTATCCCTTGGACCTTCTTATTGACGATGAAACACAGAAATTGGAACCGAATTTAATACAAAAGGCACAATGCCGGCTAAAGTACAAGCGGACTAATACTCTAACTTTCTATGATTTGAACCCCTCCTGTGAGTCTAGTTTTAGATTCCGGTGCTTAACGTCTGGTTTACTGTATCCCTTGGACCTTCTTATTGACGATGAAACACAGAAATTGCATCCGAATTTAATACAAAAGGCACAATGCCGACTTAAGTACAAGAGGACTGAAACTCTAACTTTCTATGATTTGAACCTCTGCTGTGAGTCCAGTTTTAGTTTCCGATGCTTCACGTCAGGTTTACTGTATCCCTTGGACCTTCTTATTGACGATGAAACACAGAAATTGCATCCGAAATTAAAAAAAAAAAGGCACAATGCCGACTTAAGTACAAGAGGACTGGTACTCTATCTTTCTATGATTTGAACCCCTCCTGTGAGTCCAGTTTTAGATTCCGATGCTTAACTTCAGGTTTACTGTATCCCTTGGACCTTCTTATTGACGATGAAACACAGAAATTGCATCCGAATTTAATACAAAAGGCACAATGCCGACTTAAGTACAAGAGGACTGAAACTCTAACTTTCTATGATGTGAACCTCTGCTGTGAGTCCAGTTCCAGTTTCCGATGCTCACGTCAGGTTTACTGTATCCCTTGGACGTTCTTATTGACCATGAAACACAGAAATTGCATCCGAAATTAATAAAAAAGGCACAATGCCGACCTAAGTACAAGAGGACTGGTACTCTAACTTTCTGTGATTTGAACCCCTCCTGTGAGTCCAGTTTTAGATTCCGATACTTAAGTTCAGGTTTACTGTATCCCTTGGACCTTCTTATTGACGATGAAATACAGAAATTGCATCCGAATTTAATACAAAAGGCACAATGCCGACTTAAGTACAAGAAGACTAAAACTCCAACGTTCTATGATTTGAACCACTGCTGTGAGACCAGTTTTAGATTCCGATGCTTAACTTCAGGTTTACTGTATCCCTTGGACCTTCTTATTGACGATGAAACACAGAAATTGCATCCGAATTTAATACAAAAGGCACAATGCCGACTTAAGTACAAGAGGACTGAAACTGTAACTTTCTATGTTTTGAACCTATGCTGTGAGTCCAGTTTTAGTTTCCGATGCTTGACTTCAGGTTTACTGTATCCCTTGGACCTTCTTATTGACGATGAAATACAGAAATTGCATCCGAATTTAATACAAAAGGCACAATGCCGACTTAAGTACAAGAGGAATGAAACTCTAACTTTCTATGATTTGAACCTCTGCTGTGAGTCCAGTTTTAGTTTCCGATGCTTCACTTCAAATTTATTGTATCCCTGGGACCTTCTTATTGACGATGAATGACAGAAATTGCATCCGAACTTAATAAAAAAGGCACAATGCCGACTTAAGTACAAGAGGACTGACACTCTAACATTCTATGATTTGGACCCCTCCTGTTGAGTCCAGTTTTAGATTCCGATGCTTAACTTCAGGTTTACTGTATCCCTTGGACCTTCTTATTGACGATGAAACACAGAAATTGCATCCGAATTTTATAAAAAAGCACAATGCCGACTTAAGTACAAGAGGACTGATACTCTATCTTTCTATTATTTGAACCTCTGCTGTGAGGCCAGTTTTAGTTTCCGATGCTTTACTTCAGGTTTACTGTTTCCCTTGGACCTTCTTATTGACGATGAAACACAGAAATTGCATCCGAATTTAATACAAAAGGCACAATGCCGACTTAAGTACAAGAGGACTGATACTCTAACTTTCTATGATTTGAACCTCTGCTGTGAGTCCAGTTTTAGTTTCCGATGCTTCACGTCAGGTTTACTGTATTCCTTGGACCTTCTTATTGACGATGAAACACAGAAATTGCATCCGAAATTAATAAAAAAGGCATAATGCCGACTTAAGTACAAGAGGACTGGTACTCTATCTTTCTGTGATTTGAACCCCACCTGTGAGTCCAGTGTTAGATTCCGATGCTTAACTTCAGGTTTACTGTATCCCTTGGACCTTCTTATTGACGATGAAACACAGAAATTGCATCCGAATTTAATACAAAAGGCACAATGCCGACTTAAGTACAAGAGGACTGAAACTCTAACTTTCTATGATTTGAACCACTGCTGTAACACCAGTTTTAGATTCCGATGCTTAACTTCAGATTTACTGTATCCCATGGACCTTCTTATTGACGATGCATCACAGATTGGATCCGAATTTAATACAAAAGGCACAATGCCGACTAAAGTACAAGAGGACTAATACTCTAACTTTCAATGATTTGAACCCCTCCTGTGAGTCCAGTTTTAGATTCCGGTGGTTAACTTCTGGTTTACTGTATCCCTTGGACCTTCTTATTGACGATGAATGACAGAAATTGCATCCGAATTTAATACAAAAGGCACAATGCCGACTTAAGTACAAGAGGACTGAAACTCTAACTTTCTATGATTTGAACCTCTGCTGTGAGTCCAGTTTTAGTTTCCGACGTTTCACTTCAGGTTTACTGTATCCCTTGGATCGTCTTATTGACGATAAAACACAGAAATTGCATCCGAATTTAATACAAAAGGCACAATCTTGACTTAAGTACAAGAGGACTAAAACTCTAACTTTCTATGATTTGAACCTCTGCTGTGAGTCTAGTTTTAGTTTCCGATGCTACACTTCAGGTTTACTGTATCCCTTGGACCTTCTTATTGACGATGAAACACAGAAATTGCATCCGAATTTAATACAAAAGGCACAATGCCGACTTAAGTACAAGAGGACTGAAACTGTAACTTTCTATGATTTGAATCTCTGCTGTGAGTCCAGTTTAAGTTTCCGATGCTTCACTTCAGGTTTACTGTATCCCTTGGACCTTCTTATTGACGATGAAACACAGGAATTGCATCCGAATTTAATACAAAAGGCACAATGCCGAATTAAGTACAAGAGCACTGATACTCTAACTTTCTATGATTTGAACCTCTGCTGTGAGTCCAGTTTTAGTTTCCGATGCTTCACTTCAGGTTTACTGTATCCCTTGGACCTTCTTATTGACGATGAAACACAGAAATTGCATCCGAATTTAATATAAAAGGCACAATGCCGACTTAAGTACAAGAGGACTGATACTCTAACTTTCTATGATTTGAACCCCTCCTGTGAGTCCAGTTTTAGATTCCGATGCTTAACTTCTGGTTTACTGTATCCCTTGGACCTTCTTATTGACAATGAAACACAGAAATTGCATTCGAATTTAATACAAAAGGCACAATGCCGACTTACGTACAAGAGGACTGAAACTCTAACTTTCTATGATTTGAATCTCTGCTGTGAGTCCAGTTTTAGTTTCCGATGCTTAACTTCAGGTTTACTGTATCCCTTGGACCTTCTTATTGACGATGAAACACAGAAATTGCATCCGAATTTAATACAAAAGTCACAATGCCGACTTAAGTACAAGAGGACTGAAACTCTAACTTTCTATGATTTGAACCTCTGCTGTGAGTTCAGTTTTAGTTTCCGATACTTCACTTCAGGTTAACTGTGTCCCTTAGACCTTCTTATTGACGATGAAACACAGAAATTTCATCCGAATTTAATACAAAAGGAACAATGCCGACTTAAGTACAAGAGGACTGATACTCTAACTTTCGATGATTTGAACCTCTCCTGTGAGTCCAGTTTTAGATTCCGATGCTTCACTTTAGCTTTACTGTATCCCTTGGACCCTCTTATTGACGATGAAACACAGCATTGCATCCGAATTTAATACAAAAGGCACAATGCCGACTTAAGTACAAGAGGACTGAAACTCTAAATTTCTATGATTTGAACCTCTGCTGTGAGTCCAGTTTTAGTTTCCGATGCTTCACTTCAGGTATACTGTATCCCTTGGACCTTCTTATTAACGATGAAACATAGAAATTGCATCCGAAGTTAATACAAAAGGCACAATGCCGACTTGAGTAGAAGAGGACTGAAACTCTAACTTTCTATGATTTGAAACTCTGCTGTGAGTCCACTTTTAGTTTCCGATGCTTCACTTCAGGTTTACTGTATCCCTTGGACCCTCTTATTGACGATGAAACACAGAAATTGCATCCGAAATTAATAAAAAACGCACAATGCCGACTTAAGTTCAAGAGGACTGATACTCTAACTTTCTATGATTTGAACCCCTCCTGTGAGTCCAGTTTTAGATTCCGATGCTTAACTTCAGGTTTACTGTATCCCTTGGACCTTCTTATTGACGATGAAACACAGAATTTGCATCCGAATTTAATACAAAAGGCACAATGCCGACTTAAGTACAAGAGGACTGAAACTCTAACTTTCTATGATTTGAACCTCTGCTGTGAGTCCATTTTTAGATTCCGATGCTTAACTTCAGGTTTACTGTATCCCTTGGACTTTCTTGTAGACGATGAAACACAGAAATTGCATCCGAATTTAATACAAAAGGCACAATGCCGACTTATGTGCAAGAGGACTGAATCTCTAACTTTCTATGATTTGAACCTCTGCTGTGAGTCCAGTTTTAGTTTCCGATGCTTCACTTAAGGTTTACTGTATCCCTTGGACCATCTTATTGACGATGAAACACAGAAATTGCATTCGAATTTAATACAAAAGGCACAGTGCCGACTTACGTACAAGAGGACTGAAACTCTAACTTTCTATGATTTGAACCTGTGCTGTGAGTCCAGTTTTAGTTTGCGATGCTTCACTTCAGGTTTACTGTATCCCTTGGACCTTCTTATTGACGATGAAACACAGAAATAGCATCCGAATTTAATACAAAAGGCACAATGCCGACTTAAGTACAAGAGGAATGAAACTCTAACTTTCTATGATTTGAACCTCTGCTGTTAGTCCAGTTTTAGTTTCCGATGCTTCACTTCAGGTTTACTGTGTCCCTTGGACCTTCTTATTGACCATGAAACACAGAAATTGCATCCGAATTTAATAAAAAAGGCATAATGCCGACTTAAGTACAAGAGGACTGAAACTCTAACTTTTTTATGATTTGACCCTCTGCTGTGAGGCCAGTTTTAGTTTCCGATGTTTCACTTCAGGTTTACTGTATCCCTGGGACCTTCTTATTGACGATGAAAAACAGAAATTGCATCTGACTTTCATAAAAAGGCACAATGCCGACTTAAGTACAAGAGGACAGATACTCTAACTTTCTATGATTTGAACCCCTCCTGTGAGTCCAGTTTTAGATTCCGATGCTTAACCTCAGGTTTACTGTATCCCTTGGACCTTCTTATTGACGATGAAACACAGAAATTGCATCCGAATTTAATTCAAAAGGCACAATGCCGACTTAAGTACAAGATTACTGATACTCTAAATTTCGATGATTTGAACCTCTCCTGTGAGTCCAGTTTTAGATTTCGATGCTTCACTTCAGGTTTACTGTATCCCTTGGACCCTCTTATTGACCATGAAACACAGAAATTGCATCCGAATTTAATACAAAAGGCACAATGCCGACTTAAGTACAAGAGGACTGAAACTCTAACTTTCTATGATTTGAACCTCTGCTGTGAGTCCAGTTTTAGTTTCCGATGCATCACTTCAGGTGTACTGTATCCCTTGGACCTTCTTAGTGACGATGAAACATAGAAATTGCATCTGAAGTTAATACAAAAGGCACAATGCCGACTTAAGTAGAAGAGGACTGAAACTGTAACTTTCTATGATTTGATCCTCTGCTGTGAGTCCAGTTTAAGTTTCCGATGCTTCACTTTAGGTTTACTGTATCCCTTGGACCTTCTTATTGACGATGAAACACAGAAATTGCATCCGATTTTGATACAAAAGGCACAATGCCGACTTAAGTACAAGAGGACTGATACTCTAACTTTCTATGATTTGAACCACTGCTGTGAGTCCAGTTTTAGTTTCCGATGCTTCACTTCAGGTTTACTGAATCCCTTGGACCTTCTTATTGACGATGAAACACAGAAATTGCATCCGAATTTAATATAAAAGGCACAATGCTGACATAAGTACAAGAGGACTGATACTCTAACTTTCTATGATTTGAACCTCTCCTGTGAGTCCAGTTTTAGATTCCGATGCTTAACTTCAGGTTTACTGTATCCCTTGGACCTTCTTATTGACGATGAAACACAGAAATTGCATCTGAATTTAATAAAACCGACACAATGCCGACTTAAGTACAAGAGGACTGATACTCTAACTTTCTATGATTTGAACCCCTCCTGTGTGTTCAGTTTTAGTTTCCGATGCTTCACTTCAGGTTTACTGTATCCCTTGGACCTTCTTACTGACGATGAAACACAGAAATTGCATCCGAATTTAATACAAAAGGCACAATGCCGACTTAAGTACAAGGGGACAGATACTCTAACTTTCTATGATTTGAACCTCTCCTGTGAGTCCAGTTTTAGATTCCGATGCTTCACTTTAGGTTTACTGTATCCTTTGGACTTCCTTATAGACGATGAAACACAGAAATTGCATCCGAATTTAATACAGAAGGCACAATGCCGACTTAAATACAAGAGGACTGATACTCTAACTTTCTATGATTTGAACCCCTCCTGTGAGTCCAGTTTTAGATTCCGATGCTTAACTTCTGGTTTACTGTATCCCTTGGACCTTCTTATTGACGATGAAACACAGAAATTGCATCCGAATTTAATACAAAAGGCACAATGCCGACTTAAGTACAAGAGTACTGAAACTCTACCTTTCTATGATTTGAACCTCTGCTGTGAGTACAGTTTTAGTTTCCGATGGTTCACTTCAGGTTTACTGTATTCCTTGGACCTTCTTATTGACGATGAATCACAGAAATTGCATCCGAATTTAATACAAAAGGCACAATGCCGACTTAAGTACAAGAGGACTAAAACTATAACTTTCTATGATTTGAACCTCTGCTGTGAGTACAGTTTTAGTTTCCGATGCTTCACTTCAGGTTTACTGTATCCCTTGGACCTTGTTATTGACGATGAAACACAGAAATTGCATCCGAATTTAATACAAACGGCACAATGCCGACTTAAGTACAAGAGGACTGAAACTCTAACTTTCTATGATTTAAACCTCTGCTGTGGGTTTAGTTTTAGTTTCCGATGCTTAACTTCAGGTTTACTGCATCCCTTGGACCTTCCTATTGACGATGAGACACAGAAATTGCATGCGAGTTTAATAAAAAAGGCACAATGCCAACTTAAGTACAAGAGGACAGATACTCTAACTTTCTATGATTTGAACCCCTCCTGTGAGTCCAGTTATAGTTTCCGATGCTTCACTTCAGGTTTACTGTATCCCTTGGACCTTCTTATTGACGATGAAACACAGAAATTGCATCCGAATTTAATAAAAAAGGCACAATGCCGACTTAAGTACAAGAGGACTGATACTCTAACTTTCTATGACTTGAACCCCTCCTGTGAGTCCAGTTTTAGATTCCGATGCTTAACCTCTGGTTTACTGTATCCCTTGGACCTTCTTATTGACGATGAAACACAGAAATTGCATCCGAATTTAATACAAAAGGCACAATGCGGACTTAAGTACAAGCGGACTGAAACTCTAACTTTCTATGATTTGAACCTCTGCTGTGAGTCCAGTTTTAGTTTCCGATGCTTCACTTCAGGTTTACTGTATCCCTTGTACCTTCTTATTGACGATGAAACACAGAAATTGCATCCGAATTCAATACAAAAGGCACAATGCCGACTTAAGTACAAGAGGACTGAAACTCTAACTTTCTATGATTTGAACCTCTGCTGTGAGTCCAGTATTAGTTTCCGATGCTTCACTTCAGGTTTACTGTATCCCTTGGACCTTCTTCTTGATGTTGAAACACAGAAATTGCATTCGAATTTAATACAAAAGGCACAATGCCGACTTACGTACAGGAGGACTGAAACTCTAACTTTCTATGATTTGAACCTCTGCTGTGAGTCCAGTTTTAGTTTCCGATGCTTAACTTCAGGTTTACTGTATCCCTTGGACCTTCTTATTGACGATGAAACACAGAATTTGCATCCGAATTTAATAGAAAAGGCACAATGCCGACTTAAGTACAAGAGGACTGATACTCTAACTTTCTATGATTTGAACCTCTCCTGTGAGTCCAGTTTTCGATTCCGATGCTTCACTTAAGGTTTACTGTATCCCTTCGACCATCTTATTGACGATGAAACACAGAAATTGCATTCGAATTTAATACAAAAGGCACAGTGCCGACTTACGTACAAGAGGACTGAAACTCTAACTTTCTATGATTTGAACCTGTGCTGTGAGTCCAGTTTTAGTTTGCGATGCTTCACTTCAGGTTTACTGAATCCCTTGGACCTTCTTATTGACGATGAAACACAGAAATAGCATCCGAATTTAATACAAAAGGCACAATGCCGACTTAAGTACAAGAGGAATGAAACTCTAACTTTCTATGATTTGAACCTCTGCTGTTAGTCCAGTTTTAGTTTCCGATGCTTCACTTCAGGTTTACTGTGTCCCTTGGACCTTCTTATTGACTATGAAACACAGAAATTGCATCCGAATTTAATAAAAAAGGCATAATGCCGACTTAAGTACAAGAGGACTGAAACTCTAACTTTTTTAAGATTTGACCCTCTGCTGTGAGGCCAGTTTTAGTTTCCGATGCTTCACTTCAGGTTTACTGTATCCCTGGGACCTTCTTATTGACGATGAAAAACAGAAATTGCATCTGACTTTCATAAAAAGGCACAATGCCGACTTAAGTACAAGAGGACAGATACTCTAACTTTCTATGATTTGAACCCCTCCTGTGAGTCCAGTTTTAGATTCCGATGCTTAACCTCAGGTTTACTGTATCCCTTGGACCTTCTTATTGACGATGAAACACAGAAATTGCATCCGAATTTAATTCAAAAGGCACAATGCCGACTTAAGTACAAGATTACTGATACTCTAACTTTCGATGATTTGAACCTCTCCTGTGAGTCCAGTTTTAGATTTCGATGCTTCACTTCAGGTTTACTGTATCCCTTGGACCCTCTTATTGACCATGAAACACAGAAATTGCATCCGAATTTAATACAAAAGGCACAATGCCGACTTAAGTACAAGAGGACTGAAACTCTAACTTTCTATGATTTGAACCTCTGCTGTGAGTCCAGTTTTAGTTTCCGATGCATCACTTCAGGTGTACTGTATCCCTTGGACCTTCTTAGTGACGATGAAACAAAGAAATTGCATCTGAAGTTAATACAAAAGGCACAATGCCGACTTAAGTAGAAGAGGACTGAAACTGTAACTTTCTATGATTTGATCCTCTGCTGTGAGTCCAGTTTAAGTTTCCGATGCTTCACTTTAGGTTTACTGTATCCCTTGGACCTTCTTATTGACGATGAAACACAGAAATTGCATCCGATTTTGATACAAAAGGCACAATGCCGACTTAAGTACAAGAGGACTGATACTCTAACTTTCTATGATTTGAACCACTGCTGTGAGTCCAGTTTTAGTTTCCGATGCTTCACTTCAGGTTTACTGAATCCCTTGGACCTTCTTATTGACGATGAAACACAGAAATTGCATCCGAATTTAATATAAAAGGCACAATGCTGACATAAGTACAAGAGGACTGATACTCTAACTTTCTATGATTTGAACCTCTCCTGTGAGTCCAGTTTTAGATTCCGATGCTTAACTTCAGGTTTACTGTATCCCTTGGACCTTCTTATTGACGATGAAACACAGAAATTGCATCTGAATTTAATAAAACCGACACAATGCCGACTTAAGTACAAGAGGACTGATACTCTAACTTTCTATGATTTGAACCCCTCCTGTGTGTTCAGTTTTAGTTTCCGATGCTTCACTTCAGGTTTACTGTATCCCTTGGACCTTCTTACTGACGATGAAACACAGAAATTGCATCCGAATTTAATACAAAAGGCACAATGCCGACTTAAGTACAAGAGGACAGATACTCTAACTTTCTATGATTTGAACCTCTCCTGTGAGTCCAGTTTTAGATTCCGATGCTTCACTTTAGGTTTACTGTATCCTTTGGACTTCCTTATAGACGATGAAACACAGAAATTGCATCCGAATTTAATACAGAAGGCACAATGCCGACTTAAATACAAGAGGACTGATACTCTAACTTTCTATGATTTGAACCCCTCCTGTGAGTCCAGTTTTAGATTCCGATGCTTAACTTCTGGTTTACTGTATCCCTTGGACCTTCTTATTGACGATGAAACACAGAAATTGCATCCGAATTTAATACAAAAGGCACAATGCCGACTTAAGTACAAGAGTACTGAAACTCTAACTTTCTATGATTTGAACCTCTGCTGTGAGTACAGTTTTAGTTTCCGATGGTTCACTTCAGGTTTACTGTATTCCTTGGACCTTCTTATTGACGATGAATCACAGAAATTGCATCCGAATTTAATACAAAAGGCACAATGCCGACTTAAGTACAAGAGGACTAAAACTATAACTTTCTATGATTTGAACCTCTGCTGTGAGTACAGTTTTAGTTTCCGATGCTTCACTTCAGGTTTACTGTATCCCTTGGACCTTGTTATTGACGATGAAACACAGAAATTGCATCCGAATTTAATACAAACGGCACAATGCCGACTTAAGTACAAGAGGACTGAAACTCTAACTTTCTATGATTTAAACCTCTGCTGTGGGTTTAGTTTTAGTTTCCGATGCTTAACTTCAGGTTTACTGCATCCCTTGGACCTTCCTATTGACGATGAGACACAGAAATTGCATGCGAGTTTAATAAAAAAGGCACAATGCCAACTTAAGTACAAGAGGACAGATACTCTAACTTTCTATGATTTGAACCCCTCCTGTGAGTCCAGTTATAGTTTCCGATGCTTCACTTCAGGCTTACTGTATCCCTTGGACCTTCTTATTGACGATGAAACACAGAAATTGCATCCGAATTTAATAAAAAAGGCACAATGCCGACTTAAGTACAAGAGGACTGATACTCTAACTTTCTATGACTTGAACCCCTCCTGTGAGTCCAGTTTTAGATTCCGATGCTTAACCTCTGGTTTACTGTATCCCTTGGACCTTCTTATTGACGATGAAACACAGAAATTGCATCCGAATTTAATACAAAAGGCACAATGCGGACTTAAGTACAAGCGGACTGAAACTCTAACTTTCTATGATTTGAACCTCTGCTGTGAGTCCAGTTTTAGTTTCCGATGCTTCACTTCAGGTTTACTGTATCCCTTGTACCTTCTTATTGACGATGAAACACAGAAATTGCATCCGAATTCAATTCAAAAGGCACAATGCCGACTTAAGTACAAGAGGACTGAAACTCTAACTTTCTATGATTTAAACCTCTGCTGTGGGTCCAGTTTTAGTTTCCGATGCTTCACTTCAGGTTTACTGTATCCCTTGGACCTTCTTATTGACGATGAAACACAGAAATTGCATTCGAATTTAATACAAAAGGCACAATGCCGACTTACGTACAAGAGGACTGAAACTCTAACTTTCTATGATTTGAACCTCTGCTGTGAGTCCAGTTTTAGTTTCCGATGCTTAACTTCAGGTTTACTGTATCCCTTGGACCTTCTTATTGACGATGAAACACAGAATTTGCATCCGAATTTAATAGAAAAGGCACAATGCCGACTTAAGTACAAGAGGACTGATACTCTAACTTTCTATGATTTGAACCTCTCCTGTGAGTCCAGTTTTCGATTCCGATGCTTCACTTCGGGTTTACTGTATCTCTTGGACCCTCGTATTGACGATGAAACACAGAAATTGCATCCGAATTTAATACAAAAGGCACAATGCCGACTAAAGTGCAAGAGGACTGAATCTCTAACTTTCTATGATTTGAACCTCTGCTGTGAGTCCAGTTTTAGTTTCCGATGCTTCACTTAAGGTTTACTGTATCCCTTGGACCTTCTTATTGACGATGAAACACAGAAATTGCATTCGAATTTAATACAAAAGGCACAATGCCGACTTACGTACAAGAGGACTGAAACTCTAACTTTCTGTGATTTGAACCTCTGCTGTGGGTCCAGTTTTAGTTTCCGATGCTTAACTTCAGGTTTACTGTATCCCTTGGACCTTCTTATTGACGATGAAACACAGAAATTGCATCCGAATTTAATACAAAAGGCACAATGCCGACTTAAGTACAAGAGGACTGAAACTCTAACTTTCTATGATTTGAACCCCTCCTGTGAGTCCAGTTTTAGATTCCGATGCTTAACTTCTGGTTTACTGTATCCCTTGGACCTTCTTATTGACGATGAAACACAGAAATTGCATCCGAATTTAATACAAAAGGCACAATGCCGACTTAAGTACAACAGTACTGAAACTCTAACTTTCTATGATTTGAACCTCTGCTCTGAGTCCAGTTTTAGTTTCCGATGCTTCACTTCAGGTTTACTGTATTTTTGGACCTTCTTATTGACGATGAAACACAGAAATTGCATTCGAATTTAATACAAAAGGCACAATGCCGACTTACGTACAAGAGGACTGAAACTCTAACTTTCTGTGATTTGAACCTCTGCTGTGGGTCCAGTTTTAGTTTCCGATGCTTAACTTCAGGTTTACTGTATCCCTTGGACCTTCTTATTGACGATGAAACACAGAAATTGCATCCGATTTTGATACAAAAGGCACAATGCCGACTTAAGTACAAGAGGACTGATACTCTAACTTTCTATGATTTGAACCACTGCTGTGAGTCCAGTTTTAGTTTCCGATGCTTCACTTCAGGTTTACTGAATCCCTTGGACCTTCTTATTGACGATGAAACACAGAAATTGCATCCGAATTTAATATAAAAGGCACAATGCTGACATAAGTACAAGAGGACTGATACTCTAACTTTCTATGATTTGAACCTCTCCTGTGAGTCCAGTTTTAGATTCCGATGCTTAACTTCAGGTTTACTGTATCCCTTGGACCTTCTTATTGACGATGAAACACAGAAATTGCATCTGAATTTAATAAAACCGACACAATGCCGACTTAAGTACAAGAGGACTGATACTCTAACTTTCTATGATTTGAACCCCTCCTGTGTGTTCAGTTTTAGTTTCCGATGCTTCACTTCAGGTTTACTGTATCCCTTGGACCTTCTTACTGACGATGAAACACAGAAATTGCATCCGAATTTAATACAAAAGGCACAATGCCGACTTAAGTACAAGAGGACAGATACTCTAACTTTCTATGATTTGAACCTCTCCTGTGAGTCCAGTTTTAGATTCCGATGCTTCACTTTAGGTTTACTGTATCCTTTGGACTTCCTTATAGACGATGAAACACAGAAATTGCATCCGAATTTAATACAGAAGGCACAATGCCGACTTAAATACAAGAGGACTGATACTCTAACTTTCTATGATTTGAACCCCTCCTGTGAGTCCAGTTTTAGATTCCGATGCTTAACTTCTGGTTTACTGTATCCCTTGGACCTTCTTATTGACGATGAAACACAGAAATTGCATCCGAATTTAATACAAAAGGCACAATGCCGACTTAAGTACAAGAGTACTGAAACTCTAACTTTCTATGATTTGAACCTCTGCTGTGAGTACAGTTTTAGTTTCCGATGGTTCACTTCAGGTTTACTGTATTCCTTGGACCTTCTTATTGACGATGAATCACAGAAATTGCATCCGAATTTAATACAAAAGGCACAATGCCGACTTAAGTACAAGAGGACTAAAACTATAACTTTCTATGATTTGAACCTCTGCTGTGAGTACAGTTTTAGTTTCCGATGCTTCACTTCAGGTTTACTGTATCCCTTGGACCTTGTTATTGACGATGAAACACAGAAATTGCATCCGAATTTAATACAAACGGCACAATGCCGACTTAAGTACAAGAGGACTGAAACTCTAACTTTCTATGATTTAAACCTCTGCTGTGGGTTTAGTTTTAGTTTCCGATGCTTAACTTCAGGTTTACTGCATCCCTTGGACCTTCCTATTGACGATGAGACACAGAAATTGCATGCGAGTTTAATAAAAAAGGCACAATGCCAACTTAAGTACAAGAGGACAGATACTCTAACTTTCTATGATTTGAACCCCTCCTGTGAGTCCAGTTATAGTTTCCGATGCTTCACTTCAGGCTTACTGTATCCCTTGGACCTTCTTATTGACGATGAAACACAGAAATTGCATCCGAATTTAATAAAAAAGGCACAATGCCGACTTAAGTACAAGAGGACTGATACTCTAACTTTCTATGACTTGAACCCCTCCTGTGAGTCCAGTTTTAGATTCCGATGCTTAACCTCTGGTTTACTGTATCCCTTGGACCTTCTTATTGACGATGAAACACAGAAATTGCATCCGAATTTAATACAAAAGGCACAATGCGGACTTAAGTACAAGCGGACTGAAACTCTAACTTTCTATGATTTGAACCTCTGCTGTGAGTCCAGTTTTAGTTTCCGATGCTTCACTTCAGGTTTACTGTATCCCTTGTACCTTCTTATTGACGATGAAACACAGAAATTGCATCCGAATTCAATTCAAAAGGCACAATGCCGACTTAAGTACAAGAGGACTGAAACTCTAACTTTCTATGATTTAAACCTCTGCTGTGGGTCCAGTTTTAGTTTCCGATGCTTCACTTCAGGTTTACTGTATCCCTTGGACCTTCTTATTGACGATGAAACACAGAAATTGCATTCGAATTTAATACAAAAGGCACAATGCCGACTTACGTACAAGAGGACTGAAACTCTAACTTTCTATGATTTGAACCTCTGCTGTGAGTCCAGTTTTAGTTTCCGATGCTTAACTTCAGGTTTACTGTATCCCTTGGACCTTCTTATTGACGATGAAACACAGAATTTGCATCCGAATTTAATAGAAAAGGCACAATGCCGACTTAAGTACAAGAGGACTGATACTCTAACTTTCTATGATTTGAACCTCTCCTGTGAGTCCAGTTTTCGATTCCGATGCTTCACTTCGGGTTTACTGTATCTCTTGGACCCTCGTATTGACGATGAAACACAGAAATTGCATCCGAATTTAATACAAAAGGCACAATGCCGACTAAAGTGCAAGAGGACTGAATCTCTAACTTTCTATGATTTGAACCTCTGCTGTGAGTCCAGTTTTAGTTTCCGATGCTTCACTTAAGGTTTACTGTATCCCTTGGACCTTCTTATTGACGATGAAACACAGAAATTGCATTCGAATTTAATACAAAAGGCACAATGCCGACTTACGTACAAGAGGACTGAAACTCTAACTTTCTGTGATTTGAACCTCTGCTGTGGGTCCAGTTTTAGTTTCCGATGCTTAACTTCAGGTTTACTGTATCCCTTGGACCTTCTTATTGACGATGAAACACAGAAATTGCATCCGAATTTAATACAAAAGGCACAATGCCGACTTAAGTACAAGAGGACTGAAACTCTAACTTTCTATGATTTGAACCCCTCCTGTGAGTCCAGTTTTAGATTCCGATGCTTAACTTCTGGTTTACTGTATCCCTTGGACCTTCTTATTGACGATGAAACACAGAAATTGCATCCGAATTTAATACAAAAGGCACAATGCCGACTTAAGTACAACAGTACTGAAACTCTAACTTTCTATGATTTGAACCTCTGCTCTGAGTCCAGTTTTAGTTTCCGATGCTTCACTTCAGGTTTACTGTATTTTTGGACCTTCTTATTGACGATGAAACACAGAAATTGCATCCGACTTTAATACAAAAGGCACAATGCCGACTTAAGTACAAGTGGACTGAAACTCTAACTTTCTATGATTTGAACCTCTGCTGTGAGTCCAGTTTTAGTTTCCGATGCTTCACTTCAGGTTTACTGTATCCCGTGGACCTTCTTATTGACGATGAAACACAGAAATTGCATCCGAATTTAATACAAAGGGCACAATGCCGACTTAAGTACAAGAGGACTGAAACTCTAACTTTCTATGATTTAAACCTCTGCTGTGGGTCCAGTTTTAGTTTCCGATGCTTCACTTCATGTTTACTGTATCCCTTGGACCTTCCTATTGACGATGAAACACAGAAATTGCATCCAAATTTAATACAAAATGCACAATGCCGACTTAAGTAAAAGAGGACTGATACTCTAACTTTCTATGATTTGAACCTCTCCTGTGAGTCCAGTTTTAGATTCCGATGTTTCACTTCAGGTTTACTGTATCCCTTGGAGCTTCTTATTGACGATGAAACACAGAATGTGCATCGGAATTTAATACAAAAGGCACAATGCCGACTTACGTACAAGAGGGCTGAAACTCTAACTTTCTATGATTTGAACCTCTGCTGTGAGTCCAGTTTTAGTTTCCGATGCTTCACTTCAGGTTTACTGTACGATTTGGACCTTCTTATTGACGATGAAACACAGAAATTGCATCCGAATTTAATACAAAAGGCAAATTGCTGACTTAAGTACAAGGGGACTGAAACTATCACTTTCTATGATTTGAACCTCTGCTGTGAGTCCAGTTTTAGTTTCCGATGCTTAACTTCAGGTCTACTGTATCCTTTGGACCTTCTTATTGACGATGAAACACAGAATTTGCATCCGAATTTAATAGAAAAGGCACAATGCCGACTTAAGTACAAGAGGACTGATACTCTAACTTTCTGTGATTTGAACCTCTCCTGTGAGTCCAGTTTTAGTTTCCGAAGCTTCTCTTCAGGTTTACTGTATCCCTGGGACCTTCTTATTGACGATGAAAGACAGAAATTGCATCTGACTTTAATAAAAAAAGCACAATGCCGACTTAAGTACAAGAGGACAGATACTCTAACTTTCTATGATTTGAACCCCTCCTGTGAGGCCAGTTTTAGAGTCCGATGCTTAACTTCAGGTTTACTGTATCCCATGGACCTTCTTATTGAAGATGAAACATAGAAATTGCATCCGAATTTAATATAAAAGGCACAATGCCGACTTAAGTACAAGAGGACTGATACTCTAACTTTCCATGATTTGAACCCCTCCTGTAAGTCCAGTTTTAAATTCCGATGCTTAACTTCAGGTTTACTGTATCCCTTGGACCTTCTTATTGACGATGAAACACAGAAATTGCATCCGAATTTAATAAAAACGACACAAATCCGACTTAAGTACAAGAGGACTGATACTCTAAGTTTCTATGATTTGAACCCCTCCTGTGAGTCCAGTTTTAGTTTCCGATGCTTCACTTCAGGTTTACTGTATCCCTTAGACCTTCTTACTGACGATGAAACACAGAAATTGCATCCGAATTTAATAAAGAAGGCACAATGCCGACTTAAGTACAAGAGGACTGATACTCTAACTTTCTATGATTTGAACTCCTCCTGTGAGTCCAGTTATAGATTCCGATGCTTATCTTCTGGTTTACTGTATCCCTTGGACGTTCTTATTGACGATGAAACACAGAAATTGCATCCGAATTTAATACAAAAGGCACAATGCCGACTTAAGTACAAGAGGACTGAAACTCTAACTTTCTATGATTTGAACCTTTGCTGTGTGTCCAGTTTTAGTTTCCGATGCTTCACTTCAGGTTTACTGTATCTCTTGGACCTTCTTATTCACGATGAAACACAGAAATTGCATCCGAATTTAATACAAAAGGCACAATGCCGACTTAAGTACAAGAGGACTGAAACTCTAACTTTCTATGATTTAAACCTCTGCTGTGGGTCCAGTTTTAGTTTCCGATGCTTCACTTCATGTTTACTGTATCCCTTGGACCTTCCTATTGACGATGAAACACAGAAATTGCATCCGAATTTAATAAAAAACGCACAATGCCAACTTAAGTACAAGAGGACTGATACTCTAATTTTCTATGATTTGAACTCCTCCTGTGAGTCCAGTTTTAGTTTCCGATGCTTAACTTCAGGTTTACTGTATCCCTTGGACCTTCTTATTGACGATGAAACACAGAAATTGCATCCGAATTTAATAAAAAAGGCACAATGCCGACTTAAGTACAAGAGGACTGATACTCTAACTTTCTATGATTTGAGTCCCTTCTGTGAGTCCAGTTTTAGATTCCGATGCTTAAAGTCTGGTTTACTGTATCCCTTGGACCTTCTTATTGACGATGAAACACAGAAATTGCATCCGAATTTAATACAAAAGGCACAATGCCGACTTAAGTAAAAGAGGACTGATACTCTAACTTCCTATGATTTGAACCTCTGCTGTGAGTCCAGTTTTAGTTTCCGATGCTTCACTTCAGGTTTACTGTATCAATTGGACCTTCTTATTGACGATGAAACACAGAAATTGCATCCGAATTTAATACAAAAGGCAAATTGCTGACTTAAGTACAAGAGGACTGAAACTCTCACTTTCTATGATTTGAACCTCTGCTGTGAGTCCAGTTTTAGTTTCCGATGCTTAACTTCAGGTTTACTGTATCCCTTGGACCTTCTTATTGACGATGAAACACAGAATTTCCATCCGAATTTAATAGAAAAGGCACAATGCCGAATTAAGTACAAGAGGACTGATACTCTAACTTTCTGTGATTTGAACCTCTCCTGTGAGTCCAGTTTTAGATTCCGATGCTTCACTTCGGTTTTACTGTATCCCTTGGACCCTCGTATTGACGATGAAACACAGAAATTGCATCCGAATGTAATACAAAAGGCACAATGCCGACTTACGTACAAGAGGACTGAAACTCTAACTTTCTATGATTTGAACCTCTGCTGTGAGTCCAGTTTTAGTTTCCGATGCTTAACTTCAGGTTTACTGTATCCCTTGGACCTTCTTATTGACGATGAAACACAGAAATTGCATCCGAATTTAATACAAAAGGCACAATGCCGACTTAAGTACAAGAGGACTGAAACTCTAACTTTCTATGATTTGAACCTCTGCTGTGCGTCCAGTTTTAGTTTCCGATGCTTCACTTCAGGTTTACTGTGTCCCTTGGACCTTCTTATTGACGATGAAACACAGAAATTGCATCCGAATTTAATAAGAAAGGCTCAATGCCGACTTAAGTACAAGAGGACTGAAACTCTAACTTTCTGTGATTTGAACCTCTCCTGTGAGTCCAGTTTTAGTTTCCGAAGCTTCACTTCAGGTTACTGTATCCCTGGGACCTTCTTATTGACGATGAAAGACAGAAATTGCATCTGACTTTAATAAAAAAGGCACAATGCCGACTTAAGTACAAGAGGACAGATACTCTAACTTTCTATGATTTGAACCCCTCCTGTGAGGCCAGTTTTCGATTCCGATGCTTAACTACAGGTTTACTGTATCCCATGGACCTTCTTATTGAAGATGAAACATAGAAATTGCATCCGAATTTAATATAAAAGGCACAATGCCGACTTAAGTACAAGAGGACTGATACTCTAACTTTCTATGATTTGAACCCCTCCTGCGAGTCCAGTTTCAAATTCCGATGCTTAACTTCTGGTTTACTGTATCCCTTGGACCTTCTTATTGACGATGAAACACAGAAATTGCATCCGAATTTAATAAAAACGACACAATGCCGACTTAAGTACAAGAGAAATGATACTCTAACTTTCTATGATTTGAACCCCTCCTGTGAGTCCAGTTTTAGTTTCCGATGCTTAACTTCAGGTTTACTGTATCCCATGGACCTTCTTATTGACGATGAAACACAGAAATTGCATCCGAATTTAATAAAAAAGGCACAATGCCGACTTAAGTACAAGAGGACTGATACTCTAACTTTCTATGATTTGAACCCCTTCTGTGAGTCCAGTTTTAGATTCCGATGCTTAACCTCTGGTTTACTGTATCCCTTGTACCTTCTTATTGACGATGAAACACAGAAATTGCATCCGAATTTAATACAAAAGGCACAATGCCGACTTAAGTAAAAGAGGACTGATACTCTAACTTCCTATGATTTGAACCTCTGGTGTGAGTCCAGTTTTAGATTCCGATGTTTCACTTCAGGTTTACTGTATCCCTTGGAGCTTCTTATTGACGATGAAACCCAGAATGTGCATCGGAATTTAATACAAAAGGCACAATGCCGACTTACGTACAAGAGGACTGAAACTCTAACTTTCTATGATTTGAACCTCTGCTGTGAGTCCAGTTTTAGTTTCCGATGCTTAATTTCAGGTTTACCGTATCCCTTGGACCTTCTTATTGACGATGAAACACAGAAATTGCATCCGAATTTAATACAAAAGGCACAATGCCGACTTAAGTACAAGAGGACTGAAACTCTAACTTTCTATGATTTGAAGCTCTGCTGTGAGTCCAGTTTTAGTTTCCGATGCTTCACTTCAGGTTTACTGTATCAATTGGACCTTCTTTTTGACGATGAAACACAGAAAATGCATCCGAATTTAATACAAAAGGCAAATTGCTGACTTAAGTACAAGAGGACTGAAACTCTCACTTTCTATGATTTGAACCTCTGCTGTGAGTCCAGTTTTAGTTTCCGATGCTTAACTTCAGGTTTACTGTATCCCTTGGACCTTCTTATTGACGATGAAACACAGAATTTCCATCCGAATTTAATAGAAAAGGCACAATGCCGACTTAAGTACAAGAGGACTGATACTCTAACTTTCTGTGATTTGAACCTCTCCTGTGAGTCCAGTTTTAGATTCCGATGCTTCACTTCGGTTTTACTGTACCCCTTGGACCCTCGTATTGACGATGAAACACAGAAATTGCATCCGAATGTAATACAAAAGGCACAATGCCGACTTACGTATAAGAGGACTGAAACTCTAACTTTCTGTGATTTGAACCTCTGCTGTGAGTCCAGTTTTAGTTTCCGATGCTTAACTTCAGGTTTACTGTATCCCTTGGACCTTCTTATTGACGATGAAACACAGAAATTGCATCCGAATTTAATACAAAAGGCACAATGCCGACTTAAGTACAAGAGGACTGAAACTCTAACTTTCTATGATTTGAACATCTGCTGTGAGTCTAGTTTTAGTTTCCGATGCTTCACTTCAGGTTTACTGTGTCCCTTGGACCTTCTTATTGACGATGAAACACAGAAATTGCGTCCGAATTTAATAAGAAAGGCACAATGCCGACTTAAGTACAAGAGGACTGAAACTCTTACTTTCTATGATTTGAACCTCTGCTGTGAGTCCAGTTTTAGTTTCCGAAGCTTCACTTCAGGTTTACTGTATACCTGGGACCTTCTTATTGACGATGAAAGACAGAAATTGCATCTGACTTTAATAAAAGAGGCACAATGCCGACTTAAGTACAAGTGGACAGATACTCTAACTTACTATGATTTGAACCCCTCCTGTGAGGCCAGTTTTAGATTCCGATGCTTAACTTCAGGTTTACTGTTTCCCATGGACCTTCTTATTGAAGAACAAACATAGAAATTGCATCCGAATTTAATATAAAAGGCACAATGCCGACTTAAGTACAAGAGAACTGATACTCTAATTTTCTATGATTTGAACCCCTCCTGTGAGTCCAGTGTTAAAATCAGATGCTTAACTTCAGGTTTACTGTATCCCTTGGACCTTCTAATTGACGATGAAACACAGAAATTGCATCCGAATTTAATACAAAATGCACAATGCCGACCTGAGTACAAGAGGACTGAAACTCTAACTTTCTATGATTTAAACCTCTGCTGTGGGTCGAGTTTTAGTTTCCGATGCTTCACATCATGTTTACTGTATCCCTTGGACCTTCTTATTGACGATGAAACACAGAATTTGCATCCGAATTTAATAAAAAAGGCACAATGCCAACTTAAGTACAAGAGGACTGATACTCTTACTTTCTGTGATTTGAACCCCTCCTGTGAGTCCAGTTTTAGTTTCCGATGCTTCACTTCAGGTTTACTGTATCCCTTGGACCTTCTTATTGACGATGAAACACAGAAATTGCATCCGAATTTAATAAAAAAGGCACAATGCCGACATAAGTACAAGAGGACTGATACTCTAACTTTCTATGATTTGAACCCCTCATGTGAGTCCAGTTTTAGATTCCGATGCTTAACCTCTGGTTTACTGTATCCCTTGGACCTTATAATTCACGATGAAACACTGAAATTGCATCCGAATTTAATACAAAAGGCACAATGCCGACTTAAGTAAAAGAGGACTGATACTCTAACTTTCTATGATTTGAACCTCTCCTGTGAGCCCAGTTTTAGATTCCGATGCTTCACTTCAGGTTTACTGTATCAATTGGACCTTCTTATTGACGATGAAACACAGAAATTGCATCCGAATTTAATACAAGAGGCTAATTGCTGACTTAAGTACAAGAGGACTGAAACTCTCTCTTTCTATGATTTGAATCTCTGCTGTGAGTCCAGTTTTAGTTTCCGATGCTTAACTTCAGGTTTACTGTATCCCTTGGACCTTCTTGTTGAAGATGAAACATAGAAATTGCATCCGAATTTAATATACAAGGCACAATGCCGACTTAAGAACATGAGGACTGATACTCTAACTTTCTATGATTTGAACCCCTCCAGTGAGTCCAGTTTTAAATTCCGATGCTTAACTTCAGGTTTACTGTATCCCTTGGACCTTCTTATTGACGATGAAACACAGAAATTGCATCCGAATTTAGTAAAAACGACACAATGCCGACTTAAGTACAAGAGGACTGATACTCTAACTTTCTATGATTTGAACCCCTCCTGTGAGACAAGTTTTACTTTCCGATGCTTCACTTCAGGTTTACTGTATCCCTTAGACCTTCTTACTGACGATGAAACACAGAAATTGCATCCGAATTTAATAAAAAAGGCACAATGCCGACTTAAGTACAAGAGGACTGTAACACTAACTTTCTATGATTTCAACCCCTCCTGTGAGTCCAGTTATAGATTCCGATGCTTAACTTCTGGTTTACTGTATCCCTTGGACCTTCTTATTAACGATGAAACACAGAAATTCCATCCGAATTTAATACAAAAGACACAATGCCGACTTAAGTACAAGAGGACTGATACTCTAACTTTCTATGATTTGAACCCCTCCTGTGAGTCCAGTTTTAGTTTCCGATGCTTCACTTCAGGTTTACTGTATCCCTTGGACCTTCTTATTGACGATGAAACACAGAAATTGCATCCGAATTTAATAAAAAAGCACAATGCGGACTTAAGTACAAGAGGACTGATACTCTAACTTTCTATGATTTGAACCCCTCCTGTGAGTCCAGTTTTAGATTCCGATGCTTAACCTCTGGTTTACTGTATCCCTTGGACCTTCTTATTGACGATGAAACACAGAAATTGCATCCGAATTTAATACAAAAGGCACAGTGCCGACTTAAGTAAAAGAGGACTGATACTCTAACTTTCTATGATTTTAACATCGCCTGTGAGCCCAGTTTTAGATTCCGATGCTTCACTTCGGGTTTATTGTATCCCTTGGACCCTCTTATTGACGATGAAACACAGAAATTGCATCCGAATTTAATACAAAAGGCACGATGCCGACTTAAGTACATGAGGACTGAAACTCTAACTTTCCATGATTTGAACCTCTGCTGTGAGACCAGTTTTAGTTTCCGATGCTTCACTTCAGGTTTACTGTATCCCTTGGACCTTCTTATTGACGATGAAACACAGAATGTGCATCCGAATTTAATACAAAAGGCACAATGCCGACTTACGTACAAGAGGACTGAAACTCTAACTTTCTATGACTTGAACCTCTGCTGTGAGTCCAGTTCAAGTTTCCGATGCTTAACTTCAGGTTTACTGTATCCCTTGGACCTTCTTATGGACGATGACACACAGAAATTGCATCCGAATTTAATACAAAAGGCACAATGGCGACTTAAGTACCAGAGGACTGAAACTCTAACTTTCTATGTTTTGAACCTCTGCTGTGAGTTCAGTGTTAGTTTCCGATGCTTCACTTCAGGTTTACTGTATCCCTTGTACCTTCTTATTGACGATGAAACACAGAAATTGCATCCGAATTCAATACCAAAGGCACAATGCCGACTTAAGTACAAGAGGACTGAAACTCTAACTTTCTATGATTTGACCCTCTGCTGTGAGTCCAGTTTTAGTTTCCGATGCTTCACTTCAGGTTTACTGTATCCCTTGGACCTTCTTATTGAAGATGAAACACAGAAATTGCATTCGAATTTAATACAAAAGGCACATTGCCGACTTACGTACAAGAGGACTGAAACTCTAACTTTCTATGATTTGAACCTCTGCTGTGAGTCCAGTTTTAGTTTCCGATGCTTCACTTCAGGTTTACTGTATCCCTTGGACCTTCTTATTGACGATGAAACACAGAAATTGCATCCGAATTTAATAAAAAAGCACAATGCGGACTTAAGTACAAGAGGACTGATACTCTAACTTTCTATGATTTGAACCCCTCCTGTGAGTCCAGTTTTAGATTCCGATGCTTAACCTCTGGTTTACTGTATCCCTTGGACCTTCTTATTGACGATGAAACACAGAAATTGCATCCGAATTTAATACAAAAGGCACAATGCCGACTTAAGTAAAAGAGGACTGATACTCTAACTTTCTATGATTTTAACATCGCCTGTGAGCCCAGTTTTAGATTCCGATGCTTCACTTCGGGTTTATTGTATCCCTTGGACCCTCTTATTGACGATGAAACACAGAAATTGCATCCGAATTTAATACAAAAGGCACGATGCCGACTTAAGTACATGAGGACTGAAACTCTAACTTTCCATGATTTGAACCTCTGCTGTGAGACCAGTTTTAGTTTCCGATGCTTCACTTCAGGTTTACTGTATCCCTTGGACCTTCTTATTGACGATGAAACACAGAATGTGCATCCGAATTTAATACAAAAGGCACAATGCCGACTTACGTACAAGAGGACTGAAACTCTAACTTTCTATGATTTGAACCTCTGCTGTGAGTCCAGTTCAAGTTTCCGATGCTTAACTTCAGGTTTACTGTATCCCTTGGACCTTCTTATGGACGATGACACACAGAAATTGCATCCGAATTTAATACAAAAGGCACAATGGCGACTTAAGTACCAGAGGACTGAAACTCTAACTTTCTATGTTTTGAACCTCTGCTGTGAGTTCAGTGTTAGTTTCCGATGCTTCACTTCAGGTTTACTGTATCCCTTGTACCTTCTTATTGACGATGAAACACAGAAATTGCATCCGAATTCAATACCAAAGGCACAATGCCGACTTAAGTACAAGAGGACTGAAACTCTAACTTTCTATGATTTGACCCTCTGCTGTGAGTCCAGTTTTAGTTTCCGATGCTTCACTTCAGGTTTACTGTATCCCTTGGGCCTTCTTATTGAAGATGAAACACAGAAATTGCATTCGAATTTAATACAAAAGGCACATTGCCGACTTACGTACAAGAGGACTGAAACTCTAACTTTCTATGATTTGAACCTCTGCTGTGAGTCCAGTTTTAGTTTCCGATGCTTAACTTCAGGTCTACTGAATCCCTTGGACCTTCTTATTGACGATGAAACACAGAATTTGCATCCGAATTTAATAGAAAAGGCACAATGCCGACTTAAGTACAAGAGGACTGATACTCTAACTTTCTATGATTTGAATCTCTCCTGTGAGTCCAGTTTTAGATTCCGATGCTTCACTTAGGGTTTACTGTATCCCTTGGACCCTCGTATTGACGATGAAACACAGAAATTGCATCCGAATTTAATACAAAAGGCACAATGCCGACTTACGTACAAGAGGACTGAAACTCTAACTTTCTATGATTAGAACCTCTGCTGTGAGTCCAGTTTTAATTTCCGATGCTTAACTTCAGGTTACTGTATCCCTTGGACCTTCTTATTGACGATGAAACACAGAAATAGCATCCGAATTTAATACAAAAGGCACAATGCCGACTTAAGTACAAGAGGACTGAAACACTAACTTTCTATGATTTGAACCCCTCCTGTGAGTCCAACTTTAGATTCCGATGCTTAACTTCTGGTTTACTGTATCCCTTGGACCTTCTTATTGACGATGAAACACAGAAATTGCATCCGAATGTAATACTAAAGGCACAATGCTGACTTAAGTACAAGAGGACTGAAACTTTAACTTTCTATGATTTGAACCTCTGCTGTGAGTCCAGTTTTAGTTTCCGATGCTTCACTTTAGGTTTAGTGTATACCTTGGACCTTCTTATTGATGATGAAACACAGAAATTGCATCCGAATTAAATACAAAAGGCACAATGCCGACTTAAGTACAAGAGGACTGAAACTCTAACTTTCTATGATTTGAACCTCTGCTGTCAGTCCAGTTTTAGATTCCGATGCTTCACTTCGGGTTTACTGTATCCTTTGGACCTTCTTACTGACGATGAAACACAGAATGTGCATCCGAATTTAATACAAATGGCACAATGCCGACTTACGTACAAGAGGACTGAAACTCTAACTTTCTATGATTAGAACCTCTGCTGTGAGTCCAGTTTTAATTTCCGATGCTTAACTTCAGGTTACTGTATCCCTTGGACCTTCTTATTGACGATGAAACACAGAAATAGCATCCGAATTTAATACAAAAGGCACAATGCCGACTTAAGTACAAGAGGACTGAAACTCGAACTTTCTATGATTTGAACCCCTCCTGTGAGTCCAACTTTAGATTCCGATGCTTAACTTCTGGTTTACTGTATCCCTTGGACCTTCTTATTGACGATGAATGACAGAAATTGCATCCGAATTTAATACAAAAGGCACAATGCCGACTTAAGTACAAGAGGACTGAAACTCTAACTTTCTATGATTTGAACCTCTGCTGTGAGTCCAGTTTTAGGTTCCGATGCTTCACTTTAGGTTTACTGTATACCTTGGACCTTCTTATTGACGATGAAACACAGAAATTGCATCCGAATTTAATACAAAAGGCACAATGCCGACTTAAGTACAAGAGGACTGAAACTCTCACTTTCTATGATTTGAACCTCTGCTGTGAGTCCAGTTTTAGTTTCCGATGCTTCACTTCAGGTTTACTGTATCCCTTGGACCTTCTTATTGAAGATGAAACATAGAATTTGCATCCGAATTAAATACAAAAGGCACAATGCCGACTTAAGTACAAGAGGACACAAACTCTAACTTTCTATGATTTCAACCTCTGCTGTGAAACCAGTTTTAGTTTCCGATGCTTCACTTCAGGTTTAATGTATCCCTTGTACCTTCTTATTGACGATGAAACACAGAAATTGCATCCGAATTCAATACAAAAGGCACAATGCCGACTTAAGTACAAGAGGACTGAGACTCTAACTTTCTATGATTTGAACCTCTGCTGTGAGTCCAGTTTTAGTTTCCGATGCTCACTTCAGGTTTACTGTATCCCTTGGACCTTCTTATTGACGATGAAACACAGAAATTGCATTCGAATTTAATACAAAAGGCACAATGCCGACTTACGTACAAGAGGACTGAATCTCTAACTTTCTATGATTTGAACCTCTGCTGTGAGTCCAGTTTTAGTTTCCGATGTTTCACTTAATGTTTACTGTATCCCTTGGACCTTCTTATTGTCGATGAAACACAGAAATTGCATTCGAATTTAATACAAAAGGCACAATGCCGACTTACGTACAAGAGGACTGAAACTCTAACTTTCTATGATTTGAACCTCTGCTGTGAGTCCAGTTTTAGTTTCCGATGCTTAATTTCAGGTTTACTGTATCCCTCGGACCTTCTTATTGACGATGAAACACAGAAATTGCATCCGAATTTAATACAAAATTCACAATGCCGACTTAAGTACAAGAGGACTGTCACTCTAACTTTCTATGATTTGAACCTCTGCTGTGAGTCCAGTTTTAGTTTCTGATGCTTCACTTCAGGTTTACTGTGTCCCTTGGACCTTCTTATTGACGATGAAACACAGAAATTGCATCCGAATTTAATAAAAAAGGCACAATGCCGACTTAAGTACAAGAGGACAGATACTCTAACCTTCTATGATTTGAACCCCTCCTGTGAGTCCAGTTTTAGATTCCGATGCTTAACTTCAGGTTTACTGTATCCCTTGGACCTTCTTATTGACGATGAAACACAGAAATTGCATCCGGATTTAATAAAAAAGGCACAATGCCGACTTAAGTACAAGAGGACTGATACTCTAACTTTCTATGATTTGAACCCTTCCTGTGAGTCCAGTTTTAGATTCCGATGCTTAACTTCAGGTTTACTGTATCCCTTGGACTTTCTTATAGACGATGAAACACAGAAATTGCATCCGAGTTTAATACAAAAGGCACAATGCCGACTTAAGTACAAGAGGACTGATACTCTAACTTTCTATGATTTGAACACCTCCTGTGAGTCCAGTTTTAGATTCCGATGCTTAACTTCTGGTTTACTGTATCCCTTGGACCCTCGTATTGTCGATGAAACACAGAAATTGCATCCGAATTTAATACAAAATGCACAATGCCGACTTAAGTACAAGAGGACTGAAACTCTAACTTTCTATGATTTGAACCTCTGCTGTGAGTCCAGTTTTAGTTTCCGATGCTTCATTTCAGGTTTACTGTATACCTTGGACCTTCTTATTGACGATGAAACACAGAAATTGCATCCGAATTTAATAAAAAAGGCACAATGACGACTTAAGTACAAGAGGACTGAAACTCTCACTTTCTAGGATTTGAACCTCTGCTGTGAGTCCAGGTTTAGTTTCCGATGCTTCACTTCTGGTTTACTGTATCCCTTGGACCTTCTTATTGAAGATGAAACACAGAAATTGCCTCCGAATTTAATACAAAAGGCACAATGCCGACTTACGTAAAAGAGGACTGAAACTCTAACTTTCTATGATTTGTACCTCTGCTGTGAGTCCAGTTTTAGTTTCCGATGCTTTACTTCAGGTTTACTGTGTCCCTTGGACCTACTTATTGACGATGAAACACAGAATTTGCATCCGAATTTAATAGAAAAGGCACAATGCCGACTTAAGTACAAGAGGACTGATACTCTAACTTTCTATGATTTGAACCTCTCCTGTGAGTCCAGTTTTAGATTCCGATGCTTCACTTCGGGTTCACTGTATCCCTTGGATCCTCGTATTGACGATGAAACACAGAAATTGCATCCGAATTTAATACAAAAGGCACAATGATGACATAAGTGCAAGAGGACTGAATCTCTAACTTTCTATGATTTGAACCTCTGCTGTGAGTCCAGTTTTAGTTTCCGATGCTTCACATCAGGTTTACTGTATCCCTTGGACCTTCTTATTGACGATGAAACACAGAAATTGCCTCCGAATTTAATACAAAAGGCACAATGCCGACTTAAGTACAAGATGACTGAAACTCTAACTTTCTATGATTTGAACCTCTGCTGTGAGTCCAGTTTTAGTTTCCGATGCTTTACTTCAGGTTTACTGTGTATCTTGGACCTACTTATTGACGACGAAACACAGATATTGCATCCGAATTTAATAAAAAAGGCACAATGCCGACTTAAGTACAAGAGGACTGAAACTCTAACTTTCTATGATTTGAACCTCTGCTGTGAGTCCAGTTTTAGTTTCCGATGCTTCACTTAAGGTTTACTGTATCCCTTGGACCTTCTTATTGACGATGAAACACAGAAATTGCTTTCGAACTTAATACAAAGAGCACAATGCCGACTTACGTACAAGAGGACTGAAACTCTAACAATCTATGATTTGAACCTCTGCTGTGAGTCCAGTTTTAGTTTCCGATGCTTCACTTCAGGTTTACTGTGTTCCTTGGACCTTCTTATTGACGATGAAACACAGAAATTGCATCCGAATTTAATACAAAAGGCACAATGCCGACTTAAGTACAAGAGGACTGAAACTCAAACTTTCTATGATTTGAACCTCTGCTGTGAGTCCAATTTTAGTTTCCGATGCTTCACTTCAGGTTTACTGTATCCCTTGGACCTTCTTATTGACGATGAAACACAGAAATTGCATCCGAATTTAATAAAAAAGGCACAATGCCGACTTAAGTACAAGAGGATTGAAACTCTAACTTTCTATGATTTGAACGTCTGCAGTGAGTCCAGTTTTAGTTTCCGATGCTTAACTTCAGGTTTACTGCATCCCTTGGACCTTCTTATTGACGATGAAACACAGAATTTGCATCCGAATTTAATAGAAAGGCACAATGACGACTTAAGTACAAGAAGACTGATACTCTAACTTTCTATGATTTGAACCTCTCCTGTGAGTCCAGTTTTTGATTCCGATGCTTCACTTCGGGTGTACTGTATCTCTCGGACCCTCGTATTGACGATGAAACACAGAAATTGCATCCGAATTTAATAAAAAAGGCACAATGCCGACTTAAGTACAAGAGGACTGATACTCTAACTTTCTATGATTTGAACCCCTCCTGTGAGTCCAGTTTTAGATTCCGATGCTTAACTTCAGGTTTACTGTATACCTTGGACCTTCTTATTGACGATGAACACAGATATTGCATCCGAATTAAATACAAAAGGCACAATGCCGACTTAAGTACAAGTGGACTGAAACTCTAACTTTCTATGATTTGAACCTCTGCTGTGAGTCCAGTTTTAGTTTCCGATGCTTCACATCAGGTTTACTGTATCCCTTGTACCTTCTTATTGACGATGAAACACAGAAATTGCATCCGAATTCAATACAAAAGGCACAATGCCGACTTAAGTACAAGAGGACTGAGACTCTAACTTTCTATGATTTTAACCTCTCCTGTGAGCCCAGTTTTAGATTCCGATGCTTCACTTCGGGTTTACTGTATCCCTTGGACCCTCTTATTGACGATGAAACACAGAAATTGCATCCGAATTTAATACAAAAGGCACAATGCCGACTTAAGTACATGAGGACTGAAACTCTAACTTTCCATGATTTGAACCTCTGCTGTGAGACCAATTTTAGTTTCCGATGCTTAACTTCAGGGTTACTGTATCCCTTGGACCTTCTTATTGACGATGAAACACAGAAATCGCACCGAATTTAATACAAAGGGCACAATGCCGACTTAAGTACATGAGGACTGAAACTCTAACTCTCCATGATTTGAACCTCTGCTGTGAGACCAGTTTTAGTTTCCGATGCTTCACTTCAGGTTTACTGTATCCCTTGGACCTTCTTATTGACGATGAAACACAGAATGTGCATCCGAATTTAATACAAAAGGCACAATGCCGACTTACGTACAAGAGGACTGAAACTCTAACTTTCTACGATATGAACCTCTGCTGTGAGTCCAGTTTTAGTTTCCGATGCTTAACTTCAGGTTTACTGTATCCCTTGGACCTTCTTATTGACGATGAAACACAGAAATTGCATCCGAATTCAATACAAAAGGCACAATGGCGGCTTAAGTACCAGAGGACTGAAACTCTAACTTTCTATGTTTTGAACCTCTGCTGTGAGTCCAGTTTTAGTTTCCGATGCTTCACTTCAGGTTTACTGTATCGCTTGTACCTTCTTATTGACGATGAAACACAGAAATTGCATCCGAATTCAATACAAAAGGCACAATGCCGACTTACGTACAAGAGGACTGAAACTCTAACTTTCTATGATTTGAACCTCTGCTGTGAGTCCAGTTTTAGTTTCCGAAGCTTAACTTCAGGTTTACTGAATCCCTTGGACCTTCTTATTGACGATGAAAAACAGAATTTGCATCCGAATTTAATAGAAAAGGCACAATGCCGACTTAAGTGAAGAGGACTGAAACTCTAACTTTCTATGATTTGAACCTCTGCTGTGAGTCCAGTTTTAGTTTCCGATGCTTCACTTTAGGTTTACTGTATCCCTTGGACCTTCTTATTGACGATGAAACACAGAAATTGCATCCGAATTTAATACAAAAGGCACAATGCCGACTTATGTACAAGAGGACTGAGACTCTAACTTTCTATGATTTGAACCTCTGCTGTGAGTCCAGTTTTAGTTTCCGATGCTTCACTTCAGGTTTACTGTATCCCTTGGACCTTCTTATTGAAGATGAAACATAGAATTTGCATCCGAATTAAATACAAAAGGGACAATGCCGACTTAAGTACAAGAGGACAGAAACTCTAACTTTCTATGATTTGAACCTCTGCTGTGAGTCCAGTTTTAGTTTCCGATGCTTCACTTCAGGTTTAATGTATCCCTTGTACCTTCTTATTGACGATGAAACACAGAAATTGCATCCGAATTCAATACAAAAGGCACAATGCCGACTTAAGTACAAGAGGACTGAGACTCTAACTTTCTATGATTTTAACCTCTGCTGTGAGTCCAGTTTTAGTTTCCGATGCTTCACTTCAGGTTTACTGTATCCCTTGGACCTTCTTATTGACGATGAAACACAGAAATTGCATACGAATTTAATACAAGAGGCACAATGCCGACTTACGTACAAGAGGACTGAATCTCTAACTTTCTATGATTTGAACCTCTGCTGTGAGTCCAGTTTTAGTTTCCGATGCTTCACTTAAGGTTTACTGTATCCCTCGGACCTTCTTATTGACGATGAAACACAGAAATTGCATTCGAATTTAATACAAAAGGCACAATGCCGACTTACGTACAAGAGGACTGAAACTCTAACTTTCTATGATTTGAACCTCTGCTGTGAGTCCAGTTTTAGTTTCCGATGCCTAATTTCAGGTTTACTGTATCCCTTGGACCTTCTTATTGACGATGAAACACAGAAATTGCATCCGAATTTAATACAAAAGGCACAATGCCGACTTAAGTACAAGAGGACTGTCACTGTAACTTTCTATAATTTGAACCTCTGCTGTGAGTCCAGTTTTAGTTTCCGATGCTTCACTTCAGGTTTACTGTGTCCCTTGGACCTTCTTATTGACGATGAAACACAGAAATTGCATCCGAATTTAATAAAAAAGGCACAATGCCGACTTAAGTACAAGAGGACAGATACTCTAACTTTCTATGATTTGAACCCCTCCTGTGAGTCCAGTTTTAGATTCCGATGCTTAACTTCAGGTTTACTGTATCCCTTGGACCTTCTTATTGACGATGAAACACAGAAATTGCATCCGGATTTAATAAAAAAGGCACAATGCCGACTTAAGTACAAGAGGACTGATACTCTAACTTTCTATGATTTGAACCCCTCCTGTGAGTCCAGTTTTAGTTTCCGATGCTTCACTTCAGGTTTACTGTATACCTTGGACCTTCTTATTGACGATGAAACACAGAAATTGCATCTGAATTTAATAAAAAAGGCACAATGATGACTTAAGTACAAGAGGACTGAAACTCTCACTTTCTATGATTTGAACCTCTGCTGTGAGTCCAGTTTTAGTTTCCGATGCTTCACTTCAGGTTTACTGTATCCCTTGGACCTTCTTATTGAAGATGAAACATAGAAATTGCATCCGAATTTAATACAAAAGGCACAATGCCGACTTAAGTACAAGAGGACTGAAACTCTAACTTTCTATGATTTGAACCTCTGCAGTGAGTCCAGTTTTAGTTTCCGATGCTTCACTTCAGGTTTACTGTATCCCTTGTACCTTCTTATTGACGATGAAACACAGAAATTGCATCCGAATTCAATACAAAAGGCACAATGCCGACTCAAGTACAAGAGGACTGAGACTCTAACTTTCTATGATTTGAACCTCTGCTGTGAGTCCAGGTTTAGTTTCCGATGCTTCACTTCAGGTTTACTGTATCCCTTGGACCTTCTTATTGAAGATGAAACACAGAAATTGCCTCCGAATTTAATACAAAAGGCACAATGCCGACTTACGTAAAAGAGGACTGAAACTCTAACTTTCTATGATTTGTACCTCTGCTGTGAGTCCAGTTTTAGTTTCCGATGCTTTACTTCAGGTTTACTGTGTCCCTTGGACCTACTTATTGACGATGAAACACAGAATTTGCATCCGAATTTAATAGAAAAGGCACAATGCCGACTTAAGTACAAGAGGACTGATACTCTAACTTTCTATGATTTGAACCTCTCCTGTGAGTCCAGTTTTAGATTCCGATGCTTCACTTCGGGTTCACTGTATCCCTTGGATCCTCGTATTGACGATGAAACACAGAAATTGCATCCGAATTTAATACAAAAGGCACAATGATGACATAAGTGCAAGAGGACTGAATCTCTAACTTTCTATGATTTGAACCTCTGCTGTGAGTCCAGTTTTAGTTTCCGATGCTTCACATCAGGTTTACTGTATCCCTTGGACCTTCTTATTGACGATGAAACACAGAAATTGCCTCCGAATTTAATACAAAAGGCACAATGCCGACTTAAGTACAAGATGACTGAAACTCTAACTTTCTATGATTTGAACCTCTGCTGTGAGTCCAGTTTTAGTTTCCGATGCTTTACTTCAGGTTTACTGTGTATCTTGGACCTACTTATTGACGACGAAACACAGATATTGCATCCGAATTTAATAAAAAAGGCACAATGCCGACTTAAGTACAAGAGGACTGAAACTCTAACTTTCTATGATTTGAACCTCTGCTGTGAGTCCAGTTTTAGTTTCCGATGCTTCACTTAAGGTTTACTGTATCCCTTGGACCTTCTTATTGACGATGAAACACAGAAATTGCTTTCGAACTTAATACAAAGAGCACAATGCCGACTTACGTACAAGAGGACTGAAACTCTAACAATCTATGATTTGAACCTCTGCTGTGAGTCCAGTTTTAGTTTCCGATGCTTCACTTCAGGTTTACTGTGTTCCTTGGACCTTCTTATTGACGATGAAACACAGAAATTGCATCCGAATTTAATACAAAAGGCACAATGCCGACTTAAGTACAAGAGGACTGAAACTCAAACTTTCTATGATTTGAACCTCTGCTGTGAGTCCAATTTTAGTTTCCGATGCTTCACTTCAGGTTTACTGTATCCCTTGGACCTTCTTATTGACGATGAAACACAGAAATTGCATCCGAATTTAATAAAAAAGGCACAATGCCGACTTAAGTACAAGAGGATTGAAACTCTAACTTTCTATGATTTGAACGTCTGCAGTGAGTCCAGTTTTAGTTTCCGATGCTTAACTTCAGGTTTACTGCATCCCTTGGACCTTCTTATTGACGATGAAACACAGAATTTGCATCCGAATTTAATAGAAAGGCACAATGACGACTTAAGTACAAGAAGACTGATACTCTAACTTTCTATGATTTGAACCTCTCCTGTGAGTCCAGTTTTTGATTCCGATGCTTCACTTCGGGTGTACTGTATCTCTCGGACCCTCGTATTGACGATGAAACACAGAAATTGCATCCGAATTTAATAAAAAAGGCACAATGCCGACTTAAGTACAAGAGGACTGATACTCTAACTTTCTATGATTTGAACCCCTCCTGTGAGTCCAGTTTTAGATTCCGATGCTTAACTTCAGGTTTACTGTATACCTTGGACCTTCTTATTGACGATGAACACAGAAATTGCATCCGAATTAAATACAAAAGGCACAATGCCGACTTAAGTACAAGTGGACTGAAACTCTAACTTTCTATGATTTGAACCTCTGCTGTGAGTCCAGTTTTAGTTTCCGATGCTTCACATCAGGTTTACTGTATCCCTTGTACCTTCTTATTGACGATGAAACACAGAAATTGCATCCGAATTCAATACAAAAGGCACAATGCCGACTTAAGTACAAGAGGACTGAGACTCTAACTTTCTATGATTTTAACCTCTCCTGTGAGCCCAGTTTTAGATTCCGATGCTTCACTTCGGGTTTACTGTATCCCTTGGACCCTCTTATTGACGATGAAACACAGAAATTGCATCCGAATTTAATACAAAAGGCACAATGCCGACTTAAGTACATGAGGACTGAAACTCTAACTTTCCATGATTTGAACCTCTGCTGTGAGACCAATTTTAGTTTCCGATGCTTAACTTCAGGGTTACTGTATCCCTTGGACCTTCTTATTGACGATGAAACACAGAAATCGCACCGAATTTAATACAAAGGGCACAATGCCGACTTAAGTACATGAGGACTGAAACTCTAACTCTCCATGATTTGAACCTCTGCTGTGAGACCAGTTTTAGTTTCCGATGCTTCACTTCAGGTTTACTGTATCCCTTGGACCTTCTTATTGACGATGAAACACAGAATGTGCATCCGAATTTAATACAAAAGGCACAATGCCGACTTACGTACAAGAGGACTGAAACTCTAACTTTCTACGATATGAACCTCTGCTGTGAGTCCAGTTTTAGTTTCCGATGCTTAACTTCAGGTTTACTGTATCCCTTGGACCTTCTTATTGACGATGAAACACAGAAATTGCATCCGAATTCAATACAAAAGGCACAATGGCGGCTTAAGTACCAGAGGACTGAAACTCTAACTTTCTATGTTTTGAACCTCTGCTGTGAGTCCAGTTTTAGTTTCCGATGCTTCACTTTAGGTTTACTGTATCGCTTGTACCTTCTTATTGACGATGAAACACAGAAATTGCATCCGAATTCAATACAAAAGGCACAATGCCGACTTACGTACAAGAGGACTGAAACTCTAACTTTCTATGATTTGAACCTCTGCTGTGAGTCCAGTTTTAGTTTCCGAAGCTTAACTTCAGGTTTACTGAATCCCTTGGACCTTCTTATTGACGATGAAAAACAGAATTTGCATCCGAATTTAATAGAAAAGGCACAATGCCGACTTAAGTGAAGAGGACTGAAACTCTAACTTTCTATGATTTGAACCTCTGCTGTGAGTCCAGTTTTAGTTTCCGATGCTTCACTTTAGGTTTACTGTATCCCTTGGACCTTCTTATTGACGATGAAACACAGAAATTGCATCCGAATTTAATACAAAAGGCACAATGCCGACTTATGTACAAGAGGACTGAGACTCTAACTTTCTATGATTTGAACCTCTGCTGTGAGTCCAGTTTTAGTTTCCGATGCTTCACTTCAGGTTTACTGTATCCCTTGGACCTTCTTATTGAAGATGAAACATAGAATTTGCATCCGAATTAAATACAAAAGGGACAATGCCGACTTAAGTACAAGAGGACAGAAACTCTAACTTTCTATGATTTGAACCTCTGCTGTGAGTCCAGTTTTAGTTTCCGATGCTTCACTTCAGGTTTAATGTATCCCTTGTACCTTCTTATTGACGATGAAACACAGAAATTGCATCCGAATTCAATACAAAAGGCACAATGCCGACTTAAGTACAAGAGGACTGAGACTCTAACTTTCTATGATTTTAACCTCTGCTGTGAGTCCAGTTTTAGTTTCCGATGCTTCACTTCAGGTTTACTGTATCCCTTGGACCTTCTTATTGACGATGAAACACAGAAATTGCATACGAATTTAATACAAGAGGCACAATGCCGACTTACGTACAAGAGGACTGAATCTCTAACTTTCTATGATTTGAACCTCTGCTGTGAGTCCAGTTTTAGTTTCCGATGCTTCACTTAAGGTTTACTGTATCCCTCGGACCTTCTTATTGACGATGAAACACAGAAATTGCATTCGAATTTAATACAAAAGGCACAATGCCGACTTACGTACAAGAGGACTGAAACTCTAACTTTCTATGATTTGAACCTCTGCTGTGAGTCCAGTTTTAGTTTCCGATGCCTAATTTCAGGTTTACTGTATCCCTTGGACCTTCTTATTGACGATGAAACACAGAAATTGCATCCGAATTTAATACAAAAGGCACAATGCCGACTTAAGTACAAGAGGACTGTCACTGTAACTTTCTATAATTTGAACCTCTGCTGTGAGTCCAGTTTTAGTTTCCGATGCTTCACTTCAGGTTTACTGTGTCCCTTGGACCTTCTTATTGACGATGAAACACAGAAATTGCATCCGAATTTAATAAAAAAGGCACAATGCCGACTTAAGTACAAGAGGACAGATACTCTAACTTTCTATGATTTGAACCCCTCCTGTGAGTCCAGTTTTAGATTCCGATGCTTAACTTCAGGTTTACTGTATCCCTTGGACCTTCTTATTGACGATGAAACACAGAAATTGCATCCGGATTTAATAAAAAAGGCACAATGCCGACTTAAGTACAAGAGGACTGATACTCTAACTTTCTATGATTTGAACCCCTCCTGTGAGTCCAGTTTTAGTTTCCGATGCTTCACTTCAGGTTTACTGTATACCTTGGACCTTCTTATTGACGATGAAACACAGAAATTGCATCTGAATTTAATAAAAAAGGCACAATGATGACTTAAGTACAAGAGGACTGAAACTCTCACTTTCTATGATTTGAACCTCTGCTGTGAGTCCAGTTTTAGTTTCCGATGCTTCACTTCAGGTTTACTGTATCCCTTGGACCTTCTTATTGAAGATGAAACATAGAAATTGCATCCGAATTTAATACAAAAGGCACAATGCCGACTTAAGTACAAGAGGACTGAAACTCTAACTTTCTATGATTTGAACCTCTGCAGTGAGTCCAGTTTTAGTTTCCGATGCTTCACTTCAGGTTTACTGTATCCCTTGTACCTTCTTATTGACGATGAAACACAGAAATTGCATCCGAATTCAATACAAAAGGCACAATGCCGACTCAAGTACAAGAGGACTGAGACTCTAACTTTCTATGATTTGAACCTCTGCTGTGAGTCCAGTTTCAGTTTCCGATGCTTCACTTCAGGTTTACTGTATCCCTTGGACCTTCTTATTGACGATGAAACACAGAAATTGCATCCGAATTTAATACAAAAGGCACAATGCCGACATTAGTACAAGAGGACTGAAACTCTAACTATCTATGATTTGAACCTCTGCTGTGAGTCCAGTTTTAGTTTCCGATGCTTCACTTCAGGTTTACTGTATCCCTTGGACCTTCTTATAGAAGATGAAACATAGAAATTGCATCCGAATTTAATACAAAAGGCACAATGCTGACTTAAGTAAAAGAGGACTGAAACTCTAACTTTCTATGATTTGAACCTCTGCTGTGAGTCCAGTTTTAGTTTCCGATGCTTCACTTCAGGTTTACTGTATCCCTTGTACCTTCTTATTGACGATGAAACACAGAAATTGCATCCGAATTCAATACAAAAGGCACAATGCCGACTTAAGTACAAGAGGACTGAGACTCTAACTTTCTATGATTTGAACCTCTGCTGTGAGTCCAGCTTTAGTTTCCGATGCTTCACTTAAGGTTTACTGTATCCCTTGGACCTTCTTATTGACGATGAAACACAGAAATTGCATCCGAATTCAATACAAAAGGCACAATGCCGACTTAAGTACAAGAGGACTGAGACTCTAACTTTCTATGATTTGAACCTCTGCTGTGAGTCCAGTTTTAGTTTCCGATGCTTCACTTCAGGTTTACTGTATCCCTTGTACCTTCTTATTGACGATGAAACACAGAAATTGCATTTGAATTTAATACAAAAGGCACAATGCCGACTTATGTACAAGAGGACTGAAACTCTAACTTTCTATGATTTGAACGTCTGCTGTGAGTCCAGTTTTAGTTTCCGATGCTTAACTTCAGGTTTACTGTATCCCTTGGACCTTCTTATTGGCGATGAAACACAGAATTTGCATCCGAATTTAATAGAAAAGGCACAATGCCGACTTAAGTACAAGAGGACTGATACTCTAACTTTCTATGATTTGAACCTCTCCTGTGAGTCCAGTTTTAGATTCCGATGCTTCACTTCGGGTTTACTGTATCCCTTGGACCCTCGTATTGACGATGAAACACAGAAATTGCATCCGAATTTAATACAAAAGGCACAATGCCGACTTAAGTGCAAGAGGACTGAATCTCTAACTTTCTATGATTTGAACCTCTGCTGTGAGTTAAGTTTTAGTTTCCGATGCTTCACTTGAAGTTTACTGTATCCCTTGGACCTTCTTATTGACGATGAAACACAGAAATTGCCTCCGAATTTAATACAAAAGGCACAATGCCGAATTAAGTACAAGAGGACTGAAACTTTAACTTTCTATGATTTGAACCTCTGCTGTGAATCCAGTTTTAGTTTCCGATGCTTTACTTCAGGTTTACTGTGTCCCTTGGACCTACTTATTGACGATGAAACACAGAAATTGCATCCGAATTTAATAAAAAGGCACAATGCCGACTTAAGTACAAGAGGACTGAAACTCTAACTTTCTATGATTTGGAACTCTGCTGTGAGTCCAGTTTTAGTTTCCGATGCTTCACTTAAGGTTTACTGTATCCCTTGGACCTTCATATTGACGATGAAACACAGAAATTGCATCCGAATTTAATACAAAAGGCACAATGCCGACTTAAGTACAAGAGGACTGAAACTCTAACTTTCTATGATTTGAACCTCTGCTGTGAGTCCAGTTTTAGTTTCCGATGCTTCACTTCAGGTTTACTGTATCCCTTGTACCTTCTTATTGACGATGAAACACAGAAATTGCATTTGAATTTAATACAAAAATGCACAATGCCGACTTATGTACAAGAGGACTGAAACTCTAACTTTCTATGATTTGAACGTCTGCTGTGAGTCCAGTTTTAGTTTCCGATGCTTAACTTCAGGTTTACTGTATCCCTTGGACCTTCTTATTGGCGATGAAACACAGAATTTGCATCCGAATTTAATAGAAAAGGCACAATGCCGACAAAAGTACAAGAGGACTGATACTCTAACTTTCTATGATTTGAACCTCTCCTGTGAGTCCAGTTTTAGATTCCGATGCTTCACTTCGGGTTTACTGTATCCCTTGGACCCTCGTATTGACGATGAAACACAGAAATTGCATCCGAATTTAATACAAGAGGCACAATGCCGACTTAAGTGCAAGAGGACTGAATCTCTAACTTTCTATGATTTGAACCTCTGCTGTGAGTTAAGTTTTAGTTTCCGATGCTTCACTTCAGGTTTACTGTATCCCTTGGACCTTCTTATTGACGATGAAACACAGAAATTGCCTCCGAATTTAATACAAAAGGCACAATGCCGAATTAAGTACAAGAGGACTGAAACTCTAACTTTCTATGATTTGAACCTCTGCTGTGAGTCCAGTTTTAGTTTCCGATGCTTTACTTCAGGTTTACTGTGTCCCTTGGACCTACTTATTGACGATGAAACACAGAAATTGCATCCGAATTTAATAAAAAAGGCACAATGCCGACTTAAGTACAAGAGGACTGAAACTCTAACTTTCTATGATTTGGAACTCTGCTGTGAGTCCAGTTTTAGTTTCCGATGCTTCACTTAAGGTTTACTGTATCCCTTGGACCTTCTTATTGACGATGAAACACAGAAATTTCATCCGAATTTAATACAAAAGGCACAATGCCGACTTAAGTACAAGAGGACTGAAACTCTAACTTTCTATGATTTGAACCTCTGCTGTGAGTCCAGTTTTAGTTTCCGATGCTTCACTTCAGGTTTACTGTATCCCTTGTACCTTCTTATTGACGATGAAACACAGAAATTGCATCCGAATTCAATACAAAAGGCACAATGCCGACTTAAGTACAAGAGGACTGAGACTCTAACTTTCTATGATTTGAACCTCTGCTGTGAGTCCAGTTTTAGTTTCCGATGCTTCACTTCAGGTTTACTGTATCCCTTGGACCTTCTTATTGACGATGAAACACAGAAATTGTATTTGAATTTAATACAAAAGGCACAATGCCGACTTATGTACAAGAGGACTGAAACTCTAACTTTCTATGATTTGAACGTCTGCTGTGAGTCCAGTTTTAGTTTCCGATGCTTAACTTCAGGTTTACTGTATCCCTTGGACCTTCTTATTGGCGATGAAACACAGAATTTGCATCCGAATTTAATAGAAAAGGCACAATGCCGACTTAAGTACAAGAGGACTGATACTCTAACTTTCTATGATTTGAACCTCTCCTGTGAGTCCAGTTTTAGATTCCGATGCTTCACTTCGGGTTTACTGTATCCCTTGGACCCTCGGATTGACGATGAAACACAGAAATTGCATCCGAATTTAATACAAAAGGCACAATGCCGACTTAAGTGCAAGAGGACTGAATCTCTAACTTTCTATGATTTGAACCTCTGCTGTGAGTTAAGTTTTAGTTTCCGATGCTTCATTTCAGGTTTACTGTATCCCTTGGACCTTCTTATTGACGATGAAACACAGAAATTGCCTCCGAATTTAATACAAAAGGCACAATGCCGAATTAAGTACAAGAGGACTGAAACTCTAACTTTCTATGATTTGAACCTCTGCTGTGAGTCCAATTTTAGTTTCCGATGCTTTACTTCAGGTTTACTGTGTCCCTTGGACCTACTTATTGACGATAAAACACAGAAATTGCATCCGAATTTAATAAAAAAGGCACAATGCCGACTTAAGTACAAGAGGACTGAAACTCTAACTTTCTATGATTTGAACCTGTGCTGTGAGTCCAGTTTTAGTTTCCGATGCTTCACTTAAGGTTTACTGTATCCCTTGGACCTTCTTATTGACGATGAAACACAGAAATTGCATCAGAATTTAATACAAAAGGCACAATGCCGACTTAAGTACAAGAGGACTGAAAACTCTAACTTTCTATGATTTGAACCTCTGCTGTGAGTCCAGTTTTTGTTTCCGATGCTTCACTTCAGGTTTACTGTATCCCTTGGACCTTCTTATTGTCGATGAAACACAGAAATTGCATTCGAATTTAATACAAAAGGCACAATGCCGACTTATGTACAAGAAGACTGAAACTCTAACTTTCTATGATTTGAACGTCTGCTGTGAGTCCAGTTTTAGTTTCCGATGCTTAACTTCAGGTTTACTGTATCCCTTGGACCTTCTTATTGGCGATGAAACACAGAATTTGCATCCGAATTTAATAGAAAAGGCACAATGCCGACTTAAGTACAAGAGGACTGATACTCTAACTTTCTATGATTTGAACCTCTCCTGTGAGTCCAGTTTTAGATTCCGATGCTTCACTTCGGGTTTACTGTATCCCTTGGACCCTCGTATTGGCGATGTAACACAGAAATTGCATCCGAATTTAATACAAAAGGCACAATGCCGACTTAAGTGCAAGAGGACTGAATCTCTAACTTTCTATGATTTGAACCTCTGCTGTGAGTCCAGTTTTAGTTTCCGATGCTTCACTTCAGGTTTACTGTATCCCTTGGACCTTCTTATTGACGATGAAACACAGAAATTGCCTCCGAATTCAATACAAAAGTCACAATGCCGACTTAAGTACTAGATGACTGAAACTCTAACTTTTTATGATTTGAACCTCTGCTGTGAGTCCAGTTTTAGTTTCCGATGCTTTACTTCAGGTTTACTGTGTCCCTTGAACCTATTTATTGACGATGAAACACAGAAATTGCATCCGAATTTAATAAAAAAGGCACAATGCCGACTTAAGTGCAAGAGGACTGAAACTCTAACTTTCTATGATTTGAACCTTTGCTGTGAGTCCAGTTTTAGTTTCCGATGCTTCACTTAAGGTTTACTGTATCCCTTGGACCTTCTTATTGACTATGAAACACAGAAATTGCATTCGAATTTAATACATAGGGCACAATGCCGACTTACGTACAAGAGGACTGAAACTCTAACAATCTATGATTTGAACCTCTGCTGTGAGTCCAATTTTAGTTTCCGATGCTTAACTTCAGGTTTACTGTATCCCTTGGATCTTCTTATTGACGATGAAACACAGAAATTGCATCCGAATTTAATACAAAAGGCACAATACCGACTTCAGTACAAGAGGACTGAAACTCTAACTTTCTATGATTTGAACCTCTGCTGTGAGTACAGTTTTAGTTTCCGATGCTTCACTTCAGGTTTACTGTGTTCCTTGGACCTTCTTATTGACGATGAAACACAGAAATTGCATTTGAATTTAATACAAAAGGCACAATGCCGACTTAAGTACAAGAGGACTGAAACTCTAACTTTCTATGATTTGAACCTCTCCTGTGAGTCCAATTTTAGTTTCCGATGCTTCACTTCAGGTTTACTGTATCCCTTGGACCTTCTTATTGACGATGAAACACAGAAATTGCATCCGAATTTAATACAAAAGGCACAATGCCGACTTAAGTACAAGAGGACTGAAACTCTAACTTTCTATGATTTGAACCTCTGCTGTGGGTCCAGTTTTAGTTTCCGATGCTTCAATTCATGTTTACTGTATCCCTTGGACTTTCCTATTGACGATGGAACACAGATGTTGCATCCGAATTTAATAAAAAAGGCACAATGCCAACTTAAGTACAAGAGGGCTGATACTCTAACTTTCTATGATTTGAACCCCTCCTGTGAGTCGAGTTTTAGTTTCCGATGCTTCACTTCAGGTCTACTGTATCCTTTGGACCTTCTTATTGACGATGAAACACAGATATTGCATCCGAATTTAATAAAAAAGGCACAATGCCGACATAAGTCAAGAGGACTGAAACTCTAACTTTCTATGATTTGAACCTCTGCAGTGAGTCCAGTTTTAGTTTCCGATGCTTAACTTCAGGTTTACTGCATCCCTTGGACCTTCTTATTGACGATGAAACACAGAATTTGCATCCGAATTTAATAGAAAAGGCACAATGCCGACTTAAGTACAAGAGGACTGATACTCTAACTTTCTATGATTTGAACCTCTCCTGTGAGTCCAGTTTTAGATTCCGATGCTTCACTTCGGGTTTACTGTATCCCTTGGACCCTCGTATTGACGATGAAACACAGAAATTGCATCCGAATTTAATACAAAAAGCACAATGCCGACTTAAGTGCAAGAGGACTGAATCTCTAACTTTCTATGATTTGAACCTCTGCTGTGAGTTAAGTTGTAGTTTCCGATGCTTCACTTCAGGTTTACTGTATCCCTTGGACCTTCTTATTGACGATGAAACACAGAAATTGCCTCCGAATTTAATACAAAAGGCACAATGCCGAATTAAGTACAAGAGGACTGAAACTCTAACTTTCTATTATTTGAACCTCTGCTGGGAGTCCAGTTTTAGTTTCCGATGCTTTACTTCAGGTTTACTGTGTCCCTTGGACCTACTTATTGACGATGAAACACAGAAATTGCATCCGAATTTAATAAAAAAGGCACAATGCCGACTTAAGTACAAGAGGACTGAAACTCTAACTTTCTATGATTTGAACCTCTGCTGTGAGTCCAGTTTTAGTTTCCGATGCTTCACTTAAGGTTTACTGTATCCCTTGGACCTTCTTATTGACGATGAAACACAGAAATTGCATCCGAATTTAATACAAAAGGCACAATGCCGACTTAAGTACAAGAGGACTGAAACTCTAACTTTCTATGATTTGAACCTCTGCTGTGAGTCCAGTTTTAGTTTCCGATGCTTCACTTCAGGTTTACTGTATCCCTTGTACCTTCTTATTGACGATGAAACACAGAAATAGCATCCGAATTCAATACAAAAGGCACAATGCCGACTTAAGTACAAGAGGACTGAGACTCTAACTTTCTATGATTTGAACCTCTGCTGTGAGTCCAGTTTTAGCTTCCGATGCTTCGCTTCAGGTTTACTGTATCCCTTGGACCTTCTTATTGACGATGAAACACAGAAATTGAATTCGAATTTAATACAAAAGGCACAATGCCGACTTATGTACAAGAGGACTGAAACTCTAACTTTCTATGATTTGAACGTCTGCTGTGAGTCCAGTTTTAGTTTCCGATGCTTAACTTCAGGTTTACTGCATCCCTTGGACCTTCTTATTGGCGATGAAACACAGAATTTGCATCCGAATTTAATACAAAAGGCACAATGCCGACTTAAGTACAAGAGGACTGATACTCTAGCTTTCTATGATTTGAACCTCTCCTGTGAGTCCAGTTTTAGATTCCGATGCTTCACTTCGGGTTTACTGTATCCCTTGGACCCTCGTATTGACGATGAAACACAGAAATTGCATCCGAATTTAATACAAAAGGCACAATGCCGACTTAAGTGCAAGAGGACTGAATCTCTAACTTTCTATGATATGAACCTTTGCTGTGAGTCCAGTTTTAGTTTCCGATGCTTCACTTGAGGTTTACTGTATCCCTTGGACCTTCTTATTGACGATGAAACACAGAAATTGCCTCCGAATTTAATACAGAAGGCACAATGCCGACTTAAGTACAAGATGACTGAAACTCTAACTTTCTATGATTTGAACCTCTGCTGTGATTCCAGTTTTAGTTTCCGATGCTTTACTTCAGGTTTACTGTGTCCCTTGGACCTACATATTGACGATGAAACACAGAAATTGCATCCGAATTTAATAAAAAGGCACAATGCCGACTTAAGTACAAGAGGACTGAAACTCTAACTTTCTATGATTTGAACCTCTGCTGTGAGTCCAGTTTTAGTTTCTGATGCTTCACTTCAGGTTTACTGTATCCCTTAGACCATCTTATTGACGATGAAACACAGAAATTGCATTCGAATTTAATACAAAGGGCACAATGCCGACTTACGTACAAGAGGACTGAAACTCTAACTTTCTATGATTTGAACCTCTGCTGTGAGTCCAGTTTTAGTTTCCGATGCTTCACTTCAGGTTTACTGTGTTCCTTGGACCTTCTTATTGACGATGAAACACAGAAATTGCATCCGAATTTAATACAAAAGGCACAATGCCGACTTAAGTACAAGAGGACTGAAACTCTAACTTTCTATGATTTGAACCTCTGCTGTGAGTCCAATTTTAGTTTCCGATGCTTCACTTCAGGTTTACTGTATCCTTGGACATTCTTATTGACGATGAAACACAGAAATTGCATCCGAATTTAATAAAAAAGGCACAATGCCGACTTAAGTACAAGAGGACTGAAACTCTAACTTTCTATGATTTGAACCTCTGCTGTGGGTCCGGTTTTAGTTTCCGATGCTTCAATTCATGTTTACTGTATCCCTTGGACTTTCCTATTGACGATGGAACACAGATATTGCATCCGAATTAATTAAAAAAGGCACAATGCCGACATAAGTCAAGAGGACTGAAACTCTAACTTTCTATGATTTGAACCTCTGCAGTGACTCCAGTTTCAGTTTCCGATGCTTCACTTCAGGTTTACTGTATCCCTTGTACCTTCTTATTGACGATGAAACACAGAATTTGCATCCGAATTTAATAGAAAAGGCACAATGACGACTTAAGTACAAGAAGACAGATACTCTAACTTTCTATGATTTGAACCTCTCCTGTGAGTCCAGTTTTTGATTCCGATGCTTCACTTCGGGTGTACTGTATCCCTTGGACCCTCGTATTGACGATGAAACACAGAAATTGCATCCGAATTTAATACAAAAGGCACAATGAGGACTTAAGTGCAAGAGGACTGAATCTCTAACTTTCTATGATTTTAACCTCTGCTGTGAGTCCAGTTTTAGTTTCCGATGCCTCAATTAAGGTTTACTGTATCCCTTGGACCTTCTTATTGACGATGAAACACAGAAACTGCATTCGAATTTAATACAAAAGGCACAATGCCGACTTACGTACAAGAGGTCTGAAACTCTAACTTTCTATGATTTGAACCTCTGCTGTGGGTCCAGTTTTAGTTTCCGATGCTTAACTTCCGGTATACTGTATCCCTTGGACCTTCTTATTGACGATGAAACACAGAAATTGCATCCGAATTTAATGCAAAAGGCACAATGCCGACTTAAGTACAACAGGACTGAAACTCTAACTTTCTATGATTTGAACCTCGGCTGTGAGTCCAGTTTTAGTTTCCGATGCTTCACTTCAGGTTTACTGTATCCCTAAGACCATCTTATTGACGATGAAAGACAGAAATTGCATCTGACTGTAATAAAAAAGACACAATGCCGACTTAAGTACAATAGGACAGATACTCTAACTTTCTATGATTTGAACCCCTCCTGTGAGTCCAGTTTTAGATTCCGATGCTTAACTTCAGGTTTACTGTATCCCTTGGACCTTCTTATTGACGATGAAACACAGAAATTGCATCCGAATTTAATGAAAAAGGCACAATGCCGACTTAAGTACAAGAGGACTGATACTCTAACTTTCTATGATTTGAACCCCTCCTGTGAGTCCAGTTTTAGATTCCGATGCTTAACTTCAGGTTTACTGTATACCTTGGACCTTCTTATTGACGATGAAACACTGAAATTGCATCCGAATTTAATACAAAAGGCACAATGCCGACTTAAGTACAAGAGTACTGATACTCTAACTTTTGATGATTTGAACCTCTCCTGTGAGTCCACTTTTAGATTCCGATGCTTCACTTCAGGTTTACTGTATCCCGTGGACCCTCTTATTGACGATGAAACACAGAAATTGCATCCGAATTTAATACAAAAGGCACAATGTCGACTTACGTACAAGAGGACTGAAACTCTAACAATCTATGATTTGAACCTCTGCTGTGAGTCCAGTTTTAGTTTCCGATGCTTCACTTCAGGTATACTGTATCCCTTGGACCATCTTATTGACGATGCAACATAGAAATTGCATCCGAAGATAATACAAAAGGCACAATGCCGACTTATGTAGAAGACGACTGAAACTCTAACTTTCTATGATTTGGAACTCTGCTGTGAGTCCAGTTTTAGTTTCCGATGCTTCACTTCAGGTATACTGTATACCTTGGACCTTCTTATTGACGATGAAGCACAGAAATTGCATCCGAAATTAATAAAAAAGGCACAATGCCGACTTAAGTACAAGAGGACTGATACTCTAACTTTCCATGATTTGAACCCCTCCTGTGAGTCCTGTTTTAGATTCCGATGGTTAACCTCTGGTTTACTGTATCCCTTGGACCCTCGTATTGACGATGAAACACAGAAATTGCATCCGAATTTAATACAAAAGGCACAATGCCGACCTAAGTACAAGAGTACTGAAACTCTAACTTTCTATGATTTGAACCTCTGCTGTGAGTCCAGTTTTAGTTTCCGATGCTTCACTTCAGGTTTACTGTATTCCTTGGACCTTCTTATTGACGATTAAACACAGAAATAGCATCCGAATTTAATACAAAAGGCACAATGCCGACTTAAGTACAAGAGGACTGAAACTCTAACTTTGTATGATTTGAACCTCTGCTGTGAGTCCAGTTTTAGTTTCCGATGCTTCACTTCAGGTTTACTGTATACCTTGGACCTTCTTATTGACGATGAAACACAGAAATTGCATCCTAATTTAATAAAAAAGGCACAATGACGACTTAAGTTCAAGAGGACTGAAACTCTAAATTTTTATGATTTGAACCTCTGCTGTGGGTGCAGTTTTAGTTTCCGATGCTTCACTTCATGTTTACTATATCCCTTGGACCTTCCTATTGACGATGAAACACAGATATTGCATCCGAATTGAATAAAAAAGGCACAATGCCAACTTAAGTACAAGAGGACTGATACTCTAACTTTCTATGATTTGAACCCCTCCTGTGAGTCCAGTTTTAGTTTCCGATGCTTCACCTCAGGTCTACTGTATCCTTTGGACCTTCTTATAGACGATGAAACACAGTAATTGCATCCGAATTTAATAAAAATGCACAATGCCGACTTAAGTCAAGAGGACTGAAACTTAAACTTTCTATGATTTGAACCTCTGCTGTGAGTCCAGTTTTAGTTTCCGATGCTTCACTTCATGTTTACTGTATAACTTGGACCCTCCTATTGACGATGAAACACAGATATTGCATCCGAATTGAATAAAAAAGGCACAATGCCAACATAAGTACAAGAAGACTGATACTCTAACTTTCTATGATTTGAACCTCTCCTGTGAGTCCAGTTTTTGATTCCGATGCTTAACTTCAGGTTTACTGTATACCTTGGACCTTCTTATTGACGATGAAACACTGAAATTGCATCCGAATTTAATACAAAAGGCACAATGCCGACTTAAGTACAAGAGTACTGATACTCTAACTTTTGATGATTTGAACCTCTCCTGTGAGTCCACTTTTAGATTCCGATGCTTCACTTCAGGTTTACTGTATCCCGTGGACCCTCTTATTGACGATGAAACACAGAAATTGCATCCGAATTTAATACAAAAGGCACAATGCCGACTTAAGTACAAGAGGACTGAGACTCTAACTTTCTATGATTTTAACCTCTGCTGTGAGTCCAGTTTTAGTTTCCGATGCTTCACTTCAGGTTTACTGTATCCCTTGGACCTTCTTATTGACGATGAAACACAGAAATTGCATACGAATTTAATACAAGAGGCACAATGCCGACTTACGTACAAGAGGACTGAATCTCTAACTTTCTATGATTTGAACCTCTGCTGTGAGTCCAGTTTTAGTTTCCGATGCTTCACTTAAGGTTTACTGTATCCCTCGGACCTTCTTATTGACGATGAAACACAGAAATTGCATTCGAATTTAATACAAAAGGCACAATGCCGACTTACGTACAAGAGGACTGAAACTCTAACTTTCTATGATTTGAACCTCTGCTGTGAGTCCAGTTTTAGTTTCCGATGCTTATTTTCAGGTTTACTGTATCCCTTGGACCTTCTTATTGACGATGAAACACAGAAATTGCATCCGCATTTAATACAAAAGGCACAATGCCGACTTAAGTACAAGAGGACTGTCACTCTAACTTTCTATAATTTGAACCTCTGCTGTGAGTCCAGTTTTAGTTTCCGATGCTTCACTTCAGGTTTACTGTGTCCCTTGGACCTTCTTATTGACGATGAAACACAGAAATTGCATCCGAATTTAATAAAAAAGGCACAATGCCGACTTAAGTACAAGAGGACAGATACTCTAACTTTCTATGATTTGAACCTCTGCTGTGAGTCCAGTTTTAGTTTCCGATGCTTCACTTCAGGTTTACTGTATCCCTTGGACCTTCTTATTGAAGATGAAACATAGAAATTGCATCCGAATTTAATACAAAAGGCACAATGCCGACTTAAGTACAAGAGGACTGAAACTCTAACTTTCTATGATTTGAACCTCTGCTGTGAGTCCAGTTTTAGTTTCCGATGCTTCACTTCAGGTTTACTGTATCCCTTGTACCTTCTTATTGACGATGAAAGACAGAAATTGCATCCGAATTCAATACAAAAGGCACAATGCCGACTCAAGTACAAGAGGACTGAGACTCTAACTTTCTATGATTTGAACCTCTGCTGTGAGTCCAGTTTTAGTTTCCGATGCTTCACTTCAGGTTTACTGTATCCCTTGGACCTTCTTATTGACGATGAAACACAGAAATTGCATCCGAATTTAATACAAAAGGCACAATGCCGACATTAGTACAAGAGGACTGAAACTCTAACTATCTATGATTTGAACCTCTGCTGTGAGTCCAGTTTTAGTTTCCGATGCTTCACTTCAGGTTTACTGTATCCCTTGGACCTTCTTATTGACGATGAAACACAGAAATTGCATCCGAATTTAATACAAAAGGCACAATGCCGACATTAGTACAAGAGGACTGAAACTCTAACTATCTATGATTTGAACCTCTGCTGTGAGTCCAGTTTTAGTTTCCGATGCTTCACTTCAGGTTTACTGTATCCCTTGGACCTTCTTATAGAAGATGAAACATAGAAATTGCATCCGAATTTAATACAAAAGGCACAATGCTGACTTAAGTACAAGAGGACTGATACTCTAACTTTCCATGATTTGAACCCCTCCTGTGAGTCCAGTTTTAGATTCCGATGCTTAACTTCAGGTTTACTGTATACCTTGGACCTTCTTACTGACGATGAAACACTCAAATTGCATCCGAATTTAATACAAAAGGCACAATGCCGACCTAAGTACAAGAGTACTGATACTCTAACTTTTGATGATTTGAACCTCTCCTGTGAGTCCACTTTTAGATTCCGATGCTTCACTTCAGGTTTACTGTATCCCGTGGACCCTCTTATTGACGATGAAACACAGAAATTGCATCCGAATTTAATACAAAAGGCACAATGTCGACTTACGTACAAGAGGACTGAAACTCTAACAATCTATGATTTGAACCTCTGCTGTGAGTCCAGTTTTAGTTTCCGATGCTTCACTTCAGGTATACTGTATCCCTTGGACCATCTTATTGACGATGCAACATAGAAATTGCATCCGAAGATAATACAAAAGGCACAATGCCGACTTATGTAGAAGACGACTGAAACTCTAACTTTCTATGATTTGGAACTCTGCTGTGAGTCCAGTTTTAGTTTCCGATGCTTCACTTCAGGTTTACTGTATACCTTGGACCTTCTTATTGACGATGAAGCACAGAAATTGCATCCGAAATTAATAAAAAAGGCACAATGCCGACTTAAGTACAAGAGGACTGATACTCTAACTTTCTATGATTTGAACCGCTCCTGTGAGTCCAGTTTTATATTCCGATGCTTAACCTCTGGTTTACTGTATCCCTTGGACCTTCTTATTGACGATGAAACACAGAAATTGCATCCGAATTTAATACAAAAGGCACAATGACGACTTAAGTACAAGAGGACTGAAACTCTAACTTTCTATGATTTGAACCCCTCCTGTGAGTCCAGTTTTAGATTCCGATGCTTAACTTCAAGTTTATTGTATCCCTTGGTCTTTCTTATAGACGATGAAACACAGAAATTGCATCCGAATTTAATACAAAAGGCACAATGCCGACTTAAGTACAAGAGGACTGATACTCTAACTTTCCATGATTTGAACCCCTCCTGTGAGTCCTGTTTTAGATTCCGATGGTTAACTTCTGGTTTACTGTATCCCTTGGACCCTCGTATTGACGATGAAACACAGAAATTGCATCCGAATTTAATACAAAAGGCACAATGCCGACCTAAGTACAAGAGTACTGAAACTCTAACTTTCTATGATTTGAACCTCTGCTGTGAGTCCAGTTTTAGTTTCCGATGCTTCACTTCAGGTTTACTGTATTCCTTGGACCTTCTTATTGACGATTAAACACAGAAATAGCATCCGAATTTAATACAAAAGGCACATTGCCGACTTAAGTACAAGAGGACTGAAACTCTAACTTTGTATTATTTGAACCTCTGCTGTGAGTCCAGTTTTAGTTTCCGATGCTTCACTTCAGGTTTACTGTATACCTTGGACCTTCTTATTGACGATGAAACACAGAAATTGCATCCTAATTTAATAAAAAAGGCACAATGACGACTTAAGTTCAAGAGGACTGAAACTCTAAATTTTTATGATTTGAACCTCTGCTGTGGGTCCAGTTTTAGTTTCCGATGCTTCACATCATGTTTACTGTATCCCTTGGACCTTCCTATTGACGATGAAACACAGATATTGCATCCGAATTGAATAAAAAAGGCACAATGCCAACTTAAGTACAAGAGGACTGATACTCTAACTTTCTATGATTTGAACCCCTCCTGTGAGTCCAGTTTTAGTTTCCGATGCTTCACTTCAGGTCTACTGTATCCCTTGGACCTTCTTATTGACGATGAAACACAGAAATTGCATCCGAATTTAATACAAAAGGCACAATGCCGACTTAAGTACAACAGGACTGAAACTCTAACTTTCTATGATTTGAACCTCTGCTGTGAGTCCAGTTTTAGTTTCCGATGCTTCACTTCAGGTTTACTGTGTCCCTTGGTCCTTCTTATTGACGATGAAACACAGAAATTGCATCCGAATTTAATGAAAAAGGCACAATGCCGACTTAAGTACAAGAGGACTGAAACTCTAACTTTCTATGATTTGAACCTCTGCTGTGAGTCCAGTTTTAGTTTCCGATGCTTCACTTCAGGTTTACTGTATCCCTAAGACCATCTTATTGACGATGAAAGACAGAAATTGCATCTGACTGTAATAAAAAAGGCACAATGCCGACCTAAGTACAAGAGGACAGATACTCTAACTTTCTATGATTTGAACCCCTCCTGTGAGTCCAGTTTTAGATTCCGATGCTTAACTTCAGGTTTACTGTATCCCTTGGACCTTCCTATTGACGATGAAGCACAAAAATTGCATCCGAAATTAATAAAAAAGGCACAATGCCGACTTAAGTACAAGAGGACTGATAATCTAACTTTCTATGATTTGAACCCCTCCTGTGAGTCCAGTTTTAGATTCCGATGTTTAACTTCAGGTTTACTGTATCCCTTGGACCTTCTTATTGCCGATGAAACACAGAAATTGCATCCGAATTTAATACAAAAGGCACCATGCCGACTTAAGTACAAGAGGACTGAAACTCTAACTTTCTATGATTAGAACTTCTGCTGTGAGACCAGTTTTAGATTCCGATGCTTAACTTCAGGTTTACTGTATCCCTTGGACTTTCTTATAGACGATGAAACACAGATATTGCATCCGAATTTAATACAAAAGGCACAATGCCGACTTATGTACAAGAGGACTGAGACTCTAACTTTCTATGATTTGAACGTCTGCTGTGAGTCCAGTTTTAGTTTCCGATGCTTCACTTCAGGTTTAGTGTATCCCTTGGACCTTCTTATTGACGATGAAACACAGAAATTGCATCCGAATTTAATACAAAAGGCACAATGCCGACTTAAGTACAAGAGGACTGAAACTCTCACTTTCTATCATTTGAACCTCTCCTGTGAGTCCAGTTTTAGTTTCCGATGCTTCACTTCAGGTTTACTGTATCCCTTGGACCTTCTTATTGAAGATGAAACATAGAAATTGCATCCGAATTTAATACAAAAGGCACAATGCCGACTTAAGTACAAGAGGACAAAAAACTCTAACCTTCTATGATTTAAACCTCTGCTGTGAGTCCAGTTTTAGTTTCCGATGCTTCACTTCAGGTTTACTGTATCCCTTGTACCTTCTTATTGACGATGAAACACATAAATTGCATCCGAATTCAATACAAAAGGCGCAATGCCGACTTAAGTACAAGAGGACTGAGACTCTAACTTTCTATGATTTGAACGTCTGCTGTGAGTCCAGTTTTAGTTTACGATGCTTCAATTCAGGTTTACTGTATTCCTTGGACCTTCTTATTGACGATGAAACACAGAAATTGCATTCGATTTTAATACAAACGGCACAATGCCGACTTACGTACAAGAGGACTGAATCTCTAACTTTCTATGATTTGAACCCCTCCTGTGAGTCCAGTTTTAGATTCCGATGCTTAACTTCAGGTTTACTGTATCCCTTGGACCTTCTTATTGACGATGAAACACAGAAATTGCATCCGAATTTAATACAAAAGGCACAATGCCGACTTAAGTACAAGAGGACTGAAACTCTCACTTTCTATGATTTGAACCTCTCCTGTGAGTCCAGTTTTTGTTTTCGATGCTTCACTTCAGGTTTACTGTATCCCTTGGACCTTCGTATTGAAGATGAAACATAGAAATTGCATCCGAATTTAATACAAAAGGCACAATGCCGACTTAAGTACAAGATGACTGAAACTCTAACTTTCTATGATTTGAACCTCTGCTGTGAGTCCAGTTTTAGTTTCCGATGCTTCACTTCAGGTTTACTGTATCCCTAAACCTTCTTATTGACGATGAAAGACAGAAATTGCATCTGACTGTAATAAAAAAGGCACAATGCCGACTTAAATACAAGAGGTCAGATACTCTAACTTTCTATGATTTGAACCCCTCCTGTGAGTCCAGTTTTAGATTCCGATGCTTAACTTCAGGTTTACTGTATCCCTTGGACCTTCTTATTGACGATGAAACACAGAAATTGCACCCGAATTTAATAAAAAAGGCACAATGCCGACTTAAGTACAAGAGGACTGATACTCTAACTTTCTATGATTTGAACCCCTCCTGTGAGTCCAGTTTTAGATTCCGATGCTTAACTTCAGGTTTACTGTATCCCTTGGACCTTCTTATTGACGATGAAACACAGAAATTGCATCCGCATTTAATACAAAAGGCACAATGCCGACTTAAGTACAAGAGTTCTGATACTCTAACTTTCGATGATTTGAACCTCTCCTGTGAGTCCAGTTTTAGATTCCGATGTTTCACTTCAGGTTTACTGTATCCCTTGGACCTACTTATTGACGATGAAGCACAGAAATTGCATCCGAAATAAATAAAAAAGGTACAATGCCGACTTAAGTACAAGAGGACTGATACTCTAACTTTCTATGATTTGAACCCCTCCTGTGAGTCCAGTTTTAGATTCCGATGTTTAACTTCAGGTTTACTGTATCCCTTGGACCTTCTTATTGACGATGAAACACAGAAATTGCATCCGAATTTAATACAAAAGGCACAATGCCGACTTAAGTACAAGAGGACTCAAACTCTAACTTACTATGATTTGAACCTCTGCTGTGAGACCAGTTTTAGATTCCGATGCTTAACTTCAGGTTTATTGTATCCCTTGGACTTTCTTATAGACGATGAAACACAGAAATTGCATCCGAATTTAATACAAAAGGCACAATGCCGACTTAAGTGCAAGAGGACTGAGACTCTAATTTTCAATGATTTGAACCTCTGCTGTGAGTCCAGTTTTAGTTTCCGATGCTTCACTTCAGGTTTAGTGTGTCCCTTGGACCTTCTTATTGACGGTGAAACACAGAAATTGCATCCGAATTTAATACAAAAGGCACAATGCCGACTTAAGTACAAGAGGACTAAAACTCTCACTTTCTATGATTTGAACCTCTCCTGTGAGTCCAGTTTTAGTTTCCGATGCTTCACTTCAGGTTTACTGTATCCCTTGGACCTTCTTATTGAAGATGAAACATAGAAATTGCATCCGAATTTAATACAAAAGGCACATTGCCGACTTAAGTACAAGAGGACTGAAACTCTAACTTTCTATGATGTAAACCTCTGCTGTGAGTCCAGTTTTAGTTTCCGATGCTTCACTTCAGGTTTACTGTATCCCTTGTACCTTCTTACTGACGATGAAACACAGAAATTGCATCCGAATTGAATACAAAAGGCACAATGCCGACTTAAGTACAAGAGGACTGAGACTCTAACATTCTATGATTTGAACCTCTGCTGTGAGTCCAGTTTTAGTTTCCGATGCTTCATTTCAGGTTTACTGTATTCCTTGGACCTTCTTATTGACGATGAAACACAGAAATTGCATCCGAATTTAATACAAAAGGCACAATGCCGACTTACGTACAAGAGGACCGATTCTCTAACTTTCTATGAATTGAACCTCTGCTGTGAGTCCAGTTTTAGTTTCCGATGCTTCACTTCAGGTTTACTGTATCCCTAAGACCTTCTTATTGACGATGAAACACAGAAATTGCATCCGAATTTAATACAAAAGGCACAATGCCGACTTAAGTACAAGAGGACTGAACCTCTAACTTTCTATGATTTGAACCTCTGCTGTGAGTCCAGTTTTAGTTTCCGATGCTTCACTTCAGGTTTACTGTGTCCCTTGGACCTTCTTATTGACGATGAAACACAGAAATTGCATCCGAATTTAATAAAAAAGGCACAATGCCGACTTAAGTACAAGAGGACTGAAACTCTAACTTTCTATGATTTGAACCTCTGCTGTGAGTCCAGTTTTAGTTTCCGATGCTTCACTTAAGGTTTACTGTATCCCTTGGACCTTCTTATTGACGACGAAACACAGAAATTGCATTCGAATTTAATACAAAAGGCACAATGCCGACTTACGTACAAGAGGACTGAAACTCTAACATTCTATGATTTGAACCTCTGCTGTGAGTCCAGTTTTAGTTTCCGATGCTTAACTTCAGGTTTACTGTATCCCTTGGACCTTCTTATTGACGATGAAACACAGAAATTGCATCCGAATTTAACACAAAAGGCACAATGCCGACTTAAGTACAAGAGGACTGAAACTCTAACTTTCTATGATTTGAACCTTTGCTGTGAGTCCAGTTTTAGTTTCCGATGCTTCACTTCAGGTTTACTGTGTCCCTTGGACCTTCTTATTGACGATGAAACACAGAAATTGCATCCGAATTTAATAAAAAAGGCACAATGCCGACTTAAGTACAAGAGGACTGATACTCTGACTTTCTATGATTTGAACACCTCCTGTGAGTCCAGTTTTAGATTCCGATGCTTAACTTCAGGTTTACTGTATCCCTTGGACCTTCTTATTGACGATGAAACACAGAAATTGCTTCCGAATTTAATACAAAAGGCACAATGCCGACTAAAGTACAAGAGTACTGATACTCTAATTTTCGATGATTTGAACCTCTCCTGTGAGTCCAGTTTTAGATTCCGATGCTTCACTTCAGGTTTACTGTATCCCTTGGACCCTCTTATTGACGATGAAACACAGAAATTGCATCCGAATTTAATACAAAAGGCACAATGCCGACTTAAGTACAAGAGGACTGAAACTCTAACTTTCTATGCTTTGTACCTCTGCTGTGAGTCCAGTTTTAGTTTCCGATGCTTCACCTTTGGTATACTGTATCCCTTGGACCTTATTATTGACGATGAAACATGGAAATTGCATCCGAAGATAATACAAAAGGCGCAATGCCGACTTAAGTAGAAGACGACTGAAACTCTAACTTTCTATGATTTGAAACTCTGCTGTGAGTCCAGTTTTAGTTTCCGATGCTTCACTTCAGGTTTACTGTATCCCTTGGAACTTCTTATTGACGATGAAGCACAGAAATTGCATCCGAAATTAATAAAAAAGGCACAATGCCGACTTAAGTACAAGAGGACTGATACTCTAACTTTCTATGATTTGAACCCCTCCTGTGAGTCCAGTTTTAGATTCCGATGTTTAACTTCAGGTTTACTGTATCGCATGGACCTTCTTATTAACGATGAAACACAGAAATTGCATCCGAATTTTATACAAAAGGCACAATACCGACTTACGTACAAGAGGTCTGAAACTCTAACTTTCTATGATTTGAACCTCTGCTGTGAGACCAGTTTTAGATTCCGATGCTTAACTTCAGGTTTACTGTATCCCTTGGACTTTCTTATAGACGTTAAAACACAGAAATTGCATCCGAATTTAGTACAAAAGGCACAATGCCGACTTAAGTACAAGAGGACTGATACTCTAACTTTCTATGATTTGAACCACTCCTGTGAGTCCAGTTTTAGATTCCGATGCTTAACTTCTGGTTTACTGTATCCCTTGGACCCTGGTATTGACGATGAAACACAGAAATTGCATTCGAATTTAATACAAAAGCACAATGCCGACTTAATTACAAGAGTACTGAAACTCTAACTTTCTATGATTTGGAACTCTGCTGTGAGTCCAGTTTTAGTTTCCGATGTTTCACTTCAGGTTTACTGTATCCCTTGGACCTACTTATTGACGATGAAGCACAGAAATTGCATCCGAAATAAATAAAAAAGGTACAATGCCGACTTAAGTACAAGAGGACTGATACTCTAACTTTCTATGATTTGTACCCCTCCTGTGAGTCCAGTTTTAGATTCCGATGTTTAACTTCAGGTTTACTGTATCCCTTGGACCTTCTTATTGACGATGAAACACAGAAATTGCATCCGAATTTAATACAAAAGGCACAATGCCGACTTAAGTACAAGAGGACTGAAACTCTAACTTACTATGATTTGAACCTCTGCTGTGATACCAGTTTTAGATTCCGATGCTTAACTTAAGGTTTACTGTATCCCTTGGACTTTCTTATAGACGATGAAACACAGAAATTGCATCCGAATTTAATACAAAAGGCACAATGCCGACTTAAGTGCAAGAGGACTGAGACTCTAATTTTCTATGATTTGAACCTCTGCTGTGAGTCCAGTTTTAGTTTCCGATGCTTCACTTCAGGTTTAGTGTGTCCCTTGGACCTTCTTATTGACGGTGAAACACAGAAATTGCATCCGAATTTAATACAAAAGGCACAATGCAAACTTAAGTACAAGAGGACTAAACCTCTCACTTTCTATGATTTGAACCTCTCCTGTGAGTCCAGTTTTAGTTTCCGATGCTTCACTTCAGGTTTACTGTATCCCTTGGACCTTCTTATTGAAGATGAAACATAGAAATTGCATCCGAATTTAATACAAAAGGCGCATTGCCGACTTAAGTACAAGAGGACTGAAACTCTAACTTTCTATGATGTAAACCTCTGCTGTGAGTCCATTTTTAGTTTCCGATGCTTCACTTCAGGTTTACTGTATCCCTTGTACCTTCTTATTGACGATGAAACACAGAAATTGCATCCGAATTGAATACAAAAGGCACAATGCCGACTTAAGTACAAGAGGACTGAGACTCTAACTTTCTATGATTTGAACCTCTGCTGTGAGTCCAGTTTTAGTTTCCGATGCTTCATTTCAGGTTTACTGTATTCCTTGGACCTTCTTATTGACGATGAAACACAGAAATTGCATCCGAATTTAATACAAAAGGCACAATGCCGACTTACGTACAAGAGGACTGAATCTCTAACTTTCTATGAATTAAACCTCTGCTGTGAGTCCAGTTTTAGTTTCCGATGCTTCACTTAAGGTTTACTGTACCCCTTGGACCTTCTTATTGACGATGAAACACAGAAATTGCATTCGAATTTAATACAAAAAGCACAATGCCGACTTACGTACAAGAGGACTGAAACTGTAACTTGCTATGATTTGAACCTCTGCTGTGAGTCCTGTTTTAGTTTCCGATGCTTAACTTCACGTTTACTGTATCCCTAAGACCTTCTTATTGACGATGAAACACAGAAATTGCATCCGAATTTAATACAAAAGGCACAATGCCGACTTAAGTACAAGAGGACTGAACCTCTAACTTTCTATGATTTGAACCTCTGCTGTGAGTCCAGTTTTAGTTTCCGATGCTTCACTTCAGGTTTACTGTGTCCCTTGGACCTTCTTATTGACGATGAAACACAGAAATTGCATCCGAATTTAATAAAAAAGGCACAATGCCGACTTAAGTACAAGAGGACTGAAACTCTAACTTTCTATGATTTGAACCTCTGCTGTGAGTCCAGTTTTAGTTTCCGATGCTTCACTTAAGGTTTACTGTATCCCTTGGACCTTCTTATTGACGACGAAACACAGAAATTGCATTCGAATTTAATACAAAAGGCACAATGCCGACTTACGTACAAGAGGACTGAAACTCTAACATTCTATGATTTGAACCTCTGCTGTGAGTCCAGTTTTAGTTTCCGATGCTTAACTTCAGGTTTACTGTATCCCTTGGACCTTCTTATTGACGATGAAACACAGAAATTGCATCCGAATTTAACACAAAAGGCACAATGCCGACTTAAGTACAAGAGGACTGAAACTCTAACTTTCTATGATTTGAACCTTTGCTGTGAGTCCAGTTTTAGTTTCCGATGCTTCACTTCAGGTTTACTGTGTCCCTTGGACCTTCTTATTGACGATGAAACACAGAAATTGCATCCGAATTTAATAAAAAAGGCACAATGCCGACTTAAGTACAAGAGGACTGATACTCTGACTTTCTATGATTTGAACACCTCCTGTGAGTCCAGTTTTAGATTCCGATGCTTAACTTCAGGTTTACTGTATCCCTTGGACCTTCTTATTGACGATGAAACACAGAAATTGCTTCCGAATTTAATACAAAAGGCACAATGCCGACTAAAGTACAAGAGTACTGATACTCTAATTTTCGATGATTTGAACCTCTCCTGTGAGTCCAGTTTTAGATTCCGATGCTTCACTTCAGGTTTACTGTATCCCTTGGACCCTCTTATTGACGATGAAACACAGAAATTGCATCCGAATTTAATACAAAAGGCACAATGCCGACTTAAGTACAAGAGGACTGAAACTCTAACTTTCTATGCTTTGTACCTCTGCTGTGAGTCCAGTTTTAGTTTCCGATGCTTCACCTTTGGTATACTGTATCCCTTGGACCTTATTATTGACGATGAAACATGGAAATTGCATCCGAAGATAATACAAAAGGCGCAATGCCGACTTAAGTTGAAGACGACTGAAACTCTAACTTTCTATGATTTGAAACTCTGCTGTGAGTCCAGTTTTAGTTTCCGATGCTTCACTTCAGGTTTACTGTATCCCTTGGAACTTCTTATTGACGATGAAGCACAGAAATTGCATCCGAAATTAATAAAAAAGGCACAATGCCGACTTAAGTACAAGAGGACTGATACTCTAACTTTCTATGATTTGAACCCCTCCTGTGAGTCCAGTTTTAGATTCCGATGTTTAACTTCAGGTTTACTGTATCGCATGGACCTTCTTATTAACGATGAAACACAGAAATTGCATCCGAATTTTATACAAAAGGCACAATACCGACTTACGTACAAGAGGTCTGAAACTCTAACTTTCTATGATTTGAACCTCTGCTGTGAGACCAGTTTTAGATTCCGATGCTTAACTTCAGGTTTACTGTATCCCTTGGACTTTCTTATAGACGTTAAAACACAGAAATTGCATCCGAATTTAGTACAAAAGGCACAATGCCGACTTAAGTACAAGAGGACTGATACTCTAACTTTCTATGATTTGAACCACTCCTGTGAGTCCAGTTTTAGATTCCGATGCTTAACTTCTGGTTTACTGTATCCCTTGGACCCTGGTATTGACGATGAAACACAGAAATTGCATTCGAATTTAATACAAAAGCACAATGCCGACTTAATTACAAGAGTACTGAAACTCTAACTTTCTATGATTTGGAACTCTGCTGTGAGTCCAGTTTTAGTTTCCGATGTTTCACTTCAGGTTTACTGTATCCCTTGGACCTACTTATTGACGATGAAGCACAGAAATTGCATCCGAAATAAATAAAAAAGGTACAATGCCGACTTAAGTACAAGAGGACTGATACTCTAACTTTCTATGATTTGAACCCCTCCTGTGAGTCCAGTTTTAGATTCCGATGTTTAACTTCAGGTTTACTGTATCCCTTGGACCTTCTTATTGACGATGAAACACAGAAATTGCATCCGAATTTAATACAAAAGGCACAATGCCGACTTAAGTACAAGAGGACTGAAACTCTAACTTACTATGATTTGAACCTCTGCTGTGATACCAGTTTTAGATTCCGATGCTTGACTTAAGGTTTACTGTATCCCTTGGACTTTCTTATAGACGATGAAACACAGAAATTGCATCCGAATTTAATACAAAAGGCACAATGCCGACTTAAGTGCAAGAGGACTGAGACTCTAATTTTCTATGATTTGAACCTCTGCTGTGAGTCCAGTTTTAGTTTCCGATGCTTCACTTCAGGTTTAGTGTGTCCCTTGGACCTTCTTATTGACGGTGAAACACAGAAATTGCATCCGAATTTAATACAAAAGGCACAATGCAAACTTAAGTACAAGAGGACTAAACCTCTCACTTTCTATGATTTGAACCTCTCCTGTGAGTCCAGTTTTAGTTTCCGATGCTTCACTTCAGGTTTACTGTATCCCTTGGACCTTCTTATTGAAGATGAAACATAGAAATTGCATCCGAATTTAATACAAAAGGCGCATTGCCGACTTAAGTACAAGAGGACTGAAACTCTAACTTTCTATGATGTAAACCTCTGCTGTGAGTCCAGTTTTAGTTTCCGATGCTTCACTTCAGGTTTACTGTATCCCTTGTACCTTCTTATTGACGATGAAACACAGAAATTGCATCCGAATTGAATACAAAAGGCACAATGCCGACTTAAGTACAAGAGGACTGAGACTCTAACTTTCTATGATTTGAACCTCTGCTGTGAGTCCAGTTTTAGTTTCCGATGCTTCATTTCAGGTTTACTGTATTCCTTGGACCTTCTTATTGACGATGAAACACAGAAATTGCATCCGAATTTAATACAAAAGGCACAATGCCGACTTACGTACAAGAGGACTGAATCTCTAACTTTCTATGAATTGAACCTCTGCTGTGAGTCCAGTTTTAGTTTCCGATGCTTCACTTAAGGTTTACTGTACCCCTTGGACCTTCTTATTGACGATGAAACACAGAAATTGCATTCGAATTTAATACAAAAAGCACAATGCCGACTTACGTACAAGAGGACTGAAACTGTAACTTGCTATGATTTGAACCTCTGCTGTGAGTCCTGTTTTAGTTTCCGATGCTTAACTTCAGGTTTACTGTATCCCTAAGACCTTCTTATTGACGATGAAACACAGAAATTGCATCCGAATTTAATACAAAAGGCACAATGCCGACTTAAGTACAAGAGGACTGAACCTCTAACTTTCTATGATTTGAACCTCTGCTGTGAGTCCAGTTTTAGTTTCCGATGCTTCACTTCAGGTTTACTGTGTCCCTTGGACCTTCTTATTGACGATGAAACACAGAAATTGCATCCGAATTTAATAAAAAAGGCACAATGCCGACTTAAGTACAAGAGGACTGAAACTCTAACTTTCTATGATTTGAACCTCTGCTGTGAGTCCAGTTTTAGTTTCCGATGCTTCACTTAAGGTTTACTGTATCCCTTGGACCTTCTTATTGACGACGAAACACAGAAATTGCATTCGAATTTAATACAAAAGGCACAATGCCGACTTACGTACAAGAGGACTGAAACTCTAACATTCTATGATTTGAACCTCTGCTGTGAGTCCAGTTTTAGTTTCCGATGCTTAACTTCAGGTTTACTGTATCCCTTGGACCTTCTTATTGACGATGAACCACAGAAATTGCATCCGAATTTAATACAAAAGGCACAATGCCGACTTAAGTACAAGAGGACTGAAACTCTAACTTTCTATGATTTGAACCTTTGCTGTGAGTCCAGTTTTAGTTTCCGATGCTTAACTTCAGGTTTACTGTATCCCTTGGACCTTCTTATTGACGATGAAACACAGAAATTGCTTCCGAATTTAATACAAAAGGCACAATGCCGACTAAAGTACAAGAGTACTGATACTCTAATTTTCGATGATTTGAACCTCTCCTGTGAGTCCAGTTTTAGATTCCGATGCTTCACTTCAGGTTTACTGTATCCCTTGGACCCTCTTATTGACGATGAAACACAGAAATTGCATCCGAATTTAATACAAAAGGCACAATGCCGACTTAAGTACAAGAGGACTGAAACTCTAACTTTCTATGCTTTGTACCTCTGCTGTGAGTCCAGTTTTAGTTTCCGATGCTTCACCTTTGGTATACTGTATCCCTTGGACCTTCTTATTGACGATGAAACATGGAAATTGCATCCGAAGATAATACAAAAGGCGCAATGCCGACGTAAGTAGAAGACGACTGAAACTCTAACTTTCTATGATTTGAAACTCTGCTGTGAGTCCAGTTTTAGTTTCCGATGCTTCACTTCAGGTTTACTGTATCCCTTGGAACTTCTTATTGACGATGAAGCACAGAAATTGCATCCGAAATTAATAAAAAAGGCACAATGCCGACTTAAGTACAAGAGGACTGATACTCTAACTTTCTATGATTTGAACCCCTCCTGTGAGTCCAGTTTTAGATTCCGATGTTTAACTTCAGGTTTACTGTATCGCATGGACCTTCTTATCTACGATGAAACACAGAAATTGCATCCGAATTTTATACAAAAGGCACAATGCCGACTTACGTACAAGAGGACTGAAACTGTAACTTGCTATGATTTGAACCTCTGCTGTGAGTCCTGTTTTAGTTTCCGATGCTTAACTTCAGGTTTACTGTATCCCTAAGACCTTCTTATTGACGATGAAACACAGAAATTGCATCCGAATTTAATACAAAAGGCACAATGCCGACTTAAGTACAAGAGGACTGAACCTCTAACTTTCTATGATTTGAACCTCTGCTGTGAGTCCAGTTTTAGTTTCCGATGCTTCACTTCAGGTTTACTGTGTCCCTTGGACCTTCTTATTGACGATGAAACACAGAAATTGCATCCGAATTTAATAAAAAAGGCACAATGCCGACTTAAGTACAAGAGGACTGATACTCTAAGTTTCTATGATTTGAACCACTCCTGTGAGTCCAGTTTTAGATTCCGATGCTTAACGTCTGGTTTACTGTATCCCTTGGACCCTGGTATTGACGATGAAACACAGAAATTGCATCCGAATTTAATACAAAAGCACAATGCCGACTTAAATACAAGAGTACTGAAACGCTAACTTTCTATGATTTGAACCTCTGCTGTGAGTCCAGTTTTAGTTTCCGATGCTTCACTTCAGGTTTACTGTATTCCTTGGACCTTCTTATTGACGATGAAACACAGAAATTACATCCGAATTTAATACAAAAGGCACAATGCCGACTTAAGTACAAGAGGACTGAAACTCTAACTTTCTATGATTTGAACCTCTGCTGTGAGTCCAGTTTTAGTTTCCGATGCTTCACTTCAGGTTTACTGTATCCCTTGGACCTTCTTACTGACGATGAAACACAGAAATTGCATCCGAATTTAGTACAAAAAGCACAATGCCGACTTAAGTACAAGAGGACTGAAACTCTAACTTTCTATGATTTGAACCTCTGCTGTGGGTCCAGTTTTAGTTTCCGATGCTTCACATCATGTTTACTGTATCCTTTGGACCTTCCTATTGACGATGAAACACAGAAATTGCATCCGAATTTAATAAAACAGGCCCAATGCCAACTTAAGTACAAGAGGACTGATACTCTAACTTTCTATGATTTGAACCCATCCTGTGAGTCCAGTTTTAGTTTCCGATGCTTCACTTCAGGTTTACTGTATCCTTTGGACCTTCTTATTGACGATGAAACACAGAAATTGCATCCGAATTTAATAAGAAAGGCACAATGCCGACTTAAGTACAAGAGGACTGATACTCTAACTTTCTATGAGTTGAACCCCTCCTGTGAGTCCAGTTTTAGATTCCGATGCTTAACCTCTGGTTTACTGTATCCCTTGGACCTTCTTATTGATGATGAAACACAGAAATTGCATCCGTATTTAATACAAAAGGCACAATGCCGACTTAAGTAAAAGAGGACTGACACTCTAACTTTCTATGATTTGAACCTCTCCTGTGAGTCCAGTTTTAGATTCCGATGCTTCATTTAGGGTTTACTGTATCCCTTGGATCCTCTTATTGACGATGAAACACAGAAATTGCATCCGAATTTAATACAAAAGGCACAATGCCGACTTAAGTACAAGTGGACTGAAACTCTAACTTTCTATGATTTGAACCTCTGCTGTGAGACCAGTTTTAGTTTCCGATGCTTCACTTCAGGTTTACTGTATCCCTTGGACCTTCTTATTGACGATGAAACACAGAAATTGCATTCGAATTTAATACAAAAGGCACAATGCCGACTTACGTACAAGAGGACTGAAACTCTAACTTTCTATGATTTGAACCTCTGCTGTGAGACCAGTTTTAGTTTCCGATGCTTCACTTCAGGTTTACTGTATCCCTTGGACCTTCTTATTGAAGATGAAACATAGAAATTGCATCCGAATTTAATACAAAAGGCACAATGCCGACTTAAGTACAAGAGGACTGAAACTCTAACTTTCTATGATGTAAACCTCTGCTGTGAGTCCAGTTTTAGTTTCCGATGCTTCACTTCAGGTTTACTGTATGCCTTGTACCTTCTTATTGACGATGAAACACAGAAATTGCATCCGAATTCAATACAATAGGCACAATGCCGACTTAAGTACAAGAGGACTGAGACTCTAACTTTCTATGATTTGAACCTCTGCTGTGAGTCCAGTTTTAGTTTCCGATGCTTCACTTCAGGTTTACTGTATTCCTTGGACCTACTTATTGACGATGAAACACAGAAATTGCATTCGAATTTAATACAAAAGGCACAATGCCGACTTACGTACAAGAGGACTGAATCTCTAACTTTCTATGAATTGAACCTCTGCTGTGAGTCCAGTTTTAGTTTCCGATGCTTCACTTAAGGTTTACTGTATCCCTTGGACCTTCTTATTGACGATGAAACACAGAAATTGCATTCGAATTTAATACAAAAGGCACAATGCCGACTTACGTACAAGAGGACTGAAACTCTAACATTCTATGATTTGAACCTGTGCTGTGAGTCCAGTTTTAGTTTCCGATGCTTCACTTCAGGTTTACTGTGTCCCTTGGACCTTCTTATTGACGATGAAACGCAGAAATTGCATCCGAATTTAATAAAAAAGGCACAATGCCGACTTAAGTACAAGGGGACTGATACTCTAACTTTCTATGATTTGAACCCCTCCTGTGAGTCCAGTTTTAGATTCCGATGCTTAACTTCAGGTTTACTGTATCCCTTGGACCTTCTTATTGACGATGAAACACAGAAATTGCTTCCGAATTTAATACGAAAGGCACAATGCCGACTTAAGTACAAGAGTACTGATACTCTAATTTTCGATGATTTGAACCACTCCTGCGAGTCCAGTTTTAGATTCCGATGCTTCACTTCAGGTTAACTGTATCCCTTGGACCCTCTTATTGACGATGAAACACAGAAATTGCATCCGAATTTAATACAAAAGGCACAATGCCGAACTAAGTACAAGAGGACTGATACTCTAACTTTCTATGCTTTGTACCTCTGCTGTGAGTCCAGTTTTAGTTTCCGATGCTTCACCTTTGGTATACTGTATCCCTTGGACCTTCTTATTGACGATGAAACATAGAAATTGCATCCGAAGATAATACAAAAGGCACAATGCCGACTTACGTACAAGAGGACTGAAACTCTAACTTTCTATGATTTGAACCCCTCCTGTGAGTCCAGTTTTAGATTCCGATGTTTAACTTCAGGTTTACTGTATCCCATGGACCTTCTTATTGACGATGAAACACAGAAATTGCATCCGAATTTAATACAAAAGGCACAATGCCGACTTACGTACAAGAGGACTGAAACTCTAACTTTCTATGATTTGAACCTCTGCTGTGAGACCAGTTTTAGATTCCGATGCTTAACTTCAGGTTTACTGTATCCCTTGGACTTTCTTATCATGCAGCTTTACTGTATGATTACATGATGATGGCGTCCTCTTGGGTAAAATATTCCGGAGGTAAAATAGTCCCCCATTCGGATCTCCGGGCGGGGACTACTCAAGAGGATGTCGTTATCAGGAGAAAGAAAACTGGCATTCTACGGATCGGAGCGTGGAATGTCAGATCCCTTAATCGGGCAGGTAGGTTAGAAAATTTAAAAAGGGAAATGGATAGGTTGAAGTTAGATATAGTGGGAATTAGTGAAGTTCGGTGGCAGGAGGAACAAGACTTCTGGTCAGGTGACTACAGGGTTATAAACACAAAATCAAATAGGGGTAATGCAGGAGTAGGTTTAATAATGGATAGGAAAATAGGAATGCGGGTAAGCTACTACAAACAGCATAGTGAACGCATTATTGTGGCCAAGATGGATACGAAGCCCACGCCTACTACAGTAGTACAAGTTTATATGCCAACTAGCTCTGCAGATGACGAAGAAATTGAAGAAATGTATGATGAAATAAAAGAAATTATTCAGATTGTGAAGGGAGACGAAAATTTAATAGTCATGGGTGACTGGAATTCGAGTGTAGGAAAAGGGAGAGAAGGAAACATAGTAGGTGAATATGGATTGGGGGACAGAAATGAAAGAGGAAGCCGCCTGGTCGAATTTTGCACAGAGCATAACATAATCATAACTAACACTTGGTTTAAGAATCATGAAAGAAGGTTGTATACATGGAAGAACCCTGGCGATACTAAAAGGTATCAGATAGATTATATAATGGTAAGACAGAGATTTAGGAACCAGGTTTTAAATTGTAAGACATTTCCAGGGGCAGATGTGGACTCTGACCACAATCTATTGGTTATGACCTGTAGATTAAAACTGAAGAAACTGCAAAAAGGTGGGAATTTGAGGAGATGGGACCTGGATAAACTAAAAGAACCAGAGGTTGTACAGAGATTCAGGGAGAGCATAAGGGAGCAATTGACAGGAATGGGGGAAATAAATACAGTAGAAGAAGAATGGGTAGCTTTGAGGGATGAAGTAGTGAAGGCAGCAGAGGATCAAGTAGGTAAAAAGACGAGGGCTAGTAGAAATCCTTGGGTAACAGAAGAAATATTGAATTTAATTGATGAAAGGAGAAAATATAAAAATGCAGTAAGTGAAACAGGCAAAAAGGAATACAAACGTCTCAAAAATGAGATCGACAGGAAGTGCAAAATGGCTAAGCAGGGATGGCTAGAGGACAAATGTAAGGATGTAGAGGCTTATCTCACTAGGGGTAAGATAGATACCGCCTACAGGAAAATTAAAGAGACCTTTGGAGATAAGAGAACGACTTGTATGAATATCAAGACCTCAGATGGAAACCCAGTTCTAAGCAAAGAAGGGAAAGCAGAAAGGTGGAAGGAGTATATAGAGGGTCTATACAAGGGCGATGTACTTGAGGACAATATTATGGAAATGGAAGAGGATGTAGATGAAGATGAAATGGGAGATATGATACTGCGTGAAGAGTTTGACAGAGCACTGAAAGACCTAAGTCGAAACAAGGCCCCCGGAGTAGACAATATTCCATTGGAACTACTGACGGCCGTGGGAGAGCCAGTCCTGACAAAACTCTACCATCTGGTGAGCAAGATGTATGAAACAGGCGAAATACCCACAGACTTCAAGAAGAATATAATAATTCCAATCCCAAAGAAAGCAGGTGTTGGCAGATGTGAAAATTACCGAACTATCAGCTTAATAAGTCACAGCTGCAAAATACTAACACGAATTCTTTACAGACGAATGGAAAAACTAGTAGAAGCCAACCTCGGGGAAGATCAGTTTGGATTCCGTAGAAACACTGGAACACGTGAGGCAATACTGACCTTACGACTTATCTTAGAAGAAAGATTAAGGAAAGGCAAACCTACGTTTCTAGGATTTGTAGACTTAGAGAAAGCTTTTGACAATGTTGACTGGAATACTCTCTTTCAAATTCTAAAGGTGGCAGGGGTAAAATACAGGGAGCGAAAGGCTATTTACAATTTGTACAGAAACCAGATGGCAGTTATAAGAGTCGAGGGACATGAAAGGGAAGCAGTGGTTGGGAAGGGAGTAAGACAGGGTTGTAGCCTCTCCCCGATGTTGTTCAATCTGTATATTGAGCAAGCAGTAAAGGAAACAAAAGAAAAATTCGGAGTAGGTATTAAAATTCATGGAGAAGAAATAAAAACTTTGAGGTTCGCCGATGACATTGTAATTCTGTCAGAGACAGCAAAGGACTTGGAAGAGCAGTTGAATGGAATGGACAGTGTCTTGAAAGGGGGATATAAGATGAACATCAACAAAAGCAAAACAAGGATAATGGAATGTAGTCCAATTAAGTCGGGTGATGCTGAGGGAATTAGATTAGGAAATGAGGCACTTAAAGTAGTAAAGGAGTTTTGCTATTTGGGGAGCAAAATAACTGATGATGGTCGAAGTAGAGAGGATATAAAATGTAGGCTGGCAATGGCAAGGAAAGCGTTTCTGAAGAAGAGAAATTTGTTAACATCCAGTATAGATTTAAGTGTCAGGAAGTCATTTCTGAAAGTATTCGTATGGAGTGTAGCCATGTATGGAAGTGAAACATGGACGATAAATAGTTTGGACAAGAAGAGAATAGAAGCGTTCGAAATGTGGTGCTACAGAAGAATGCTGAAGATTAGATGGGTAGATCACATAACTAATGAGGAAGTATTGAATAGGATTGGGGAGAAGAGAAGTTTGTGGCACAACTTGACCAGAAGAAGGGATCGGTTGGTAGGACATGTTCTGAGGCATCAAGGGATCACCAATTTAGTATTGGAGGGCAGCGTGGAGGGTAAAAATCGTAGAGGGAGACCAAGAGATGAATACACTAAGCAGATTCAGAAGGATGTAGGTTGCAGTAGGTACTGGGAGATGAAAAAGCTTGCACAGGATAGAGTAGCATGGAGAGCTGCATCAAACCAGTCTCAGGACTGAAGACCACAACAACAACAACAACTTCAGGTTTACTGTATCCCTTGGACTTTCTTATAGACGATGAAACACAGAAATTGCATCCGAATTTAATACAAAAGGCACAATGCCGACTTAAGTACAAGAGGACTGATACTCTAACTTTCTATGATTTGAACCACTCCTGTGAGTCCAGTTTTAGATTCCGAAGCTTAACTTCTGGTTTACTGTATCCCTTGGACCCTCGTATTGACGATGAAACACAGAAATTGCATCCGAATTTAATACAAAAGGCACAATGCCGACTTAAATACAAGAGTACTGAAACTCTAACTTTCTATGATTTGAACCTCTGCTGTGAGTCCAGTTTTAGTTTCCGATGCTTCACTTCAGGTTTACTGTATTCCTTGGACCTTCTTATTGACGATGAAACACAGAAATTTCATCCGAATTTAATACAAAAGGCACAATGCCGACTTAAGTACAAGAGGACTGAAACTCTAACTTTCTATGATTTGAACCTCTGCTGTGAGTACAGTTTTAGTTTCCGATGCTTCACTTCAGGTTTACTGTATCCCTTGGACCTTCTTATTGACGATGAAACACAGAAATTGCATCCGAATTTAGCACAAAAAGCACAATGCCGACTTAAGTACAAGAGGACTGAAACTCTAACTTTCTATGATTTGAACCTCTGCTGTGGGTCCAGTTTTAGTTTCCGATGCTTCACTTCATGTTTACTGTATCCCTCGGACCTTCCTATTGACGATGAAACACAGAAATTGCATCCGAATTCAATAAAAAAGGCCCAATGCCAACTTAAGTACAAGAGGACTGATACTCTAACTTTCTATGATTTGAACCCCTCCTGTGAGTCCAGTTTTAGTTTCCGATGCTTCACTTCAGGTTTACTGTATCCTTTGGACCTTCTTATTGACGATGAAACACAGAAATTGCATCCGAATTTAATAAAAAAGGCACAATGCCGACTTAAGTACGAGAGGACTGATACTCTAACTTTCTATGATTTGAACCCCTCCTGTGAGTCCAGTTTTAGATTCCGATGCTTAACCTCTGGTTTACTGTATCCCTTGGACCTTCTTATTGACGATGAAACACAGAAATTGCATCCGTATTTAATACAAAAGGCACAATGCCGACTTAAGTAAAAGAGGACTGATACTCTAACTTTCTATGATTTGAACCTCGCCTGTGAGTCCAGTTTTAGATTCCGATGCTTCAATTCGGGTTTACTGTATCCCTTGGATCCTCTTATTGACGATGAAACACAGAAATTGCATCCGAATTTAATAAAAAAGGCACAATGCCGACTTAAGTACATGAGGACTGAAACTCTAACTTTCTATGATTTGAACCTCTGCTGTGAGACCAGTTTTAGTTTCCGATGCTTCACTTCAGGTTAATGTATCCCTTGGACCTTCCTATTGACGATGAAACAGAAATTGCATCCGAATTTAATAAAAAAGGCACAATGCCAACTTAAGTACAAGAAGACTGATACTCTAACTTTCTATGATTTGAACCCCTCCTGTGAGTCCAGTTTTAGTTTCCGATGCTTCACTTCAGGTTTACTGTATCCTTTGGACCTTCTTATTGACGATGAAACACAGAAATTGCATCCGAATTTAATAAAAAAGGCACAATGCCGACTTAAGTACAAGAGGACTGATACTCTAACTTTCTATGAGTTGAACCCCTCCTGTGAGTCCAGTTTTACATTCCGATGCTTAACCTCTGGTTTACTGTATCCCTTGGACCTTCTTATTGACGATGAAACACAGAAATTGCATCCGTATTTAATACAAAAGGCACAATGCCGACTTAAGTAAAAGAGGACTGATACTCTAACTTTCTATGATTTGAACCTCTCCTGTGAGTCCAGTTTTAGATTCCGATGCTTCATTTAGGGTTTACTGTATCCCTTGGATCCTCTTATTGACGATGAAACACAGAAATTGCATCCGAATTTAATACAAAAGGCACAATGCCCACTTAAGTACATGAGGACTGAAACTCTAACTTTCTATGATTTGAACCTCTGCTGTGAGACCAGTTTTAGTTTCCGATGCTATACTTAAGGTTTACTGTATCCCTTGGACCTTCTTATTGACGATGAAACGCAGAATGTGCATCCGAATTTAATACAAAAGGCACAATGCCGACTTAAGTACAAGAGGACTGACACTCTAATTTTCTATGATTTGAACCGCACCTGTGAGTTCAGTTTTAGATTCCGATGCTTTACTTCAGGTTTACTGTATCCCTTGGACCTTCTTATTGACGATGAAACACAGAAATTGCATCCGAATTTAATACAAAGAGCACAATACCGACTTAAGTAGAGGTGGAGTGACACTCTAACTTTCTATGATTTGAACCTCTGCTGTCAGTCCAGTTTTAGATTACGATGCTTCAGGTTTACTGTATCCCTCGGACCTTCTTATTGACGATGAAACACAGAAATTGCATCCGAATTTAATACAAAAGGCACAATGCCGACTTAAGTACAAGAAGACTGAAACTCTAACTTTCTATGATTTGAACCTCTCCTGTGAGTCCAGTTTTAGATTCCGATGCTTCACTTTAGGTTTACTGTATACCTTGCACATTCTTATTGACGATGAAACACAGATATTGCATCGGAATTAAATTCAAAAGGCATAATGCCGACTTAAGTACATGAGGACTGACACTCTAACTTTCTATGATTTGAACCTCTCCTGTGAGTCCAGTTTTAGATTCCGTTGCTTCACTTCAGGTTTACTGTATCCTTTGGACCTTCTTATTGACGATGAAACACAGAAATTGCATCCGAATTTAATAAAAAAGGCACAATGCCGACTTAAGTACAAGAGGACTGATACTCTAACTTTCTATGAGTTGAACCCCTCCTGTGAGTCCAGTTTTACATTCCGATGCTTAACCTCTGGTTTACTGTATCCCTTGGACCTTCTTATTGACGATGAAACACAGAAATTGCATCCGTATTTAATACAAAAGGCACAATGCCGACTTAAGTAAAAGAGGACTGATACTCTAACTTTCTATGATTTGAACCTCTCCTGTGAGTCCAGTTTTAGATTCCGATGCTTCATTTAGGGTTTACTGTAACCCTTGGATCCTCTTATTGACGATGAAACACAGAAATTGCATCCGAATTTAATACAAAAGGCACAATGCCCACTTAAGTACATGAGGACTGAAACTCTAACTTTCTATGATTTGAACCTCTGCTGTGAGACCAGTTTTAGTTTCCGATGCTATACTTAAGGTTTACTGTATCCCTTGGACCTTCTTATTGACGATGAAACGCAGAATGTGCATCCGAATTTAATACAAAAGGCACAATGCCGACTTATGTACAAGAGGACTGACACTCTAATTTTCTATGATTTGAACCGCACCTGTGAGTTCAGTTTTAGATTCCGATGCTTTACTTCAGGTTTACTGTATCCCTTGGACCTTCTTATTGACGATGAAACACAGAAATTGCATCCGAATTTAATACAAAGAGCACAATACCGACTTAAGTAGAGGTGGAGTGACACTCTAACTTTCTATGATTTGAACCTCTGCTGTCAGTCCAGTTTTAGATTACGATGCTTCAGGTTTACTGTATCCCTCGGACCTTCTTATTGACGATGAAACACAGAAATTGCATCCGAATTTAATACAAAAGGCACAATGCCGACTTAAGTACAAGAAGACTGAAACTCTAACTTTCTATGATTTGAACCTCTCCTGTGAGTCCAGTTTTAGATTCCGATGCTTCACTTTAGGTTTACTGTATACCTTGCACATTCTTATTGACGATGAAACACAGATATTGCATCGGAATTAAATTCAAAAGGCATAATGCCGACTTAAGTACATGAGGACTGACACTCTAACTTTCTATGATTTGAACCTCTCCTGTGAGTCCAGTTTTAGATTCCGTTGCTTCACTTCAGGTTTACTGTATCCCTTGCACCTTCTTATTGACGATGAAACACAGAAATTGCATTCGAATTTAATACAAAAGGAACAATGCCAACTTAAGTACAAGGAGAGTGACACTTTAACTTTCTATGAATTGAACGTCTCCTGTGAGTCCAGTTTTAGATTCCGATGCTTCACTTCAGGTTTACCGTATCCCTTGGACCATCTTATTGACGATGAAACACAGAAATTGCATCCGAATTTAATACAAAAGGCACAATGGCAACTTAAGTATTAGAGGAATGACCCTCTCACTTTCTATGATTTGAACCTTTCCTGTGAGTCCAGTTTTAGTTTCCGATGCTTCACTTCAGGTTTACTGTGTCCCTTGGCCCTTCTTATTGACGATGAAACACAGAAATTGCATCCAAATTTAATACAAAAGGCACAATGCCGACTTAAGTACAAGAAGACTGACACTCTAACTTTCTATGATTTGAACCTCTCCTGTGAGTCCAGTTTTAGATTCCAATGCTTCACTTCAGGTTTACTGTATACCTTGCACATTCGTATTGACGATGAAACACAGATATTGCATCGGAATTAAATTCAAAAGGCATAATGCCGACTTAAGTACATGAGGACTGACACTCTAACTTTCTATGATTTGAACCTCTCCTGTGAGTACAGTTTTAGATTTCGATGCTTCACTTTATGTTTACTGTTTCCCTTGGACCTTCTTATTGACGATGAAACACAGAAATTGTATCGGAAATTATTACAAAAGGCACAATGCCGACATAAGTACAAGAGGACTGACACTTTAACTTTCTATGATTTGAACCTCGCCTGTGAGTCCAGTTTTAGATTCCGATGCTTCACTTTAGGTATACTGTATATCTTGGACCTTCTTATTGACGATGAAACACACAAATTGCATCCGAAATTATTAAAAAAGGCACAATGCCGACATAAGTACAGGAAGACTGACACTTCCACTTTCTATGATTTGAACCTCTACAGTGAGTCCAGTTTTAGATTCCGATGCTTCACTTCAGATTTACAGTATACCATGCACCTTCTTAATGATGATGAAACACAGAAATTGCATCCGAATTTAATACAAAAAACACAATGACGACTTAAGGACAAGAGGACTGACACCCTCACTTTCTATGATTTGAACCTACCCTGTGAGTCCAGTTTTAGATTCCGAAGCATCACTTCAGGTTTACTGTATCCCTTGGACCGTCTTATTGACGATGAAACACAGAAATTGCATCCGAATTTAATACAAAAGTCACAATGCCGACCTAAGTACAAGAGGACTGACACTCTAACTTTCGATGATTTGAACCTCTCCTGTGAGTCCAGTTTTAGATTCCGATGCTTCACTTCAGGTTTTTTTTGTATCCATTGGTCCTTCTTAATGACGATGAAACACAGAAATTGCATCCGAATTTAATACAAAAGGCACTATGCCGACTTAAGTACAAGAGGACTGACACTCTAACTTTCTATGATTTGAACCTCTCCTGTGAGTCCAGTTTTAGATTCCGATGGTTCATTTCAGGTTCACTGTATACCTTGGACCTCCTTATTGACGATGAAGCACTGAAATTGCATCGGAATTATATTCAAAAGGCACAATGCCGACTTAAGTACAAGAGGACTGACACTCTAACTTTATATGATTTGAACCTCTCCTGTGAGTCCAGTTTTAGATTCCGATGCGTCACTTCAGATTTACTGTATCCCTTGCACCTTCTCACTGACTATGAAACACAGAAATTGCATCCAAATGTAATACAAAAGTCACAATGCCGACTTAAGTACAAGAGGACTGAAACTCTAATTTTCAATGATTTGAACCTCTCCTGTGAGTCCAGTTTTAGATTCCGATGCGTCACTTCTGATTTACTATATCCCTTGGACCTTCTTACTGACTATGAAACACAGAAATTGCATCCGAATTTAATACAAGAGGCACAATGCCGACTTAAGTACAAGAGGACTGACACTCTAACTTTCTATGATTTGAACCGCACCTGTGAGTCCAGTTTTGGATTCCGATGCTTCACTTCAGGTTTACTGTATACCTTGGACTTTCTTATTGACGATGAAACACAGACATTGCATCTGAATTTTATAAAAAAGGCACAATGCTGGCTTAAGTACAAGAGGACTGACACTCTAACTTTCAATGATTTTAACCGCTCCTGTGAGTCCAGTTTTAGATTCCGATGCTTCACTTTAGGTTTACTGTATCCCTTGCACCTTCTTATTGACGATGAAACACAGAAATTGCATCCGAATTTAATACCAAAGGCACAATGCCGGCTTAAGCACATCATGACTGACACTCTAACTTTCTATGATTTGAACCTCTCCTGTGAGTCCAGTTTTAGGTTCCGATGCTTCAATTCAGGTTTACTGTATACCTTGCACGTTCTTATTGACGATGAAACACAGATATTGCTTCGGAATTAAATTCAAAAGGCATAATGACGACTTAAGTACATGAGGACTGACACTCTAACTTTCAATGATTTGAACCTCTCCTGTGAGTCCAGTTTTAGATTCCGATGCTTCACTTTAGGTTTACTGTATCCCTTGGAGCTTCTTATTGACGATGAAACACAGAAATTGCATCCGAATTTAATACAAAAGGCACAATGCCGACATAAGTACAAGAGGACTGACACTTTCCACTGTCTATGATTTGAACCTCACCAGTGAGTCCAGTTTTAGATTCCGATGCTTCACTTCAGGTTTACTGTATACCTTGCACGTTCTTATTGACGATGAAACACAGAAATTGGATCCGAATTTAATACAAAATGCACAATGCCGACATAAGTACAAGAGGACTGACACTCTCACTTTCTATGTTTCGAACGTCTCCTATGAGTCCAGTTTTAGATTCCGATGGTTTACTTCAGGTTTACTGTATACCTTGGACCTTCTTATTGACGATGAAACACAGAAATTGCATCGGAATTAAATTCAAAAGGCACAATGCCTACTTAAGTACAAGAGGACTGACACTCTAACTTTCTACGACTTGAACCTCTCCTGTGAGTCCAGTTTTAGATTCCGATGCTTCACTTCAGGTTTACTGTATCTCTTGGACCCTCTTATTGACGATGTAACACAGAAGTTGTATCCGAATTTAATACAAAACGCACAATGGCGACTTAAGTAAAAGAGGAATGGCAGTCTTACTTTCTATGATTGTAACCCCTCCTGTAAGTCCAGTTTTAGATTCCCATGCTTCACTTCAGGTTTACTGTATCCCTTGGACCTTCTTATTGACGTTGAAACTTAGAAATTGCATCCGAATTTAATACAAAAGGCACAATGGCGACTTAAGTGAAAGAGGAAAGACACTCTAACTTTCTACAATTTGAACCTCTCCTGTGAATCCAGTTTGAGATTCCGATGCTTCACTTCAGGTTTACTGAATCCCGTGGACTTTCTTATTGACGATGAAACACAGAAATAGCATCCCAATTTATTACAAAAGGCACAATGTCGACTTATGTAGAAGAGGACTGACACTCTAACTTTCTATGATTTGAACCTGTGCTGTGAGTCCAGTTTTAGTTTCCGATGCTTCACTTCAGGTTTACTGTGTCCCTTGGACCTTCTTATTGACGATGAAACACAGAAATTGCATCCGAATTTAATAAAAAAGGCACAATGCCGACTTAAGTACAAGAGGACTGATACTCTACCTTTCTATGATTTGAACCCCTCCTGTGAGTCCAGTTTTAGATTTAGATGCCTAACTTCAGGTTTACTGTATCCCTTGGACCTTCTTATTGACGATGAAACACAGAAATTGCATCCCAATATAATACAAAAGGCACAATGCCGACTTAAGTGCAAGAGTACTGATACTCTAACTTTCGATGATTTGAACCTCTCCTGTGAGTCCAGTTTTAGATTCCGTTGCTTCACTTCAGGTTTACTGTATCCCTTGGACCCTCTTATTGACGATGAAACACAGAAATTGCATCCGAATTTAATACAAAAGGGACAATGCCGACTTAAGTACAAGAGGAGTGACACTCTAACTTTCTATGCTTTGAACCTCTGCTGTGAGTCCAGTTTTAGTTTCCGATGCTTCACTTCAGGTATACTGTATCCCTTGGACCTTCTTATTGACGATGAAACATAGAAATTGCATCCGAAGATAATACAAAAGGCACAATGCCGACTTAAGTAGAAGACGACTGAAACTCTAACTTTCTATGATTTGAAACTCTGCTGTGAGTCCAGTTTTAGTTTCCGATGCTTCACTTCAGGTTTACTGTATCCCTTGGACCTTCTTATTGACGATGAAGCACAGAAATTGCATCCGAAATTAATAAAAAAGGCACAATGCCGACTTAAGTACAAGAGGACTGATACTCTAACTTTCTATGATTTGAACCCGTCCTGTGAGTCCAGTTTTAGATTCCGATGTTTAACTTCTGGTTTACTGTATCCCTTGGACCTTCTTATTGACGAGGAAACACAGAAATTACATCCGAATTTAATACAAAAGGCACAATGCCGACTTAAGTACAAGAGGACTGAAACTCTAACTTTCTATGATTTGAACCTCTGCTGTGAGACCAGTTTTAGATTCCGATGCTTAACTTCAGGTTTACTGTATCCCTTGGACTTTCTTATAGACGATGAAACACAGATATTGCATCCGTATTTAATACAAAAGGCACAATGCCGACATAAGTACAAGAAGACTGATACTCTAACTTTCTATGATTTGAACCCCTCCTGTGAGTCCAGTTTTAGCTTCCGATGCTTAACTTCTGGTTTGCTGTATCCCTTGGACCCTCGTATTGACGATGAAACACAGAAATTGCATCCGAATTTAATACAAAAGGCACAATGCCGACTTAAATACAAGAGTACTGAAACTCTAACTTTCTATGATTTGAACCTCTGCTGTGAGTCCAGTTTTAGTTTCCGATGCTTCACTTCAGGTTTACTGTATCCCTTGGACCTTCTTATTGACGATGAAACACAGAAATTGCATCCGAATTTAATACAAAAGGCGCAATGCCGACATAAGTACAAGAAGACTGATACTCTAACTTTCTATGATTTGAACCCCTCCTGTGAGTCCAGTTTTAGATTCCGATGCTTAACTTCTGGTTTACTGTATCCCTTGGACCCTCGTATTGACGATGAAACACAGAAATTGCATCCGAATTTAATACAAAAGGCACAATGCCGACTTAAATACAAGAGTACTAAAACTCTAACTTTGTATGATTTGAACCTCTGCTGTGAGTCCAGTTTTAGTTTCCGATGCTTCACTTCAGGTTTACTGTATTCCTTGGACCTTCTTATTGACGATGAAACACAGAAATTGCATCCGAATTTAATACAAAAGGCACAATGCCGACTTAAGTACAAGAGGACTGAAACTCTAACTTTCTATGATTTGAACCTCTGCTGTGAGTCCAGTTTTAGTTTCCGATGCTTCACTTGAGGTTTACTGTATCCCTTGGACCTTCTTATTGACGATGAAACACAGAAATTGCATCCGAATTTAATAAAAAAGGCACAATGCCGACTTAAGTACAAGAGGACTGAAACTCTAACTTTCTATGATTTGAACCTCTGCTGTGGGTCCAGTTTTATTTTCCGATGCTTCACTTCATGTTTACTGTATCCCTTGGACCTTCCTATTGACGATGAAACACAGAAATTGCATCCGAATTTAATAAAAAAGGCACAATGCCAACTTAAGTACAAGAGGACTGATACTCTAACTTTCTATGATTTGAACCCCTCCTGTGAGTCCAGTTTTTGTTTCCGATGCTTCACTTCAGGTTTACTGTATCCTTTGGACCTTCCTAGTGACGATGAAACACAGAAATTGCATCCGAATTTAATAAAAAAGGCACAATGCCAACTTAAGTACAAGAGGACTGATACTCTAACTTTCTATGATTTGAACACCTCCTGTGAGTCCAGTTTTAGTTTCCGATGCTTCACTTCAGGTTTACTGTATCCTTTGGACCTTCTTATTGACGATGAAACACAGAAATTGCACCCGAATTTAATAAAAAAGGCACAATGCCGACTTCAGTACAAGAGGACTGATACTCTAACTTTCTATGATTTGAACCCCTCCTGTGAGTCCAGTTTTAGATTCCGATGCTTAACCTCTGGTTTACTGTATCCCTTGGACCTTCTTATTGACGATGAAACACAGAAATTGCATCCGTATTTAATACAAAATGCACAATGCCGACTTAAGTAAAAGAGGACTGATACTCTAACTTTCTATGATTTGAACCTCTCCTGTGAGTCCAGTTTTAGATTCCGATGCTTCATTTACGGTTTACTGTATCCCTTGGATCCTCTTTTTGACGATGAAACACAGAAATTGCATCCGAATTTAATGCAAAAGGCACAATGCCGACTTAAGTACATGAGGACTGAAACTCTAACTTACTATGATTTGAAACCCTCCTGTGAGTCCAGTTTTAGATTCAGATGCTTCACTTCAGGTTTACTGTATCCCTTGGACCTTCTTATTGACGATGAAACACAGAAATTGCATCCGAATTTAATACAAAGAGCACAATACCGACTTAAGTAGAGGAGGAGTGACACTCTAACTTTCTATGATTCTAACCCCTCCTGTGAGACCAGTTTTAGTTTCCGATGCTTCACTTCAGGTTTACTGTATCCTTTGGACCTTCTTATTGACGATGAAACACAGAAATTACATCCGAATTTAATAAAAAAGGCACAATGCCGACTTAAGTACAAGAGGACTGATACTCTAACTTTCTATGATTTGAACCGCTCCTGTGAGTCCAGTTTTAGATTCCGATGCTTAACCTCTGGTTTACTGTATCCCTTGGACCTTCTTATTGACGATGAAACACAGAAATTGCATCCGTATTTAATACAAAAGGCACAATGCCGACTTAAGTACAAGAGGACTGATACTCTAACTTTCTATGATTTGAACCCCTCCTGTGAGCCCATTTTTAGATTCAGATGCCTAACTTCAGGTTTACTGTATCCCTTGGAACTTCTTATTGACGATGAAACACAGAAATTGCATCCGAATTTAATACAAAAGGCATAATGCCGACTTAAATACAAGAGTACTGATACTCTAACTTTCGATGATTTGAACCTCTCCTGTGAGTCCAGTTTTAGATTCCGATGCTTCACTTCAGGTTTACTGTATCCCTTGGACCCTCTTATTGACGATGAAACACAGAAATTGCATCCGAATTTAATACAAAAGACACAAAGCCGACTTAAGTACAAGAGGACTGAAACTCTAACTTTCAATGCTTTGAACCTCTGCTGTGAGTCCAGTTTTAGTTTCCGATGCTTCACTTCAGGTAGACTGTATCCCTTGGACCTTCTTATTGACGATGAAACATAGAAATTGCATCCGAAGATAATACAAAATGCACAATGCCGACTTAAGTAGAAGACGACTGAAACTCTAACTTTCTATGATTTGAAACTCTGCTGTGAGTCCAGTTTTAGTTTCCGATGCTTCACTTCAGGTTTACTGTATCCCTTGGACCTTCTTATTGTCGATGAAGCACAGAAATTGCATCCGAAATTAATAAAAAAGGCACAATGCCGACTTAAGTACAAGAGGACTGATACTCTAACTTTCTATGATTTGAACCCCTCCTGTGAGTCTAGTTTTAGATTCCGATGTTTAACTTCAGGTTTACTGTATCCCTTGGACCTTCTTATTGACGAGGAAACACAGAAATTACTTCCGAATTTAATACAAAAGGCACAATGCCGACTTAAGTACAAGAGGACTGAAACTCTAAGTTTCTATGATTTGAACCTCTGCTGTGAGACCAGTTTTAGATTCCGATGCTTAACTTCAGGTTTACTGTATCCCTTGGACTTTCTTATAGACGATGAAACACAGATATTGCATCCGAATTTAATACAAAAGGCACAATGCCGACTTAAGTACAAGAGGACTGATACTCTAACATTCTATGATTTGAACCCCTCCTGTGAGTCCAGTTTTAGATTCCGATGCTTAACTTCTGGTTTACTGTATCCCTTGGACCCTCGTATTGACGATGAAACACCGAAATTGCATCCGAAATTAATACAAAAGGCACAATGCCGACTTAAATACAAGAGTACTGAAACTCTAACTTTCTATGATTTGAACCTCTGCTGTGAGTCCAGTTTTAGTTTCCGATGCTTCACTTCAGGTTTACTGTATTCCTTGGACCTTCTTATTGACGATGAAACACAGAAATTGCATCCGAATTTAATACAAAAGGCACAATGCCGACTTAAGTACAAGAGGACTGAAACTCTAACTTTCTATGATTTGAACCTCTGCTGTGTGTCCAGTTTTAGTTTCCGATGCTTCACTTCATGTTTACTGTATCCCTTGGACCTTCCTATTGACGATGAAACACAGAAATTGCATCCGAATTTAATAAAAAAGGCACAATGCCAACATAAGTACAGGAGGACTGATACTCTAACTTTCTACGATTTGAACCCCTCCTGTGAGTCCAGTTTTAGTTTCCAATGCTTCACTTCAGGTTTACTGTATCCTTTGGACCTTCCTATTGACGATGAAACACAGAAATTGCATCCGAATTTAATAAAAAAGGCACAATGCCAACTTAAGTACAAGAGGACTGATACTCTAACTTTCTATGATTTGAACCCCTCCTGTGAGTCCAGTTTTAGTTTCCGATGCTTCACTCCAGGTTTACTGTATCCTTTGGACTTTCTTATTGACGATGAAACACAGAAATTGCATCCGAATTTAATAAAAAAAGCACAATGCCGACTTAAGTACAAGAGGACTGATACTCTAACTTTCTATGATTTGAACCCCTCCTGTGAGTCCAGTTTTAGATTCCGATGCTTCATTTAGGGTTAACTGTATCTCTTGGATCCTCTTATTGACGATGAAACACAGAAATTGCATCCGAATTTAATACAAAAGGCACAATGCGGTCTTAGGTACAAGAGGACTGACACTCTAATTTTCTATGATTTGAACCGCACCTGTGAGTCCAGTTTTAGATTCCGATGCTTCACTTCAGGTTTACTGTATCCCTTGGACCTTCTTATTGACGATGAAACACGGAAATTGCATCCGAATTTAACACAAAGAGCACAATACCGACTTAAGTAGAGGAGGAGTGACACTCTTTCTATGATTTGAACCTCTGCTGTCAGTCCATTTTTAGATTACGATGCTTCAGGTTTACTGTATCCCTCGGACCTTCTTATTGACGATGAAACACAGAAATTGCATCCGAATTTAATACAAAAGGCACAATGCCGACTTAAGTACAAGAGGACTGAAACTCTAACTCTCTATGATTTGAACCTCTGCTGTGAGTCCAGTTTTAGTTTCCGATGCTTCACGTCAGGTTTACTGTCTCCCTTGGACCTTCTTATTGATGATGAAACACAGAAATTGCATCCGAATTTAATACAAAAGGCACAATGCCGACTTAAGTACAAGAGGACTGAAACTCTAACTTTCTATCACTTGAACCTCTCCTGTGGGTCCAGTTTTAGTTTCCGATGCTTCACTTCAGGTTTACTGTATCCTTGGGACCTTCTTATTGACGATGAAACACAGAAATATCATCCGAATTTTATAAAAAAGGCACAATGCCGACTTCAGTACAAGAGGACTGATACTCTAACTTTCTATGATTTGAACCCCTCCTGTGAGTCCAGTTTTAGTTTCCGATGCTTAACCTTTGGTTTACTGTATCCCTTGGACCTACTTATTGACGATGAAACACAGAAATTGCATCCGTATTTAATACAAAAGGCAAAATGCCGACTTAAGTAAAAGAGGACTGATACTCTAACTTTCTATGATTTGAACCTCTCCTGTGAGTCCAGTTTTAGATTCCGATGCTTCATTTCGAGTTTACTGTATCCCTTGGATCCTCTTATTGACGATGAAACACAAGAATTGCATCCGAATTTAATACAAAAGGCACAATGCCGACTTAAGTACAAGAGGACTGAAACTCTAACTTTCTATGATTTGAACCTCTGCTGTGAGTCCAGTTTTAGTTTCCGATGCTTCACTTAAGGTTTACTGTATCCCTTGGACCTTCTTATTGACGATGAAACATAGAAATTGCATCCGAAGATAATACAAAAGGCACAATGCCGACTTAAGTAGAAGACGACTGAAACTCTAACTTTCTATGATTTGAGACTCTGCTGTGAGTCCAGTTTTAGTTTCCGATGCTTCACTTCAGGTTTACTGTATCCCTTGGACCTTCTTATTGTCGATGAAGCACAGAAATTGCATCCGAAATTAATAAAAAAGGCACAATGCCGACATAAGTACAAGAGGACTGATACTCTAACTTTCTATGATTTGAACCCCTCCTGTGAGTCCAGTTTTAGATTCCGATGTTTAACTTCAGGTTTACTGTATCCCTTGGACCTTCTTATTGACGAGGAAACACAGAAATTACTTCCGAATTTAATACAAAAGGCACAATGCCGACTTAAGTACAAGAGGACTGAAACTCTAACTTTCTATGATTTGAACCTCTGCTGTGAGACCAGTTTTAGATTCCGATGCTTAACTTCAGGTTTACTGTATCCCTTGGACTTTCTTATAGACGATGAAACACAGATATTGCATCCGAATTTAATACAAAAGGCACAATGCCGACTTAAGTACAAGAGGACTGATACTCTAACTTTCTATGATTTGAACCCCTCCTGTGAGTCCAGTTTTAGATTCCGATGCTTAACTTCTGGTTTACTGTATCCCTTGGACCCTCGTATTGACGATGAAACACAGAAATTGCATCCGAATTTAATACAAAAGGCACAATGCCGACTTAAATACAAGAGTACTGAAACTCTAACTTTCTATGATTTGAACCTCTGCTGTGAGTCCAGTTTTAGTTTCCGATGCTTCACTTCAGGTTTACTGTATTCCTTGGACCTTCTTATTGACGATGAAACACAGAAATTGCATCCGAATTTAACACAAAAGGCACAATGCCGACTTAAGTACAAGAGGACTGAAACTCTAACTTTCTATGATTTGAACCTCTGCTGTGAGTCCAGTTTTAGTTTCCGATGCTTCACTTCAGGTTTACTGTATCCCTTGGACCTTCTTATTGACGATGAAACACAGAAATTGCATCCGAATTTAATACAAAAGGCACAATGACGACTTAAGTACAAGAGGACTGAAACTCTAACTTTCTATGATTTGAACCTCTGCTGTGTGTCCAGTTTTAGTTTCCGATGCTTCACTTCATGTTTACTGTATCCCTTGGACCTTCCTATTGACGATGAAACACAGAAATTGCATCCGAATTTAATAAAAAAGCCACAATGCCAACTTAAGTACAGGAGGACTGATACTCTAACTTTCTACGATTTGAACCCCTCCTGTGAGTCCAGTTTTAGTTTCCAATGCTTCACTTCAGGTTTACTGTATCCTTTGGACCTTCCTATTGACGATGAAACACAGAAATTGCATCCGAATTTAATAAAAAAGGCACAATGCCAACTTAAGTACAAGAGGACTGATAATCTAACTTTCTATGATTTGAACCCCTCCTGTGAGTCCAGTTTTAGTTTCCGATGCTTCACTTCCGGTTTACTGTATCCTTTGGACCTTCTTATTGACGATGAAACACAGAAATTGCATCCGAATTTAATAAAAAAAGCACAATGCCGACTTAAGTACAAGAGGACTGATACTCTAACTTTCTATGATTTGAACCCCTCCTGTGAGTCCAGTTTTAGATTCCGATGCTTCATTTAGGGTTAACTGTATCCCTTGGATCCTCTTATTGACGATGAAACACAGAAATTGCATCCGAATTTAATACAAAAGGCACAATGCCGTCTTAGGTACAAGAGGACTGACACTCTAATTTTCTATGATTTGAACCGCACCTGTGAGTCCAGTTTTAGATTCCGATGCTTCACTTCAGGTTTACTGTATCCCTTGGACCTTCTTATTGACGATGAAACACAGAAATTGCATCCGAATTTAATACAAGGAGCACAATACCGACTTAAGTAGAGGAGGAGTGACACTCTAACTTTCTATGATTTGAACCTCTGCTGTCAGTCCAGTTTTAGATTACGATGCTTCAGGTTTACTGTATCCCTCGGACCTTCTTATTGACGATGAAACACAGAAATTGCATCCGAATTTAATACAAAAGGCACAATGCCGACTTAAGTACTAGAGGACTGAAACTCTAACTTTCTATGATTTGAACCTCTGCTGTGAGTCCAGTTTTAGTTTCCAATGCTTCACGTCAGGTTTACTGTCTCCCTTGGACCTTCTTATTGATGATGAAACACAGAAATTGCATCCGAATTTAACACAAAAGGCACAATGCCGACTTAAGTACAAGAGGACTGAAACTCTAACTTTCTATGATTTGAACCTCTGCTGTGGGTCCAGTTTTAGTTTCCGATGCTTCACTTCATGTTTACTGTATCCCTTGGACCTTCCTATTGACGATGAAACACAGAAATTGCACCTGAATTTGATAAAAAAGGCACAATGCCAACTTAAGTACAAGAGGACTGATACTCTAACTTTCTATAATTTGAACCCCTCCTGTGAGTCCAGTTTTTGTTTCCGATGCTTCACTTCAGGTTTACTGTATCCTTGGGACCTTCTTATTGACGATGAAACACAGAAATATCATCCGAATTTAACACAAAAGGCACAATGCCGACTTAAGTACAAGAGGACTGAAACTCTAACTTTCTATGATTTGAACCTCTGCTGTGAGTCCAGTTTTAGTTTCCGATGCTTAACCTTTGGTTTACTGTATCCCTTGGACCTACTTATTGACGATGAAACACAGAAATTGCATCCGTATTTAATACAAAAGGCAAAATGCCGACTTAAGTAAAAGAGGACTGATACTCTAACTTTCTATGATTTGAACCTCTCCTGTGAGTCCAGTTTTAGATTCCGATGCTTCATTTCGGGTTTACTGTATCCCTTCGATCCTCTTATTGACGATGAAACACAAGAATTGCATCCGAATTTAATACAAAAGGCACAATGCCGACTTAAGTACAAGAGGACTGAAACTCTAACTTTCTATGATTTGAACCTCTGCTGTGAGTCCAGTTTTAGTTTCCGATGCTTCACTTAAGGTTTACTGTATCCCTTGGACCTTCTTATTGACGATGAAACATAGAAATTGCATCCGAAGATAATACAAAAGGCACAATGCCGACTTAAGTAGAAGACGACTGAAACTCTAACTTTCTATGATTTGAAACTCTGCTGTGAGTCCAGTTTTAGTTTTCGATGCTTCACTTCAGGTTTACTGTATCCCTTGGACCTTCTTATTGTCGATGAAGCACAGAAATTGCATCCGAAATCAATAAAAAACTCACAATGCCGACTTAAGTACAAGAGGACTGATACTCTAACTTTCTATGATTTGAACCCCTCCTGTGAGTCCAGTTTTAGATTCCGATGTTTAACTTCAGGTTTACTGTATCCCTTGGACCTTCTTATTGACGAGGAAACACAGAAATTACTTCCGAATTTAATACAAAAGGCACAATGCCGACTTAAGTACAAGAGGACTGAAACTCTAACTTTCTATGATTTGAACCTCTGCTGTGAGACCAGTTTTAGATTCCGATGCTTAACTTCAGATTTACTGTATCCCTTGGACTTTCTTATAGACGATGAAACACAGATATTGCATCCGAATTTAATACAAAAGGCACAATGCCGACTTAAGTACAAGAGGACTGATACTCTAACTTTCTATGATTTGAACCCCTCCTGTGAGTCCAGTTTTAGATTCCGATGCTTAACTTCTGGTTTACTGTATCCCTTGGACCCTCGTATTGACGATGAAACACAGAAATTGCATCCGAATTTAATACAAAAGGCACAATGCCGACTTCAGTACAAGAGGACTGATACTCTAACTTTCTATGATTTGAACCCCTCCTGTGAGTCCAGTTTTAGTTTCCGATGCTTAACCTTTGGTTTACTGTATCCCTTGGACCTAGTTATTGACGATGAAACACAGAAATTGCATCCGTATTTAATACAAAAGGCAAAATGCCGACTTAAGTAAAAGAGGACTGATACTCTAACTTTCTATGATTTGAACCTCTCCTGTGAGTCCAGTTTTAGATTCCGATGCTTCATTTCGAGTTTACTGTATCCCTTGGATCCTCTTATTGACGATGAAACACAAGAATTGCATCCGAATTTAATACAAAAGGCACAATGCCGACTTAAGTACAAGAGGACTGAAACTCTAACTTTCTATGATTTGAACCTCTGCTGTGAGTCCAGTTTTAGTTTCCGATGCTTCACTTAAGGTTTACTGTATCCCTTGGACCTTCTTATTGACGATGAAACATAGAAATTGCATCCGAAGATAATACAAAAGGCACAATGCCGACTTAAGTAGAAGACGACTGAAACTCTAACTTTCTATGATTTGAGACTCTGCTGTGAGTCCAGTTTTAGTTTCCGATGCTTCACTTCAGGTTTACTGTATCCCTTGGACCTTCTTATTGTCGATGAAGCACAGAAATTGCATCCGAAATTAATAAAAAAGGCACAATGCCGACATAAGTACAAGAGGACTGATACTCTAACTTTCTATGATTTGAACCCCTCCTGTGAGTCCAGTTTTAGATTCCGATGTTTAACTTCAGGTTTACTGTATCCCTTGGACCTTCTTATTGACGAGGAAACACAGAAATTACTTCCGAATTTAATACAAAAGGCACAATGCCGACTTAAGTACAAGAGGACTGAAACTCTAACTTTCTATGATTTGAACCTCTGCTGTGAGACCAGTTTTAGATTCCGATGCTTAACTTCAGGTTTACTGTATCCCTTGGACTTTCTTATAGACGATGAAACACAGATATTGCATCCGAATTTAATACAAAAGGCACAATGCCGACTTAAGTACAAGAGGACTGATACTCTAAATTTCTATGATTTGAACCCCTCCTGTGAGTCCAGTTTTAGATTCCGATGCTTAACTTCTGGTTTACTGTATCCCTTGGACCCTCGTATTGACGATGAAACACAGAAATTGCATCCGAATTTAATACAAAAGGCACAATGCCGACTTAAATACAAGAGTACTGAAACTCTAACTTTCTATGATTTGAACCTCTGCTGTGAGTCCAGTTTTAGTTTCCGATGCTTCACTTCAGGTTTACTGTATTCCTTGGACCTTCTTATTGACGATGAAACACAGAAATTGCATCCGAATTTAACACAAAAGGCACAATGCCGACTTAAGTACAAGAGGACTGAAACTCTAACTTTCTATGATTTGAACCTCTGCTGTGAGTCCAGTTTTAGTTTCCGATGCTTCACCTCAGGTTTACTGTATCCCTTGGACCTTCTTATTGACGATGAAACACAGAAATTGCATCCGAATTTAATACAAAAGGCACAATGCCGACTTAAGTACAAGAGGACTGAAACTCTAACTTTCTATGATTTGAACCTCTGCTGTGTGTCCAGTTTTAGTTTCCGATGCTTCACTTCATGTTTACTGTATCCCTTGGACCTTCCTATTGACGATGAAACACAGAAATTGCATCCGAATTTAATAAAAAAGCCACAATGCCAACTTAAGTACAGGAGGACTGATACTCTAACTTTCTACGATTTGAACCCCTCCTGTGAGTCCAGTTTTAGTTTCCAATGCTTCACTTCAGGTTTACTGTATCCTTTGGACCTTCCTATTGACGATGAAACACAGAAATTGCATCCGAATTTAATAAAAAAGGCACAATGCCAACTTAAGTACAAGAGGACTGATAATCTAACTTTCTATGATTTGAACCCCTCCTGTGAGTCCAGTTTTAGTTTCCGATGCTTCACTTCAGGTTTACTGTATCCTTTGGACCTTCTTATTGACGATGAAACACAGAAATTGCATCCGAATTTAATAAAAAAAGCACAATGCCGACTTAAGTACAAGAGGACTGATACTCTAACTTTCTATGATTTGAACCCCTCCTGTGAGTCCAGTTTTAGATTCCGATGCTTCATTTAGGGTTAACTGTATCCCTTGGATCCTCTTATTGACGATGAAACACAGAAATTGCATCCGAATTTAATACAAAAGGCACAATGCGTCTTAGGTACAAGAGGACTGACACTCTAATTTTCTATGATTTGAACCGCACCTGTGAGTCCAGTTTTAGATTCCGATGCTTCACTTCAGGTTTACTGTATCCCTTGGACCTTCTTATTGACGATGAAACACAGAAATTGCATCCGAATTTAATACAAAGAGCACAATACCGACTTAAGTAGAGGAGGAGTGACACTCTAACTTTCTATGATTTGAACCTCTGCTGTCAGTCCAGTTTTAGATTACGATGCTTCAGGTTTACTGTATCCCTCGGACCTTCTTATTGACGATGAAACACAGAAATTGCATCCGAATTTAATACAAAAGGCACAATGCCGACTTAAGTACAAGAGGACTGAAACTCTAACTTTCTATGATTTGAACCTCTGCTGTGAGTCCAGTTTTAGTTTCCAATGCTTCACGTCAGGTTTACTGTCTCCCTTGGACCTTCTTATTGATGATGAAACACAGAAATTGCATCCGAATTTAACACAAAAGGCACAATGCCGACTTAAGTACAAGAGGACTGAAACTCTAACTTTCTATGATTTGAACCTCTGCTGTGGGTCCAGTTTTAGTTTCCGATGCTTCACTTCATGTTTACTGTATCCCTTGGACCTTCCTATTGACGATGAAACACAGAAATTGCACCTGAATTTGATAAAGAAGGCACAATGCCAACTTAAGTACAAGAGGACTGATACTCTAACTTTCTATAATTTGAACCCCTCCTGTGAGTCCAGTTTTTGTTTCCGATGCTTCACTTCAGGTTTACTGTATCCTTGGGACCTTCTTATTGACGATGAAACACAGAAATATCATCCGAATTTAATAAAAAAGGCACAATGCCGACTTAAGTACAAGAGGACTGATACTCTAACTTTCTATGATTTGAACCCCTCCTGTGAGTCCAGTTTCAGTTTCCGATGCTTAACCTTTGGTTTACTGTATCCCTTGGACCTACTTATTGACGATGAAACACAGAAATTGCATCCGTATTTAATACAAAAGGCAAAATGCCGACTTAAGTAAAAGAGGACTGATACTCTAACTTTCTATGATTTGAACCTCTCCTGTGAGTCCAGTTTTAGATTCCGATGCTTCATTTCGGGTTTACTGTATCCCTTGGATCCTCTTATTGACGATGAAACACAAGAATTGCATCCGAATTTAATACAAAAGGCACAATGCCGACTTAAGTACAAGAGGACTGAAACTCTAACTTTCTATGATTTGAACCTCTGCTGTGAGTCCAGTTTTAGTTTCCGAAGCTTCACTTAAGGTTTACTCTATCCCTTGGACCTTCTTATTGACGATGAAACATAGAAATTGCATCCGAAGATAATACAAAAGGCACAATGCCGACTTAAGTAGAAGACGACTGAAACTCTAACTTTCTATGATTTGAAACTCTGCTGTGAGTCCAGTTTTAGTTTTCGATGCTTCACTTCAGGTTTACTGTATCCCTTGGACCTTCTTATTGTCGATGATGCACAGAAATTGCATCCGAAATTAATAAAAAACTCACAATGCCGACTTAAGTACAAGAGGACTGATACTCTAACTTTCTATGATTTGAACCCCTCCTGTGAGTCCAGTTTTAGATTCCGATGTTTAACTTCAGGTTTACTGTATCCCTTGGACCTTCTTATTGACGAGGAAACACAGAAATTACTTCCGAATTTAATACAAAAGGCACAATGCCGACTTAAGTACAAGAGGACTGAAACTCTAACTTTCTATGATTTGAACCTCTGCTGTGAGACCAGTTTTAGATTCCGATGCTTAACTTCAGATTTACTGTATCCCTTGGACTTTCTTATAGACGATGAAACACAGATATTGCATCCGAATTTAATACAAAAGGCACAATGCCGACTTAAGTACAAGAGGACTGATACTCTAACTTTCTATGATTTGAACCCCTCCTGTGAGTCCAGTTTTAGATTCCGATGCTTAACTTCTGGTTTACTGTATCCCTTGGACCCTCGTATTGACGATGAAACACAGAAATTGCATCCGAATTTAATACAAAAGGCACAATGCCGACTTAAGTACAAGAGGACTGAAACTCTAACTTTCTATGATTTGAACCTCTGCTGTGTGTCCAGTTTTTGTTTCCGATGCTTCACTTCATGTTTACTGTATCCCTTGGACCTTCCTATTGACGATGAAACACAGAAATTGCTTCCGAATTTAATAAAAAAGGCACAATGCCAACATAAGTACAAGAGGACTGATACTCTAACTTTCTATGATTTGAACCCCTCCTGTGAGTCCAGTTTTAGTTTCCAATGCTTCACTTCAGGTTTACTGTATCCTGTGGACCTTCCTATTGACGATGAAACACAGAAATTGCATCAGAATTTAATAAAAAAGGCACAATGCCAACTTAAGTACAAGAGGACTGATACTCTAACTTTCTATGATTTGAACCCCTCCTGTGAGTCCAGTTTTAGTTTCCGATGCTTCACTTCAGGTTTACTGTATCCTTTGGAATTTCTTATTGACGATGAAACACAGAAATTGCATCCGAATTTAATAAAAAAGGCACAATGCCGACTTAAGTACATGAGGACTGATACTCTAACTTTCTATGATTTGAACCCCTCCTGTGAGACCAGTTTTAGATTCCGATGCTTCATTTAGGGTTTACTGTATCCCTTGGATCCTCTTATTGACGATGAAACACAGAAATTGCATCCGAATTTAATACAAAAGGCACAATGCCGTCTTAGGTACAAGAGGACTGACACTCTAATTTTCTATGATTTGAACCGCACCTGTGAGTCCAGTTTTAGATTCCGATGCTTCACTTCAGGTTTACTGTATCCCTTGGACCTTCTTATTGACGTTGAAACACAGAAATTGCATCCGAATTTAATACAAAGAGCACAATACCGACTTAAGTAGAGGAGGAGTGACACTCTAACTTTCTATGATTTGAACCTCTGCAGTCAGTCCAGTTTTAGATTACGATGCTTCAGGTTTACTGTATCCCTCGGACCTTCCTATTGACGATGAAACACAGAAATTGCATCCGAATTTAATACAAAAGGCACAACGCCGACTTAAGTACAAGAGGACTGAAACTCTAACTTTCTATGATTTGAACCTCTGCTGTGAGTCCAGTTTTAGTTTCCGATGCTTCACGTCAGGTTTACTGTATCCCTTGGACCTTCTTATTGACGATGAAACACAGAAATTGCATCCGAATTTAATACAAAAGGCACAATGCCGACTTATGTACAAGAGGACTGAAACTCTAACTTTCTATGATTTGAACCTCTGCTGTGGGCCCAGTTTTAGTTTCCGATGCTTCACTTCATGTTTACTGTATCCCTTGGACCATCCTATTGACGATGAAACACAGAAATTGCATCTGAATTTAATAAAAAAGGCACAATGCCAACTTAAGTACAAGAGGACTGATACTCTAACTTTCTATAATTTGAACCCCTCCTGTGAGTCCAGTTTTAGTTTCCGATGCATCACTTCAGGTTTACTGTATCCTTGGGACCTTCTTATTGACGATGAAACACAGAAATATCATCCGAATTTAATAAAAAAGGCACAATGCCGACTTAAGTACAAGAGGACTGATACTCTAACTTTCTATGATTTGAACCCCTCCTGTGAGTCCAGTTTTAGTTTCCGATGCTTAACCTTTGGTTTACTGTATCCCTTGGACCTACTTATTGACGATGAAACACAGAAATTGCATCCGTATTTAATACAAAAGGCAAAATGCCGACTTAAGTAAAAGAGGACTAATACTCTAACTTTCTATGATTTGAACCTCTCCTGTGAGTCCAGTTTTAGATTCCGATGCTTCATTTCGGGTTTACTGTATCCCTTGGATCCTCTTATTGACGATGAAACACAAGAATTGCATCCGAATTTAATACAAAAGGCACAATGCCGACTTAAGTACAAGAGGACTGAAACTCTAACTTTCTATGATTTGAACCTCTGCTGTGAGTCCAGTTTTAGTTTCCGATGCTTCACTTAAGGTTTACTATATCCATTGGACCTTCTTATTGACGATGAAACATAGAAATTGCATCCGAAGATAATACAAAAGGCACAATGCCGACTTAAGTAGAAGACGACTGAAACTCTAACTTTCTATGATTTGAAACTCTGCTGTGAGTCCAGTTTTAGTTTTCGATGCTTCACTTCAGGTTTACTGTATCCCTTGGACCTTCTTATTGTCGATGAAGCACAGAAATTGCATCCGAAATTAATAAAAAACTCACAATGCCGACTTAAGTACAAGAGGACTGATACTCTAACTTTCTATGATTTGAACCCCTCCTGTGAGTCCAGTTTTAGATTCCGATGTTTAACTTCAGGTTTACTGTATCCCTTGGACCTTCTTATTGACGAGGAAACACAGAAATTACTTCCGAATTTAATACAAAAGGCACAATGCCGACTTAAGTACAAGAGGACTGAAACTCTAACTTTCTATGATTTGAACCTCTGCTGTGAGACCAGTTTTAGATTCCGATGCTTAACTTCAGATTTACTGTATCCCTTGGACTTTCTTATAGACGATGAAACACAGATATTGCATCCGAATTTAATACAAAAGGCACAATGCCGACTTAAGTAGAAGAGGACTGATACTCTAACTTTCTATGATTTGAACCCCTCCTGTGAGTCCAGTTTTAGATTCCGATGCTTAACTTCTGGTTTACTGTATCCCTTGGACCCTCGTATTGACGATGAAACACAGAAATTGCATCCGAATTTAATACAAAATTCACAATGCCGACTTAAGTACAAGAGGACTGAAACTCTAACTTTCTATGATTTGAACCTCTGCTGTGTGTCCAGTTTTTGTTTCCGATGCTTCACTTCATGTTTACTGTATCCCTTGGACCTTCCTATTGACGATGAAACACAGAAATTGCTTCCGAATTTAATAAAAAAGGCACAATGCCAACATAAGTACAAGAGGACTGATACTCTAACTTTCTATGATTTGAACCCCTCCTGTGAGTCCAGTTTTAGTTTCCAATGCTTCACTTCAGGTTTACTGTATCCTGTGGACCTTCCTATTGACGATGAAACACAGAAATTGCATCAGAATTTAATAAAAAAGGCACAATGCCAACTTAAGTACAAGAGGACTGATACTCTAACTTTCTATGATTTGAACCCCTCCTGTGAGTCCAGTTTTAGTTTCCGATGCTTCACTTCAGGTTTACTGTATCCTTTGGAATTTCTTATTGACGATGAAACACAGAAATTGCATCCGAATTTAGTAAAAAAGGCACAATGCCGACTTAAGTACAAGAGGACTGATACTCTAACTTTCTATGATTTGAACCCCTCCTGTGAGTCCAGTTTTAGATTCCGATGCTTCATTTAGGGTTTACTGTATCCCTTGGATCCTCTTATTGACGATGAAACACAGAAATTGCATCCGAATTTAATACAAAAGGCACAATGCCGTCTTAGGTACAAGAGGACTGACACTCTAATTTTCTATGATTTGAACCGCACCTGTGAGTCCAGTTTTAGATTCCGATGCTTCACTTCAGGTTTACTGTATCCCTTGGACCTTCTTATTGACGTTGAAACACAGAAATTGCATCCGAATTTAATACAAAGAGCACAATACCGACTTAAGTAGAGGAGGAGTGACACTCTAACTTTCTATGATTTGAACCTCTGCAGTCAGTCCAGTTTTAGATTACGATGCTTCAGGTTTACTGTATCCCTCGGACCTTCCTATTGACGATGAAACACAGAAATTGCATCCGAATTTAATACAAAAGGCACAACGCCGACTTAAGTACAAGAGGACTGAAACTCTAACTTTCTATGATTTGAACCTCTGCTGTGAGTCCAGTTTTAGTTTCCGATGCTTCACGTCAGGTTTACTGTATCCCTTGGACCTTCTTATTGACGATGAAACACAGAAATTGCATCCGAATTTAATACAAAAGGCACAATGCCGACTTATGTACAAGAGGACTGAAACTCTAACTTTCTATGATTTGAACCTCTGCTGTGGGCCCAGTTTTAGTTTCCGATGCTTCACTTCATGTTTACTGTATCCCTTGGACCTTCCTATTGACGATGAAACACAGAAATTGCATCTGAATTTAATAAAAAAGGCACAATGCCAACTTAAGTACAAGAGGACTGATACTCTAACTTTCTATAATTTGAACCCCTCCTGTGAGTCCAGTTTTAGTTTCCGATGCATCACTTCAGGTTTACTGTATCCTTGGGACCTTCTTATTGACGATGAAACACAGAAATATCATCCGAATTTAATAAAAAAGGCACAATGAGGACTTAAGTACAAGAGGACTGATACTCTAACTTTCTATGATTTGAACCCCTCCTGTGAGTCCAGTTTTAGTTTCCGATGCTTAACCTTTGGTTTACTGTATCCCTTGGACCTACTTATTGACGATGAAACACAGAAATTGCATCCGTATTTAATACAAAAGGCAAAATGCCGACTTAAGTAAAAGAGGACTAATACTCTAACTTTCTATGATTTGAACCTCTCCTGTGAGTCCAGTTTTAGATTCCGATGCTTCATTTCGGGTTTACTGTATCCCTTGGATCCTCTTATTGACGATGAAACACAAGAATTGCATCCGAATTTAATACAAAAGGCACAATGCCGACTTCAGTACAAGAGGACTGAAACTCTAACTTTCTATGATTTGAACTTCTGCTGTGAGTCAAGTTTTAGTTTCCGATGCTTCACTTCAGGTTTACTGTATCCCTTGGACCTTCTTATTGACGATGAAACACAGAAATTGCATCCGAATTTAATACAAAAGGCACAATGCCGACTTAAGTACAAGAGGACTGAAACTCTAACTTTCTATGATTTGAACCACTGCTGTGGGTCCAGTTTTAGTATCCGATGCTTCACTTCATGCTTACTGTATCCCTTGGACCTTCCTATTGACGATGAAACACAGAAATTGCATCCGAATTTAATAAAAAAGGCACAATGCCAACTTAAGTACAAGAGGACTGATACTCTAACTTTCTATGATTTGAAACCCTCCTGTGAGTCCAGTTTTAGTTTCCAATGCTTCACTTCAGGTTTACTGTATCCTTTGGACCTTCCTATTGACGATGAAACACAGAAATTGCATCCGAATTTAATAAAAAAGGCACAATGCCGACATAAGTACAAGAGGACTGATACTCTAACTTTCTATGATTTGAACCGCACCTCTGAGTCCAGTTTTAGATTCCGATGCTTCACTTCAGGTTTACTGTATCCCTTTGACCTTCTTATTGACGATGTAACACAGAAATTGCATCCGAATTTAATACAAAGAGCACAATACCGACTTAAGTAGAGGAGGAGTGACACTCTAACTTTCTATGATTTGAACCTCTGCCGTCAGTCCAGTTTTAAATTACGATGCTTCGTGTTTACTGTATCCCTCGGACCTTCTTATTGACGATGAAACACAGAAATTGCATCCGAATTTCATACAAATGGCACAATGCCGACTTAAGTACAAGAGGACTGACACTCTTAATTTCTGTGATTTGAACCTTTCCTGTGAGTCCAATTTTATATTCAGATGCTTCAGTTCAGGTCTACTGTATACCTTGCACCCTCTTATTGACGATGAAACACAGAAATTGCATCCGAATTTAATACAAAAGGCACAATGCCGACCTAAGTACAAGATGACTGACATTCTAGCTTTCTATGATTTGAACCACTCCTGTGAGTCCAGTTTTAGATTCCGATGCTTCACTTCAGGTTTACAGTATCCCTTGGACCTTCTTATTGACGATGAACAACAGAAATTGCATCCGAATTTAATACAAAATGCACAATACCGACTTAGGTACAAGAGGAGTGACACTCTAACTTTCTATGATTTGATCCTCTCCTGTGAGTCCAGTTTTAGATTCCGATGCTTCACTTCAGGTTTACTGAATCACTTGGCCCTTCTTATTGACGATGAAACACAGAAATTGCATCCGATTTTAATACAAATGGCACAATGCAGACTTAAGTACAAGAGGCTTGACATTCTCACTTTCTACGATTTGAACCTCTCCTGTGAGTCCAGTTTTAGATTCCGATGCTTCACTTCAGGTTTTTTGTATACCTTGCACCTTCTTATTGACGATGAAACACATAAATTGCATCGGAATTTGATACAAAAGGCACAATGCAGACTTAAGTAAGAGGACTGACAATCTAACTTCCTATGATTTGAACCTCTCCTGTGAGCCCAGTTTTAGTTTCCGATGCTTCACTTCAGGTTTACTGTATCCCTTGGACCTTCTTATTGTCGATGAAGCACAGAAATTGCATCCGAAATTAATAAAAAAGGCACAATGCCGACTTAAGTACAAGAGGACTGATACTCTAACTTTCTATGATTTGAACCCCTCCTGTGAGTCCAGTTTTAGATTCCGATGCTTAACTTCTGGTTTACTGTATCCCTTGGACCCTCGTATTGACGATGAAACACAGAAATTGCATCCGAATTTAATACAAGAGGCACAATGCCGACTTAAATACAAGAGTACTGAAACTCTAACTTTCTATGATTTGAACCTCTGCTGTGAGTCCAGTTTTAGTTTCCGATGCTTCACTTCAGGTTTACTGTATTCCTTGGACCTTCTTATTGACGATGAAACACAGAAATTGCATCCGAATTTAATACAAAAGGCACAATGCCGACTTAAGTACAAGAGGACTGAAACTCTAACTTTCTATGATTTGAACCTCTGCTGTGAGTCCAGTTTTAGTTTCCGATGCTTCACTTCAGGTTTACTGTATCCCTTGGACCTTCTTATTGACGATGAAACACAGAGATTGCATCCGAATTTAATACAAAAGGCACAATGCCGACTTAAGTACTAGAGGACTGAAACTCTAACTTTCTATGATTTGAACCTCTGCTGTGGGTCCAGTTTTAGTTTCCGATGCTTCACTTTATGTTTACTGTATCCCTTGGACCTTCCTATTGACGATGAAACACAGAAATTGCATCCGAATTTAATAAAAAAGGCACAATGCCAACTTAAGTACAAGAGGACTGATACTCTAACTTTCTATGATTTGAACCCCTCCTGTGAGTCCAGTTTTAGTTTCCAATGCTTCACTTCAGGTTTACTGTATCCTTTGGACCTTCCTATTGACGATGAAACACAGAAATTGCATCCGAATTTAATAAAAAAGGCACAATGCCAACTTAAGTACAAGAGGACTGATACTCTAACTTTCTATGATTTGAACCCCTCCTGTGAGTCCAGTTTTAGTTTCCGATGCTTCACTTCAGGTTTACTGTATCCTTTGGACCTTCTTATTGACGATGAAACACAGAAATTGCATCCGAATTTAATAAAAAAGGCACAATGCCGACTTAAGTACAAGAGGACTGATACTCTAACTTTCTATGTTTTGAACCCCTCCTCTGAGTCCAGTTTTAGATTCCGATGCTTCATTTAGGGTTTACTGTATCCCTTGGATCCTCTTATTGACGATGAAACACAGAAATTGCATCCGAATTTAATACAAAAGGCACAATGCCGTCTTAGGTACAAGAGGACTGACACTCTAATTTTCTATGATTTGAACCGCACCTGTGAGTCCAGTTTTAGATTCCGATGCTTCACTTCAGGTTTACTGTATCCCTTATACCTTCTTATTGACGATGAAACACAGAAATTGCATCCGAATTTAATACAAAGAGCACTATACCGACTTAAGTAGAGGAGGAGTGACACTCTAACTTTCTATGATTTGAACCTCTGATGTCAGTCCAGTTTTAGATTACGATGCTTCAGGTTTACTGTATCCCTCGGACCTTCTTATTGACGATGAAACACAGAAATTGCATCCGAATTTAATACAAAAGGCACAATGCCGACTTAAGTACAAGAGGACTGAAACTCTAACGTTCTATGATTTGAACCTCGGCTGTGAGTCCAGTTTTAGTTTCCGATGCTTCACGTCAGGTTTACTGTATCCCTTGGACCTTCTTATTGACGATGAAACACAGAAATTGCATCCGAATTTAATACAAAAGGCACAATGCCGACTTAAGTACAAGAGGACTGAAACTCTAACTTTCTATGATTTGAACCTCTGCTGTGGGTCCAGTTTTAGTTTCCGATGCTTCACTTCATGTTTACTGTATCCCTTGGACCTTCCTATTGACGATGAAACACAGAAATTGCATCCGAATTTAATAAAAAAGGCACAATGCCAACTTAAGTACAAGAGGACTGATACTCTAACTTTCTATAATTTGAACCCCTCCTGTGAGTCCAGTTTTAGTTTCCGATGCTTCACTTCAGGTTTACTGTATCCTTGGGACCTTCTTATTGACGATGAAACACAGAAATTGCATCCGAATTTAATAAAAAAGGCACAATGCCGACTTAAGTACAAGAGGACTGATACTCTAACTTTCTATGATTTGAACCCCTCCTGTGAGTCCAGTTTTAGTTTCCGATGCTTAACCTTTGGTTTACTGTATCCCTTGGACCTACTTATTGACGATGAAACACAGAAATTGCATCCGTATTTAATACAAAAGGCAAAATGCCGACTAAAGTAAAAGAGGACTGATACTCTAACTTTCTATGATTTGAACCTCTCCTGTGAGTCCAGTTTTAGATTCCGATGCTTCACTTCGGGTTTACTGTATCACTTGGATCCTCTTATTGACGATGAAACACAGAATTGCATCCGAATTTAATACAAAAGGCACAATGCCGACTTAAGTACAAGAGGACTGAAACTCTAACTTTCTATGATTTGAACCTCTGCTGTGAGTCCAGTTTTAGTTTCCGATGCTTCACTTCAGGTTTACTGTATCCCTTGGACCTTCTTATTGACGATGAAACACAGAAATTGCATCCGAATTTAATACAAAAGGCACAATGCCGACTTAAGTACAAGAGGACTGAAACTCTAACTTTCTATGATTTGAACCACTGCTGTGGGTCCAATTTTAGTTTCCGATGCTTCACTTCATGCTTACTGCATCCCTTGGACCTTCCTATTGACGATGAAACACAGAAATTGCATCGGAATTTAATAAAAAAGGCACAATGCCAACTTAAGTACAAGAGGACTGATACTCTAACTTTCTATGATTTGAACCCCTCCTGTGTGTCCAGTTTTAGTTTCCAATGCTTCACTTCAGGTTTACTGTATCCTTTGGGCCTTCCTATTGACGATGAAACACAGAAATTGCATCCGAATTTTATAAAAAAGGCACAATGCCAACTTAAGTACAAGAGGACTGATACTCTAACTTCCTA